>NC_135721.1:35269753-36673856 GCF_964656455.1 Halichoerus grypus
GATGATTGAAAAGATTTCATATTGAAATGAATTTTTATAATGAAAAAAATTTTTATCATGAAAAATTGGCTAACTTAAAGAGTAATGCAGACATTTTCGGAATGCTATTCAGTTATAAGTTTAGTCCACTGAAAACTAAAATGTTAGATGGTACTTAATGGAAGCTCTCTCCTGCCCCCTTATTATTTTAGCTTTTAGAGAGATCTATAGTTAAGTAAATAATTTAGGGGGAATTATTTAAGAATTGCCATTTAATTTGGGCTAGATCAACAGTTGCCTACTCTTTTGTCTCCCTCCTACCTAAATGTTGCTTTAAAAAACCTCTCCTTAAGAATATTCATTAATCAGAGGGGCACCTGGGTGGCACAGTTGGTTAAGCGTCTGACTCTTGGTTTCAGCTCAGGTCATGATCTCGGGGTCCTGAGACTGAGCCCCACATTGGGCTCCACCCTTGGTGTGGAGTCTGCTTGAGATTCTCTCTCCTTCTTCCTCTGCCCTTCCTTCTCCTGCCCTCTCTCTCTCTTTCCCTCTCAAATAAATAAATCTTTTATTTAAAAAAAGAATATTCAGTAATCAGACATTGCACTAATTCACATTCTCTATCTCTGGTGATCCAAGTGTGTGAGGTTTTTCAACAACTTTATCTTCTGGGAGTATGTTTTAAACCTTAGCATGTGGTTCGGCATCATCTGAGTCTGAAATTATGATTCAGTGCTTTAATTGCAAGCTCTAGCTTGTTGGAACCATGGACGGATTGTTTAATTTACTTAGGGGATGGTCACAGTTTCTAACTATGAATGAAAATGGAAGCATAGGGAGAGATAGGGACTACTTGCTGTTTGCATATAAATGGGAGCATGGGCAATGAGAGGGAGGGACTGTGGACCGTGGTGGGGCAGTAAGGCAGGGATGCTGGGCAAGAGGGAGGCTGAGCTGCCTGCTCAGGGGGATGTGTGCCAGCACAAAGAGGCAGAGCATCCTTGCAGTAAGAACCCATGGAAGGACTTCAAGGCCCAGGCTGAGGAAGGAAGCCAGGAATGGCTAAGTCTGCTAGAAAGGAGATAACCAACGACCTTAAAACCAGATGGTAATGACCTTTTTTGGCCAATTTTCCAGAAAGACATCTTTCAGACAGGTGCCAGAAAAATACTACCTCAAGCCATGATTGAAGTTTATTCTCAGGCGGAAACACTTATTTTATAAGTAGTCAGGAGTCCCCAGATGACCCTCAGTTTTGACAGTTCTCTAGGAGGACTCACAGGACCCAGCATGTAGTCATACTCATGGTTAGGATTTATTGTGGCAAAAGATAAAACACAAAATCAGCAAAGGTAAAAGGCACATGGGGCAAAGTCTGAAGGAAACCAGACATGAGTTTCTAAGACTCCTCTCCCACTGGAGTTACACAGGACATACTTAACTCTTCCAGCAATAATTGACAGTATACGTGAAATATTGTTTAGCAGGGAAGTTCATTGGACACTCAGTATGTAAGGTTTTTATTGGGGGCTGGTCATGTAGATACCCTCTACTTAGCGTACCTCAAAATTCCAGACTTTCAGAAGGAAAACAGGTGGTCAGCATAAACCATATTGTTTACACAAACAGTTTAGGCACAGTGAGCCATACTTATCAGTCAGGAAATGGTGGGAAATCTCCCCAAATCCACGTTCCCAGATGCCAGCCAAGGGCCATCCTTGCAAGCAGGCTTTTCCAAGAATAGCAGTCTCTGGCCTGCTGTGCTAACTCTTTTCTGCAGTGGTGCCCTAAGATTAGGCAGATGCCCTTCCTGATTTCATTGCTAGGAAGAGGGACGATTAAAGGTGTGGTGGGTGGGGAAGTGATCCAAAAGCATCCAGAATTAGGAAGAAAGAAGAAAATATTTAGACACTACAGCATAAATAGGAGGACTGGAAACCAAAGGAAGGACTTCTGGTTCAGGAGGGTGATGACATGAACACCCACATTACTGCTCCTCCCTCTTCAAATCCCATTGAAATACCTGGAAGAAAGAATACAAGGGAACAGATCTGTGGGGGCACCTGCAGTGGGAGAGGGGCCATCAGAGGACCAAAGAACTTGACCTCTTTCTGGAGAATGGAAAGCAGATGGGATGGAAATGATGGGTCAACCCAAGTGGAGAGGTCTGGCGGTGAGAGTTGTTACTTTGGGGTATCTCTGAAAAGACGCTGAGTCACAGGGATTGAGAGCAGGAGAGGGACTGGGGCAGAGAGCCAGGCGTTTCTGTAAAGCCCTCCCTAGCAGCAGGATGGCTGGGCTCCCACATCAGAACCCTTGACTACACTAGTAGCATCTGCCACAACCCTGGAAACTGCTCTGGAAAAGGACACTTGATAGCCTGCCCAGGGAGGGGTTGGTCTTCTTGGGCAAGAGACCAAGACCTCTAAGCACATTAGCTTTGTGCTGGGGAGGGGGTCAGCCAGCCTGCTTGCCACCAGTTGACACACCCTACAGGAAACCTATCAGTTGACACATCCTATTTTGTACCCAGAGCTTTCAGGCTACCTGGCATCACACAATGATGGGAAAGATGGCTCTGGCTGCCTGCACTAGTCAACCTGGCCTTCCACTTGAGCATTGGAATCTGCCCATACTGGGGAGGCTACCTTTCTCTGGGCTGGATTTTGCTTTGATTCTACTTCCTGAGGTAGAGATAGAAAATGTAGGAGTCTAGAGGACAGCAGAAACTGGTCAGTGAGTTTCATAGTATTTGTGTTATCTACAGTGCTTTCAACCCTCTGCCCCAAGGTGAGACTCGTGATCTTGAAAGTGGTGGGGCTGCTGTCCCATGATTGAGGAGATGGGGAAAGAGTAGGCATGCACTATAGAGTTTCTGCAGGCTTTATATATTTCGCTTTAAGCAAGATGAAAGGTCCTCTGACCCTTTCATTATTTTCCTGGGGCAGAGGTTGTGGGCCCTTGGTGAAATTTAATTACATCCTCCACCAAATCCAATTATGACCCACACCCATGAAATCCCATTATAACTTTCTTTGCTTCGTTAGAGATACAGCAGGACGGGTGCCTTCCTAATTCACTCTGGCAGATTTCCTAAAGGTTACAGTCAGAGGCTTTGCATACATTGTTCATTACTCTGCAAGCAAAGCAAATATGCAAAAATGCAAATGACCTGTGGTCTAACTTGCTTAAAGACCATGTGAGTATCTGGTTTCCTAGAAGAAAGCTGATTCCTTAGAGATTTTAGGCCCCTGGGGGTATTTTCCCAAGGATATTCAGATATTTTTATTTTGTTTTTCTTATTATTTCCAACTTTTACTTAGAAAAATTTCAAGTAGATATTTCAAGAGAAAAATAGGAAGACTAGTACAATAACACTTGGATTATATTCTCCACTTGGGTAGATCCTCCACTTCCAAGTGTTAATACTTTGCTATATTTAAATGTCCTTCCTTTCTTTCTTTCTTTCTTTCTTTCTTTCTTTCTTTCTTTCTTTCTTTCTTTCTTTCTTTCTTTCTTTCTTTCTTTTTTAGAGAGAGAGAGAGCACGCATGCCAGGGGGAAGGGAGGGTGGGAGGCAGAGCAGGGGAGAGAGAGAGAGAATCTTAAGCGGGCTTCAAGCCCAGCATGGAGCCCAACGCAGGGATTGATCTCAGGACGCTGAGATCACATCCTGAGTAGAAATCAAGAGTCAGCTGCTTAACTGACTGAGCCACCCAGGTGTCCCTAAATGTCTTCTTTCTTATTGTGTGTGTGTGTGTATGTGTGTGTGTGTGTGTGTGTGTGTGCGTGCACACACACGTGCATGTGTAACCATGTGAAAATAAATTGCAGACATCTGTAAAAACTTCAGCATTCATTTTCTACAATAAAGACAGTTTTTTACTGAGCACAATACCATCATCATACCTAAGCAAATGAACAATAATTCCATAATATTTTCTAAGCAGGATGATCAGACATTTAAAGAAAATCAACAACGTGAAAATGAAGGAGCAAGATGAACAAACAACTGCTGGCACTTAAAGAAACAAAACAGAGAAATGAAAACTAGTATCCTTCGAGATTGTGACAACATTCACATCCATAAAACAAGAACACCCTGCTATGAAAAATGAGCATTACATTAAACCATAGTAACCTGTAGTGCAGAGAAACTTAGTAAATTAAAATTAAACGTTTGCAAAATTTTTAAAATTTTGCTGAAGGATAAATTTGAGAAAACTTTTTCAGAATGAAGATCAGAAAAACCAAGTGAACGGAAATAAAGAGGAAATAAAAGATATGGATGAGCAATCGAGGAAATCAGTGACATTCCTGAAAAAGAAAACAGAGAATACAGACAGGCAGACAAAATTAGAGAAAGAAAAGAAGAAAATTTCCCAGATCTGAAGAGAGGCACAAGTTTTGAAATTGGCAGGACCCACTGGAAAGGGTCACAGCCTAAAAACAGCCTGGAGAATTTTATATCGCTGGGTAAGGACCAAAAGAGGGTCCCCAAACCTTAGACTGAAAAAATAAATCAGATTACTTACCAAGAAAAGAGATAAGATTGACTCAGCCCTTTTAACAGCAGTGCCGAAGGCTAGAACAACACTTCTCAAGTCTAACACACCCACACATCCCTGGAGATCCTGTTCACATTCAGATTCTGGGTGGCTCTGGGGTTCTGCATTTCCAGCAAGCTCCTAGGTGATGCTGAGGCTGCTGGTCTGTAGACCACATTTTGAGTGGCAAGGTTCTAGAATAAAATGGAACAATGCCTTTAGAATTCAGAAGAAAGTTATCCTGAATGTAAAATTTCATAGCTAGCCAAATTATTGATGAAATATGAGGCAAAATAAAGACCTACAGATATTGAATTGCTCAATAAGTTTACCTGCCATGCACTTTCTGAAAAACATTACTTGTAGATGAACTGCAGAAAAGCATAAAGAGAATTAAGAATTAGAAAGACATGTATGCTTTCTGGAGCTAATCCAGGAGGGGAGGAGTATGTATAAAGAAATACCTGGATAGTAGTGGTGTGGCGAGCCTGGAACACAATTAGTCCCAGTTAGAACAGGAAGTCGGAGGGATTAAAAGAATGGCTTCAGAAGGAAATGGTTTTGGTTCAACGAATAGAATGATTACAAAGCAGGAAGATCTTAGTGATGTGATGGAAAAGGCATATGTTTTTTCTTGAAACAAGGGGGGAAAGTCCATTAAGATTTTAGGAAAAACAAAACCACTCAAGAAAAGCATGCTCCAGATATGAAGCAAACCAAAACATGACAGGAGAATCTGTTTCAAGTTGACGCTTGGAAGCGTCTCCTTCTAGCAGAACAAAAGCCACTTAAAAATGGTTATTTATGGAGTGAGGTCTTAGAAGAAAGGGATTGGGCAAGAGACTTTTACTTTTTATTTAAGACCATTTAGTATGGCTTGAATTTTAAAAATCGGGTATATTTAAAAACAATTTTCTTAAAAATCCCTCCTTTAAATATGAAAGTGAAGAAAGAGAAGGAATGAAGAGTAACAAAGAAAGGAAGTCCTCTCTGAAAGAGAGAACAAAGACCAGTGTATCTCTCTCTCTCTCTCTCTCACACACACACACACACACATACACACACACACACACGCGCATACACACCCCTCACCCTCCAGCCTTAGTGTTCTCCCCACTCCTACCACTGAAGAGAATTCCACATTCTTCTCCCAGACGAGCAGAACCTCAAGGGCTAGAATGGGGCCTTGGGACCAGTACAATGTTAGGTGAGGACAGGACCTCAGGCTGCTAAACCTGGACTCCCCCTGCTCCTGGAAGGACCCACACAGTAAACCAGAAAGAACATTTTGGGGCCCCAGACTTCTGGCTATAGTTGAGAAGCAGATGAAGATGTTGAGATGGCAGAAGGAGAAAAGTACAGATATCCCTAAAATCAAAGGTGAAGTTTGGGTCAAACCCAATCTCAGGGCCATGGAGCATCAGTTCTAAAGTGCCTGAGATCTGGATGGCAAGAGGAACAGCTAGTACAGAGGTGATGGGGCTGTGGATGACACGTCTGTTTACCTGAAGGATCAGCTGCCTTCCTAATCTGAGGGCTTTTGGAGAGAGAGAACAAGGGGGTAAGCTGAGGGCTTGCTTTACCCAGCAGAATTAGGGGCAAATGGTTCAAGGAATCTTCCCTAAGACCTATAGATGGGGAGTTACACCCAGAATCACCTCCAGTGATGGCAGCAAGAACTAAGGGGAGGTGTGTGAAATGAGACCAGAGAGGCATGCAGAGGCTGGCCTAGTGAAGGCTGTGAAGGCCATGGGTAGAGAAGCCAAGAGTGGGCTTGGGACCCAGTCTCACCCTCGAGGAAGGTGGTGGTGTCCAGGCCAGGGTGGTGGCATTGAAATGGAGTGAGGAGGACAGCTTGTAGTTCTGCTTAGGGAATAGAACTGACAGGAAGCATTTACAAAATGTGATCATTTGGGGAAACTTGGAGGGACTTTCGGGTGATGCACTCTTAGAAAAGCTAAGCAAAGTAATTCGAAAAGGCATTCTATTTTTCTATTTCTAAATCCAATGACCAATGTACGAAGCTGGCACCAGTTTTTTTCAAAACCAGATGTTTTAGCATCTAAATATTGAAAGCTCTCCCCAAGGGCCCCATGTGTGAGATTTTGGAGAAAGGGAGCCTTCTGAAGCTGGCCCACTTGTTTATCTTTATTTCTCCGCTCCCCAAAGTGACTTCATTCTCTCTACGGCGATATTGGTTTTGGCATTGTTTTTCAAATTGGGATCTATGAGTTCTTTACGAGAATGTGTTAATTATTTATTTTAATTTTGATGATAATCTAAACAGAAATAGTCTAAGTGAGTTTTGCAGATTGTCTGAATAACAACCATAAAACCAGAGACTGCCGTGGGATTCCAGCTTTCGTCTTTAAATTTACAAGGCCTTTTGCACCAAATAATATCACCTTGGTCACCAGGAACCCATGAAAAAAGAACAAATGTAGGTTTTCTATGACTAAAACAATGTGTTTGTGCCAAGTGAAGGCCGAGGGGAGCTATGATGTGCTGCTGAAGGAGTATTTCATAGTCAGAGATTGGAAGGGGAAGGGCCTCAGAGGCGTGGGCATAACCCATCCAGAGGAACCCACATGGCCAGGGAGGGCCAAGGTCATGCTGCAGAACAGTCTGCCACATGTTCTTAGGACTGTTGATGTGATTCTCATTAGTTTTATAGTTTTGCTTGTATTTAATTTCATAATTTATAATTGAACGAGAGCCACAACATAAGGTGTTTGTATCTAGTTAAATGTTTGAACATGTTCAAGTAACATTATGAT
Organism: Halichoerus grypus; assembly: GCF_964656455.1. Classification (NCBI taxonomy): domain Eukaryota; kingdom Metazoa; phylum Chordata; class Mammalia; order Carnivora; family Phocidae; genus Halichoerus; species Halichoerus grypus. Next base: position 35,277,056 of record NC_135721.1, read on the forward strand.
TTGAAACAACTTAAGTCAACATTGAGGGTTAAGGAGAATTTTTGTTTTCCTTCCGAAAGGGTTTGTGCCTTACTCAAGATACAGAAAACTTCATAGGATTTCCTTTCTTAACATTCTCCTCATTACTATTTATTTATTTATTTATTTATTTAGTCACAGATGTAAAACTTTAGTTACTTTCCCTTTTGAATAAAAGAAAATAAGTATACCAGTAATATCTACTCCGACCAACTCCACTGGACATTTTGTTGTTGTTAGGGGGTTGGGCTTCAGGAGAGGCTGGACATACGTGCATGTGCTATAGGGAAACTTGCTGTAAGGGGCAGAGAGGAGCATGTGGAGAGGGGGAGGGGAGAGTTGTTGGAAGGCAAGGGTTGGGGGATGGGGCTGAGAAGACCTGGGACAAGAGCAGCAGCTCTGCACTGGGGAAGGTGGACAAGCTAGAGTCGGGGAGATTACCTTGGACCCAGCTGCCAATGGGGTTAGCAGTCAGGACACAGTTGGCTGCATGTAACACAATATCCACCAACATGGCCTAAACCGTAAGAACATGTATCACCCTCCATGGTAACCCCAGAGCTGGCTCCGTGGCCTGTCTGCCCTTAAGGCCCAAGCCTCTTTCCAGCAGTCAACTCCACCGACATGGGAATGGTTCTGGGGTGGTCTCATCTGCGTCTTAGAGGGCATTCCAGAAACCTTGCCCAGAAGCCCTCAGCTGAATTCCTCTGAGATCCCATTGGCCAGGACCATGCAGTTTGCCAATGCCCTAGCTGCATGGGAGCTGCGGGTGAGCATTGGGCATTTTCCACCTCTTTAGTGAGAGAAGGTGTGGGCCAGAAAGCAAAGACTGTGTGGGGACCAATTGCAGCAAGTCGCAGAGAGCTGACCAGTAGCACCTGTCCTACAAGGTAGGTATGCTCCTGAGCTGGGCTCCACCATTCAAGGAGAACTGGCCTGGCCACAGGGGGCTGATTGATGAGGCCAGAAAATGGGAAGGGGCAGAGGTGGGGATCAGGGGCCCACTCCCAGGCTCCTTACACCGGCTGCATGGCGATCCTTGGCATCCTTGGATGAGGCCCACAGCGGGGGTTACCAGATCAAGGGTCTTCAGGGCCAGGCAGACACCCATGTAACTAGAGCAGGCCCCCGAAATCTCAGAGCACAGTGGGGACTGGGGCAGATGTGGGCCCCAGCCCTCTCTAGGGGGCTGCTGCTGCTTACTTCCCACTGACTGCTGCCTCAAGGGAACATGGGTTCAGGCTTTCCAGAAATTCCAATTTTTCAAGAGAAGAGGAGACACATCATTTGTTCTTAATGTGAAAGGGCTGGCAGGGGGAGGTCAAAGAAAACATGTCTGTGGGGTGCGCTGAGCCACAGAGCCTGGCACTCGGGAGGTGCAGACCTCCTAGCCCTCGCCTGCTTACCTCCTTTGAAAGCTTCTGCTCTAGCAAACATGGCCCCAGAAGCTGATGGATGAGGTTGTGCCCGTCCCCGGGGAGGAGCGAGGAGAGCGGGAAAGCTTTAAGAGTTCCCTTCCTGCAGTCTAGCACATTCCTGAGAGTTTGCCTGCCAGGCTTCAAGGTTTGAGGCTGACCTCTAGCTGCAGGAAGTCCCCCCATCTGATCTGTCACTACAGAACCTGCAAAGGCGGGGGCTCTGGAAGAAGGCCTCCTTGGAGGCCCGGGTGGGAGGCCTCAGCAGCCAGGTTTGCCCACACTGACTGATCGTGAAACCCTTGGCCTAGCCTCTCTGAGCCCCCACCTGCACCCCGAGCATCATCTGCACCTTGTAGGACTCTTGTAATTACTCCCATCAAGCACTCGGCACACAGAAGGGGCTCACTCAAGGTTGTGTGCTGTTGTTGCTTATTCTCCATTTGATTACAAATTCCATGGTCAACGTGTTCATCATTTTATTTACAGAGTTTCTTTAATAGAGTCCATATTTATATAGAGCTTATTTATATAGCATGAAATAGAGACAAGTTCCTTGTCTCTTGGAGGCCCCCTTTCCACATTTTAAAAGTGGAGGTGATAACCCAGACGCTACAGGGATGTTATAAGGATTAAATGAGAGAACACAGGCAAAGCGTTAACTGTGGTTATTGGCACATATGATGAAAAGCTCAGTAATGTTAACTTGTTGCTAGGATAGTGCAGGGCACATAATAGATGCTCAGTAAATTCTTTGTGGGTGCCTGTGATGCAAGGGGCCTGGTTTGGGCTGGGCCAGGCAAAGGGCTTTCCTCGTAGCTGTGGGCAGTGTTTCCACAAGCAGAGTCTAGATCAGGGTGGAGGTAGAAAGTGGGAAGGCTCTGTCCAGCGCCAGAGCAGAAGATTGAGTCCAATCTATGGAAGGAGAGCAAGGCCCAGGTGGGAGAGCCCGGGTGCGGCCCGGGGCCCCGTCAGCTCAGGGTGAGAGCCAGTACATGGCAAGAGCTGCCTGATTTAATGGGGTCCAGGTGCATGGAATGGCGTCCGGCCTGGTGGCTTAAAGATACTTCTAAAGGCAAATCAATGAGCAGATATGGAAGGAGAGAAGGGACGGGGTGGAGAGAAGGAGGAGGAGGAGGAGGACAGGCAGGGGAGGGGATAAAAAAGAAAGAGAGGTAGAGAATGGAAGAAGAGGATAAAGGGTCAATGGGGACTGGAAGAATTTCCTGTCCTGTTGTCTGTTGCTGCTTAACACACTAGCCGAACTTCCAAACTCAGTGGCATAAAACCACAAGCACTTCAAGGCACTCATGGGTTCTGTGGGTCAGGAATTCCAACAGCAGGGATGGCTCATCAGGCAGCCTCCTGCTACTTCACTTCAGCCTCCAGGTCTGCGCTCTGGCCTGCCACTGAGCTCCCCACGCCCCTGGGCACGGAGTCAGCTCCGAGGGCTGGCGGCCGAGGCTCTCCACAGCCAGCCCCTGCCGGCTGCACGCTCCGGGCGCCCATGCTTCTCCACCCTTGTGCCTGCAGGGTGAAAGCCCTTGTCTCCCCTCCCCAGTTCCTTCTCAGCGGCAGAACTGTCGTCAAGTGTGAGGGGCTTGGCTGCCGGTGCCCCTCCCTGCGCTGCCCCACGCTGCACCCAGTGAACTCTGAATTTACCTCTGTCACCCTCATCCCATTATTCCGTCCTACTGATCGTCTCCCCAGCACAGCGGCTTCTTGCATCTCTCGGTACCCCAGTGCCCAGCACAGAGCCTGACACACGGGAGGTGCAGTGTAGGTGTGCAATTATTAAAAGCGTGGGCTCTGGGCTTAAGTCCTAGCTCCACCATTCCTAGCTGTGTGAGCCTGGCAACTTGCCTACCCTCTCTAGGCCTTGGTTGCCTTATCTGGGCAACGGGATGATTCTGCTAAAGACCCAAAGTTGTCAGGAGGATTCAATTAGTCATTCCACATAAAGAGTTTGGAACAGATCTTTAGCCTTAGTAGGTGCTCAAAAAAAATGGCAGTTGTTACTATTAGGTATTGAACACATGAATGAACGAATGGATGAAGCTTATCTGTGCCACTTGAGGGACAGATAATTCTTAGTCATCTCTGTAATCCCCACTATACTCGATATAGGCAGTAGGTGCCTTGCCCACAGTGCGTGCTCCATAAATGTGGGTGGCATGAAGGAAGGAAACCACAGGGATATATTTTATTTCCTACTGGGAGGAGACATGGGGAAAATAAGTTAAATTTGATCCAGATTTAACAAAAAAAATATATATATATCAAGCCAAAAAACTGACCACTCCTAAGTTCTACTGAGCAGTGCATGAATTTTTGCTGGGCTTACATCACTGCTTTGGATCCGTCCATCTTCCTAAAGTATAAAGTTCAAATCCATGTTTAAGGCCTAGCAATTACTCAGAGCATTGTACGTGTGGGTTTCTGTGTTAAAACAGCTCTTCCTCTCTTCTCCTCACCTCTCCTGTCCCTCCCTCCCCCCCTCCCCCCCTCCCCCCCTTCCTTCCTTCCTTCCTTCCTTCCTTCCTTCCTTCCTTCCTTCCTTCTTTTTCTTCTACCCAGGGAATTTTTAAAGGTTCCCCTCAAAGAAATCTCACCTTGATGGGATGTCCAGTACCTAACAGAGGAAAATAGTTAAGGGCTTGGAGAATCATGTCCACTTGGCTTTTTCTTCAGTCTCACACCCTGAGTGACACCTGAGCTGCCATCAGGAGCCTAGGGTTGCCAGATGTCGATGTAATAGAAATATGGGACATGCAGTGACGTTTGTGTCTGCAGTCCTACTGAGACCCCGAGGGCTAGGTCCAGCCTCATGGGGTGAAACCTGGACAGTCATATGGGGCCTCACACTCAGAAGGGCCTGTGCTGGGGTTTAACACTCTGCTCTCAGCATCTTGAAATTCTTCATAATTTTTGAGCAAGGGGCCCTGCATTTTCACTTGGCACTGGTCTCCAAATGACATAGCCGGTCATGCCTAGGGCATGATTTGGGGCCCCAATGCCATAAGTACTGCCACTTTGAGTGGCCCCATCACCCTACGTGGTGCAAGCCTGAGTGCAGCCCCACTTCCTGGCTTGTCCTTGTTACATAATGGATGATGTCTGGTGGCTTTTCCGTAGACACTTTGTTTATTATTCTAATTGGCTCTCAATATTTCTGTCTTGGCAGCAGACACCACTTGTTAGACTTTTTCATCCAAGTTTCACTGTACCTGGCATAAATCAGTGAAATACTTAGTATGTAGAAATGCTAGTTGCTTCATAGGTGCCTTGAAAAGCCATTTGACCTAAAAAAAAAAAAACTTTCATTGATGTTATATAATCAGTGTTGCCTGATGCATATGATATTCATTATAAATGCATGTTTATGATGTCATTATTCTGCACAATTGCTTAGGCTCATAGTTTCCAAATGTTGGCTGTAGATTAGCGTGATTCTTCCTACAGATGGGATCTTTTTTAAAAGGCAAGCACATGGCTGTTCTGACTACCCAGTCCCTAGAGTTCCCTTAAGAAAGGGGCTCCTGAGCAGGTGCACTGGGGATTAATCAAGTATATAGAAGAAAATAAAGAGTATTCTTATTTAGAACCAGAGAACTGTGTAAATAACCACAGAAACAACACGACCACAAAAACAGTCACCTAGAAAGAAATAACATCACAAGTTGTCTTAAGAAAATCTCGTGTGAGTATTCAAAACACCAGACTTAGATAAGGATGTAATCACTTGTATTGCAAAAAGATAATATTTCTTTCACTTTACAAAATGATCTACTACTGGGTTCATTTTCAAATGAAACCTCTATTACAAGTAAAATTGTATTGAATTTCCTGATTTGGGTAATCACTATTGCTGTGTAAGATATCACTCTGGGGGGAATCTGGGTGATGACTAGGAAAACCTCTCTGTACTATTTTAGGTTTTCAACTTTTTGTGGGTCTATAATTATTTTAAAATAGCAAGTTAAAAAACTGATATATGTATATGTACACACACACACACGTATTTAGGAGCACATCTATGAGTGAAAACAAGCACATTTTTGTCTCATGCCCAGTCAAGATTGTGACGATTTCTTTGCCTCTCTCTGGTCATTTATCAAATAAAGTATTAGGTTTAGAGACTGTAATGCCCAAACCCCATGGTAGCTGATAGCTTCAATCATTTAATCTTTTACCAAGGGAGTATCAACAGCAGGAAATAAACTCACTTTTAAAATGATATTTTCTTGTCTTATGACCTAGAAAAGGAGGAAAGATGCCAAGAGCAAGGAACAAAAAGGAAAGAAAAGGGAGCAAAGATCCAGAATGACTAATCTGCCAGAGCCCCATTTGTCTGTCTTTTCTCTTAAGTGTAACGCCTGAACTGGATTATTACATCATTCTAATTTTAATTCCAGTTAGAGTGAATTTTTTTTTCTGATTTAAGTCGCTTAAATCAGAAAGGTGGAAGTAGTGACAAAAGCTAAAGGAATTGTTAAGGAATTGAACAGATTGGATAAAATATTGAAAACAGGAAGGGTATTTATTTATTTATTCATTCATTCATTCATTCAAGAAAGACTCCTCTGCTCTCAACTCTGTGTCTTCCATTGTCTGATGGCCTAAGGATGAGCAAACTGACCTCCGGGTGCTTACCTTCCAGACAGTAGAAAGACAAGAAACCAGGAGACAAGTTGCTTTGCTCTAGATCATCAGGCAGCAATAAATGCTATGGAGAAATATAGAGAAAGGTAAAGATATGGAAGAGTGGAAATTAGAGGAAGGAATTTTTAATGCTTGGAATGATGTTGCTCTTGCAACAAGAAGGAGATGGAGTTAAAACCATCATAAATGTAATGGATTCGCAAAAACAAACAGTGTAAATCTTGATTCTAGTGATGTGTCAGTGAAGCTTGATTGCTATATAATTTTAATTTTAATTCTAGTTAAAATTAGTTAATCTCTCCCCGTTGCTGGGAGTGTTTTGATTTTTACACTTATTTCGTATAGCAGCAGGCTTAAAAATGTTCGCATCCTTTGACCCATAATACTGTACTATCATTCTTTTTTTTTTAAGATTTTATTTATTTATTTGAGAGAGAGAACAGAGGAGGGGAGAGGCAGAGGGAGAGGGAGAAGTAGGCTCCATGCCGAGCACAGAGACCAATGTGGGGCTCGATCCCACAGCCCCAAGATCATGACCTGAGCAGAAATCAAGAGTCAGATGCTTAACCGACTGAGCCACCAAGGCGCCCCTGTACTGTGATTCTTAAACATACTAGACCTAATGCCCTCTTTTTTATAAAAAATATTTTGTAATACCACCTTTTCTATCCTGAAATGAAATCATGGATAATACAACTTATCTAGAGATATAATTTCAAGAATTCAAGACAATACTTCAAAGAAACAAAAGGAATTTATAATAAACATAACAATATAGAGGACAATGCCTTTATCTATACATGGGATTACCATGGCAGCCTCCAGCAGACTGAAGTCCCGGGTTAGGAACCTGTCAGAACTGGGAACATCACACCAGCTTGCATGTCACTGATCTAGAGCAAGTCCTATGGCCTTCTCTAACTTTAGGGGGCAGGGGAGCTTAAGCCTTCCATAGGCTCAGATGGGAAGAACCTGAAAGCTTTGGTGTAACTGAGTTAGGCTCTGGGCTATCAGTTGGCTGTATGGGTTTGAGTACGTGGATTTGGGCAGGACAATGGAGGTGGCACAGTCCTCTGCAGGTTGAGACTGTCCCATGAATTGCATGACTGGCTCTTCCCAGCACTGCCAATAAAGTTCCCCTAGGCAAATATGCCTTGACAAGTTTCCAAGATCCCTCTTATAGGCAAGGTGGCCCTTTGTAAGGATCTTTGCATCAGTTGGGTTCATGAGATTTATTCTTAGGTAATAACCAAAAAAAAAAAAAAAAGGGGGGGGGGACAATGAATGCTATTTGTCTGAATATATTGATATCAAAGTAATTAATGACAGTATAAAATTGGAAACAAGCTAAATATCTAAGTGAATGGGAATGTCTCATTAACTATGATGGTTCTCAACAAAAATATTATACAGCCATTAAACAGATAACTAGAATGAGAGACAGCAATGTGAGCCAAAAATGTCATTTAAGATATACTGTTGATTGAAAGTATATATAACATTTTATGTAATCTCTATAAAAACATCAATGTTTCTGAAACAAAGAAGGAAATATTCTAAAGTTAGTTTTGTATGTGACTGAATCAACTATTTATTACTATGTAACAAACCACCCCAAAATGGAGTAACTTAAAACAACACACAATTGTTAGCTCATGGTTGTGCGCGTCAGCAGTTTGGGCTGAGCTCATAGGGGCTCATCCCTCTGCCGGCCAAGCCTGGGCCCACTCGTACCATGGCAGTCAGCTAGAGGCGTAGCAGGCAGGTTGGTCCGAGGTGGTCTCACTGACATGTCTAGCACTTGCTGCCAACTGTCCACTGGGCCTCTCTCTGTAGCAGGCTAGACATGCACATCTTTTTTAAACAAAACCAGAAAAGCATGCAGTAATTTAGGGCCAAATTATAACTCTAAAGCTGCCGACGAGAAGATTGATGGAGCTTGTTGTATGTATACAATTTAATACTGTTCCCCAAAGGCCTAATCAACCATAGAATATTAGAAGCAAAAAAGAAAACAGACCATCCATCTACCTGGTTCAGGGAAGGCAAGTAGGTTTTATTTGGAGTGTCGGCTAGAATACTGGGTCCCAGGACTGGCCTTAGAGGCTGATGTCTCAGGTGGGAGAGAGCGAGCAGTAAGTAGTTAGCTGGTTAGTCGAGTTGGGATTGACAGTGGTAGTGGAAGAACTTCACATTTGCCACGGCAAACAGAGGCCTCCGGAAGGATGGGGTATATATTTGATTCCTTCCAAGGACTTTGCTAGAAGCAACTAGACCTTATCTGGCTACAGCATTTCAAGACACTCTAGCACTTTTTTACATTCTTGACAAAGGGCTGACGAATGATAACCTCTCTGCACAGGTTGTGGTGCGGGAACTGCTGGCTCAATACACCAAAGAGCATAAAGAGAAGCCACTTTTCAGCTGGCTCCGAAACTGCGCTGAGTCTGGGAGTGACAAGCTGAGAACGAGGTACGTCATTCCTTAGGCTGGCACCATCCTTGGCCCTCGGTGTCTTATTACTGGGCCTGAGCACGTGGAGCCTTGTCATGGCACAACTCACTCTTGTTGAAATTTTAAATATTCCATATATACAAAAAGTACATGATTTATGTAGCGTCGGTGCTCATGCCCCCACGCCCCCAACTGGAGAACCAGAACATTGCTAATTCTGTTCTTATTCTACTCCTGTTCCTTCTTTATTGTGTGTCGCCTATTCCAAATACTTCAGAGATTTTAATTCCCAAAGCCCCATGAGGTAGGTTATTATTTCAATTTCACAGATGAGGAGACTGAGGCATAGAGGTTAAGTATTTTGCCCAAGGTTATGCCCTAGTAAGTGGCAGAGCTAGGATTTGATCCCAGGTAGTTTGGCTTCAGGATCCATGCTTGTGCTTGCTTTTATTGATTTTTTAGTATTGTCTTTAGGCTTGATAAATAAGGGGTAATGTATGTGGTATGCTGTAGCTTCCTGCTGTCACTCTATTTTGTTTCTAAGATTCATCTAAGTTGTGATATGTGTAGATGAAGAACTGTTCTCTTTGTTCATAATATTTCATCGTGTGTATATGCCCCAATTTACTTACCCATTCTAATCTCCAATATCAGTGGACATTTGGGTTGTGTTTTTGATATTTGGCACAGAGCTCTTATGAAAAATCTTGTACATTCTCTGGGGAATATGTCTAAGAGTTTCTACAGGGCCTTCAACTTTAGTTGCTGTGACTCAGAATAAGAAATAAATTTTACATCAACCACTGACGCCCACACATCCATAGAGCCGCCCCCACACACACACCCAGCAGACACCACTGAAGCAAACATCTCACGAAACAATGCTTAGCCTATTACTCGTGATGGTCTCTGATAGTTTTCAATTGTTGTTTTTTTTTAAAATACTGATCTCAATCCTTTAAACTGATTTTATGACCCATTAGTGATTTGCAGTGTGTTGCTGTTGTATATAGTACCTAGGAGTGAGATTTTGGTGTTGTGGGGTACGCCAATGTTCAACTTCACTAGATAGTAACAAATTATCTTTCGAAGTCACTGTACAAATTTATACCTTCACCAGCAGCGTGTGTCCTGTGGAACCGGTATCCTCACCAACACGGGTTTTATCGGTCTTAATTTTGTCAGTACTATATATGTATATACATATATATCAAGATCTCTCGCTGTGACTTTAAATTGCATTTGCCTTGTTACTGTTAAAGTTGAAAATGCTTTCACAAGTTTATTTGCCACTTATATTTCCTCTCATTTGAAATGCCTGTCCATGTGTTGTGCCAATTTTTCTTTTTCTTTTTTTTTATTCGTACTGATTTGTAGGCTTTTTTTTTTTCTATCCTTTGTTGTTATAGATGTTACAGCCTACCTTCTACAAGTCTGTGCCTTGTCTTATATTTCCTTTATGGTGCCTTTTAACATAAATTCTTAAATTACAGTGGAATTTATAATCTTTTATACTCCACACTTACTGTATTTTGTCTACAAGATAAATATATAAAATATATATATTATATATATATACTTTATATATAAAAAATATATTTTTTTAAAGTTTTAGAATTTCACCTTTCACATTTAGTTCTTGAATCCATTAGAAATTTTTGTCTGTAGTGTGAGGAAGGGATCAAATTTCATTTTTTTTTTTCTCCCTAGGGATTGTCAGCTGTTCCAGCACCATTTACTGAATAGACTGTCCTTTACTAGTGATCTGTAGTGCTTGCCCTGGCACTCACATTACTTTCTATTTTGGGGTTACTTTGTTCCTAGTCAGTTTGTGTATCCTAATCCAACAATACACTGTTGCAATTACACTAGGTTTATAATTATTATATTATATTATATCTAAAATGTAATTCAGAGTTGTGTTGGCTATTCTGGGTCTTTTGCACTTCCATATAAGTTTTGGAATCAGTTTGTTAAGTTTCTTAAAAAAAAAAAAAAAAAGCCCTGCAGACACAAAAGGAAAATATTCTATGACTGTGGTTTTATTGAGGTATCTAGGGTAGTCAAATTCATAGAGACAGGAAGTAGAAAATGGTTACCAGGGGGTGGGAGGAGGAGAGAAGGGAGTGTTATGATTTAGTGGGGACAGCATTTCAGGTTGGGAAGATGAAAACGTTCTGGAGATGGATGGTGATGATGGTTGTACAACAGTATGAATGTGCTTAATGCCATTGAACTGTACTTTTAAAATGGTTAAAATGGTAGATTTTATGTTATATATATTTTACCACAATTTTTAAAAATTGTAATTTTCTTTGAAAGTGTATTAAAGCTATAGATTTGCAGAAAAATTGACATATATATACATATATATATAAAACTGATGCTTGTGTCAAAGATTTTAATCTAAGTGTTTTCTAGAAATCTAGAATTTTCTCTATACATAATATATCCTTTGATAGATTTATTTCTAGGTACTTTATGATTTTGTTGTTGTAAAAGGAATGCTTTTAAAAAATTATGTTTCTGTTGTTGCCCGTTTATTTTAAATATAGTTCACTTTTGTATAAAACCTCACCATAAAAAATAATTTCTTCTGTGTCTATAGATTCTTTGAGTGTTTTTTCCATACACAATCATACCATCTGCAAATGATGACATTTTATTTCTTTCTTTCCACTTGCTATTCCCTTTTATTCTTTTTCATGTAGAAGGTATTCTTTTGTCTTATTCCTGGTTTTAAAAAGAAGTAGCTTAACATTTCACTACTAAGAATGATGTTTGCAAAAAAAAAAGAAAGAAAGAATGATGTTTGCTGAAGTTTTTGATGGACACACGTTAACTTCCTAAAGAAGCTCCCCACTTGTTATTTTAAACATATTTTTGTCATTACTAGGTGATGAATTTTACTGCAAATGATTTTTTGCTTCTATTGAAATGTTGTATTTCTTCTTTAGTTTGTTCATGTGATAAATAACCCTCATAAATCTTTTAACGTTAAACTACTCTTGCATGCTTGAGAAGCATTCAATTTTGCTATGCTGCATTGTCATTTTTCTATTTTCCTGAGTTTGGCTTGCTAGTGTTGTTTTTAGGGTTTTTGTTTACTTATTGGCCTACTGTTTTCCTTTCTTGTAGTTCCCTGATTTCAATTTATATCAAGTTTTACTGGTTTCACAAAGCTATTTTGGGAGTAGTTTCTTATCTTGTGGGAGAATTTGATAAGTTATCTGAAAACTATCTGGGCCTGGGGAAATATTTAAACTACTGATTCAATTGCACTTGACCCTTGAACAACACGGGTTTGAACGGCACAGGGCCACTTACATATGGACTCCCTTCAATAAACACAGTACAATACTGTAAATGTATTTTCTCTCCCTTATGATTTTCTTAATAACACGCTCTTTTCTGTAGCTTATCCTACTATAAGAATACAATATATAATACATACAACATACAAAATATGTGTTGACTGTTTTTGTTATTGATAAAGCTTCCCGTCAAGAGTAGGCTATTTGTAGTTGAATTTTGGGGAAGTCAAAAGTTATATGCACATTTTTTATTGCACGGGAGTCAGCCCCCTCCCCCCAATGTTCAGGAGTCAACTCTAGTTTAATTGTTTTAAGACCATTTAGGCTTTCTCTTCTTGTGTCGGTTTTCATAAATAATATTTTCTAGGAATTGATTATTTGGATTTGAATTTATTGGTATAAGGTTTTTCATACTATGCTCTGATTATCTTTTAAACTTCTGCTAGATCTGTAGTTATGTCCCATTTGTCATTCCTAAATTTATTTCTTGCACTTTCTCTCTTCTTTATTATTGCTTCATCTTACTGGATGTTTGTCTGTTTTTTTGTTTGTTTTTTTAAACAACCAGCTTTCCTCTTTGTTGATCCTCTCTATGGTATCTTTGTTTTTTACTTCACTGATTTATGCTCATAAATATGTTGTTTCCTTTATTCTATTTTTAAGGAGTTTATTGAGGCTTTTAAACTTTTGTGTATTTTTTAAATTGTTATTTTTATTTGGAGGCAGATTATTGGTCTCCATAAGCAAAATGTGTTGAACTAATTTCCAAGGAAATATTAGAAAATGTCATCTTACAATCTTGATTAAAAACATGGGAAACACAATAAATAATAGTGTGTGGGACTTTTCATATCTGTTGGCATAAAATAAAATTAGGAAATCTGTAGTCCTTTTTTCTTTTTTTTCTTTTTTTACTACTGCCCAGGTTCCTGTTTATTTAAACTGTAGTCATCTTTTCTTTTTTTTTTTTTTAGAGGCAGGGAGGGGCAGAGGCAGAGGGAGAGAGAGAGTCTTAGCAGGCTCCATGCCCAGCACTTAGCCTGATGTGGGGCTCGATCTCACAACCCTGAGATCAGGACCTGAGCCAAAATCAAGAGTCAGATGCTTAACTGACTGAGCCACCCAGGCGCCCCCAACTACAGTCTATCTTAAAGCTTGAAAACATCAACTCCCATATTCTAGAAGCATTTCAATTAAGTCTCTATTAGTTGTGATGTCTCAATTTGTTCTTGCACACTCTACAAAGTCAGTACATCTTTTTAATATGTCTAGCCCCGAATGAGCATTGTGTAGTACTGTTAGCTTTCCCCCCAATTTATTAGTTTGAAAAATTTCCAACATATAAGGAGTTGAAAGAACAGTACAATTCCCATCAGAATCAGTTCCATCCATTCAGGAAACTTGTTCCCAAACTGGCAGCAAATCATCTGCCCTTTCATTTCTTTTCCAGATAGCAGAGCAGGGCTTGCTTCCATCATTTTGAAAGCAAAACAGACCCTCACCCATATGCAAATCTACATTCCTAGCAAATTTTCCGGGATAGACTTGAGATGTGCCAAAGGCAGTATTCCAATTGTAAATATTTGGAAAGTTCAGTCCATTTTTTTTTGTCTCTGTTATTAACCTCCAAAACAGTACACATCTCTCTCCCACACATCCAGGTTTTACTGATTCAGTCTGTCTGTGTTTATCTACTTAAGTCCCAAAACCTTGCTCTGATTTTTATGTATATTGAGAAAAACCTTTTCATCCAACGTGGTTCCAGTGTATGGGGCACTTCTCTAGGCACTGGTGACACAGCAGTGACTGTGGGTTCGGAGGCCCATGGAGCTTATAGTCAAGTAGAGCAGTCGGATGGCAGTCATACTGACCACTCATGAGAGAAGGACCCATGAGCAAGCGGGGGCATGAAGAAAGATGGGCTGAGAACTTCCGGTGCCCTGAAATGCCTCCAAGTAGGCTGTCATTTGTGTAGACACCCAGAAACTACCCCTTCATGTGGACTATGGGAGGAATTGCTGATGGTACTGAGAAGTCTTCACGAGACTAGGGGAGGGAGGCAGGACTTGGCTCTGAGCAGGGCCGTACCTGGTTCTGCAAACAGCTCCATCTATCTTGTCCTTTCTTGTTCTGATGAGTGCTGCTCTCCCCCTCAACCACGGGGCTGCCACTGGAGCTCTGGCTGCTCTCATCACCCCACAGATCCTTAGGAGACTGTGGGAGTTGAGGAAAGTGAAGATTCCGCATTATACTTGAATGTTTTGCCATAGTATATTATGAACATTTTCAAGTATTGAGCAAAATTAAAGGAATTTTAGTGAACATTTATACACCCACCATCTAGATTCTACTATTAACCTGTTACTGTGCTTGTTACATCACATATATATCTATGCATCAATTCCTCAACACACCCATCAATTCATCTTTTTTTCTCTGATGCATTTCAAAGTAAACAGCGGACATCAGCCTACTTCTAAATAATTCAGCATGAACATCATTAACTAGAGTTCAAAATTTGGTTATAGGTTTTTTCTTCTTATGTAGAATTTACATACAATGAAATGCATAACTCTTAAGTGTGCATTCACTGAATTTTAACAAGTGTGTGCACATGTATAACCGAAACTCTTGTTGAGTTATAGGTCATCAGTCACTCCAGAAAGTTCTATTATGTCCCTTTTCAGTCAGTTCCTGCGACCACCACCCCAGATGCAGTCACTAATCTGATACTTTTCTACCATAGATTAGTTTTTCCTGTTTTAGAATGTTATATAAGTGGAACTGTACGTATGTACTGTTTTGTAGCTGGCTTATTAACATGGCATAATGCTTTCTGAGATTAATTCATGTTGTCATATGTATTAGCTTGTTCCTTTTCATTGCTGAGTAGTAGTCTATTTTATGGATATACTAGGATTTGCTTTCCATTTTCTTATTGATGGAGAGACACCTGGAATGTTTTCAATGTTTCACTCTTCCAAGTAGATCTACTGTGAATATTCATATACAAGCCTGTTTGTGAATATATGTTTTTATTTCTCTAAGGTGAATAGTTGGAGTAGAATTGTTGGGTGATAGGGTATTTGTTTTTTTTAGCTTTATGAGAAACTATGAGAACTTTTTCCAAAGTGGTTTTGCCATTCTACACCTCATCCACAAGTATGAGAATTCTGGTTGCTCTGTATCCTTGTCAACATTTGATGATGTCAGTATATTTAATTTTAGTCATTTTGGTGGGTATATAATACTGCCTCACTGTGGTTTTCATTTACATTTCTTTGATGACTAATGATGTGCATTTGAATTTAATTTAAATTTAGAGTCATTTTGACCTTCTTGTAAAATACAAGGAGGTTGCCTTTAGCGATATTCCTACTTTTAAGAGAATCTGCACAGTCTTCTATGCTGGGTGAGTTCCTAAAGCTACGTGTTGTGGCCATGCTTGGCATGTGACTCATGATAGGGTGGGTGGATGAGATCCACTTCGTGTAGCACACGAAGTTCACAACCTCAGGTGGACAGTATTCTACAGTAAACATTCCAAAAAAGATAGTTTCTAATAACAAAATTCACAGTCTCCAGGTTTCCTAGTAACAGTCTCTGGAATGACTGAAACATACTTTTCAATAAAATATGACAGTTCTTTACACTTTGTGTTAAATAGACTAGGACAGAAGCTCAACCTTCTAAAGCTTCAGAATAAATACTGATATAATTTAAATTTCCTGGTACTTGGCATGTAAATGACCTCCCATCTTTCCTGTCTACATGGAGGGCAATTATTAATTCAGTGCTTGGCATTCTCAAAAGCATGGTATCAATTGCTTCTTAATGTTTCTCTTGTGGCTTCTGATTGAGCAACAACTGCTACTTGTGGGTTTAATTTTAATTAATGAGCATCTAAGTTATTTGGGTCTTATGATAACTTACTTCCCAAGGATATGGGGCGAGGGGAGGGCAAAGGGGTGGCTAAGCTATGGGAAACCTGAAGTGTAAATTAACCCCTTTGCTGTCTATCTAAATGGAAGTTTCATGGGGCAGGGTGGGTGGGAGGGGTGCAAAATTAGCACAAAAGGCAGAGTCACATATTGAAAAACCCATAGGGTTTTAAGGGAGACTCAGGTGTTTTGAGTCTCTTTGTGCCTAAGTCTCTTAACTCCCCTATGCCTCAGTTTCCTCATTGCCAGATGGGGAAGATGGAATTTACTACCTGCTGAAGAGAGTCATTATCTCTGCAGAACACTCTACCCTGCGCTTGCCCACAGCCCTCTCATTGCCCTCTGGGGCTCCTTTTCCCTTAAATACAGGTGTCCCCAAGACAAAAGCTGAGCCTGAGTGTGTTCTGCCCATGTGACCTAGAGCAGGTTGCTGAAACTTGCTGAGCCCCAGTTTCCCAAACTATACATTGAATAATTATGGTATCTGCATCATAGAATTACTGAGATTGTTGAATAATGCACAGTAGTAATAAGCACAGGTCCAGATACATTATATATTTAAGAAATAATATTCATTGACAAATACTTTGTGATGGATGTATTTGGTTACTAATATTCATTTGTAATCATTATTATAACAAATGCCAAACAATGGTTGAGAAAATTATTATAAACCCAGTGGATGGAAATTATATAGATCTTAATGAAGAAAAACTATATAAAATATTGAATAACTACCTATAATACAATAGGAAATGAAAAAAGCAGGAAACCCAAATTATCTTTATACCACAAGGACAACCACATAGGATCAATTCAAGCCAAGCATTCATCAGAAAAATCCTGAAAGAAGCATGAATATAGCGAGTGAGAGATGTGAAGGAAGCATGAATATAGTGAGTGAGAGATGTGAAGGGCTGAATTGTACTTACACTGCTTTTCTATTGGAAGAAAATTCTTTTTGACAGAACAGGCCCTGTCTGTTTTTTTCACATGGAATTCTTTGGTGAGGACAAAATAATAATAATGGTCACTGTGTTTTTCCTTCAGCTTCCTGGCATTTAACGTGGACACAGTCGATAATCTTGCCTTTCTGTTGAAAGCAGTGAATTTTCGTGAAAGGGTTCTTCAGCGGAGTTTGGTGGCCAGAATTTATTATAAGGTAAAGATACATTGTGTTTTTTCTTTTTGACATGTGTTTAAGGCATATTCTTGCTGGTGAACGATCTGCTAAATGTAGTAGAGGATGAGTCAGGGTAATTACAAGCTTCTGGAAATGGCTAGAGTTCCTACAGGGCATTTGTATGACAAGACAGCCCTGGTTGCTTTGCAGGCCTGATGCTACTGTTTAACCCTTTGTGTTGTCGTTTAGAATTCTGCCGGCAAGCCATCATTGGGCTGCCATGGGAGTTGATGAGTGGAGTAATTTTTAGCCCTTATTGGAACTGAAAAATCATTGTCTATGTGTATAATGAATACATTGTTCTTTGGGGGGAAAAGGTACATCAGGCATATACAAAAAATAACCATTCGATTAGCCTGAGATGCACTCTCTTTCCTATTAAAACACCCATGACATGCTGCAAAAACATAAAACCTTATATTAGCATTGATAGAAATCTAGAGGGAAGTTTACCAAGTGCCAGTGGGGCTGGTGTGGGAAAACATCCCCCACCTCGGCAATATGTTTCATTTTCTAATCCCAGTATGAATAGACAAAAAGACTCTGAGAGAAGGTTTTACTTATCCCACTCTCTGTCCAGACTCAGGGGTTCAGGGCTATTGTAACATGAAAGCAGACCACTGCTCCCCTTCTGCATGGGAATTAGGTTGCAAGAGGGCCAGAATTGGGCCCCATGCAACTCCCCCCCTTTAATTCATCTCTTTTATACTGACTCTAAGATCACTCCTCCTAGTACAACCACAGAGCGAGTAGAAGGGGAGAGGATGAATAGCACATGAGGATGGGTATTCTCTTAGGAAATGCTCTGGGAGCAGAAAGTGGTCAAGGTGTATGCTGGTGGGACAGAGCCAGACTGATGAGTACCTGGAGGCTGGGCCAGGGTTGTACCAATCAGTCCATCCTCAGGTATAAGTATGAGGTGAGGCCCTGCCAGACACCGGGGGCACATCCGAGTGGGTTTAGTCACTCTGAGCTACCTGCCCTTGTCAAACACGGAGCCAGTCAAAATAAGAGAAGGATGTAATCACAGGCAAAAATGCTAGAGATGCACTAGTGAGCAGAATTAACAATGGAAAAAATGTAGTCTGTGAACGAGCTTTCCTAGACTGCGGAAGAAAAGGATAAAGAAGAAATGGCAAGAGATGATGATAGACACAGAGTGAAAATAGCAGAAATCCAACCTATGTGTAACAAATATTCCTGAAAATGCTGGAACAAGAGGAGCAGAAATAAAAATCACAGACATAATAGAAAAATATTTTCCTTAGTATAAAAAAATCAAAATGTTGATAGAAAAAAATATACATACTTGGATATAGCCTGCAAATCTAGCATAAAGAGATTATCATATAAGAACCCAGACACAAAAGAATAGTTTACCGATAAAGGGGAAAAAATAAGGCTAGCCTCAGTCTTTATTCACCAACTCCAAATGGAGTAATATCTCCTTCCTAAAGGGGAAACTTCATGATCCAAGCATACTATTCCAAGCCAAATTTAATTCATGAGTGTAGGTGTTGGAATGATATTTTCAGATACCTAAGAATCAGGAACAATTTTACTCATTTGGCCTTTCTTAAAAATTATTCAAAATTTAAAAATATAAGACATTTTAAAAAATCAAAATTATTAACTCAAACATAAGGAAGTCAAGGTATAAAAGGATTTGTGGTCCCCCTAAATCCAACCAGTAAGTATGTGTTTTTAAAAAATGGTTACAAAGTTCAGGGGCACCTGCGTGGCTCATTGGGTTAAGCCTTGATTTCAACTCAGGTCATGATCTCAGGACCGTGAGATCCAGTCCAGTGTCAGACTCTGGGCTCAATGCAGAGTCTGCTTAAGATTCTCTCTCCCTCTCCCTCTGCCCTTCCCCCACTCATTCTCTCTCTCTCTCTCTTTCTCTCTCTCTCAAATAAATAAATAAATCTTTAAAAAATAAAAAAATTATTATAAATGCTTTTTGGGAAAAAGATGAATTAAAAAAACTTGACTCATTGGTTCTATAATAGATTGGGTTTATAATATATTTTAAGGTAAGATAGAAGCTAGAGTAAAAACATGCTCAGTTTCTTACTTTAATTTCAGGGTAGGCAAAAGACATTGTTTTGTTCTGACTTTGATCATTAAAGAAACAGGTTAAAATGCATTTCATTACGCTAAAAGTTAACAAGATTACCAAACACAGGATGCCTGTTATCCGAATCGCTGGAGAGGACACAGCAGAGATAAGTAAGTTACCAGAAGTTTGTGTAATCAGAGGCAGAGCGAGGAACAAATCAGAAAGCCTGTTCTTAGAGGCCTCAGAGATTCTCCAGTGCTGCTTCTTTAGATATGCCTACCTCATGGCTGGAGGGCTGTTTTAAGAGGGCTTCTTGGTTTGAGAATTTCTTTAGGATTGCTACCCAAAATCTGCGTCCTGCTCATTATGACATCCCCTTGGACTCTTGTCGAATCTGGCTAAGTACAAGTCCCTTCCCCCAGCCCTGAAAGATTAACAATTTGGTCTTCAACTGCACTAATCTGGTAATTCCTTGGAAACAACTTTTCCATTACAATATGATCCCTAACTTCAATCCACAATAAGCCATGGAAAGGTGTCTTCTGCTACATTTACATCTTAGAGAGACAGAAATCCCTCCAGCTTCCACCTCTAAAATGTAGAGCATTAGATTTAAAATGGCCTATAAAATAAAGAGTTTCAGTTCTCCTAATGAAATCATAGACTCTCAGTTTAGAAACAAATCTAGTCGTATGCGTTTTATATAGAAAAAAATCTGTATATATATTGATATATAGTTATATAAATCAGAACAAAAATGACTTTTTTAGGGGCGCTTGGGTGGCTCAGTCGTTAAGCGTCTGCTTTCAGCTCAGGTCATGATCCCAGGGTTGTGGGATCGAGCCCTGCATCGGGCTCCCTTGCTCTGCGGGAAGCCTGCTTCTCCCTCTCCCACTCCCCCTGCTTGTGTTCCCTCTCTCGCTGTCTCTCTATCTGTCAAATAAATAAATTAAAAAATCTTAAAAAAAGAAAAGAACAAAAATGATTTAAAAAAAAAACACAGATTGGGCAATAGCAAGATATTTTCAGATATCTTTCAGAGGATTGGTGTATTAGTCTGCTTGGGCTGCCACAACAAAATACCACAGATTGGTGGGTTTAAATGATAGGAATTTATTTCCTCATAGTTCTAGAGGCTACAAGTCCAAGACCAAGGTGTCAACAGGGTTGGTCTCCTCGGAGGTTTTCTCCATGGCTTGCAAATGGCTGCCCTCTTAATGTCTTTTCACATGGTTCTCCCTCTGTGCATGCCCTGCCTGGTGTCTCTTCCTCTTCTAAGGATACCAGTCAGACTGGATTAGGGCCCCACCCTAATGGCCTCCTTTTAATTTAGTCTCCTCTTTAAAGACTTTATCTCCCGAATATGATTACAATCTGAGGTGCGGGAGATTGGGACTTTCAAGTATGAATCTTGGTGTACACACAATTCACCTCATAACAGTTAGTGATATTGATCTTTAAAAAAAATTCAAAAGTATGAAACAGTACACAGCCAAATTGATGATACCATAACTGTGAACTTCTGCATGCCAAATAACAGATATCCGTGGTAGCCAGCTTCCAACAGAGCCCTCAGGAATCTTTACCTCCTGCTATTGTGAAGTCCTTTCCCATATTGTACCAGAATTGGTCTGTGCGACATACAGCGGAAGTGATAACATGTCCCCTCTGAGATGAGATGATTAAAAAACATGGTGACTTCCATGTTGCTCACTCTTTCTCTCTTTCTTGGATTACCCATCGTGTGGGAAACCTTGTCATAAGCATGCCCTATGGAGAGGCCCCTGAAGTAAGGAACTGAAGCCTCCTACAAACAACTACATGAGTGAGCCTGGAAGTGTACCTATCAGCTGGGGT
The DNA here is from genome assembly GCF_964656455.1 of Halichoerus grypus. Lineage (NCBI taxonomy): Eukaryota > Metazoa > Chordata > Mammalia > Carnivora > Phocidae > Halichoerus > Halichoerus grypus. The sequence goes on from NC_135721.1 coordinate 35,297,959, forward strand.
CAGAGCCTTAGAGATTGCAAAACCTGGGCAGTGGGTCTCTTGCCGACTTGCGGCCTGGAGCTACACTGAACCCCAACTGCCCTGCTAAGCAGCTTCTGCGTTCCTGACTGTCAGAAACTGTGTGAAAAATGAGTGTTTGCTTTAATCTGTTAAATCTGGGGGCAACGTGTTTACACAGTAAACTAACACAGATTTGGGCACCTCAAGCTAGGTGATGATGTAACAAAACTCAAACAAAACTCAAACAAAAACTCAAAATGTGGGTGTGGCCTTGAAACTAGGTGGTGAGCTTTGAGAAGAATTTTAGCGGAAGCCTGAAATGCCTTGAAGAAATTGTTCATAGAAGACTTCTGAGCTTTGCTAAAGCTGTGGGTGAGGACTTGCAGGACTTGAGTAATTATTATTGGAAACTGGAGGAAGGGAGATTCTAGCTATGTAGGGGCAGAACTTTAGCAACACTCTTGCCTGCAGTTACATGGAAAGTAGAAAATGTACCTCATCAACTCAAAGTGTTGAAAGTGCCTGCTTGCTTATGGCTGCTTACAGTAAAATGCCAAAAGACAGAGAGAAGCTGAAGGAAACAGTGTTTAACATGGAGGAACTGAGACTTGCTGTGGTTTTGAAGATTCCCAAGTTCTCCATATGGTAACTGTATCCATTTCTTGCGGCTGCTCTAACAAAGTACCACAGTGCTGGCTCTTGGCAACTGGTGTCCCTTGGCTTGCCTTCCCATCACTCCAATCTCTGCTTCTGTCACCACAAGGCATTCTTCAGTCTGTGTGTCTCTGTCTTCTTTTCTTCCTGTGAGGAAACCATACTGGACTAAGGCTCACCCTGCTCCAATATGAGCTCGTCTTAACTTGATTACACATGCAAAGACCCTATTTCCAAATAAGGTGGCATTCACAGATACTGGGGATTAGAGCTGTAATATATCTTTTTGGAAGACATAATCCTACCCAAAAGAACCATAGAAAATGGCTTCAGAGCAACGATACCAGAGCACTCTCAGGAATGCATGGTCTAAAGATGTGAGTAAAATCCTTTAAGAGCTGAGAAAGATCAAAGATGAGGCTTCAGTCAGGCAAAAGGCCCTCTGAAGAGATTAAGGGTATGCCTCACAGATCTTTTCAATCAAACTGTAGGGCTTCTAGGATGCTTAAGGGCACCTCTAGCCTTCTCCATACCCCAAAGGCCCATCTCAAAGAGATTTGTGGATGTGGACTTTTTTGTCTAATGGGCTGAACCCACCAAAAGATTCACAGAAGATGTATAAAGTTTCCAAGAGAATTATATCAGCCACATTTTTTAGCTTATGCTGAAAGGCACAGAGACAGCATACAATGAATAGAACCTTGAGCCACCAAGCTTCTACAAACCGGGAGCAGGCTGAGAAAATGACTCAGTCACAAACATGTGGACCTTTCATGATAATGGAAAGATGCCTCAGAGGGAAGAACCACAAGCCCAGAGGGTGGAGCCAAGGGCCATGGAGAATAAAAACTCCTGGACATGGGTAGTACTGCATCTTAATAAAAAAAAATTTTTTTGACACTTGCTCGGCTGGATTTCAGAATTTCTATGGATCACTGACCCCTTTATTGCTCCCATTTTCTTCCCTTTTGAGCAAGAATATGTATAATGGTTATCCAATCTTATCCCACTATTGTATGTTGGTCATGTAGGGGACAGATAATTTGTCCCCTTAAAAGCCTTCAAATCAAAAGGAACTATACTTAAGGAATGACGTCTGGGGAACCTAATCTGCACCCAGCCTAGACTTAGATGATGTGATTCTGGAATTGGAATCACTGCAGTAATGGGATAAGATTTCTATGGACCTTGGAAAGGGATAAGGATAGACTGTGATAGAATCCAAGCTCACCTTCAAGGATCCCTGCCTCCTGCTAGTCACATCCTTACACATTGTGCCAGGGCTGGTTGGTGTAATGAATAGAATACAGCAGAAGTAATGGTATGTCTTTTCTGAGATTGCATTATGAAGACACTGTGGCTTCTGTCTTAGTTTCTGTCTCTCTGTCTCTCCCTCACTCTGGGGGAAGCCATGTCATGAGCAGCCCATGTGGCAAAGAACTGAACCATCTTGCCAAAAACTATGTAAATGAGCATAGAGGTGTCTCCTCCAGCCCTATTCCAGTCTTCAGAGATACCAGGGACTAGGGCAGTCAACAACTTGACTTGAGAGCCTGAGCCAGAAACACCCAATCAAGACATGCCCAGATTCCCAACCCTCAGAAACCATGTCAGATAACAAAAGTTATTTAAGATGCTAGATTTGGAGATAATTTGTTGCACAGCAATAGATAACTAATATAGCATCTGAAAGCAAAAATTGTTGAATAGTTTTGGTATTGATAGACACGTTTTTTGGAACAAGATAGGAAAGGAGATTATAATGTCTTTAATCAATATTTCCATTTAATAATATAAAACAGCATTCTTTCTGTGTCGATAAGAGCATGATTGTGCAATGTTCTGATGCTTCTTGTTTCTCAATTATAGACAGCGCCACAAGGAACATTCTTAACAGCGTGCAGTTTTTAGACTTTACATACTGCCACATTGTTCTCTACAAATGTTGAACCAGATTGTACTTCCCCAGGCCCACATTTCTCTACACTCATTTTTCTAACACTTTATTTCTCCAACTTTCTAACTTTTTTATCTTCAGGATTTGAGAGTCTGGCATCTTCTTTTTATTTTTTTTTTATTTTACTGACATTAGGAAAATAGGTCCACTGTAAAATACCTACTTTCTATTCCATTATTGACATGATATTAAATGCTTTCTGGTACTTACTAAATTTTCAGAACTTCTTTTTTTTTTTTTTTTTTTTTGCTTATAATTGTTCTCTACAAGAGAACAAATTGCTCACTAGTATTGATTTTCTAATTTTGAGAAAAGAAAACCTTTGCACACACACGTGTGTTTTCTGAACACACAAAAAAAATTAGGCATGTGGTGTGGCGAAGAACTACAAAGGTTTTAGAATCAGACAAATATATTTTACTGCTTCTGAGCCTCTGCTTCTATATCTATATATTTGAGATAATAAGAGTGGCATAATACAAACTTGTTGCAAGGATGGAATAAGGTAGAATATGTTAAAAAAAATAAAAGAAGAAGAATTTTTGAAAAATGATAAACTTTGCACTCATGTTAATTATCTTAGTTACTATCATTAATGTAACCATTTTAATGGCCAATTTAAATATTCATTGAGCAGAACTGTTTTCTAGGGCTTAGGCATGTAAAGACCAAAAAGATTATTAAGATACGTGTCTGCCTTGGGATAAGTCCACTAGTTTTAGCCCAAGGCAAAATAAAATAAGTTAAGTGCTAAATTATGACAAAACCTTCAAGTTTAGAGGAAAGAATATTGACTTATAAATCTTGGTTTGTATTTTTGACTCAGCCGTTTATTTAGATAGCTAGCTGTATGTTGGCTTATGTCTACCTATATTGAACGATCTGTTCAGCAATTTGAACATCTGATCCACATGGAGCCTGGAGAGTAGTCTTTGGACATGTCCAAAGGTGGGTGATTTCATCTAGGATGCCAAGATCTTGTAAAAATAACCATGTGATTTGGTTCAGAATCTTTTAAAAGGGTAAAAACATGAGTGGGCTTCAGAAATCTGCTTTTCTTCTTAATTTTTCAGTAATGCTCTTTAATTTTCTTCAAATGCACATTTTATTTTAGAGTTACTTGGCCAACCCTTCTCCTCACATTAGATAGCCTATCTGCCTCCTACCCTGGAGCACAAGTGTTACGGGACTAGTAGTTCACATTCAGAGCTGGAGGGTCAAGACCACATGTCCTCACAAAAGAATAAGCCTGTACTATTGTCTGATAATGCTTTTCCTTCTTTCGTGTACCCAGAATTAAACTGAAAATGGGGCCAGGAAATATCCTTCAGTGTGTTGGTGACCATGGAGGGAGAACAGCCCTACAGCTTCCCTTGAAGCCCCACTTCTCTAATTTTCCAAAATCATGCTGCAAATCTTGCTCATCAGGATTGCTGCATCATTTTCCCATTAGTAGGAAGAAAAAATAAACCAATAAACAATGGCTTGTTTTTAGAATATTCCATTAAGGACTTCTGTCATTGTATGGAGAAAAATCTATGGAGGAAATATAAACCCTCAGTAGTCAATATGTTTAACAAATGATTGTTTATTTCCAAATGTGCATAAGAAAAATTGGGCGGGTAAAAGGATGAGAATCCAGATGGGATGATAGTCCTAGTTAACTGGGGGCTGATTCATGTTCTATCTCTTAGCACCTGTAACCTTCTTTCACCATGCTAGTAGATACCCCACTTCAGGGTATATAAGAATCACCTGGGGAAGAGTAATTTTAAAAATTTGATTCATGGTGCCCTACACCGCTCTGCAAGGCTGAGTCGAAAGGAAAAGGGAAGTGGTTTGCAAATGAACATTATGAATCATCCTCAAAATCTAGGGGCAGTAAACTAACTTGGAAACAACTACCCTAAGTTATTTTTCCTTATTCGGAATTTGAGATTTGGATGGAGAAGAATTGGTGGAGGCTGGAAATAAGGTTATCAGAGATGTAACTTTCTAGAAGTTTCTGTCTAGAAAGCTGTCTACAGTTTTTATTGTTGTGGTCACGGTTCCACCTGACTTTGTGTGTGTGTGTGTGTGTGTGTGTGTGTGTGTGGCTTTAAAGCTCTTAATTTAGATCTTTAAAACATCATAAAGCCAGAGTACTTCTGTAACAGAGTACTTCTGTTAGTACTTTCTAACAGATGATGCCAGCTCTTTTGTTTGTTATAATTTTAGACTGATAGCATCTTTGCTCAGGTCACCAGGTTGGGTTTTGAAAGCTTCTCTGAGTCCTTGTCTGTGAAAAATGAGAGCTGAGTTGGTTATTGGATGGCCCACACATGCCACATGCTGGAGATGGGGCTGTCATAATCTCCATCAGCCGGGATCTTCAAGAGCTTTGGTCATTGGGTAGCTGATAGGTCCAGAGAGGGTCTTGGAAATGCCATTGTCGACAAGCCTAGAGAGGAAAAACTCTGGTGCTGCTTTGCTTGTACTTCTCTGAGAGTTTGAGGGTGGAGACAGGAACAGAGGTAAGAGCAGCTGGGCTGTGTTTGTTACATTTCTAAAAGCCAATACAGTGGCCTGAATAGCAGATGTTTTACTAAAGATCTTATGGCACACAAATGCCAAGCAAGAGCTTTGTTCCAAAGACAGATCATCAAAGATAGGAAACAGGATTAGAAACCAAATTTCCTGAGTTCATACTTTGCATTGATATTGATGCATCTTCTTACTCCTGTGGTCAAGTTGGGTTGGGAAAATGATCAAAAGACCAGGACAATCTGATGGAGGGCCCTTTGTATTTTTGGAATATGGGTGCTGCCTATGCAAAGGCCATGTTTGCAAAAGCGTGGCTCTCTTTCTGCTGACTGGTGCCTGAAATTCCTCTTGTGGGGAACATGTTCCCATTTCTCAGTGAGAGATAAGGCTTAAAGTCCTGCAACTCCAGAGAAAGGGAAATGGTAACTGCTGCTTCACAGTAAGCTATACCCGGTGGCTGAGGCAGGGCTAGATGTTGGTCTGGAGAGACCCCAGAGTGGACAGGCAGGAAGATCTGAGGCTGGCTGTGCCCGCTTCCCAGGGGTACAGTGCTCCCAATCCTTAGCTGGGCGCTTCCCTCTTTGTTGTTGCTGGTCACAGGAAATGTTTATGTTCTGTGATGTTTTCCTCTCTTACTTTCTTCTCCACCCTGTAGCAACCCAGTTGCATTTTCTCTTTTCCCCTCTCTTCTGACTTTCTCCACCTTTCTCTCACAGAAAAAAATTCTCGTCCTACGGAAACCTATTATAGGGAGGGAATGGAAAGGAAAGCAGGAAAGGGAAGTGAAGAGAAAAGAAAGGAAAAAGAAATAGTATTCCTGAGTACTACATGGGGGGTGCAGTCATTTCTTTTGGAGTGTGAAAGCCGGAAGGGTTCCTCAGGGTGAACGAGTCAAACCCACTCGTTTACAGAGAGGCAGTCTGAGGATGAAGAAGGTTAGTGCTTTCTTCAAGGTAACACAGTCACCAAGACCAAAGATTAGACTGATATTTGATGATGCAAATATCCTGTTTTTCCTCAAGCTTTTACCCACTATTTTTAGTATCCATTTATAAATCTTCCTGGAAACAATTAAAACTATGGTGTTTGCCTAGTGGGGATTTCCCTCATCTCAATTACATTAGTTAATTAGAACCAAGAGCTGTCTCTTCTCCTGCAACTACTTATTTATTCAATTAATTATTATTTGTATCAGTGTGGACTCACAGATATTTATTCTATGTTTGGGCTACAATCCAATACTATCATTATTTATTTTCTTGCTCAAATTGTTCCAGTTTTGGCCATTGAGAGCTCCTTCAGTTTACCCTCTATGTCCCTTTGATATGTCTCTATTCTTTTTTTTTTTTGGTAAGCACTTCCTTATTTTCTGGTACCACAAAATGTATCATATCTTGTATTTTCCCTGCCAGACCTACAATCATTTTCCCAAGAATTCCTGCTTCCTTTTATTGGAAAATGGTGTTTAAAAACCAGTATCGGGTTGCTGGGTGTGCTAATTATTGCTGGGGTGTCACTACTTCTAGCTGTTCTAAGCTAGGAAATAAATGTATGTTTACTAACTCCCACATTCTCACACAGACCTGTATGTGTGTATATTAGAAACCACGAGTTTATACTCTTAGCTCTGATTCCAATCCAAAACCACAAGGTTCATTCTAGCCTTCCCTCTTTCCTATTTGTAACTTCTTTCTCTGAGAAAGTGAGAAACATGGCTTTCATTGTTTAGTATGTGCTTACTTATTTGATCTTCCTTGGTATACACAGTAAGTAGTTTCAGAATTGCTAGCCCATACCTCTGTGAAAAACACATTTACTAACTAGAATATTCTTCTTTTAGCTTATAATATTTAATCAAAACAGTATTTCTAAAGTTACTTTTATTTTGGTTCCTTTTCTACACCATTTAGTGAGATTATATTATTTATTAGTAACATAAGTTTATTTCTTCCTGTTTGTTTCTACTTTGAGATCTCCCTACATACTGGTTGATTTTTGTCCATTCATGGTTTGGCTATGTAAAACACTACTAAGTTTCTAGAACTTAAAGCTTTTAGAAAGGTATACTCATCCCCATTTCTATTTCTTCCTTTTTTTCCCCCTCTATACACTTCCTATAGGTGTCCTTTTTTAATATTTAGTTTTTGGCTTATCTTTCCTTTATTTCTCTCACCCAAATAAGCAGGAACATGTATATTTTCTTATATTGCTTTCTCTGTTACATGAAAGATAGCATACCAGAGATACTCCTCTGCACTTTTTTCCCCACTTAACAGTAGTATGTTTTGGGAATTACTCTCTATTACTTCACAGAGATCTATCTCATTTTTAAAATTTTTTATTATGTTCAGTTAGCCAACATATAGTACATCATAAGTTTTTGTTGTAGTGTTCAATGATTCATTAGTTGTGTATAACATATTTTTAAATAGCAGCAGAATAATACACTGTGGATGGACCATAGCCTACTTAACCCCTCTCTAATACATGGGCATTTATCTTCCTCTCAATAATTTTCAACTAGAAATAATGCTACACGAATAACCTTATGCATATAAATTTTAGTATTGCTTAATGTGTATCTTCAGGGCTGATTTCTTGAAATTTGACTGCTGGGTCCTAAGTAAATGCATATGTAGTGTGGTTAGGCATTGTCAAATTCTGTTTCAGAAGAGTTGTACCAGTTTGCATCCCCACCTCACCAGCAATGTTTGTTTTTGCACAGCCTCATCAGTAGAACACGTTCTCATACTTTTTTTTTCCAATTTGATAGATGAGAAATGGTATCTCTGTGTTGGTCTAACTTTTCTCTAACTGTAAGTGAGTTTGAACAGTTTTTCATGAGTGTGGGGACATTTTAACATATTTCTCATGTATGGTCTATTCATATCATTTTTCCATTTATCCATAGGGCTTTTGGTATTTTTTCCTTCCATTTTTAAGAATACTTTCTATATTAAGGATCTTAGCTCTTTGTCATATTGCAAAATTTTTTTCTCAGTTTGTCACCTGTTCTTTTGACTTTGCTCATGGTGGTTTTTGCTATGCAAAAAAAATTTTTTTAACTTTTATGTAAATGTAGTAATATCTGCTGTTATTGCCTCTGGATTTTAACTGAGCGTTAGAAAGTCATTCCCTGCATTTAGGTTAAAAGGGAAGTGATCACATGGAAACCTCAATCTTAATGTCATGAGGAGTCCAGCAGATGGAGTTTGGGACTGTCAGAAAGACTGAAAGTCAAAGAGAAAAATTAAAAAAAAAAAAAAAGAGAGACCTCAAAAGAAAGCTGGGGTAGCAATTCTTATATCAGACAAATTAGATTTTAAACTAAAGTCTGTAATAAGAGACACAGAAGGACACTATATCATTCTTAAAGGGTCTATCCAACAAGAAGATCTAACAATTGTAAATATCTATGCCCCCAACATGGGAGCAGCCATATACATAAGCCAACTGTTAACCAAAATAAAGAGTCATATTGATAACAATACATTAATTGTAGGAGACCTCAATACTCCACTCTCAGCAATGGACAGATCATCTAAGCAGAAAATCAACAAGGAAACAAGAGCTTTGAATGATACATTGGACCAGATGGACCTCATAGATATTTACAGAACATTCCACCCTAAAACAACAGAATACTCATTCTTCTCGAGCGCACATGGAACTTTCTCCAGAATAGACCATATACTGGGTCACAAATCAGGTCTCAACCGATACCAAAAGATTGAGATTATTCCCTGCATATTCTCAGACCACAATGCTCTAAAACTGGAACTCAATCACAAGAAAAAATTTGGCAGAAATTCAAACACTTGGAAGCTAAAGACTACTCTGCTCAAGAATGTTTGGGTCAACCAAGAAATCAAAGAAGAACTTAAACAATTCATGGAAATCAATGAGAATGAAAACACATCGGTCCAAAACCTATGGGATACTGCAAAGGCGGTCCTAAGGGGGAAATACCTAGCCATCCAAGCCTCACTCAAAAAAATAGAAAAATCCCGAATTCACCAACTAACTCTACACCTTAAAGAACTAGAGAAAAAGCAATAAACGACGCCTAAGCCACGCATTAGAAGAGAAATAATTAAAATTAGAGCAGAAATCAATGAATTAGAAACCAGAAACCAGTAGATCAGATCAACGAAACTAGAAGTTGGTTCTTTGAAAGAATTAATAAGATTGATAAACCACTGGCCAGACTTATCCAAAAGAAGAGAGAAAGGACCCAAATTAATAAAATTATGAATGAAAGGGGAGAGATCACGACTAACACCAAGGAAATAGAAACAATTATTAGAAATTATTATCAACAACTATATGCCAATAAACTGAGCAATCTGGATGAAATGGAGGCCTTCCTGGAAACCTATAAGCTGCCAAGACTGAAACAGGAAGAAATTGACAACCTGAATAGGCCAATAACCAGTAACGAGATTGAAGCAGTGATCAAAAACCTCCCAAAAAACAAGAGTCCAGGGCCTGATGGATTCCCTGGGGAATTCTACCAAACATTCAAAGAAGAAATAATACCTATTCTACTGAAGCTGTTTCAAAAAATAGAAACAGAAGGAAAACTTCCAAACTCATTCTATGAGGCCAGCATTACCTTAATCCCCAAACCAGGCAAAGACCCCATCAAAAAGGAAAATTTCAGACCGATATCCCTGATGAATATGGATTCCAAAATCCTCAACAAAATCCTAGCTAATAGGATCCAACAATACATTAAAAGGATCATCCACCACGACCAAGTGGGATTTATCCCCGGGATGCAAGGGTGGTTCAACATTCGCAAATCAATCAATGTGATAGAACACATTAATAAGAGGAGGGAGAAGAACCATATGGTCCTCTCAATTGATGCAGCAAAAGCATTTGACAAAATACAACATCCTTTCCTGATTAAAACTCTCCAGAGTATAGGGATAGAGGGAACATTCCTCAAGCTCATAAAATCTATCTATGAAAAACCCACAGCGAATATCATCCTCAATGGGGAAAAGCTGAGAGCCTTTCCCTTAAGATCAGGAACACGTCAAGGGTGCCCACTCTCACCACTGTTGTTCAACATAGTACTAGAAGTCCTAGCAACAGCAATCAGACAACAAAACGAAATAAAAGGTATTCAAATTGGCAAAGAAGAAGTCAAACTCTCTCTTTTCGCAGACGACATGATACTTTATGTGGAAAACCCAAAAGACTCCACCCCCAAATTACTAGAACTCATCCAGCAATTCAGTAATGTGGCAGGATACAAAATCAATGCACAGAAATCAGTTGCTTTCTTATACACTAACAATGCAACTGTAGAAAGAGAAATTAAAGAAACGATTCCATTTACAATAGCACCAAAAACCATAAGATACCTCGGAATAAACCTAACCAAAGAGGTAAAGGATCTATACTCTAGGAACTACAAAACACTCATGAAAGAAATTGAAGAAGACACAAAAAGATGGAAAAATATTCCATGCTCATGGATCAGAAGAATAAATATTGTTAAAATGTCTATGCTACCCAGAGCAATCTATACCTTCAATGCCATCCCGATCAAAATTCCAATGACATTTTTCAAAGTGCTGGAACAAACAATCCTAAAATTTGTATGGAATCAGAAAAGACCTCGAATCACCAAGGAGATGTTGAAAAAGAAAAACAAAGCTGGGGGCATCACGTTGTCTGATTTCAAGCTATATTACAAAGCAGTGATCACCAAGACAGCATGGTACTGGCACAAAAACAGACATACAGACCAATGGAACAGAATAGAGAACCCAGATATGGACCCTCAACTCTATGGTCAAATAATCTTTGACAAAGCAGGAAAAAACATGCAATGGAAAAAAGACAGTCTCTTCAATAAATGGTGCTGGGAAAATTGGACAGCCACATGCAGAAGAATGAAACTCGACCATTCTCTAACACCACTCACAAAGGTAAACTCAAAGTGGATGAAAGACCTCAATGTGAGACAGGAATCCATCAAAATCCTAGAGGAGAACATAGGCAGTAACCTCTTTGACACTGGCCACAGCAACTTCTTTCAAGATACATCTCCAAAAGCTAGTGAAACAAAAGCAAAAATGAACTTTTGGGACTTCATCAAGACAAAAAGCTTCTGCACAGCAAAGGAAACAGTCAACAAAACAAAGAGGCAACCCACAGAATGGGAGAAGATATTTGCAAATGACACTACAGATAAAGGGCTGGTATCCAAAATCTATAAAGAACTTCTCAAACTCAACACCCAAAAAACAAATAATCAAGTCAAAAAGTGGGCAGAAGAGATGAACAGACACTTCTCTGAAGAAGACATACAAATGGCTAACAGACACATGAAAAAATGTTCATCATCATTAGCCATCAGGGAAATCCAAATCAAAACCACACTGAGATACCACCTTACACCAGCTAGAATGGCAAAAATGGACAGGGAAAGAAACAACAAATGTTGGAGAGGTTGTGGAGAAAGGGGAACCCTCTTACACTGTTGGTGGGAATGCAAGTTGGTACAGCCACTTTGGAAAACAGTGTGGAGGTTCCTCAAAAATTTTAAAATGGAGCTACCCTATGACCCAGCAATTGCACTACTGGGTATTTACCCCAAAGACACAGATGTAGTGAAAAGAAGGGCCATATGCACCCCAATGTTCATAGCAGCAATGTCCGCAATAGCCAAACTGTGGAAAGAGCTGAGATGCCCTTCAACAGATGAACGGATAAAGAAGATGTGGTCCATATATACAGTGGAATATTACTCAGCCATCAGAAAAGATGAATACCTAACTTTTACATCAACATGGATGGGACTGGAGGAGATTATGCTAAGCGAAATAAGTCAAGGAGAGAAAGTCAATTATCATATGGTTTCACTTATTTGTGGAACATAAGGAATAGCATGGAGGACATTAGGAGAAGGAAGGGAAAAATGGGGGGGGGGGGAATTGGAGGGAGAGATGAACCATGAGAGACTATGGACCTGAGAAACAAACAGAGTTCTAGAGGGGAGGGGAGAGGGGGGATTGGTTAGCCCGGTGATGGGTATTAAGGAGGGCATGTACTGCATGGAGCACTGGGTGTTATATGAAAACAATGGATCGTGGATCACTACATCAAAAACTAATGATGTATTGTATGGTGACTAACATAATATAATAAAATTAAAAACTACAAAAAAAAAAAGAAAAGAGAACAACAGAGAGAGAGACTTCACAATATGTGTATGAACATTACTCAAATCAATAACTCATATATGAAATATGCATGGATGGACAAGACCCCAAAGAGGCCCAGCGATTTTTAATCTGGAAGGCTTAAAGAGCCGAGCAGAAAATTCAAATGTTGCCTACTACATAGGAAGCAGAATTTGTAGTTTGAATCCTGCCAAGTTAGAAGGGTAAAGTAAAGTCAATGGCTTTCCACTGAAGCCCCAACAGGGCCATCCCTTATGTATAAGACTATGTCCCAGGAAAAGGGATTTACCCAAGGACTAAAGGTAAAATTAAAACAAACTAAAGGCAAAACCAAAAAGATTCTTCCTGAAAAAGCATGAAACAGCCTCCACAAATTCAAGTTTATCTGCTTGTGATTTAACTGGGAAAAAAAATTCAACACTCTTTAGAGGAAGATAACAGGATCCAGAATGAGTATTCTTCACAGTGTCCAATATACAATAAAATGTTATCAGGCATGTGAAGAAATAGGAACAGCATAATCAAGAGAAAAACCAGTCAATAGAAAAAGGCTCTTAAAATGACCTAGATGTTGAAATCAGAAGAAAAGGGTTTTTGAAAACATATAATGAATGTATTAAAGAGTGAACAGAATAGGGGTACCTGGGTGGCTCAGTCAGTTAAGTGTCTGATTCTTGATTTTGGCTCAGGTCAAGATCTCCGGGTCATGAGATGGAGTCCCATGTCAGGCTCCACACTCAGCATGGAGCCTGCTTGAGATTCTCTCTCCCGCTCCCTCTGTGCCTCCCCCAGCCCATGCTCTATCTCTCTCAAATAAATCTTTTTTTAACAGAAGTATAGGTAAGTATTAATGACACTTTTCCTTCTTATCTTAAACTTTTTATAATTCAATTGGCCATTTAAAGCAAAAATAATGATAAGTATTTAGAGTTTATAAAGTACATAAAAGTATATGCCATATATATATATATATATATATTTAAAATTTTTCATTTTAATTCCAGTATAGTTAACAGTGTCACATTAGCTTCAGGTGTACAGTATAGTGATTCAACAATTTTGAGGCACATTTTCCAAGGAGTCTGGCATTATCCCCTCAACCTCTGTGTCCTCATTTGTAAGTTCATTAATAGCAATACTTATCCGATAGGATTACCTGGAGGAATAAGGAAGATTTTGTGAACCAGTAGAACTCACTACCATGTTCATCAGATCCTATTGTCAGGGTTTTTTTGTTGTTGTTGTTTTTTTAAGGTTGATTTATTTATTTTATTTTATTTTTTTGCATTTTTTTCTTCTTTTATTTTTTATTTTTTAAAATTTTTTATTGTTATGTTAATCACCATACATTACATCATTAGTTTTTGATGTAGTGTTCCATGATTCATTGTTTGTGCATAACACCCAGTGCTCCATGCAGAACGTGCCCTCTTTAATACCCATCACCAGGCTAACCCATCCTCCCAACCCCCTCCCCTCTAGAACCCTCAGTTTGTTTTTCAGAGTCCATCGTGTCTCATGGTTCATCTCCCCCTCCGATTTCCCATATGGACACAATAACACAAAAGATGAGAAGTAGTGTACATGGAATTATATTATTATAAGGGTCTTATATTATACATGAAGTGTTATTAAAGGCAGACTATTATAAGTAAATAATATATATTGTAATAGAGAAGATAGACTAAGACAAAAAGAAAACTCTTTAGTTAATCCAGAAGTCATGGAAGGAGGAACAAAAATTAAAGACCTAAGGAGATAGTCTGTAAGTAGACTTTTGCCCAACACTATCAATAATTACATTACATGTAAATGGACTGAACATTCCAATTAAAAGGCAAACATTGTCACAGAGGGTTAAAAATAAGCAAGTTCCATTTATACACTTTAAGGGTAAAGACAGATAAGAAAAAGATATAGAATGCAGTTAGAACATAAGAGAGCCTATATTAATATCAGATAAAGCAAACTTTAAGACAAAGAATATTACTAAGGATAAAGAAGGTTATTTCATGATGATTTAAAGGTCACTTCATCAAGAAGAGAGAACAGGGCATTTGGGTGGCTCAGCTGGTTATGTGTCCAGTTCTTGGTTTCGGCTCAGTTCATGATCTCAGGGTTGTGAGATTGAGCCCTGCATTGGGCTCCGTGCTGGGTGTGGAGCCTGCTTAAGACTGTCTCTCCCTCTCCCTCTCCCTCTTCCTCTCCCTGTGCCCTGCCACCCTGCTCTCGCTCTCTCTCTCCCAAAAAAGAGAGAGAGAGAGAGAATAGCCTGAAATAGGTATGCACCATAACAAACGTTTAAAATACTTGAAGCAGAAATTGACAACTCAAAGGAGGAGCAGACAAATCCAGTAATTGATGAAACAAATAGACAGAAATTCAGTATGGCTACAAAAATATGAACAACACTATCATCCAACCTGAACTATTTAGCATTTATAGACATTTAATGAAAACTAGACCCAGAGACTACAGTGCTATCCATAAGACAGTTCTCAATATTATCAGTCAATAATTTCTTCAATATATATATTTATTTATTTATTTGAGAGAGAGAGGGAGTGCATGCATAGGGGAGGGAGGCAAAGGGAGAGGGAAAGGGGAAGCAGACTCCTTGCTGAGTGAGGAGCCCAATGCTGCCCAGTCCCACGACCCTGAGATCATGACCTAAGCCAAAACCAAAAGTCGGTTGCTTAACCTACTGAGTCACCCAGGCGCCCCTCGGTCAATAAATTTTTTAAAAGTTTGAAATAATACAGAATGTTTTTTCTATCAACAATGGCATTAAATTAGAGATCAATAACAAAAAGATATCTGGAAAATCTCCCAAATATATGAATATTAAGGAACACATTTCTAAATAATCTGTGAATCAAAGAAAGAACTACTATGGGAATTGGAAAATATTTCAAACCAAATGATAATGAAAACACAACATACCAAATTTTGTAGGGTATAGTGAAATTTCCTTACAGGGAAATTTATAACTTGAATTGCTTATCTTAGAAAGTAAAAAAGATTTTAAGTAAATGAAGTAAACTTCTACCTTAAGAAGTTAGAAGAGCAGGGGTGCCTGGGTGGCTCAGTCGTTAAGCGTCTGCCTTCGGCTCAGGTCATGGTCCCAGGGTCCTGGGATCGAGCCCCGCATCGGGCTCCCTGTTTGGCGGGAAGCCTGCTTCTCCCTCTCCCACTCCCCCTGCTTGTGTTCCCTCTCTCACTGTGTCTCTCTCTGTCAAATAAATAAAATCTTTAAAAAAAAAAAAGAAGAGCAAAATAAGTGGAATAAAGGTAACAATAAAGATTAGGAAGACATTAACATAGTAGAAAACAAACTATAGAGAAAATCAAGAAATCTGAAAGTGTCTTCTTTAAAATGATTGATAAAATTGATTAATCCCTAGCAAGATTGATCAAGAGAAAAAGAGATAAAGCACTAACAATATTAAGAATGAAAGAAGAGACGTTGCAACATACAAGACAGATGTTAAAAATACCAAAAAAAGAATATTATGAACAATTTTATGCAAATAAATTCAAGAACTTAAAACAAATTCCTGGAAAAATACAACTTTGAAAAACAAGCAAAAAATGGAAGATCTAAAAATATCTATTAAATGAATTTAATTTGTAGTGGAAACATTCCACAAAGAGAGCTACAGGTCCAGATGGTTCTTCTGTTAAATCCTGTCAGAATTTAAAGATAAAAAAATACCAGTCTTACACAAAACTCTTCCCAAAAACCATATGACTGATGATACCAAGAACTAATGAATACATTACAAAAAAACTTTACAAATCAATATTCTTCATGAATATAGGTAGAAATGTATAATAAAATATTAATGATGAAATCCAGAAATATATAAAAAAGGAAAATACATCACTAAGTGGTATTTATTCCAGGAATGCAAGGTTGATTTAACATTCAAATATGTTTGTCAATGAAAATTGCAATATTGACAAAATAAAGGAGAAATATTGCATGATTATATAGCGCAGAAAAGAATTTTGGCAATATCCAACACGAGTTCATGCTTAAAAAGTCTTAGCAAACTAGGAATAGAAAGTGGTTTCTTCTTTTGAAAGAGCATATTTATAGTAAACCTATAGTTGACATCATATCTAATGGAGAAATATTGCACATTTTCCTCCTTAAGATAGAGAACAAGCAAGAATGTTCACTTTTACCACTTCTATTTGACATTACACTGGATATTCTAGCTGTGCAACAAGGCAGGGAAAATAAATAAATGACATAAAGATTATAAAGGAAGAAGTAAGTCTATCTTAATTTGCAGATGAAATAATTATTTACAAAGAAAGTGTGAGAGAATTTACAAAAAAGAGAAAAACCCAAAATCCTACCAGAACTAATAAATCGATATGAGGTTCAGGATATAACTCAATATGCAAAATAAATATCATTTTTATATACCATCAATAAACAACTGTAAAACAAAATGTAAAAATGAAATATACAATGTAGCAGGAGGGGAAGAATGAAGGGGGGGAAATCGGAGGGGGAGAAGAACCATGAGAGACGATGGACTCTGAAAAACAAACTGAGGGTTCTAGAGGGGAGGGGGTTGGGAGGATGGGTTGGCCTGGTGATGGGTATTGAGGAGGGCACGTTCTGCATGGAGCACTGGGTGTTATGCACAAACAATGAATCATGGAACACTATATCTAAAACTAATGATGTAATGTATGGGGATTAATATAACAATAAAAAAATTAAAAAAAAATGAAATATACAATATCATTTAAAAAACATGAATTCTTAGGACTACATTTAACAAGTAAAATTCAAGCAATGCAAGATGTGTATCTTTAAAACTAGAAACATTGCAGAAGGTAATTAAAGAAAGCCTAAATAAATCCAGAAGTATATCATGTTTGTACATGGAAAAACTCAATATTGCTATGATGTGCGTTCTCCTGAAATTGGTCTATAGATTTAACACCACCTCAGTCAAACATCTCAGCAGGAACTTTTGTAGAAACTTACAAGCTGATGTGACAATTCATATGGAAATACAAATGGCCTAAAATAACCAAAACGACTATGAGAAAGTTGAAGAAATGTGGAGGCCTTGCATGACCTGATTTCAAAGTTTCTGGTAGTGCTCCAGTAATCCAGACAGGATGGGATTGGTGTTAGGATGAACAAACAGATCAATGGAACACTGGAGAGTCCAGAAATTGACCCACACACATACGTTCATTTGATTTTTGACAAGGGTACAAAGGAAATTAAGTGATGAAAACATAATCTTTTCAACAAATTGTACAGGAAACTATATTTCTGAATGGAAACTAGGTATCTGAGTGGGGGAAAAATGAGCCTTGACTTACTCCCTGTGTAATGCACAAAAATTAATTTGAGATTGATAATAGACTCTAAGTGAAAGTGCAAACTATAAAACGTGCAAAAGGGAAAAACAGGGCGCCTGGGTGGCTCAGTTGGTTAAGCGACTGCCTTCGGCTCAGGTCATGATCCTGGAGTCCCTGGATCGAGTCCCGCATCAGGCTCCCTGCTCAGCAAGGAGCCTGCTTCTCCCTCTGACCCTCCCCCCTCTCATGTGCTCTCTCTCTCTCATTCTCTCTGTCTCAAATAAATAAATAAAAAATCTTTAAAAAAAAAAAAAAAGGGAAAAACATAGGAGGATATTTCTGTGGAATTAGAGTAAATCAAGATTTCTTAGAAAGGAAGTAAGGAAGTAAGAAGCACTGACCATTAATTAAATATTAATTAATTAATAATATTAAATATTAATTGACTGGATTTTTTTTCAAAATTAAAAATTTGTAAGAAAACAAAAAGGCAAACCTTAATAACCTTGGAGAAATTATTTGCAATCATGTATTTGCAATACATGTATCTGACAAAAGACTTTTACCTAGGGGCGCCTAGGTGGCTCAGTCGGTTAAGCGTCTGCCTTCAGCTCAGGTCATGATCTCCAGCCTCTCCCCCTGCTCGTGATCTCTCTCTCTCTCTCTCTCTCTCTCAATCTCAAATGAATAAATAAAATCTTAAAAAAAAAAAAGACTTTTATGCAGAATGCATGAAGAACTACAACTCAATAATAAAAAGACACAATCCAAAAAAAATTTGCACAGACTTGAAAAGACACTTCACAAAAGAAGATAAAAGAATGGTAATGAGCCCATGAAACCTTGCTTAACCATATTAGTCATCAGGGAAATAGAAATTAAAACCACAGTGAAATACCACGGTGCACCCACTGAAATGGATTGAACTAGAGCCGAATGATGACACTCGATCCTGGTGACAGTGTGGAGCGACGAGAAAGTGCATTGCTGTTGGTAGTATAAAAGGGCAGTGACAGAAAGTTTGGCATTTCCTTATAAGGTTAAATACACACCTACCCTATGACCAGCAATTCCTTCCCTAGGTATATACCCAAAAGTGATGAAAAAATGCTCACAAAAATATTTGTACAACAATGTTTACAGCAGCTTTATCAATAATAACCCCAAACTGGAAAAAACCCAGATGTTCATCAACATGAGAATTGGATAAACCAGTTGTGATGTAGTCATACAATGGAATTATACTCAGCCAAAAAAAAAATGGATAAACCACCATTAACATGCAACAACATAAGTGACTTTATAGATGTTATGTTTAGTGAAAGAAGCCTGACACGAATATGACTCTATATATATGACATTCATTTAAGAAGGGGCAAAATTAGTTGATGGTGTTATGGGGATCACAGACTGGGAGAGTATGGTATTGACTGGGAGGGAGTATAAAGGGGGAAATTTCTGTATTTTTGTCCGGGTGGTTATATGGGTGTATACACATGTTAGAAATCATCAAGTCGTAAACTTAAGATTTATGCATGTGATACATCTGACTGTATGCATTTTATACCTCAATTAAAACTTTTAAAAGATAGAACTTAAACAGTGCCTCCCAGCATTTAGACAGGCTGTTTATGTTACAGGCACTTCATCATCTTTTCATATATGAAGCTGGAAACTTAGCAGCTTCCAACAGGAGGCCTCAGCCGCTGAATCTTGGTATACTAATTGAGGGAAAGAAGAAACGGCTAATTACAATAACAATTACCAAGTGTCAGTTTTGTGCTAGATACCTTCCAATGTCATGCCAAAACACAAAGGTAGGTGCCCAGGCCAGCTAGCAGCATGGAATCTGGAGAGCATGGTGACAGCTGACGGGTTTTGATCTAGGCCAGTGGCCAGGATCACAGGAGTCTGACAAGAGGTGAGCTATTGAGAGCTGGCTCTGAAGGCAGGCAGATATACCTTAGAGGTTCTGAACCTTCTATTTAGGGATCTTGATGTCTGGGAAGCTGGACCACAGGAAACAGGGCCCTGGATAAGATGGAAGGCCCAGTCATGGACAGGTAGGCAAGTCATCCAGACAGGACAAAGGGACAAGACAGAACTTAGGTTCAGAGAAAGTCAAGTCTGTGGGGACATGTGCTAAACTCTGGGCTCATGTTTGAAGAGCATAGCATGGAAATGACATTTTTCTAGTTTATGGCACACTGATTACTAGTGAACTGGACGTGGTGTAAGCAGTTGAATACTGAACAGCATTTTCTTCTTCAATTTTGTCTATACTGTTTTTTTCCTAGCTTTGTGAACATCGTGTAAATTTAAGGTGCACAATGTGATGATTTGATACACATAAATATTGTGAAATGATTACTACAATAGTGTTAATTAACACACATACCGCCTTATACGAGTAGATTTTATCAAGGGGCGGGGAATATGAGACATTTAAGATCCAGTCCTTTAGCAGCTTTTAAACATATCATACAGTATTGTTAACTGTTGTCACTGTGCTGTACATTAGATCTCCAGACCTTATTCATCTTGTAAGTCGCTGTGACCATCTTCCCCCATTTCCTCCACTCCAACCCCTGGCAGCCACCATCTACTCTGTTTCTGTGACTTCAGCTTTTTTATATTCCACATAAAAATAAGTTTGTATAGTATTTGTCTTTCTATGTCTGACTTATTTTACTAAGCCCACAAGGTCCAACCATGTTGTTACAAATGGCCGGATTTCCTTCTTTTCCATGGCTGAATAATTTTCCGTTGTTTATACACACTTTATATACACGTTATACATACACAACTTTATCCATTCCTCCATAGACACACACTTAGGTTGCTTCCATGTCTTGGCTAGTGTGAATAATACTGCAGTGAACATGGGAGTACAGATAGTGATTTCATTACTTTCAGATACATCCCAGAAGTGGGATTGCGGGATGATATGGTAGTTCCATTTTTAATTTTTTGAAGACCTTCCATACTGTTTTCCATAGTGGCTTCACCAATTTACATTCCCACCAATAGTGCACAATGATTCCTTTTGCTTGCCAACACTTATTATCTCTTGTCTTTTTGATACTAGCCATTCTGACAGGTGCAAGGCAATATCTCATTGTGGTTTTGATTTGCATTTTCCCTGATGCTTAGTGATGCTGAACATCTTTTCATGTGTCTGTTGCCCATTGGTCTGTCTTCTTTGGGAAAATGTCTATTCAGGTTCTCTGCCTATTTTTTAAATAGGCAGGATTTTTTTTTACTATTAAATTGTATGGGTTCCTTATATATTTTGGGTATTAATACCTTATCACATAGACGGTTTGCAAATATTTTTTCCCATTCCATAGATTGTCTGTTCGTTTTGTTGGGTCTTTTTTCTGTGCAGAGACTTTTTAATTTAATGTAGTTCCACTTGTTTATTTTTGTTTTTGTTGCCTGTGCTTTGATGTCATATCCAAAAAATCATTACCAAGACCAATGTCAAGGAGCTTTTTCCTTATGTTTTCTTCTAGGAGTTTTATGTTTTCAGGTCTTATATTTGAGTCTTTAATCCATTTTGAGTTAATTTTGTGACTGGTGTAAGATAGGGGTCCAATTTCATTCTTCTGCATGTGGTTATCCAGTTTTTCCAGCACCAGTTATTGAAGAGCGTATCCTTTCCCAACTGAATATTTTTGGTTCTCTGGTCAAATATTAGTTGACTGTATATGGTGGGGGGGAGGGGACGGTGTTTTCCAGTCTCTTAATTCTGTTCCATTGGTCTGCACATCCTTTTTTATGCCAGTACCATGCTGTTTTGATTACTGTGGCTTTGTTTGAAATCAGGAAGCGTGATTATCTTTAGCTTCATTCTTTCTCAGGATTGCTTTGACTATTCAGGGTCTTTGTGGTTCCACATGAATTTTAGGATTGTTTATTTCATGTGGTATTCTAATAATTAAAGGAAGGAGTCAGATACGTCCTATAAAGAACTTGACATCTTCCAGTCTGGCCTTTCCACCGAGAGTGCTAAGTCCAGCCCATCCACCTGCCAGCTTAGTGGCTTGGTGGTGGGAATGTACAGTCAGGTATTGACCTATAATTTCATGCGGCAGCTCTTGGTGACCTGTTGCCCTTCCTTCCCTGCTTGCCAGCACCTCAGGCTGTTGGAAATAGGCTGTTTTGTTGTTGTTGTTGTTTGTTAATCTCCAGTGTTAATTCCCCTCTTTCTCACAAGTGCCTCAAATCCCTCTCCCTCCCAAACCACAGAAGCTCACACGGAGGTGGTCTGGACATTCGGCAAAGTGTGCTGTTTCAGGATTCCTAAAAGGTTAGCCAAAAATAAAAGCCTCTTACTGACAGTGAAATAAAAATGCTTTGTTGGAACTTCAGATATATATTTAAATAAACAATTAGGAAAAAAAAGAGAGAAGACCTGTAAAGATGTTTATTTTTACTGAATATTTCCTTGTTTAAAAGATGTTGCTCCCCAGTGACCTAGTACACCAATCACTCTGCGAGTCTGGGACTGTAGAGATGACTGAGGCACAATGGCTGTCCTCCATGGACTCAGCCTGCGAAGAGAGGTGGCAGGAGCATGGGTCAAGGGGAAGTGCATCGAGAGGGGTCTGGAGCAGAGGGAGGGCTACCCCATTCTGTGGGGAAGGGTGGCCCACAGAATTGAGCATCTGTGCGCTGAGTCTTGCCTGGTAAATAGCAGAGCATGCCATTTCACACCATCCCCAGGCAGAGGTGGGTAGAACCTTCCAGGCAAGGCGTGGGATGTGAGTGAGCAACTAGCATATTCAGGCTGAGCCTCAAGCCAGGCCACATCCCGGGTCCTGGGCTAGAGAAGCTAGCGAGAGAGTGACTGTGGTGGCTGGTGGGCCCTCACTGCAGTGAGCCTTGTGTCCCCTACTTGCAGGCCTGAGAATCCTCTACCCTCCCTTCAAGTGACGGGACTGTGGCCTGAGCACACTGGTGTCAGGAAGATCATTCTAGAGTCAGTGCTATGAGGGTGACCCTTTAGAAGGCCACAGTAACCATCATCCCAGAGGAGTTAAGACATAGCCTGAGCTGTGGGATGGTGACAGTGAGCATGAAGGGTAGTCAGTGAAACTTGGGGTAGTTGGATGGGGGAGAAAGCCAAAGTTGGGGTCGAGGGTGGTCCCAGGGCTCCAGCTTATGCACCGGGAGGATAGGCTGCCATTCCTGGAGAAGGAAACATGGAGCTCTAAGGAGTTCCAAGCTGCAGTGGGTTCTGTGCTCTCCAAATCCCCCATGGGGTGGGCTTTCTGTGTGCTGTACCCCTGGCCTTTTACTCGCAGCCTCGAGAATACCTTGCTAGCTGTCTCCTGGTGAAGCACTAGCTGAGCTGCTGCAGAGATTCAGGAAACAAAGATCTTGAGGCCTAATGTCTTTCACATATTAAATGTACATTGTTCTGCCTTCTGTCACCTTTAAGCAGTCACTAAGGGCAGTCAGGTTCTATAACACAGTCTTCGGCTAAACGTGAAGATCGTATTATTGAAACAAGATCTTTCCAGCTGATCGTACTCCAAATGCATGCTTTGGTGCCTGTAAAATCTATTTAAGGCCTCCTAATTCCCCCCTTCTATTCCTCCATCCACCAGAACTGTTAGGAAGAGAATTTTAAAATGAGGAAGTGGTTAAGAAAGGGAGAAGGTATCAAACATTTGTTTATGTACGTATCTGTTGTTGGAAATTATCAAGATCGATTTCAGGAGCATAGAGGTCAAATGTATGCTAAATGACCAAAGAGAATGTACCATCCAACAATCATTTTCTATTCTGAAAGGCTAAGTAATGAGAAGCAGACTCTTAATTTAACACAAAAAGGAAAAAGGAGGAGAAATTAGGAAGTAATATATTCAATTATAGGAACCCTTTGCCAAGAGCTTATTGATTTCATGTTCTGACAATTTCAGTTAAGCCTTAGGGGGGAAAAGATTTAGCAACTGGTCAGATCAAACATGTGTGGCCCCCCACTCCTGGAACTCATGCATGTGTAACAAAAATAGTCAGGTCTTCACTAGGAATGGGCTTCATCTTTGGGGTCTGTTCATATTGCCAGGCCCAAGACCAGAGCTTGGAGGATTTTGCAGGTGAGAGAAGGGGAGCCCCCAGAAGATCCGACAGACACTGTAACTGTGGTGCGGGGAGAGGCAGACCAGGAGCCTCGTGTCCTGTTTTTGCATAGATCCCACACTACTGAATTCCCTCTTGTGATTTCTCTGCCGTCTGAAGCCAGTTTCTTCTCCAGTCCCTCCCCTCGTGTCCATGTCTACCCTGACCACCCATCTGTGTGAAGGGGCTCCTTTTTGTGGTCATTGGCCCTGACCGCTGTGCTGGATGCTGGGCTGGTCACAGTCCTGCCCTGGTCAGCGCAACGCATACACCGCAGCGTGGAAAGGCTTCCATGGATGGATGTGTTGCTTGGTGGGGGCCCTGACCACATGCAAGAGGGGGAGCTGTCGGGAGGCTTCCTGAACCAGGAGGAGGCAGTCTGGTAGGGCAGAGGGCAGGTGGAGAGAACTACACGTGAAAATATCTGAAACAAGTGAGGGAATGTGTCCTGGGACTGGATGTAGTTCAAGGTAGAGAGGAGCCGTGGAGTGTGTGTGTGTGTGTGTGTGTTCGTGCAGATGTGCGCGCGCCTACACATGCATGCACATATGTCTTGGAATGCATATTTATTGAGAACCCGCACCCGGCACCACTGGGGAAGGAGAGCAGGCTGTCTATAAGGGAAGCCCCTGTGTAAACAACGAGGGCCACGTGGGGTGATGTCTTTGCTAATACAGCTGTGCTGAACAAGCTCTGTTGGGGACTGGGGACGACAAGGGCCAGCAGGAATTCCTTTGACAGGTCGTACTCTTTGGAGCCTCATCCATCTGTGTTCCGGTGAGCGATCTAGGGACCGTTACTGGACTTTTCTGGGACTTACTATATAATCAGAATGTCTTTCTTGGGGTAGCTGGGTGGCTCAGTCGTTAAGCGGCTGCCTTCGGCTCAGGTCGTGATGGGATCGAGCCCCGCATTGGGCTCCCTGCTCGGCAGGAAGCCTGCTTCTCCCTCTCCCACACCCCCTGCTTGTGTTCCCTCTCTCACTGTTTCTCTCTGTCAAATAAATAAATAAAATCTTTAAAAATAAAAAGAAGAATGTCTCTTAGTACAGAGACAAGCGCTGTGGGACACGTGAATGCGATCAGGAAGCCTTAATTGTTGGACCCCTTTCTTCCATCATGTTATTCATCATTCTTATGTTGTGTTTCTCTAGGAAAACATGTGAATCCCAGCCTTTCACCCCAAGGGCTTATCTCCCCAAGCAAGTGCTGTTCCATCCACCCCCACCCTGTAGTGCTGCCACCTGCCACCTTCTAAGAGAAGGGGAGATTCTCGTGCAGTGGAGCCTGGTCCACAGCTGGGATGGGCAAGTGTCTGAGGATGGGGGTGGTAGACAGAGGGCCACTGACCCAAGCTCTGAAACCAGACATGAACCCCGTAGCTGGCCCTTCCCCTTAGGCTCCCAAAGCCAGGACACAACCCTCTCTGGGGCATTTTGAGCATATTTACTTTTCCTTCTCATAGGAAACAAGCTGGAACAGTAGATATAAAGGTATCCTGCTGTGTCCTTTCCCCCAGGATGTAGGAGGACGTTGAGCTAGATGTGTTTCTCTGGCTGTCCTGGAATTGCAGTGTAGGTTCAAAGGGCCGAGATGCAGAGAATCTCATACTCCCAGTTCAGAAAGCCACCAATGAGCTGCCAGCTGTTGGACCCAGACACCCTGCTTTCTGTGAGGCACTAGTACAGAACTGACCAACACCCGGCCATCGATGCAGGAAGAGGCTGGGGCCTTTTGGAGAAGACAGAATTCAGGAAGACTGGCTGTGGTGGGGAGGAGAGGAGTCCCCTTCCCAAAGCCAGTCAGAGGAAATGAAGTTAAATCAGGAGGAAAGTCTAAAGAGAAAAGGTAGAATTAATTTGGTGTGCGGAACACCCAAGACAGGAGTGAAAGGGAAAACAATGGATTTCGCCCAGGAAAAAAGACAGAACAGTACGGGGGCCAGGTGCGGGGGAGACCGAAACACAGAAGGGAAAAATACAAAAGGGCAGGGAAAACCTAGAAAAACAAAAACCCTAGAAAAATAGAAAAAAATATAGAACAGCAGAAAAATACAGAAAAATTAAAAATAGAAAAGGGTGAAAAAGTGGTTGAGTAAGTCTCGAAACAGAGGCAGAAAGAAGAACTTGAGAGAGAGGGAACTATACAAAGTTTTTTTTAAAAAGAAAGACATAAAGGGGTACCTGGGGTGGCTCAGTCGGTTAAGCATCGACTCTTGGTTTCAGCTCAGGTCATGATCTCAGGGTCGTGAGATCAAGCCCCATGTTGGGCTCCGTGCTGGGAGTGAAGACTGCTTGAGACTCTCTCTCTCTCTGCTCCTCCCCACCCCCACTCTCTCTCTCTCAAAAAAAGAAAAGAAAAAGAAAGAAAGAAAAGGAAGACATAAAAAAATATAAGAAGGCAGAAAAATATATAAAGAACCCCCCACCCTCCTATCCGACTCATGAAAGGCAAGACAGAATGTCAAGTAAGAGGAGCAACAAGAAGGCAAAGATGTGGGCTGAGCAGGTGAGGAGCGATCCTTCCTGGTCTGGCCATTAGCTCTGTGAGGATGCCCCTGAAGAGGCAAAGCAGCCTCTGGAAGGAGTGTGGCCCTGCCGACACATTGATTCTGACTTCCAGCCTCTAGAACTATGAGAGTATACATTTCTGTTGTGTGACCTCACCGGATTGTGGTCATGTGCTACAGCAACCTTAATATAAATCCTTAGTGTGACATTTCCTGTTCCTATGCTCACGAGATCAGTAAGTTCCAAGCAAAGAAATGGGAAGAGGACAAAGAAAAAAAAGGCACATGCTAGCTCAGGCTGTATTTTTTTTTATTAGGAAAACAATAGCTTTTATAGAAGCACTGCCCAGTAGACTTCTGCCCACTCTCCTTGGCCATGGGGGCTACACATCTAACTCTAGCTCTAAGGGAGCCTGGGGAGGTGAGCATTTTTTAAAAATCAACTTTTATTTTATATATATAATTAATATATGTTAAAATTGACTGATTTTAAGTGTAAAATTAATGAGTTTTGGAAAGTGCATATAGTCTAGACATAGAACATTTCCATCACCCCAAAAAGTTCCTTCCTGCTCCTTTGTAATCAAACCGCCCCCCCTTGCTCTGACTCCTGGAAAACACAGATTTTTCTTCTCAAATAAGATTGCCTTTTTTTTATAATTTAATGTAAATGGAATAGCACAGTATATAGTCTTTTGCATTTGAGATCTGTCTAAATTGTTGGGTGTATTAATAATTTGTTCCTTTTTATTGTGCAGGAGTATTACTGTGTATGGCTATACTATAATTTGTTTATCCATTAACCAATTGGTGGACATACGGATTGATTCCAGTTGGGCTGTTATAAATGAAGCTTCTTTGAACATTCTCATACAAATCTTTGCATGGGCATGTATTTTTATTTATCTTGTGTAAATATCTAGGAGTGGAATGGCTGCATTCTATGGTACGTATGTGTTTATAAGAAACCACCAAATTGTCTTCCAAAGTGGCTGTATCGTTTTGCCATTTTGCCATTTTGCCATTCCCACCCACAATGAGTTCTAGTTGCCCCGCACCCTCACCAATACTTAGTATTGCCAGTCTTACTCCTGTCAGCCATTCTGGTGGATGTGTCGTGGTTTCTCATTGTGGTTTCTCATTGTGGTGTTAATTAGCATTTCTCAAATCTATTTCATGTGTTTATTTGCCATTCATTTATCTGCTTCGGTGAAGTGTCTGTTCAAAATTTTTGCCCATTTGTGAAAGTGGATTTTGTTTTCTTACTATTGAGTTGTAAGCTGTCTTTGTAAATTCTGTATAGACGTCCCTTATTACATGCATGATTTTTCAAATATTTTCTCCTAATCCATTAGTTGTCTTTTCATTTCCTTAAGGTCTTTAAAGAGTGGAATTTTAATTTTGATGAAATTCAACCTTTTTGTGTCTTATCTCACAAAATCTTTGTCTGTCCCAGTGTCACTAAGATGTTCTCCCATGGTTTCCTTTGAATTTTATTTTAGATTTAAGTCTTACATTTAGGTTTGTGCTCAACTTCAAGTTAACTTTTTAATGTGGTGTGAAGTAAGGGTTGAGGTTCATTTATTTATTTCTTTGCTTTTGTAGGAGGATGTTTAGTTGTTCTGGCACTGTTGAAAAGACTTTTTTTCCCCATTCAATTACCTTGGTGCCTTGGTCGAAAATCAGTTGACCATGCCTGTATGGCTTTCTGGACTCTTTTTTCTCCATTCATCTATATTTCTATTCTTATTCC
The DNA here is from genome assembly GCF_964656455.1 of Halichoerus grypus. Classification (NCBI taxonomy): domain Eukaryota; kingdom Metazoa; phylum Chordata; class Mammalia; order Carnivora; family Phocidae; genus Halichoerus; species Halichoerus grypus. The sequence continues at coordinate 35,326,022 of NC_135721.1, forward strand.
AATACCATACTGTTGCATTTACTCTAGCTTTATACTAAGTCTTGAAATCAGTTCGTGTAATCCTCCAACTTGTTTTTTTTTTCTCAAAATGGTTTTGATTATCCTAGGTCCTCTGTATTTCCATATAAGGGTTTACAATCAGCGTGTCAAATTCTACACACACAGAAGTCTGCTGGGATTTTGCTTGGCATTGTGCTGAGTCCATAGATCACTATGAGAAGTGACATCTTAGCAATGTAGAGTTTTCTGGCCCACGAGCACAGTATAGCTCTCCATTTGTGTGCTCCTTTTCAATTTCTTTCTGCAATGTTTTTTCCTTTCCATGTACAGATACCGCATGTGCTGTGTAAAATGTATCTGTGAGTATTTCATATGTTTGATGCTGTTGCAATGATATTTTCATTTCAAGTACCAATTGTTCATTGCTAGAATATAGAAATTCAATTGGTTTTTTTTCAAAATCTTGCATCTTGTGACTTTGCTGCTTAATTTGGTAATTAGTTTTAGTAGCTTTATGATACATTTCTTAGGATTTTTTACATAGAAAATCAGGTCTTTCTGGATGAAAGTTTTACTTATTCCTTTCCAATCTCTAAATCTTTAATTTTGTTTTCTTGCCTTATTATCCTGGCTGGAATCTGCAATACAACATTGAGTAGAAGTGATGACAGACATTCTTGTCTTCCCAATCCTAGGGGGAAAGCACTCAGTCTTTACTATTAAGTGTGATGTTAGCTGAGGTTTTTTGGTAGATCCTCTGTAGGGAGATAAGTATTTTTAACTGGATATATTGATGCCCAAATCTTTTGGGGTTTTTTCTAGAAAAGAAGAAGGGAGAATGGACATAGGCATCCATCAAAAGGGAGGCCAGCAGGGGTTTCTTTATGAGTTCAGCCCTGTCTTAACTGTGTGATGATTTATTAGGAAGTAAGCATTTATTTCCATTAGAGGTTTTAAGTGTGGAATATGGTTCACATTACACATGACCGTGTGTGACAGTGCATCTTTATGAACTGTATTTGGGAGGGACAGGTGTTGCCAGGGAACCAACTCCGCGTTAGTCCATTGGGAGGCAGTGTAGCCTGTGGTTAGAAACATGGGCTCAGAAGCCTGGGTGCCTAGTCCCAATCCAGCTCTGCAACCTTGGGCAAATTCCTCAACCTGTGTCAGTTTTCCACCTGCAAAAGGAAGGTATCAAAAGATGTCAGTGATTCCTACCTCCGGGGCTTCTGAAGACTCAATGAGCAAATGCAATGAAGAGCTTAAAACAGCATCTGTTGTCTGGTGCATTTTAAGAAGGCTTTAGTTTACATAAGGCTAAGTTACATACAAGTTTTCAGTAGCAGGTTTACTGCTTGAAGTAAAGAACAGCCATCCATTAAAAAAAAAAAAAAAAATCCACTCTCCAGAAACCTCCTATTAAGGTTTTGTAAGGAGAGAGGATTAGATACTTGATTTTTGTTGTTTTGCGTGTTATTGGTACAATAAATACATTTACAAATCCTGTGCATTGCATGGGCAACTATCAGCTGGATTATAGCTGTGGGCAGTGACACACTAGAGTTCACACGGAGTCTACACTTAAAGGCTGAACCAGAGTTTGACCTTCTGATCTGCTTGTTTTGACCACTTGACAGTGGGCTGGAATGGGACCCCACACACTGTCCCTGGGCTGCCCCACCTGGACGTGTGGACCACTGTGCAGCCCCCAATTGGCTTCAGCCTATTATTTCTTGCCAGTAAACTCTAATTCAAGGGGACAGAGGCATCTCAGTCAGTCTGTCACTTTCCCGGGCATCTGCCTTTCTATCTACGTGTTCCAAGTCCTGGGTGCCATCCTTCAGTGGGGGGTAAGTCATGCCAGCCTTCCTGTCTGGTGTGGGGTGTGAGGGGACACTTGCCAGCAGGAACGAGGTTACTCTGAACCTGCTCAAGTGGGTCCTGCTGCAGCATTGTGATGTTGACATATAAGGAAAAGCACTTAGGAACAGGCTGGCAGGCCTTCAAGGGGCCTTTCCCCTTAACTTGAACTTGCTTTTTTTATTTTTTGCCTTGTACTTTCTGAGGGTGCAGTCATAGCGAGTTTTGTAAAGGGCCTTCCGCAGTGTTTTCTCATCTGAAGTCCCTTCTTCACGCAGGGTCTACATTGTCCAGCCAATTTTCTGTTTCTGGTTTTCTCTAGATCAGGCCAGTGAAAGACTTAAGTGTGTATGTTTAGTTTTTTAAAAATGTAACATGCCCTCAGCTCTGTTTGGACACATCTGCACACTATTTTACCCTTCCTCTCTCCTTCCCATACAGCCGGTGGGGGATAGGGAAGGGACAGCCAACACATGTTTAGGAGAGCCCATCCACGAGGCCCCAGCACAGACTGCCCGGCGTTTTCCTCTGCAGTGTGATGGGTAGCGTTTGGGGACAGGAGTATTTGGCCAGCTCTTGTCCTCACCTCTGCCAGAGATGTGCTCTAGTCCGTTCCTTGAGAGTTGCATTCTCTATCACACCTTTTCAGCTGTCATTTTGACACCAGTACCAAGAGATACTGATTCAGGGAGCGAGACAGACATTATCCTCTCCCTTGACTGTCATAAGACACCCCAGTTAGGTGGAGACTCCAAGGCTCATGTGACATGATCCTCCAAACTCTGCCTGCTGCTCCAGGTAATCATGCTAAATTATACATGGGTAGAGGCTTTCTGCAGTGCTGTTTTTCCACGGGAGCACAAAGCATTCTGGCATAGGAGGGCTTTGACAAAGCAAGTCCTCCAGGCCCTGCAGGAAGCGTGGAGCTGCAGGGGGCAGGTTACCTTCCAACCACAGGGCTCGGCATGTGAGTTTAAAACAAATGGGAAGCAGATGCATAGAGTCTGACTTTCTGTTTGAGTGTCGTTTCTTTGAGCAAAGACAAAGGCTAAAAATTTAAATATCAAACTGTTAGGTTTTCGAAACAAAAAAAAAGAAAAGGCAAGAAGAAACAAAGAAAAGTCAGAAGTGACAAATTTAACACTCTTCTCTGGTCAGATAAGAATCTGCTCTTAGCTCCACGTAAATGACTAACTGCCAGCTTCGTGATTCGGCATCTTTCTCTTTGTGTATTTTCTTCATTCTTATCTTCTTCTAGTTCTATTTCCTCACTCCTCGCCAACTAAACAACAACAACAACAACAACAACAACAAAACAAAGCAAAGAACAAAGTAAAACAACTCCCTTGGTTGGTGTGATTGAAAGATCACCTTCCATAGGGTATACCAGCTGAAGGGCTGGATGATGTGGAGGTGCTGCGCATGCAGGGTCCACGCTCCTGGGAGCCCCTCACACACATCACACCTGGCCACGGCCAAATGCCAGTTCTGGAGACCTAGCAGGCATTCAAGAAACGACTTGAGAACGAATGGAAGTACCTGCCTACAACAAAAGGAAGGCGGGAGGGAAGGCGGGTTCGTTTTGCTGCAGATTAGACTTACGCAGTTCGTTCTGTTATTCACAATTCCTCAGGCAGCGAGCGACCCAATTAACACAGTGTCGCTTTATCGATGCTTGCACTCTCCCCTTCACATTGTTTCCTGGACGCCTGTTCCATCTCCAGAGTCGGCAGCTGGTAGTGGCCACATTTGCTCTGTGTGAGGAATTCCTACAAACATAGAAACTGGACTCACAGTACACTGATGGCATTTCTTCATCAACAAATAACTTCTGTGGGTCACGGAGGCCAGCCTTGCAAGTTACCCAGGCTTAAGGTGGTACTAAAAATGTGCAAATTTGCCATCTACCTTGTTTCTAAGCTCTGTTCTCCGAGAAGATCATCGGTGGTTATTTCTATTCTGTCCATTTGACAGGTGATGACCAAGAAAGAGGACTTTTTCAGTGCCTGGAACTCGTGTCTTCATCATGTTGCCTCCCTGTCTCTGGCACACATCCATAGAGGTGAGTTGGCTCTTGTTGAATATTTATAACTGGGCGGCTCTGGGGGCTGCAGGGTACCTGGGAATAAGACTGCAGTCAAAGGACAGTCCCCACACCAGCCCTCACGTTGAATGTAAGGCCCCGAAATAACTTAACCTCCAACTTACCAGGAACACTGACCAAACGACACCCACAAAACCCAACACTAAACTCCGGGAACAGTGCATCCAACACAACCTGACAGTTGCCAACAGCACTGGTTTGATAGAAGCCAGCTGGCATATGGCGGGCCCCTCAGCTGTGGCCCTCTGCCCAACAGGGACTGCCGTTCCCATGTAAACAAAACGGAGGGTGCATGCACAGCTAATGGGAGGGTGCTTTAATAGGATCGCTGCCTGCAGAATTTCAAGTACCGCAACTCACTACTTCAACCTAATCCTCGAATTAGCGAGAACCCGGTTCAGCCTTTTAAAGCGGTGCCTCTCAACCAGAGGCGACTGTGCCCTCCTGGGAACATTTAGTGACATCTGGAAACATTTTTTGTTGCCACAACCGAGCAGGGGTTGCTAGTGGGTATAGGCCAGGAACGCTGCTAAACACCGCACAGGCCGTGGACAGCACCCCCAGCAAAGAGTTACCCTGCCTCGATGTCAGGAGCGCCGGCACTGAGAAACTGTTGAGTGTCCATTTTGATCCCAACAAACCCAAATCACAGAAAACAAAATGAAACTTTGAAAACAGAGTAAGATCCATCAAGATACGGCAATTTATTCTTAAAAATTTTGTGTAGCCTCAAGAATCATTCGTTCATTCATCATATACTCTGACCCCGGGGGAGTGGGGGGGGAGTTTTAAAAAGGCTCACATTGTGTTTGTTTGTCGTGTGGGGTTTTCCGTCCCACCAAGTACACGGCTGGCCCTGGGAAGGCAGGGTCAGGTTTGGTCACCACCACAGCTCCGGGGCCCGGCTCCCAGTCCTGGTGTGTCCTCAGGCACCATCTCGTGGAGTGGAATTCCTGGATGGGTTCTGTTAAGAGTCAAGCCAGCAACCCAGGAGTGCCTGCATCCCACCCGACCTCACAGCCTGGCCACCACCCTCCCTCCCCAACCAGGCAGTACCAGAAGAGCAGAGCACCACATTATTAGTCACTGTGGGGCTGCCCAGTGACTAATAATCGGAGGCTGCCCTCCCTGCGAGCTGACAAGAGCCAGACTGGAGTGAACAGACCGAGCCTGGCCTCTTCTCTCCCTCAAGGCGCAATCCAGCGCTTGGGACCTTGGTGAGCTTCATGACACAGGGCTCGAGTATGGAGAGGATTGAGAATGCACAAGTGAATATGCCCAGAGCATGGGTTCCTCATGGGGCCTGAGGACACCACACCCAGGGAGCAGCCTTTTTACACAGTGACCCCATTCCGTCATAACCACGGCCTCATTAGCACCCTAGATTTGGATTGATTTCCCCCTTGTCCCTGGGGAGGGAATGGAGGAGCACAGCGTGGGGCTGAGAGGGGCTGAGGGAGGGCAAAAGATTCCCTCCCCACAGGTCATTAAGGCACAGGATTGAGTTCCCTCATCTGTGGATCCAGAAATTTTGATTTGTCTGCACAGCCACAGCATATGAGGCTCTGGGGAACTGACTTACCTTAATCAAACTCAAAGATGACAGCTCTGTAAACCAAAATGCCAGTTTATTCAGCACAAATGAAAACCCAACTGCTGAATCATTCGTACACGCTCCATCCTGTGGGGAACTCTCCACGTGGAATTCAGGGATAGTCAGAATGTTGCAAAAGGTTGGACTGTTTGGACAGCTCTTGGAGGAGCATCTGAGCGTCCATGCTGGCCTGCCTGCCACAGAGGCTGGGTCCTGGAGCCCAAAGGCTGTCTGCTTCCTGGACTGTCTTGGTGTGCTCAGCACCAATCTCAGCCCCTGAGAAATTTTTGCAAACCACCTCTACCCCTCTTCTGTTGGTAGGGTATTTTTTTCAGATTTGTTGATCAGGCTAAAACTTACCTGGGATATAAAGCAGCACACGAGGCACCTTTAATGAAGGCAGTTACGTCCCAGGCCTTCTTCTTCACTCTGTGTAGACATGTATGGCTCCACTCTCAGGGCTGTCTGTGGCCCCAGCACCCGGGCTCCTCCCCTTGCTCCTCTGTGTACTGACCCCAGATACTACCCTTCCCAGGACACGAGCAGGAACCACGTGGACTCCAGGTGAAACATTTCTAAACATTAGGATGTGAGAGTAAATTTGGAGGGGGGCATCAAAGAATCCCTGAACTCACACGCCTTTGCCTTGGAAACACTGACCATTACGCCTTGAACCACTCATCCCATCTGTCGAGAGCATAATTAAGTTTAGTGTGAGGGTTGAGAACTCTGGCTCCAGAGTCCGGTTAACTGAATGCAGAGGATTTGTTTACCTCTATCTGCTGTGTGACTGTGAGTGAATTAACCTCTCTGAGCTTTCGTCTCATCTTTGTTTATAAAATGGAAATAATGTGATATTTACCTCATGGGGCTATTGAGACTACACTTGAAAGCCCTTACCTTAGCATCTGATCCATAGTTAGGGTTCAATAAAAATTTTTTATTACTGTTAATTACTACTCTACAAAGTCCTTAGTTCCCATTACCCAAGTGGAACATTTAGATTCTTGTTTCTTAAAGCGTAAGAACAAGAGAACGATTAAGCAAGTTAGGTTCCAGTGTAGGAAGTCTTAACATGGGCAGGAAACATCAAAGATTTACTATTGCCACAGCACAGAAGAAATCCGAATGGATTCCCTACCTTTTACCCGTTAATAACCACAGCAGCAAAAGTGATTATTTTCAGGAAATTGGCCCCCTTCAGTGTCAGAGGAAGACAATTTGGCTGTAGAAAGTCACAGAAGAAAAAATAAGAAGAATTAGTTCAATGACAGCATCTAGAAATCCCAGGAATGTTTTGAGATAGAGAAAGCCATCCGTAATGAGGAGGTTTGAACAGATACAAAATGGGTTCTCATGGTAGGAGTGCGCCAAGCACACACTGCGCAGGGACAATCCCGTCAGCGTATCATTACATTTAAATAGCATGCTGTGCCGCTGCCAGAGGTCCCCAGGGGATGGGAGAAGAAGTAGAAGGAGCCCATCTGTCTTCGGTGACTGGGCCCAGATGTTGCCTTTGGAGACTTTCAAAGAAAGAGCACAAAGGAGGGAAGGGAAGGATCAGTCCGCGAAAGCGCAGACCTTAATGTCACCCCAGATGAAAATGAACTCAGAATCTAGCCATTTTTATTAGGAAAAAATGGACAAAAAGCCTTTTGGCATCAGTATCCGTTGTCACCTGAAGACTCAGGAAAACCATGTTTGAAATAAAAATGTTAAGCAGTCTCTAGTGGTTTCTGAAGTGGGATGTAACCATTACAATGATAAATTGTTATTTTTCTGTGATCCACATTTTTATCTTGCCCTAGAAAGAGCAGCTCAGAAGCACAGTGCTGTCTGAACCCCTAAGGGTGTGCCAATTCCTAAATAAAAAAGAGAAACCAAGCACTTTTATTAAATAAATTACATCCACAACTCTCCAGCTCCATGTAGAACTGTCTCTTGGTTTTTCCCTCCTCTGAGCTTGTAAGGTGCTCTTATTATGCTGCAGAAGTCCCTTCTCTGGTTCTTAATAAAGTGACTAATAATCTAGAATGTTCGCATTAAGAGCACATTGTAATTACGATTAGAATATGTAAGTAGTGTGGTTTTCTGCCTATCAGAGGATTAATTTCAGACTCTTCTCAGGGACGATTTGTTTCCAAACCAGACTTTCTTTGTTAATAAAAATGTGATCATATGTGTTATTACAGCATTCTTTCCGTATTTTATCCGTGAGTGCTTACTCCAGTATCCTTCATGGGATCAGCGTTTTTCACCCCCATTGTTAATGGGGCTATTCTTTAAACAAACTACATTCACCTCGATTTTGTTTTAGCTTTGGCATTCATCTTCCAGGGAACTTTGGGAATATACTTACCACTTCAGTAAACGTGCATTTCACTATTCAAGCTCAGAAAAATAAAATGCCATAACTTCATCCAGGAGTCTCGTGTGAATTTAGGTCCTCGTCACCCCCCTCCCCTTACACTCCACTACAGAAGTGCCCAAGACTCTAAATCCTCTGCACTTGAAGAGCAAACCTGCCCTCTGAGGTAGAACCGAAGTCGAAAGTCAACACATCTCATTTGAATACAGATTTCTTCAGTGTGTTTTGCTGTTGTTGCTGGAGATGGAGGTCTGGCAGGTGAGGAAGGAGGGTAGGTACCACAGGTATTGTGTTGGCTGGGACAACCTGTGTGCCTTCTTTTCCCATGGGGACCCTCTGCTGAGTGGGACGATATTTAGAAGCAGTCCCAGCGTGCCCTGACAGGTGGTCTGGGGTGGAAGGGAGGAGCTTTGGGTACTGCTGCCCCTGATGCTGACCTTCCTCTTTGTCTAGCACCTGTTAACTATGTGGGTGGTAGAAGCAGGGCAGGGGGTCTAGAGAGCCAAGAATGGACAGGCACGATTTGCAGCAGCATCTTGGAGGCCCGAAGGGGGAAGAGAAAGACCATCTCCAGCTTTGCTACCTCTGTCCTGGTCACATGGCTGAACCTCAGACCCATTCGTTCCTGAGAGCAAAATGTGCAGCAGGGAGTTGAGGGTCCTCATTTCAGAGTGCAAGACACCTGGGAGAGCCCATGCGACTGTTCCAGTCCTCTGCAGGAGTTGCTGGGTCCCTAAAGCCTGAAGTCTGGGACAGCAGCGAGGGGCCGTCTGGAATGCCAAGAGGTAGACTCGCCTTCCCTGCGCTTACACAAGATTGTTCCAAGGGACAGAGATGAGAGTGGAGGCTCCTGCTGAGGGAGACACCCGAAGAAATGGAGACTGTTTTAAGTAGGAGCGTAGGGGTACCTTGGGCTAATGCAGATGGTGGCTCTTACCATCTTTTCTAAAAAGAAAAGAAGAAGAAATGTGACTGCACTTGAAGCATTGTTGCATGCCAACCCTTGGCAGAGCGTGCAGCATCGCTTCATGAGCAAATGGACACAGGAAGAGAAAGTTCTACAGTGCAGACCGCCCAACAATGTACCACATTCCTAGCCTTTCCCCTTCTGGGAAAGTGGGTGAGACACAGTGTGGCTCCCAGGCTTTCCAGGCGTGAGTCTACAGAAGAGCCCTTCTCCAGCGTCAGGAAGGTTGCTCCTGTCATCATAATGCTGGGGTTTCTCCCCTGGAGCCTCGCCTTCTCCCTGTGGCCACATGGGTAAACTTGCAGATTGGGTCAGCCCAACCCAAAGACCCCAAGTACTGTTCCCCCAAGAAATGCCATCACACTGGCCTCTGGGCCCCTGAGGCCCCTAATCACCCCACTGGGAGTGTGTCACTAAGAAAGCTGTCTTGAGAGGACTCTGCCAACTCAGTCTTTGAAGGACGTGGCAGTGTATGAAAGTTTTGTGACAAATGACCCGAGAGTTCTGTTGCTCTGGGAAGAAGGGGACAAGTGGAAAAAGCAAAGTCTAACTCCTGCATGATACCTGCTCTGTGGAGGAGACTGTTAAGAACAGAATTTAGCTGTGGTCCTTGACCCAGATGCTAAGAAAATGTCACTTATCCCTAGAGCCCCAGTATCTCGGCCGACTGTAATGATCACTGCAGCCTCCATCTGTGGAGGGTTTCCCCTGGGCCAGACCCATGTCATGTCTTCGGTCTCCACAACAAGCTCACAAAGCCCGTTGAGAAACAGGCTCAGCGGAGGAACCAATTGCCTAGGATCGCATCCAACCAAGGGCTTCACCCTCAGGCTGGCTAACCCTAAAGCTTTGCTCGGAAAGGCTTTCTAGGCATCAGATTTTGAGGGAAACCCTCCCACTACCAACGTTCCGAAGGCTTTCCTTCCTACAGATAAACACCAGGGGCTCGGAGTTACAGCCTTCTTGAACTTTTGGAGATTTCTCTTTGTGTATTTATTGAACACACACTTTCCTACATTGAAGTCAGCCTGTACTGGTTTACACTACTCTTAACCGCGTTTGTCTCCGAATAGTGCGTCTTATGTTTTCCAACTCACAGCTGTTCTGTGAGGATGAAATGAAAAATCCCGTGAGGAAGCACTAGGGCCCTATAATCATGAGGGCAGCTAACACTGAGGGAGGACTCAGTGTATCAAGCCCTGTGCAAAAAGTGGGGGAGGGAGCATCCTTTAATCCCCCACCAAGGCAGTGAGGAAGGGGCCACTGTCTATCCAATTTCCACCTGAGGAAGCTAAGCACAGAGAGATTAAGTAAATTGCCCAGTGTCACACAGCAGAAGGAGGATTGAAATCCCAGTTGACTGCTGCCATCTGCCCACCTTGTGGGGCCCAGAACTGCTGGTTGGATCTGAACCTGGTTGCTCAGTATTGCTAAAGAGGCAGAAAAAAGGAGCACCCCCCAAAGTTGGGGGGGTTCTCCTTTATTCCCCATTGTGTGATTGAAAAACGTACCTTATATTTGTACTGCAAAGATCTGATCTGCAGTCCACACTGATTTTATAGCTCCTGGCACCTAAGTAGTTTCAAAATGAGATTAATCAGTACCCATGCTGGCAGGTGAAAGCAACACAAAAGTAAAAAAGAAACAATTTTTTTTTTACTGATGAACTCTGTACTGTGAGTTTTCCCGCTAGGAATATGATTAAGAATAATACCTTCTAAATTGTGAATAAAAAATAGGAGCATTGGAACTCTTGTCTTGTCATAGCAAGTCTAGGTATGATTTTCTATTTTAAAAACATGATCCCATATCCCATATTCTAAAGCTAAACATATTTGCAACAAACAAATTTAAATTTAGATTTTAAAGGACAACATGTTCTAGTCTCACAAAACATTTAGCAAATAACCTTTGAGTTCACATGAGCCACCCACACAAAAACCAAAATGAACTCAGAAAAAACATAGAAAAAGCAACTGTCTGTTGATAACCAGATTTTCTTTCAGCTCTCAGTTTTTTTGTCTATAAATAATCTGTATGTTTCAAATGTGACCATTTTTTTTTTAAGGTGTCTCCTGGCCTGTTCTCACTTCAGTGTGTTTTAAAAACAAGAAATGACTCTGTAAATCATAGGAACTATTGAGTTTTTGGAGGGGAGATCTTTAATATACATGCTCTTCAGATACCAGAAGTGTCACAATGAAACATTAAGATGATGTATCCTTTCTTTAGGGCATCTGTTTATCTTTTATGAAATCTGGAGTTTGATAAATCACCAAAGATAAAAGCATCATTTTTAACCTATCTTAGATCCCAAATGTCAGGAGGAAAAATAGGGCTCTGTCTCCTCTTTATGAATATACCTCTCTCTTTGCTTGAGAGTTATGGGATTTTATTTGCAGAGAAAACATAATGCTCTATGAACTTGAAAATGATGGCTTTTACTCAGTAATGTGAGAACTGAAAAGGAAAAAAAAAAAAGCATCATTCGATCCTCTGAGATATAATCAAGTAACAAGTTTAAATATACACTTAAAGTGGCCTAGAGTGTTAGATAGGAAAGTGACCACAAGATAACTAACAGGAAGGTTTTCGTCCCCTTCCTTTACTAACATGTAGATCCCCCGATTTGCTGTATCAAAATGGGTATTGAAAACTCAACAGGGGAAGTTTATTTAACATCAGGGTAAGTAGAGATGGAGGAAGCTGTTTATTGTGATTTTTTTTTTTTTGCCACTGAAAAATCCCTTGGAAATTCTCTCTTAATGGAAGTCTGGAAAATAAAAAATTCCCACAGATTTCTCTAATTATAGGGGAAAGTGCTCTGTGCCCGAGAGTGTAGCAAAAAGCTCGTGTGGTAGAGCTCATGTCTAACCTCCTACTGCTGTGATCGCGAGGGTCCAAGTACATGAACCAGAAAGTAAGCTGTTCACAAAAACATAACCTGGCAGAAAAAATGACTTTTTATACTGTTAGAAATAGCCGTTTCTTAATATGTAATGCAGTTTCTGGATGCAGTGAACATTAGAGTTCCTGGTCTTGTGCACATTTGATAGTTCTTCATTCCTGAGAAGTTTAAGACAAATTAAATTTTATGCAAACCCATTCTGGGCCATGGACAGGGTGGTTGAGTTTTTCTGATAATTGCCACAAAAAGCTTTTGTCAGCAGTTGATTAAGGAGACACTCGGGTTCTGATCTCTGCACCAGAGGTGCCTCAAGTCCCAGCCGTGCAGGACCAATTACAGCTGTGAGCACTTGACTTCAGTTTGCTTTGGTCGTTCTTGCAAGGAACATGAAGACTGTGTCAGTCCTAAGGGATAGGATCGAGGTATTGCGTCGGATTGTGGGACAAAATGGTGGGATGTCCCATGGAAGCTGAAGCTTGCTTCGTCTCTCAAACTCTGATTGCCCCATGGAGAACAAGCATTTAAAATCTGGTCCTGCCCCACCTGAGTCCAGCATCTATTCAATTGTCCTTCAGAAACAGTTCAGATGTAGAGCACTCTTCCTTCACTCCTTTATTCACCCATCCTCATCCAACAAGCATGTGTTGAAGTGGGCTGGGAACTGTGTAAAGTTCTGGGGATGAAAGATCCAGTAAGGAATGGCCCCTGCTTTCAAGGAGCATTAGTCAAAGCTGGATGACAGTTTCCATAGACCAGATGCTCTGGGAGAACTTGGGAGAGACTTAAGTATGGGGTTCATGTGGCTCCCCATTAAGTGCTCGGCGAGGCAGCCAGCAAGGATGGGTAAGATTTACCTATATTACAAAGGTGGAAAGGGCATTATAAGCAGAAGGAAAAGCAGAATGGGTGGTGTGAAATTCATGGATGATTTGAGAAAGCACTTGTGGTATGGTGTGTCTGAAGGGCAGGGCGCACATAGGGAACAAGAGTCAGGATCCCACAGGCCTTTGTGGGCCTCGTCTCGGAGCTTTCACTGTCCACCTCCACAGTCAGCAAGGCTCTGGGACAGATCTGGAACAAGGGAAGGCATGACCAGATTGGGGCTGTAGGAAGCATTTGCGGCTGTGATGTGGAGGTGAATTGTGATCCGGGGAGGCCAGGCCAGGCTGTCCAGCACGCATCTATGAGGATACAAGCTGAGAAACGGTGGTGGCAGGACTGGGGGTGGGGGGAGGCCATTCTGGAGACATTACAGGAATCTACAGGACCTTGAGAGTGATGGGAGGTGAAGGCTGAGGTGGGAGGAAGCGCTAAGGGTGATATGGGGTGGGCTGGGCTGGTTCTGGCACCAGGGTGGAGAGAATAGGACCAAATCCAGCCTGGATGTGTGCAGCATGGGGGGACCTGGGGCCTGTGAGTAAGCCACCATGATGGGGAATGGCAGAGAGGCCTGAGGACATAGAGATACCCAAGTCCTGAGCATAGCATTATGTTAAATTGAGAAGCGAGCTCTTCAAAATAGAACATCCGGGTTGATGCCGCACCCCCAGATGATTGCTCACGGCTGTCATGTCCATTATCTTCCTGATTTAAATGCTATATCTGGAGTCCACAGCTCTTGGTTTTCCAAAACTGGTCAACTCCTCTTCATGGATCAGTGCGGGGCGGGGGGGGGGGGGGGGGGGAGGGGGAGGGAGTGTGACCTTCCAGCTGAGTGTCACTGTCGGAGTTGTCTTTCCAACAAGGGGTCTGCTGGTGGGAGGGGCAGTCCCATGGGGAAGGCTCTCTGCCAGGGAGAAGATATGGCAATAGTGGTCACCATTGGTGTCCACCTTATAAGCACCCATTGGCCATGGTGAGCTGAGGGCCACACTGAATGAGCAAGAGAGTGCCCCATCCACCTGAGGGTGAGCAGCCTCCCCACACATAGGAAGACTGCAGGTTCCAGAGAGAGGAGTCCAGAAGAGCTGAGCCTTCATGTCTTGCTGAGCAAATGGCCACACTTGCCGCCCCCCCTCAGGGTGAAAGGACTCTATCTGGGAAATTAGTGACCAGTGTGCTTGCTCCCTCTGGTGACTGTGTGCCTGACCTGAGCCAGAGGCCACAGCTGGCTCTCCTTTGAAACCAGCTTCACAGGGAAGAGCCCCAAGAAGGAAGATCAGATGGGTATGTGATGTCACAGGCATGGAGAGAGGGGAGCACTTTCTTCCCGAGGCCCACACGCTGCAGACAGGGTTTGCCCCCCCACCCCACAGCCTGCCCCTGCTCCCTGCAAGAAGTGCCCACATCTAGCACTTGGTAGCCAGTTATCCACATGTCACTCCCACGGCTCAGATTAGGGTCAAGGATTCCAAGATGGCAGGGAGGACCCGCTGCTGTCCCCATCCAGGGCCCGGCCAAACGGACATGTTGCCTGTGGACACAACTCCTACAGATTTCAAAGGAGTAGGGGGCAGGGGAAACACTTGGCAGTTTATTTGCTTACAGAGTTTTCAGGACCTCCTGTTTGCAAGACTTTGGGCTGGGATGATCTATGACCCTTCTCAGTGTAGGGGAGGAATAAGATATGAGTACACGTGCCCTGCCGGGTGGAATGTGACAAGCCCATGAGAGGTACAGGGAGCTTGCAGACATCACAAGACTCTGAGATGGCTTCCAGAAGTTCCCTCAGTACTGGGTCTTGAAGTGTGAACAGGATCCCCATGTTGGAAGTGTGGCAGGGCATTCTGGGAGGAGGCTACAGTGTGGACAAACATGAAGGTGACAAAGTGAAGGCCTTGTTCAGGGAATGGCAAGGCCCCTATTCTGCCAGAAGGGAAATGTTCAGGGGAGAGGCCAGGAAACAAAATTGAATATTGCAAAAGTGGGCTGAAGAGGGTCGTGGGGTGTGCTGAACGCTGCGTGACAGCACTTGGCCTTTGCTGGGTAGACAGTAGGAGGCCAATGAAGGGACTGAGCTGGAGAGTGACCCCCATGCCCAAGCTCCCTTGAGGGAAACTTCCCTGGCTGGGATACACTGGGGAAAGAGACCCAGGGCGGGCATGAGCAGAGGATGAAGAACAAAATATGGGAGTGTGGCCAGCAAGCGAGAGGACCAAGACCTTCAGTGAGGGGGTGACCGAGGGGGTTGAAAGGAGGGTTTGCACTGGAGAAGCAGAGGTCCCCCCTCTCTGTCCAAAGGCTGTCCCTTTGGAGGTGCTGTGGTCCCAGTACTCAGGCAGAGACTCAGTTACAGAGAAGCAGAACTGGTCTGCCTGGAGAAGAGCTTGGGCCCTGTGAGCTCCCGTCGTGTTCCCAGACATGGGCACGGAGCCGGGGGCGGGGGGCACGTGCCATGTTCTGCCTGCTCTCTGGAATGGATCATGTGAGCCGGAACAGGCTAGGGGACCAGGCAGGGAGCCGTGGCACCTTGCCTGGCATGGAAGTCCCCTGTGGGCCAGCTCCACGCCCTTTCACCACATCTCAATGGGCAAGAGGCCAGATCTGCCCCAAATGCTAGTTGCCAAGAAGTTAAAAGCCCCTGCTCACCCTCCGTGTTGATTCTGAAAACAAAGGTAGAGTTCTTTCTGCAAAGATGAAGCTCTTTTTTCTCTCTCTCTCTTTCAACATTTCCCTGTTATGTTGTGATGAATAGGTGGGTGGGGGACTTCAGAGGTCTGGAGTGATGGTTCTACAAAGTGAGCTGAGAGCAGACTGTCACACATACGTGAGAGGAGAGGGCTGAGGGACAGCCACCAGCGTGCTCCACATTGTGCCACAGAGCAAGGGCGGCATTCCTGACCAGGAGCCTCGGGGGTGGGTGCCGAGTGAACCTGACCTTCAAGGCTCCCAGAGAGAGGCAGACCTGAGCTGCAGATGTGGGACCCGCCGCCCCTGGTGCCTGGGAAGCTTCAGCAAGGGAGGACACTGCTCCCAGAGCACGGTGCCCAGGCCCCAGGGTCCTCCACTGTCACACTCCTCCAGGTGGAACCTTCTGTTTAGGGGTAGATGTCAGCCTCCATATTTCTGCGGCCCCTAAGAAGAGGCTGGTTTCCTTCATTGTGAAAGCCTCCTTCTCCTGCCAGATGAGAGACGCAGCTGGGACCAGTGTCCTCTTTCCAGAGATAGATGGAAGCACCTGGCTTTGAAGAGGTTTGGATGAGCCTGTGTTTTAGCATCAGGTCTTCATTCTCCAAGCCTGCCCTGCTCCGTGTGGGGCCCAGGGGAAGTGTATAAAACAAGCTGACAAAGTGTTGAAGAAAATATACTCTGTCCTCCTGCCTGAACAAATGTAGCTTCATTCATCCAGAAGGCCAGGCTCCAATCTACAATTCTCACACTCTGGGAAGTTTTGTGAACTCGGCAGCATGGGGAGAAGCATCCCCCCTGCAGATCCCTGACTATTCCCACCCCCAGATCCATCCCACACTCTGTGGATCCTCCAATCTAGAAGCACCAGGTCTGTGTCCAACCCTGCCAACAGCTGCCCCTTGGCCACCCCATGAGTCTAGGGATACACACACACACAGTCCCAGGGAAGAGACTCAAGCTATAAACCCAGGATCCTGGGTACCTGGAGAAGTGGGGTGTGGACTCCAGGCAGTTACTCCCCCATTGCCCCATGGGGAAGGCTGCAGCCAGAGGGATGACCGAGCAAGTCTCTTTAAAGCTTGGCACCTGGGGCAGGACCCCAGTTCTCCAGGACCCTGTCATGGGGATTGAGAGAGAAGCTGAAAGAATATTCCGAGACAGGATTTCTGAGCAATACAGCCCCTGATGTTATCTTTAAGGTCACTGTGCCTGTTAACTTAGCAGGAGTTCCTCAATCGTACAGCCATACTTCAAAGGGAAACATAAGTTTAATGCTATTGTGCATTTGGTTTGTCTTACTTTCCCCCCTTATTTGCATCAACATGTCATAATGAAAGATATTCTAGGTACAACCATTTCCTTGTTTTAGGGATCTCCCGTGTTGCAAAGTCCTGTCTACCTTTCCAGAAATGGCTGCATGGGTGAGGCTGTTGGACCTCACCTACGAACCCACGGCAGCCCATATTCACAAGGGGAGACAGAAGTATTTCATGCTGGCCTGTAAGTTTTGTCTCCCAAACTACCATTTTCTTACTTCATTTCCTTACTTCAATTTCTAACTTACTTCATTTTCTTACTGCAATCGGGTCACTTTTTCTCGGCTCCCCCCACCCCCACCTCAAAGCGACTTGTTATCTCAAAATCTGTTTTTCTCCCGCTATTGTCAGGCCGATCTCTCTGTCACACTGAGTGGAAGGGTTGAACCAAGGGAACTTGACTGTCCTCAGACAGGTGGAAGCCTCCCCCCCAACCCCCCACTGCTGGAACTGCACTGGGGACACTGAAGAGCAGTTTAAACAATAGACGTCGAATCCAAAACATTTCACCCAGAGTCTTTGAAGGAGACCCGCACCGCGGCCATGAGCCTTGAGTTTGGCTGCCGGCCTTATTCTCACCAGGCAGTCAGCCCCCGTTGAATCAGCAGCAGGGGTAGAGGAAGGTAGATACCACAGATGCTTTCATTTTTAGAGGGTTTGGTTTTTTTTTTTTTTCTTATTTGAAAGTCGGGGAGGGGAGCAGGAGGGGAATGAAATGTGAACCTTGTCGAGATGCTTCTCAGCAGGCCTTGTCAGTGAGTTAGGTAGCCTGGGTGCAGTGGCCACACAGACGGGCGGAGAGGACCTGGCTGTGTCTATACCCTCTCTCTTCTTTGGGGATTTGGTAGCAATCAGAGTGGGGTGAGGTGAGTGGTAAGGCCGCTGTTGGCACGAGAGCGTATGTCACACTGACTTCTAAGGCTTGGGGAAAACAACTGGGCAATCCGTGTGCTCTGCCTCTGTTGGTGCCCTGTGGTCAAGGTTGGCTTTTGTTGCTTGTGTAGACGGGGTGACAGGTGTGGGCCTCACAAACTCAAGCCAGCCAGTTAGGGGGAAGCTCCGTCTGTGGGGCCCTGTGTTCCCACGGGGCCCTTCAGTCCAGTTCCACAAAACTGGGTGGCGACTTTGGGCATGTTGGACACGACAGGGATAGACCAGAGTTCGGGAAAAGTCACAAGGCTGTCTCTGGAGGCTCGTTCCTCACACAAGGCAGCGTGTGCACCTATCAGCCAAAAAACAATTTAAAGAGAAGAAGCCAGCGTGCAATGTGTCGCATCAAGGTATGAAGCCGGGAAGAAGTCCGTGTGATGGGGAAAGAGAAAGCTTCTCCGAGGTGCAGAGTGGGGGGGCCAATGCCATGCCTGACACTGTGCCTTGGCCTCCGGCCTCTCCATTCGCCCTCACACCACCTCCACAAGGCAGGCGCTGGTCACCACAGGTGACTATAGGAAACTGAGGCTCAGGGAGAGCATGTAGTTCATCCAAGGACATGTGGCTGGGAGTGGCAGTAAAGACCACGAGTGAGGTCTGTCTGACTTTGCCTTGACTGGCTGGGCCCAGAAGGGTAGGGTTTGAGCAGATGGGAAGAAGACAGAGCGGATCGTGTGGCCAGGAACCCAGCTGTGGATTAATGATAGCGAGGAGCTGGCGCGGGGCCGGGGGGGGGTTGCACCAGGGAAGAGGGGCTGAGATGCAGAGGGGAGGAGGTGCGGGCAGAGCCCTGGCAGTGCGAGTTTTCCCGTGGGGGCAGCAGTGGGCACAGGGCCAGGAGAGGGGGGCGGGGCATCCAGGTTGGGGAACGAGGCAGAAGCATTATGCAGTGTCAAAGTGGCACCTGGGCCGTGGGAAAGGGGTGCATCGGGGAGACGTTGTGCAAGAAGCATCAGGAGGCTCAGTGACGGGAAGGAAGAATCAGAGATCTGGGCCTACTGGCTGGTGGATGACAGTACCACAGAAATGGGAAAATTCAGGGAAGGGTTGGCGGGGCATGGAAGTCCACTGGTTCAAAGAAGCAGCTGTCCTGGCTGGTTGCCACGTCTTGTGAACAACTAAGTATCACAGTGGAGTCCCGCCATAGACAGTTGGAGGTATGGCACTGGGGTCACCACAGAGGAGGAGAGGTGAGGGCGAGAATCCAGGAGCCCCCCAAGGCAGCAAGTAGCAAGGGTTTAGATTCCAATGGCCTGTGCTCAGGAAGATTCCAAGTCACAGCATAAACCTTTAACAAATGAAATAGCCACCTTCAAAAAAGGTTGTCTAAAGAAAACCTAGCACCTGAATTTGTAGATTATTCTTGATTCATCCTCAGACAATAGAGTTCAATATTTTGTCACACCAAAACAGAGCCGATGACAATGTTCAGGGAGAGGGGTTGTTGCTTCCAGAGTCTTCCATGGCGGGGGGGGGGGGGGGGGTGTGTTTTGAATCGGTGAGAGCAAAAGCATTCATATGAACTCAGCCTAGCCCGGGTTCTTATCTCGAGCTGAGTTTCTGTTGAGCTTCTTTTATGGGGAAAGTATTGTATTTCAACTCTTAACTCTTGTAAAATTTTTTGATTGTTTAAAATAATTTAAGATTCTATGTAATTACTATTTGTTTTAGCCCGTTGATGACTGGGCGGGCATATATATGTAAAGCAGGCAACACTGACCCCTCTCTAGGTTCTGAGCACACTTTGACTGGGTCAGAGCAAACTTTTAGATGTGGAAAAAATCATCAGCACAAGATACAACTGATAACAGTTAAAACTGCATAGAGTGATTTAGTCATAGATAGAAACTGTCTAAAGATTTGTGTTTAGGTAACATCAGGTTAGGTAATTACCTAACATTAGGTTAAGTAATTAGGTAACATTGAACACAACACAAAAAAATTACCCAGACAACGCTTGATGAAAATTCGTTCTTGATGATATAATTCTCTTCAAAATATCTGTCTTTGTAAACATGACATCCAGACATCCTTGGGGTCAGAACAATGGAATGAGGCCTTCCCTCAGTCATGAGGCTGGGTGTAGCTCTGCCCACTTTTGTGGACTCTGTGGAGGTTGGGCTGGACCCCAGAGGTGGTCAGTGACTTTGAACGGTTGGATGGCAGGCCTGCAAGGTTCCGGTGGAGGGCTGGGCTTTGCTCTGCTCCAACACAAGGGGTGGGACTGTGCCCAGCAGACGGTGGTGAAAGGTTATGGCAGGTAGAGAGTGAACACTGCTCTGAGTCTAGAAATAATAGGCTCATCTAGATGGTTGACTAAGTTAAACCCTTAATGCCTGTCAAAACAAGTAGATTGAAATCTGAGGGTGGTAGGGACTCATGGGAGCATTTTTAAAAGTGAAATAATATAGTCAAAACAGTGTGCAGGGAAGGCAGTGTGTGGTTTGGTGTTTTGTTTGACCAAAATAAAAAGGGGGTGCCCACACAAGTGGGCTTTTGATGGGAGCCAGGCCACCGTGACAGAGAAAGGGAATGTGATTTCTGTAAATTGTCTAAATTAATATTTCTAGAGCTTTCATGGCCAATTTAAATGGATCGTTAAAAGGTTTTTGTTTTTTGTTTTTGTAAGCTTTCCTGAGTTTCTCTCTGCCATTCTGTTGGAGAAGGATGGTTGGGGAAACGTGACTTGAAATATGTAGGGGAGTTTGGGGGATTTGCTTGAGTCAACACTGGGGACCATTATCATGTTCACACCAAGAGAGGCCTTAAATCCATGGGAATCACGACAGAAGACTGAGACAGAAAATCTACCACAGCCAAATTTACAAAAGCAGGTGGTTCTCTAAATGGAGATCACACGAAACAGGGATTTGGTGTGGTCTTTGGGGGACCAGCTGGTCATTCGTGGCAGAACGCAGGACCTCCCGGAGATCTAGGATAGAGTTCTGTTGATGGGCATGACGCTGTGCTCTGATGTTATCATCCCAGCTCGCAGTGGTGCAGAAGTCACCCACTCCGGGGACAGGGGGAGCTCTATCTATCCCATCACCAGGGAAAGATGGGGAGTAGCATGCCCCCTGTATCTGTTATAACTACCGTGTTCCTCTCCATACCAGAGGAGCTCGGGGGCAGAAGGGAGGTCATTCACCTTTCCTGTTTCTTCCCTTCCAGTTACGTTAGAGCAGTTCTGCCTGGCAGTGAGGAGCTGTCCTGACCAAGAGGACCAGTCTTTGTTCATGAAGGTAGGTTATCAGACAAAGTACTGATTTCCTTAAAGGCTCGCAGCACTTTTATTGCCCTGAGGAGAGTTTCATTTTTACAAGCAGGAGTAAATTTATCATCCCTGAGTTCTGGGCTCCGTGGGGATATACTTGTCATCGGCGGGTAGGAGGGTTGCTGGTTAATGAGCACAGCCGCCGTCCGTGGGGTGCAGCAAAGTGACAGGAGAGTGGGTGTCAGCTACTAGCAGGGAATCTATTTAATTCTCCAGAGGGCCTCGTTGGTTCTATTTAAGCTTATCTGACAGAATCTTGATTCTTTGAGCAGATTTATGAGGCTTGGCCAAATTCCATGACTCTCGCTGTACTTTTTAATTAAGACAAAGGATTCCATACGTTCTGTGTCTGCCACATCCTCGCTTTGGTCACCGTGGGGAACACTACACAAATGAGACTGTTCAGATTAACCACTGGAGTGGGCATCTTATGTCATAGATTCCTTGCCCTTGAGCGGAAGACAAACTTCGCTCTTTCTGGGTAGCAGTTGTTTTATTTCCTTCCGAATGACAAAGGAGCACAGGTGTGGTATAACCTACATTTAGGTTATACCTCCAGGTGAGCCCAAAGTATGGGAAAACTTGGCCGGTAGCCTGAATGAATTTAATGAAAACTTTGCCTTGGAAGGCAGAGAGTGATGGATACCAGCAGGTCACGAAGGCACACAAACACCTTTCCACCAATGACTAAGACTCATGTTTTCACCTAGAAACCATACTTAGAGTGACCTTGAGACATATGCATTTCCATGACGTCATTTCAATTCTGTACCATCAGGAAACCGTGTGGTCCAGGAGCTGTATCTCTTACCTAAACACCATACCAGGTGTCCTCCAACTTTAGAGATGGGTGGAAAAAATAGGGCGTCACTATAAGGGATTTCCAACTCATTTGCCTAAGGTGTGATATTTTTGGTCTGTCTTATTTTTTTCGAAGCTTTCAGTGATGTTAATTTTATAATAAAGAAGTGCTGATACTGAATGATGGATGTGTCTGGGAGACCTGCTCCACCAGAGTCCTGGGTATGCTACAACGACTTTGAACGGCTTCAAGTCATGCACACGAGCTTTTCTCAGTATTTTGAGGTTTTTCACCGTTAGTCCTCAGTCTCCTGACCTGACACCTATTCCCCAAGGACCTTTCCTCCCAGGTACAGGCTGTATTTCTGTGGCCTTGAAGCGACTCTTGGGCCCCAGACACTCACCTCTTGACCCCCAGTCACTATTCAAGGTGACAAGAGCGCAGAACCTCTTAGCCCTTCCTTCCTATTCTGTCTAGTGTTGCTTCTGTGTGCCAAACACACTCCTGCGTGCTGCTTGGTACTGCTGGGGACGTGGGATGCCTCAGTGACTCTGAGCTTCTCTACGTCTCTAGCAAGAGGGTGGAAAGAGTTGCCACCAAATCCTGCTTCTCCTCTCAGTTTCTCACCTTCCTGCTGACTCTCCTACTGCCCCAGCCTGGCTTCTCTGGAACATTGACTCAGAAACTAGCAGGTGCAGGTGGCAGAGGAAGGTTAAGATAGCCTGAGGTGTCCTGGAATGTGCATGATCTCCAGGGACATCCAGTCTTTTCTGTCTTCCCTGTTGGTTTCTGCAAAATGTACCGGGGCGGCCAAGGACGATGTCTGTGGGTGTTTTCTCAATATTTGCAGGTATTTGAACAGGCATCATCAAAGAAGTTTCACTGAACAAAATGTGTGCTCAGTTCATATATACTGAAACTATTTTATGATTTTTTTTTTCAGGGGATTGAGGTTTCTAATGTCACGTATCAGAGAGCACTACGTGGGTGTGACAATGGTGTACAGGATTTTTGTAGATGTTATGTGGGAGAACTTGCTCAGGGTGACAGGAGATCATTTTGATTACAACCAGCTTACAGTCTACTATATGTTTACTGGGCTGAGCTCTTCACTTTGAAGATGATCTGCAACAAACTTCAATATTTAATTCAACTTCGTTGGGTGACAAGTTGTTGGAGGCAAAAACTATAGCTCTGAACCAAATATGCTGGGTTGTTTTTTTTTTGAATGATATTTGCATGCAGTGCTGTTGTATCTATATGTTGTCAGAGATAACTGAGACCAAGGGACAGTTATTCCATTCAGATCTGTAAGTGTGCTCTATACATAGACCGCAAGAAGATGCAAGAGTTGAACATGTCGCTAAGCCAAGGTCAGATATTGGTTGAGCCAAGGTCAGATATCTCTGGAAAAACAGAGCCAGGGTTTGAGACTTTGGAGGTGGCAGAAGGGAGAGTCTTCATCTGACAACCAAGAACAGTAGGGGAGAGAGGAGAAGTGACTCCCCACCCTCATACTGCTAATTAGCAGACAGCAGAACTGGGACCAGAAAGCCAGGTCTCTGGAGCCTCAAGCTGGGCTTCTTCCTGGGACCTCCATCCAGATGAGTAGATTCACAGAAAAGTCTACCACCTCACCCCCTCCACCACACCAGAGCCACATGGGAGGTCAAACTGCAGTGAAACCACAAAATCGCTCTTGTGGCTTGTCTGGTAGAATCGCTCTTATGGCTTGTCCCTAAACACACCCCATTTGTTAAGAGGACCATGAGATGGAAGGGAGCTGGCTTCCTCATGACTCAGTTTCCTCACCTACCAAGTAGAGGTCAAGGCTGTTACTGACTTAGACTTTTCCCACCACTGCAGCCGTGTCGAGGGGCTAGGAAAGAGGTGCCAAGGGATAAGACAGCGGTCACTAGGGTTTGCCTTTTTGTGTGATTTCGCTATAATTTGAACCAAAGAAAAGATTTCAATTCTATAAAGTACTTATGTGACCCCATTCATGTCCATACGTACCTGTTTCTTCACTCGTTCTTAGTTCTACTGGCCATTTAGTCTCTTCGGTCTTCTGCGGTCACTGCCCCGGAGAGCCCCGTTACCCCTCAGCTCCAGCCCCACACCCGCTCGTGCCGGGCAGGTCTGAACCTCACATGTCTTTGTCTTCCCTCCTCAGCCTCAGATCCGTGGCACAGCCTACGGCTCCCCCGGCTCTGAGGTGGCCATGTTACACGAAGTACAGGATTAATCCTCCACAGCATCTTTCAGAGCCATCCCTTTCCCTCTCTCCCAGAACAGAGGACCTGGGCCTGACCCTCCAGGTGCAAGGCTGGTCCCCACGCTACTGGGACCCAGGTGTGATCTTGGGCAGGTCACTTCTATCTCTTTTAGCCCAGTGTCCTCTTGTGGTGAAAGAGGAAATGAATTAGATGACCCGCCAGAGACCCTTCCAGCATCCACACTCTTTGAATCTATGCCTGGACATGGCCAAAAAGCCTATGTCTCTGAACACACTTGAGAATGGGCCGGCCTCGACTGCCTGCCTCTTTCCTTCAGGCTCAGCAAAATCAACTTTCTCAGAATCCCCCATCTACTTGTCACTCTTCTGGATTCATTTCCAGCCATAGCGCTCTCTCTCCTTTGGCATAGGGTGATCATAGAACTTATCAGCCAAATCTGGATTTTTTTTAAAGTGAAAGGGGGCACCACTGAAAATTAAACTTGGGTGGCTGGCAGAGACCGTGACTATCCCAGGCAAACCAGGGCGTTTGGTTAGCCTATTTTTGAATCAAATCCAAAAATCCCTCCCTCAGTCAAAGGGCTCAAGCTTGCCTCATAAGGCTTCGCTCTCAGAGTTGGTCCAGATGCTCCTTGTCCCCACTCCCCCCACAACTGTCACATCTTAAAAATTGTGCTCTCCTTTCAGTGATGGAAATTGGCAAGAAGACAGACCTCTTGCTGCCAATCTGCACTTGGACCTTCGTTTTCTAAATCAAACATAAATGATCACACTTCCTCATTCTGTCCTCCAGGGAGTTTCTTACACACCTGGCAGCAGTCATTTCCAATTTGGGTAGGAGACAACAGCCCTAGCGAAGATCCTCACTGGGACAAAGACTTCCTGAGGCAATCACCTGCTGTGCCTCCCTGCTTCCCTTGGAAAAGCAGGAAGGACGTTCAGGGGAAAGTGGCCATTTCCCGGGAAATGCTGCTTCCCCAGATCAGGAGACAAGAGCTCGTTGAAGAAGCTTTGGCTGATCTGTTATAACTGGGGCAAGACAGTAGAATCAGCCTTCCCCACTCCAGTGATGCTGAGCGAGTGCCTGGAACATTCCTCACACTGCAGCCTGGCTTAGCCTCTCTGCCTCAGCGCTCTGGCTAGGATGTACCATGTGAAGATAAGGTGGCCCTTTCTGTAGGTGGGGTCCGATATCAGACCACATCTACTGCAGAAAACAGTCACAAGAACTAAGCTGCCTGCATGAAAATAAATAGCACATCTTGAATCTTGGCTCCCCAAATTGCAGACCTTTGGTAGGACTCCTGCGCCAGCAGCCATGAGTGCCCCAGCCCATCCTCGGTGGAGTGCTGGCCGAGGGGGCAGACTGCCCGTGGCACGGCGGGCGATCCCTTGGTCTAAGGACACAAGCAGAGCAGTTGTCGTATCTGCTGGCTGCCCGGCTGGCACGTGCACGGGCCCATCGGAGTTGGTGGGCACAGTTGCCAGCTGCTGAGGCTGAGGTCGAGCAAACCTGCGGAGAACGGTGCCCCAGGAAGGCTCCACGGACCCGAGGTGTGCTGGGCTGGCGGGAGTGCTGCCGGAAGCTTCCAAGTATGAATGCTGCCCCAAAGCACACAGGGGACACTGGGCAGACGTGGACGGAGGGATGCCCAGCCTCCCTCCCCCATGTCCCCACAGCACTGTGGTCTGGCCAAATCGAGCCCTTTCTCTGTCTAATGAGGTGCCAGCAAATTGGACACACTTGAGTCCTTCTTGAAACCAGAAGTTGTCGAGTGAACGACATGACCCAACCCATCAGTCCTCCCAGTTTACACAAATACAGCTCCTTCCCAGAAACGGCTGTTTTCTCCTAGCCTGATGGGATCCCAGCCTGGTGGGGATGAGGGCTTACCTTAGCACGGGAATGGCCGGGCACTGAGGAGAAAGGGGATTTTCCACATGACCGCTCCACTGACTCACCTCCCCTCAGAAGGTTTAGAAACACCCAGCAGGCTGGTTATCTAGAGTTCTGAAGTTGTCATTGTCACAAAGATTCTTTCTGCTTCACTTCTCCTAAAGTCCCCTCCTTACTCTACCCACTCCCCTCCATGTTGCTTGGCCCAAGGGGCAGACACTGAGCCATTCAGTTTCAGGAATGGCCAACACATCCTTGCAGGGGCTCTGGGTGCGCTTCTGCACGGTAGAGAAGGGTTCTGCACCTCCAGCCCTGATGGGGTGCTCGCCACGGCAACCCCAGTGTCTAAGCAGGGCTTTGCAGGGGACTGTCCCTGCTTCACAGGCGGCTGGCAGCGGCAGTTTGAGCCTGTCAAGTGGGCGAGGTGGGGTTTTTCCCTTTTTCCTGCATTCTAACTGCTCTTTCTTCCTTTTCTCAACATGTGTAGGTGGTAGCTAGTTTAAGCAGCAGACCTAGCAGCCAGGAGTTAATTATAAGCACCTCCCATCAAGTGCAGGGAGGACTGTGATGTCCTTCTTGCTGCAGGGGGCCTTTTTAATACCCACGGACCTTCTCACAGGCCTTTGCCTTGGAGAGTGGCCTGGGCCCCTGAGCAACGAGCGGGAGCAAACATCCTGTGTGTGCACCACCCATGCCTGTGGCCACTGCTCAGTCATCTGGGCCTGGTCATGGGAGCAGGCCTCCCACACAGAGGGAAAAGGGCTCTCATCTGGGCTTGACTGCATTTTTGAACCCAGCCCGGGGTGAATCGAGTCAAGCCCTGTTTGAATTCCTTGAGCATAGACTGTGACGGCTGGCAGTGGTCTCCGGTGTCGAAATTCAGTCCATATCCCCGTTCATTTCCTGCCCCCGTCTCTGCTCCTTGCAAGCCAGTGCCTCATGGGCAGACGTGAGCATGTGGCTGATGATGTTTCTAAGATAAGGTGTTCCACAGGAGCCTATTATGTGCCAGGTTATGTTTTTCTAGTACCTGGCTCACTTGAAAAGATATATTTCTATTTTTTTTATATTTAATAAGGGAACAGAACCTCTAGTGCCATAGAAATCGAGTTTCAGGCCTAGTCTTCTGGCAGTAACTGGTTTTCTCTCATGCCCATACCTCTAATACAATTGATGCCCTGGAATGCCTCCCCCCACCTTCAATCCTGGTCCTCATCACAAGTTCCAAGTCTGTGCTAAGGTTCTGCAGTGCTCCTCTCAAACCCACCCCCCACAATCTCAGGGACAGTTATCCCGCCCCATGAAATTGTGGAAAGGGATCTTTGGTGCATAGGACTAACTTTTTAACTCAAAGGAACAAATACCTAATAAGAGCATCTCAGGCTTTACCTTAAGTCAACAGAAGGGTTATTTTGGTGATTCTCTGCAGACGCCTGTCACAATCCTTCTTCGTAAACATTTATGAGGGCCCGTTTTGTGCCAGTCACCAGACTAGGCACTGGGGATGCTCATATCAGTAAGATCTGGCCCTCATCCTCAGGTAGCTCCTTGATTAGTAGGGTGTGACAGGTAGTTCTTACACCCCAAAAAGCAAGCATGTCGGGGTGGTCTAAGCACTGAGAGCGAGGAAATTTAGGTTGCTAATGGAGCACTCAGCTGGGGTGCCCAACTCAACATGGGCTTCAAGAAGACTTCAGAGGAGGTAGCATTTGAGCTAAGTCTCTATGGCTCCGCAGGAAATTAAATTTAACCAACTGTGTGGGTTCCACTGTGCTTACTGGTGGTGTCAATGTGAGTTGTGTTCTGAGCTTTCCATTTATAGAGTGTTTCAGGTGCACTGATGCATGCCTTGAGAGCTGGCTGCCAAAGTAGGGGGCCCAGACAGCTGCTTCTCCAGGGGAGGGGTAGCCAGAAGCTTCCATTCTTACTGTGCTGTGCGTGTTTCCTCATTATGCCATAGCTATCTTGGAATTACACCATTCAATATTCCTTATTTTGGCTTGGAAGACTTCCCTCACTTCCAAAGGCTAATGTCAGAGTGAGGCGCCTCTGAGAGGGAATGCAGCAGAAGCCATCCTCAGCTAATAGTTGCTCTATGAGCATGAGATGGCTGTTGGGAAATTAGGAGGAAAAGGGCAGAGGGATTCCCTGTCCTACAGTAAAAGAACTTGCTCTGCTATCTGAGAGTCTGAGGAATGTGGCAAAGCTCAGCACTCACACTCATACAAAGCTCTCATATTGGGGGAAATGGACCAATGCTTTTCCAGGCTAATGTCATCAGGTGCAAGCATGACATGTGCCGGATCACCTAAGAGGATCATACGATCACATGGATGGATGGCAGCAGTTTGTGAGAACATTACACCTGCTCTGCCCCCTTGATACTTCTTTGTCAGGCATCTAAATAAATATCTAAGTGAGGAACCAGCTGGAAAGCAGACATCCCAGCATTCAGAAAAGCAGTGACTTTCCCGAGAATGGAGAACATAACCCTCTGGGAATTTCTGGCCCTGTGAGTCTGGCACAGGACGTGTGGAGGTGGGTCCCTCCCCAAACACTCTGCCCTCCATTTCTTCCCTGCACAGCTCTGGGGGGCAGATTTCATTCCAGACTGTTCTAGATGACAGGGCAGAGGGCAGAAGAGGAAATCACTTGAGACAAATAAGAGAAATGGAAGGATTTGGTAAAAGCTATCTGTGGGAAAATGAGAGCAAAATTT
This sequence comes from Halichoerus grypus, assembly GCF_964656455.1. Lineage (NCBI taxonomy): Eukaryota > Metazoa > Chordata > Mammalia > Carnivora > Phocidae > Halichoerus > Halichoerus grypus. The sequence goes on from NC_135721.1 coordinate 35,354,567, forward strand.
GGCCCTAGGGGCCTAAAGTGAGAGAAGAGAACAGGGCCCAGCCCAAACTTGTTATTTTACTGTTTGAATAAAGAGGTCAAGACACTGAAGTGCCCAGGAGACTTTTCTTGAGTGACTTACCCAGAATATGGAGAAATTCCATCGGGGTTTTCAGTGATAGGAATGCTGGCTACCATACGTTAACAGAATTATGGAGTGGCTGCAGGGGATGACAGATTTCCCAGCCCACGGTGAAGGAGACATTAGCACTAAAGTTATGTGGGCATCACACCGGACAGCTCTGATGAAGGTGGCAAAGCTCAGCTCTCCCACTCAGCCAGCTCCCCTGCTTGCGGCCGACCGTGTGTGCAGCCTGACTAAAAACTGCACATGTTTGGAGACTTAAAGATTTCTGCTCCCTGCACCTTCTCAACTCTCCTCTTACCCTTTCTAAATGTTAGCCACTCTGGTTTTGGTTAATTTTACAATGTTCTTAAGTCTACTCACACACACACACAGACACACACACACACACACACACACACACCCTGTGGATATCAACTTTGAGATGGGGAAGAAAGAAAAAGTTTAGTTAGATCAACTCCCGAAGGAGAAAGGGAGGAAGGAAAAAGGAACTTAGTTTTGGAAAAAATGCCAGGAAAATAGCCAGCATGAAGGCACCAGTCAACCACCTGCTGCTTCTTCTCAAGTTCTCCAGATGGAATGTGTTCACCTTTAAGAATATCTTTCCACCTTCATCTCTTCCAGGAGTGTAAAAAGAACAGGAGGGGATGAAGCAACTTGATGTGTTCTTGAAAGCCTTGCCTGATGGGAAGGACAACTAGGAATAGCCTATTGATGATAGTTTGATGGATATGTTATTTGTGAAAGTGCTTTCACAGAAAACATAACACTGAATGTCAGGATTAGGACCAATTATATAAATGAGATGAACAAACCTATTGTTAAAAGTGAAAGACTCTCAGTTTGGGTGAGAGTCTCAGCTGTGTGACATGTGCAGACATGCAGACTTCTGCTTCCAGGAAGACGAAGCAGACAAACTCATCCCTATTCTTTCTGATAATTTCAACTAAAAACACTGGACATTAGTTATAAAACTAGCATAAGAAAACTGAAAGCAGACCAGCTAGGGACCTCAGGAATGATGTGGTGGGAGTCCCCTGGATTTTCTCTATGCCTCATATATCCTATATTTGGAGCTGAAGAAGCTGGAAACCTGGAAAGGGCTAACAAGAACAGACCCCCCCCCCAAAAAAAGCTTACTCTAGCGAAAAGCTAAAGGACCAGAAAAGGGCCAGCCTGGCAAGACAGAAAACCTGTAGACAATAATTGCTCTAATCCAGCCATACCTACAGAAAAATCAATGGGACCACCTTCATCCATGCTGGGAAAAGCCTTATGGGAAATATAGATTTCCCTGCTCACTAGACCATAAAGAGGAAATGTGACCTCACCACTGGGATTGTGTCAGAGGAGACCTAGTAGGGAACTAGGAGTTTCATCTCCACTTGGCAATAAGGAGATCTCACCCCTACCCCACTGCAGTGTCTTTGGGAAACACACAGGGAGCCTGGACTTCCTCATCGCGTAGTAACAAATCACCCCTCCCCCTTCCTGCTATGGTGGTGTCAGAGAAGGTCAAGTGGAAATTCAGGACTTTCACCACCACCCAGTGGTAATGACACCAGTGGTATCAGGAGAGGTCATGTAGAGAGTAGATATGAGGGACTCCTATCCTCCCAGCCAAGGTGGTTATCAAAGGAGGCCTAGTGGGGAGCTACCCACCTCTACCCAGCAGTAACGGGGGACACTTCCCCCACTTGGCTGTTAACAGTGGCTGCAGTACATGCCTCCCTTCCACTGAGGGGGCAGTATCACAGAAAGTTCACTAAAATGAGGTTTAAAGAAGATCCAGAGTCTCATAACCTAATACCCCAAATGGTCAAGTTTCAGTAAAAAATCACTCATAATACCAAGAACCAGGAGGATCTCAAACTGAATGAAAAAAAGGCAATCACTGATATGAGAGTAATGTTTAAATGATCTGAAAAAGATTTTAAAACAGACATCAAAAAATGTTTCAAAGTAATTACAAACATGCTTAAATAAATAAAACAATAGAAAGTCTCATCAAATAATCTCAGCAAAGAAATAGAAAATATAAATAACCAAATGGAAATATTAGAACTGAAAAATACAATAACTGAAACAAATATCTCAATAGATGGTCTCAACAGGATGGAGGGGACAGAGGAAAGACATTATTCTAGAACAAAAGAAATTAACTGAATCTAGGGGCACCTGGCTGGCTCAGTCAGTGGAGCATGTGACCCTTGATCTTGGGGTTATGGGTTCGAGCCCCACATTGGTTGTAGAGATTACTTGCAATAAAATCTTTTAAAAAGAAAGAAACTTCTGCATGTGGCTGTCCAATTTTCCCAGCACCATTTATTGAAGAGACTGTCTTTTTTCCACTGCATGTTTTTTCCTGCTTTGTTGAAGATTATTTGACCATAGAGTTGAGGGTCCATATCTGGGTTCTCTATTCTGTTCCATTGGTCTATATGTCTGTTTTTGTGCCAGTACCATGCTGTCTTGGTGATCACAGCTATGTAATATAGCTTGAAATCAGGCAACGTGATGCCCCCAGCTTTGTTTTTCTTTTTCAACATCTCCTTGGTGATTCGGGTCTTTTCTGATTCCATACAAATTTTAGGATTGTTTGTTCCAGCACTTTGAAAAATGTCATTGGAATTTTGATCGGGATGGCATTGAAGGTATAGATTGCTCTGGGTAGCATAGACATTTTAACAATGTTTATTCTTCTGATCCATGAGCATGGGATATTTTTCCATCTTTTTGTGTCTTCTTCAATTTCTTTCATGAGTGTTCTGTAGTTCCTAGAGTATAGATCCTTTACCTCTTTGGTTAGGTTTATTCCGAGGTATCTTATGGTTTTTGGTGCTATTGTAAATGGGAAAATTGGACAGCCACATGCAGAAGAATGAAACTCGACCATTCTCTAACACCATACACAAAGATGAACTCAAAATGGATGAAAGACCTCAATGTGAGACAGGACTCCATCAAAATCCTAGAGGAGAACATAGGCAGTAACCTCTTTGACATCGGCCACAGCAACTTCTTTCAAGATACATCTCCAAAAGCTAGTGAAACAAAAGCAAAAATGAACTTTTGGGACTTCATCAAGACAAAAAGCTTCTGCATAGCAAAGAAAACAGTCAACAAAACAAAGAGGCAACCCACAGAATGGGAGAAGATATTTGCAAATGACACTACAGATAAAGGGCTGGTATCCAAGATCTATAAAGAACTTCTCAAACTCAACAATCAAAAAAACAAATAATCAAGTCAAAAAATGGGCAGAAGACATGAACAGACACTTCTCCAAAGATGACATACAAATAGCTAACAGACACATGAAAAAATGTTCATCATCATTAGCCATCAGGGAAATTCAAATCAAAACCACATTGAGATACCACCTTACACCAGTTAGAAGGGCAAAAATGGACAGGGAAAGAAACAACAAATGTTGGAGAGGTTGTAGAGAAAGGGGAACCCTCTTACTGTTGGTGGGAATGCAAGTTGGTACAGCCACTTTGGAAAACAGTGTGGAGGTTCCTCAAAAATTTTAAAATAGAGCTACCCTATGACCCAGCAATTGCACTACTGGGTATTTACCCCAAAGACACAGATGTAGTGAAAAGAAGGGCCACATGCACCCCAATGTTCATAGCAGCAATGTCTGCAATAGCCAAACTGTGGAAAGAGCCAAGATGCCCTTCAACAGATGAATGGATAAAGAAGATGTGGTCCATATATACAATGGAATATTACTCAGCCATCAGAAAGGATGAATACCCAACATTTTTTACATCAACATGGATGGGACTGGAGGAGATTATGCTAAGTCAAATAAGTCAAGGAGAGAAAGTCAATTATCATATGGTTTCAGTTATTTGTGGAACATAAGGAATAGCATGGAGGACATTAGGAGAAGGAAGGGAAAAATGAAGGGGAATCAGAGGGGGAGACCAACCATGAGAGACTATGGACTCTGGGAAACAAACTGAGGGTTTTAGAGGGGAGGAGAGTGGGGGAATGGGTTAGCCTGGTGATGGGTATTAAGGAGGGCATATGCTGCATGGAGCACTGGGTGTTATACGAAAACAATGAATCGTGGATCACTACATCAAAAACTAATGATGTATTGTATGGTGACTAACATAACATAATAAAATTTAAAAAAAGAGAGAGAAACTAACTGAATCTAAACAACAAAGTGGACATAGAAGAAGAAGGAGGAGGAGGAAGAGGTGGAGGAAGAGGAGGGGGAAGAGAGCATCAGGGGCCTTTGGTACTATAACAAAAGATTTAACATTTGTGTCATTGGAGTCTCATAAGGAGAGGAGAAAGATGGCAAGGCTGGAGAAGTACTCAAAGGAAAAATAGCTGAAAATTTCCCAAATTTGGTAAAAGATATAAACCTACACATTCAACAAACTGAATGACAAACAGCATAACCGAAAGAAATCCACACCAAGACACATCATAATTAAAATTCTGAAAACTAAAGACAAAAAAATTCTGAAACTAAAGACAAAAAAATTTGAAAGCAATGAGAAGGAAATAACACCTTTTCTATAGGGGAAAATCAATTCAAATGACAGCAGATTTCTCATCAGAAACCATGGTGCCAGAAGGAAGTAACACATTTTCAAGTGTTTGGGGGGGGAATCCATCAACCCAAAACCCCTATATCCAGTGAAAATATTCTTCAGAAATTAAGGGAAGATCAAGATATTCTTAGATGAAGAAAAACCACAGGATTTGTCACCAGGACACCTACATTCAAGGAATGGTTAAAAGAAGTTCTGTAGGCGGTGCCTGGCTGGCTCAGTTGGAAGAGCATGTGACTCTTGATCTCGAGGTCATAAGTTCAAGCCCCACGTTGGGTGTAGAGATTACTTAAATAAATAAAACTTTTTTTTTAAGATTATTTATTTATTTATTTATTTATTTATCTGACAGAGAGAGAGACAGCAAGAGATGGAACACAAGCAGGGGGAGTGGGAGAGAGAGAAGCAGGCTTCCCGCCAAACAGGAAGCCTGATGTGGGGCTCATTCCCAGGACCCTGGGATCATGACCTGAGCTGAAGGCAGACACTTAACGACTGAGCCACCCAGGCGCCCCAGATAAATAAAACTTTAAAAAAAAAAGAGGTTCTATAAACAGAAAAGAAGCAATAAAAGAAAGAATCATGGAACATCAGGAAGGAAGGAACAATGCAGCAAGCAAAAATGGTAAATTCAAACTACTTTCCTTCTCCTTTTGAGTTTTCTAAATTATGTTTAACAATTGAGGCAAAGATAGTAACACTGTCTCATGTGATTCTAAATGCATACAGAAAAAAATATCTACAACAATTATATTGTAAACAGAGGAGGGTAAAGATAAATAAACACTTAAACCTTGTACCACTAGACTATGAAACTGTGATATCTCTCTGTATATATATATATATATATGTGTGTGTGTGTGTGTGTGTGTGTGTGTGTGTGTGTGTGTATATTTCCAACCTTTTACTTTCTATCAATCTGTATGATTCAGTAGATAGCATAAAGTTGGTTCGTGTTTTTAATCCACTCTGCTGATCTCTGTCTTTAAACTACATTTGGGGAACCTGGATGGCTCAGTCGGTTAAGCATCTGACTCTTGATTTTGGCTCAGGTCGTGATCTCAGCTGTCATGAGATCAAGCCCCACATTGAGCCCTGCATCAGGCTCCATGGTCAGTGAGGAGTCTGCTTCTCTCTCTCTCTCTCTGCCCCTCCTTCTGCTCATGCTCTCTCCCTCTCTCCCTCTCTCTCTCAAATAAATAAATCATTAAAAAAATAAACAACAAAAAACAACTTGGTTCAAAAATGTTCGAAGAACTCGAATAAACATCTCTCCAAAGAAGATCTTCAAATGGCCAAAAAGTACCTGAAAAGATGCTCAACATCACTAATCTTTAGGGAAATATAAATCAAAGTTACAATGAGATACCACTTCACACTCATTAGGATGGCTGCTATAAAAAAATTGAAATAACACCTGTTAGCCAGGATGTGGAGAAACTGGAATACTGGTACACTATTGGTGGGAATGTAAAATGATATAATCATTATGGTAAACAGTGTGGCAATTCCTTAAAAAATTAGAAATAGGGGCGCCTGGGTGGCTCAGTCGGTTAAGCGTCTCCCTTCAGCTCAGGTCATGATCCCAGGGTCCTGGAATCCAGCCCCACATCGGGCTCCCTGCTCAGCAGGGACCCTGCTTCTCCCTCTGCCTGCTGCTCCCCCTGCTTGTGCTCTCTCGTTCTCTCTCTCAAATAAATAAAATCTTTAAAAAAAAAAAATAAAAATAGAATTACTGTGTGATCCAGTGATTCCACTTCTGGGCATAGACCCAAAAGAATGGAAAGGGGTGACTCAAACAGTTATCTGTACACTCATGTTCAGAGCAGCACTATTCACAAGAGCCAAAAGGTGGAAGCAACCCAAGTGTCCATCAGCTTATGGATGGATAAACAAAATGTGACACACACATACAATGGAATATTATTCAGTCTAGAAAGAGAAGGAAATTCTGACACATGGTGCAGCATGGATGAACCTTGAAGACATTATGCTAAGTGAAATAAGCCAGTCACAAAGGGCATATATTGCATGAGTCCACTTACATGAGGTCCCTAGAGTAGTCAATTCGTAGAGACCATAGAGGAAGTAGAAGGGTTGTTGCCAGGGACCATGGGGGCACAAGAATGAGCAGTTATTTATTGGGTACAGAGTTCTAGTTTCATAAGATGAAAAAAAATTTGAAGATGGATGGTGGTGACAGTTGCAAAGCCAAGGACAGATAGGGAATTGGGAGTAGCAAGAAGTTAGGATCAATTACAGGTTAAAACAAGTCAGAAGAGAAGAGCCTGGCTGAAGGCTTTTCTACAAGTTGCTTAACCTGTCTGCATGAAGTAGGGGTATGGTATGGTTCTGAGCCAGTTTAAATAGTGGATTGTGTAAGGAGCCCCAGAGGGAATAGCCTCATCTCTGCCTGCAAAGCTTTGCTTCCTGAATCTTCCCACTCCCACTGAACATGGTAAGGCCAGTACACCGCAACATCACAAGGGAGAGGGAGTAGGTTGGCCAGAGTATGGCAATCACAGGATAGCTTGAATTCTGCAACCAGCTGTAAGACCCCCAGTAGAAGAAAAAGTATTTTCTTATCAGTCTACCCCCAGGTTCAGAAGCGCCAGAGCTCTGGTCTCCCCTGTTTCCAACAATGGTATTCAGCATGCTGCTGAAAAGACGTCTCAAGGTTACCTTCTCCAGAGCTTTCCCTCTGTCTCCTTTTTGGCTTGTCAAGTTCTTGCTTCCTGCAGATGATTTTCTGCACTCTTTGTTTCCCAGTGTTTGAGGACGCCAGGATATAGCTATGTCTAGACTTTTCTAATGAGGCATGAAATAGGACGTGCTTTGGGTCTGGCTGTCTCTGGCTTGTCCCTCCCTTCTACCACGCCCTCTGTGTTTGATCCACCATGACACCAGCATATGGTCCACCATCACTTTACTGTGATACTCATCTCTCATGGAAAGAAACTTGTTCCCCTGCCACAGAATGTGGTGGTGAAGAACAGGCCACCCCAGGCTCCTCTGTGTCCAAAGATCCAAAAATTCAGAAAGAAAAGATCACCTTCATCCTCAACCCTCTTTCTTCCAGAGCACTCTGAGCTACCAGAATGATTCAGCTGCTACTGCCTGCCAACTTTCTTAAGAGGAGCATTTAAGACACAAGAAATATTGAGCAGATTGGATTTTAAAAAAAAATTTTTTTTAATTAACATCTCCAGGCAGTTTGGAAGGAAAAGAAACTTTGATCTTGAACAACTTCCATGGGTGATCAAAGAAAAAGACACTAAAGTTGCCTCTCCTTGTTTTCCAGTTAAATATAAATAAGACTTCCTCTCCTATGAAAGCTGATGAACTCACACCTGGAGCTGATGGCTTGGAGGAGGCTGGGCAGGTGCATCATAAGGATTAGAGATAGGCATTGTTCCAGACTGGTCCAATTTTTAATCACTTTCCTATTGCAGGGAATGCCCTTAGGAATTGCAAAGCCAATGCTTTTTGCTAATGCTGGCAGAAATTCCTTAAACCAAGAGATGGTGCCACTGCCCATCAATTTTACAAGGCAATAATGCAGATCCCAAGTGGCTAAAGTCTGAGGCAGAAGGCAGAGCACTTCATCACAGTGAGAGAACTGGGTTGTTGCTGGGGGAAACTGTTCTGATATCATGCTGGTATTACCATGAATTAATAAGCTTTGTTTATCTTTTCTGACATTACAGGTCCAACTTAGTCCTTTTGCTTCATCTTCTTGCTTATTATGCAGCTCAGGCCATGGATATAGGCTGCCTACTTGTCATAAATCGCAGGCAACTTCCCTTCTTGCTGCTCTTGGTCCCAGTGGGCTTATGCTCTTGGGAACCAAGGCACTCTGAACTCTTCAGTTCCACAAATGCATACTGAGCCCTGATGCTGCGCTAGGTGCTGCAGAAATTTCAATATGCCATGAACCATAGCTCCTGCCTTCCTGATCACCTTGTGGGCAGGGAGAAAATCACATGGGCAAATAATTACACCAACAAGCAGAATGTGTAACAGAGGGGAACACATACCTCTGTGGGAACCCAAGAAGGGAAGAGGTAACTTTCAGTGGAGGAAATCAAGGAGGGATCCTTGGACAAGGTTTCAGGACAGGGAACCCTTAGAAAATATAGCTATTTCAGCTTGGAGTTTGCCACAATGAAGAAGGAGGAGCCTGGACATAGGAAGATGATATATTTCAATACAGCAAAATGGCCTTGCTTAGAGGTGTGTAGTTCTGTGCATTTTAACACACATATAGAATTAAGGAAGCGCTGCCACAATCCAGATACAGAACAATCTGCCCATCCTACAATCCCTAATAGAATGGCTTTATAATCATCCTTTCCTTCTTCTGATAACTCCTAGCAACCAATGTGCCATTGTCCATCGCTGTAGTTTTGTCTCTGGAGAATGTTATGTAAATAGGATCATACAATATGTAATCTTTTGATATTGACTTCCTTTACTCAGCATGTCATTTTTGAGATTCAGCCAAGTTGTTGCATACATCAACAGTTATACCTTTTCATTGCTGAGTAGTTTCCATTGAATGGATGTACCACCGTTTGTTTATCCCTTTACCCAGTGAAGGACATCTGGGCTGTTTCCAGTTTTGATGACTGTGAGTAGGGCTGCTATAAATGTTCACATACAAGTTATTATATTATGTAAACATAAGTTTTCTTTCTCTAGGGCAGTTTCTCAAATTTAGCACTATTAACATTTTGGGCCAGATACTTCTTTGTTGTAGGGGGACTGCCCTGCGCATTGTAGGATGTTTAGCAAGATCTCTGGCCTCTACTTACTAGATGTCAGTAGATATCCCCAAGTTATGACAACCAGAATGTCTGCACACATTGCCAAATGTCCCTTGGGGGGACAAAAATCATCCACAGTTGAGAACCACTGCTCTAGGGTAAATACCTAGGAATGAGTGTATTGGGTCATGTGGTAAATGTCTGTTTAACTTTATAAGAAACTTCACATCCCCAGTGTATGAGAGATTTGGTTGCTCAGTATCTTCACCTACATGTGATATTATCAGTATTTTTTTTTGTTTCTGCCATTCCAATAGGGATGTAGGAGTAACTCATCATGGTTTTAATTTCCGTCTCTCTAATAGCTAATGATATTGAAATTTTTTCACATGCTTTTTTTTTTGCCATCTGTATATCCTCTTTAGCAAAGTCTATTCAAATCTTTTGCCCATTTTTAAACTGGATAATTTGTTTTCCTACTGTTGAGTTTTGAGAGTTCTTTATAAATTATGGATACAAATTCTTTCTTAGATGTGTGATTTGCAAATATTTTCTCCAAGTCTGTAGCATGCATTTTCATCCCCATAACAGTGCCCTTTGCAAAGCAAGTTTTTGGTTTTGATGAAATCCAATTTTATAAAATAGTCTTTGATAGATTGTGCTTTTATTGTTCTATCTAAGAACTAAGAATGTTTAACCCCAGGTCATGGAAGGCTTCTCCTATTTTTTTTCCCAGAAGTTTTAGATTTTTATATTTTACATTTAGATCAATGATTCACTTTGAATTAATTTGTGAACAGGTGTGAGGCTTAGGTCAGGTTTGTTTATCTTTTGACCATTGATATCCAATTGTTTCTGCACCATTTGTTGAGAGACTAATTTTTCTTCCATTAATTATTTTTGTATCTTTGTCAAGAATCATTCAGGCATATTTGCATGGGTCTATTTCAGGGTTCTCTCTTTTGTTCCATTGATCTATGTGTCTATCCCTTGACAATACCATGCTATCTTGAATACTGTAACTTTATAATAAGTCTTAAAGTCAAATAGGGTGGTTCCTCCAACTTAATTCTTCTTTTTCGAATTGTTTTAGTCATTCTAGTTTCTTTCCCTTTCCATATAAATTTTTAGAATTAGTTTGTCTATATCTACAAAAAAATTCTCTGAATTTGATTAGAGTTACATTAAATCTATGAATTAATACGGGGAGAATTGACAAATGTACTATTTGACTCTTCTAATCTATTTTATTAGTTCTTCCATCAGCATTTATAGTTTTCAGCATAAAGATAATGTACAAGTTTTTGTAGATTTATGCCTAAGTATTTAATTTTGGGGTGAGCTATTATAAGGGATATATTGGTTTTTTAAAAAAGATTTATTTATTTGAGTGGGAGGGAGATAGAGGACAGAGGGAGAGGGAGAGGATCCTCTAGCAGACTCCCCACTGAACACGGAGCCTGACACAGGGCTCCATCCCACGACCCTGAGATCATGACCTGAGCCAAAATCAAGAGTCGGATGCTTAACCGACTGAGCCACCCAGGGACCCCAAAGGCATATTGTTTTAAATTTCAGTTTCTAACAGTACATTTCTAATATCTAGGAGTACAATTGATATTTTTTGCATTGACCTTATATCCTGTGATCTTGCAAGCTCACTATTAATTCTAGAGATTTTGGATTTTTTTTTTTTTTGTAGATTTCTTATAGGTTTTCTATGTTTGCAAGCAAACAGGGGAAGTTTTATTTTTTCCTTTCCAATTTGCATTTTTCCTTTCTAATTTGTATGCTTTTTGGTTTGTTTGTTGTTGTTTGGGGTTTTGTTTTGTTTTGTTTTGCCTTACCACGTGGACTAAAACTTTCAGTGTATCGGTGAATAAGAGGGATGAAAACAGACATCTGTGCCTTGTGGACTTAAGCAAAAAGAATTTAGTGTTTTTTGCCATTACGTAGGATATTAACTGTAGAGTTTTTTGTTGTTGTTGTTGTTTTGTTTTTTTGGGCATGTGTGTGTCTGTGTGTGTGTGTGGCATAGCTGTTCTTAATCAAGTTAAGAAAGTTCACTTCTATTCCTAGTTTCGTAAGAATTTTTATCTTGAGGGCACCTGGGTGGCTCAGTCCCTTGGGCGTCTGCCTTCAGCTTGGGTTATGATCCCGGGGCCTGGGATGGAGTCCCATATCGGGCTCCCTGCTTGGCAGGGAATCTGCTTCTCCCTCTGCCCCTTCCGCCTGCTTGTGTGCTCTCTCTCTCTCTCTTAAATAAATTAATAAAATCTTTTTAAACGATTTTTTTTATCTTGAGTGGATGTTGAATTTTGTCAAATTCTTTTTCTGCTTCAATCAACATGATCAGGTGGATTTTTTTTATGTTTTTAGGTTGTTAATATGATGAATTACAGTGATTTATTTATTATATGAAAGATAGTACATTATAGTTTCTTTTGTAAATTTGTTTTATTTAAAAATATGCCCTACAGATCACTCCATATTGGTCCATACAGGTCTTCCTTATTCTTTTTTCCAGTTGCGTAGGACTCCATTGTTTGGATGTGCCATGTTTTACCCAATCACTTTTCTACAAGTATTATTCTACAGTATATTCTACAATATATACAAGTATTTAATTGTTTCCAATATTTTTCAATTAGAAATAATGCTACAATTACAATGAATAATCTTATACATATATGTATTCTTACTATTGAAGGTATATCTTTAGTGTATATTTCTAGGAATTTCTGGACTGAACAGTAAGTACGTATATAATTTTGTTAAGTATTACCAAATTTTCCTGCAGATGAGTTCTACCAATTGACATTCCCATTAGCTATATATGAGAGTTTTGTTTCCCCATAGTCTCACTGAGAGAATTTAATATTTATATGTAATATATATATAATTTTTGCACATCAGATAAGTGATAGTATCTCAGCATTGTTATTTCTCTAATTATAAGTGATTTGAATACTCTTTATATATTTGAAGACAATATTTTATTTTTTTGAATTTTCTGTTCACATCTTTTTCTCATTTTTCTATCACATTTTTGGTTCTTTGCCCCTTTTACTTTTAATTTAATTTTTTTATTGAGGCATAATAGACGTGCAACATTGTATTAGCTTCAGGTGTACATATAATGATTTGATATTTGTATATATTGCAAAATGATCACCACATTAAGTTTATTTAATATCTGTCAAAATTCATAGTTACAGAATTTTTTTCCTGTGATGAGAAATTTTAAGATCTATTCCTTTAACATCTTTCAGATATACTCTATAGTATTATTAACTGCAGTTGTCAAGCTGTACATTACATTCCCATGACTTATTAATTTTATAACTGGAACTTTGTACCTTTTGACTCAGTTCACCCATTTTAACCACCCCCTATCCCCAACCTCTAGCAACCACCAATCTGTTCTCTTTGTCTATGATCTTTTGTTCATATTTGAACAAAAGGCGATATTTGTTTTTTGTTTTTAGATTCCACATATATAAATGAGATTATATTGTATTTGTCTTTATCTGTCTGACTTATTTCACTTAGCATGATGCCCTCAAGGTCCATCCGTGCTGTTGCAAATGACAAGATTTCATTCTCTTTTTTTATGGCTGAATAATATCCCATTGTATATACAATTGACCCTTGAACAACATGCGTTTGAACTGTGTGGGTGCACTTATACACAGATTTTTTTACAGTACAGTACCGTGAATATGTCTTTTCTTCCTTGTGATTTTCTTAATAGAATTTTCCTTCCTCTAGCTTATTTTATTTTAATACAGTATATAATACATATAATACACACAAAATATGTGTTCATGGACTCCTTAGGTTATTAGTAAGGCTTCCAGTCAACAGTAGACTATTAGTAGTTAAGTTTTTGGGGAGTCAAAAGTTATATGTGGATTTTTTTCCTCGAGGAGAACACAGGCAGCAACCTCTTTGACCTCGGCCACAGCAACTTTTTGCTAGACATGTGTCCAAAGGCAAGGGAAACAAAGGCAAAAATGAACTACTGAGAAAATGAACTATTGGGACTTCATCAAGATAAAAAGCTTTTGCACAGCAACCTATGGAATGGGAGAAGATATTTGCAAATGACATATTAGAGAAAGGGCTAGTATCCAAAATCTATAAAAAACTTATCCAACTCACAAATAATGCAATATATGTTAAGAAAGAAAAAAAGAAGAAGAAGAATGTAGCAGGAGGGGAAGAATGAAGGGGGGGAAATCGGAGGGGGAGAAGAACCATGAGAGACGATGGACTCTGAAAAACAAACTGAGGGTTCTAGAGGGGAGGGGGTGGGAGGATGGGTTAGCCTGGTGATGGGTATTGAGGAGGGCACGTTCTGCATGGAGCACTGGGTGTTATGCACAAACAATGAATCATGGAACACTATATCTAAAACTAATGATGTAATGTATGGGGATTAACATAACAATAAAAAATTAAAACACAAAACAAAAAAAACAAACAAACAAACAAAAAAACTTATCCAACTCAACACCCAAAGAACAAATAATCCAGGCAAGAAATGGGCAGAAGACATGAACAGACATTTATCCAAAGAAGACATCAAATGGCCAACAGACACATGAAAAAATATTCAATATCATTCAGCATCAGGGAAATATAAATTAAAACCCCAATGAGGGGGAGGAGCAAGATGGCGGAGAAGTAGGAGACCTAAATTTCGTCCGGTCCCAGGAATTCAGCTAGATAGCTGACATTCTGAACACCTACTAACTCAAAGGAGATCGAAGAAAAGAATAGCAGCAACTCTCTGAACAGAAAAAAGACCACTTACTGGAAGGTAGGATGTGCGGAGAAGTGAATCCGAGGCGATATTTGGGAAGATAGAATGGGAGAAGGTATTTGCAAATGACGTATCAGATAAAGGGCTAGTATTCAAAATCTATAAAGAACTTATCAAACTCAACACCCAAAGAACAAATAATCCACTCAAGAAATGGGCAGAAGACATGAACAGACATTTCTGCAAAGAAGACATCCAAGTGGCCAACAGACACATGAAAAAGTGCTCAACATCACTGGGCATCAGGGAAATCCAAATCAAAACCTCAATGAGATACCACCTCACACCAGTCAGAATGGCTAAAATTAACAAGTCAGGAAAGGACAGATGTTGGCGAGGCTGCAGAGAAGGGGGAACCCTCCAACACTGTTGGTGGGAATGCAAGCTGCTGCAGCCACTCTGGAAAACAGTATGGAGTTTCCTCAAAAAGTTGAAAATAGAGCTACCCTATGACCCAGCAATTGCACTACTGGGTATTTACCCCAAAGATACAAATGTAGTGACCCGAAGGGCTACGTGCACCCCACTGTTTATAGCAGCAGTGTCCACAATAGCCAAACTATGGAAAGAGCCAAGATGTCCATCAACAGATGAATGGATAAAGAAGATGTGGTGTATATATATAAACACCTGAACCCCAGTGTTTATAGCAGCAATTTCCATAGTAGCCAAACTATGGAAAGAGCCCAGATGTCCATCAATAGATGAATGGATAAAGAAGATGTGGTGTATGTATATATATACACACACATATATATATTTATAATGGAATATTACTCAGCCATCAAAAAAACATGATATCTTGTCATTTGCAATGATGTGGATAGAACTGGAGGGTATTATGTTAAGCAAAATAAGTCAGTCAGAAAAAGACAAATATCATATGATTTCACTCATATGTGGAATTTAGAAACAAAACAGATGAATATAGGGAAAGGGAAGGAAAAGTAAAATGAAATCAGAGAGGGAGACAAACCATAAGAGACTCCTAACTATAGGAAACAAACTGAGGGTTGCTGGAGGGGAGGTGGGTGGGAGGATGGTGTAACTGGGTGATGGGCATTAAGGAGGGCACTTGAGGTAATGAGCACTGGGTATTATATGCAACTGATGAATCACTAAATTTTACTTCTGAAACTAGTATTACACTACATGCTAATTAAATTGAATTTAAATTTAAAAATTGAAAAAAACTTACATGTGGATTTTGGGCTCCACAGCAGGTTAGTGCCTCTAACCCCCTACATTGTTCAAGGTTAACTGTATATTCCATATTTTCTTTATGCATTCATTGGTTGATGGACACTTAGGTTGTTTCCATATCTTAAGCTATTGTGAGTAACACTGCAGTGAACATCTGTAGGATGCAAATATCTTTTCAAGTTAATGTTTTCAAGTTTTATGATAAATACTCAGAAGTGGAATTGCTGGATCCTATGGTAATTCTATTTTTAATTTTTTGAGGAACCTCCACAGTGTTTTCCAGAGTGGCTGTACCAGTTTACATTCCCACCAACAGTGCACAAGGATTTTCTTTCTCCATGTTCTTACCAGCATTTGTTATCTCTTGTCTCTTTGATAATAGCCATTGTACTAGGTATAAAGCGAAATTTCATTGTATTTTTGATTTGCATTTCCCTGATGATTGGTGATGTTAAATATCTTTTCCTGTGCCTGTTGGCCATCTATATGTCTTCTTTGGAAAAATGTGTATTTAGATCCTTTAATTTGATCATTTGGGTTTGTTTTTGGTTTTTGGTTTTGGGGTGGGTTTGTTATTGAGCTGTATGAGTTCTTTATATATTTTGGATCTTAACCCCTTAACAGATATATGATTTGCAAATATTTTTTCCCATTTGGTAGGTTGCCTTTTCATTTTGTTGATGTTTCCTTTGCTGTGCAGAAGCTTTTTAGTTTGATGTAGTCTCACTTATTTACTTCTGCTTTTGTTTCCTTTGCTTTTGGTGTCAGATTCAAAAAGGTCATCGCCATGATGATTCATTTTAGAGCCAGCCTTGCATTCCCAGGATAAAGCCCACTTGGTCATGGTACATTATTCTTTGTATATATTGCTGGATTCCATTCATTAATATTTTGTGGGGGATTTTTACACCTTTGTCCATGAGAAATATTTGTCTATAGTTTTTTCTTTCCTGTACTGTCTTTGTTTGGTTTTGATATCACAGTAATGCTGGCCTCATAAAATGAGTCGGGGAGGGTTTTCTTCTCTTCTATTTTCTGGGAAAGACTGTGTAGAATTGCTGTTATTTCTTATCTAGATTTTGTGTATAATTTGCCATTCGCTATGAAGAACGTTAACATGTTTGCGTTAGCAGCCTGTGTGCCTGGTTGTTCACTGCGGTTCACTCTGGTTCCGGCATCAGCAGAGCCTTCATCGCCTTTGCCGTCCTCTTCTGTTCTGTCCCACACATGCGCTGGCCATGCCGGTCTGGTACCCACATTCTCATCTGTGTGCTGGTTCAGTTCTCAACCGATTATGTAAGGTAACTGGCCTTAGATTCATATATGCACACTGGGGGCTGGACCCAGTTTAGAAGCAACTTTATGAGGTTACTTTCCCAAGCCCTTTTTCTCCATAATCTCCTTGATACTTTCTGGTTCCCTGGAGCTACCTTTTTTTCATCCTCCAGCCAGAAATCTGGGACTTAATTGTCCCAGTCTGCTACATATGCCTCCAGGAATAAGCAGCTTGAGGACCAGGGGAAAAAAAATGAAAATAACCACCAGTTTGGTGGTACTTTGAATTCTGGTCCTCTTCCCCAATCTTCGTGCTACTGTTTATTTTTTAGATTTCTCAAATAGCTTTTGCATTCACTCTGTCCAGGAGTAATGGCTACATTCAGTGGGAGAGACTGGGTGAGTCTTTTACTTCATCTTGCCCAGAATAGAATCTACGGCCTCTATTTTTTTTTTTTAAAGAGTTGTCTGTTTTTGGTTTTTTAATGAAAAGGAGAGGTGCTATGGTTGATCGAAAAATATCTTTGAATCCTGAAAAAATTCCAACCCTAGCTCTATAATTCAACTTTCTTGAGCCTCTGTGTCTTCGTGTGTAAAATGGGGTCTATGTCAGGGCTCCCCAAGACCACCCTCAGGTTTGATGATTTGCTAGAAGGATTCATAGGGCCCAAATATATAAAGTCTGTATATACATCACAAAAGGATACAGATTAAAATCAGCAGAGGGAAAAGGTACAGGGGGTGTAGTCCAGAAAAAAACCAACAAGGCTCCCAGTTGTTTTCTTTTTCTGGAGTCCCTATAAACCACACTTAATTCTCCCCCACAATGTAACAATGTGGCAATGTGACATCATGTGCAAAGCATTGCCAACCATGGTACCCAAGCTTTGGTGTCCAGGGTTTTTATTAGCCTGCAGCAAAATGTTATTCTGACAACACAGTAGATACAGAAAAAAGACTGTGATTTGGGACACATTTTAAGAAACCAGGCTAAGAGTATGGGTGTGCTCCTTGTGCACAGGTCTAAGGTAGCTACATATAAGCAATGAGGAGAGGGGAAATGGGAAAGAGAGGCTTGTCCGAGGATAAATACAAAAGGATAGCATTTAATAAATGTCAGGATGGCCGAAACCCAGCATAACATGAGGCTTGACAAATAATCTGATGAAGATTTAAAAGGCCATTTTTAGCTACATTCAGAGTTTGAAGAAACAGGCTTCTTGTATGGGGAACAAAGCTTTGGTGCTAAGAGATGGCAAAAAGAAAACAAAACTCATGCCCTATAATGTTCCCTTTTTCTGCCTGAATTGTGAAGGACTTGTAGTTGTCCTTTTGAAAACCAAGAAGGTCAAAAGAGAGATGTCAAAAAATTAGAAATGAGCAAATGTGCACATTTTTTAAAAATGGGGGGAAAATAGATTTGGAAAACTATAGAATTTAATATTGATATAAATCTAAGTTAAAATTCTAGAAAAGGGTATTCAGAATAGCTTATGAGCAATTGGAAAAGAGACAGTCACTAGGAGCCTCTCTGTTCACTATGGCTAAGTCTTGCTAAACAAATCTCATTTCCTTTCTTAATCAGGTTAGTAAAAGAGAATATCTGGCGAAATTGGTGTATCTTGATTTTGGCCAACACTTTGCCAGAGTCTCAGGATATCCTTATGGACAAGCCGGAGAAATATGAGTTACAAAAAAAAAAAAAAAGAAAGAAATATGAGTCAGAGGACATCGCATTAAATAGATTCTCAGACACTTGAATCAGAAGACTTAGACCTATCAGCTGGCTTCTATTGCATAAAGATATAGATGGGATTTTACAAATTTGTAAATGACACAAGCATATCAGGTGATTGAGTCAAGATTCATAGAGACTTTGGGGACTCGAGACAGGTCATATCAACAAGATGGTACTTTAAAATAATAAGAAATCGGGGTGCCTGGGTGACTCAGTTGTTAAGTGTCTGCCTTCGGCTCAGGTCATGACCCCAGGGTGCTGGGATCAAGCCCCGCATCGGGCTCCCTGCTCAGTGGGAAGCCTGCTTCTCCCTCTCCCACTTCCCCTGCTTGTGTTCCCTCTCTCGTTGTGTCTCCCTATGTCAAATAAATACATAAAATCTTAAAAAATAATAATAATAAGGAATCAAAAAATTTAGAACAAATTTTGGGTGCCTGGGTGGCTCAGTCGGTTAAGCATCTGCCTTCAGCTCCGGTCATGATCCCAGGGTCCTGGGATGGAGCCCTGTTGTGAGGCTCCCTGCAGCAGGGAGCCTCCTTCTCCCTCTCCCTCTACCCTTCCCCCAGCTAGTGCACTCTCTCTCTCATAAATAAATAAAATCTTAAAAAAAAGAGAACGAATTTTAAATCATCTCTTTCTTTTTTTATTATTTATTTATTTATTTATTTTTAATTTGGTTATGTTATGTTAGTCACCATATAATACATCATTGGTTTTTGATGTGGTGATCCACGATCCATTGTTTTCGTATAACACCCAGTGCTCCATCATCTCTTTAGGGATGTTTATATGTATGTGTGTGTTGGTTGAAAACAGTTCATGGGCAAAAAGACCTAGTTGGGAGTGTCAAGTGAACAAACATTTGATGTTAAACCAAATATGTATGATATGCTTTCATTTATTCAAAAAATGTTATGTGGCTGTCATGAAAGTAAATTCCATCTTAACTTGCATTTAAAAGTGTAGAATCCCAGTCCAGGACAGTAATGGTGCTGCCAACACTACAGTAATGAGAGAACATTTGGGTACTCTGCTCAGTTTTCTGTGAGACACCTTGAGAGACAGAATTAGCATCTAAAAGAGGCCCCCAGGGCACGAGGGCTGGAAACCATGTGGTAACAGGGAGATAAGGATCTGTGAAGGTTGGTCATTTTGAAGAAAGACTAAGCAGAGATGAGAAACCCATCTTTAAATTTGTTAAGGGCTGTTATCTGGATGTTTTCATAGACTCCTGTTTTGTTCCTTAGGCAGCCAAAGTTACGGGGTTAGTAGCTATGAGTTATAGGAAATTGTGTTTCAGCCAGTTTCTTGCAGCGTGTCAGCTCTTTTATCAGACCTTAAGCATACGGAGATGAGCAGGACCAGATCACTTTCCTACAGACTGAACAATATTCATAAATTCATTATTCTACAGAGAGAAGTGGCTCGATATGCCATGGCTCTTGCAACAGTGAGACTCCTTTGAGAGCCAGATGCCCCTTAATGCCTTGAGCTCCTGTCTCTGGAACACAAAGACAAAGGAAAGACATTCAGGTTCTGTTTGAGGGTCTGAGGCTGGGCTGATGGTATCTGGACCTAGATGTGGTGTTCTGGTAGCCACTGAGAACCAAGACCCGTGTTTACCAGGACAGGTAAAGAAGGTTGTTTAAGGAGAGTCTGAACTGTGTTGAAGGAGAAAAGCAGAAGTTCAAAGTCAGGAAAGTGTCCCTGAGCATCAGATACACAAGAGCCAAAAACTGACAAGAGGAGGACAACTCAGGAGTCAACAAAAGGGAGGAGCAGACATAATCAGGAAACACAGTGTGAGACTGGTTAAAGCCAGCAGTCTGGAATAGCGCTTGGCAATGGTGTCAGGAGTCAGGGGCTGGTAGGAGCTCTGTGGGACCAAGTGGGCTTGGGCCTGAGTCAGACAGGAGTAGTCTAAAGGCTGGACCACCATCTGTCAGGGGTGTTAGAGAAGGGATTTGTGCCAGATATCCTCTACTTGCCTCTCCCCCTCTTCACTCCACCCTTCTCCAACCTGCTCTAGGTCCAGGAAGTGGACTTACATAACTTGCATCAGTGGGATCCTTGACCTCTGGATCTGATTAGCTTCTGCAAACTGGAAGCCCCAGTTAGAGATTGGAGAGGGGAAGAGAATAAGGTGTGGATATTCCTGCCCCCTGCCTGCCTCCCTATGGGGTCACCTTGGGATTTCTGTGTTCCTAGGCTGAAGGTCGCAGCTCCTCTTAAGATGTCTCTGTGTATATGGCTCTCTCTTCCAGGATCTAGTAGCCACTCCCTGCCCTCCTCCCTTGAAACCTAGAGCTGGTAGCAGTTCCAGATATACTAGCTCTGGGGTACTGCACTATCCCTTGTGGCTCTCCTACAACTTGCCCACCCCTTTATGAAAATAATTTATTAAACTCTTCTTGAATCATCCTAATGTGAATATGTCATCTGTTTCTTGGTTGTACCTTGGCTGACACAGGATTCTGGATTGAGTGAGAAGATGAGTTAAATTATTTCAAAAAATACTTACATTCTGTGGTTCTGGATTTCTTATCACTGACCTTATATGTTGGTAGACCCAGAAGTGATGCAAATTAACTTTCTATACCTAGGAATCCACAATAAGTACTTTTGTAGTGGATAGGAACTTCACCTAGAGACTTGTGAGGCAGTTTAGCCATGTAAGCTATACAATTTATTATTTTTTTAAGAATTCATGTTATCAGGATGTCTGACAGTATTTTTCAGTTGCTCTCACTGCGTCTGCAGGGTCAGATAACATCTTTACCACCGTTATATAAAAGGGCCAAAGGAAGCTTTCACTAGCCAAGCAGAACATTGGCGAGGTCGTGAAAGAGCCATAATTAATCTTAAATATCTCTCATAGACAAGCTACTAAGCAT
This sequence comes from Halichoerus grypus, assembly GCF_964656455.1. Lineage (NCBI taxonomy): Eukaryota > Metazoa > Chordata > Mammalia > Carnivora > Phocidae > Halichoerus > Halichoerus grypus. The sequence goes on from NC_135721.1 coordinate 35,375,974, forward strand.
ACTGTGACCCTTTCTGGGAAGATTGAATGGTTGAGGCTCTCCGTAATGATGCTAATTCAAGGATGTCCCAGAACCTCAGGAAAAGAAGGAAGAGCCTATATAGTCTACATGACTTCAAACTGTGATTTCTGAGTCTCATGAGCCATAGAAAACATATTGTCTTCTGACAATGCAGATCATTTCCATTTGACTCTGAATTGAGGGTTTTGTTGTTGTCACTTGGGTGGACTTTATGTAATCTTACTTCTAAAGAGTCTTTATCTTTTAGAAATACACAGTGAAACCTTATGAAATGGTATGACTGAACTTTGCTTCAAAATAATCCAGAAAGGGGTGGCGGGAGAGATAAAACAAGATTGGCCATGAGGTGATGGCTGCGCAAGCTGGGTGATGGAGATGTGGAAGTACATTCTACTCTTCTCTCTGCTTTTGTATGATTTAAAAATGATTGGATATTAAAAAGTAAATAGTTAATTAAAAAGTTGCTGCTTGATACAGGAAAATTCATTTATTATTGCTTGATGCCACTGATCTCATGAAGAAGTTCTGTGGGTAGGTTTCAGGAGTATCATAGGAAAAACATGTTGAAATAAATGTAAATGAAGAATGCTATTTTTGTGAAAGTTTAATGAAATCGGGCTCAATGGAAAATATCAAGATGATGTTCAGAATGTACATTTAGAATATTCTTTCATGAATTGAGAAGGAAAGCAAACAAAAATACTACATTCATGTTTTAAAATATACTTTATATGGACTTTGCTTCTAAATAACTTGGGATGAGGAGAAACTGGGTGAGGTTGCAGATGAAGCAAGATTGACCATGAGTTAATATTTGTTTAATTGGGGGAATGGTCACATGGCAGTTCGCTATGCTATTCTTTCTACTTTTATATATGCTTTACATGTTCTATAGAATAGTTTTTAAAAATAAAACATATACTGCACATCCAAAATGTGACCATTTACATTGAGACAGTATTAACTTTTATGATTTAATGAAATGTAATATTATGCTATTTCTCTTCCTCCTCCTTAGACTTTGCCTTTTCTAATATATTACTGTTTGTTCATTTCTCTCCTCTTTCCCCATGCCTTAGTTTTGTCTGTTATATGGAACCAAGCTGGTGTTCCAGGAGCGAGCCTGGTATCTAGAACATAAATTTTTGACTCCCATGGCCAGCACGAGGATTAGGAGTCAGGTAAGGGTCCCTGGTGTGCGGAAGAAACCCTTTGTGCATCAGCTGTCAGCTCTTTGCTTTCTTAGAAAACAGCTGTCAATCTTTTATCAGTTTCCACTCATGGATTTTTATGCCTTTGGGACTTCATATACATGTTTTCATTGCCTACCATGATCATATTACACTTCAGAGTTTAAGTGACAAGGAAGTGATTCACTGTGTATGAACTTTCTGACATGAAAAGCAGAGGAGGGAATCAAAAGCATTTTCTTTGTCTTGGCAAAAAAGAAATGTATTAAGTGATTTTCATTTTTCTACTTCTTACCAAAATCTATTAACTCATTCTTCATATTCAGAAAAAAAGACCTGTGGTATTTTTAGGTCAGAAGTAGCGATGGAAATTCAATGTGAAAGTGACAGAACACCTGAAAATGAGGATAGAGCCAGTGAATCACCACCAAAATGCTGCTCGAAAGAAAAAAATATATAAAATAGCATAATCATCTATAAAACACGCTTTCTGAGTGTTTTCTGAGGGGCCTGTCTTCCAGGCCCTCCGTTAGATGCTATAACATAAACAGGTATATGCTCAGTCTCTGCATTCAAAGGAGCTTATTATATATGAGGACACAAAACTGACTTTAAAATGCAAATAACAACACAAGGGAGCAGAGACTTTCCAGGGAATAATTCCAGAGTTCAGAGGACAGAAATCACTTAGGAGCGAATGTCATTCTTGTACTAGACCTTCAAGAGTGGAAAATTCCAACAAAGTGGTGGTATGATTGAAGAGGGGGTAATGCAGGTGAGGCTTCAGACAGGATTGGTGAAGTGAGTAAAATCATAGAAATGGGAGTACTTGGGACAGACATGTTAAGAAACAGCGAGAAGACCAGTTTGGCTGACATCGCAAGTGAAAACCTGGAGAAATCTGCAGGAGCCAGACTGAGGTGGACACTGAAGAAACCTTGAAGAGTCTTTTTCCTTTTCAGGAGAACAATTATTATGAAGAAAAGCATATGCAAAGATGTTTCAGTTATCTGTTGCTATGTAACAAGTGACCCCAAAACTTAGTGGCTTAGAACATCTAGTTATTATTTCTCACAATTCTGCATCTGAATGGGGCTCAGCTGGATGGTCTCCTGGGGCCTGAGGTGTCTGCTGGGTTCTTCACTCTCATGGTGGTAACCTCAGCTGGGGTGGCAGGATCATCTGGGGGCTGCTGGGCAATTGTCTCCTTTGGAGTGGCCAGATGTGGGCTTCCTCACAACACAGTAGTGTCAGGAGGGCTGACTGTTTTATATCATGACTGGCTTCCAGGGAGGAAGTGGAAGATGCCAGTCATCTCAAGGCTCAGCCCACTGTTAACACAGTGTTACTTCAGCCGCATTCTGTTGGCCCAAGGGAGCCCCAAGGCCAGGATAGATTTGGGCAAGAGAAGAGACTTCACCTCTCCTTGTGAAGAGCAACATGCACATATAGGGAAGGAAAAATTGATGGCAGCTATCTTTGGACACTGACTACGTTCCACAAAGAAAATGCCCACTTTGGGGAGAGGAAAAAAAAATACTGTTAATTAAAAAAAAAAAAAAGAGCTACATGAAGGAAGATTTTAAATCCACGTGATTAAGTATTTCAGTGACGTAGATGAGATAAAAAATCCATCAAAAGAATGTTGAGTAAAAGACACCAACTTTCACATATAACATTGAAGTGCTTTTGTATTCTATTAGTGCAACAAACTTTGCACACTTTTCATTTCCTAGATACTCGTAGCAGCCTGGGAGATAAGCAGGGAGCAGCCAGACATTTTGGAACAAACTTTGTGGGGCTAGAGGTGGGTTGTTGAGACCTATAGGACATCTCAAGGCCTTCTTTTGCAGATCTCAGTGCTGCCGACCATGAGCACTCACCCCTTCTCTGGGCTTTCCCAGTATTCCCAGAGGGAAGAGTGTAGTGTAGCTGGCACAAATGCTCTGCTGCACCCCTTTGCAGGGATTTCAAGGTTTCAGAAATATTATTAGCAGCTTCTTTTCACTAAAATATCTGGGACCCTTGGCCAATTAGAGGTGCTTAACAGGAGTGGGCTTGTGAAAGGGTGAAAAGGGGACAGGGATGATTGATATTACTGAAACTGATCTAGATGCTTTCACATGATAACTCTTCAAGTTTACTGATTCTTTCTTTCTTTAGGTGCATCTAATGGGCTGGTTAATTCATCCCCTAAATTTTTGATCCTGTTTGTTAGGATTTTTATCTTAAAAAAATATTCTTTTTGTTTCTGTTTTATATCATCTATATAACTTTTTAGTTTCTTATCTCCTAAAGATATATTCAATTTTGTCTTTGATTTCTTTATGCATTGAAGCAAAGTTATTTTATAGTCTATAGCTAATAATCCCAATATCTTAAGACTTCAGCAGTCTATTTCTTTTTGTCTATTATTTCTGCTTTGTGTATAGTTATCTTTTAATATGTGCTGGTCATTGTTATTGAAAAAATGTTTTGTGAGATTTACATGAAGGCCAAATTGAAGGCACCTTCTTCCCCTTATAAAGCATCTGAAGGTGCTCTCAGTTTAAGACCCAACTTAAACCAAACTCAAGACTTGAGGTTTCCTGTAAGACTCGGAGAGTTCAAATAAGAGCAGTAATTTCTTCACCCTCCCCCAAGGTTATAACTGTTTGGTATCCAGCTTATTATAGCAAGGGTCTCTATTAAATTTCTTGCCTAGTGCTGGCCCTGGTTTTGACTATCATCACTCCTACTGCCATCCCAGCCGCCATGAGGCTGTCAAGGGAAAATTCAAAATTGCTGGAGATAGCAAATGCCTTCAGGGTAAATGCAACTTTTTTACTTGTTTATTTTCTTTGGTTCCCACTTTCCCATAATTTTTGCCATTATTATTTTGCCAGATCAGTGATACTTTGAAGAGGATTCCTATATTTTCTCTAAGAATTTTGGTTGTTTTCAGCAGAACGGTTAGGGGAAAAAAATCTAGCTCTTGAGTATCAGAAACAGGAAGTTCCTTCAGTGTTATACCACTTGACTCCACAACAGCCCTGTATGTCATTTTCCTTATCCTTACACACAGATGAGGAAATGGAAACCCAACATGGCAAAGTAACTTGCCCAAAGTAACACAGCTAGTGAAAACCCATATTTCTCTGACTCTAAACATTTTCATTTATTTTATTTGGATAAAAATCAGCATTAGCTAGTAACAACAAATACACCCAGTGTCCAGTTCTTGGTTTCTAATACCATTTTCCATTAAAAGGAAGCAGAGTCCTTGGAGAAATGGTTGATTCTAGGACTGGGGCAATGAATATATAAGATGAGCCTGGAGCATCTTTCAGTGCTAGAAAGTGAGAAAGTGCTCCAAACGAAAACAAAAACGAAATACCCCACGATTGTGGAGTTATGCCAAAGGGACACTGGAAGGAGCTAACTGAAAGAGCTCCTAATGGCCAAAGCTGGAATAATTTGAGCATAAAAATAAATAATGTAGCATTGGATTATAACCCAAAGTGTAAAATAATTAAACAGAGGTCCATAATGATATAAATAAATGATTAAACAGATCCATAAATGGGGTAAAAGAGACCAGTCTTTCTTACTAATGTATGTAGATTCTTCCCCCTTCCCCCTTCCCTTCCCGTGTGGGTTGGACTCAGTGATTTTCTTTCATTTTAAAGAACAGAGCATTGAAAGGGAAAACAGTCACTTTACAGTGGAACAGTCTGGCAGATCCCACCTTAACCAAGCGCATAGGGTGAATATCACCAGTAATAAGTTGTGTTGACGACATGCACTTGTAATATTGTATGGTGAGAAGAGCAGTTCACTCTTCCCCAAATCCATAACCCCAATCCAATCATCAGGGGAAAAAAAAAGTCAGACTGAACCAGATGGAGGGACGGTCTGTATAAGACCCTACGATGTCCTCCTCAAACTGCCAGTGCATGAAAGACAAGGAAAAACTAAGAAACCAACACAGACCAGAGGAGATTAAGGAGACATGATGACTACAAGCAGTGTGGTGTCCCGGATTGAGTCCTGGAAGAGAAAAAGGACATTGCTAGAAAAACTGGTGAAATCCGAATAAATCTATAGTATGTTAATATTAATGTACAAATATTGACTTCTTAGTTTTTACAATGGACCATAGTTATATTAGGTGTTAAGAGAAGAATTAGAAGAAACTGGGTGAAGGACATGTGGGAACTCTGTGTGTTATCTTTGGAACTGTTCCTTAAATCTAGAAGTATTCCAAAATAAAAGTTTATTAAGAAAAAAAAAGCATCAGAGAGTAGCAATCAGCCTGGGCTAATTGTAAATAATAAAACTTCAGAACACCCAGGAGTTATGCTAAAACTCTAGGCTAATGATAATTAGCAATGCATGCATTTATGCTAAAAGAGAACAAAATTTAATTTCATTCTCATAAAGATCTTCCAGGTAAGTAAGGCTGGTACAGTCCCCACTCAACAAATGAGTAAAACTAAGAAACAGAAAAGCTAAACGACTGCCCAAGATCCTAGCTGAGCGTAGAAACAGGAACTCCGAACTCCAAATGGAGGTGGATAAAGCATCATCCTGCTTGTCTGCATGGAACACTACAAGACCTGAGTTCAAAAGCTTCACAGAGGCCTGCCTGGTGTCCCAGACGGAGTAAAATCCATCCACATATTGTAAAGGCAGCACAATTGCCCCATTGTCCAACTGAAGCCCACAGGAGAGGGGGTTGGGTTGGGGTTTGTTTTCTTTTTAAACTCAAGTGTCTCCCCTACAGCCCTTCCTAGCTGTGACAACTAGCTCCTCTCTTTTGTCTGGAACTTGATTGTTTACAGAGCTCATCCACATTCATTATCCTGTGTAATCCCCACAAGCACCCATTAGTGTGAATAGCTGTTAATCCACTTTATGGATCAGGAGTCTAAGGCTGATTTGCTGCTGGTTTAAGGAGTGGTAAAGGTGAGGCTTTTGGACTCTAGGACACTGTTGCTCTCAGGTTCCCAAAGCCTGAATTGTCAGATGGGTCAGCTCCTTAGGCCCTCAAAGTAGGTAGGGCCTTGGCTCAAAGGCAGTCCCATGGCAGTGCCCCCAGGGCTCCATTGTAACAAGGCCTCTAAGTAAAAGATTTCTGTTCCTTTTTCATTAGGTACTTTTGCAGGGGTATGTATAGAACAATTGCATAATTGTGTGCTTTGTTCTTGGAAATTTTAGTGTCCAGGCATTATCTTGTTTCATTCTTCATTAACCTAGATGTTTGTGTTTATTTTGCTTCAAATAATTATCAGCATTAAGGAGTAACAATCAGCCAAGGCTCATTTTAAGAAGGCAAGCCTTTCAAAATAATCTAAGTTAATAATTGTATATCTTCCTTAAAACCAACTATATTTTGCTTAAAAAAGAAGACAAAACAAAACAAAAATTTCAACTTCTTAAAATAATATATTTTATTGCAAATGGCTTTGAGTCTTCTACTTCTTATGCCAGCCCTTAAAGTAAATTTCAGTTTTAGGTAGAGTAGCTTCATTTTTCTCATTGAAGTGTTTGCTCCCTGAACTCCTGGGCACAGCTGTCCTGCTCTGTCAGTGCCCACAAGCACTGGAACAGTGACTCTCGGTGACATACAAAGAAGAAGCAACTACATGTAGACGTGGTCGGCTCACGCCAAGAAATCAACACAGGGGGAAGCTTTAAAGTTTATGTGTGTTAAGAGAACCACAGCCCAGCTGTGGGTTGCAGATCAAAAAAGACCCTATTCAGTGTGGTGAAAATAATACTTAGCAAAATGTTGAATCAGGTTCTATTTCCTGCCCCAAACCCAAATAATGGAACCACGTGAGAAAGCATATTATAAAGGATCTGCAGGGAGGTCAGGGAGGACTGCATAACCCAACCCAGAAGTAAGGAGGGCCACACTTTGCACCTTCCAGAGGCTGTGGGAGATTGCCTGTAAGAGTAACAATGTTAAAAACCAAAAATTCATTCAGGAAGAGAGAAAATAAATACTAATCATGACCATGTCAAAGCAATCTTGACACCCCCCCCCCCAGTATTTGATCATATTACACCCAAATGTTGCCTTAATGTCCTATATGAGTCATGACCTGTCAGTTTCTTCCTAAGTGCACAGTTTCTGCTGGAGCAACAGATGCCTGGCACCTTATTCCCTCTGAGTCATTCCCCCATGCCTTTAAGACTGTTTTCATTGTGGCGTGCCCACTGATGTGCTAGGGTGAAGCCCAGACTCACCAGGACAAGTCTCAGTCCTCTCCTATACCCTTGCCAGCAAATGGACACAGGAACAGAGGAGAAGGACTAACATCCCAGCCCCTAGGAGACTTTGTGTGCTCCACTGAAAGGAACTATCCTTTCTCTCCCTGAGGGAGAACTGCTCAGGGACCCAGCGGCAGCAAGGAAGCCATGGAGAGACTGTTGATGGCAAGTGACCTCTTAGGCTGTGTCTGCTCAAGTCTATAACGACCACTAAGGTTTGGGTTTTAGTTTCAGTTTAGCCAATCAAATGGTTGAATCATCAAGGGGGAAGAACGTTCAAGTCCACGGATCGATGGGTCATTCAAGTACTGCAGATGTACCACATACACATACACATTAATTTATTCTTAGGAAATGTGGCTTGGAGTAAGAATGTGCAGAAGTGTGGCCGACACCAGACCCCAAAAGCCAAGACACTACTTGGCTCCTTTGAATTTAGAAGATGGATCACGCTTATTTGCAATTTTGAACTAAGTGTAGAATATAAATTCAGTCATTGCCTTGTGGCCAAAAGGCTTGGGGTAGAAGAAACAAAACAGGAAGAAAATTTAGGGAGGAGTTCCAAGATGGAAAGTTGGTGTTGGGATGTTAGCCTTTCTCCTCAGATCTCAACTTCAAGGTCATGTACATCATACCTGTCTGTGAGGCTTAGAAAGAGTACACTTGCCCTTCACCCCCTACAAATGCAGTAGGGCTGCTTTCCATGCTGCTTCTGTTAAAGGTTTCTTTTTAGTGGACACTCAGATATCCTATTCTGTTTCCCTTTTGCCAAACCACCTGGATCAAGGCAACTTAAGAGATGCTCAGATACCAGAGTCAAATGCAATGTGAACTGGGGTTTTAGGCCCAGGATGTTAAAAACACACTTGGACCAGGAAAGAGAGGTTGGGTTTCTCAGTTCCTTGGCCTCATTTACTACCCACAGACTCTTGCTTTTCTTTTTAAGGAATTTGAGAAGGAATCTGTTTCCCTCATCCCTGTCCCACCCACCCAGCAAGGCCCATCTGACTTGGCTACAAGCAAATGACGAAGTTATGACACTTGGTTGTGTCCTTTAGGCTGAGTGGAGAAGCTAGTGTGGAGTGTAACCCTAAGCACCCATTCCATCAGGGTGGGGAGGGACATCTTCTGTTTGGTGGCATCGGTCAAGAAGCTGGGGTGTTATGAAATGATAGCACAATGGAGTGGTCATTCAAGGAATGCAACTGAGTCCAATTTTAAAGTCTTCATAGATTTGAAAGCATCCCCAGAACTGTTTTTATCTTCCTTTCACTTCTGTAGGACCCCCTGGTTCACCTCCAGGAGACAGCAGGGACCAAATAGAATATGAATGCATCCTGGTGCACCTTCTCTTTCCAGACCCAAGAAGGAGAGACTCAAAGAGAAAGAGAAGAAAAATAGCAATACCAACAGAGTGCCACTAAGAAAGTGGGAAATGTCTTTTCCCTTCCCCCTCCCCTTTACCCCTGGCCAAACCTGTTCTTCAGCAGCATAAAATATGTTGTTGAACCTATAAATGTAGGCCACTCAACTGAGATTAAGAAAATATAAGTGGGATTTGATTTCTTCTGTTTGGCCAGGGACCCTGAGGTCACCACTCCTGCCATCCTGGTTTCCGCATGGCAACCACCTGGTCACCCCTCATGCTTTGCCCCATAGTACGGCTTTGTGTATCTGGAGAATGCACCGGGATCATTCCATTTCCTTCATTCAAGGATAACCTGTTAGAACCACAGGAGAGAGCAACTTGTGTTCCTGAGCTCCAGCCTCTGAGTTCTTCTGGCAGCTGCATTATCCTGAGCTCCTTGGGGTGATCCTTGAAATGCTGGGTAATTGGGGCATCCTCCATGAAAGTCTCTGGGTTCATCCCCTAACCCCAGGATGCACAGCAAGAATTTCCCGCTGGTGAAATTTGTTCCTAAGAGTAGCTGTGTTACACCAAAAAGACCTTTCAGGAGATAGAATTCAGCTGTGTCTAAACAGGTTAGGGTAGACCCTGTTGCAGTTAAGGACAAGGTGGGTTTTATTATGATTCCATAATAATAAAATTTAAATGAATTACTGAACTTAAAACAGGAATGATCCCTACTATATCCATTTTGGTAGAAATTAATATTCCAGCTAGAAATGAATATTTTTTACAAAATAAAATGTGTTTTTATTTGCTTTTCTTTTTTCTGATGCTAAGTTACTTTTTCCTTTGATTTTAGAGGCTAGATACTGCTGTGGCCTTCTCTACTTATTCTATCTTCTGGGGGACTCAGAGCACTTGGTACTTAGTAACTATACAAAGACAGTAAGTGGGGTGGCCCCATTTTAAAGCACAGACAATGGACAGGACTCACTTGTGAGAACCTGTGGGTCTATAAAAACCAACATTCTTCTGTATGCTCCTTCCCTGGATAGCTGGTCATTTACATCACAGAATTACCAGGCATTAATTCTATAACCAAATTGGCTATTGCTGAGACAATGTAAGAAAAGTATCCAGCTCAAATGTGTGACTTTTTGCAGGGTCTTTTGGGATACAGGTGATCTATTTCTTGATCTGGATGATGGTTACATGAGTATGTTCATTTTGTGATAATTTAGCAAGCTAGAGCATACTTATTATTTGTATCTCTGCATGTACATTACGCTCCAACCAAAAAGAATAAAAAGAATCTTCTGTTGTGCTTATATAAAACCTTTTGTTAAAACCTAATCTGAGAGCACCTGGGTGGCTCAGTCGTTAAGCGTCTGCCTTCTGCTCAGGTCGTGATCCCAGGGTGCTGGGATCGAGCCCCGCATCGGGGTCCCTGCTCAGCAGGAAGCCTGCTTCTCCCTCTCCCACTCCCCCTGCTTGTGTTCCCTCTCTCGCTGTGTCTCTCTCTGTCAAATAAATAAATAAAATCTAAAAACAACAACAACAAAAAAATACTTAATCTGAAATTTATGCTATGGTCGGGGAGGGTAACTAAGCTTTTTATTTTGAGAGAATCATAGATCCACATGCACTTGTAAGAAATAATACAGAGAGATTTCCTATCCTTTTACCTAGTTTCCCCCAATGGTATCAGCTGCAGAACCATATTACAATATCACACCAGGATTTTGACATAGATAAAGTAAATATACCAAGCTTTTTCATCACCACAGAGGTTCCTCCGGTGGCTATTTTATAGCCATGCCCTCTTCCTTCCCTTGCCTCCCTTATAATCCTTAGCAAACATGAATCTGTTCTCCATTTCTATAATTCTGTCATCCAAGATGTTGTGTAAATGGGAACACATAATACGCAACCTTTTGGGACTGGCTTTTTCCACCCAGCATCATTTCCTAGAAATCCATCCAAGTTGTTGCATGTGTCAGTGGTCTGTTTCTTTTTATTGCAAAGTAGTACTCCATGGAGTGAATGTAGCACAGGTTGTTAAACCATTCACTCATTGAAAGATGTCTGGTCTTCTTCCAGTTTTGACTATTAGGAATAAAGCTGTTATAAACATTCGTGTATAGGTTTTGGTATGAATATAGGTTTTAATTTCTCTAGAGTAAATACCCAAGAATGCGTTTGCTGGGTCAAATGGTGGGTACATGTTGATTTTTTTTTAAAAGAAATTGCCAAAACTGTTTTTTCAAAGTGGCTGTAACATTTAACATTCCCACCAGCAATGTAGGAGTTTCTTCATGTCCTCACTGGCATTTGGTGGTGTCACTATTTGCTATTTTAGCTGCTCTGATAGGTATGCAGTAATATTTAATTGTGGTTTTAAATTACATTTCCCTAGTGGATAATGATGTTGAACACTGTTTCATGTGCATATGTGCCACTTGTATATCCTCCTTGTTGAAATGTCTGCTGTGGCATCTTATGCCCATGTTCTAATTGGATTGTTTGGGGTTTTTTTAACTGTTGAGTTTTTAAAGTTCTTTATATATTCTAGATACTTGTCCTTTGTCAGATACATAGCTTGGAAATATTTCCACCTGGCTTGTCCTTCCATCGTCTTAACATGGCCTTTTTCCAGAGTAAAAGTTCTTAATTTTGATGAAATCCAGTCTGAAATCAGTTTTCCTTTTGTACGTTTGATGCCACGTCTCAGAACTTTTCACCTATGCCGAGGTCCTGAAGACCTTATACTATAGGTTTTTTCTAAATGGTTTTTACTTCTAAATTTTACATATCAGTCCACGATCCATTTTGAGTTAATTTTTGTATAAGGTAGAAGACTTAGGTTGAGATCCACTTTTTTGGTCAAAATGTCCAATTGCTCCAGCAACAGTTTGTTGAAAGGTTATATTTCCTCCACTGACTTGCTTTAAAACCTTTAACTAGAATCAGTTGGGCATATTTGTAAATGGTACTGCATATTTGATTTTAAATGTCCACACGTCCATCACTAGTATGTGGGAAAATGATTGATTTTTATCTATTGATCTTATATCCTACAATCTTGCTGAACTTACTTACTAATTCTAGGAGTTCTTGCAAATTCCTTGGAAATTTCTCTTTTTTAAAAAGATTTATTTATTTATTTTAGAGAGAGAGAGCACGAATGGGAGGGACAGGAGAGGGAGAGAGAATCTCAAGCAGACTCCGTGCAGAGCACAGAGCCTGACATGGGGTTCGATCTCATGACCTGAGCTGAAACAAAGGGTCGTTGGACACTTAACCGAGAGGTGCTCCCCCTTGGAATTTTCTACATAGACAAACATGTCATCTGAAAATAGGGACAGTATTTCACTGGATATAGGATTCTCGGATGAGGGTTATTTTCTTTCAGCACCCGGAAGCATTTTTGGCTTCCATGGTTTATAATGAAAATCCATTGTTACTCAAATTGGTTTTTTCCCTTATAAGTAAAGTGTGTTATTTCTCTCTGCTTTCAAGATTTTTTGGAGGGGTGGGTCTTTAGTTTTCAAAAGTTCATCTATGATGTGCCATGTGTGGATTCCTTTGAGTTTATCCTGGGTGAGGTTTGCTCAGCTTTTTGAATTGGCTGGTTTGTGTCCTTTGGCCAAAATAGGGTTTTTTGGTCATTTCATCAAGTGCTTTTTAGTCCTGCCCTCTTTCTCTTCTCCTTCTAGAACTCTACTGACACTTAAGTTCGATCTTTTGTTCTAATCACACAGGTCCCTGAGCCTCTGTTTTGTTTTGGTTTTTTTTTCCCTTCAGTCTATTTCTCTCCATTGTTCAGAGTCAGTAATTTCTATTGTTCTGTTTTCCAATTTACCAATTCTTTCCTCTGTTTCTTACATTCTGCTGTTGAGACTATCCACTGAGCTTTTATGTTGGTCATTGTATTTTTCAGTCCTCACATTTCTATTTGGTTTTTTATATTTCCTATTTCTTTGCTGAGATTTTCTTTTTTTTTTTTTTTTTCCATTTGTTTCAAGTGTGGTCATAACTGCTTGTTGAAGCATTTTTATGATGGTTGCTTTAAAATCTTTGTTGGATAATTCTGGCATTTCTCTTATCTCAGTGCTGGCACCTATTGATTGTCTTTTTCTTCAGTTGATTTCTTATTGAAACCTAAATATTTGAGGTATTAAATTATGAAACTTTGGATTTTATTTAAGCCTTCTGTTTTCAATCCAATGCTCCAGTGGGAGAAAAGGAGTACACCACCTCATTACTGCTCTTCAGGGTCAGAAGTCAATTCTCCATTCAACCTCTGCTGATCCAAGGGGAGCTCCTTGTTCCTGCTGGGTGAGGACAGAAGTTTCAGTTGCCAACTAAGCCTCCACTGACACCTTGCTGGTGGTGAGGAGTAGGAGAGCCTCATTGCTGCTCCCCACATGGCCTCCATTAACACTGGTAGTGTCTTTGCCATCACCATGTGATGGTTAAGTCCTTCCTCTCACTAGACCTCCTCTACAGTGCTCCATCTGGAAGAGGAAGGAGTGCCTCTCTACTGCCAGGTCCAGGTTCCCCATGTGGTCTCCACTGACATGATGGCAGACACCTCATTAGCCTGACAAGAAGACTGGAAGACTAAACTCAGACAGTCAGCCTTGAGAGACATGGGTGGTGGAGCTACCGGTTTTCTGTGGTGTTTGGCTGGAGAAGGGTGGTCATTGTCTCAAAATTTCTGTCTTGCTTGGCTGCCCCTTTTTTGCCTGGAGAGAGCATGCTTTTGGTGGGATTTTTGTCTGCATCTGTTGATGTTCCTGGGTTGCTAGCTTCTTTAGCTCTGAGTGTGGGATACATGAGGTAAAAAGGAAACCCAGAGATTTCACCACTGTCATTCCTCAACTCCCAGTGTCCCTAAACAGTCTGTCTTCTCCTCACCTTTCACAGTCTTCTTATGTTTGTTATATATATAATGTCCAGGGTTTTCAGTTGTGTTTAGTGAGAGAATAGGGAAAGGTGTATCCATCCTCCTGGAAGTGAGCTTTGACTGATTTTTGAGAAGGAAAAAATGGTATCTGATAGAATGCTTTCTGGAGAGCTTCCTGAGTTCATTTGAACTCAGATTGGTGGCCTCCCTGGATCTTCAATTTGTTGAGTCTTTTTTCACTTGAACCATCCCAGTCCCTCTGTTCTCATGCTGAAGAGTCTGCCTGCAACTGTTTCATCCAGTGACAATACTTGACTTTATCTGGAGGATCCTTTCCACTCCTTGCTGGACTGAGAACCATACAATCCTGATTCCTATAAGCCCAAGCAAGGAATTTTCCCAGGAAAAGAGTTAACCTATTTGTGGCAAAATGAGGAAAATAAAATATATTGAGTTTTCCTAATGAAAAATAATTTTTCATTAAAAATGTTATGTTCATCCTACTTTTTAGGTGCTGAATATTACCATTTAAATAAAATAGTGTGATACACACTACTACTTACTTGACACACACAACAAACTGTGGGCAATTATATGTTGGTTCTCCCCATATTGCTTTTTTCCTTTCCCTTTCTCTTAATTTAAAAAAATTGAGGTCTACTTTACGTATATTGAAGTACACAAATCTTAGTGGTACTTAGTTCACTTAGTTCAGTGAGTTTTGACAAATCAAATGGTAGATCACATAATGTATACCCCATCACCCAAGAAATTTCCCTCAGCCCTGTTTCCATCGATCCCTCTCCTTCGCCCCCCAGGGTTCTGACTTTGTCACTACAGCTCAGTTTGCCTGCTCTAGAGCTTCATAGGAATGGAAACAGATAGACTCTCCTTTTGCTCAGTATGATGTTTGTGAGATATTCAGTAGTTCATTCTTTCCTTTTTTTTTCTGAGTGGTATTTCATTGTAGACACCTCTCCCAACCCCTTCTCCTTCCCAAATATTGATCTCTCTAGGCCTCTGCTATGTCAATCTCAAGGAATTGACCTTGTTACTTCCAGTTGACCTCAGCTGCATCGTTCCATGGGTATTAGGTACGATGTCTTATTTATATGCACTGTGGGAAGAAAAAATAACTGAAGACTTTAAGACTTACTTTTAATTTTTTTCTTTCATTAGAAAAATTTGTGCTAAAAAATTGTTTATTCTCCTGTTTATAGACATTTATAATATCATGGATCAGTGTTATTATAAGTAAAACTGTCAGGATCATTTTTGTGCAAGGTTTTTTTTTGACATATTTTTCATTTCTTTTGGTAAATACTTAGAAGTACAATTAATGAGTGGTATGGAAGACATTTATTTAACTGTCTAAGAAACTACCATAAACAGTTCTCTAAAAGTGGTCATATCGTTTTTTTTTAAACTTTTTTTTTTAAAGATTTTATTTAGTTATTTGACAGAGAGGGACACAGCGAGAGAAGGAACACAAGCAGGGGGGTAATGGGAGAGGGAGAAGCAGGCTTCCCACAGAGCAGGGAGCCCAATGCGGGGCTCAATCCCAGGACCCTGAGATCATGACCTGAGCCGAAGGCAGACGCTTAATGACTGAGCCACCCAGGTGCCCCTTAAAGTGGTCATATCATTTTTTTAAAGATTTATTTATTCATTTCAGAGAGAGTGCATGCATGTTGGGGTGAGGGGCAGAGGAAGAGAGAGAGAGAATCTCAAGCAGACTCCCTGCTGAGCATGGAGCCCGATGTGGAGCTCAGCTCACAACCCTGAGATCATGACCTGAGCTGAAATCAAGAGTCAGACGTTTAAGTGACTGAGCCACCCAGGTGCCCCAGTTGTATCGTTTTATATCCCTGCCAGCAACATATGAGGATCCCATTGTTCCATATCCTCACCAACATTTGGTGTTGTCAGCCTTTTAAATTTTACCTATTCTAGTGGATGCATAGTAATATCTCATTGTGTATTAATTTTCATTTCCCTGGTATTTAACGGTGTTGGGCACCCTTTTAAGTTACTTATTGGTTATTCCTATGTCTTAGTCTTTTGCCCATTTTTAAACTGTGTGCTATTATTGTTGCTCTAAATATTGAGTTATAAGACTTACACATTCTGCATACAGGTGCTTGGATTTTCCCCAGTCTGTGCCTATTCATTTTCTTTTTTTAAAAAGATTTTATTTATTTGAAAGAGAGAGAGAAAGAGCATGAGTTGCGGGGCAGAGGGAGAGGGAGAAGCAGACTCCCCACTGAGCAGGGAGACTGATGCAGGCAATCCCAGGACCCCAGGATCATGACCTGAGCCAAAGGCAGATGCTTAACCAACTGAGCCACCCAGCCACCCCTACATTTTCTTAATAGTATCTTTTAAGAAGCTGAAGGTTTTAAGTTTGATAAAAAAAATTATCAACTTAAAATTTTTTGTTAGTGTTCTTGGGCCTTGTCTAAGAAATCTTTGCCTAACCCAAGGTTGCAAAGATATTCTCTCATGCTTTCTTCTAGAAGATATATGATTTTTACCTTTACATTTCAGTCTGTCCTATCTCAAATAAATTTCTGAGTATAGTAAGAGGTAGGGGTTGAGGTTCATTTCTTTTTATATAGTTATCCAGGTGTTCAAGCAACATTTGTTAAAAAGATCGTCCTTTATCCATGGAAATATTTTGGCTTCTTTATTAAGAAAAAATTGACCATATAAGTGTGGGTCTGTTTCTGGGCTCTCTATTCTATTCCACTAATGTACCTGTCTCCTATTTTGCTAATTCTGTCATGATTATTATAGTAAATTTTATACCAGAAAATGTAAGGCTTCCAGATTTTTTATCCCTTTGCAAAACTGTTTTTATTATTCTGAAAGCTGTGTATTTCCATACATATTTTAGAATTTGTTTGTGAATTTCATGGGATAAAAAAGGGGCAGCTAGGATTTTGATTGTTATTGCATTAAATCTATATATCAGTTTGGGGAGAATTGATATTTTAATAATCCATGAACATGGTATATCTCTTCATTTATTTAATTCCTTCCAGCAGTGTTTTGTAATTTTCAGTAATAGAGTTCTTGAACAGATTTCATTAAATTTATCACAAAGTGTTTTTTAATTTTTTAAAGCTATTGCAAATGAAACATTTTAAATTTAATTTCCATATGTATGTTCCATGTTTAGTACAGACACAATTTTTGTACATTGTCTTGTATATGTAAGCTCGCTAACTCACCTAATAGTTCAAGTATTTTATTTGTAGTTTCCCTGAGATTTTCTAAGTACTCAATCATGACATCTAAGAATAAAAATGTTTACTTCTTTCTTTTCAACCTATATCTTTTATTAAGATTCCACCAAGAGTCAAGTTGAACAGGGGCTGCTTTAATTAGACCAAGGTCATTGTGCCTAGCCCAACCCCCACCCCCATAGTGCCTTCTTTGTCCTGTCAGCAGTTGAGGTGGGAGGATGTTAGACTACAGATGTCTTTGATTCTCCATTGGGTTCAACTTCTGATTGTTACTGTGGGAGCAAAGTTCTCTTAAATCTTTCTACATCCTAACTAGAAGTAGAAGTCCTTCCAAAGTACTTTTGAAATTGTTTGGGTCCATCAAATTCAAAATTATTCCAGAACTGACTACCACAGAATTTCTCCATAATAACTTGGATTCTTACTGTACATTTAGTTCTGGCAGTTTGTCGGGCTTCTGCTTCTTGAAAAAAATTTTGGACTGAAAATGATTCCTTCTTGGGTATGCTCACAGTTCTTTGGGTCTGTATTTACAAGGTTGAACTATCGGTTGATTAAAATACCATATTCTTTTGTATGAAATGGTGTGAAGCTAATAGTGAAGGTTTATTATAACCACCTAATTTAATATTCTTTCTAGTTTCGTGTAAATGTCTTTGTAGAAAATGCTACCAAGAGCGGCACTGTGGTTACTTTAATTCCATTGCCAATACTTTTATATGGTTTCCTGTATTCTAAAGGGAAAGCTATATGCACTTTTCTTCTTTTAAAACTTTTCCTTTTATGAATCAGTACCACTATGAATAAATGTCAGAAGTTCTTATTAAGTGGTTAAAGTTGATGTCTCTGTCTCAGCATTCTTGTTTTAGGTAATGATGATTAAGCAGACTTCATAATGGAAAATGCCAGAGTTGTAAAGAAATTGTTTTTCTTACTAACTAAAGAACAGATTTCTTTGTTAATGATAATGATATTTGTAAATACTCGCTTTGTGCCAAACTCACTTAACCCTTACATTTTAAAGATAAGAAAGGTATCATGGTTTGGAAGTCACGACATCAGGGTTCAAAGTCCTACACCTTTACTGAAATGGGCATTGTCAGTAATATTTAGGAAATAACAGGATTGTGCACTCTTTGGTTGAAAAACATTGCAATAGGAAGAACATTTTGGAGGTTAATTTGTCTCTCCTCAAAATGAACTCTTTGGTTAGGCAAAATGAAGTGTTTTGTTTTTGTTTGGTAAGGATGGCAATTTCTCTATTCTAACATTTCAGATTATGCTAAATACTTTAGCATAAAATGAAGAACTAATCAAATAAAATATCATTTATATTTATTCAGAGAAAATAGGAAGCTGGAGTCCTGATTATTTAATAGAACCACAGAATTTCATTTCTTGCTAATGGAACTTGGCTGTGGAGAAAACCATTTTAAACCAGGAGGCCCAATAAACTAAGGTCTGACTGCCTTGAGATGTGAGTGGTCAGTACAGGGGCAGAGTGGTGGTTGTTTCCGGTGGTGGTTGTGTAAATCGAGACCGCTCGAATCATAGCACATAGTGTACAATTATGCCCCCATGTGAGTGTTTCAGGTATGTTTTTCTTTACATTTACCACGAGCCAGGCATTTGGGGCTAAGGTGGCAGATTGGCTGATACAGACCTGCCACTCTGACCCTTTGTCTACAGAGGTTGGCGATTCTTTAGGAAAGGTGAATGGATAGGAGAGAAGTAAAATTATGGCCTCTGTGAATCTGGTGAGGTTGGAAGTCTGTAGTAGCTGAAGATTAAATTCCTTGATTGTGGTGATTTTCATTGACCATTATTTGACAGTCAACATGTTGCTCTTCTGAAGGGATTTGAATTGTGTTTGGTGACTTGAGGTATGGACCAGAGGAGCAGGGAGGGCCTGAAGACCTAGCTCAGCAGAGTTCATCCAACTTCCTGAAGAATCTGTAGAGCAAGTGACCCTCCCTCCACAGGAAGAGACTCTGTTGTTTCTCGAATACCTCTATATCTGAGCCTCACTGGCCCAGGCATAGTTTCTGGAGACTTGGAGGCTTATCCTTGTCAGGAAGAGCATCCAGATCATCAGGCTGGCACTTTTGCATCATGGCAGCTGGCTCCAAAGCCAACGTCCTCAGGAACTCCCTCTAGTGGCAAGATCTTAGAGGCCCCCTGGGCTGCCCATGGCTGCCCTAGTCCTCTTGGGGAATGTGAGCTAGTGTGGCTGGCCAGACCCATGTTCCCCACACTCGGCACATATGGAATATCAGTTCTGACTTAGGAAGAACATCAGGGGTCACACGTTTGGACAGGAGCAGAGGCATTTCCTCATTGCAACATCCTGTACCCTCCAGGGATAGAAACTGTGGGGAAATGTGGTGGGGGAAGGGGAGGAGATGGAGGCAAAATGGGTAGATGGAGCTGTGGAAGCAGAAAGCTCTGGATTAAAACCCTGGTTGTATCAGTTATGAGATATGTGACTTGGAACAAAGTTAAATGGCATGTTCATGTTCTTTCAGCTAACACAGCAACTATTTCACGATGGCTGTACTCAGGCAGTCAGTCCGTATCCAAGAACAGAAAGCTTGAAAGACGCCTAATTAAGTTATAGTGTGTCAAGTAACGGAGAATGGCAAATGTGGTGATTCAGTTAAAGGTCATGAAGAGCATCAAGTGGAAAGCAAGATAAATTTGGTTGGCCCAAGTAGAAGGGGCAGATTGCTTGGGCTGTGGTGATGAAACTAGTTGTGGGAACACAGTAAATCAAATACTGTTAAAAGACTCAAGTTCATAATCAATAATTTTACTTTAACCTGAGAAGCAAGTGGAAGTGATTCTGGGCCTTTCAGAAGAAAAGTGATCAGATTAAAACAATACTCGAGGAAGGTAATCATGTGAGGCAAAAATCTAAAGAACCTGGTGAGGGTCTGAATCTGGGGGCTACAGAACAAGACTGAAAAGTGTTCTCACACCAGATTTTTAGTATAAAAACAGAGTAGAGGATTGTGCATGAGTTTTCCATGGAGGATAAAGACAGACAACAACGATAAATCAGCCTTTCCCTTGATGAGAGATGTTAGCATGTGCCTGAGGGATGGATGCCGATACTCATTTTATTTCACACTTTCAATAACCTTCTAGAGAAGGTGGTATTCAACTGAAATGCAGCAACACATTGTGATATGATTTCATTCACATGCACATGTGCACACACACATACAATCATTATAAAAGGTTTCAGATCTATAAAAGGGGCCAAATCATACAATAAGAAACATCTTTGTACCTATTCCCTAGCTTGTCATTTCCAGGCTGCCATCACATCACAAGTGGAGCCCACCCACTAACTGATGAAAGGCATATGTGTTGATGTATACCTTCTTTAAGAGGGAAACTCTTTACGTACGTACTGTAGGCATCCTAGAATAAAAAGAGAAATCCATGGGGCGCCTGGGTGGCTCAGTCATTGGGCATCTGCCTTCGGCTCAGGTCATGGTCCCAGGGTCCTGGGATCGAGCCCTGCAGCACCAGGCTCCCTGCTCAGCGGGAAGCCTGCTTCTCCCTCTCCCACTCTCCAAGCTTGTGTTCCCTCTCTTGCTGTGTCTCTCTCTGTCAGATAAATAAATAAAATCTTTTAAAAAAGAGAGAGAGAGAGAAATCCATTTGGATAGATGTGGCAAGTCATGTGTCTGTGTACATGGCTGGATTCCATATACTATCACACTCAGTCTCCAAGTTTCTGTGTAAAGGGACAGATTTACGTTGAAACTTACTGGATATGAATTTCTTGGAAGCCTTTAAAGGCCCTAATGATGGTATTTGGGGGATTAAGAGCCAACAACTCTATTTTGCTGCCTTTTGCAGCTTACAGTGTGGCCTTCACATAATTACCTCACTGCATCCTCCCAACCAATTCTGAGGTCAGACCTCTAACCCACACTTTATAGTAGACAGACTCCATGCCTTGGAGATGAACCCCTGTTGGCCTTCCTTATTTGAGAAATCTCTGAGAGCAGAGAAACGCTACAGTCCCATAGATATGTGCCAGTCCGTTCCATCACACCAGCTGACTCTGGTTAGGTCTGCCCAGGCCCCATCTGTTTCTCTCTTCTAATGGTGCAGGAGAACCTAAACATTTACAAGACTTGGAATCCCCAGTTGCAAATATTTTCTGCCTTATCCCCCCATCCTTGACACTTTGATGTTACTGAGTATTTTTGTTGGAAGCTAAAGCCCCCTGTAGAGATGATGAAGGCATGGCAGGTAGTTATAAGGCAAGTCCTGGTGATTTGCCTTCTAAACCAGATTAGGAAAGTGGGGTGGGTGGTGGCTTGCAGTGAGACTTCCAGCCTGCCTTTCAAATTCTCTCCCAGATACCCCACCAACTGAACAGTCATTGGCTTTATAAACTACTCTTCTACAACTGAAATTCTCTTTCAGTAAAGCCTATCAGTGAGCCACACCTCTCTGTTAACTGCTTTAATTGTGTAATTGTAGAATTGTCCTCAGATAATTAAGAGGGTAGAAGTATAGCTGAAGATGACCCTCCCCCTGCTCGTGAATGGCAATTTGAATTTTAAAAGGAAGATACCTGTTTTAGTTACCTATTGCCATGTAACATATCACCCTAAAACTTAGTGGCATAAAAAAGCAATTGTTTATATCTTGCAATTCTGTGGGTAGGCAATCTGGGTCATTCTTTGGCTAGTTTTTGGTAGGATCACTCCTGTGGTTACAGTCATTCGAGTTCAAAAGGACTAGGGGGTCCTAGATGGCCTTACTCACATATCTGAGAGTGAGCCTGGCTGCTGACCATGTGGTCCTTCTCCACATGGCCTTGGGCATCCTCCTGCAGGCCAGACCCACACAGTAAGTGGTCCCAAAGTTCCAGGAAGCAAGAGTGGGCATGGCAAGGCTTCTTGAGACCTAAGCTCTGGAATTTACACAGTGTCACTTTCTCCACATTGTATTGGTCAAGACAAGTCAGTCACAAGGCAGCCCAGATTCAAGGGATGGAGAAAAAGACTCATCACAATGCCCAAGCAAGAAAGGGGCTAATTGAGAGACATGTCAAGTTGGGGTAAGGGATTTGACCCAGAGAACTGCAGGAGGTCCCCTGGTGCTGGGAACAGAGGTGGGGAACATGGGAAGAGTCAGGAAAACCTTCTGCACAGGGTCTTAGGAATAGCTGGGGTGTGGCTGCAAGTTCACTGGACACCTCACACCTGGAGCATCTATTGAATACTTAACACCCACACAAGGAAAAACAGGTTATTGTTTAGAAGGCTGTAAAGCTTAGATACTGCCCATTCTAGACCATCCTAGTCTCCCAACTGAAATAAGGATAATGCTGGGATGGTAAAGAGGGGGAAAAAAAGAGAGAACCTACTGT
The DNA here is from genome assembly GCF_964656455.1 of Halichoerus grypus. Taxonomy (NCBI): domain Eukaryota; kingdom Metazoa; phylum Chordata; class Mammalia; order Carnivora; family Phocidae; genus Halichoerus; species Halichoerus grypus. Next base: position 35,398,349 of record NC_135721.1, read on the forward strand.
AACTAGGTGGGGGCGGGGAAGCCAAATTGATGTTATAAATTTCCCCCGGAAAATCCACATATTAACCTGTCCACTCACTGTCCCTTGATTGTTGAGTGCGTCCACTTTCTTCCAAGTAGACATTCTCAAATCCCACTTCCTGGATAGTTCTAGTGGATCTTATGTCCTTATTTTTAGAGCAATACTGCCAATGCTTTGGGTCTGTCCTTTAAAATTTTTCTATAAGAATTTATAACTTTGTTCATGCTCTTTTATTTTTAAAGGGCACCTATTCATTGGTGTATCCTCCAAAGCTGATGAGTTTTCTTTGTTAAGAGATGGGTGGGCTTGGGATGCTTTGTCCAGCACAGTTGGGTCACATACTGGCAAAATGGGGCGGGGGTGGGGGGGGCGAGGGGGAGGCTACAATATGCACCATTTTTGTGCTTATATTATGTGGGTATATGTTTGGTAATAAAACTAAAATTTAATAGTACAGCCATACGTTGTTTTATTGTGCTTCATAGATAATGCGTTTTTTACAAATTGAAGGTTTGTGACAACCCAGTGTTAAGCAAGTCTATCGATGCCATTTTTCCAACAGCATTTTCTCACTTTGTGTCTCTGTGTCACATTTTGGTAATTCTTGTAATATTTCAAACTTTTTCATTATTATATTTGTTATGGTGATCTGTGATCAGTGAATAAGACTAGCTGAAAGCTCAGATGATGGTTAGCATTTTTTAGCAACAAACTATTTTTTAATTAATTTATGTACATTGCTTTTGAGACATAATGCCAGTGCACACTCAACAGACTACACTGTAGTGTAAACATAACTTTGGGATGCATTGGGAAACCAAAAAGTTCCTTTGACTCATTTTATTGCAATATTTGCTTCATAGTCATGGTCTGGGCCTGCACCTGCAATATCTCTGAGGTATGCCTGTGCTTTGCTTCATCCTATGGGGCTTCCTGGTAATTAAAAAAAGAAAAAAAGAAAAATTACTGTATATATAATAATAAATGCTATGATAGCTACCTAAGTTTATTTTGTATTAAGAGGATCCTGTTTGTAAAGTCTTTAAAATTCTTCAACATTATCTCCTCGATACAGGAGGCCTATGTCCACAGTGTGCCTCACTAAATCTCCCATGCCCAGCACAATCTGTACCATAGGACAGGACTCCAGTATGTACTGCACTTTGTAAGGGAAAGACAATACTAATAATGATCATCCTCACCGGCAGAGGTGAGAGAACACCTGGAATCAGAGTCAAACTTGTTACATATAAGGAGTGATGCCTGATCCTCGGACCTGGACACTAATCGGCCTGCTGCAGCCTGTCACAAATGGAGTAAGCACAGAGTATTTGAGACAGCATCAGAATTTTAAGATTACAAAGAATCTTAGCAGTCAACACATGGCTTTCCCCTTCCATGCAGCATTCCTCTTTTAGAGTGTCATTGGAAAGGGTCACTCCCTGAACACTTATGAGAAAGGAAATCCTCTTCTTCTGCCATTGGATCCTTTTTAAAAAATCTACTTTATTCTTGTCTTTCAAGTTGTAAAAATATTGAACAGAACTCTGCCTCCTGCAATTGCTATCTCTGGGTGCTTGTTCTGTGTTTGGACAGACCAAACCCATACTCTCTTCCACATAACGCTCATTCAAATAACTGAATCTCCGCCATTGTTGAATATATGACAAAAATTGGTTGAGTTTCATGATGCAAACCTAAAGGGAAAGTTATCTTGAATAATGAAATTACAATATGTAGAAGGTTTAAGGACTTGTACACCATCTCATGGTTTTGAAGTGTGTAAAGATCTTGAGAGTTGACAGATTAGTCAGGGATTTGTCAAGAGTACTAATTACAAACTTTGAAATCTTGGTCAGTGAAAGTTCATCATAGTGCATCTTGCGAATATGATCAAAGTCTTTTCACTACTGATTTTATGATGCTTAACCACAGTGTGTAAAGAATGAAGGTTTTCATTAGAAATTACTGATGTAATAGAGCACATTTAAAGGAAGATATGTTGTTAGACTATTAAAATTCATGCTCTTCCCCTACCCTACACCAGCCCGTTTTGGGGGCCCCCCATTGTCTCTGAATACCTGAAATGGCATTTTGGTCTACTTTAAAGGAACTGTGCTCTTTACAGTTTTAGTGTAGCTCAGTAATGACCACCACCGTGAGGGCAGCAAAGGTGGGGCTGTTGTTAAGTGATGTTTTTAAGACCATAAAAATAAACCATGAAAACCTGGGGGCTAACTGTGATTTGGTGAGTGAAAGAAATTTATGGCTGGCTGAAAACTTGAAAAATAAAGTGTGCAGCTGGTTATGGGAAAGGAAAGCAGTCCCTCTGTCTTGTCCTTGTTGAGTTTTAGAAAAAACAATCTATTATTTTTGATAGCTTTTTTTTCCCCTGGGAATTAAAAAAAAAAAATGCACTGGCACCTAAACCATGGAAAATGAAATTAAAATACACCCAATGCACCTCCTCCAAAATCACTAGCTTACGTTTCCCCCACCCTTCTGCTGAGATGTCTTATCTGTGCCTTCCAATGGTTATCAAAATACAGGAAGGTATCTGCCAGGTTCCTTGGTGTTCTCTTTAACTGCAGGTTGATTTCCTGTAGCAGCCAAGTGGAAGGTGCACAGAGATGCCAGTGCTTGGTCTCAGTATCCCCAGTCCCACTGTGCGTGCATTTCAGGAACCATGGCCTGCTGCCAGAGGTGGGAAGGCGCTAGTCTGGGGAGAACTGGGGCATGTCTCCACTGGTTCACCTGTCTGATGCTCTTCCTGTTCAGTTACCTCTGTGAGCCAGAGGGTGGCACCCCAGGCACTCCAGAGGTGAAGAGGAGGAAAATGATGGGGACTGGAGAGGGGAGGGCAGGGCTGGCAAGGGGAACGTTGATAAATTCTCACAGTCCTAGGTCTTGAGATTTCCATCTAATTTGGAGCCGGACCCAACCCTGTTTGGAAGAAACGGGCTTCTGCCAGACAGGTGCTACAGGTTTAGGCATTTCTAAGATGATAAGGTATGTGAAGGTTATTCAAGACCAATGGCCTCCACCCACCTGGGTCCCGGGAAATCCAAAGGGGAACTAGTTTCCCCAGTGGCTACCTGTGGGGTACTTGGGAGTTGGCACAAAGCCAATGGCGCCCCGCGCTGTAAGTGAGCCAGCATCTGACCTGTCACTTTGTGTTGTTTTGCAGTTGCTGGATTTGTGCGACACGGTGAAGGATGACGCCCTGAGGGTGATCTCTGCCTTTAACATTCCACACACCTCCCTCCACGCACCAATCGCAGGAATCACCAATGCGCAGGCCGCCTGGGCCTTCTACCCAGCACCGCTGCAACCCGAGCCCCGAGAAGGGGCGCGCTTTCAGCCGCCCAAGCTGGAAGCCAAGTTATAGCGGGCGTGGTGCGAAGGGTGGTGGCTCGCTCGCAGCTGCCACGACACTAGCTTCTCTGACGCCTGGAACTGGGGCCAAGGCCGGCCTGGCATGCGCTGGGCCTCGGCCCTCGGGGATTTGGGTCGCAGAGCAGGCAGGGTTCTCACTGAGGCTGGCGAGATGCGCGATGGGCTGTTGGGAAAGGGAGCCAGGCGGCAGCCCGGAACACAGGGCTTTATTATGTAACCCCGCCCGCCGGCAGCAACCTCTCCCAGCTTCCGCGCTGGATCTCCCTAGACACTGGACTCCCCTGCGAACGCGCCCCACACCCGGGTGCCACCAAAGGTCTCCGGCGGTCAGTGATGACTCAGATTTACAGTGATTTTGGAAAACGCATTGGTGCTGCGTGAAAAAAAAAAAAAATCAAAGCATAAAAATCAAACACTCGCGGGCAAAGTTTCAGTTCAGCAAGCGATGCTTTTCCAGTGAATCAGAACCCCTTGGGGGTGTTAGAGGAAACGCACAGACTGGGAAAGGGGAGTGTGCGCCTGGTGTTTTGCTCTCAGCAGAGCACGAACTCCGGCTTGTCCTCCCAGGCAGGCGGCTTCCGGACCGTAAGACAAGGTGCGGAAAATACTTTTACCATATGAAATTGTAATCTGTTCTTTAGAGGAGCATAGATAACAAAGTTTAATAAAGACATTGATTGACGGGAAGGCGCTCGGGCTCCTTGCCGAGGATGGGAAGGCGGGCTAGGGCAGCACACCGCAGTTAAGTTGATTTCGGAACTCCGAGAGACCACGCAGGCAACGCCTGTGGTCCCAGGCGAGGGCCGTAGAGTTCCCATCCCATTTCTCAGATCCCGATTGCCCCACTTCACTTTTGCACCTTTCTCTCAGCCCCAGCCATCCTCCTTACTCCCTCTCCACATCTCGTGGCAGAGGCAGGAGTGAGTATAGCTCTGCTCGCGTCCGCGAGGGCGACATCCAGGACCGGAGCAGAGACCTAACGCCCAACTGCCCTTTCCACACTGTCCCTTCTCTGGGCTGTGGCCCGGTATCCAGAGGACCTCCGGACCCTGCGGGAGAGGGCGGGAAGGGCTAAGGGTCACCCGCCGCGGAGAGCTCTGCGAAAGCTCCCCAGCACAGCCTGGGTCGCATGACTCCGAGCCGACCTCCTCCTTGTGCCCCCAAATAAGAGTGCTTAACCGGTAGCTTTCCCTGATGCCTTTGTTTTTTAAAGTGTTCACAGGGTCGCTAAAGCAGACGACGCGGGGGCGGCGGAGCTGCACAAGACCAGATGAGAACCACTAGGGTTTTCTTCTGTGTGGTTCTTTTCCTGTCCCTGTCTGCATCGCCCAACCCCACGGAGAGCTCGGAGCACTCGGGCGGGTTTGGGGCTCCCAGCCGGCGCCGTTCTGTTGTTTTCCCCCCGGGTGCTAGGCCCGGCGGCTAAGGCTTAGAGTTCACCGGAGCCCACCTAAGGTCGAGGGCAACCGCTCCGAGACACCGTCAGGGTAGACATCCAGCCTCTGCGTCCACTTCGCCGCGTCCATGCCCTGTCCTTTCCCTCCTGCAACGAAATCCCGGGGCAGAACCCGGCGTGCGTCCTTGAGTCGCCCCAGGAACCCCTGGCCTCCTACACCTCGCTCAGGACTCGCCAGAGGATGCGATGAGAATTGTTTAACCAGGGGCTGTGCTGTCTTCCCGACGTTCCATACCTGCTTATGCAGCATAAAACCCTGATCGAGGTGGCCAACAGCGGGACAACGCCTCGCTGATTTGCTCCTCTGCAACTGAGGACCCTTCCTTCTTGGTTCCTGGGAGGGAGAGACTTTAGGGGATCCTTAACTTGGGTTTCTCTATTCCATCTAACCAGCTCTCCCCCGTGACAGGATGTTCCATCTCCCGACCGACCTTGCCCCCACTCCCAGCCGCGGCTGTCTCCTAGCCTGGGGAGCGCAGGAGGGGGTAAGGGTGGGGACTTAGGACCCACATTAGAACACATGAGGGTGCGGACCCAGAGGAGTACCAGTCCCCGGAGCAGGAGTGGGAGTGGGGCCGCGGGCACCAAGGAGAAAGGGGGTGGGGGCGCGCAGGGAGAAGGGGTGGGGGGTACTTCGCTCCCCACACCACTCCCCTGCGCGCGCGCCTTCATTGGCCTCAGCGCGCCTCGCGGGCGGTTCTCTGAAAGCCTAACCAATCTCTAGGACCCCGACCCAGCGGATATCTTCTCTCCCACCTGAAGGCCGAGATTCCTCTGGGTCTTTTTTTTCTTCTTCTTCTTAAAAGGATTTTTTTTTTTCGAGTTCTTTTTTCATTTCCCTATTTTACCTGCTCCGCGCGGTGCCTTCCTCCTTCGCACCCGGGCTGCGGAACAGACGCCTCCGGGGATCCACTTCTTGCCTTTTTCTCCACTCTCCCCATTAAGGGCTCTGCCTCCTACCGGAGGCTCGGCGCGGCAGAAAAGCTAGGTGCCCCTGCCAGGTGGCATGAGGAGGGCGCCTAAGACTACCGCGTGAGGCGAGGGCGAGGAAGAGGATGAGCAGCCCTGCACATCGGGGTCTCACCCAGTACCCCAGACTCTGGGAGAGAGGAGAGCTCCGACGTTCGCTGCCCAACCTTGGACCCGGGCGTTCTTGAGGATCAACCCAGTCCCCACGCCTGCCCCAGAGCGGCTGAGAAATTCCCGAAGCCGATCAAGGGCTCAGGGGCGCCTCCTCAGGCTTTCCGCAGGCGGCGGCCGCTCGGCCTGGTTCAGTGTGCCCGGAGCGCCCCCTCTGTTCCAAGCGCACGCAGTGGCCCCTGCTGGATGGGGGAGAGGCAAGGGTACACTTTGAGGGGGGGGAGAGGAGTGGGTGCGCACAAGCCACCAGCAGCCCTAGTCACTCCAGTAAACACGCTCAGCTGGGGCAGGGCCGGCAGCGCGCGCGGGGGAACCCGGCCGGGCCACCCCCGCCTTTACCTGTTCGAGCCTGAAAGCGCCAGCGGCTGAGGCTACGGCGCGGCAGGGCGGGGCGTGCTTGCCCGCGCGCCGGGGCGGGACTTAGAGGGGGCGGAGCTCGCGGTGATTGGGTGACGGCACTGGGCCGCCAGTCTGAGTTGAGCTGCAGGGCTGTGCAGGTTTCACTTCGCTCGGCGCAGCCTCCAGGTTTTGGTCTTGTGAAACCGCTCCGTCTTGCGTCGCCGCCGCCACCACTGCCACCGGATTCTCACAGTCACCCTGCGCGCCCCAGCCCAACTGCGGCCAGCATCGCCGCGGGCTGCTCGCTTCACCCCGCTCCCGCCGCCACCCCCTCGGCGCCCTTTCCCTGGCCCTCGTCCCCCCAATGTCTGACTCTGACTCTCGGACTGAGAAACGCAAGGTAAATACCTCCGAATCCCCGGGAGCGGGCCGGGTGCCGACGGAAGACAAGCGCCGGAGCCAGCTCGGCTCCACCTCCTGTTCCCTGCCCGAGCACGTGCAGGCAAGAGATGCACGTACCCGTCCCACTTGTCGCTGGGCGGGAGGCAGCGCTCAGGCGGGTCGGGTTCCCTCCCCCGCGCAAGTCCAGTTTGGTGAGGGGTCGTCCGTGCACAGGCTAACGGCACTTGGCAGACGTGCGGCTCGGCCCGGGATTCCGCGCGAAGGTGGAGAAGCTTCTCAGGGTCAGCTGGGAAAGGCAACGCGTGCTCTCCGCGCTGTCCCGGGAGCTGCGGCCCGGCTCCACGATACTGGGCTGCGCGGCCGGCCGGCAAGTCTCGCCGCCCTGTCCCGGAGACCCCCAAGCAGCGGCCGCGCGGTACTAGCTAGTCTGGCGGCTTGGCTTTTCTCGGGGGCTCGGGCCCGTTGCGGAACTGCGGTGGTTATTTGACGAGACTCGTTTTCCTTGTACCCATTCAGGCCGAGGTTTAGGGCAGCTGCTGCGTTCGCTCTCTCGGGCTGCGGGTGCGCTGCAGACGATACCAGCCGCACGATCCATAGACAGCGAGAGTCCGAGGGCCTCCTCCGACTGCCGGGGACACGCGGTGGACGAGCCTCGGGAAGCAGAACATGCTCCATCCGTGGAGCCGGGCTGTCGTAGAGACTCGGGCACCCCGACTCCCTCTCAGTGCTGGCGGGCGGTGCGGTGCCCTCGGGGGCCTGTTACTCGGCGTTCGTGCTAGTAATGGAAGACCCGTCGGCCGCGGGGGACAGGGGTGTGGATGTGTTGGTTGTTTGCCGTGGTCACGGGTGCGCGCAGTTGTGCGTGCCCGTGGCCAGTGGTGGCCGCTTAGATTTGGAGCGTGTCCGCTGCGTACGGGGAGAAAAAAGGAGCAATCTGTGGAGGAAGGTGGGTGCTGCAGCTAAGGGAAGGGACTGCCTTTGGGGTCTTCAGTCCACCCGGCCTGGGCGGGGGTCGGCGGCCAGCAGCAAGGAGCGGGGTCGGAGGACGGCCCTGCGGGTGCAGAGAGAGAGCGAGACTCCTGCTTTGTCTCCAGGTGACCGGCCACTTGGGGCGGTGGGAGCCGCCGAGGCTCGCGCGGCGTCCGGCGGGCACAGAGGCAGGGCGGGCTGGGGGAGCCGGGGCAGCCGGGGCAGCCGGGGCAGCTCGGGTCCGCGAGACTCCCGCCGCGGTCGCGGCCGGGGCCGCCTTCGGAGGCGAGTTTGTCAACAATCGCCTCGCCTTTGGCGGCCTGACCCGTAGGCGCCGCCCCCGCCGGCGGCGGCTATTGGCTGTGGCGCGGAGCGACCGCGCGAGGGCCAATTGGGAGCGCGGGCACCCGGCGCCAGCGGCGCGGGGAGGTCGGCGGTGCCGGCGGCGGCGGCGGGCGCAGTGCGCGAGGGGAGGAGCGGGAGGAGGCGGAGGATGTTCCCGGCGGCGGCGGCCGGGGCAGCGCGGGCCAGAGGCGCGGCGCGCGGAGCCCTCGGCTGCCCGGCGGAGCGCGGCGGCGGGCGGGCGGCCAGAGGCCGGCTCTGCGCTGCCCCCGGGGCTCTGAACGCGAGTCCTGGGCTTTGTCTCCCGCGCTTCCTTGGTGCTGACGGTCAGGGGGCTCCGGGTCGGCGAAGGACGCGGGCGGGACGCCGCGGGGCCCGGGCCGGGACGCGACGATCGGAAGGGAAGGGGCGGACGTGAGTTTCGGCCTGATTGCCTTCACAGGGGGGGTCAGTGGGGTGAAGGAGCCGCGCGCCCCGGTGTCGCCTAGCGTGTGGAGTTACTTGGGGACTTTGCAGGGGGCGCCCGGGGACGGCTTTGGGGAGACCCCCCATTTGGAGGTGTGCACCTCACAGTGTGGGTGCATTCCGAAGTTCTGTCGGGTTCGGTGCGGCGCGCTGCCCCCTGCGGGAGGAGGGGCGCGCGGGCTGGGAGCGGGAGGGACCGCGGGCGGGGAGCGCCCGAGCCCGGCCGAGCCGCGCTCCGAGTTACAAACTCTATTGTGACGCACTTACTACGACTGACGGCCCTTGCCAAACCTTCCCCAGACTTGCTGCCCTCAGCACTTTCGGCAGAACAATGGGGCCGGAGTGGGGAACGCGGCCAGCCGCCTGCAATCGCTGCATCTGCGCCCGCTCCTGTGCTCCAGCGCAGTATCTGATCCCGGGAAATCAGAGCCCGCTGGGAGTTTCCGACTTCTTCAAGTCGGCTCTGAGCAAAGAGCACATGGGAATAGACTTAACACAAGATGCTTCTCCTAAAAACTTTCTGTGTGTGTGTGTGTGTTACAGCACCGGTCTCACATTGACGTTGTGATTGTGTTTTGTTTGGTGGCAGGAAGTTTAGTCCCTCCCCCCCTCCACGCAAAGATAGAGGTACCTTTGTTATTTGAGGTGTGTTTTTATTCTTATTCGAAAGATCGTCAGAGAAATATATGAACTAACGACTTAATGTTAAAGTATTTGGTGTTCTAAAAATCGTGAAGAAATCAGCGAAAGTTGGCTAAATTTAGTTATTTGTTGTAATTGTTATTTTGCTGAAGATAATCTTAGTTTTTATTTTACTTGCAGAAAAAAAGACCAAATGGCAAAGCAACCTTCAGATGTAAGTTCTGAGTGTGACAGAGAAGGTGGACAATTGCAGCCTGCTGAGAGGCCTCCTCAGCTCAGGCCTGGGGCCCCTACCTCTCTACAGACAGAGCAGCAAGGTAATCCTGAAGGCGAAGGGGACCGCTGCCCCCAAGGCAGCCCTCAGGGCCCGCTGGCCCCACCAGCCAGCCCCGGCCCTTTTGCTACCAGATCCCCGCTTTTCATCTTTGTGAGAAGATCCTCCCTGCTGTCTCGATCCTCCAGTGGGTATTTCTCTTTTGACACAGACAGGAGCCCGGCACCCATGAGTTGTGACAAATCAACACAAACCCCAAGTCCTCCTTGCCAGGCCTTCAACCATTACCTCAGTGCAATGGGTAAGCAATGCCTGGGTAAGAGGTAGTTAATGTGTGGTTGTTTGCATATCTGCTTAAAGGCTGTGTGTAGCATTTAAACTAAACTCCCTTTTAGAATCCTTTTACTGATGTAGTCCATATTTTCATGGGAATGGAGGATGTGTCAAGTAAGACATCAAACCAACAGTATTTTTTTTTTTTTTTTACATTACCAAGTTTAGTGGCAGCAATACAATGTACATAGTATAGGCCTGTTGAGCAGTGAAGCTGTAATCCTTGCTGCCTGCCTTCATTAAAGTGTGTGTGTTGTTCTAACCACTGAGACTTACTTATCAACGATACTGTGCTTGAAGGGGACTCAGTCAAATACAGCAAATAGCTTAAAAACATAACCAGATGTATGAAGAAAGATGAGACAAGTTAATTGTTTTCAAAAATGATATTTTTAGAAAGTGATCTGGTTCATCAAGGCAGTACCAATAGAGAACCAGAAAAATGGGTTGTTTTCTACTCAGATTCCTCTTTGGGCTGATTTTTTGTTTGCTCAGAGGTTTTGGATATGGTACTAGTAAGATTAGATTGTGGGTATCTATTTCAGGGATTAAAGCCCGTTTTAGGGTCTGAACCAGGAAAATCTGGCAGGACAGTGTGGGAGCTGACCTGGTGGGGACTGTGGCAGATTAGGGAGCATTTGCACTTTCTGCATTAGGACTGCGCCCCCATCTGTGGCTGTGTGGTCTCAGAGTGGTAGGTTTTCCTATGGTACAGTGCAAGATAACCCAAGAGTGCAGATTTTGGTGCCAAAGATCCCGGCATCAAAGATGTTTTGACACTGACAATTAACTTAGAACTTTGAAAGTACTGTGCAAGCCATATAAAAACATCTGCTTGCTAGATTTGACCCTTGAGCCCCCAGCATGTGACTTTGAGCATGTTCAGTTCTGGTGACCTTGGTAAGGGAATACATCTGTGTTGTTGTGTTGATTCAGATCACTCTTCCCCCCCAATGGAAAATATCTTGGTCAGGATTCACCAGAATCTTACCATTTGGACAGATAAGCCCTTCCTTCCTGCATTAATGAGATATAAATAAGTTGGCAGCATTATTCCTTAAGGATCCAGTGTAGATTCCCTTACAATGTAGATCACACTTTTGCCAAAGGCTGACTAAAACGGAGTCCTCAGACTAGACACTTACTTGACTGTTGGAACACAATGACAAATCTTGCATTTGCAGGTACTGTGGGGCTCTGTCTCAACCTTCGAAGAGGTGTGGGTCTGTCCCCATGTTACAGAGTCAGAACCTCAGAGGATTGGTCACTTGTCAGGTTGGGCAAACCTGGAAAATAACAAGCAGGGATGGCAGAAACACCAGTAGCTATGCATGTTGGCGAGGTGTCTTCTGCTAAAAACTGAGATAGACTTTATTGGGATCCCTCCTTAGGGAAAGGAACTCGAAGTTTTATTGCTACTATTACTTTAGCTATTACTACCCTCCTGAATTCATTTAAACCTTAGAAGTTGGTGCTTGCAAATGTTTTTCTGCCCATTGTAAGTACTCTGAGTATATGAACCTATAGCATTCTTGCTTACTCAGTGAAGGAATAGGGCTTTATGGTGTTTATTTTTAAAAACCTATGTATTTTAAGGATCCTTGGGAAGCCTTATAGTTTTTCCCTGCAGACCTATGAATCCACCTCTACAGATGGTTGCTTAATGCACAGAAACAGTTTCTCTTTTCTTGTTACTCAGGAATAGTGGGTGACCTAGTTTGTGTGTGTGTGTGTGTGTGTGTGTGTGTGTGTGTGTGTGTGTTTTGGTATGTATGGTGACATACTGTTTAGTGAGCTTATTATAAGGTAAGCACCGTTACTCAAGATGACAGATGTAAAGCTTTAGAGATCACAATCTAAATTATTAAGCAAAGTTATGTTTATACCTGTGAAGTCAAGTCATGGATCCCGAGGTGTAACTTTATAGTAGATTGGCATGATAACTGAGACTTTAATGCACAGGATTAAATGATAAGGTGTAAGGAGTTTATCTGAAGTTAGTGCACCAAGGTAAGTTTTCAGTATTAAGTTCTGGGGATATTTGTTTATTGGGGTGGGGGATGAATGGGGACTGGAGAAGACTTAGTCAGATATGAGTTTTATTAAACTGTAGAATAAAATTGACAGCCTTTGTAGTTTGTAACTTTTCTTCCTGGTTATTCTTCTAATAGTTCCATGCCTAAAGACCACTGAAATATGCTGAGTTGATAAATTTTGCTTCTCTTCTCTTTCTGGTCCTGTTTAATGTTCCTTACTCAACCATATCCATTAAGGTCTTCAGTGAGACTTTTGATAATTTATTGCAAAATACATTTTTCACAAAGAAGTCTTTATGATTGGTTTTAGCCAGGGCAACACAAATGGGAGGTTATAAAGAGGTGCTCCTTCGCCTGGGGCTTCTGCTCCTTCACTCACCAAATAGTTTCTGCTCAGTGAGTTGGGATAGAAAGCAGTGGATCTTGCAGTTCTGTTCTTGCATCTTTGTTCTAACGAGAAAGTAAATTCTTGTTTGGGATGTACATTAAGTAGGTGTTTATACTACAAATGCCTTCATATTTTCTTCCATATTCCTTATTTTTCTGGATATGTTCAAACAATATTATATTTTTCCATGAGAAACAGCGGTTTTGTTTTTTGTTTTCTGTTGTGTTTTTTTTTTTTTTTTTTCACTTTTACGAACCAAATTTTAGTCTCCTTATACCCTGGGTGGATTAACTTGACCTTTGCTCTCTTAGTGAATAACCGATTATTTTAGTCAAAATCATTGACAGAGGTGTAGGTTTCTGAGTGCCTTTTCTGGTGAGTGTGCTTATGCCATATGTGTTTTTAATACAAATTGTACTGAATTCTGCACAAATTCATACTTTGAAGGTGTAGTTATTGGAATTGGAAATAAGAGTTGAGAAGGGTCAGAATGTGCTGGTGAATATTGTGAACAGGGTGAAAGCTAGTTAATTAACAACTTCCACGTGTCAAATGACTTAAACTTTATATTTGTTCCCTGGAACATAAGAGTTCATAGGTAGGAGTTGTGTTGTTCTTTGTATTCCTCCACATCTTGGCATACTCCTCTTGGAGCTGGTAATTGTCTGACCCACCTTTTAGATTGTGAGCCCTCTGAGGAGAGGCACGATGTCTTAGACCCTCCTAGTGAGGGTCTGACAAAGAGGAGACGCTCAGGAGATGTTCAGAGTTTCGAGTCTTGCCCATCAGTCTTTCATAGAGCCAACCGAGGACAAATAAGATTTCAAAAAAAGTCTGGTAGCAAGAAAAAGACCCTGTGTGCTACCCCACCCCCCAAAATATTTTTAGTTATTTGGATCTAACTATAAGGTTTGTCATATGGGGGTGACAGGTGAGGTCTAGCTCAGCACGAGCCCAGTAGGGATGCCACAGGTAAGTGCTGAGCACTGAAGATGCAACTAGTCCAAATGGAGATGGGCTTGTTAGTGTCCGCTCACCCGGAAGTTTGAAGACTTAGTACATAAAAAAGAATGTAAAATCTCTGTCGTTTTCATATTAATGATGTGGAGATATTTTGAATATATTGGGTTAAATAAAAAACATTTTTTTATTGCAGTAAAAAAAAATTCCTAAAATTTAACCATCTTAACCATTTTTAAGTGTACACTTCAGTAGTGTTAAGCATATTCACAGAGTTGTGCACCCCACTCCCAGAACTTTCCATCTTACAGAACTGAAACACTATACCCATTAAATGTCAGCTCCCCATTTCCCCTCCTCCCAGGTCCTGGCAACCTTCATTTTATCTGTGTCTATGATTTTGACAGTTTTAGATATCTCACGTAAGTGGAATTAGACAGTATTTATCTTTCCGTGACTGTTTTTTTCACTTAGCATAATGTCAAGGTTCATCCTTATCATTATTAGCCTTTCCTTCCTTTTTAGAGCTGAATAATATTCCACTGTATTTATGTAACACACTTTTTTAATTGATTCATCTGTCAGTGGACACTTGGGTTCTTCCATCTCTTGGCTATGAGTGTGCAAACATCTCATAGATTATACTTTCATTTCTTTCAGATATGTGCAAACATTTCCTCAAAATCACACTTTCATTATTTTTTCGTTTATTTCTTTTGAATATATATGTAGTCAGGGAATCACTAGATCATAGGGTAGTTCTATTTTTAATTTTCTGAGGAACCTCCATACTATTTTCCCTAGTGGTTGCACCAATTTATATTCCCACCAGCAGTGTACAAGGGTTCCATTTCTCCACATCCTCACCAACATTTTCTTCTCTTTTGGTAGTAACCATCGTGTGAACTGATCTCTCATTGTAGTTAGATTTTTGTTTCCCTGATGATGAGTGACGTTGAGTATCTTTTTATATGCTTGTTGGCTATTAAATAAAACATTTTTTATATTCATTTTACCTATTTTTTTTCCTTTTTTATTTTTTTTAAAGATTTTATTTATTTATTTGACAGAGAGAGAGATAGCGAGAGCAGGAACACAAGCAGGGGGAGTGGGAGAGCGAGAAGCAGGCTTCCTGCCAAGCAGGGAGCCCAACGTGGGGCTCGATCCCAGGACCCCGGGATCATGACTTGAGCTGAAGGCAGACACTTAATGACTGAGCCACCCAGGCGCCCCTTTACTTTTTTTAAAGTGTTCCTTCTAGAAAAAGGTCAGATTAGATCTGTGGCTGACATTGTTTTTATATGGATGGGCTGCTTTGCAGATGGGGGAGCTAGAACATACAGTGGCGTTTTAGTGAGCCAGACCTTATTCTTCCCACACAAAGCACACCATTTCCATGGAACTTCCTCTTTTGATTGCTTTTGTTGACTTTACAGCGAAGATAATTAACCTAATCTTGTAAGTATCTTAAATGAGCTTTGTTGATAGCTACGTTCTTTAGGCAAATATAAACATCAGTTTTGGTTTACTTTTTTAAAACTCCAGGGTACATGTGGGCTTTGAAAAAGTTGAAGGTGGGGTGGTTTGGTTCTTCAGGCATCTCAAGACTGCCTGGGAACCTGATGGTAGTCTTTACTAAGACCCAGTTCTGGCTTCTAGGCCCAGGCTCACTAGTTTGGACACCAAGAGAAGCCAATCCACTTTATAGGTCCTGAGTGGGGATAGAAAGTGAGAAAAGTGAAAGATTTTTTTTTTTTTTTACTGGTTCCAAACAAAATTTAGTAATTGATAGCTGTGTAGGCCGTTTTAAATTTTATATGTTTTTATTTTGAGATAATTATAGATTCACATGCAGTTGAAAGAAATAATGCAGAGATCCTGGGGTGCCTGGCTGGCTCAGTTGGAAGAACTTACAGCTCTTGATCTTGGGGTTGTGAGTTCGAGCTCCACATTGGGTGTAGAGATTATTTAAGAATAAAATCTTAAAAAAAAAAAAAAAAGAGATCCGATATGCCCTTTATATAGTTTCCCCCAGTGGCAGCATCTTGTGTAGTAGTACAATATCACAACCTAGAAGTGACATTGATAGAATCCAGCTACCTTATTCACATTTCACCAGTCCCACATGTACTCCACTTTGTGTGTACATGAGTGTAATTTACTACTGTGCCGTTTATCACATGTGGAGATGTGTGTGATCACCATTACAGTCAAGATACTGAACAATTCCATCCCAGGGATCCCGCATGCTACCTTTTTGTAGCCACAGCTCCCTCCCTTCTGCTCCCACCCCCTGACAACCACTCATCTGTAGGCATATCTACACTTCTGTCATATGTGACCTTTAGAGGTTGGCTTTTTCGCCCAGCATAATTCCATGGAGATCCACCCATGGTGTTGTGTATGTCAGTAATTGCTTGGATTTTATTGCTGAGTAGACTTCCACGGTGTGATGTACCACAGTGGATTGACCCGTCGAAGGACATTCGGGTTGTTGGCAAGCTCTGGTGGGGGCGTGGCACCGCAGACACTTGGGGAGGGCTAGCCAGCCCACACGGCTTGTTATACGGCATCCCCTGGCACGTCTTCTGGCAGCTGCCAGTTGAAGAACGAGGGTACAGGCCTCCTGGTCAAGCCTCCTCACCCAGTGACAGGCCATGAGGCCACACCACGGCAACAAACTGCTGCCATGAACAGTCTCATGCAGGTTTTTGCGTTTATGTGAGATTTCATTCCCAGAAGTGCAGTTGTTGGATCATACGGTAGTTTAGTTTTTTTAAGTGCTGTTTGCAAGAATGGCTGTACCATTTTATGTTCCCATCTACAATGTATGAGGGGCCCGGTTTTTCTAAGTCTTAGCCAGCATTTGGTGTCATCACTATTTGTTTTTAGTCATTCTGACACACGCCTCATTGTAGTTTTCATCTGCATTTCCCTCCTGGCTAATGGCGGTGAATATATTTTCATGTGTTCATTTGCATGTGTATACCCTTCTCCGTGAAGTGGCTGTTTTCTGTCTTTTGCTCATTTTCCAATTGATTGATTGGGTTTTTGACTCTTTCACTCTTTTTGAGAGCTTTCACACATTCTAGATTCAAGTCAGATAAGTGATTTGCAAATATTTTCTCCCACTCTGTAGCTTGTCTTTTCATCCTTTTCATAGAGCAAAAGTTTTAAATTTTAGTGAAGTCCAGTTAATCAGCTTTTCCTTTTATGGATCATGTTTTTGGTGTCATCTAAGAACTCTTTACCAAGCCTTAAGTCCCAAGATTTTTGCCTTTTTTTTTTTTTTGGCTAAAAGTTTTATAGTTTCACATTTTTTTATAAAAGTTTTATAGTTTCACATTTTACATTTGGATCTGTGATTCATGTTGAGTTAATTTGTGTGTAAGGTGTGAGGTATAGATCAAAGTCTATTCTTTTTGACTATAAGTACCCAATTGCTCCTGCACCATTTATGGAAATTGTTATCCTTTTCCACCTACTGTTAGCCCTTGAACAACATGAGGTGAGGGGCGCTGTGCGTGGAAAATCCATGCATAACTTTTGACTCCCCCAAAGCTTAACTACTGTGGCTACTGATGGCCTGCTGTTGACTAAAAGCCTTAACAAATAAACTGTTGATGAACGCATATTTTGTGTGTTATATGTATTGTATACTGGATTCTTATAATAAGCTGGAGGAAAGAAAAGGTTGTTGAGAAAATCTTAAGGCAGAGGAAATACATTTACAGCATTCTACTGTATTTATTGAAAAAAACCCACCTATAAGTGGACCTTGTTGTTCAGGGGTCAACTGTAATTGTTTTTGCACCTTTGTTAAAAATCAGCATGTTTTTGTGGATCTTTTTCTGCATTCTCGTTTGTGTTCTTTTGAACCATGTATCTGTTCCTCTGCCAAAACCACACTGCCTTCATTACTGTAGTTGCATACTGGGCCATAGAAATGGATACAGTGATTCCTCAGACTTTATTTCTTAATTTTTTTTTCCAAAATTATTTTAACTTGGGTCCCGTGCCTTTTCATCTATATTTTAGAATAAGCTTGTCTGTGCCTACAAAAACCTTGCTGGGGTTTCCATAGGAATTGTGTTAAACTTCTAGATCAATTTAGGGGAGAATTTGCACCTTTACTAAGTTGAGTCTTCCAGTCCATAAACAGATATGTCTCTTCAAGTATTTTTTTTGTAATTTTCAGTGTACAGATCTTGTACATGTTTTGTTAGACTTAATTCACTTGGGAGCAATTATTAATGGTTTTATATTTTTAAATTTATTTTCCACACATTCATTTTTAGTATATAGAAATGCAGTTCATGTTTGTGTGTTCTTGTATCCTGGAGCCTTGCTGAACTCAGTAGTTAACGAAGTTTTTTGTAAATGTCTTGGGAGTTCTATGAAGACATGTTATCTGCATGTAGGAAGTTTTATTTCTTCCTTTCTGACCTCTGTGCATTTTCTTTTTCTTGCCCTGTTACGCTGGCTAGAATTTCTAGTGTTATGTTGAATGAGAGTGGTGAGAGCAGACATCCTTGCTGACAGTTCTTATTATGAATGGAATAGGTGTTGGATTTTATAAAATGTTTATTCTGTGTTACTTTATATATGTAAATGTATGAATTTACTTATTTTAATTTGTTGATATGGTGAGTTACATTGATTTTCAGTGTTAATCTATCTTGCATGCCTGGGATAAGTCCTACTTGGTCAAGGTGTAGTTCATTTCATACATTCCTGGATTGAATTTGCTAATATTTTATTGAGGGTATTTGTGCCTAAGTTCATGAGAGCTATTTATCTGTTTTCTTTTTAGACTGTTCTGGTTTTGATCAGGGCCTTAACAGGGAGTTGGGAGATGGTCTCTCCTCCTTCCTTTTCCAGAAGAGATTGTGTAAAATTGGTATTAATTCTTTAAATGCTTGGTAGAATTCTCTAATGAGACCATGTAGACCGATTTCTTTCTTTGGAGGGGGTGGGGGGAAGTTTAAATTACAAATTCAGTTTTTGTAGGACTATTCAGGTTGTCTCTTTCATCTTGGTTGAATTTTAGTAGTTTGTGATTTTCAACCACAAGCAATTGGTCCATTGCTTCTAAATCGTTGAATAATGAGTGTATAAAGTATTTATATTGTTTCCTTTTTGTCTTTTTAAGTGGGTGCAAGATCTGTTATGATAGCCCATTTCATTCTAGATATTGATGATTTATGTTTTCCTATTTTTTTATCCTTATCAGTCTTTCTGGAGGTTTATCGGTTTCATTTTTTAAAATCAGCATTTTGTTTCGTTCATTTTTCTCTATTTTCCTGTTTTCAGTTTTATTGTTTATTATTTCTTTTCTTTAGTTTGCTTTATGTTTATTTTGTCTTTTCTAGTTTCTTGAGGTAGGAACTTGGAGTAATGTTTTGAGACCTTTCCTCTCTCCTACTATAAGCATTTAGTGCCATAAATTTCCCTTCACTACTGCTTTAACTGCATCCCATATGTCTAGGTATATTATGTTTTCATTTTCATTGACTTTCATGTGTTTTTATTTCCTTTGAAATTTGTTGAGGTCTGTTTTGGTAAATGATCCACAAGTGTTGAAAAATATCTGTATTCCGCTGTTGTGTGGAGTGTTCATTATATATGTGTCGATTAGATCTTATTGGTTGATTGTGTTATCCAGTTCTCCTATATCCTTGCTGATTTTCTCTCTGGTAGTTCTGTCAATTGCTTAGACAAATGGTGTTGAAGTCCCCAACTATAATGATGGCTCTATTTCTCCTTTCAAATCTGTCAGATTTTACTTCATGTATTTTTGAGGCACAGTTGTTTGGTGTTTACACATTTTGAATTGTTAATGTCTTCCTGTTGGATGATCCTTTTATCATTGCTCTAGAGTCTACTTTATGTGATGTCAATATAGCCACTCCTGCTTTTTGTAAAAAATAATAATGATATGTCTTTACATGGTATATTTTTTTCCATTCATTTACTTCCAACCTAATAATGTTGTATTTGAGGTAAGTTTTGGTATACAGCATATCTTCAAATAATACTTTTTTATCCACTCCATCAGATCTGTCTTCTAAATGGTATATTTAGATCATTTACATTTAAGATAATTGTTACTGTGTTAAGGCTTAAGTCTGCTCTTATATTGTCTCTGTTTCCTCTGTTTCTGGGTTTCTTTGTTTAAACTTTACTGTGGGTTATTTGAACATTTTTTACCATCCTGATTTATTTGTAGCATATATATATATATTTTTTTTTTTAAGGAAACTCCACATGCATCTTGGGGCTCGAACTCACAACCCCAAAATCAAGAGTCCTATGCTCCACAGACAGCCAGGTGCCAGCCAGGTGCCCCTGTGGTGTTTTTAAATATACATTGTTTAGAACAATTTCCTTAGTGGTTGTCTAAGTATTACAATATACAGACATAACTTGTTATGATCTATTAGCATTGATGGTATCAAGATTTTTTTATTTCAGCTGCAGTGTAGACACCTTACATCCCTTTAGGTCCCTTTACCTGCCCCACTTGTCAAATATAATTGTCTTAAACATTTCCTCTATATACATTGAGCACCATATCTGATGGTGTCATATTTTTTGCTTCATCCATCAAATATAATTTAAGAAGCTTATGAGAAATAAGTGAGTTTATTATATTTCCTCCTCTCTTTTCCCCATTTCAATATTCTTTCCTTTCTGTGGTTCTAAGCCTTCTGTTATTATTTCCTTTGTGTTCAGAGGACTTCCTTTAGTCATTTCTAAATGATAGGCCTGCTAGCAACAAGGCTTAGTTCCTGTGTTTGAGAATGTCTTTGTTTTCCCTTCATTCCAAAAGGATATTTTCAGTGGATATAGAATTCACAGTTGATAGTTGTTTGTTTGTTTTGTTTTTTTCCTGGACTCAAAAGACCTGTCACGTCCTTCTGGCCTTCATTACTCCAGATGAGAAGTCTGTCATCTTTCAAGTGTTGTTCCCCCATAAGTATTATGTCATTTCTGCCTGGTGCCTTCCAAGGTTTTTTTTTCTTTGTTTTTTAGTTTCCAGAAGTTTAATTATGATGAGTCGTGGATTTCTTTGGGTTTCTCCTTTTTGAGGTTCACTCAGCTTCTTAAATCTGTGGTTTTATGTTTTGTGCCAGGTTTGGGAAGTTTACAGCCATTATGTCTTTGACTATTTTCTCAGTCCCTCCTCTCTTTTGGGACTGTGATGACAAGAATGTCTTTTTGTTGTGGTCTCACAGATCCCTGAGACTCTGTTCAGTTTTCATTCTATATTCTCTGTTTGGACCAAGTAAATTCTGTGGATCTAGCCGTATGTCCACGGATTCTGTCGTCTGTCATTCCCACTCTGATTATTGAGCCCAGCCAGCGCGGTTTTCTTTTTCCCCCCCTTGTTAGGTGTAACTCACAACTTTTCAATTCTCAAATTTTTGCTTGCTTCTTCTCAGTGAGGCGGAAGTTCACATCCCTCCTTGGCCTTGCTGTTCCAGCAAAAATGAGGCACCAAATTGCATGGCTTCATTGAGTTCATTTGGGGGGTGCATGCTTGGTTCCCCCCAGCCCCTGCTGACACCTGGAAGGGGGAAGTGGTGGAAGGCTGACTCACAGCCTTGCTTCTGCAAGGTGGAGGCTAAAGCTCAGCTCCTCTTGGCTCCTTGCATTTACACCAGCGTGCGGGTGAGAGGTGGAATACCAGCCCTGCCTCCCACCACCCTGTTACCCTCATGATGCTGGGTGTGAGTTCCCAATCATTCTCCTTGATGCCAGGTGGGGGTGGAGGCTCAGTGACCCCCTGGGTCCTGCAGACACAGGAGGCTGGGGTGGGGAAAACCTACAGGCCACTAGCCCTGTCTCCTACCACCTCGCTCAGTCTTGTTGCTGCCAGGTGGGTGTGCAGGCTCAGCTCCCCACTGGGCCTTCCCCGAACCAGGGTGGGGGAAGTGGTGTGCTAACTGGCTTTGACTTGTTCTGTCTCACTGCTCATTGATGCTTGGGGCCGGGGGGGGGGGGGGGGGCAGGGGGGGGCTCAGCCTGTTGCCCGGCCTGCTGATAGAGGATGTGGGCACGTGTGTGTATGAAGTGGCAGCGAGCCCCGCTTTGTACCACCTTCTTGCTGCTGAGTGGGGTTGAAGGGTCAGCTTGCTGCTTGGGCCCCACTAAGGCTAGCCTGGAAGGGAGAGGGGGATCAGCATCACCTGCTTCCACTGGGCAGGGGATGAGACATAGCTACCCACGTGATTCCTCCAGCACTGTTCTGGCGGGGCAGTGGGATTGGCTCTGCCTGCTTCTGCCAGGGACAGGCTGGCAGATGAGCTCCCCCTTAGCCTGCTGCCACAGCCCCGCAGTGGAACCCCAGCACCAGCACTGCCCACCGAGCTGGGGATGGGTGGAAAACCAACTTCTGGCCTGGCCACGCTGAAACTGCGGAGTGTGGTGTTCAGCTGGGTCAGGGCGGGTGCTGCCAGAAAGGGAATCTTGTGAGGCCGCCTTTCCCCCGTGCTTCCGCTGGGAGAACAGGCTTTCCTGGGAGTGCTTTCTCTCCACGGGTGTTGGAGACCCACACGGTTGGAGAACTCCGCAGGGCCCTGTCCAGGACGTATGCAAAGTAATGAGGAAGCAGGGCACCTCTCGGCCATGTCATTCCTCAAGTCCCGGGGTCCCCAGGCAGCGCACCTCTTCTTTCCCCTGTCAGCATTTTTTTGTTTGTTTGCTCTCTCTAGGGTTTGTAGTAGCACAGGGCTGGACCTGGGGGTGTTGGGGTTGACCTCACCTTGGTGGGATTAGAAGTCTGTGTCTTCTTTTAACTAAATATTTATGGTGGGTGTTGATTGGCTCTGACTACAAAGTACTGCTTGGAATTTTAGCCACCACCTCTTTCACCCGCTGTTTTTACTCTGTGGAATAATAGACTTTTAACACTGGGAAGAGATTTAGCAGTACTCCTAGCCACTGTTTTCAGATGATGACTGCAGTGTCTCTTGTCTAACTGCCTTGTGTGTGACCCTGGTGGTGAGCCCGTGGGGTGTCCACCCTACTGCTCTCCCGTGTCCTGCCTGAAAACCATAGGGGTGACTCCAGTCAGATTCCACCTGCCATAGGGGAACTTCTTATTAGAGAAAATAAGCCCCGTAGTCCTGCATGATTGGACTGAGGCAGAAAAAGAGATTCATCGTGCATTGGTTTGTGTTGTTTTATATGTCAGGGTATTTGTGGTGTTAGATTTGAAGATGTGCATAGAACTGAATGGAAGGCAGTCTGATACCTTGCCTCCTGACCTTTTACACCAAGGAATTGGAGCACTTGCTCAGTGCCCAGATCTCCTCCTTCCCCTGGTCTGCAGTTGTCCCGCCTGTGTTGGGGGTGGGGGGACTCCCCATGGACCACCCCCTCTCCCTGCCCCAGCCGCCACCTCCCACACCAGAATTCACTGGTCTTCACTCCTCCTTTGTGGGGGCAGCCTCAGTCTCTCAACATACTCCTCATGTGACAGAGCGTCTAGCTCCTTTCTCATCTGGTCAGTGTCCTCTGGTGGTTCTGCTTGGTCAGTGGCTGGGACCTGTGCTGGGGCATGTGACCCAACACTGCTTTCCTTCTCTGTGGAGGTCCTGTTGACATAAACCAAGTGCCTGTCCTATAAGACCTTGTGGACTCGGCCCATGCCATGTTCCAGGCTCTGAGCACCACGCCACCCACTCACCCTCAGACCCTGCTCTGAGGGCTCAGAGCAGACGGCCTGCCATTCCTTTCTTCTGCAGGGAGTGCTGGGAGAAACGTGTGGGAGGGGGTCATCCTGGCACTATCCCAGCCAAAAAAAACTGTTGACTGTCCTAATGGTATGGGAAAAATCTCTTAAATTGTTACACGCCCTTTTGACAGACCATGGTGCTGTCTTCTTAATGACGTTAAGAAGAATAATGGCATGGAAAATGCTGCTGGCATAAAGTTATGTTAGAAAAGGTTACAAAATTGTTGATGACATCTTACTGTCTTAGTCTGTTTTTGCTGCTGTAACAAAAATACCACAGACTGGGTGACTTAACCAAGAAACATTGATCTCATACTTCTGGAAGCTGGAAGTCTGAGATTAGGGTGCTGAGCATGTCCAGGTTCTGGGAAGGACCCTCTTCCTAAACTTACACACCACTGCCTTCTCACTGTGTCCTCACATGATGGAGAGAGACCTCTTAACAAAGGCATTGATCCCGTTCATGAAGGCTCCACACTCTAATCACCTCCTAAAGGCCCCATCTCCTAATACCATCACACTGGAGAGTAGGCTCAGCGTATGAGTTTATGGGAGGCAAAAACATTGGTGTTGAAGAAGTTTACAAAAAGTTAAGTGTAACAGAAGGATTAGAAGGAATATATATCAAAACGTTAAAAGCATAATTTTGCATTCAAGTTTCAAGTAGTCTTATCTGTGTGCCTTTTTGTGTTTGCAAAATCATAACTAGCATTTGTAATAGAATAAATCTAATATATAGTACATATGTCAAATTTTCTTTTAATTTTAATCATTTTTGGCATGCCCAGCAGCTTGTCACTGTGACACGTACATCTTATTTATATGATTCAGTATTAAGTGTCATGCCCCTTATGAAGGGGCACCCGGGTGGCTCAGTCATTAAGCGTCTGCCTTTGGCTCAGGTCATGATCCCAGGGTCCTGGGATTGAGCCCCGTGTTGGGCTCCCCGCTCAGCAGGTAGTCTGCTTCTCTCTCTCCTTCTCCCCCTCCCCCCCTGCACTCGTACTCTCTCTTTCTCTCAAATAAATAAAAAAAAATCTTCAAAAAAAAAAAAAAAAAAGGATTTCATCCGGGAGATCAAGCTCACAACCCATCACCAGAAGTATTTCCAGGTAGACATTAGCCGCCTAATATATTCTTCTGGGGTCTGATTTTTATTTAGCGAAGTGAGTGTTTTATTGTGAAGCATCTCCATCCAGTGGGGTTACAGGTTGTTTGGCACGGGTGGACTGCTGCTGTGTTCCCTGCAGGGCTGTGCATAGGTCTGGGACAGGATCTAGGTGGAATCCTAGCTGTTCTGCACACCCACCAAGTGACCTGAGCAGACCTGCTAGTCTGTCTGAGTTTGTTTTCTCATCTGTCAAATGAAGACAGAAGTGCTCGCCTCTGGGTTGTGGGAGCTTCCACATAAGAAAGCAGCTGGTGAGGGGCGCCTGGGTGGCTCAGTTGGTTAAGCGTCTGCCTTCAGCTCAGGTCATGATGTCAGGGTCCTGGGATCGAGCCCCGCATCGGGCTCCCTGCTCAGCGGGGAGTCTGCTTCTCCCTCTCCCTCTGCCCCTCTCTCTCTGCTGATGCTCTCTCTTTCAAATAAATAAATAAAATTAAAAAAAAAAAAAAAAAAAAGAAAGAAAGCATCTGGTGGGAACCCAGTGGCTAGTCTCTCCTTGTTCCTCAACAACCTGTTAGAGCCATGACATGTCAGTAAGTATAAAGGAGCTGTTTCAGGAGTATAGGAAACTCACAGGGAAGTGAATTCATCTGGAAATGCTACTATAATTCTAACTCCCCCAGGGCCCAGAACAAACAAGCAAAAGAGATCTTTTCTAGAAACTGGCCTGGTGGGGGTGGGGAGGAGAGGTCTGAATCACCCCTCACCTGCCCGTGAACCTGCACATCACCCTAAAAAGAACCTTGGCTTCATTGGCAAGTCTGTAGACCATGGAGAGACATCTGGAAACCACACTGTGTCTGAGCCGGGCCTGTGTCGGGGACACCTGTGAGAGATGGCCCATTGCATTTGGCAGAAACTTGACTATAGTTCAGCATGTGTATTTGGAGAAAGAATGGTCTTGAGACATAAGTCACGGGCTGAACTACTTTTTCCTGTGGTCAAATATTAAGCAGCCCTTTTTGAAATGAGGTATTTTGCTTTTTTGGTTTAACATTAGAAATATTCCTTGCCTCAATAGAATGAAGAATTTTAAAATGGCTTTTTTTTTTTTTCCTTTGAAGGAATTTATGCTCCTTTAGCCATCTGTTAAATTTGGGGTTTTATTTCTGAACGAGTGAATCATGAATGCTTGGGAACTTTTTCTTCACGTGCTATGAGGTCACCAGTGCCAGCGGAACAAACAGCATTTCCCTGGTGGACAAGTTTAAGCCCCATTTGTAAGAGCCCATGCCTTTGTGGTTTTCAGTATTTATTAGAATGAGTTGGTATCCCCAGTGTGCTCTGGGAAACCCAAATTCCCTTTGTATTTCCTCTGTTCTCTGCCCTGGAGCAGATCCCTGTGGTCTGTGAGTAGTTATGGCTCAGCCAGACAGTGATGGAGAGAAGCAGCCCCTGAAGGGCCTGCTGAGGGCCATTCTCGGCTCGGCTCCTGTCTGCCTGGGCTCTGTGTGCCCACGGGCATGCGTGAGGATGGGGGTCTGTGCTTGAGTTACAGCCTGAGCGTGTCTCCCCTTCTCCAGCATCTGCGCTCAAAGAGGACACAGGCCAGCTGACTGCATGGATTGTGCCGGCCCTGAGAGCTGGGATGTTATGTCCCCTTGAGAAGCAGAACTCCGGGATTTGGAAACGGGTTGAGGGCACATCTGGTGTTGGAAGTGGGAACTCAGGCCTTTGGCACTGATGCTTTAATTTGGGCTTTGCTGACCTTCTTTAGGAGTGAAGATGGTTTTAAAGCTAAAATTTTGTTAAAAAAAAATAGAATCGGGGCACCTGGGTGGCTCAGTTGGTTAAGTGTCTGCCTTCGGCTCAGGTCATGATCCCGGGGTCCTGGGATTGAGCCCTGCGTCGGGCTCCCTGCTCAGCGGGAAGCCTGCGTCTCTCCTTCTCCCACTCCCCCTGCTTGTGTTCCCTCTCTCACTCTGTCAAATAAATAAAATCCTTAAAAAAAAAAAAAAAAATAGAATCAATCATTTTATGACCTTCTTTAGGAGTGAAAATGGTTTTAAAGCTAAAATTTTGTAAAAAGAAAAAAAATCAGTCATTTCAGTCTAAGAAGGGTATGTGTTCAAATTCAAACAGGTTCAACATGATGATTCTTAACTATATGAGTTGCTCTGGTAACTCTCCTCCCCCTAAAATATGTCACATTCCTGAATCCTGAACCAGAGCGTTCTTCCTATTCCATTTACTGAAATGTTTTGATATAACCAGTTTATAGATTCAGTGAGTAATTTGAGACTTTGTAAAAGAAGATGGCTTAAGCAAAAAGGATCTACTTGTTTCTTACAAATGTGTATCTGTGAAGGTGTATGAGGTGAGTTGAGCTGCTCAACCTTAGTTTATTGCGAGAGTTACTTTTCTATGGAATAGTGTGTTGGAAGAAAGACTGATAGATTTCTTGTGGGTTTTTTTCCGTTTTTTCATCTCTTGAGAAGGTTTTTTTTTTTTAAGATTTTATTTGAGAGAGAGCGAGCAGGGAGAGTGGCAGGTGGGGAGGGAGAGAAACCATCTGAAGCTGACTCCCCACTGAGTGGGAGACCCAAGACTGTGACCTGAGTCAGACGCTCAACCGACTGAGTCACCAGGTGCCCCTCTTGAGAAATTTTTTAACACAAAGTAGTCTAGAAATGAATTCTGGATATATGCTATGTTAGTATATATTTACATTTAGACCCCAATATTACTAATACCTGAGCATAACTTCTACTAAACTGGTCAAAACAACTTACCAGTTTAAGAAAACAGTTTGGTGCATAATGGCAGGAGCCCAAATATTTGTAGATTTCATGAGAATTCAAGTAATATTTAATGCAACTTAGGAATACCCACAACTCCTTTTTTCACTTGAATTTTCCCACTGTGCTTATTTGAAGCTTAGAACTGTGTTTTCTGTGTAGTCCTTTTTACTGATAGTATGTCATGAAATATGGGCATGAAAAGTTACAGAAAGTGACCCAGTCCAGTCTTGATCCCCCCACTGACCCATTACAGCCCCTGGGGCTTGTCCCTCAACCAGGTGAGGCACGAATGTCCTCTCCTGATAGAGAAGGGTGTTGTAGCCATCAGTAGTGGTCAGAGGACTGGAGGGGCCAGGGTGGGGTGGGTGGGGGTGGGGCTTGCGCCGAATCACAACAACCCCAGTTGAATCTGTATTGCACAGAGGGTTTCTGAGTACCATGGGTAGCCAAACCATTTTGCCCAGTTTATGAACCCATGAGGCATCAGAGCTGGGCCAGCAGTCTGTCGCGCCCTGTAGGGGTGATACGTACTGGTGGGGAGGAAGAAGCCCGTGTGAACCAGAACAGATAAATGACCTTAAAAACCACCAGACCTGATGGTCTTTAAGGGCAGAATTCCACACAACTTACGCTTGGACTTGTACCAGTGGTGACTCTAGCTTCCATGCTTTTTCCGTGTGGAAGAACGTGGCACAGTTACCTACCTCACATTTGTATGGGTAACGGGCAATGCCTGGGCCTTCTCCCCTGTAATTGCTGAGTCATGCAAAGGTTAGGTAGTGTCTTGAACAGGCTGGTCAGTGGATGAAGGAAATTGAGCCTCAACCCGTGTTTCTCATGGACCACGCTCCGTACTACTCCACTGGCTTGAGCTTTCCAGTGTCCTTATTGTATATGCAACATTTAATTCTTACAACATTTCTATTTATCACTGTGTTTCCTACAAAAGGCTATGGGGCATGTGTTCGCCTGTGTCCCTTAGAGGTGGGACACCCGCTTGCAGCCTAAATGTGCTTGTGCTCAGTCAATTCGCACAAGCTTTGTGAGATTTCTAGGGAGGAGTCACACAGCCCGACTGTGACAGATAGATGTTTTAAGGACAGATATGTAAACCATTAAATGTGCAAGCACAACGATTATGTCTTTGTGATTACACCAAAGAGTGTCTGGAATTGAGGTGTCAAGTTTGTCTTCTCCTATGACGTGCTTTAAAAAGAGGCAGCTGCCTTTCATGAATTCGTCGTAAGGGAGAAGCTTTCAGTGCGCCTCAGATTTCTTGTGAGTTACTGCTGCCCATAACATCTATGTTAACAGGTTAGTGCTTCATTTGGTGGGTGGCCATTATAAATTCCAACTGTGGAAATAAAATTGGTAGACTTTTGCATGTTTTAAAAAACTGCTTAAGGGGCACCTGGGTGGCTCAGTTGGTTAAGCACATCTGCCTTCTGCTCAGGTCATGATCCCAGGGCTCCTTGCTCCTGGGGGAGTGTGCTTCTTCCTCTCCCTCTGCCTGCCGCTCCCCCTGCTTGGGCTCTTTCTTTCTGTCAAATAAATAAAAATCTTTATAAAAATAATAAAAAAGGAAAGAAAACTGCTTAAGATGTAGCTTCTCAAGACTGTTTTTGCCCCAAGTCTTGGTCTTCACGATCACTGAGATGAAATACAGTAAACTTAAGGCCTTAATTGGAATTAGAAGAGATTTTTGTCACCTGTTTCCTGCTGCTGGTGTTCCATTTCATAAAGGAAGCTACACTTACTCTGTAGTCAGGAATTTTTCTTTCCTTTTTTTTTTTTTCCCCAGGGGAAAGCGCGAACGCAGTCCACCACTTTCATATTTGTGGTTTAAATTTTCATTTCCTCACCAAGATCAGATTTTTAGCTAGGTATAACATATAAGTTACCGAAAAGTAGTAACTTCCAATTTTTTAACACTTTATTCTTAAGGAATGGCCTTAAGTGAATTAATGTATGGAGTTGTATATTTACTTTTAAAAGACCTCTAAAAAGCACTTTTTTTCTTTATAGTTGTGATGGAGTAAATGGTGGAATAAACGGGATAGGAAGTTGTCAGCAGAAGGGGTATAGGGTATATGTCTCTGTCTTAAAGCAAGCTCAGAGTTGCTCTTCGCTTGACTGTACTTAGTTCTGGGGTTATTTTTATTTGTTTTTCGAAATAAGATGGCACAGCCAAATCCCCTGTGACCCTGTGAAAGGAATTTAAGACTATAGAAATAGAGCTGCAGCTGTCTCAGCGACTTGGTGCGGCTAGGGTCAGTGGGAGAGCAAAGAGCAGAAGTAGCGTCCCGTGTCCTGCCCCCGTCAGACCTAGTACAGACCACCACGCGCTCTTCAGAGCAACACACTTCAGGAGCACACCAAGGGGGACCAGGATGGTGATGGTGGGTCTTCCCACTGCTCGCCATAAAAGGCACATGGAAGGAGCTGGTTCAGGACCAGGTTTGGGGCGTGTGGTGGTGGCAGCTTCCTTAATTGAAAAGAGCGGTGAGGGGAGCCTGGGTGGCCCAGTCGGTTAAGCATCCGACTCTTGACCTCAGCTCAAAGTCTTGATATCAGGGTTGTGCGTTTGGGCCCCACGTTGGGCTCCACGCCAAACGTGGAGCCTACTTAACAAAAGAAAAAGAAAAAAATTAAAAGAGGGGTAATGATGGAGAGGGACTGTAGATTGTCTTTATAGGCCCAGGGGACAGAAGCAAAATTGAGGTGGGGCTTGGAAGGGGGGACATTTCCATTCCCTATGAGGAAGCACTTTGTAGCATCTAATGCCCTTCAGTGAGGACCGCCCTGCCTCAGGAAAAAGCAGGCCACCCGCCAGGCAGTGGGCGTGCAGGCCAGGCGAGCTGGCCTCATGTTGCGGATGGCCCCTGTGCCGGGTCTCCCACCTGCCTAAGATGCTGGACTTCTGCTGTGAGTGAGCGCTAGCAGGTATGTCCTTGGACAGAGACCTAGAAACTCGGTCTGGGTTTGCTGCCGGCCTGTCACTGGCTTCTAGTAAAGATGTGAACGTGTGTGGGGGCAGCTCAGGTGAAATGGGGAACTAGGTCTTCTGGTGTTGAACAGTCAGTGAGTGAAGGGGCATCATAGCACATTGGTCTTAATGCCTTAGATTCAAATTTCATTGTGAGAAGCGTAATGGTGGAAGGGGAAAGATGATGCATGCTGGTTTCCAGACTTCTGTCCAGCTTCACAGCCGCGGTTTACTGGCAGTTTCCAAATGGTCAGCCTGGAAGTGGATCAAAGCAGCTTGTTTTGACTTCCTTACTCAAGGCCACATAAAAGCATGGACAACACGCACTGAAAGGAGTAAGTATAAAACACTGGCTTCCTCTCCTGAACTTCATTATTTGTGATGGTGCTGTCTCCTAGCAGCTGTTTATAAAGTACAGACTTGACACCACCATGTACCAGGGGAAAACAGATGGAGGAACTTTCTGAGCACCGATACTACGATCACTGTGTTTTATTTCTAATTGCTCTCATGATCCTACAGGGGTTCAGTGCAATTGATAAAAGATTGATCAACAAATAAAATGAGGCAAGGGAGAAACAGACTGGGGTGGGGATGCACGTGGTGAAATTGGGTTCTGGCTCATTTTATTTCCGAGAATCATTGGAGTTTCTAAAGGTGATTCTGATGGCATTTCCTGCAGTGAAACTTACGAGAGTGGCAGTCGCTCTTTCCCCCATGGCTGACTGGGAATCCTGGGGCACGTGGGCCTGATCACTCAGGTGGGTTTCCTAAGGAACCCATAGCAGGCCGGCTGGCTGTGTCCTTTTTCCTCTTGTAAGCTTGTGGATAGCTGTGACTTGATAAAGATATTTCTGAAGATACTCACTTAAATAAGGAGACTATTGGGTTGAATAGACAGCCCAGAATTTTTATTTTCCCAAGTGAATGTTGCCCTTAAGAGTGATCACCTGCAAAGGCAGTGCTTCATCTGAACATTTCTGGAATACTCTTTTGAAAGTGGTTTGGCACTGGTTTCAGAGCCGACTGAGAAATGGTCCTTTAGAGGGTCCTTATGATTTTTGGTTAAATTAGACTGTCCTTGGAGAATAAAGATGGATGACCCTGAGGTGTTGAGAGGAAGGGCCCCCACAGTCCCTGGTAAGTGCCAGGCAAAATGTGTGCTTGTCTAAGTATGATCCATTGTGTGTTGAAAATAAAAACGATCATGTCATCAAAGTCCTACATTCCATAGCTGTTCGGAGACCGAAAAATCCTTTCTCAGCTCTGAGTTGAATACATATTCAGAGCTTAATTCATGCCGACTACTTTAAAATCTGATCTTGATTCTGCTTAAGTATTCGTGGATTACTGAACATCTGAAAACAGAGTAGTGTGACGTATTTCCATGAATTTTAATTTGGTGTCTGGTTCCGCACTTGAAATGCCAGTGCGGACGTGCAGGGAACTAAAAGAGTGGCCGCCCCTCGCCAGTGAGAGCTGCCCCAGTCCTGTCGCTCAGCATGAGACCGCAGTCGTGTGAGCCCACGTGTAGGACACGGTGCCCCTGGCGCACATACACGCCACACACGGTGGCGTTTGTCACCGCCCTCCCAGAGCAGGACAGCTGCGTGTAGAAACAGTGGCAGTGGTGTTGTGATGGGACCTCCATTCCTTTAACACCTGCTGTTGGTAACCATGGGGTGGGGGCAGGTGGGCGTTCAGGAGAAATCAGAAGGTTTGGTTAGGCTGATGTTGAGCTATGAATTGAGAATCTCGAGGGGGTTTATTTGTTTGCTTTTTTTTTCCCCATTTTCCCACCCTAGCTGACCGTGCTACAGAAAGCCCTTTCTGAAAGCCCCAGCCTGATTTCACTATCAGCCACTTAACCACGACATTAATTTTTTCAATTGCTAAGCTTCTAAGATTTGAAATTACCATATGGGTTGGAAAATGTTCTGTAGCAGAACCAGAACAGTCTGTTAATTAAATACCACACGTCTTTTCATGACTCGAAGTTCTTTGACGTTAAAAAATGTCCTCCTTTCCATCCCTCCCCTCCCCCACCCTGGTATAGAAAAATGAATTAATTAGACCTCAGTATTTTTTCTGTAGGAGATAATGGCACCAGGAAATTCTGGATCTCAAAAGATTGTTTCTACGAGCTTTGACGAAAATTCAGCTAACATTTCACACCTTTGACAGAATTGCCCGTGTCTGGCACAGTTGCATTATTTTTGATTAGTGGCTTTGGTTAGACAGTCTGGACCTAGCAGGTTCCCCCAACCCAGTCTGGTGCTTGTAGGAGTGGAGCTGGCCTTCCGTGGGCTTTAGGTTACTGCTGTGGGGTGGCTTTACATTTAGATCAGTATATATTTTATTCTGCTTTTTTTCCCCTAAGTGTTAGTGTCAGGCTTATGGAGTGACATGATTTCTTAAATGCGGAAACTACATTTTTTTATGGGCTAAAAGACACCTCCCCAGAATTTTCCCTTGGAGGAATTTTCTATGTGCATGTAAAATTGCCTTATAAGTTAAAATTTTTATCTTCTTGACTAGTGATAAGAGTTTTTGTTTCAAATAGAGACCCATTTTATTGATCAGGTCTCCGCATTTACGGTTGTGAAGCATATTGCAGATAGAAAGTAAAATATTTGTGCTTGATACTTACTAGAAATGTAAATGTAAATTATCTTTTCGATAGATGGACTATATTATTATAATGGGTGTAGTCGGGTCAGTATATGGGTAGAATTATGAGAGTGAGGGTAGACCAGTGTGTTGAGTATTCCCTGCCTCTGAGCCCCACCTGCTTCAGGTGCACCTTTAGAAGACCAGACCGTGGAACCCTTCACTGTTGTGGTGGTTCGCGCTCTGGGTGACAGTGGCACAGAATTAAGCAGATGAATTTGAGCTTTGACCAGCACTACCATGGGGCTGACAGACTCATTCTCTAGGGTCAGCCAGACCCCATTCTTTTGTTTTGGTGGGTTCTCATGTGACATGAGGCCAAATAGGACAGTCACTAAGATTAAACTAGTGATGAAGTTAAGAAAAGCTTCCCCCACCCCCAAGAGAGAAGATATTTTTGTCACTTCGGAAGTAATCTTTGAAATTTATGTTGAAAAACTCACTGTACTGAGATTAAGACTACCCTGTTAAAATACAGGAATAGAATGCCTTTTAAAATATTCAAAATAGAACTTTTAAATAAGTTTACTTTATAATTGTCTATTCTGTGGACATGTTAGGTAGGTTTTATTGCAGGATGAATGATTGTCATTCATTTTAGCTTTATAGATTTAAGGAACAAGAACAAAAAGCCCAGTTTCTTCAAAAGCCAAATGGTGACGCATGCTGTATAAGAGTAGTCCAGGCAGATCAGTCTCCTTGGCGAAAGTTAATTTCTGTTGTTATTACTGGATTATATTGTGTTGTTACTCTCTAAGTCAACTTAAACAAAAATACACCTCAGTACATTTAGAGAGCTCTAATCTGTTGTTCTGACCAGTCAGTGTCTGCTTAGCCGGGTCTCATCCGTTATCTTTGGTTACTTAAAACTCCAGGACGTCCCCAAGGTTTCTCGCCTGTTGCTCAGTGTTCTCGGGGTCTGGTGTGTGGAGCATCTGCACCAGAGTTGCCTAGGAAACTGTGCGCGGGTGGCCTGGGCCTCCCACAGACACTCCCACCCTGTGTCTTACTGCCACACACTTTGGGAATATGTCTGTGTCTGTACGTTTATTTAAGCTACCGAACTGTTCTTGCCTAGAGAAGAAACCTTTACTTACCTCCTTTGCGTCCTTCACTAAATTACAGCAGAGCATTTATCTCTAAGAAGAACAGGATGGGTTTGGCCACCAAGGTTCCATATTTCCTTCTTAGCTGCTGGCTAGGTTGACATGTTCACTAGGTGCTAGTTGGATGATAAGCCAACTTCTGACACAGACTGACTCCTTTGATGGTTACCAGCCCAAGCATAAGCCAGGCAGAACCTTCCAAACCACACGCGTAGTAAGTAAAGTAAGAGTGTTAAGTAGAATGCAGTAGGCTTCATCTTCAAGTTGGGGGAAATTAACTGGGGGAGTTATTTTTGTTTCATGTTATAACAAGTAAAAAGTTTACCTGTGTAAACAGGTAGTGTCGTGTCCAGAGAAACTTAACATTTAAATGTTGAAATTTAACCCACAAGGATGTGAACTCCACAGGAGCAGGGCTTGGCCTGTTTGGTTGCTGTACCCAGAGCACCTCCTAGAACAGTGTCTGGCACATGGGCATTCGTACTTGTTGGGTATATTAGTGAATGTCTTGATTGATTAAACATGGGTAACTTGCCAGTTGTTTTTTTATTTATTTATTTTTTTTATTTTTTAAATTTTATTATGTTATGTTAGTCACCATACAATACATCATTAGTTTTTGATGTAGTGATCCACGATCCATTGTTTTCATATAACACCCAGTGCTCCATGCAGTACATGCCCTCCTTAATACCCATCACCAGGCTAACCAATCCCCCCTCCCCCCTCCCCTCTAAAACCCTGTTTGTTTCTCAGAGTCCATAGTCTCTCATGGTTCATCTCTCCCTCCAATTCCCCCCCCCCCATTTTTCCCTTCCTTCTCCTAATGTCCTCCATGTTATTCCTTATGTTCCACAAATAAGTGAAACCATATGATAATTGATTTTCTCTGCTTGACTTATTTGACTTAGCATAATCTCCTCCAGTCCCATCCATGTTGATGTAAAAGTTGGGTATTCATCTTTTCTGATGGCTGAGTAATATTACATTGTATATATGGACCACATCTTCTTTATCCATTCATCTGTTGAAGGGCATCTCAGCTCTTTCCACAGTTTGGCTATTGCAGACATTGCTGCTATGAACATGGGGGTGCGTATGGCCCTTCTTTTCACTACATCTGTGTCTTTGGGGTAAATACCCAGTAGTGCAATTGCTGGGTCATAGGGTAGCTCTATTTTTAAATTTTTGAGGAACCTCCACACTGTTTTCCAAAGTGGCTATACCAACTTGCATTCCCACCAACAGTGTAAGAGGGTTCCCCTTTCTCCACAACCTCTCCAACATTTGTTGTTTCTTTCCCTGTCCATTTTGCCCATTCTAACTGGTGTAAGGTGGTATCTCAGTGTGGTTTTGATTTGGATTTCCCTGATGGCTAATGATGATGAACATTTTTTCATGTGTCTGTTAGCCATTTGTATGTCTTCTTCAGAGAAGTGTCTGTTCATCTCTTCTGCCCACTTTTTGACTTGATTATTTGTTTTTTGGGTGTTGAGTTTGAGAAGTTCTTTATAGATTTGGGATACCAGCCCTTTCTCTGTAGTGTCATTTGCAAATATCTTCTCCCATTCTGTGGGTTGCCTCTTTGTTTTGTTGACTGTTTCCTTTGCTGTGCAGAAGCTTTTTGTCTTGATGAAGTCCCAAAAGTTCATTTTTGCTTTTGTTTCACTAGCTTTTGGAGATGTATCTTGAAAGAAGTTGCTGTGGCCGATGTCAAAGAGGTTACTGCCTATGTTCTCCTCTAGGATTTTGATGGATTCCTGTCTCACATTGAGGTCTTTCATCCACTTTGAGTTTATCTTTGTGAATGGTGTTAGAGAATGGTCGAGTTTCATTCTTCTGCATGTGGCTGTCCAGTTTTCCCAGCACCATTTATTGAAGAGACTGTCTTTTTTCCATTGCATGTTTTTTCCTGCTTTGTCAAAGATTATTTGACCATAGAGTTGAGGGTCTATATCTGGGCTCTCCATTCTGTTCCATTGGTCTATATGTCTGTTTTTGTGCCAGTACCATGCTGTCTTGGTGATCACTGCTTTGTAATATAGCTTGAAATCAGGCAACGTGATGCCCCCAGCTTTGTTTTTCTTTTTCAACATCTTCTTGGTGATTCGGGGTCTTTTCTGATTCCATACAAATTTTAGGATTGTTTGTTCCAGCACTTTGAAAAATGTCATTGGAATTTTGATCGGGATGGCATTGAAGGTATAGATTGCTCTGGGTAGCATAGACATTTTAACAATGTTTATTCTTCCGATCCATGAGCATGGGATATTTTTCCATCTTTTTGTGTCTTCTTCAATTTCTTTCATGAGTGTTTTGTAGTTCCAGAGTATAGATCCTTTACCTCTTTGGTTAGGTTTACTCCGAGGTATCTTATGGTTTTTGGTGCTATTGTAAATGGAATCGTTTCTTTCATTTCTCTTTCTACAGTTGCGTTGTTAGTGTATAAGAAAGCAACTGATTTCTGTGCATTGATTTTGTATCCTGCCACATTACTGAATTGCTGGATGAGTTCTAGTAATTTGGGGGTGGAGTCTTTTGGGTTTTCCACATAAAGTATCATGTCGTCTGCAAAAAGAGAGAGTTTGACTTCTTCTTTAACTTGCCAGTTGTTTTTAACCTGTCTACCATCTTTATAAGACACACAGTCTATATTTTACACATTTTTTTTGGATAAATGGTATTTTTTTCATTTCTGACTCTAGGATTGAAAGCAGATTACCCTTTTTTTTTTTTAAGATTTTATTTATTTATTTGACAGAGAAAGACACAGCAAGAGAGGGAACCCAAGCTGGGGGACTGGGAG
Organism: Halichoerus grypus; assembly: GCF_964656455.1. NCBI lineage: Eukaryota > Metazoa > Chordata > Mammalia > Carnivora > Phocidae > Halichoerus > Halichoerus grypus. The sequence continues at coordinate 35,434,731 of NC_135721.1, forward strand.
AAGGAGAAGCAGGCTCCCCGCTGAGCAGGGAGCCCGATGCGGGGCTTAATCCCAGGACCCTGGGATCATGACCTGAGCCGAAGGCAGACGCTTAACCGACTGAGCCACCCAGGTGCCCCTGATTACCCTTTTTTTAATTTAAATTTTATTTTTAAGTAAATTGTATGCACAATCTGGGGCTTGAACTCCCAACCCCAAGATCAAGTCGCATAATCCACCTACTGAGCCAGCCGGGTACCCCTGAGAGCAGATTACTCTTCAGGAGAGCCTTGTAGAGTGAGAAACAAGTGGGGGCTCTGAATGAAGCCCAGAAGGGGTGTATGGCAGTAGCTCTGAGGTGGCCACACAGTGTCCTGCTTGCTGGTCTGGTCACCTGTGGATGGGGCAGCTATGTCCCTGCGGGGCCGGTTAGGATGGTATGAAATGACTCGCACCAAACCTTCAGGCTCTGAGGTGTAGTAGGCATTCTAAGAAAAGAGCTTTCCTTTCTCTCAGGGGTGAGTTGACTTTTTTTAACAGCTTCTGAAGTTGGGATAAAAAACCACTTGATTGCTGATAGTATAAAAAGAATAGTAATGATTGGATACCTCTGACAGACTAAATCTTTAAAGCGCTGCAAACCCAAAAGAAGGAGGTGAACTATTATATCACCACCTGGCATCACATCTACCCTGAAATTTTGTTTCCTGCCAGTTTTAGCCATTTAAAATAGGCTCTTATGGAGTAATGATAAAACTATTTGTGTGGCAAAGATACAGTCAAAGTAATTTTTATGTGGTTGGGGGGTGTATTCAGGGGACGGGCCTGGCTTATCCTAGAAGTTTCTCTGTGGTCAGCCTTCACGTTCTCCCCTAGGGCTTCCTTTAGGAATCTTCCCTTGGCTTACTCACAGAGCACAGATAATTCTGGAGAGCATCCATGTGCATTCTTCTTTGCACATACATGTGCACGCATGTACACACACACACTCAGTGCCCATCCTCTCTCAGGGCACTCCCTCTTTGTGTGGGGTCATTGTTGGATTCCTGTGGGTGGGGGTTGGGGGGCAAAGAAGATAGGACAAGAGTTTTGAGAAGACTTGGTAAAAACTCAGTTTATTTTTTCAGAGTGCGCTTTTAAGTGCTTTTATAGAGCTATGAATCAACATCAGTTTTACTTATAACGATAAAATCAGAAACCCCACATACAAAATATTTTTGCAAAAATACAAAACAAAGCCATATGCATAGTATTTTTTTTTCTTTTAAATGTTTTATTTATTCATTCATGAGAGTCAGAGAGAGAGAGAGAGAGGCAGAGGCAGAGGGAGAAGCAGGCTCCCCGCCTAGCAGGGAGCCTGATGCGGGACCCCATCCCAGGACCCCGGGATCATGACCTGAGCCGAAGGCAGACGCTTAACCATCTGAGCCACCCAGGCGCCCCGCCATATGCGTAGTATTGCAAAATCTGATCGTTTCAGGTTTTTAAAATATTTTGCTGTGGTCAGAACATAACACGTGTGTCTAATTGTGACTACAGTGTGCCCATGCTTAACAGTAAGTTAACAAGTCATAAGCCAAGAACCTCGTCTCTTTTCCCGTGCCCACAATGCCAAACCATTCTCTCTTGAGTGTGGAGAATGCCATCTTCCTGGTGCCTTTTGGGATCTTTTGACAACTCCCAGTTTTGCTCCCCTTCACATGGCTTTTAAATGGTTTCAGCAACAAACGGATGAGTGGACTGGGTGTGAATGTTAGTGACAGCTTAATGGAAAGGGACATCTCCCTCTTCTTTCAAAAATACGTTTGCTCCTTCACCCAAAATATTTCCTCTCCCCATGTGGGGTTTGCAGACTTGAATCCAACCCACCTTTATGGGCCGCATTAATACGGAGACAAAACACACAGGTATGCCTTAACCTGGCCATGGGGTAGCACTTGTAAGTGATGGGGTAGCACTTGTAAGTGACGGTGTCGCTGCACCTGCTCCCGTAGAAACGAGCTCATTCAGGTCGCCTGCTGATTCTCAGGTTTTCCCTTATTCTATAGCATTAGATGGGACAACCACTTCATCTCCAATTCCTGTGTGATGTTTGAAATTTCCCTAGGAATTCTGCCTTGTGTTAAGATCAGAGTAGTTACTTTACTGACAACCTGAATTTTTATGTTCTATTTGTTTCAAGTATGAAATTTTTTTTTTTTTTTTTTTGGTCATCTTTATTGTACCACTTTTGTGTTTAGTTTATTTTGAAATGGAAGCATGTAATTAATTGGCTGGGACGTTTTTAAGGTTTGCAATTCTGAGTGTCCGGTTTTGAAAAAGTCAGTTCTTCATCCGTCGCTCTTTAACCAAATTGAGGTAGGACCCTACCACCATCACGTAGTGCAGAGTCCTGAAGTGAGGGAGATTCCAAAAACAAAACAGAGTGTGTGAGATGGGCTTGCTTCGAGAACATGCTAAATGCTCTATGGAAAACAATGTGATTTTTGTTCTGTTTGTTCTGCTGCAGCTTCCATGAGGCGGTCCCAGGCCGTACCTGCAGATACACGCCCGGAGATATGGATTGCGCAAGAGTTGCGGCGTATTGGAGACGAATTTAATGCATATTACCCAAGGAGGGTAATGATGTTTTATTTACCCCTTCTCCTCACACCCTCCCCCTCCCCACAATTTTTTTTTTCCTGAGGTGACTAGTAATAATGGAAATGCGAGGTATTACCTGTGTGTGACCCACCCTTGCTTCTCCTTTCCCATTTTCCATTTGAAAATGTTTTATGGATGAATTTAAATGATGGTAATTAAATAGGATATCGTACAAGGTGGCAAAGGGACATCCATGCTAAGAAAGGGGTTATGGACCTGCTTTGACATATTCCCACACCCACACAAATAGTAACGTAATTTTCAATCCGTGTAGAGGGTTTCTGCATTCCTTTTGGGCAGTTGGGGTCAAAGGTGAAGACCTATGAAAATTTCCATCCTCACTCAGCCCAGGGGGGCGATGCCAGCAGTAGTCCTGCAGTGTTTGACGGGCAGAGCGGGAGAGCCACCCCCTTCAGTCCGTGGTGCTGTCCTTGAATGCTGGCAGGAGGCCATTAACCAGGAGTCTGGGATCTGGGGCATAAAAATTTTATACCCTGAATTGACTGCCACTTAACATTTTAAGGTGTGCTGTTGATTTAAAAAAAAACAAACCAACCCTATGTCTTCTTCTGTAGACACAGTGTATTTTGTTGGTTTTGCCCATTGGCAATAGCCACTACCATTTGGACACCTTTTGCCCATGGAAGACTTCCAAAATGTGTAGGCTTTAACTCTGGGAGTTAGGGCTGGTATGAGCGTATGTGAGTACTTCCTGTAAAGGGTACGCTAACAAAGATGTGATAGAACGTAATTTTGGCTTGTTTACATTTTTCCAAACAACCAAGTATGAGGCTATTTCTGTTGATTTATCCAAAAAGAAGACACATCTTATTTTGTAGAAAAAGCTGTAATTGTTACTGTCATTCTTTCTTACTGTGTTACTGGTCTTCTGGCTCCTTTTTTTCTGAACGTTACAGCTTCATATAAGTATCCCTTCAAGATTTTTTTTTTTGAACCTTTTTTTTTTTCTGGAAGGAGAGGTCATGCTTAGAATACCCCAGTGTTTGTGTCCTGCTTTAAACGCTGGTCTCTTTGTTAGCTAGCTGTTGCTAAGTAAGTGGATGTTACCTGTTAATTGCTTTGAGTCCTTCTTGTTTTCCTGTCCATGCAATGCCTTTCAAGCTTTTTTTAGACACACATGGAGACATCCTCCCATTTGCAGAGGGTCTTTCATTTATTCCTTCAGTATAGGGTCTCTGTAAGGGAGCCAGGGATGCTCTGAAAACTCACATTGGATCCTCTTCATACCTTGCTATGGGTCTGTGTGTGTGCACACGTGTGCGTGCATGTGTGTTTGATGAGAAATGTGCTATAGTATGATTCTATTATTAAATGAGAACTGTCACATTGATGAATGGGTTTAGGAATTTCTTATATGGCCGTCTTTAGCTGGCAAGAGTATCCAGCATCCTACATCTGCCATTTACGGTGTATAAATTCCTTTCCAACCTAGCTCTGAAATGGTAATTGTTTTTGCAAGGTTGATTGTTTCGTAATTTGCCACTACAGTTACTCCCCCCTACCCCCAGCTCCTTTGCCTTGGTTTCCCTGAAGGGATTTTGGTGTTCCTGTGTGTGACTGGACTTTGACCCCTCTTGGTGGACCAGGAGGGACTGGTCAGAAGCAGGGCCCCAGTGCATTCATGATGACCTCATGCTGGGGTAGGGAGGCTGATTCTGACTGAAGAGGGTAGGTTGATTCTGGGGGGCATGTCCGTAATTCAGCAGGAAAAGATGGCAGAGTGGCCTCTCACGATGAGCCTAAGCAGCGAACTGACCAGCGTGCGGGGCCTCCTCTTTCTCCGTCTTGAAGGGGCTTATAGATGTCCTTGGGCCAGATCTGAACTGGAGGGGGCCGCCCAAGAGAGGAGGCTATTGGGCCCTGGTGCCTTCAGAGTCCAGAAGCTCTGGACACCAAGAGCCCACACAGCTCCACTCTGAGGGACTAAGCCTTTGGCCACAGAGCTAGATGTCTTGTAAGGATATTATGTGTAAGTTTCTCTTTAAACTTACACAGGCTATTGGTGACTCTATAAGGTTCCCCCCTGGGCCTGCCCAGATGGACCTGGTTGATGCACCTCCATGGTGGCCTGTGTGATCAGCGATAAGACATGGGCCAGGTGTGTCGTGGGGCTTGGTGCACAGCATAGGCCGATGAGGTGGACAGGTCTAGGCACGTGCAAATGGGACACAAGCTGTGGGGTTGTTTTCATTGCCTTGCCTGTCCATGGGAGGTGAGAGAACAGTGTCTAGCAGGTTATATCTTTCCTCCCCTCCTCTTCTCCCAGTGTTATTTCACAGTTTAATGTTTAAGAGGATATTGGAGATGGCCATATCTATCTGTTCAAATGAGATGCAACCTGTTTGTTCACAGTGCTTTTGGTAAAATAAATGTAAGTTAATTTCATCGCAGGATCACACTATTTTCTGGTTGTAAATCTTATTTTGCATCTCTTTAAAAAAAAATGAACCAATGTCAAAATGCGGTCACTAATAATTTAAGGGACTCTAGCTTCCTAAGTAGGCTGGGGATATTGGGGGAGGTGTAGGGACAGGCTCTAGGTTATAACCTGATTTTTCTGTAATGAAGGCAAATACATTCTCCAGATTTTATGCAAATAACCCGTTCAAAACACCAGACTCTGGATAGTGACACATTGACCCCCAAAGCTACAGACACCCGTCTTGATATTGCTGGTTAAAAATAATCCCGAGTCTGCAGTGTCACTGGTGGTCCATTTATTGGGGGTAGAAATCTGGGGTGGAAATGGGAGGCCGTAGCAGAAAATCGGGCATTCAGATCACCTGCTGTCTTCACGGTCGGGGGGGTGGGGGGGTTACTTCTTGTTGAGCAGTGTACAGCCCCCGCCTTGCTTTATAATGGTTGCTTTATAATGGATTTCAGCATTGTACATATTGAGTGTCTTTATTTGCTTAATACTATTACAGTAGCTTTTCTAAAGTGTTGGTCTTTTACTGCCATGAGCCTTGCGAAGCCTGACAGGATATTTTCCCATTTTTTCAGTTAGAGCAATAGAGGAAGGTGTCGTATAGTTGTCATGTGTTCAGTCCACTTAAGGGCAGTGGGGAAGCGTATGAAACGGAGCTGTGGAGTCTGAGCCCTTGAAGGAGGAGGTGAGAGAGGCACAGGTGAGCGCAAAGTCCCAGTGCATGTTTCCCCTTTTTCTTTTGTGACTCCGTGTACTTGCCCCCCAAACGACCCCGCCAGGGCAGAGTGACCCGTGTCCCCCTCTGTCTGGTAAGTCTGACCGCTCCAAGTCTCTGGCGTATTTTTGTAACTTTTTGTTTTGAAATAATCTCAGACTTCCATCTAAAAGTTGCAAGAATGGTACAAAGAACCCTCTTCTATCTGCCACCCGAGTTCCCCACTGTTCCCGTGTCGCCACATTCGCTTTAATGTTCTCCCCCTTTTGTACCTGTGCACATATCATTTTCTGAGCTCTTTGGGAATAAATGACAGGTGTGATATTCTTTCACCCTCAAATACATCAATGTGTATTTCCTAAGAATAAGAATATTCACTTACATAACCGCAGTGTAATTCTCAAAATCAGGAAATTAGCAGTGTGACAGTACTGTTTTGTAATCTGTGGACTTCATCCAAACTTTACTAGTTGTGCCAAAAATGTCCTTTATAGTAGCCAAAAAAAAAAAAAAAAAGTTTTTTTCTGGCCCAGGATCCAGTTTAGAGTCATGCGTTAAATTTAGTTGTCTTATTGCTTTGATGCCATTAATTTGGAACCATTCCTCCGTCTTTGTGACCCTCACATTTTTGAAGGGTCAGGACACTTATAGAGTCTCCCTGAATTGGATTTGTCTGATGTCTCCTTGGGATGAGATTGCAGTTTTGTGTTCTGGGCAGGAATATGCAGGGGCAACATCGTGTCCTCTCCCATCCATTGCTTCAGGAGGCACGTGGAAGCCATTTGTCCTGTTATTGGTGATGTTGACTCTGGTCAAAGGTGGGTCCTACCACTCTAAAGTCAGCATGTTTCCATCTGAAATGGAAAAGAAGTGTGTGTAGAGGATGAAGAACTTCCTTTCCCCATTGTATATGTTTATCCCATTAATCAGCCTAAATTCATGGGTCCCTGTTTAATTTCAACAGGTTTACTCTGCATTACTCTGAGTACTTATTTTGATCCTCAGATTGTCACAGATCTGGCCGTGGCAGCCCCCTGGTGCATTTTCACCTGTCATTAAGCATTAAAGGGCCTCGGTCGTGCAGGCACATCTAGAACCATGGCACAAGAAAAAACCCAAGGGCCCGTGGGGGTGGTGGAGCTCCCAGAAGGCATCTGTTGCTGAATGGCCTACACCCACACGCAGCCCTGACCCTTCCAGCCCCCTGTGCCTGGGCTCTCGGGGAATGCTGGGGAGCGTGGAGGTCAGTGGGCTTGTAGGGAAGAAGATTTCTCAGAGACGCTAGATCTCTGTTTTATGAAGAGGGTGAGTGGCTCGTGTGTAGCTGAATGGTGGGGCCTGGAGCACTGTGTGCTTACCACCCATTCTCAGGGGATGGTGTCCACTTGGATAGGATTCTTAGCCATGGGCCAAGGGTGCAGTCCCAAGTCTGTGGAACATGTGCTGGGCCCTTCAGAACATCAGAACATGTGCTCTTAGGGTAATTAGACCCATCCTCTACCCCACATCTGCTCCCCCCCCCCCCCCCATTACCAAGGCTGCGATCGTTTACCTTTGGTGGCCTCCCCCAGGCCTTGTAGTCAGGTTGCACAGTTTGCTCTGTGCACAGCCAGACTGCTCTTGGTTGACAGGGACTTGGGGATGTCCTGGCCGTGGCCTGGGTGAGCAGCAGCACGTGAAGCTACGTCAGACCCTCTAGATGGGCCAAGAAGTGAATGAAAACCTTTTCATTGTTTTGATCCCAAGAAACAGTGTATCTTTTGTTTACACTGCCTGCTTCCTACTTCTTCTGTCCCAGGCATGTGCAGGCATGAGTAGACTGAACTGCGGGCCAACTGAAGTTTAGCACCAAACCAGACAAAGTAGAGAGGGAGAGGTAGGTGGCTCGCAGACCGGTTTAGATGGAAACAAAAGTTTACTGGAAGTGTCACCCATTTGCATTTTCATATACGATACATGAACTTGAAGTCTCCCTCTGCTGTCCTTCCTACGATGTGAATTCCCGGTGCTGTCTCATTCCTGGTTTTATAAATGATAATCTTCTGTAGAGAATGTACAAGGGAGAGATCTAATCGGTAGCTGGCTTGTTTGGGAATAGCATAACCTGAACATAAACCCAGAGATGCGTGTTCCCTGACAACATTCTTTTGAGGCCCTCATTAATTGAACATAGAAGCTTAATAAATGAGCCACTTTCTTTTACTGTCTGAGCAAAGAATAGTGGAAAATCTGCATATGAAATACCGCCTTAAAACTAGACCTATCTCATGAGGTGGTGACTTGCCCATGACTTGATAGAATGACAGTTTTCATAGCAAAAACAGTTGTGAGTAGCTTAAATGAATTAGTGCCCGTCATTGATCTGTGATCCAGTTTGAAGATTCAGTGAGTGTTTCCCTTGGAGCTGAAGGAGGTAGTTCAGTGTTGTGGTTTTAAGTGCCTTCCAACGCCCCCCATCACGGAGTCCCTGGAGCCTGTGTGATCCAAGAGTCATCCTTCCTATGGCTTCAGCCCTTTGTGTTTTTCCCTGAGACCTTCAAGACAGCACATGGTTCAGCTTATCCCGATGGCAACTGTGGACGGCAGGTTTTCTGAACGAGGGTTTTCCATGACTTGGGGATAAAGTATGATCTTACGGGAAAGCAGGGCTTGTGGACAGGTGTGAAAACTTTGGGGTGAGGCCTTGAATCCTGAGTCCGTCCATTATGTCCTCTAGGAGCCCCATTTTCTCTCCATCTCCTAGGGATGTGGCGAAGGTCACAGGGAAACATTCAGGGACGGAGCTAGAAGTTGCTGTCATCGTTTGCCCATCGTTCTGGTGTCTCTTTGAACTATAATTGAAACATTTCTCAGTTGGTCTTCGGAGTTTAGAGAGATGCTGCTAACTTGGTTCACTTGTCTTTCAGTACCCTGCTTGTGTTGGGCCCTACTGATGCGTGCTGTCTGGGTGTACGCAAACAGGAGGCTGGGGCGCTGGGGTGTGTTTAAATGGCTGGGTGGGCATCGGCCTGGATGCGGCGGTGTTCGTGCACGCTGCCTGGGGCCAGTGCTCCATCCGTCTGTGGCAGGTGGGTACACCTGCACGCCTGCCTCACGGCGGGGGGACCCGGGCCACTCACATAGAACCGTTCAGAGGTGCAGGTGCCCGGAGGGGGACTTCAGAGAGGTCTGACTGGGGTTTTTTAATCTCTGGAGGAGGAAATGAAGATGCGCATGAGGCGAGTCTGCAGGCGTCTCTCACCATCCTTCGCTAGACTTCTCCCAGCTGAACCAGAGCAGAGAGGTTCGGGTTGTGGTTACAGTGCATTACATCTCATCAGCATTTCTCTGAGGCTGGGGCATTTCAGAACGGTGTATTCTCGCTCTGAGGCTTGTATTTTGTCTGATAGAGCCCCGACCCACCTGGGAGCTGTAAGAACCATCTCTGGCTTCTCTGTGGGTGGTCACCGTGCAGCGCCACACTTTCCAGGCGACGGCCGGGGGTCTGAGGGCCGGCAAATGGGTTAGAGATCTGCCTGGTGGAGGGGTGTGCCGCCCTGCAGGAAGAAAACCCAGGCACACCGGGCCTGACTGGAAGTCAACCAAGGAAGAGGTTGTTTGCTCTACAGAAAGCCTGCACTATAATAGTTTCTTTGAAATGATGCATCAAAAACGAAGGAGAGTTGGATTCGTGCAAATGGGATTTTCCTGTGACTGCACGGCCTGGGCAGGTCAGCGGCAGCTCCGGTGGCTCGGCTGGTGCCGGGGAAGCTCACCCCTGCCCCGCGAGTGGGAGCAGCGCATCCGGGGGAGGGGCTCCCGGCACCCTTTCCGCAGCTGTGTTGACATCCTAGTGAGTTGGGCACAAGGTATGCAAATGCCCCCGCGGCCGTGGTGATGAGCAGAAAGTGAAGCTGGGCAGCACTGCAGCGGCCTGGCACCTGAAGACGGGGCTGTCAAACCTGCTCTAAAATCTGGGCCAAGGTGGAGAGACCCCCACATCTTCCCAAAGATGCTCCACACGGGCAGGCCCTTTTCCTCTCTCATCTCTGTCACTTGTCATGAAAAATACTATTTAGCTTGACGGGGGTTATGAGTGGGTAGAGGTGGTCTTCCATCAGGATCGCTGGGGCCACATCTCTGCTCCCCACCCCCCAGCCCGGTCACCTTGGATTACGGCAACAACACCCAGCCCTGTTCCCGGAAGATGCTGCGACGGCCCCTGGGGAAGCAGGCACATCCAGACACCCACGTGACACGTCCGCACCTGCCGATCTGGCGCAGATGTTCCCTGTCTGAGTCTCACAGTCCCGAATTCCGTCTCTTCTAACATGTTACCAGTCAAAGATACATCCTTTTAAAAAGGGAGAAAAAAAAATTTAAGACCTCTTAGATATTCAGTGTTGAAATTAGCTTAAAAATTTCTGTGTGTCTCAGAGTTCTGTTGGTATTCCTTGCTTTTTCGTTTGTCTCTTAGAATTTGCTATTGAGCTCTCGGATATAATGGTGAAGATCGGGCCATGTTTCCCGGGTTACTTTGACTGCCAGAAAACTCTTAGCTAAACTCTGGCTGTTTGGCATTAGATCTCAGGTTCCCAGGGTAAGTCTCTCTTTCTTGATGTCATTTCTGATCTCTCTTAACTTTTGTGTTTTTTGCACTGTGCCCATCTGTGTGTTTTTATGGTTAAGCTCCTTTGAGTAATGCGAATGTATATGTGTTGTACTTTGAGTCCTTCAGCCGAGTGGGGTTTGGACCATCCTTTGGAGCGTGGATTGGTGAGCTTGTGTGTTCTACCCTGTGCTGAAGTCTGAGTTGACTTGATTTTGAGTCCACAAGCTTGGTCTGTCCCCTCATCTGTGAAACGTGGAGGAGAGCAATACTGGCCCACAGCATTGTTGTGAAGACTGGAAAGGGGTCTGGCACGTCATTTCATTGAGTGGTGGCAGTGAGTGACTCTTCCGGACCCCGGGCTAGGGCGCACAAAGTCCGAAGGCCTGGTGTATCTTGGGCGGCTTTTCAGAGGCTGGGCTCGTCTCTGCCTGCAGGAGAGTGGACCTGGATCCAGAGCGGTGTGCGGTGGTTACCCTGACCATTTCTCCGGGCAGCCTCGGGTCAGGGTCTTTTTTTGTATCTGCATACCTGCTTCCCTGGATTGGGCAAGAGAGGATGTCTTGCTCTGATTATTTTTGCATTAAAATAGTAATTAAATTCCGATACTTGGTTAGTCGTCTCAAGTGTAAGTTGAAGGTGGTACTTGTGCAGACACCACTGGGGCGGCTGGTGCTGTATCCAGTCATCCTCCCTCCTCTTGGCTGCTGCAGACGGAGGGAGCCCCAGCCCCAGCCCGAGTCCTGTGTTTCAGGGCCGCGGTGGCTCAGAGTGGCCCAGCTCCTGGTAAGTCTGCCCAGAACCTGCTCAAGGGCGTTCCTTTGGCGCAGCCCCATCCCCAGCTGCCACCCAGCTTGAGCCCATGTCCTCTGTTTGGGGATTCCCTGCGGAATGCTCTTGACACTGTCTCCAGGGATATTTTTCAGATCTTCCAGGAAGAGTACCTGAGTGTCCACCAGGGAAGCCTGTCCCAGCTCTGCGCCTTCCTGCCCTGGCTCTCCCGGGGCCCCACTGCCTCTCTGGCAAGCGCTGCTCTCCCTGCCTCTTATTTACCTGTGCATTGCTGTTGTCCTGTTACCCTGTTTATTTGTATGGCTCTTCGTCACCGGAGTGTAAGGTTCATAGAAAGAGATGCTATTGCACTTTTTCGACAGGAAGGCCCCCTCCGCATCTTGACTCCACTTTGGCACAGGCCTCCCATTTTACTGGAATATGTAGGTGTTCTTTGCCTGCAAAGTGGGAACTAGACCCCTGATTCCAGAGGCAGGGCGGTGGCAGTGGCTTTCTTCCAGACTGCTGTCACTGTTGGTAGCACCCACGGGTAGCCCTTGGGCTGGGCTGTGCGTCGCTGTTCTGCACTTGCTGCTGAAGACACAGGTATTGCCCACCAGGCCTAGTGGGTGCAGACACGGCCTTCAGAGTCGGGCCCCAGCACACCCCCTGTCCCGTGCAAACAGGCCTCGGGGCTGCGGGAGCCCCTGACCCAGACAGGAGCGTGGACTGTCGGAGTTGGTTCCTGGAGGGAGACACAAAGCTGAATGTTGAAGGAGTCATCTTCTGGACACATGGGATGGCCATAAAAGTCAATCACCCCAAAGAATATTGTTCCTGCTAGACCATGGAGATAAAAAGACCCAACAGGATGGGGTCCTACACTTCAAGCACTTGTGATTGTGTGTGTGTGTGTGTGTGAGCAAAAGAGATCACCTTAATGCATGAATTGTTTGTACTTAGTAGCATATTCAGTTTTTCTTTTTAAAATCTCCTTTACCCAAATGCATCCCATTAATATATCTCCCTAAAGTACTTTTATGAGTTAGATTAAAACAGTGTCACACAAGTCTGATCTAAGAAGTGTTGTTTTTTTAAAAAGGGAAGGACCAAGAATGTTCGTTAAGCATGAACGGGTATATTCGTTCGCTAGGGCTGCAGTGACAGTACATTAGACGGGGGGTTAAACAACAGAACTGTGTGTGTTGACAGTTCCGGAGGCCAGACTGAGACCTGCGGCTGGCTGCGCTGATGTGTGCTCAGCGCCGACGGCTGGAGGCCGGCCAGCCGGCCTCACCCACCGCCACCATCGTACCGCCTGCCCCACACTGGCGTCATCGGGCACCTACCGCGTGCTCCTGTGAGTGAGCTGACGCGGACGGCTGCAGGTGCTAGAGGGCAGCGAGTCTGCCCGTCCTGCAGCTCTTTCTGAGCCATGGGCCGCACCCACTGAGCTGTGCCAGTGGTCAAGGGTTTTCGGGACTGGTGTGGCCTTGGCGTTCAGTCGTAATGGCTTCCTCCATTGAATGTTGTCCAAAAGCAGTTTCTCGCTGGCTTAAAAGCATGTGCCGTGTTGTCATGCGCGCTGCCTGAGAGGGCAGGCCTCCCACTGTCCTTCCTGAGTACTTGTAGCATTTTCTTGTTTGTCAGGGATCGGGTATGTTCCTTTTGCCAAAATTTCCTGCATGGCCCCCACCCCCTCCCCGGCTTCCTTTGAACACCCCCCACATCCTTGACGTTTGGGATGCAGGCAGGACCCTAAAAAACTTGGAAAGACTCGTCTCGTGATGAGACTCTTCAGCGTGCCAGCTACCGCTGTCCACCCAATGTCCTCAGAGGGTTGGGGGGAGATGTCTCCTCTCAGACGCTGCCAGGTCTGGAAGCAGTTGGGACCTGTCCCTAATGTGGCCCTGTCCCCTTACTGGTGTCACTTTGACCGCATTCTCTGGTCGTACTGAGGCTGGTAGTGACACCTGGCTGACATGAGATTTCCCACCTTGAAGTGATTGCTTAGCCCTGCGTGAGCTTTCTTCATTTTAGTAAGTCGTGGTTTTATTTTGAATAAGCCTCTTTCAACCTATTAATATTAGTCTCAACTAAAATTAACCTTCCCCTAAATTATTCTCACACAGAAAAAGCAAAGTAATTTTGAAAGTTAAATCAAAACAAAGCAATCTTGTGTGTAAAACAGATAAAAATCACAGACTGTGGTTACGGAGCGCCTGTACAGGAATCTCTTACAGAAAGCCGATTTCCTCCAGTCTGGTTATGGAAGGAGAACGGGAAATGCCCGGGCCTTATCACAATCCCGTCCTGTCAGACAAGTACTTGCGAGCTCGTGTAAACAGTCACAAGCAGGGGCTCCGCTCGCAGCTGGTGTCTGCATGCAGTGTTTGTGTGTGACGGGGGACACCGGTTCCCAGCCCCACTCGTGGCCCGTGGTTCCACCGTGCTGTGTTGGAAGCTTCACCTGCCCGATTGAGAAGGGGCTTCGTGGAGAGCCCCGAACAGCGGAGCGCTGGTCTCGGGCATAGATGACTCATTAAGGAAACAACCTTAATGAGGGTAGGTTGCAGACCCGAACCGTGAGAAGGGTTGTAGCTCCTGGCGTAGAGGCAGGTGTGCTCCTTTGCCGCCTTTGGCTGCTCTGATTTACACCCCGCACTCACCTGCAGAATGGATGAGAACTCACAGGTGGGCCCTCCGGAAGACCTGAGGACCTCGGACACCTTTAATCTAGCAACTGCCTTTTGAACAGTTTCTCCTCTTGTCATGAACATGGTGGTCACTAGCAAAGAGGCCTTTTTAAAAATTTTTCACTGTTATTTGCTCCCCACGTGGGGTGGGAGGGTGGGGGTTGACCCCGCCTGTGTGTGTGACCGTGGACTCAGTGCTGAGCCACCCGTGTTTATATAGTGGATCCGCCCACCGGCAGCCAGAGGTGCGGTGGCGCATCCGTGCACCACTGGATTTAGCTTCTTAGGACAAACTACCCCAAATCACTGGTTTCTCAAGTAAACTACAGCTATCAGAAATTCACCCTCGGGGGAGTCGCGTATTTGAATGTTAATAACCTGGGTTGTGAGACAGTTCCTTCACATCTCTCTTGTGTCCCCTCTACCCCTACCTCTTCCCACGGGATGCCGACTCCAGTGACTTGGGGGATGGCTTTCCTCCACACCTGCACACAGGCTGAAGCATCCCCTGATCGAGGCAGTTCTGGCCAATGATGACATGGCCCATAGAAAGAATACATGTGTTTTTTAGAGGGGCAAACTGAGATTCAGGGATTGCTTTGCGGTTCCAAGCATCCTTTTGGTTTCTGTAAAGAAGCAGATCATTTGGCATGCTGCTCCTTATGTGGCGACGTCTCCCTCTGTGGGGGAGGTAGGAAGGACTTCGGCCTCGCAGTCTCGGGGGAAGGACCCGTGCTCGGAAGGTGCAGCGCTTGTAAAGGGGTGCCCTTCATAGCTGTGAAAATGGGATTGGTGGTTCCCTTAAACATAGGCGTCCCCCACCCAAAAATAACACGAGGGCTGAGAAACTAAGAAGCTTTCCTATTGTTGTTTCAGGTCTTTTTGAATAATTACCAAGCAGCCGAAGCCCACCCCCAAATGATTATCTTACGACTGTTACGTTACATCGTCCGCCTGGTGTGGAGATTGCAGTGACGACGGGTTCCTTGCAGAGCCAGACGGGTGCAGACATTTCGCTTGTTAAAACCAACAAGCCCCAGCACCACGGTGTGAGAAGTGGCATTGCCATGCAGCCCGCGGTTCTTTCCCTGAGAGGGCGTGCGGGGAGGCCGGCCGACGCGTTCCCGAGGATGCCGCACTGCACGTGGACTTGACCTTTCTGTTTGCCACATGGCAGAATTTCCAGTGGAAGTTTGTTGTGAATGTAAATGAGGGAGGATTCTTTTTAAAAAAAAAAAAAAAAAAGTACAAATCATGGTTCTTTGGAGCAGGATTTTATGTAAGAATGGTGTTTACACGTGGTGTGGGTTTTCTTCCACCTTCTTTAATAAGAACAGGTTTTTCAAAAAGGAAATGGAAACTTTTTAACCAACTCATGAATGATTTTTGTACTAAAATTTTAAGAACCTATTGCCTACTCTCAGAGGATTATATAAACTCTGCAGTGGAAACTGAGCCAGCTAATTGATAAAGCTGCCTTAGTTTATTTTTAGATTACTGTACAGAATTTTTAAACGGGAGAGGTATGAGATAGCCCCCTCCCTTCCCTGCCATTGGCTCTTTGACATGCTTTTTTTTTTAATCATTATTAATACCAAAAAAGTTCTTATGAAACGAAACTGATTAAAGGGGCAGAGGGTCTGTCGTCAGCCTGTATTGATACGCCACTCCCGTTTTGTAAATACTTACCTCCTTAAATTCAGTTGCATCTGTGGCAGAATTTTAAAACTCTTTTCGTGTATTTTTCCTTTTCTCCTTTTGTGATGCTCCTCTGGTCTGTCTGGAGGCCGGTGCACAGATTTGGTCCAGTGTATTCTCATGATGAAAGGGAATCGGGTCAGAACATGAGTCAGGATCTGCCTGTGGCATGTGCGGCCCAGTTGGTCTTGTCTGCCAGTAGCTTCCTCCCTGGGACGTGTGTGCTTTTGGCTTTCACTGGTTTTGATGGGCTTGTCAGTTACAAGTGTTCTGAAGAAGGACTCCCAGTCACAGCACAGATAGGTCCTGTGCCTCTCGGCGCTGTGGGCTCCTCTGGTTGCAGACTCTCCCGCGGTCACAGGTGCACTGTCGGCAGGTGGGGAACGTGCCCCCTCGCAGCTGAGCCCTTTGGGCTGCAGGTGTCGGAGCTCCAGCCCTCGTGGGAATTGGCACGAGCCGTGGGCGGGGCTTTAGGCGGCGGTTTCCTGGGCATCCAGGCTTTTCATCCAACTCCAGGTTCACCTGGCCTTTGATGCCTGACACTTGGTTCCCACCCCCCCAAATCCACTTTGAAAGGAAGGCTTAATTCTGCCTTCCGCTGTGCTGTAAAAATACTGCATTGGAGCCCGAATCTGAAGTGGCCTCTCAGCCTTCAGACAGAGGTCTGTCTTGTTCCCTTACTCTCGGGACACGTGGGTGGTGTTGGACCACCCTTGGTGCATCCACCTCTGTTGGGCGCGCTCTTTTCTTTCTCCACACCTGCCTGGGAGGGGTGCAGCAAATGGAGGGCCCATGAGTTGGTCTGACATTTCAAAGGCAGTTAAACAATTTGGGGGGACCCGAGAGAGATCAGGAAGCAGTGAAAGAGGAGAAGTAGAGATCATTTCGTGAACCCTCTAACTCTTCCAGATTTTGAAACCTCAGATCATTAAATAGCTTTTTAAAAGATAAACGTGATTTTTCAAACGAGTCAGCAGTGCCAACAACTCTTGTTTTGCTTTGGGCCCCCAGAGGACCAGTGTTTTCATGTGATTAAATTAAGTGGGGAAATCCATTCATTTGTATCTTGATAATTCTATATAAATATATATATATATATATATATATATCTACAGCATATACGCATTTTCCTTTAGGTAGAGAGATTTGATTCCAAATATTCTTCCTTTCTTAGGATTTTCTTTTCCCCCACAATCTTGTTGGGGTCTTGAATATTTTTAAAGCTATGTTGAGTGTGAGCTTGTGTTCCCGACATGTCTCGAACCCCTCGGTAGGGTCATGACATCCACACAGTTGTAAGGCGGTGGTGGACCTGCTGGACACACACACACACACACACACACACACACACCAAAGATGTGTTTGGTTCTGGGCACCTCTCCCCTCCCAGGATCTCCGTACTCAGTGCCAGTCTCTCTGACTGGAGCACTTTACTCTGTTTCTTCAATACTGCGGCTCCCTGGGAGCGGTGCCCGAGGGCTGTGTGCTGGCGTACCTCTGGCTCAGTGGCCGCCTGGCGTCCAGGCTGGCCGCGAAAGCAGCTTGTGAGGAAATTAGAGATTCTATGAATTTGTAGTATTAAGGAGCAGGATGTTGCACCAGGACTGAAGAGAGATGACTGGATGTCTCTGTACTGTACGTATCTGTTTATCATGAAGCCTCCCTGCGGAAGGTATGCCTACTGTGGTAGACCTTGACTTTTTAGTGTGTATTTCTTTTACTTTTTGTAGAAAAAAAAAAAAGACTAGATCCCTTTTTGGAAACTGAATGCGGGTTTTGTGCCTTGACCACCTCTTCTCCCATGAGGTTTGTAGAAAGTGTCCTGTGACTTATCACAGAAATGCAATAAACACATGCAAAAGAATCCCATGAGTAATTCTTCCAGTTACCTGTACTCCTGCCCAGAAGTGAGTTTGCCAAGAACTGCTCTCGGGGTTGCGGAGGAACCAGGCAAAAAAGAGTGTACACCGTAGAGAATAACTTTCTCCTGTTTCCCCGTCTTGATATTGTATATATTTTTACTATTTATTAGATTAGGAGGTCACATTTTACTTACCAACTGAGCCAAATGTCTGTGTGCAATTGTGTTTCCTTTACCTTTCTTGTAAAGTTTTGTACAGCATAAATGAGTAAAGATCACTGTTTTTACTAAACTTTTTCAGAATTGAGGATTGTACATATTGTAGATTCTTTTTCTGTGTAATGTGTCCTACTGTTTCATAATGCTGTAACTTGTAGAAATATTGTATATTTATTTCCTGCTTATTTAATGTCTTATGTTCTGAGAAGTGTTGACCTCCCTGCTCCCCGCCCCCTGCTATACCATTCATTGCTTTAACTCTGAGGTGGTGACTGTGAGCCCCACGCTCTTCCCTAGGCTGGGGCTGGCCCTCCAGCCTTGGTTCCTGGTAGTTCTGGTCACGTGGGTTTAAGTTCTTGGGGTTTGCTATCCTGATGATGAAGTCGGTGTTGAGCCATCAGTGAGAGACCATAAATGTGGCCGGCCACAAAATTCTACAAGAAATAGCTGGTGACTTTTCTATTCCGAAAGAGCCAGCTTCTCGTGGAAGCAAATTCTATGAAGGCCAGGCCATATCTTTTTTAATTTTATTTTATTTTAATGTATTATTGGCAGTTGGGACAGATTTTTCCATTGAAAATGTATCCCTGACAATTCAGTGTTCAGAGAAATAAAAACAGGCCCCTTTTTGGGGGTGCTGCCAGGAGTTGGTCAGGGCAAGAGGAAAGGACAGGTAAGCCAGGTTGCTCCTGCCCTGAGAGGGACGTCAGGAACACCACCTCATGCCACTTTTTGGCAACTGGTGAGTAGTTAAATTATCCCCCACCCGCTGTGTCCTGTGCTTTGAGGTGTGGACTTAATGGTCTTCAGGAGCTAATTGTACAGACCCCCACCCCCAGCCCTGAGCCATTTGGTCTCTACCTTTGATCAGCCTGCTTCAGGTTGTCTTCCTTCTGCTTCTCTGTTGGCTTCGAGAGAGGTTGGGGGTCCCACTCGACTAGATGTTAAGATGTGAAAGCTCGCGGAAGCTTTAGAGAGACCTCCTAGTGGCCCCGTGTCAGTAGATGGTTCTAGCATCCCTGCTGATTTAGCCTGGTGCCTGTGTGGTCCACTCCCCGCTCATGTGGGTGCAGGGATGGGTCCACACGTGACGCTAAACCAGCAGAGGGGACTCCTGCTCCCAACAGCATTGTATTCAAGAAGCATCCTCAAGCTCCCAGCTAGGTAACTTGACTACTTTTATTTGGGAATCAGACTTTAGAAGCTCTCCGAAGTTGTATGTGCAGGTTCTGTGACCACTAGTTACTGTATCAGGACTCATCAGGTACACATTTATAAATAGCACTGATCTGTCTGTATACGGACCGTCACTAACTTGTTTCCTAGGACCCAGCGTATGTAGCATTTGTATTGCGATTTCCCTGGCTTACTTGTGTTTTGCACTGATGAATTTTGACAGGGTAATTGCCACTTTACTTGTGCAATACTGCTGTAAATAACTGCAGATTTTTTTTTTAAGAAACTTAATCTT
This sequence comes from Halichoerus grypus, assembly GCF_964656455.1. Classification (NCBI taxonomy): domain Eukaryota; kingdom Metazoa; phylum Chordata; class Mammalia; order Carnivora; family Phocidae; genus Halichoerus; species Halichoerus grypus. The sequence goes on from NC_135721.1 coordinate 35,453,821, forward strand.
TTATGTTCTTAATGAAGTTTATATAAATAAAACTTTCAACTAGTTTTGGTGAGCTGTTTGATTTGTTTCACAGAGCGGTGGTGGAGAAACAGCTGGTTAGATATGAACACCCACGCCTCTGCCCTTTATCAGTCACAGGACGCGTTACCTACGTGTAGATTTTAGGAGTTCTCGCTTGAAGACGACTCTGTGTAGCATACTTAAAAGCAAACCACTCTTAAAAGTTTTGAAGTGGCTGGCAGGACCTTCTGCACAGTTTTCTGCCTACACAGCCCGATATGACTCAGCACTTGGGAGGTGGGGGGCGGGGGGTACTGGAGCCAGCTCTGTATTGATTCATGATGGGGCAGAGTCCCTGCCATCCCATCCTGTCTCCTAGTTGGAAGGAAGGAAAAACAAAAGATGGGGAGTCTGGTTTGACTGGTAGAAAGGACTTACGCGCAGGGCCAAGTGGATCGCCAACAAGTGTCTGGAGCCCTGTGTGTGAACAGATCCAGCTGCCTGGTAAGGGCTCCCTGAGTGTTGGGGATGCTGTGCTGCCCGGGGCGGGGGGGGGGGGGACTGGTCTAAGGGTTGACAGAGAAATGAAAGCTTGGTTTGCGGGGTCTAGGCTATAAAATCCAAAACAAGTAATTATATAATTGATCAGTTCTGCTCTGAAATAAATGCTGGGAACGTGAGACGGGCCGAGCTTTGTTTTAAGCTGGTGATCTGTTCATGTTTTTCATTTTAATGAGGCGAGCACTACACAAATACGGTCTCATCACTACAGATATGTGTGTGTCTACATTTATTTCAGATCGCATTTATTTCAAACCCAGCTTGTTTGGCTCCCATCCCCGGTCCTACTTCCTCACCAACACAAGAGTTCGAATTTTTCCAGATCCTTTCCGTTGCTCTGTGTGTTTATTTACATTACGTTGGTTTTGCTTTTTCTACAAATGCCGTAATTCGCATGTGATTCTGACTTAGCAGTAGGTCTTAGAAATTCCCATTGTGACCACTTCATTCTGACTTCTGCATCCAGTGCACACAGATAGGCTGCTTGCTGCCTGGCGTCCCACTTCTGGCATTTCTGGGTCTTCAGCGCTGCCTGGCCGCTCCTCGCCAGCAAGCGGGAGGGTTGCGTGGTGGTGGTGGTACCGGGAGGTGGGGTATCCCCTTCAGCAGAGTTGGGAGATGTCGCCAACCTGGCTGCACTCACAGCCACCAGCAGCAGGTGAGAACGCTCTCCGCCAAGTGTTCTCACGTTGGTATCAGCCTGGAGGGGGGAAGAGTAGTATTGTTAGTCGAATTCAGATTTTTCTATTGACAAATAGGATGATCTTTTCAGATATTGTTGGCATGTGCCTTTTTTATCAAGGCCTTTGCTTACAGTCAATGGGGTTTTTCATTTTTTCTGTTGTTGATGAGCTCTATAAAGCACGAGTAAAACATCTCTTAACGTGTCGGAAATATCTTTCCTTTTAGTCTGTTGCTATTTTCCCCTAACATTGTAGTATCAAGATTTTTTTTTTTTTTTAAAGATTTTATTTATTTATTTGAGAGAGAGAGAATGAGAGAGAGCACATGAGAGGGGGGAGGGTCAGAGGGAGAAGCAGACTCCCTGCCGAGCAGGGAGCCTGATGCGGGACTCGATCCAGGGACTCCAGGATCATGACCTGAGCCGAAGGCAGTCGCTTAACCAACTGAGCCACCCAGGCGCCCTGTAGTATCAAGATTTTTAAACACACAGATAAGTTGAAAGAATTGTACAGAGAACCCAGTACACCCACCCCCTAGATTCTACCTTGCGCAATTTGCTATATACTTTTTAACATCACACATACATCCACTAATCCATCTTACTTTTCAGTGCATTCCAGAGTGAACCATAGTCCTCGTACTCATCCCTAAATACTTCAGCACACATATTATTTAGGGTTGGTTCTTTTTTTTAATGAATTCTCTCTTTTGAGATAAAATGTACACAAAATAAAACACAAATGTTAAGTGTGCATTTGCTATATTTTGACCAAGGATAAAGCTGTCACTCAAACCCCTATCAAGGTGAGGAACATTGCCGTCATCCTAGAAAGTTCTCTCATGCTCCTTCCCAGGCAATCCCTCCCATCCCACCCCCAGGGGTGACCTCAGTTCTTATTTTTTTTCCACCGTAAATTAGTTTTTGTGGATAGTTTGAATAGAATCAGGCAGATATGGGTTTTTTTGTGTCTGGTTTCTTTTTTGCTCAGCTTAATGTTTTTGAGACCCAAGTTATAATCAGTAACTTCCTTTTTATTAAGTCAAGTATTATTCTACTGTATGAACAGATGACATGTGGTCTGTTGCCTTGTTCTTGAACACCTGAGCTCTTACCAGGTTTGGGGCTAGGAGGAATAAAGCTGCTGTGAATATCCTTCTTCACATCTTTTTGTGAACATATGTTTTATTCCATCACATGTTTTTTTACTTCCTGAGATGCACTTGATGTAGTTGTTACCACTTTAGAAGTCAGATTTCATCCTACTTAGGCCTCCGTAGTTCGTATCTTAAAAGACCTTCCCTCTGCTAAAGTTTCAAAAATACTACATTTTATTCATATAACTCTACAGTTTTTTTTTTATTTTTAATCTTCTGGATTTATTTTTTTTAATGATATGCTGTATGAATCTAACTTTATTCCCCCCCCCCGCCCCCCCCAAGACAGCTAAGACTCCTCTTTTCTCCACCAGCCTGAAATGGCTATTTGACATCCACCAATTCTCATATAGGTGGTTCTGTTTCTCAGTTCTTTTCTTTTCCATTGATGATCTTGTTTAATCTGCATTATCCTGATTACTATAGTTTTTCTTAATTGAAGTATAGTTCACACAATACTAGTTTAAGGTGTGCAACGAGAGTGATTTGAAATTATAAACATTACAAGATGCTCACTACAGTACGTGTGGCCACCATCTGTCACCATACAAAGTCACCACAACACGAGTCTATTCCCTATGCTGTACTGTACGTCTGTATGGTTTTATCTAGTTTACAACTGGAAGCTTGTGCCTCTTCATCCCCTTCACCCATTTTGCGTACTCCCCCATCCCCCACTTTGATTAGTCCAGTTTTGTGTTTTAAATTTCTTATCCTTACTTTTCAATATCGTCCGGACATTCAGCATGTTGTCTTAAATATGCATTTTAGAATCAGTTTAAGCTTGAAAAGTTCTGTGGGGATCTTGTTTGGGATGATGGTGACTACATATTCATTTAGGGGAGCAACTGTCATTTTTCCAAGATGTTTTTCAAGGTGGGTAGTACTTGTATCGATCTACGAGGCTTGCTGTTTGTGCTTTCAGTATGCTTGATTTTTCTTCCATATATCCTGCACATTTCTTGGTAGCTTTTCTTTATGGGAGAGACGGGGATTATCCAGCGTCCAACCCCCTTATCCTCCCTTTCTTATCTCCACCACAATTTCCCTTTCTCTCCCTGCCCCTGGCACTGCTGAGGGCAGACCCATGTCCTAAGCTTGGCCAACGCAACATTCTTTGAATCTGGAGCAAGCGAGGCAAAAAGAGGGGTTGTTGGGAGGGCAGCGTCCCTGAGGCTGTGGGGGCATGTTGGCATTCCCTGGCCGTGGTGCTCTGCTGCCCGGCCACCAGCATGCCTGGTCTTCCAGCTTCCTGTGTGTTCTGTGAGCCTGGCGCCCACCCCTCCAGTAAGTTCTCTGTGTGCTGAGTTAACCAGAGTTGCTTTCCGTTGCTGGCAGCCATAAGCACTGACTCATTCCCCCCTGTCAGGAAGGAGCCGAATAAAAAGGTGGTAAGGAGTTCTCTCTGAAGAAAACAAATTCAGAAGGTGAGAGGTGACAAGCTGCTTGTTTAAATTCTCCACTAGGGCAAGACCAGATAGGATGTGTGAGAAGATGGAAAATGACAAGGCAAAAATTCTCCAACTTTCCTAATTTCTACCATGGGGATCTCCTTTCCTGAACACTCTTGTTTCCTGAGACAAGCCCTGAGTCCTTAGAAGAAGTCATTACCAAGAAGATACATTAGAATGTTGAAGGCCCTTGTTTCTAGAATGTTCTGCCATATAATAACTGTGTTACCAAAAGGGACTCAGCAAGGGAAAATCATCACAACCGCTCCCCTTTGTCTCCTTAAAGCAGATTTGGGGAGAATCAGCTCTACAATAAACCCCTATCTGCTAACGAAACAAGATCGAACTTGGATGGCCACTCTTTAAAATATACCCTAAAGACGTCATGTTCCATTGTTGACTTTCTGGCCCAGAAGGACATCAGAGAGTTTATGCAACCTCATTTCTCTCTTAGTAATTTAAGTAATGGTTTTCCTAAAACATTCATTTATTCAATCCAAGTATGTAGTAAGACCCTACCATATCCCAGGTGCAAATGAAACTATAAAAATGCTTAAGACTAGGGGCACCTGGGTGGCTCAGTCGTTAAGCGTCTGCCTTCGGCTCAGGTCATGATCCCAGGGTCCTGGGATCGAGCCCCACATCGGGCTCCCTACTCGGCGGGAAGCCTGCTTCTCCCTCTCTCACTCCCCCTGCTTGTGTTCCCTCTCTCGCTGTGTCTCTGTCAAATAAATAAAATATTAAAAAAAAAAAAAAATTGCTTAAGACTAGGACATGCTATGGAGCTGTGCTGCTCCAGGTCTCACGGGCAGGAAGCAGAAAGACCCCGATGGAATTCTGTGGTGAAATCCCAGGGAGCAAGCTGTTTTGGGAGCTTGGAGAGGTGATGCGGGGGGATGTGTGGCTCCACCCGTGTCTCCCCCACCTCCCACCCGGCCCCAGAGCCCCCTGTAATGACACCCATGGTGACAACCAACCACTGGGCACATATGTGTGAGGTCCTCTTCAGAGTATCTCATCATCTCAAATAGCCCTTTGAAGAAACTGCCCTTATTACCCCAAGTGTCCAGATAGGGAAACTGAGTCACAAAGCATTTAAGCTACTTGCCCAGGGTCACCGAGCTCATCGCCACAGCAGTGACTCTGCCAGACCACATAGGACTACTCCCCTTCCTCCTTTCAGGTCCCGGGAGGGTCTCAGCAGGAGGCTGAGACCAGGCGGGGTCTGCCTTAGATGGGATGCCCGTGAGGCTGCCTTGCCTCAGAAAACAGTTCCAGGCATTCTGGGAACTTGTGACTCTCTGTGGCCTGATCCAAACCACCTTGTAGGGACAGGAGGGGGTGGCACACCCCATAGAGGCCCCCATCCTGCAACTCTCCGTGACCTCGTCTGATGGCCTCCTGTGGACATGTGGGTTGTCCCAAGAGTTCTGGGTATTTTCTGAGCCTCCTGACTGCTGCCCGTGTCTCTATAAGGTGTGGCCTCAGTCTGACAGAAGCTGTGGTCCCTTCCGTCCACCTGCAGCCCCCACTCACTCCAGCACGGCAGCCTCCAGGCATTTGTCCACAGGTCAGGCCATGTTAGTGGTGGCATCCCAGTCTGGGGTGATGGAGCAAAGGGGTCATGGACCCTGTGAACGTGGTCTCCCACCTAGGAGTGTAGAGTGAGGTCAGTCAGGGAGGGCCTGTTGTGCATCCGTTAGGAACAGAATGTGCTCACTTCCATTCTCATCTAGCCCTTGAACCTTTCTTCCCAGACCTGAGCTAGGAGGGTGCTCTGAACCCAGAGCCTCCCCAGCCTTCCATATGCTCCCTCATCCCCCAGGCAGCCCTGGGACTCTGCACTATGTCTGAGCCCAGAGCCCCAGCTGGGTACAAATGTTCCTTTTGCTTGTCTTATCCTGGTGCACACCCCTGGGCTCCAGGCCAGGGCAGAGTTTGGGGTTCAGGTCATCTACCCCTTTCTCCAATGAAATCTGCATTGTAGCAGTCAGGACTGGGCTCCCTGGGGACTCAGGCAGGCCATCTCCAAAAGCTGCTGCTCTTGCAGAGAGCCGAAGCTGCCCCAATTTTCTTTTCTCTTTTGAAAAAAATTTTAAGGGGGTACAAGTACATACAGTGACATGTACAGCTGCCTTGACAGACACGTGTCTAGAGCTGAGGAGTCCACTCCCTGGTGACGGTGCAGAACGTGTCCAGTTGTAAGCACGAGCAGTCCGGTCCTGCCTGCCCGAGGCCCAGGCTCGCCCCTGACCTGTCTGCTCGCTCTGCGGGCCCCAGGCTGGGGGCTCTTTCTGCAGAGGCCTGAGGAGAGGTTGGAGATCTGGCTGGGGTCCTCCAAGGTCGTTCAGGGCCTCTGAAGGCCCTTCCAACAGGAAAGGGAGACCCCTTTGCTATTTGAGTGGGTTCCAGGCAGCCTGTGGCTTGGTCAGAAACTCTTCCCCATGTTACTCAACCATGACCTTCATGTCGATATGTGTCACTTATTTCTGCTGAGAAGCCTGTCACAGAAAGCCCTGGATGTAGACGATCTGGCACATTCACTTAAAAAATAAATCCATTCTATTATCTTGACGTCTGGACCGTTGGAAGAAGAGGGCCGTGTCACCAAAGCTTCCTAGGTCATCGGCTGACATTTCCAAAAGCTTTCTTCATCATTCATTTTCTATAAAGTCTCTAACCCGTGTGAGTATAGGTGAAAAGATTTTCTTGTCTTTAATCCAAATCCCTCATTCACCAAATGTTTATTGAACATCTGTTATGTACCAGGCCCAGTTTTTTCCAAGTGCTCAGGACTCAGCCAGAACCAGACTGCTGAGCCCCCTGCCCCCATGGGCTTATCCTCAGTGGGGGTGAGGGACAAAAGATAAACGGATGAACAAAGGAACAGACGATGAAAGGCGAAGGAGATCACAGGGCCAGGTCTGGTGGTGGGGCAGGTGTAGTGGTGTGGCTGGAGTATGGAGCAGCCATCCACAAGCTCAGAGTAGTTCCAGACTGAGAGACCAGAGACAGAGAGGCCGGCATGGTACGGAGGCCGGTGAGGCTGCTACCAAGAACTAGTGTCACAGGGAGGCACTGGGGATGATGCGCTGGGCTGCAGGGCCAGGTGGGCCGTGCCCAAGAGACTGGGCTCCGTCTCATTCCGCAGGGCAGTGGAGGGCTTTTGTTGCAGAACCAACATAAGCTGATATAAATAATTTGGGGAAGATTCCTCTGAACTCTAGACTAAGGGAGACTGAAGGGACATGAGGACAGACTGTCATATGGGATCTGGGATTTCCGTTGACTATAAATTTAGGACATGATTTGGGGGGCGCCTGGGTGGCTCCATCGGTTAAGTGTCCGACTCTTGATTTTGGCTCAGGTCATGATCTCAGGGTCCTGGCATCGAACCCTGTGTCAGGGTCCCCGCTCAGCGGGGAGTCTGCTGGAGAGGGAGAGAATCTCCTCTGCCCCTCCCCCACCCCCACGTGCACGCTCTCTCTCTTTCTCTCCCTCTACCCCTCCCTGCCACTCGCTCTTTCTCTCTCTTAAAAAAAAATCTGAAGGACATGATTGTGACAAGTAGTAAAATCTGAATAAAATATGTAGATTAGATAATAATATTGCATCAAGGTTAATTTCCTGAGTTTGATCATTGAACTAGGGTGGTTTAAGAGGATGTCCTTGTTCTTAGGAGACACACTGAAGTAATTAGGGGTGAGGGGCACTGCATGTCTGCAGTTTACTCTCAGACATTCAGAAAAACCTATAATGTGCATATGTGTATTATATCTTGGGGCCAAAGGGGAAGGAGAAAGCAAATGTGGCAAAACGTTAGCATTTGGGGAGTCTGGGTGAGGGCTGTAAGGAAATTGTTTATACTATTTTGCAACCTCTTTATTAGTCCGAGTTTATGTCAAAGTAAGAAGTTAAAAATTAAGACCCCTCTGCGGTGTCTGGGTGGCGGCGGTGAGCAAAAGTGTTAGATCCAGGGGACAGAAGGCCTCCCAGGAGGCCGGGGACCTGGACTGAAGGAAAGACGCTTGGGAGGGAAGGGAGACGCGGCCTCCCAGTGTGGAGGGAGAGAGAAGAAAAGAACTCAAGGGTCCTAAGGGAGGACTTGGGCCAGGACTTGGGGGTGGGGGCACTTCCAGAGAAGAGAAACAGAGTGTGGGGGAGGAGTAGGTGTGGGGGGAGCTGGGGTGGAAGAAGGGCTAATGAAGAGTTCTGTTTTGTTGAGCTGCCAACTCAAGTCAGGGCTGATCCAGAAACAAAGTGTTATCAATTCATTTTAAAGGGAGAACGTTGGGGTTTTAGAAAGGCATCCCAGCCACTTGGACTATAACCACTGCCGATTGAAGAAGGGCTGCTGTGTCAATATTTAAGCATTTGCTTTAATGAAACATTTTTAAGACTTACAAAACACATCTGAGGAAATGGTGTCTTTAACCAGGAGAAATGCAGGACGATCAATGCCATCCTCGAGACCTATAGGAAACGTCTCTTGAGCACGGGCCAGACACTGCACCAGAAGTGGGGGTGCCGAGGCTCAACCCCGGCCGACGTGAGGCTCTTACAAAATAACCCACCTCCAGGGTCCACGTCTCCCAAACTGCACGGGGATTCGAGTGTTGTATTTTTCACTCCAGTGTGTGGCAGGGCTTGGTTGCTGCTGAATCAGCTCACTCAGGACTCCCACGGATGACTCCAGAAACCCTGTGGCCCAGGACAGCATCTCGAGATCAAGCGCATCACCCCCCGGAAGAATGTTCTGAAGGACAACACTCAGTAAGATACCTTCTGTTTGTTTAAATTTTTGTTGTAGCTGCCAAATGTTCAATCCTCATTTCTGGTTCCCCCTGTCATATTGCGCTGGCACTCGTATTCGTGCTTCCTGCCAAATTCGGGGTGAGTGGGAGGACAGACAGCATGGGCTGGAGGGCCCAGGGCCAAGGCCACTGCAAGGTGTTGCTGGGGCTCTGGGCCTGGGGAGAGTGCAATTGATCAGGTAGGGCAAATCCGAAGGGCTCAGCAAGGTCAGAGACAGGAGAAGGGGTCGCTGGCTGGGCTGTGTGTGTGTGTGTGTGTGTGTGTGTGTGTGTGTGTGTGTAGGATGGGGTAAGAGGTGGATCGGAATCAGCATGTAGAACAGGTAACAAATGGTATTGTATTGTGCTTGGTCCTGGCCTTCACAGCTCAGCTGGGCGTGGCATCTGAGGGATCCCAGAATCAGGGGGAAAGCGCCTGGTCCCCTGAAAAGCAAGGAGGACACACAGCAGGCCCTGAGAGCAAGCATTCAGGCATGGATACTTAGATGGGGCACACAGTCACTTGTGTTGGGGAAGAGATCACAACCCACATGGCCCCCAGTTGGAAAACAAGCTCTTCAGGGGGAAGGTCACCTTACACTTGCTCAGTCCTATGCAAGGATGCTGGGTCAGCCCACTCACAAACTGCCTCTGTGTGAGCCCCAATGGACCCAGCCTTGACTCCTCCCAGTCCTTCCCAGAGCAGGTCTCCTGCCACCCACCTGGTCTGGGGAGGGTTCAGGCTAGCAAAGCTCCCAGGTGACTCAGCCTGACTCAGGCACCCAGTCACCGAGCTCTGGGGCTGGACTTCCGTTGGCTCCCAGGTAGATGCTCTTGTCCCCGCCCAGGGATTTTAATAATTCTATTTGAAAGTGCATCTCTCTGCTTTCCAGATTATAAGGGTCAAGGCAGCATCCATCAGGTTCAGCAGGATCTAACATAGTGCCCGGCACCCAGTAGGGGCTCACCGCACGACCCAGGGGTGCATGGGTGGACAGTGAAATGTCCAATTAGGATTCTGTGCTACATCATCTTTCATGAAAGCCCGAGTCTGTTCTTGGCTACTAGACCATGATTTGTGCTTTTTGCCTTTTAAAAAACAGTCGTGGGAACAGTGGCCTATTCAGATTATACACTTCTTTCCTAAGAGGCAGGTCCAAACTTTGGCAAAATGGTTTTTGGCAGAGTGGGGTGGGGGGAGGTGCTCTTTTACTTCGTGGTGGCCCCTTCCTCCCTCCACATGGTGCCTGCTCAGGGCCCAGGGCCACTAAGCTTCCTCCAAACCCTTTCCTTTAAAAGCTGCTGCCCAGAGCCCTGGTGCTGGCAGGATGCTGATAGATAAAGTCCCCTGGAGGGGCGCCTGGGTGGCTCAGTCGTTAAGCGTCTGCCTTCGGCTCAGGTCATGATCCCAGGGTCCTGGGATCGAGCCCCGCATCGGGCTCCCTGCTCTGCGGGAGGCCTGCTTCTCCCTCTCCCACTCCCCCTGCTTGTGTTCCCTCTCTCGCTGTGTCTCTCTGTCAAATAAGTAAATAAAATCTTTAAAAGAAAAAAAGTCCCCTGGAGGACAAAGGCCTGATGACGCCTAGAAGTCAGCCTCTCACAATGTTGTCGGCATGGGCGCTTAGGTTGCTGTCTCAACTCTTCGGTAATCAGAAGAAAAATGACATTTGAGGAAATCGATCCCAACAGTATGGGCCATTTCCCAGAATCCCCCCGGGAGTACTCACTCCCACATCACGGTCTTGCTGTGCCTCTTTCCCCCGTGCTCCTCCCCGAGAGCCACAGGGCTGGCTCAGGGCCGGTTGGCATCTTCAGCAGCTGCAGGTCTCTGCTCGCATGTCCCCTTCCCGCTGTGGCCCTCCCCAGCGGCCCCATTCAGTCTCACCTTCCATTCTAGTCTCTGGGCAGTGAGGCTTTGCACACACTCCTGGAGCCCACACTCTGGTGTGCGTTAGAACTTGGGGTGCTGTAGGACAGCAGGGTGGGACTGAGGCCCTAATCTCTGGTGGTCCAGTGATGGGCAAGGCCTGGGCTCTGTGCTCCGTGAGAACAAGGACTGTGTGGACCCCGTTCCTTACATCCCGGCATTGGCACGTAGTAGGTGCTCAGGGAACATCTGTGGAATGATGTCGTCTTTTTTCAGGGAAAGCACATGGCTACCCTAGCACCTTGGACAAGTTCAGGGAGTACTAAATTGGGGGGGGATGGGAGAGATTCCCCCATCTCCCTCCGGAACCCTGAGAGCTTCCCTTTGTGGGACCCAGTCACGTGTGGACTTCGATTGTGCACAGATGTGGAGTACCAGGGCAGAAGTTTCCCAGAACTTCCTTCCAGAAGAAATCAGGCTTAAAATACTTGCCCACCAGATGGCCGGGGCAGCCCTGGGGCACTGCCTCTTTTATCTGATGGCCGTCTGCAAAGAGGCCTCTGGGAGCTGTTCTCAGAGCATCAAAGGGACTGGGCTGTTGGCCGCCCTCGTGGGTCACAGCACTGTTGCCTCTACTGGGGTCCAGCCCATGGGACTGACCTGCCTAGCGGGGCCATGAAAGTTTAGACAGACAGACAGGCAGACAGACAGACAGGCTGAGATGGAAAAGACACACTTGCCCCCCTGCCTCTCCCCCTGGCTAAAATCCAGTGTGTGGCCAGTGTGACCAATTGATTACACATGGACCCGGGGAGGAGGGAAGCAGGAGGGGGGAGGAGGGGGGATGGGGAAGGGGAGGGGGGATGGGGAAGGGGGAGGGGGGGATGGGGAAGGGGGATGAGGGGATGGGGAAGGGGGATGAGGGGATGGGGAAGGGGGAGGAGGGGAGGAAGGAGGGTGGGCTGCCCACAGGTAAAGTCTAACACCTGGAGTCTGAAACAGTGGGAAAGAGCCCCGTTTGGATTAACTGAACACATTCCCAGACTGCAAATCCCCTTTTCTGAAAGCATAAACACCCAAGAAGGCAGATGTAAAATCTGAAGGACTTTGGCCTCGGGGAAGTCGTGTATGTCACTTGTGTAAATAAGACCACACTGCCTTAAAAATAATCCACAAGGCGGGAACAAAACACTTTCGTTGTTATAAAACTGGACTAAGATTGCATTTTTTTTCTGTGAAATTACTTTTCAGAGTTCATAAATATACCTTATGAAAAGGAAGGAAAGAGCATTCACAAGATAGAGTACAACATTTTTTTGGATTATTTATGCTTTTTTGTGTGTCTGATTCTGAACCCTTTGAAGAACTGAAAGACTATAAAGTAAGTCGAATGATTTCTTTCCAAGAAACATCAAATAAAACTCCAGTTTCAGAGAGACAGAATTCTTTACCAGAGTTCCCAAATGCCAAGAACCTTCTTTTTCATGTTTTCTGTAACTGAAAGTTATTTTCCATAAGCCTGCATGATCTCCAATTGAAAATATCCAAAATGGAAGCAAGCCTTGCCCAATGTGAGGTTAGTTAAAGGAGGAGCCCCATTGCCCATGACTCAGAGAGGGAAGAAAATGTGACCCCAAATCTGCTCATCACAGACTCAAGTTCTCGGGGGTGGGGGGGGTGTCAGTATTTGAAACTGATGGGACACTGACCTGTGTTGATTAATCAGACAGCACGAAGCCACCTAGTCTTGCCCCTGGAGGCTGGCCTCTGTCCCCACTGTGGTCGGTGCCTGGCTTCTTCAGACCTGCGTGGCCCCGGGCCCAGCCTGTGGTCAGCAGATGACAGGAAACCTCCTCAGTCAAGTCACATTGTCCTCATAAGTGTCTGGTGATACACCACCCTCTCCTTCCCTAACACTGCTATCTATGAGGTTGGGGGCTGCTCTGGACATTTGTCCCTGTGTGTATTTATGCGCTCAGTGTGTGTGTGCGTGCATATGCCAGTATGGTGGAGATTGGGAGGGACAACCCAGTATTTATTGGTCATCTTCACTGTCCCTGAAATTTTCATGCACTTTCTTCTTCAATGCCCATGTCAGTCTCCAAAGGTAAGGATTATTGAGGCCCAGATACATCAGGAATATATTAGTTTTCTAGGGCCACCATAACAGCTTACTAAAAAACTCGGTGGCATAAAACAACAGAAATTTACTCATTCACAGTTTTAGAGGCCAGAAATCCAAAATCAAGGTGTCCGCAAGGCCGTACTCCCTCGGAAGGCTCCGGAGGAGAATGCTTGCTTGCCTCTTCCAGCCTTGGGCATTCCAGGTGCCCCTTGGCTTGTGGCGGCCTCCCTGCCTCTGTCTTCATGCGGCCTCCTCCTCCGGGTGTGTCTCTCCTCGTCTGTCTCCTACCAGGGCTGTCTCCTACCAGGGCACTTGTCTTTGGATTTAGGGCCCTCCTGAATAATCCAGGATTGTCTCATGTCAAGATCCTTGACTTAACTATATCTGCAAAACCCCACTTCCCAAATAAGGTCACATTTACAGGCTTGGCGGGGGGCGGAGGGGGCGGGCAGGGGGGTGTGGTTAGAGTCTTAACTTATCATGGGGAGGGGGGGCTACAATTCAACCTACTCTGAGGGGTAATATTTGACACTTATTGGCAATTAATGTGCCCTGGCACTGTTTTAGTGCTTTGTCTGAATGATCTCCTTCAGTCTTCGTAGTAGCCCCAAGAGGCAGGTACAAAGTATTGTTCCCATTTTTGCAAGTGATACCAAAGCGTTGAGAGGGGAAATAAGTCTTCGGATCACTCATATAGAAAGGGCCAGAATCTGGGCAGTGGTGAGAAGCCCAGGTGGCCCTGCCTGGCTCTCAGAGCTCACACATGGCTGCACCCCCTCCTAGCCAGAGCCTTCATTTCACCCCCTTCTGTCATCATGCTCGCTGACATCCACATCCAGTCAGATGGACCATACCCCTCCCTCCTCTGGTGGCCAGTGCGGGTCTCCACGGGGGCCCATTCCTGCAGTCACACCTGGACCCCCTCATTCCTCTCGCCCTCAAATCTGGATTCCCAGCACCTCTCCCTATCCTCCCAGCCCTGCAACTCAAGCTGCCCCCGGCTGCCCATTCCTCGCCTTCATCGGGAATTTGAATGCACTGAGCCCCCACGCGCTACCCCAGGCCTCCTCCCGGCTTCCCTCTCCTCCCTGTCCAGGCTCTGCTCCTTGGCTCATCCTCCATGCCCCAGTGTGAATCCCTCAGCAATTCTACCTTTCTCTCTTTTGTCACAGCCCCTTGGCCAAATCCCAGCCTGGGAGGAGCCCTCCCATCTCTCTTCTCCGTGCCTGCCCCAGAGCTGTTGACTGGTGTTAGAGACAAGCACACAGTAGGCCGGCTGCCTTGCTTTAAATTCATGGTCTCAATCTGCACGTCGGCCCCGTATGCTGCCTGGTAATCCCCCTGTTCTATTAGTCCTCTCCCCACTCCCACCTGCAGCCACCTCCCGGGCTCCTTCCATGTCTGGGCCATTCCTTAGCACTGGCTTTGTCTCACTAGCTTCTCGGGATGAGTTTGCTTGTACCGCCGTAACAAGTCAACCCCAGCACTCAGCGACCTCACACTGAGTGGTGGGCATGAACCTGCAGAGGGTTGAGATTTCATACCAGCAAGCCCACCGTGGTGTGTGGGAGGCTGTGCTCCCCATCATCTTCATTCGAAGACACAGGCTGATGGAGCCTCGACCACCTGCCGTCGTTACGGTGGGAGGAAGGGAGTGTGGCATCAGCTCTTCCGAGCATCCGTCTGGAGGTGCTGCTTGTCACTCCTCCCATTTGATAGGCTGACGCAATCACATGGCCACACCGGCCCCGGGGGCAAGGAGAAGTGTGGAGAGAAGAAAGTGATCCTATAGTGTGCTCAGAAGCAGGAGTAATGGAAACATAGTGAATGAGCATCATGGCCACCACCCCACATCAGAAGTTCCAAAAGGTCAGGGGCTGTATCTTACCTTACACTGTCTCTTCCCCGAAGTGCCCGGCCTAAGCCTGGGGCAGAGCTGCTGTGTGGGCCAGCGCCCCACCTCCAGACCCAGCAAAGAATCTCCCTCCCCGCTAAGGGGGCTTCTGGTGCCGGAGGCAATCGGGCTGAAGCTCTCAACCGAGCCTCTGGCAGAGTTTTGGATAAAAAGTATGAGAGCTGACCTCCCTTAGAGCTATGCTTTTTGTCACAGACTGCCAATTTCTTTCCCGACGAATGCCCACAGCCCTGCCTCTGCTCCACCCTGACCCCATCCCGGGACTCCAGCCTGGTCTGTCTAGAACCTGGGCCAGTTCCAGCTTGTGCCACATCCAAGGTGTGGTTTGAACGCCCAGAAGACAATACAACAACTTCTCTCTATTGGCTACAGTATGTTGAGCCCTTCTCAGAGGCCAGGCATGGGGTTAAGTGCTTTGACGTATCATTTGATTACTTCTTGTCACAAGCCAGTGAGGACGCTCCTATCATTAAGTTCATTGTACAGATGAGGATATTAACACTCAGAGAAGTTTAAAAACTTACCCAAGGTGCCCCGCTGGTAGACAGGATCTCTGGGCTCTTCCCCACCTGTCTGGCCCCCACCTCGCCTGCCTTGTGACTGGGCCCATGGCTGAAGGGGTGAGGGGTGCCAAAGGTCAATCTTTGGAGCACGTCACCAGCTCCAGTGGGAACTCAGTGTTCTTTGTGGGGGCTGGAGGGCGCAAATAATGATGGAATTTACCACTCAAGGTGGCATGGCGAAGTGTGACTTTTGTTTGATAAGCTTGCGTTTTACGTCTTTAGGAGCAAACGAACAAACCATAAAGTGGCAGTGTGTTTTAATGGACAATTTGGAGTACATTTCAGCCGAGCCTGCACCCAGAGGGAAAGGCTGGGGGTCTCTGCCCGAGGGGAGGAATGAAAGAGGCAGGCACACGGGGAGGGGCAGAACGTTGCTTCCCACCCACTGGCTGCCCAGGCTCCGGAGCTGGGCTGTCTGGACAAGTGTGTTTGCTTCTTAGGTCTTAACCTTTTCCTTGCCTGAAAAGTGGGGAGGAGTCAGTCTCATTCCCACACTGTAAATCAGGTGCTACGGTAATGACCCACAACATCTCCACTTGGAAGGCTCATTATGATAAAAATAGTAACAGTGATAACAATAGCTAACTTATCCTGACACCATGCGCCAAACAGGATGCTAAGAACTTCATATACATGACCTTTTATGAGGAACGTGAGGCATAGACAGATTGTAAAATGTGCCCAAGCTCATCCGGCTAGTGCGTGATGGCACTGGGCTAGAGACCCAGTAAGCTTCCCCGGCCAAAGTCTTCACCACCGAATTTCGTGGTGGCATGGTGATGACCATGGTGCCAGAGACAATGGCAGTGATGAAGGTGGTGCGGATGGTGGGGACGATGCTGACAGCCAATGCCCCTAAATTTTGGCTAGGTAGTTGTCCCCGTTCTTAACTTCTTCTGTAGGTGCGAGCCTCCCTTGGCCACATGGCCAAGGGTTTAATTTCAGGGGAAAGGTACTAGGTGAGCATGAGCATCCCCCCACCCCGAACAGACCCATTTCCTCCCCAGCGAGCCCAGTGAAGCCACGACCTGGGAGGTTGGCTGGGGGAGGACCCCTCCCAGGATCCCACTGAGGCATCACCCACCTGCTGCTCCAGCCAGCTCTCTTCCCCCAGCCTGGCACAGCCCCACGTGCTCATCTCATCTGCCCAGCCTGGAATGCACTTGCTGGTCCTCTCTGCCCCTGTAGCCCAGTCATCCCTCAAGGCCCACTTCGAGAACGGGCAGTTGGTCAGTTCTTTCGTTCATCCATCTGTTCATTCACTCATATTTGCCGACCATGTGCATTAAGCACCTGCCACATGCCAGGTATGTGTGGTGTGGAGGATGAGCACGAGGGGGTCAGACACAGGTTCCATCCTGTCCCTTCTTAACTGTGTGACTGGGTGAGTCGCCTCCCCGGGCTTCAGTTTTCACATCTGTAGAATGTGGATCTTCGATGACACTGTGTGAAACCATGGCTCCTGGCTCGTTGTGACCACTAGCCCCTCCCTCTAGGCACCTTCCATCAGTGATGTTTCCTTCCCTCGCAGGCCCCCTCACACCTCCTCTGCTTCTGTGGCTCTCCCTGGCCCAGCGCTTAAAGGGGGGCATGCTAATTCAGGAGTCAGTCCTGGCCACAGGAAGGTTCTGCCAGCTCCGGGCTGGGCTTCTCGTGACTCCATGGCACTGAGGCCTGGATTAGGTTCAAGGCGAAGGCCCGGCAAAAGCTGGCTCCTACCCCAGACCGCGGAACCATTGCACCTGACATAGGCCTTCCTGGGTGTCCTTTCCAGAATGGGGGAAAGAATGAGCCAGGCCTGTTGTAGCAAGGGAATACTGGAGCTCTGTCATGGTGAGCAGAACCTCCTTGCTCATCCTGATTTGCCCCTGCAGAGTTTGTAAAGGGGAGAGCCCACCTTGAAAGTTCTGCCCTTGTCCTGGTAGCACTTGGTTCACCCTTAGGGGCCACCCTTGTCCCTGAAAGGGTTGACCTCCCTCATTAGGATATCAGATGAGACGAGCACGGGGGGCCTGTGCAGCTAGACACCACCCAGCACTGCGCGTGTTGTGTGTCGGGTGGGGGTCCACGCAGAGGCCTAGAACGAGCAGTCAGGGCCCTTCAGCCATAACGCCCTAGTGCTGACCACTAGCAGGAGGTTCTAAATGGCCTCAGGTTCTTGGGGGCTGAAAAGGGATTAACCAGACTGGTATTTTTTGTACAAGTCTTCAGATAAATCCAGAAAAAAAATTCAGTAACTCTGGCTCCCCTTAATACACAAACACGGACAACTCCCCAACTCCAGAATTTCTTGAGCAGAAGCGGCTGGAGAGGGACATTGGTCTTGACCTTCCCTGTAGCCACAGGGTGCTCCCTCCCCACTGACTGTGTAGCCGGGGTAGCAGTCCAGCCTTTGATCCCTTCCCCTGCCCCACACGGCCAGACGAGCTTTGCAGGAAGGGACCCGCAGACAGTCAGACTGAGTCCTCTTTTCTCCCATGCTGGTCATCATTGTCACTTCCATTTAACAAAGTGGTCACCCACAGCCTAGTCTTTCTAATATGCCCTGTCCTCTTCTCCTCCCCATGTCACACATACAGGATGAAAACACCAGGAGTTAAGAACCTAACAAAAAGCACGCAGGAAAAGGGACAGTGGGGACAGGAAATCAAGACCATGAGGATGTGCGTGTGTCTTCTGAGAATTCCTTCCAAAACAGAGACAAGGAGAGACAGGGCAAAGAGGGAAGGAAGGCAGAAAAAGGAGAGACCGAGACAGGAACAGACCAGGAAAGGGAGAGAGCAGGCTTGCTGGAGCAGCCAGAACCTTCCCAAACAGGCTTTGCTGTTGGGGCAGATGAGATAAAGCCTTAGCTTATGAGCAGAGGAGGGGAAGGGTTCAAGGCAGCTCTGGGGCTCCAAGTCAGCAGCCTCATGCCCAGCCTTGGAGGCAGGGGGAGCCGGGGAGGGGGTGGGCAGGCAGAGTCTGTGGCCAGGGCAGCCTCTTGACCCCATTATCAAATCACACACACAAATCACATCCTAACAAATCGTGTGTGCATGTGGCAAGTGGGGAGAGTCCTTTTAACATTGTCTTCTCTCTTCCTCATTCATTGAAGACACTGACGGCTAAAAGTAAGGACTACACACACCCTGCCCTGACTTCCCCCTCCCACCAGGCCTCAGGGTGTTCAACCCAGAGTCCACAAGGCCTGTGTCCCCTGCCTTGGGTCCCATGGGTGGCCCCAGTACTGTCACCATTGTGTTCCTCATCTTTACCCTTCCATCTGGAACAGCACAGTGAAAATGCTCTGCGGTCTGCAGACTCAGGTGTGATCTCAGGTCTGCATTTGCTCCTTAGCCTCCTTCTCTATAAAGTGGGCATAATCGTCTCTAGCCTCCGGGACCACTGAATGGCCGAAATGAAAGAATGTTGGCAAAACAGCACATGGAGAGTGTCTAACGTTGATGACAAATGCGCCAATCTCCCTACCACCTTGTAAAGTAGGCAGGCGTTACTGTTACCATCATCTGCCCTTTGCTGGGTGCCATGCCAGGAGCTCCTCACTCGGCCAAAGAGCAGCCTCCTCCCCGGGTGGAGCAGGGACCAGGCTGGTCGGCCTGTCCCATAGGAAAGGCTCGATACAAGGGTGTTGAAGAGCAAAGTCCTTCGAGACCAAGATGTCTGGTTGGGGAGCTCTGGCCTCGGATGCAGCTGCTGGAGGGAGCTCCACAGAGCCAGTGAAGATACTCATCTTTAGGCTTTTTGTCTCAGGCCACAGATGCTTTATCCCCATGTCTTTTCAGGAACTTGTCTGTGTCCAGAAGTGAGACCAGGCGGGTCCACACAGGAACCGTCGTCTGGTTTTTCTGTGGTCCTATCACACTAAATCACCTAGAGAATGAAAATGCAGATTTCTGGAACTCAAATTCCCCCACGAACCTGATTTAGCAGGCACATGTGTGTAGGGGGAGAGAAAGGGATGGACGTCTACATGTCCAGTCTCCTGGGGACTGCTGGGCCAGCCAGGCTTGGGAACCCCCGGGGATCCCCCTGCACGGCCTGGCAGAGTGGTTGCCCCTGTGGGCTCCGATGCCCCACAGCTGGGTTTACATCCCGATTCCTGCCCTCTTAGTAGCTGCGGCACCTTGGCATGTCATCAGCCGCCCTGTGCATCAGTTTCTTCATCTGTAAAATGGAGCTAATGATGGTAGTGAGACCAGAGTGTTGTGACAAGGTTGAGATGAGTTACTACACCAGAGCCTCAGCTTACAAGACGTCCTCCAAAGCAGGGTGGGGGGACAGGGTGTCTTTATTTTTGGCTACCTCCTGTGGGTTCCCCGGGATCATGAAGCCAGAGCCTTGGCCTCGCCTGCAGAGGCAAGTCTGGGGCCTCTCTCAGACTCCCCTCTAACACACAGATCCCTTCCCCTGGGAGCCCACAATTCTATGGAGACAACATAAGCCAGATAGACACACAGGAGGGATTTTTTCCAAAACACTAGTGAATGCAAAAGAAGGTTTCTATGGTTACTACACACACATTTTAAAACTAAAAAAAAAAAAAAAAGATTTGTTTTGTTTTGTTTCATTTTAAAACACAAGTCAGAACCCAACACAACCTAGCGATTGCTTACAGTATCCTGGCCACAGCGAAGGCAGGGAGGCTGGACGCCAAGGCAGGGTGGGCTGCCCACTGCAGTCCCCTTGGTGTGGCCTTGACCTACAGCCACTTCCATGGCTGAACCAGGAAGTGAGAAGCCTCATCCCGTGCTGGTCAGCCACACTGACCATGGCAGAGGCCAGACCCCTTCTAGGCCAAACCAGAGAGAGGGATGTGATTCTCTGGTTAATTTTGTCAGCTAGGAAGCATCAGCCTAGCTCCAGGAACAAAGAAAGAAATTAGCCTCTATGTGGCCAGCGACCATCATGTGTTTCCTAAAATGTAACATGTTTACTTCTTTGCTCTTCAGTTTAAATGACCAAAGGAAAAGTGATTCCTTTTCCCTGGAATGACTCACTGGAGAGGTGAATGTCAGGGCCCCGAGGGACAGCAAGAAGCTCACTGCAGTTCTGGCTCCTCGCTCCCTGCTGTCAGATCTTCGTGTGTTTTTTCCAATGTCAGAAGGATTTAAGAACATCTAAATCATCATTAAGACGTGCAGGAATATACCTGAGGCCAGCTTCCTGGCCCCCTGACAATTTCCCTACATTGTGTGGAGTCTGGAGCTCTCTCCTTGGACGGGTCCCAGAAATCTTACCGACTCTGCCCCTCCGCACCGGGAATGAGATCTGTTTGCTCTTGAACCGGTCGGGTTCTCTTCTGAGCATGGGCTGCGAGTCTTGCTAAATACATTTGTGTTAACTCTGAAGGTGGAGATCTCCGGAGAGTTTCACATCAACGTCTGCCCTCTGCCCGTTTTCTCCATTTCCTATATTCTGCAAATTACAGACCCACTAATTCACCAGGCTTCTAATTCACTTAATAGATAAGGGGCAGGTATGCAGGTCTCTCTCCAGTCCAGGAAGGGTGGTCAGAAGGGAGGCCCAGCTCTGTGGGAATGCAAACGGTCACAGTACTCTTCCACATGGCCAGACGACCTCGGAGAACAACTGCATTCCCGTTTCCTGAGGTGTCTGCATCTGCCCACACTGACTCATCACATCCTGAAGAACCCTGTGAGGCTGGCATGACGACAGCATCCCATTCTCAGATGGGGAAATGGAGGCCCGGCAGGGCGAGCGACTTGCCCAAGTTTGCAGAGCTAGTAGGTGATAGAGTGATACTTTGCACCCAGCCTGTTGGCTCAGTAAGCCATAACCCCCTGGGCCTCCTGACCCTGTGCTCTGCTTCCTGTGACAGCTAAGAGCAGGACAGCAGAACCTTGCAAAGCAGAACGCGGATTCTTGCTTATCTTTGCGCGGAGAACGTGCCCCATCTGTGGACCCAATCTGAATATGTTCAGCATAGATCTCGGCCACTGAGACCGCAAAACAGTGGATGTCAACCCTGGCTGTGTCTAGGCTTGTGAGCTTTTAAAATTTCCAATGCCCTGGACTGTTCACCAAACCACTGTAATCAGATTCTCTGGAAGAGGGAGCCAGGGATCGATTTTTAAAGCTCTCCAAGTGATTCCTGGGTGCAGTGAGATTAAGAGCTACCACCTAGTACTGAATCAGCAAGAATCTGAGGGTTCTTCATAGGATGTACCCCCTTCTTAGATTTTAATCACCTGATACCCCTTGCAAATGACCTGGATACTGCCCTCCTGCAGTAGGAAGAGAAATGTGCCTTGATGCAGGCGTGGTTTTACCATAAAAAGCAACCAGAGTGCTTATTTAACCACCAGAGTGTTTATTTAACCACCATGCCCGCTTTTCCACCATCCAAAGGGTTATTTCTGGCAAACATTCTCCAATCTGTGATCAGACGATACTAAATAATGTTCCCATAGCTACACTTGTTTGATACTCAAGGGTGAATGACCCCATGGCAAACTGTGCCTTAAAACTTGCGTGGCTCTGCTGTCCAGTGGCGTAATACCCAGAGACTGGGGACCCACCTGAGCAGGGAGGGCGTGGTGATGAGGGACCACTCCCACTTCCTTGGGAACAGTCTAAGTGGGTGAGTGTCTTGGGCCAGCTGCCATATACATGCTTACTGGTGAATGGTGTCATGGAAACAGGTCTTACTTGGTTAAGCTCTTTTTTTTTTTTTTAAGATTTTTTATTTATTTATTTGACAGAGAGATAGCACAAATAGGCAGAGAGGCAGGCAGGGGGAAAGGGAGAAGCAGGATCTCGCTGAGCAGGGAGCCCGATGCGGGGCTCGATCCCAGGACCCTGGGATCATGACCTGAGCCGAAGGCAGCCATTTAACCGGCTGAGCCACCCAGGCGCCCCTGGTTAAGCTCTTTTTGGTTAAAAAGATTTTCATGACAAAATTGAGAGGGGGGAAAAAAGATCCATAAACTTTCCACCCTTCCAGGCTTTTCCCCAAAATATATTTTATGGTTGCACTCATTGTATATGGACACTTTCACATCCTGCTTTTTTTAATTATCACTTTGCTACACTACGATCCAAACCTCAATAACCACAAGTTATTTGACCATCCCTATTGCTCGCTACTTGATTACCTCCATCTCTTTGCTATTATAAGCTACACTTTAAGGAATATTGTACACAGGCAGTGTTTTCCTTTTTCTGGTTTATTTGTTTCACATGAATGTATAGGACTAGAATTACTGAGTAGGAACTTTTAAATGACTCTATTACCAAATTGTTTTCCACAAGAGTTATATTACTACATATTGTCATTAATACCAGATACATGGCAGATCTCATAAAATTTCACCAGGATTGTGTATTTTTCATATGTTATTTTTGGGGCAGCTTAATATACAAAATAATGCCACGTTACTACTGTAGTGGACATTTCTTTGATTACTAGCAAGTTCCATTCATTCATGCACGCAGTGATGATTTTATGTATTGGATGCCCATTCTGTGCCAGGCAGTGTTCTAGGCACTGGAGAGACAGCAGTGAACAAAACAAACCTCAATCCCCACCCCTGAGGAAGTCGTCTTCTAGTGAGCTTTTTCCTGTTTGTCTGTACTCTGGCAACTGTGTGACTCACTTAACAGTAGGGGCTGGACATTTGGGCAGGTTCCACGCACACCTTTAATTGGTGCAGCCTTGCACAGCAGAGCTTCTCTGAAAGCCCTGTGTGCAGGTGATAAGGTGAAGGCTTGCTTGTGCGACATCCCTCCCGCCCCCTCCACCCCACCCAGCTCCCTGGACCTCCAGGCCCTTCTCTCTCTCTGGTACTGGCCGGCATTCCTGGGTAAATGGAAGGCCGGCAGAGCTGAGGGGAAAGGTGGGCTGGCCACTGCCCCGGGGCTATATGATATGAAGGGTGCCATATCAGCCCTGCCCGTGGTCCAGTGCCCACTCACTGGAAGGCCACCATCTGGGCCACCCCCAAAACAGCGGCAAGTCACAACCCTGCAAATGATGGGAAAGATGTCTGTTTGCAGGGCCACCAAAGGATTAGCCTGTTCAGGGTTGATCTTGCCCGGATGCAAGCTGGGGTTTCCTTCATCTCCTAGCCTGAATGGACTGCTCGTGCTGGTGTCTGGTTCTGAATACTCGGCCATGCTTTCTTTCCAGAAAGTGAAATGAGAAGATATGGATGTGAAAATATCAAGAATATTCTCAGTAACTGAGGTTAATCATTAGAGCCAGTAGGAGGGGTCTCGCTCTCACGTCTGACTTGGGGTAGTCAGGGGAGCAAGCAAATGGTTCTGCTTGTGGGCTACCTGCCCGAGAAGCTGGGACTTCAAATCATAGTGGTGTAGACGTACCCGCCAGTTTACTCCCCTGGGGTTCTCAGCTCCTTCAGTGTCTCTTGCTAGCTTTTTTTTTTTTTAAACCTTATAAGAATTCACACACATCTTATACAAAACCTAGAAAATAGGGGCGCCTGGGTGGCTCCGTCGGTTAAGCGTCTGCCTTCGGCTCATTTCATGATCCCAGGGTCCTGCGATGGAGCCCCGCATCGGGCTCCCTGCTCAGTGGGGAGCCTGCTTCTCCCTCTGCCTGCCACTCCCCCTGCTTGGGCTCTCTCCTCTCCCTCCCTCTCTCTCTCTCTCTCTCACTCTATCTCAAATAAATAAATAAAATCTTTTAAAAAAAAAAAAGACCCTAGCAAATAATATAAACAAGGAGGAGGAAATAAAACACTCAGATAGTCACTGTTGACATTTTGGTGCACATCCTTTAAAGGTAGGTATGTGTGTATGCACCAATGGAGATAAAGAAGTTGGATAGGTAGACGTGGAAAATGGGATCATTGCAGTGTGCACGCTAGAAAATGGACTTCTTTTCCACTCAGGATTCTATTGTGAACAAGTTTCCAAGTCCTTAAGTGTTCTTCTACAACATTATTTGTCATGGCTGTGTGTTACTCCACAGAATGGGAAACTACAGCATATTAACCAGGCCCCTCCACAGAGCCTTCCTGAGATAAGGACACATGGAAGCTTTATCCACAAGAGACTGGATGAATGAAATCAAAATCATTTAATTTTGTCCCCACATTTCTTGGGACCAAAAAAAAAAAAAAAGGTGGTCATGATGATGATGATTACTGGCTACTATCCTTGTTCTTTGCAAGTTCCTAAGTCTCACATTCCATCAGTTCACCATGGAAGCACCAAGTATGTGCCCAAGAATCCTCTTGGATCCGGAGAAGTGGCCTGCTGTGACAACCTGTCCCACTGGGTACTGCTGCTGTGAGTTTGCTCGTGGTGGGAGATATTTTGTCACCACAGACAAAGGATATTCCTTCCTAATTCTTTTTAAGTAAACCGGTGCCAGGGCCTGATGATCTCTCTCCTTCAGGAAACAGCATCTCTTATAAGTAAAAATCCTTTTTTTTGCCTCTAGCAAAGAACCCGATGCTCCAACATTGTTACAAAGTGTGTGTGCTTTGTTTCAATCTTGCCCCAAATGCCCATATAGAAAGAACACAAGAATTTAGAAAAAGTGAGAAGTGAAGTTTGGGTGTTTTGAAAATAACTTCTTTTTTTTTTTTTTTAACTTCTTTATTTGTCAGAGAGAGAGAGAGAGAGCACAAGCAGGGGGAGTGGCAGGCAGGGGGAGAAGTGGGCTTCCCGTTCAGCGGAGGGTCTGCTTCAGATTCTACCTCCCTTCCCCTCTGCCCCTTCCCGCTCTCTCTCTCTCTCAAACAAGCAAATAAATAAATAAATAAAATCTTAAAAAAATAGGGGCTTCTGGGTGGCTCAGTCCGTTGAGCATCCAGCTCTTGACTTCCACTCAAGTCATGATCTCAGGGTCCTGAGATTGAGCCTGGTGTTTGAGGTCCTCTGCTGGGCATGGAACCTGCTTTAAGATTCTCTCTCTCCCTCTCTCTCTGCTCCTCCCTGCCTCTCAGAATAAATTAATTAATAATAAAATTTGTGACACCATGGTTACAAAATTTTTTTCTTGTGATCATTTCATAATGTGTACAAATATCGAATCATTATGTTGTACACCTGAAACTAATATAGTGTTATATGTCAATTATACCTCAGTAAAAGAAGAGACCTCTGAGCATTGCCCAGAGGTTGATTCTTAAAATTTAAACTAATAAACAGTGTTTACATTATTTAAAAAATAATAAAGTAAAATAAAATATGACTTTTCAAACAATAAAAGTATTGATAAAATCACACAGCTGAAGATAAATACACTCTCATTTACCTCACCAGTGTTTCCTGTTTTGGTTAACACATTTTAATTGCCTTCTTTGGGATTTCCACTACAGCTCTTTTACCTTCATGTCTGGACTGAGTGTCGCGCACGTTCTGTCCAGAAACCCAGAGCCCAGGGGTTGTAAGCAGAGCCTAGAGTCCTTCATCGCCTGTCTGGCTCAGATATCTGCCCCTTGGAGTAAGAATCCTGACTTGCCCTGAGGGTGAAAAGCACCAACACATGAGAAAGAAAACTCTAGATTTGAGGCCCAGCCCAGAGTAGCCCAATAAGTAAGAATTGTCCCATTGCTGCTAACCCCTGGTTCTGGTTCTGCCTGGGGAGACCTGGGGGGCAGGTGGTTCTGGTTCCACGCAAAGAACCTCAAAGCAGGCCTACCTCCCCCTTGAGAGGTCACACCGGTGTCATCTAATTGTGGCCAGGCGTGGAGAGTCCTGTGGGCTTTGGTTAGGTGCTGTCAGTGATTTCTGAGACCTGTGGAGGCTAGCCAAGGAGGTGGCCACACCGAAGGGAGGGGCAGCCTTCCAGCACTTTGTACAGAGAACCCGTCATCCCTTGCTGGGGCTGGCTTGCTCTGTGAAGTGGAGAGAGGCCCTGGTTCCTTGGCTAAAGAGAAGACCAGCCTAACTTTGGCTCTAAGCCAGCTCTAGACCCCCCAGGCTGCTAGAGCCTCAATCCATCCTCCAGCAGAGATCCCTTCTGACACATGGTCGATGGTGGAAAAAAGCATAGCTCCCCCGCCCCCCACTTAGTTCCTTCAGCATTTACTAAATTTGAGATGTAAATTACATGCAGTAAAATGTACACGCTTATTTATGTATTTCCCCCTTTCCACGACCACCAGCATCAAGATCAAGATCTGGAGCATGTCCATCACCCACCCCCCGATAGAGGGGACCACTATCTGATTTCTATCATCCTAGTTCTCGAACTTTATAAAAATGGAATCATACAGTGTTCAGATTTTCTGTGTCCAGTTTTTTTCACCCAGCGTCATGTTTTTGAGATTATCCAAGTTTGCATGATCACTAGTTTGTTGTTTTTCAGTGCTGAGTAGTTTTCCACTGAACGGCTTTAGCACAACTGGATTGTGTCTCAGTAGACTTTGGATAGATAGGTGGGTTGTGTATTGTTTTTAGCTATCGCAAACAAAGCCTATGAACATTTTGGTGGACATTTGCAGTCACTTATCTTTGATAAACACCTAGGAGTGGAGTTGCTGCATGACTCAGGAGGTGAATGTTTAATTTTACTAGAAAATGCCAAAAATGTTTCCAGTGTTACTGTACCATTTTGCATTACTACCAGGAGTGAGAATTCCCCTTGGTCTACATATTTGTCAACACTTGATATGGTCTGTCTTTAGCCATTTGCATGGGTGTTACTTCTTTTGTGGTCTTAACTTACATTTCCCTGATGATAATGGGTCGAGAACATTTTCATGGGCTTATTGGCCATTTAGTTATCCTCTTTTGTGAGGTACCTGTCCATTAAAAAAATGTTTTTGCCAAAATAAATTGGCATGGTTTATTACTTTTCTACTGGCAGCAATATGAAAATTGCTAGGAATTATACTTTTGTCCCTTCCAGATTATCTGCATTAAAACCATAATTTTTCAAATTATATCAAACAAAAGATAAGAAACAAAATTCCAGGGCACCTGAGTCACTAGTTGGTTAAGCGTCTGACTCTTGGTTTAGGCTCGGGTTGTGCTCTCAGGGTCGTAATCTCAGGGTTGTAAGATCAAGCCCTGCATGGAGTCGCACATCTGGGTCCATGCTGGGGGTGGAGTCTGCTTAAGATTCTCTCTCTCCCACTGTCCCCCCCCACCTTAAAAAAAAGAAAGAAACAAAGAAACAAAATTCGGTATTAAAATCCTCAAAGCAATTAGGTATCAAAACTGAAGACAAATTTCTATTATGAGAAGAAATAAGATATAGTTTAAACAAGACCTGACATTACAAAAAATTAAGTCTTTAACTGGGCAAAAGATCAAAAGTTAATTAGAACAATTTTCAGATACGGAATACCATTTGTGCATTTTTTAGATCCATTACAGTAGTTATATTTCCTACAAAACCAACAGGAATTCTGGGATACAGTGTAAGATAATGGAATTTGGGCAAAGAGCTCCTACCCTCACTTACTTAATCTATATTACGTGCATATGTGCAGATGGGGAAGGTTAGGGGTCCACAAGAGGGTCCACAGACTGGCACATCACCAAGTATGCATTGGACCCCAAAGTTCCCTCTTCAGTGGGCTGGGCTTCCTGAGTTTTCTTTGCAGCCTGTCTTTCTTTTGCCATTTTTGGCTGGTGTTCTGCTACAGTTCTTTATAATCCCACGAGGAAAGGCAGACCACTGTGGGACTTTTTGACATTTTTAATCTTATGTCATGCTCATTTTTGTTTTTCTCCAGTAGCCCCTGGTTTTGGTCAATCTGTGCCTAAACAGCACTTAATCATATCTTTGGGTTCCTCCTGTGTGGGCTGCCTTTGTTATGCTGTCTTCGTTCATCCATCAGTTTCTTTTTTTTTTTTTTTAAAGATTTTATTTATTTATTTGAGAGAGAGAATGAGATAGAGAGAGCATGAGAGGGGGGAGGGTCAGAGGGAGAAGCAGACTCCCTGCTGAGCAGGGAGCCCGATGCAGGACTCGATCCGGGGACTCCAGGATCATGACCTGAGCCGAAGGCAGTCAGTTAACGAACTGAGCCACCCAGGCGCCCCCATCCACCAGTTTCTACTCAGACACGGTGGCCATCAGGTAAACCTGATTTTGTCTCCCTTATGCTTTTAGATTCTTTCTTCTGAGAGCCTCACGAGGCTATCCAGTTGTCTTGATTTTATGTCCCTGAATCAATTAATCTTTCCCTCAATCCACCGGAGGCACACAACCTTCCACCAACGGGAGCACATCTCATAAAGCTGAAAACCAGCTTTCCTATTTCCTGCCTCAACTTCCGACCCATTTCCTGCCTGGCAGTAATGTTGTGGGCTTGTCATAGCTGCATCCAAACTCTGTGAGAATCGTCAGTCTCTGATCATGTCTCCACTAGGTGGGTAGAATTCAGTAGCACACTTGGGGCAGTGGTTAGTTTTGTGTCAACTTGGTTGGGCCACAGTACCTAAATATCTGCTCCAACCTTATTCTGGATGTTTCTGTAAGGGCGTTTTTAGATAATATTTACATTTTCGTGGGTGGACTTTGAGTATTGCAGATTGCCCTCCATAATGTAGGTGGCCCTTATCCCATCAGTTAAAGGTCTGAGTAGAACAAAAGACACATCTGCCTGGAACAAGAAGGAATTCTGCCAGCGGACTGCTTGCCTTCTTCCTGGATCTCCAGCCAGGAGATGCCAACCCACCCTACCAGCCTCCGTAAGCACGTGAGCCAATTCCTCAAAATAAGTCTCTTCACACGCACGCACGCACGCACCTGCACACACACACACACAATTATTGGTCCTGTGTCTCTGGAGAATCCTGGCAAAAAAATGTCAGGGCAAGTCTGGAGTCCTGAACCACAGCACCTCTGGTTCTTCTCCTGGCTGCCACTTGCAAAGAAAAACGAACCTATGAACTGGCTTTAATTTTTCAAAAATCTTTGTTCCCAAAGTCCTCATCTTCTTGGGATCAACATGGCTGAGGGAACATCATCTCTCCGCCAGTCAGGGGCACCCTCCTCAGGCAGGAGGGCCTTTCCCAAAGCTGGAAGAGCGTGATGTAGGGGCATGCAATCAAGACCACTGGTGGTTAAGTGAAGAAATTTCTACATTCTGGATTTGAGTTGTCAGTCAGCTAAATGTGTAATGAAGAGGTTCTCCCAGTTTTTAGCTGGCCTTTGCTCTTTTGTAATGATGCCTTTTAATAAACAGAAGTCACATTTACCTCTTTTTTATTTATTTTTTTAAGATTTTATTTATCTGACAGAGAGAGAGAGAGAGAGAGGGAAACAAGCACAGGGATCTGGAGAGGGAAAAGCAGGCTCCCCGCCGAACAGGGCGCCTGATTCGGGGCTCGATCCCAGGACCCTGGGACCATGACCCGAGCCGAAGGTAGATGCTTAACCAACTTAGCCACCCGGGCGCCCCAAAGTATTTTGTGTATTTTCTTGGTTTTAAAATATTTTTTATAAGTAATCTCTATACCCAATTGTGGGGCTTGAACTCAAGACCCTGAGATCAAGTGTCATATGCTCTACCGACCGAGCCAGCCAGGCGCCCCCTCACATTTACCTCTTTTTAAATTTCATGGTTACTGCTTTTTTTGTGTCCTGAGAATTCTTTGCCCACCCCCAACATCACAGAAAGATTCTCATGTTTTCTTCTAGAAACTAAACTATAAAGTTTTAGTTTTTACACTTAGGTTTATGATCCAACTTGAATTAATTTTAGTGTGTAGTGTGAGGTAGTTGTCAGGATTTTTTTTCCCATATAATATCTAGTTGCTTCAGAAACATTTTTTTAAAGATTTGATTTATTTACTTGAGAGAGAGTGCAAGTGACAGAGAGAGAGAGAGAGAGCACGCACGCGCATGTGGTGGGGGAGGGGCAGAGGGAGAGGGAGATGCAGACTTCCCTCTGAGCAGGGAGCGGACTATGCTCCATCCCAGGACCCTGGGGATCATGACCTGAGCAGACACTTAACCAACTGAGCCACCCAGGCACCACAGAAATATTTATTGAAAAGAAAAAAAAAAAAGAAAAGAAAAGAACTTCCTGTCCCCCACTGAATTATTTTGGTACCTTTATCAGTGTAGGTATAGACATTTTTATCTAAGACTCTTGGGTGGGTGGCTGTGGGCACTTGATCTGAGTCTGCGCTGACGGGACAAGAAAGCATCAGGCTTATCCTAGGTGCATCTGTATTTCAGATGAGTGGTCCTCCTAGTGCTAAGATGCCTGGTCCTTGGCCATTTCCCAATCATGTTTGGGAATTCCCGTTTGGAAGTCTGATGTTAGAGTCAAGCCTTGGCTTTGTCATTGAATATCTGAGGCATATCTTGACCTCCCTCTGCTTCGCTTTCCTTATTGGTAAAATGGCAAAATGGCACAAACCGATGTACCAGACTGTTGCAAGATCAGTGGGATAACAAAGCAATGAAAATACTGGTTATTGCCTCTTTCTTCCTCATTACTGTTAACTCCTTGAGAGCAGAGAGCATGTCTTATGAATCTCTATACCCCACTGCCCTGAAAGACTATCTGGCACATAGTAGTACTTATTACATATATGGAGAATAAATAATATTCTTTTCGGTAGCTTAGATGTAACCATTTATATGGCAATGTGCTGTGATTTATTGCTACCAAATTCAGTGGGCAGGTCTGTCTTCATCTTATTTGACACAATTGACAGTCCTCCTTCCGGATGCCCTTTATTCTCTCTGCTTCCAGAACACCACACACTCTTTGCTTTCCTCCTGCTCCTTCTTAGCCTTCATGGCCACAGCTGTTGACTCTTCTCTAAGTCCTGCGGCGTCCAGAGTTCATTTCCCACCTCACTTTTCTTCTCTCTGCACACTGCCTCTTTGGTGATCTCATCCACTCGTGCTATTTTAAGTGCTATCTCTGAGCTCCTGACTCCTGAATTTCTGTGTCCGTTCAGAGCCCATACACACATATGCATGGTCTTTTCTACTTTGATTTTAACAGGCATCTCTAATTCAGATTTGTCTCAAGCAAAGCACAAGATTTCCCCAAATCTGATTTTACCTCACTCTTTCTTGTCTTGTCTTGGCTTTTCAAGTTTTTCCAGACAAAATCCTATGAGTCAGCTTTGGTTCTTCTCTTCACCCTCACTCCTCACATCCAGCTCTTCATTAAGTCTAGTTTGCCTGTGCCTCTGAAATGATTTTTGAGTGTATCCATTTCTTTCCTTCTTACCAGCACACCCAAGTCCAAGGTGCCCACCCTCTCTTGCCAGAGCCACTGCAGTGGACTCTGGGCTGCTGTCGCTAAGCTTCCTTTCTCGGAAGTCCAGATCATATCACCCCTCCTGTGCAAAACTCCGTCTTAAACTGACGTCCAGACTCCTTACCCCAGCCTGAAAGGTTCTATGTGAGTGTCCCCTGCCTGCCTCCTTGACTTTGTAGACAAATGGATTTATCTATAGGGAAACCTGGAGGATAAGGACACAGCATTCCCGACATCCAGGAGGCTCAGCCTTCTATATGGTTATGTCATATCTTGGAAGGTCCTACAGTTGAGTCTAGATCTGTCAGATCCTCCAGAAAATATCCAGTGGAAATTGCATATGTCTTGCAACTGAACACCTAATGTATCAATTACCTAGAAAATACTGATGACCGAAATCCACCAGTGGCTGTCAATGTGATTATAAAGCACTAGTGACCCGTAGGCAGTAGTGGGGAGTGATGACCGGGTGATATGGTGAGTGGTGGTGACCCGGCAGTGCGGGTAAGTGGTGGGAACACAGTGGTTGTGATGATTGGTGGTGACCCGGCAGAGGTGGCATGCTGAGTTGAGGAAGGCACGTGGGTCCTCTGGCCAGACTGGCTTGGGTTTTAATCCTTGCTCTGCCCCATCTCTCTGAGACTTGGGGCACGTGAGCTGCTGAGGCTCTCTGAGCTTCATCTGTAACATGGGGTGATACTGACCTTAGAAGTCTGCTGGAATGTTGCTCTGGCAGGGCATCTTTTTCCGGAAAGGGACAGGAAATGCCGTCACTGTTCTCTTCCCCTTCTCCTACAGATACAAAGTCCAGTGGTTCCCTCAGGACGTTATAGCAGAGATGAGGTGCAACGCTGATGAGGGGTTCTGTACACCCAGGCCCCTGGCACTCTGCCCCACCTCCCCACCTCCCCTTGGTGTGGTTAATTCTAGGAAAGCTCTTGCAAAGGCACCAGATTTTCCAGTAAGAAGTAGACTGCTGCTTCAAATGGCTATGCCCAGACGGGGCCACCTTAGTGACAAGACCTGGTACATTTGGGGTGCCAAGAACAGCCCTTCAGTGTGGGCCCCTTCACAACAGTTGGGCTGGGAGGTTTGCTCAGGGAAGCAGAAGAGGGAAGGCAAGACTGAGCATAATGTTGGAACCATTCTCTAGTGAGACAAGATCTCCCACAGAGTGAAAAAAGCAAAATCTTAAAAGTTAGGAAATTATGAGAACAGAAAAGAAGTATGTCCTATAGATTATTTAGAAGTGGTCGAAGTGAAGACCGTGGGATTTTTTTTTTTTCTTTTTTAAGCAAACAACCTAGGATGCAGCAGCTAGTTTTGACACTGATAGAATCTTAGGGAACTAGCTTGTGGTCAGCCATAGGTACTTTCCACACCCACGAACCACCACAGGGACTTAAGTCCAGCAGAGCTCGAGTTCAGATTCTCTAAACCAAAGAGAAAAGCCCCACGTGGGGTTAACTGGCAGCCACGTGCTACAGACAACCCAGATCTGAAAACGAAAAAAAAAAAGGTGTGTGGAAACAACCATATTCTGGTGGTTTCTAACATAACTATTGTCTTTCTCTCAGTGATTTGCATCACGCTGCAGAGATGTTGTCAAGCAGGCTCCAGGTCAACGTGTAGATTTTGTGTGCACCTGTTTGCAGGCCAGAGAGAGAACAGTCATATGAGAGCAGAGTCTTGATACTCTCCATTGCCTTATTTTCTTGAAGCAGCTTTATTGCAGTGTAACTGACATACAAAATACTGCACATCCCTAGAGCGTACTGTTTAAATTTTCACGTATGTGTTTATCCACGAAACCATCCCGACAGTCAATACAGTGAACATCGCCATCACCCCAGCAGTTTCCTCATGCACCTTTGTAATCTCTCCCAGGCCTCCCTGCCCTTCCCCCTCCATCCCTACTTCTTTGTTTCATTTCACTATAGATTTTCATTTTCTACAGTTTTACATAAATGGAATATACAGTATGTAGCCTTTTTGTTGGTCTGGCCTCTTTCACTCAACGTAATTGTTTTTGAGATTTTTTTTAAAAATTTATTTGTTATTTATTTATTTGAGAGAGAGAGAGAGAAAGCCCAAGCAGCAGGGGGAGGTGGCAGAGGGAGAGGGAGAATCCTCAAGCAGACTCCCCGCTGAGCACAGAGCCCAATGCAGGGCTCCATCCCAGGACCTGAGATCATGACCTGAGCAGAAATCAAGAGTCGGGCGCTTAACCACCTGAGCCACCCAGGCACCCCTGTTTTTGAGATTTATCCATATTGTGTTTATCAATAAATCATTTTTTTCTTTTTCTTTTTTTTTTTTTTCCCCGAGTAGTAGTCCATTGTATTGATGTGCCACATTTTTTTCCCCATTCCTCTGTGGGTGGACATTTGGGTTGTGTCCAGTTTGAGGCTCTTACAAATAAAGGCACTATGAACATTTGTGTTCAAGTCTTTGTGTGGACATTGTACTTCCTTTTCTCTTGGAATTAAATGTCTGGGACACGTGGTAGGTGCATGTTGAACTGTTTTTCCAAAGTGGTTGTATTATTTTCTATTCTCACCAGCAGTGCATAAGGATTCTCTTCCTCTATATCCTTGCCAACACTTGCCGTGGTCAGTCTTTTTCATTTTAGCCATCCTAAAATATGTGTAATGTTATCACATTGTGATTTAAATTTGCATTTCCCTAAAAGCTGATGATGCTGAGCATGTTGTGCCATCCATTAAACCTCTTTGGAAAAATATTCAAATAAGGTGGAGACTGACCGTGAAGGGGGATGCAGGCACTGTTTCGGCTGATTGGAATGTTTTGTATATTCATAAGGGCATGGGTTGCACAGTCCTATCTATTTTTCAAAATTTTAATGTTAAGATTTATACATTTTACGGTATATAAAATGTACCTCAAAACCAAAAAGAACTATATATAGATTAGTTTGGTTGAGGTGTCAGTAGAAGATAGATGAAGAAGGTAAAGAGAAAATCAGAACGGTGGAAAGTGAATAATTATGGAAACTGATGATAGGGACATGGGGCTTGAGTAGACCCTTTTGCTTCCTTTGTTTGAGATTTTCACAACAAAAAGTAAAAACAAATGCATAGTCCCCCTGATCTAGAGAAGACGATGACCACTTCATTTCCAGGAAAAACAAAAAACAAAGGAAATGAGAATAAATTGTGATGAGAGAGTGTATGTAGCTTAACTAGGAAGATATTTCATTACTAGGAAAACCTCCCCTGCAAAGAGTATCTTAGTGTCTGATCGTCTTTAACATGTGATCTTTATTAGTTTTAATTGTAAAAGTAATATAAACTCAATGTAAAATAATCACACGTTAGAGGAAAGCAAGATTTAGAAAATGACTGTCTTCTATAAGCCATTCAGAGTTTTACATACATGTGCGTGTGTGGGGGTGTGTGTGTGTTTGTGTGTAGACAGACAGGCATTATAATACACGCATTATTCTGCTGCTTCCTCTTTTTCACTCAAGCAGTCTACTTCGAAATCTTTATCAAACAGAACAAACAGCTGTTTAGAAGCAGAAGGTAAAACCAGATGAAACAGAAGAGTCTTTGGATTCCAAGATTATGCCAATTTTATCCATAGTCTAAGTAAGATCTTAAATATGGATTTTTACCTAAATATGTAATTCTACATAAATAAGATGCCTCTTCTCTAAGGTCAACACCAACAACAAAACCCCTGACAGCAGGGAGAACAACCCCAATCACAAGATTCTAAAGCTCGGTGGTTGCGGGCAGCCGGCCCTCCGCCCCTCTGGTGAGCAGATGGCTGTTGGGCTCTGGGTCTGAGGGGCCCCAGTTAGCAGGATGACTCAGCAAAGCAATGGCCTGGGGAGCATCGAGGAGGCTGGCCAAGACTAATTGCTGTCAGGAGGAACATTCTTTTTGGCTAATTGCTCTTTTAAGATAATGAAAGTGTTTTAGGTTCCCTTTTGTCCATATGCAAATAAACTGGTGAGTTAAAGTCACTCCCAGTGCAAAGAGGACCATAGAACACACATCATGAAGATGAAGTGGTTTTCCCTTCATTTTGCATATTTTCTTGTCTGCACTTACATTCAGGTTTGTTTCTCACTTTATGGATGATCCCTTCTCTGTCGCCCCACAATTATGTATTGTAGCCATTTCAACTACGATGCCCTGATTTTGTAACGTTAGCCCCAGTAGAACATCAGACAGGAACCAAGAATAATCACCTGTGTGGAGGGATAGGGAGTAGATGGGGCCTCCCTGGGATGACAGAAATCTGGGTTGGGCTTCTTTTGTATTGTACAAAGTTTAACTCTAAGGAGCTCACGGTATCTCCATTCATGATTTCTGGTTGACTGGTAAATTTTCTCAGCAGGGATTACAGACAGTTCCCGATTTAGATGGCTTGATTTATGACCTTTCAACTTTAGGATGGCCACAAAAGCGATAAGCATTCAGTAGAAACCACACTTGGAACTTGGAATTTTGGTCTTTTCCTGGGCTAGTGATACACGGTGTATACTCTCTCATGATATGCAGCCCCATCAGGGAACTGTGGTTCCTAGCAGTCCCGGCATCGTCGAGGTAACCAATGGAAACAATCATTCTGTTTTTCACTTTCAGTACAGTATTCAATAAATGACATGAAATAATCAACACTTGATTATAAAATAGGCCTTGCGTGAGATGATTTTGCCCAACTGTCAGCTAATGTGAGTCTTCTGAGCACGTTCTGAGCTGTGACGTTTGGTAGGTTCAGTGTATTAAATGCGTTTTTGACTTACAATATTTTCAGCTTACAATGGGTTTATCACGGGCGCCTGGGTGGCTCAGTCGGTTAAGCGTCTGCCTTTGGCTCAGGTCATGATCCCAGGGTTCTGGGATCGAGCCCCCAGTTGGGCTCCCTGCTCAGCGGGGAGCCTGCTTCTCCCTCTCCTGCTCCCCCTGCTTGCTCTCTCTCTGTCAGATAAAGAAAAGAAAAACAAAAAACAAAAACTAATGGGTTTATCAGAACGTAACCCTATCTGAAGTTGAGGAAGATCTGTATTTAACAAAATGATTTGATGTTTCTAAGAGCTAGTTGCAGTGACACATGCGAGTGACACAGGTGGGTTCTGATGAGACAATTACGGATACAATTGAGACCATGTGATTACACCGCAGGGCGGTGCATAGAGCCTTGTGCATTCACTTATTTATCCTTCCATAGACTCAGCTAACTCTTACTATGTGAAGTTCGGATACCAGGGTCTGGGCTACATGTATGTCTTATACACCCAGCCCAGTGACTCCCTCAACTTCAGCCTGTTCTCTGAAGACACAATCACGAACACACCTCAGAGCCACACTCCATTTCCCTTCCACTGGAGGAGTCGGCTGCCTTCTTCAGCAAGCCCAACCCCAGCTACTGTGACTGTCACTGCCCATGAGAGCCTCCAAGCCCCCCACCCCTTCCTTCTCCTTGGCCTTCTTCCCCACCAGTTCCTTGGAGTTGACATAACATTCTCAGGTTCCGCCTGGGGTCCTCACAGGCCTACACCAAATGTGTTCAGAGATCGCTCATTTTAGAGCCAGACGCCTTCCCAAAGAGGCCTGATGTGAGTTCTCCAACATTTCCGCAATTAAGGTCAGCTTGTCCTTGCTTCTGCACCCAGCCTGCACCCTGCCCAGTCCACACCAAAGCAAAATCTAGTCCCTCAAAGGTCAGGCCACCCTGTCCTTCCTGAGTCTCCTTCCTGCCTCCTCTGGGAAGGGTTCTCAGGTGCCCTTTTTATCTCCACCTAGCAACCCTCAAGTCCCTATCACAGAGGTTTGATTATAATATCACATACTACATTTGAAAAAGGAAGAATAATCCTCCACCCCTTTCACACCCAGACACAACCCCAGTTATCATTCTGGGGGATTTACTTGGGTTCCCCTTTCCTGTGAAGGCTGTTTCACTCACTTGTCATCCTTGTCTGCACATGGCGTCACGTCTTCTGGTGGCCACAGCCACTCCTCCTACGTTGTTCTCACAGTCCTTCATTTTAATACACAACACAGAATTAAAACATTTGTCATGAACTATAACTTGAGCACTTGATACGTCTATCAGAATGACAATTAACACTCTGATGAAGCTTTCCTCCATATCTTGGGTTATTTTCTTGGAGAGAGGGTCATGAACTCTTGCAGTTCTTGACACATAATGATAAATTGCCCTCCATGGGAGATTGTACAAATATACACTGTCAAGAGCAATGTGGGAAAATAGGATTTTTACCATATCCTCGCCAACATACAAATTATCATTAAAGTGTTAATTTTTGTTCATGTATGAGGCCAAAACATGGTTCTTTGTTGCTATTTCAATTCGATTACAAATGTGAATGTTGAATACTTTCCTTAGACTAGTTAAGTCACTGTGGCTCTAAGCCAGTTAAGTGCTTTGCTGTCTTTCCCTTTGGTTTTTATACCTTTGAAAGACTATTTTTTGCCAAATTTCTGCAAGCTCATCACCTCTAGCCATTGATGCCAAGCCTGCCATGCTTCAGAGAGCCTTGGCAGACTTGTCACTTCTACCCACTGATGCCAGAAATGCCATGTTGTATAGATCCAGCTTTATTTTTGTTTTGAAGTGGTTACCCCCTCTCTCAGAGAGGACCTGGCAAGGGTTCTATCCTGTCATGGTGAATTAGGTGCACGTCTCTCTTGTCTTTGGGAATTGGCCTGTTGGGCTGGAGTTGGGCACCAGGTGCTCCCTCCATCTTGGTTGCCCTTTTGGGACCTTTATACCCGGAGTGCCCAGTGGGCACTAGCTTGGGAAAACTTTTGATCCACGTGGACTGTGTTTGGTCAGTGACATTTAAGGGGTGACCCAGAAACAAGGCTGCTTAAGGGCTGGTGGCCTCACCAAAGAAGACTCTAAGCCACTCATCCCCTCCAACTGCCACCATAGCACCATGCTTGGCCCCTCATAAGCCAATAAGGGGCCAGAGTCTCTCTAATTCAAGCATGATGGGGCAGAAGGGAAGGTCTTGGCATACAAAATGTGTCCCCTGCCTGAGGCAGTCAAATGTACTGTGTGTGCACAATCAACCAAATGTTTGTGGCACCTTTATGCTGTCCAAGCACCCACTGACTACCTTCACAGCAGGACAGACCCTTCCAGCAAAACCACCTTCACTTGCCAGGGTAGCAGCCTCCTTGAGCAGAGTATGGAGGAGATAAAATAATGAAATTACATCTTCCCCAATTAGAAGGAAAGGTTGCACTTCCTTTGATTGCCTTTGCCCTCAGAAAGTGGCTCGGCCATACTGTGGCTCCTTTGGACTTTGGGGATTCCCTGTAAGGCTCCCTATTTCTTCCTCCCACACATTGTCAAAGTCTGTACTGGGATATCATGAGTTGAGAAGTCTGAGATTTTCCTGTTCTCTTTATCCAACTTTATCAAATTCCTACTGTGTGCTAGACTCTGGAGATGAAGCCAACTTAAACTTGGCCTGCCCTCTAGAAGCTCACAGACAACGAAGTCCATGACCAAAGTCATGTGGGCTGAAGGGAGGGCAAGTTTCCCAGAAGACATGGAGCCTAGGCTGAGTTTGAATTTGAGTAAGAGAGAGAAGACAGATGTTAAATTACAAAAGGCCCTGTGTGCTTGAAAGGTTATGTGAAAATCTCTGAGCCTCATAAAAGATTTCGGGCAAGCCAGGGGAGGGAGGGATGGCTAGCTTTGCATTTAGGAAAGATCCCTTTGGCAGCTGTGTTGGGTATAGATTAAAAGGTAGAAAGGCCAAGGGTAATGGTCTTACCCCAAGGAGGAAGTGGTGAATGCCTATGCCCAAGTGGAAGCAGTGGTGGTGAACGTGGAGGGAACATGGAGTGGCTTTTCACAGAAGAGATCTGCCCTGCTCAGATTAGGTAGTGCTAGAAGAGGGAGCTTCCTGGTTTAGGCAATGGACGCATATTTGGGGGAAAGAAGATGAGTTCAGTTTGTATCTGTTGAATTCTAGACAACAAGGAGATATCCAAGTGTTGTTCTGAGTTGCCCAGAGACCGAGACCCCATAACAGCATGTACGAGGTGGTTAAGTACCTGGGTGGGTGGGACTACTCAGGGCCTGCTTATGGAGGAGGTGAGTCCTATGGCTGAAGCCCGGGTCACAGCACAAAAGAGATTGAGAAGCCCTGGTCAGAGCGGTTAGACAAAAGAGTTTCTGGAAGTAGGTGTCTACTCATGTCAGATGTTGCAAGGAAGGCAAGTAAGAAAAAGATCAGGAAGTATCTACTGCACTGGGACAAAGGAGAAAGAGTGAGTACTAGCAGCTGGTCCAGGAAGCTTGGCTGTGAGAAGTCAAGATGAGAGGGGAATGTGAGGTCAGGAGAGAGGTCGTGTCAAGATGGGAGATTTCATGTTGAGGCATGGAGGATTTCTTTAATTTGCAATATGTAGAAATACAGCCACCTTTTCCTAGGGGAGTGGCATGGTTTCTTTTTCTTGGCACGACAGCTTTGGAAGCCTGGTTGGCTCTGGAAAGTGAGTTTTCTCCCAACTGTGTGTGGAAATAGAGAGGACAGGATGAAGGGTGTTCTACCAAAAAACTCAACGGGGTTGAAGAAGGACCAGAGAGAGGAAGGAAGAATGAGCATCGTGGAGGGGGTGCTGAGAAGGGGAGGGTCCAAACAGCACACCTGGAGAGAAAGGGGGGATGAGAAAGGCCCAGGGGCAGCCAAGCCAGGCCTTGGAAGGACAGGATTGACTAGGATTCTACTTGAACTTACCTGTTTGGCCAGGTAACCTCAAATCTCAGTAAAAGCCAGTCATGCCCATTCACTTTTAGAGAGTAGAGGTCTCAATTAGGGACAGGAGGCCTTAGATCCCTGTGGGGAGAAGAGAAGAAAACAGCCAGAAGAATTAGATGTGAATGAGGGGTTGTTGGTTGGGCAGAAGAGGTTACAAGGTGCCAGGTCAAAAGTGCTTCCCTGAGCACCCTGTCAGTGCCAGGGTGGCCCAGCCCTTCTTCCCACTAACTGGGAGGAGGGTCCAGCGCATGTCATGGACTGTAACAGGCAGGAAGCTGGCAGGTGTAGGAGCCCTTGGTACTGATGCTTGCCTTACTGAGGGAGAGACCAGGAAAGGTGGAGAGGTGAAAGAAAATGGGTCAATTTACCAAATAACCAATTTGTTGAAAATCATTTTGCTAGAGAACCAATTTCCCTGATGAGTGATCCCTGGAATTCACCCAAGAGTTGTTTCAGTTAATTACTTAAAAATTTATAGCAATTTGTGTGCTTTGGTTTCCACAACACTGAAGATTTTCCCATAGATTAATTTTTCTGTTTCACTTACATCTAGCAGTTTCTTTTGGTTTACAAGTTGTCAGGTCTATTTTCACCAGACGTTTTCCTATAGATTTCTCAACCCGTCTCTGGCAAATGTCAGTTTTCTGTGGGTTTCCATATTTCAGAAGTGGGGCACTCCTTGAGTGCACTGTATGTTTTTGGTGCCAATGGATGGGTTTTCCCTCAACTGCATTTACTGTCAACTCTAATTTTAAAGACTTGTGCCTAAATTGAACTATAACTCCCGCTTTGGGATTTTGCCACTGGGGGAGTTGTCATGGATATGTGAAAATTAACATGCAGAAGAAACTTTTATCTGGCTGACTGCCAAGCCACTTTGACAAAATTGAGAAAATGCAAATTGGTGTAAAATTACACTTGAAGGACAAAACCACTTTTTTTGCAAACCAAAGGTTAAAATTTAAAAAAAAAAAAAAAAGGCTCATGCATTACCCAAACCTTTATAAGTAACTTTTGAAAAGTAGGCAGCTTCAGAAATGTGAATCCCACACCCATAAATCCAGTATAAAACGATGGAGAAACCAAAAGTAAAACTTCTGAACTAAATAAAAACCAAAGGCCAAAATGTTGAGAGATATCATTAACAGCTTTCAAAACTTCCAATGCAACACATCTTATTACACATTTTGTAAATAATTAATATAAATAAGTTTTGGGGGATTTGGAAATCTGTGGAATTGGTCACTTGGCAAATCGATTCTTAACATACTGGTTTGGGGAGTGGGTCACTCTGAGAATTGGCGCTTGGCAAACTGTCTTTCAGGACATAGCTCTGTTTCTTTTTTATTTTTTTTTTAGAGAGAGAGAGAGAGAGCATGCGTACAAGCAGGGGAAGGGGCAGAGAGAGAGAGAATCCCAAGCAGGCTCCATGCTCAGCACAGAGCGCGACACGGGGCTCGATCCCATGACCCTGAGATCATGACCTGAGCTGAAACCAAGAGTCGGTCACCTAACTGACTGAGTCTCCCAGGCACGCCATCAAATGTCTCTGTTTCTGAAGAGGGTGAGAGGGAGGCTGGTTGAGAGACTAGCTAGTTCTGAGCAGGGTTTAGAGTCTGCTGGAAAGGAAGGGAGGGAGAAAAGTAAGGTTATGCACAGAGATGGGCACGAGAGGAGTTAGTTCCAGAGGGTGGAGAGCTGAGCATTTTGCTGAGGACAGAGGGCCTGGGAGAGGGGGTGCCTGGGGCCACCGAGGAAGCAGGTCCCTGGCACCGGGGTGCGGTCCAGCTGGGGCAGGAGCCTGGAACCTCAGCCACACACCAGGGCCATTTTCTTCAGCAGTGCTCCCCATCCTGCGGAGGACCAGCTGGACTGCTCTTGGGGCTTGGGGTTTTTCTGGGCAGGTGCTTTGGGAAGACAAGGGAGAACGAGATTTAAGGAAGATGGAGAGATGCCCTGGAAATGAGAGGCCCTGAGAGGGAGCAGGGATGGTCATGAACACAGCAGGGGCCAAGGAAGAGGAGAAGACGGTGTGGCCAGGACCATGGTCCCATGCAGGGCAGGAGCAGGGCTGCTGGCAGTGAACAGGCTGGGGAGAGGAGATGGGTGAGAAAACTGGGAAAGTGGCTCAGACTCTGGAGGGGGCACGGGGTGGGGTGCAAGGACTCCCCCTCTCCCCGGGGCCGAGGGGGTTGGGGGCCTGGAGTTCAGGTTTGGGGACACGGGAGGCCGTGGCGTTGGCTGAGTCAGCCACACAGACCCTGAAGTTGCTGAGTCAAGGACATGAAAGGATAGTTAGTGCCATTCTCAGGCCCAGTTCCACTGGCTCTTCCCACTTGTACACGACACCCATACCCACCTCCGCCACCACCCGTCACCTCTGTTGCCTCCGCCACCACTACCGTGAACTCTTCTCCCACAGAGAAAAAAGGGCTTTGAAACACTCTAACCTCCCCCTGTCCCCATCCCTATGTCCTTCCTCCCTGTCTCTGCCGGATGGCAATTAACACAGTCACAACTCTGGAACCTGCTCTGTTTCTGGGCAGACACAACCATTCATCCATGAGAGAAGAATAAAATTAATCTATTCCTGGCTTTGTGCCTCCTATTCTGTCTTTCCTCCCACTCCTAGGGGACAGCCCCCCACTCCCACACACCCCCAGTTTCTTCCCAGCTTCCCCTCTCCCTGCCCCCCCGCCCCCCCCCGCAGGCGGTATCAGCCCTCTGCAGGTGACTGGGCTCGGCTGGGGAGCCTCTGACCGCAGCATCTCCCCATCCTCTCTCCTTGGAGCTCAGCCACAGCCTGGGGCGCAGCCGTGACTCCTGGGGTGGGGGACTGGAAAGCCCTATTAAAATGCTAATATGGCATCTGGAAGGGGGAAAGCATTAAGACAGCGGTGAACATTCAATCCCGAGGCTTCCTCCTGCTTTGAGCAGTCTGGGCTGTGCGTCACATGCAGAGTGACATTTTTTACCGTCCTTCGCCTGGTATGATCATTATGTGGGTTCTCCCGCTCTCCCGCCAAAAGCCAGGCACTCCCAGGACCCACCAGGCCCTGTCCAGTCTCAGAACCACCACCAAGGGGGGCCGGCTCCAGAACTGCAGGAAATTCAGCGGTTTTCAGCACCTTGAGCCCCCACCCCCCTGCCCCACATGGCCCACCCCTCCGCCCCCCACCCATCCCACTAACACTTTTCATGCCTCCGGGCCCAGCGTC
The DNA here is from genome assembly GCF_964656455.1 of Halichoerus grypus. NCBI lineage: Eukaryota > Metazoa > Chordata > Mammalia > Carnivora > Phocidae > Halichoerus > Halichoerus grypus. The sequence goes on from NC_135721.1 coordinate 35,497,107, forward strand.
CAGCCTGCGATCAAGATACACCACACCATCCCACAGCCGCTGGGGTACTGCGCCCTTCCTCTCCTGTCCACTGCCCTGAGGACATACCAGCCCTGGTTACCGCTCAAATCTAGCAAGCCAAAACTGGCTCGGGGGTGATTTTTAAAAGTGCAACATTTTGAGACTTCTACTTCTGGAAAGACAAGTAGACATACTTTTCTCTATTCTTCCCACCAAGTACAACTAAAAACCCAGGGCATTATCTAAAACATCCAGGAAGACCTTGAAAGGTATAGAGAAGAAGGCAGCCTGACTAGGACCTCTGCACCCCCAACCTCCCCCCCCAACCTGGGGGTGGTGTCACGGAAGACCAAGTGAAGAGCCGGAACTTAGGAATTCCATCCTAACAAGGTGCTGACCTTCCTCCCCGCCAGTGCAAGTGGAGACCACATCAGGGAGCTTGGCTGTCCACCCTCAGCTGAGGAACATCCAAATGATGTGAAGCAAAACGGATAGAACTGAGGAGAGAAATAGACACATTCACTGTGCTAGCCGGGTCCTTCAGTACCCCTCTCTCTGTTGCTGATGGAAAAATCAAGCAGAACATCAGCAGAGACACACAACACAGCAGCGCTACGGACCAACAGAATCTACTTGGCATTTGTAGAATACTGGACCCCAAACCAGCAGAATACACATGCTTTTTGTGCGGCCCCAGGTCAGGTAGCAAGATGAAGCCTCTCTGGGGCTATAAAACAAACCTCCACAGACGTACAAGAATCGAAATCATATAGAATGTGTTCTCTATCATGGAATCAAACTAGGAATTAATAGCAGAGATATCACAGAAAAATCTCAAACACTTAGAAACGAAAACAGTCCACTTCCAAACAATCCATGTTTCAAAGTGGAAGGCTCAAGGGAAATAGAAACGTAGCCAAATGAAAATGAAAACACATCAAAATCTGCAGATGCACGAAAGCAGCGCTGAGAGGAAAATGTATATCATTAACGCTTTCGTTAGAAAAGAAGACCGTTTTCAAATCAATAATATCAACTCTCACCTCAAGAAATGAGAAAAAGAAGAGCAAAATAATCCCAAACAAGCAGAAATAAGAAAATAAAAAGATCTGAACAAAAAGCAAGGAATAGGGTGGGTGGATGGGGTAACTGGGTGATGGGCATTAAGGAGAGCATGTGATGTAATAAGCACTGGGTGTTTTATAAGACTGATGAATCACTGACCTCTACTCTGAAACCAATAATACATTATATGTTAATTAATTGAATTTAAATTTTAAAAATAAGTAAATAAAAAAGCAATGAATATGGAAAACAAAGAGAGAGAGAGAGAATCCGTGAAACAAAAGCTGGTCCTTGAAAAGCTCAATAAAACTGACAGATTTCTAGCAAGATTCTGCAGAAGTCTGCAGTGATATCACCTGTTTCATTCCTGGGATTGGTAATTTATGTCTTCTCTCCCTTTTCTTTTGGTTCAGTTTTACTAGAGGTTTGTGTTTCTTGACTTGCACCTAAGTGTTTATTTTTTTCTTTTTCTGTGTGTGAGATTAAAAATAGCATTGTATTTTTTGGAGCACCTGGATGGCTCAGTCGGTTAAGCTTCTGCCTTCGGCTCAGGTCATGATCTCAGGATCGTAGGATCTAGCCCTGATCATCCGCATCTGCCTCGCTGCTTAGTGTGGAGTCTGCTTCTCCCTCTCCATCTGCCCCTCTCCCCCAGCTTGTGCTGTCTCTCTCTCTCTCTCTCAAATAAATAAAATCTTTTTTGAAAAAATAGCATTGTAATTTTATTTTTGGTTTCCAGTGCTCATTGCCAGTATATAGACATTCAATCGATTTTTGTTACATTAATCATGTGACTTTGCTGAACTCACTTATTAGTTCTAAGAGTTCTTTGGTAAATTCCTTGGGACTTTCTACACACACCTTTATGGAATCTACAAATAGGAACAGATTTATTTCTTCCTTTCTGATGTCTTTTATTTCCCTTTCTTGCTTTATTGCACTGTCTAGAACTTCCAGTACTATGTTAATTAGCCTCGCCTTGTTCGTGGTCTTAGGTGGAAAGCATTAAGTTTTTCATTGCTAAGTAGATGTTAGCTGTTAAGTTTTTGTGGATGGTTTTATCAAATCGAGGAAATTTCCCATTATTCCCGTTTTTTTGAGAGTTTTTGTCATGAATAGGTATTGAGTTTTGTTTCTTATCTGCATTAGTTGAAATGATCATGTGATTTTTCTTCTTTAGCTCTGTTAATATTGTAGATTACACTGATTGATTCTAGAATACTGAACCAGTCTTGCATCTGTGGAATAAAACCCACTTGGTCATGGGGTCTTATTCTTTTTTAGAGTGAATTCTATTAGCTAATGTTTCCTTAAGAATCTTTGTCTATATTCATGAGGGATATTAGACTGTAGTTTTTTGCACTTTGTCTGGTTTTAGTATCAGGATACTACTAGCTTCATAAAATGAATTAAGAAGTATACCTTCCCTTCTCTACCATTTTCTGGATGGCATTGTGTAAAACTGGCATTAATTCTTTCAACATTTGGTAGAATTCTCCAGTAAAACCCTCTGAGCTTGGAAATTTCTTTCTATTTAATTTTTAAATAATGAATTGAACTTCTTTAATAGTCATAAAGCTGGGGGGCGCCTGGGTGGCTCAGTTGGTTAAGCGACTGCCTTCGGCTCAGGTCATGATCCCGGAGTCCCGGGATCCAGTCCCGCATCGGGCTCCCTGCTCGGCAGGGAGTCTGCTTCTCCCTCTGACCTTCCTCCCTCTCATGCTCTCTCTCTCTCATTGTCTCTCTCACAAATAAATAAAAAAAAAAATCTTAAAAAAAAATAGTCATAAAGCTGTTCAAATTATCTATTTCATGTTGATGAGTTGTGGTACTTTATGTCTTGCAAGCAATTGGTCTATTTCATGTAAAGTTGCCAAACTTACATATTTAGAGTGAATCACAGTATTTTTGTGGTGATGGAATGGTACTGTATCTTGATGACAGCAATGGTTACAGGAATCCACATCTATGATAAAGTGGCATAAAACTACACACACACACACACACACACACACTACCAATATCAGTTTCCTGGTTTTCGTATTATACTGTAGGTAGGTAAGATGTCACCCACTGGGGGAAATCGTGGAGAAGAGTACATGACACGCTATCACACGAATCTGTGCTTATTTCCTCCATCTCTCCTCCATTGACTCCTTCTTCCCTTTGTCTTTTTCTTTTTAAGTTTTTATTGAGGTATAACAGGCATACAGTAAAGTGTATAATTCTTAAAAGTAGAGCTTGATGAATTTTTATATAAACATATATATTTGTGACCACCATCCTAAATGAAATATAGAACATTTCCAATAGCTCCTTTGTGTTCTCGGTCAATCCACCATCCTCTCCTGCTCCTCAGTAATCAGCATGGATTTCTTAGCCAGGTCTAGAACTTTATATAAATGGAATTGTATCGTATACCCTCTTTTGTCTGGTTTCTTTCACGCATAATGTCTGGTAGATTCATCCATGTTTTTTGTCCATCTGTAGCTCTTTATTTTTGTTGGTAGGTAGTATTCCATTGGGTGAATAGGCCATGATTTGTTTATCCATTAGAATCCTGATGCAAGTTTGAGCTTTCTCCTCTTCAGTTTTGTAAAACCCTTCAGTATCTTGTCTTCATTTTTCTTCAAGATATCTCACTTTTCTTTAAAACGGTCCAGAACAATAGGCATTCAGCCTTCCAGGGAACCTGCCCTTTCCTGAGGCAAGAGCGGCCACTGACCCACTTTCTGACATCAGAAGGTTAAGTCAGGTTATCAGTCGGAAAACACAAGGAGAGGAAGTGGAAGTGAGTATGAAGCCGTGTGTGATCACGCAGTCAGAGGCAGTGGGAGGCTCCACGGCGAGTCTCAGGGCCTGCCTTCAGAGCTGTAAGTTCCATAGGCCAGAGTCTTGGGTAATGGGGCGCAAGCAGCAGCAGATGGCCCATTGCTGGTATTCCCTGAAGCTCTGCGAGTCTCAGGCTGGAGTTGGACTCCCTGGCCTTCTGCCCGGTGCCCTGAGGCAACCAAAATGAGGGCCCAAAGAGCCAGGAGCCACAAGGTTGTTTGTCTAAGACTTAAAGGGATTATGTCATCCCTCCAGTCTTGTTTGCCTGAGGGAAGAACCTCAGGTCCCCTCCTTCGGGACCCTCAGATGGTTCTACCCCTGAGAGGAGAAGAGGAAAGAGACAGGAGGAGAAGGCAGAGTGGCTGGTCAGGCTGGAACAGCTGGGAATGGACGTCAGACCACAGTGGATGGGCAGCCACACAGGGGCCCGGCCAGGCACGGCTCAGGGAAATCCAGATGGGTAAACTGAGCTCTGTTTGAGAATGCCTTAAGGCTACAAAGCTGAATGTTTATGTGAATATAATCAAAGGAAAGGGAAAAGGTTTGGGAGAGAAACACCCGAGAAAACCCAAAGAAAGCCACAAGACCTAGACAAGAACTACCAATCTGGTAATGATGGGGTGTGCTGTAGGGTTGGTGTTTATGCCAGACAAAGCCAGTGCTTTCCCGAGATCTGGTGACAATTTGGGGCACATATAGTTAGGGGGAAGGGCAAGCCCTGGGGAGAGGTTTTGAGTCAAGAGTCCAGGGTTGAGCGTCAGCCTAGTGGTCCTCTGCTCTCTAGCCCTGGGCAGCCCTCTGTCCCTCGGGCCTGCAGAGTCTGCCTGTGAATGGCAGCTGGACCAGCCAAGTTTTGCTGGCCCTGTGGGCTCAAGAGATCTGGCTTCTCAGGCCCAGGCACTTGCTAAGGCACTGGTCAACTTCACAGCGACCTTGTCAGGACCCTGAGCCAACCCCAGTGCTTTGAGATATACCCAAACCTCTGGCAAGGTTTGCTTTGGTTTCTAAACTCTTACTACGGAAGAGAGGAAGTCACTTTAGAATCGCTTCTCGGCCTTTTGGCTAAGATCAAGTGTAGATTCAAATCCTCATAAAACCTTTCATATTACAGGGCGTTGATTTGCTTGATGATTTTGAACAATTTATTCTGAAGCGCAAAGTCAGATCTGGGAAAGAACTATTGGCTCCAGCATCTAACAAGGCTGGTTTTAGTTGCTGGAAGGGTCACTAACAGAAGGCAAATACACACACACACACACACACACACACACACACAGTGGGGCAATTCCAAGGGTTAATGTGGTAATCCAGCCTCTGAGGATCCATTTATTTATTCATTTAGTTAGTTGGTTTTATTTAAGCAATCTCTACACCCAACGTGGGACTCAAACTCACAACCCCAAGATCAAGTCATATGCTCTTCTGACTGAGCCAACCAGGCGCCCCTTGGAGGATCCTTTTGAAAGCCATGCTGTGAGGTAGTGTCACAGGGCAGATAACCACTGCAAACCTAAGGGTCAAAGGCAAAAACTCAATCACCCCAATGCTTCCATCAATGGCCGTGTGACAGGGTCTTCTTGGGATGCATCCCTCAGACTCTGAATCTCTGCATCTGAAATGATACTACTAAAGTGAGCTATTTGTGAACAAACTGTGACATAATCAAAAAGGGATCTGATTGGGGTGCCTGGCTGGCTCAGTTGGAAGAGTATGTGACTCTTGATCTCGGGGTTGTGAGCTTGAGCCCCACGTTGGGTATACAGATTACCTAAGTAAATAATTAAACTTAAAAAAAAAGGGGGGGATCTGGTGATGGCAAAGATGCTGGTGTGAGTATGGAAAAAGTATGGAAAGTATGGAAAAAGCAACATTTCCAAACTCATATATTATTTTAAATATGTATGTATCACTATATCACCAGTTAAACAGATAACTGACTCTTCTCCCCACCTTCCTAAATGTTGATCAAAATGTTGCTTAAAAAAGATCTCTGACTGGGAAAGTCATATACAGAATTAATCTTCAGATCAGCATATGCTATATTCTCTCGTCTAGAAGATGCTCAAGATTATATTAGACCCATCTGTGAAGCTCACTGGCCTCCACCTGAATAAGCTGCTACCCAGGAAGAAGATCTTACACACCAGGTGGACTGAGCCCAGCCTGCTTCTTGACCCAGACCTTGGTGCACCAGCCTTCAAGGTAGACCACTGCCCAGCCATCAGCTGCCTTGAAGTGGTCTTACAATCATGTCCCTGCAGGTCCTGTGGCGGGCACTGTGCAAGTTGCCGTGGGCAGATACTCAGATGACTTGGTGCAGGGTTCATGACCACCTGCATGCGAGGTGGGCTGTCAATCAGATGCCAAACAGGGGCCATGGGACCAGAGTGCAGATGTGTGCATGTGAGGTTGGAGTGGTAGAAGGAAGGCACACTGGCTATCCCCAAAGTGCCTGGAAACAAAGAATGGCAAAGCTGCATTTTGGTTTTCTCCTTCCTCATTGGCTACTTCTATCCATAAAGAGCTCCAAGCCCTCATACGCAGAGGGTGTTCAATGAGTGAGGAGGGCCAGGTCTCTGGCCTGGGGAGTAGCTGCCTCCAAAGTTCAGAGACCCGTGGCTTATAAAATGAAGTTTGCCTTCCAGCATTTCCTTCATCGCTGCCTTGTTGCCCCCGAAATGTGATTGACTTCATTTTGGAGGAGTGGGGAGGTAATATTCCAGCTAGGATTGTGAGAAGGGTTGTTCTCTATTTTCAAAATAAAGAACTTTAGACTCTTCACTTCCCCCAAATGAGGTTTTCCCTGCAGGCACATTTTCTGGTTCATCAGCTGCCCAAGAAGAACAGGGGGTCATCTCGAATCACATCTCATTGTTCTCCAAGATTTGGCTTCCTAGAGATAAGGAACGGGCATCTGGAAAGCAGCCTGTTAGACAAGTGAAGTTCTACTGTAACACATTCCAGGAACTCTTTGGACCCTTTGCTCTTCTGAGATGGACTCCCATTAGCAATTACTGGAAATAAGCAGGCAGTCAACAGGGCATGGCCAGGAGCATGGCATGGAGTGGAAGGTATCATAGGGTAGACCACTGGTGAGGTGCAGAAGTTAACCCAGGATCCAACTAGGCAGCAGCCATGGGCCTGATAGGATCTGAGGATTCTCCTCCAGGGGCTCCTGCCCACACAAGAGCTCCCTGCAAAGATTTGGGCATCTGTGTGTTCAGCAATGAGAGAGTCTAGCTCAAGACTTGGATTCTTGGTCTATCGGAGAAGCATGGCAACCCTAGCTGCAGAAATGAGGTAGGGAAAGCTGCAGTACAAGTCACGACAAGATTTCTGGAAACATCTCCTAGACGCTTGCTTCTGAAAAGCCATGCTCTTCTCTCAGAGCACTGCTCTTTTGAGTGTACCCCAAGAGCGGCCTGGGTAGGTCCTGTGTCTTTCTACCTATGCCAAAGTCTAGATGTCTGAGTCCACTGTGAAGGCACGCCCCTGCCCACTGCTGAGGAACTGTTTACAACAGGGCAGCGCATCCTTTCTGAAGCCAAAACTGAAACAACAAAACAACAACATAAAAACCCCTTTCTGAACCACAGCTCTGGCTTGGAGTGTAATTTTTGAGAATATACTTCTCCATTCCTTGAATGGTTACGTTTGTCTTTATGGTCCTGCTATTTATATGTTCTGAGAACTCTCTGGAAATCCCTTTTCCAAGAAATGAACTAGCTCTTCGGTGACCATGTTTACTGGATCTCCTATTTCAGTCATATCTGCAGGGGCTGGCAGGTTGGGGCGCTTCCAGCATGTCAGGGTTTCTGAAGAGTCTTGTGAACTGATGTGCCTTGTTAGCACACCCCAGCCTCATGGACCCCTCACATAAAACCTCGAAACTTGGCCCAATCCCTTACTCTTTGATATTTTCTGCCCTTTCCCCCGGGGCCACAGGTGTGGTCTGTGAATGAGTTGTTGGGAGGATGAAGATAACGTGTGATCACATGTGATGGGATCAATAGATGGTAGCAGGTATTGGTGACGATGTCATTGGTGATGATGTCATTGGTGATGATGTCATTGTGATTGCCGTTATTGCCACCGTTGCCTCTGCTAGTAAGCCTTAAAGATCTTTGGGAAATAGTTCCTGGGCTACTAACTGTAATTCCCAACTAAAGTCTTTACTGAGCCAAAGTAATGTTAGGTCTAAATCTTTCAGGCACTGGGTCTGACTCTAGGGATTTTGAATGCTGCACATCATTGTTAGCAAAGGCTGTACTCTTCCCATGTGTGAATGCACGTATATATGTACACCAAGCCTCCTACAGAGAATGACGAAGACCTGATCCTGCAGCTCCAGTTACAGAAAACAGGGTGAAAATTTTTAGTTTCTCTTTTTAAGGCTCCCACCCTCAGCTTAGCCACCATTTGACTCCCAAGAAATGTCAGAGTTTGAAAATAATACACCCACACACACGCTGTGGTGTTTAGGTTTTAGTCTGAATAATATCTTTAAAAACAAAAAGTTAAAGTGCTCAGGATTCTATTTGGGGTGAATCTTTAATTCAAAAAATAATATAAACAATTCTTCTTACTAAGAACTTTAAAATCAAGAACTTCCTCGTAAGTATTAAGTGGCCCTTTTTTTTCTTTTATTCTTCAGGTTGGGTTTTTCAGTTTAGATTTGAGAGTTAAAATAACCCAGAAGTGATCATGCCTTCAAAAACAATGATGAGAACTTTATTTAGCACCCAAAGAAATGTCATATCATGAAGCTGATCTAGGACCCAAGTCATTAAATGATTTAGGACTTAATTGACTCTAAATTGCTGAGGTCCAGAAATGTGGGATTGGCTATGTCTCTGAAACTTTCTGGATATGTTATTATCAGATACTGCCTTCTGCATAATATATATTTTTAATTTGTAGAATTCAATTTTACATGTTCTGAACCACAGATGTGAAAATAATATGAGCACTGTGAAACTCATATGTTTCAGGAGCTAAAAATAAGGAACATAAAAAGATACTTCCAATGGATAAAGAAGATGAGATCACTTTAAACAGAAAGAAACATCTACAGATACTTTGAGAGAATGAATGGAAAAAGAAATACCATGAAGACATTAAGCATTAAGCAGGCTGCAGTGGGTATATCCATATCAGATGAAGTTAGCTTTGAGATAAAGAGTGCTACCAGACCTAAGAGGGACATGTCCTAATGACAAATGGATGTGTCATGTAGTAGACATTATAATTATCAACCTGTATGAGCCTATTAACAGAGCTTCCAAATACATGAAGCAAAAATAGTAGAGCTGAAAGGAGAAGAAGATAGTTCCACAATCGTAGTTGGAATGTTAACACCTCCCCTTCCCGGTCACTGATAGAGAAACTAGGTCTGGAATCAGTAGAGACATAGATGATCCATACAAAACCATCACTGTCTCTAGTTTTAGAACACTATACCCAACAACTGCAGCATAGACATTCTTTTCAGGTGCCTCTGGAGCTTTTGTCAAGATAAACCATATGAGGTTTATCATAAAATAAGTCTCAGTAAGTTGAAAAGAATTGGAATCCTACAGAGTATTTTCTCTGATTGCAATGGAATTAAATGAGAAATCAACAACAATGAGATATCTTGGAAGACCCCAGATATTTGGAAATCAAACAATACACTCTTAAATAACCTATGGCCCAAAGAAGAAACCATAAGGAAAATTTAAACATTTTTGAGCAGAATTATAATGAAAATAACATATTAACATTCATGAACTGTAGTTAAAGCAGTATTCAGAGGGAAATTTATAGTTTTATATACTTACACTAGAAAAGAACAAAGATCTACAATCAGTGACCTAAGGTTCTACCTTTAGATTATAAAAAAATGAGGACAGAAAGAAAGAAAGAAAACCCAAAATAAGTGGAAGAAAAGACATAAAAAATATAAGAACAGAAATTGGTGACATAAAAACAATTGGGTCTCTGAAAAGATCAACTCTAGCTAATCAAGAAAAGAGAGAGAGAACACAAGTCACCAGTATCAGAATAACACTGAATGTGCTACAGACACTAAAAGGGTAATAAAATAATATAAAAATCTTTATGCCAACAAATTTGACAACTTAGATGAAATGGACAAATTCCTTGAAAGATGCAACTTACCATAAATCACATATGATAAAACAGAAATCTGAACAACCTATACTTATTTAGGAAATTGAATTCATTATTAAAGAAAATGTTCCACAAAGAAAACTGTACCCAAGATAGTTTCATCAATTCTGTCAAACATTTAAGAGAGAAATAATGCAAATCCTTCACAAACTCAGAAAACAAAGGAGGCAGGAACACTTCCCAACTTATTTTATGAGGCCAGCATTGATTCTGATATAAAACCTGACAAAGATACTAGAAAAAAACTTTTAAAAACACAGGTGCAAAACCTTTTTTTTTTAAGATTTGTTTATTTACTTTTGAGAGAGAGAGCATGTGTGAGTAGGGTGGGGGGGGCAGAGGGAGAGAGAAAGAGAATCTCCAGCAGACTCCCTGCTGAGCATGGAGCCCCATGTGGGGCTCAATCTCATGACCCTGAGATCATGAGCTGAGCCTAAATCAAAAGTCCAACACTTAACGGACTGAGCCACCCAGGTGCCCGTGGGTGCAAAAACTTTTTAACAAAACATTCGTGGGGTGCCTGGGTGGCTCAGTTGTTAAGCGTCTGCCTTCAGCTCAGGTCATGATCCCAGGGTCCTGGGATCAAGCCCTGCATCGGGCTCCCTGCTCAGCGGGAAGCCTGCTTCTCCTTCACCCTCTCCCATGCTTGTCTCTTTCTCTGTCAAATAAATAAATAAAATCTTAAAAAAAAAAAATCGTAAGTTGAATCTAACCATCTACAGAAAGGATGATACATGCTTAAGTAAGATTCATACCAGAAATGCTAGGTTGGGTTAATATTAGAAAAATCAGTCAAGGGGCGCCTGGGTGGCTCAGTCGTTAAGCATCAGCCTTTGGCTCAGGTCATGATCCCAGGAGCCCCTCTTTGGGCTCCCTGCGGTGGGAAGCCTGCTTCTCCCTCTCCCACTCCCCCTGCTTGTGTTCCCTGTCTCACTGTGTCTCTCTCTGTCAAATAAATAAATAATCTTTAAAAAAAAAAAGAAAGAAAGAAAAATCAATCAAGGGGCGCCTGGGTGGCTCAGTCATTAAGCGTCTGCCTTCAGCTCAGGTCATGATCTCACTCCCTGTCCCACTCCCCCTGCTTGTGTTCCTGCTCTCACTATTTCTCTCTCTCTCTCTGTCAAATAAATGAATAAAATCTTAAAAAAAAAAAAGGAAAAAATCAATGTAATCCACCATATTAATAGAATGATGGAAAAAATTGTATGACCATTGCAACAGAGACAGAAAAAGCATTCAACACTCATTTATAATAAAAACTCTTGGAAAATGAAGAAGAGAAGAGAATCCTTCAATCTGATAAAAGGATAAAAGGTTTTATGAAAACCTACAGCTAACATCATATTTAACCGTGAAATACTGAATGACTTCCCACAATATTAGGAACAAGACAAAGATATCTACTCCCACTCCCACCTATTCCATTCAACATTGAACTAGAAGTCTTAACCATTGCAGTATTGCAAGTAAAGGAAATAAAGGCATAAAGACTGGAAAAGAATTATTACTAACTTTCCACATGATATGATTGTTTATGTCAAACATCCTATGAAATCTATAAAACAACTATTAGAACTAATAAATCAATTGAACAAGATTACAGGATACAAGGTTAATGTTATAATATCAATTGTAGGGGTGCTTGGGTGGCTCAGTTGTTAAGCATCTGCCTTTGGCTCGGTTCATGATCCCAGGGTCCTGGGATCAAGCCCTGCATCGGGCTCCCTGCTTTGTGGGAAGCCTGCTTCTCCCTCTCCCACTCCCCCTGCTTGTGTTCCCTCTCTCGCTGTGTCTCTCTCTGTCAAATAAATAAATAAAATCTTTAAAAAAATAAAATAAAATATCAATTATACTTTCATATAGTAGCAGCAAAAATTTGGAAAATGAAATTAGAAAAACAATTCCATTAAAAATATCATCAAAAAGCATAAAAGAGGGGCACCTGGGTGGCCCAGTTGGTTAATGTCCAACTCTTGATTTTGGCTCAGGTCATGATCTCAGGGTCATTGGATCGAGCCCTGTGTCTGGCTCACTGCTCAGTGTGGATGGAGTCTGCTTGAGATTCTCTCTCTCCCTCTGCCCTTCCTCCTGCTCACATACACCTCTCTATCTCTCTAAAATAAATAAATCTCTCTAAAAAAAAAAAGCATAAAAAACTCAGGAATAAATTTAACAAAAGGTGGGCAAGACATTTATATTGAAGAACAGAACATTATTGAAAGAGATTTTTAAGAGACCCAAAGAAATGGGGAGATATATTTATGTTCACAAATTTGAAGATTCAGTATTGCCAACATGTCTGTTCTCTACAAATTGGTCTATGGGGTCACTGCAATCCTAATACTTCTACTAGTGGGAATCTTTTGTAGAAATTTACATACTGATTCTAACATTTACATAGATATGCAAAGAATCTAGAATATCTGAAATGATCTTGAAATAGAAAAACAAATTTAGAGTGCTCAAACTACCTGACTTGAAAACAGTATAAAACCACAGTACAAGATAATATGATAATGCTATAGGGATCGACAAATAGATCACTAGATCTAAACAGAGAGCCTGGAAACAGGCCCCCACTTCCACAGTCATTTGGTTTCTGACAGAGGTGCCAAAACAATCCAGTGGGGAAAGAAAAGTCTTTTCAAAAAAATGATGCTGTATTGGGGCGCCTGGGTGGCTCAGTTGGTTAAGCGACTGCCTTCGGCTCAGGTCATGATCCTGGAGTCCCTGGATCGAGTCCCGCATCGGGCTCCCTGCTCGGCAGGGAGTCTGCTTCTCCCTCTGACCCTCCCCCTTCTCATGTGCTCTCTCTCTCATTCTCTCTGTCTCAAATAAATAAATAAAATCTTTAAAAAAAAAAAAATGATGCTGTATTAATTGGATGTTCATATGGAAACCAACAAACAAAACCTCAACTCCTTTCTCACACCATAAACAAAAAGTAATTTGAAATAAATCATGGACCAATATGTAAAGCCCTAAAGCTTTTCAAGAAAACCGTATGAGAATATCTTCAGAACCTAGAGATAGGCAAATGTTTAACAAGCAGGTAACAGAAAGCAAAAAGAAAAAAAGGAAAATCAATAAATTAGTCTCTATCAAAATTAAAAGCTTCTGCTGATAAAAGATTCCATTAAGAAAATAAATAGGCAAGCATTTCAGGAGAGAATATTTGCAAAACCTCTGAAAAAGGACTGATATCCTGGATATATAATGAACTCTTTCAATTCAATAATGAAAAGACAATGCAATTAAAATGGACAAAGGAGCTAGGGGGCACCTGGGTGGCTCAGTCATTAAGCGTCTGCCTTTCAGCTCAGGTCATGATCTCAGGGTCCTGGGATGGAGCCCCGCATCAGGCTCCCTACTCAGTGGGGAGTCTGCTTCTCCCTCTCCCGCTGGGGCTCCCCCTGCTTGTGCTCTCTCTCTCTGTCAAATAAATAAATAAAATCTTAAAGAAATGTTAAAAAAATAAATAAAACAGACAAAGGAGTTGAATGGACACATCACAAAAGAAGATAGACAAATGGCTAATAGGGATACAAAAGGCACTCAACCATTACTCAGCAGAGAAATGAAAGATACCACGACAGACCTACCTAAGATTAAAAAGACTAACATTACCAAATATTAGTGAGGATATCGCAACTTCTTACAAAACTATATAAACATCTACCCTGTGGCTCAGCAATTCCACTCCCTGTTTTTTTCCCAAAAGAAATGGAAAGGTACCTTCACAAAAAGGCTCATACAGGAGTCTTCACAGAAGCTTTGTTCGTTGGAATGGAAACACTCGGACATATCAGCTGTTCATGAACAGGAGAATGAATAAGTGAACTGTGGTATATTCAGAAAATGGAATGCTACACAGCGGTAAAAAGGAACAGACATTGATGGCACAGGAAGGATGGATCCCAGAAGCATTATGCTGAGCAAAATAAAGCGTACACAAACGAGTACACCTGTGTTTATAGGAAGCTCTAGAACAGGTACAACTAATCTATGATAGAAGAAAATCAGAACCGTGGTTGCTCCTAGGAAAGAAAGGATTAACTGGAAAGAAGCATAGAAGAATATTTTCAGGTGACAGCAACATTCTTTATTTTGATATTTGTCAAAAGTCATCTCAGGTACATTTAAGATGTGTGTGCTTCAGAGTTTATAAATTTTGTATTAAAAAAAAAGTCAACTTGACCAAGTATTTGGGGGACTACAAAAATATGACAAAGAGGATATAAAAAACAGACATGGAGGAAATTACAATTTCGAAGAGGAAAAAATAAATTATAAAAAATGAATAGCTGTCAATTTCACCAAGTTAATTCAAAGTTTATTTTATTAAAGAAATGAAGTCTGAAATGTTAACAGTGGCACCCTCTGGGGAGTGTAACGGGGGAAGAGGAGAGCTTCAATTTTCCCACTTGTCTACTGCTCATTCCTTTTTTACTGGGCATTTACTGGTTTCTAAAAATCATCTATTTTAAATTTAAAATGTTGTGATTCCCAGTGCATATACCATGCGCGCTCTTTGCCCTAATCACCTGCCTGAAAATAGTAAGACATTTTTAGAGGATCAGGCAGGCATTTGATTTACTTATGAAGCATTTGTTGATTGTGTAGGATGGATAAGGCACAGTGAAGTTCCCACATACACACAGCTGTCCCACCTTCAGAGAACTTAACCGGGGATGGAGAACAGTCCATAGCGAACTGAAACCATGGAAGGGGATTTTAGAGTGGGCTTTAAGAGTGTATATGCATCTCTTATGGAGAAAAAAAACAAACAGACCTCATTCTTGCGCTCTCTCACTCTCCCCTTTCTGTCCTCTTCCCACCCACCTATCTACCCATCGCCACCTAAGCTTTGCTCCATGCTAAGCTCATCACTTGTGATACGGGGAGTCAGGAGCTGCATGGATGGCTGGATGGGTACCTCCTCTTCAGTGGATGTTTGAATGGGCCCAGGACCCTCTCTGGAAACATGTTAGCATCTTTGAAGAAACTTCTGGGCCTGTGTCCACATGCAAGGTTACAAACTACAGCATAGCCTATGGCCTTCCAGACCCTGCCTGCAGCCTGCATGGGAAGGAATTGCCTGGCAGAGATTGTTTTCCTTTGTTCCAAACACACAGCTGTTTTCCTCTGGTAACCAGGTTCAAAGGCATGACGTTGGTCTTCTCTCTCTCCAGGGACCCTGATGCATGGGGCTTTGTGGTCCTTGGATTCTCAGGCTGCTTTTCACCAGAGGCTCCCTGCTCTCCCTGGAAGGCGGGCTTGGGAGGGTGCAGGAGCTCCTGAGGGAGGCTCCTCCCAATGTCCTGTGGTTGAGGGAAGAGGAAGAGGCTGAAGTCCGGCCTGCAAAAGGCCAGGCCTGGTGGGATGAGAGACGGCACCTGCCTATCCCTCATCACAGTGTTGGCAGGCCCTAGCCCAGATGCATCCCCAGGGAGGGAGGACCAATTTCATACACCAAGATTAGCTTCCACAGCAAGAAAAGGAGGACCCAAAGCAGAAATTATGTTCTGTTACCCGCCAAAATGAAGAAGGTATGGTTCTTACACCAGCAACCTGTAGACTCAGATTTGTACCTCCTACCCTGCATGTAGGAAGCCTCATTAAAAACAGACAAACAAAAAGCTTCACGCATAAAAACAAAACAACAAAACAGAAGAGAATGAAACCAACAAAAGAACAAAGATTTAAAAAAAAAAGTCCCCTCTGGTTTCCTTTTGGCTGTATTTCCATGTCCTATGGAAGACTGACAGCCAGTTCTAGTGGAAAGAGCACTGGACAGGGAGTCCAGAGAGCCCATCCCAGCTTCCCATTGTGTGGCCCTGAACAGATCAAAGCCTTTCTTGGGACGTCCATCTCCTCACCTACAAAGAGTCGACTTGAGCGAGTCCTTGAGGGCACCCGGCTCCCTTGAGATGCCCCGACTGACAGAGCTGTCTTTGCTGTCACATGGGGCATATTTAGGAGTTTCAAGAAGGTATCTCACAGGAGGGATAGACAGGAACAGCAGCTGAGCACTTGCTGTGTACCAGGCCTCGGGCCAACTGCCGGTCCGAGACGGGGATGCCGTTTCAGAGGAGGCTTCGGAGGTGAAGTACCCTGCGTGAGGGAGTCAGGATGCCAACCCAGGCCGACGGATTTTCACGCCCGCTGGCCCAGTACAGTTTGGGACTGAAATTATGAAAGTGCCTATCATTTCGCTTTTGTTGGTTTGGCAGCCGCAGTGCTGTTTTTCCACTGTAACTACGATCATGCTGGCACCGCACAGCATGGGGAAGGTATTAAACAAGCGGGTGTCAGTGTTTGCCCCGGCGGGTGCGCTAGGGCTCTGAGAGGCAGTGTGCTTTATCAAAGAAACACAACTGAAGAAAGGAATGTGTGCTGCTTTCTGGGTAAAATACTGGGTTGTTTTTGTTTTTGTTTTTTTTTATTCCAGTTTGCTCATCTTAAATCCTTTCAGGGTTCTAACTTTGAAAAAATGCACTTGTGATTTATTCTCTTTGAGGGTCAGGTGGATCCTGCATTTCTAGGTCTTCTTTTGTGTTTGCACACACAATGCTGCGAATGAAAATGCAGCGCAGGCAGGCTGGTGCCCTCACCAGGGTAGCAGAGGCCAGCGTGGGGCTCAGAGTCAGTGGGGAGGGGATGATGGGGAAGGAGGTGTTGGCCCGGGTTGGGCACCACACCTCCACTCCCGGGTTCTAGAAAAGTCAGTCTGAAACTTAGGCACATTGCATAGCACCCGTTCCGCACATGATCATGTAAGTGTTTGTTTTAGCACTGGACCTATTCTCTGTTCTGTCCAGTGAGGGCCATTTCTCCCATTCTCCAAGCTGCCCTGAGAGCTGGAAAGGCCCCGTGAGAAAGCTGACCTTCGATGGTGTCCCTTTCTAAGAGAGCCACTGTGTTAGTTAGGATTCTCTAGGGAAAGAGAATCAATAGGATGAGTATACATGCATGTATGTATATATGTATATATGTATTTATAATTACAGAAATGCGCTCACGTGGTTATGGAGGCAGAGAATTTCCACAATCAGGCGTCTGTAAGCTGGATCACCAGGAGACCGGTGGGGTCATTCCGTCTGAATGTGATGGGGGCTGGCGAGGGTGTAAGTCCTGGTCTGAGTCCGAAAGGCCGAGAAACAGTGATGTCCGCAGGCAGAAGATGGATGTCCCAACTCAAGCAGAGGGAATGAATTCATCCTTCCTCCACCTTCTTGTTCAATTCAGGCCCTCATGGACTGGCTGAAGCCCACCCACTTTGATGCAAGCGATCGTCTTTACTCATCCTGCCAGTTCAAATGCTGACCCCGTCCAAAGACGCCCTCACAGACACACCCAGAAAGGATGTTCTACCAGCCCTCTGGGAACCCCAGGCAACTTGACACATAAAACTAACCATCATAGCCATTCTCTATCCCTGGAAGCAGGAAACATAACCAGAGAATAAAAAGGATGTAAGTGGACCTGCGTGAATATGGTACATTATTACATACAAATACAACATTCATCTTTAAAACATTAATCATAGTAAAAGCAACATTCATCTTTAAAACATTAATCATAGTAAAAGCATTTGTAGCTTTAGTCCTCAATTTAAATCTTAAAAAGTGTAAAAATTTTCTGTGCAGGAAGGGGCAGGTAGAGAAGTCCTGCCATTTAAATAAGCTTAAACGTGAAGACCCCATCGGTGGCTCCAGGAATAACCCAAGTCCTTTTACAAAGAGCATAGCCTTTACTTCTCAAATAGAAAGACAAGATTAGGGTCAGGGACTTCACAGACTCCTCAATAAAACAAAGTTAAAGACAATATAATTTAAAACCACGTATCGGCTTTATTGGATAGGGTTCAGATTATGAAATCATGGTACCATTGAGAAGCCACAAGCTTCTCTTCACTGGCCAGTGGGGCCAGGAGGGGAAATATATAGTAAGTCATACCACAAGGTCACATTTTGATCTTCTAGCCTAAGACTGACCGAAGTATATTTAGTGTAATGTTGGGTTTTGACCAAATCAAATGCCTCTTCAGTAAAATTAATGTTCAGGCAAGTATAAATCAGCTTCAGTATTGAGGGCAGTTGCAAGGAGGGAGAGGGAAAGAGAACAGTTGCATCCCAGGCATCTCGGACAGTTTTCAGTGTGTGGAACTAAAAACTATGTGCTTATGTTTGTCGACTGGATGAACGGGATCGTGTATTTCCAATTTGGAAACTTGGGTATAATGTTAAACTCACTGAATAAGTGGGCCTCGCCAGCTCTCCTTACCTCTGTCCTCTCTTGCCAAACTGTTTATGTTCCTCGATTTGCTACTTCAGACCTGAGAGCCAACTCACGTATGTCAGTAGAGCCCGAGGAATCTGGCCCTCTCCAAGACCGCCACAAGAAAAAAGTGCAAACTGCACACATGGGGTGCCTCCTGACCCAAGTCTAAGGTCATCCAATCCAGACCCAAGACCGAGGTTCTTGGGCACAATCACCAAGATCCACCACGTGGGCAGAGTGTGCTGTCGGCCGCTGGAGGGCTCAAGACATTCCACACTGGCTTAACGTGTACCTCATGACTCTTTTGCTTCCTGTGAAGTTTAAACCATCTTTCTTCTTCCTGCTGTGATTCCCTCTGGGGCTGGTTCAAGGAATGTAGAGTCAGAGCCCCTTCACTCCCCTCACGGGCCATGCTCTTAGCCCTCATCTGCTTCTGTCCCCAATACTGACCCCTCTTCTGGATTCGCTGTGATCACAGCAATGACAGCATATCCCAGATGTCAGCCGTTCTCTGTCTTCTGGATCCTGCCTCCATGGGGTTAGTCTATTTTTAATCACATGCCTAACTCAGCACAGGACTCAAACTCTCTTTGAGACAACCAACGAGTCTGCTTTTCCAAAACTGGTGGTGAGAAGCACACACTTTACAGATGACGTTGAAGAGCCCAAGGAAGAGGTTAACCTCACACACTTCAAAGCCAAAACAAATTGCCTACTGGATAAGTTTCTTCTTTCCCCAAATTCTTTCTCTTTTAAGACCTCATCCCTGACCCTCCTCCTTCTGGAATCCCCATCTTCGCCCAGGAAAACGGAGTTCCTGCTCTCTTATATAGAGTAGCTTCTCTGCCCCTCAGAGGCTGAGGTGCCCTGCCCTGGCTTGTACCCAGGTGAGCTCCTCATAACACCTGCTCAACGACCTTGAGCCTGCCCTAGAAGGAGTCTCTAAAGTCTTCTTGAAACCTCACCTCCAACACCACCACCATTTATGGAGCGCTCATCTTGTGTCAGGTAGAAGACTCAGCATTTACAGATATTATTGCAGTGATCTTGTTATGAGTTAGGGAGTACAACGATGGGTGAGAACACTTGAGTTCTGAGAATCACTTGCCAAGAGGCTGTGTTCACTCCACCATGATTTTCTTACTCAGGTGTGTCCTTCTTGCAGCTGCCAAGCTGTTGATTTCTTCCCAGTGGATTTCTTATTGCATTCCCTATAATAGTTGCCCCAGACCCTCACAAAGCCTATAATCCAAGGCCAGATGGCCTCTGTGGTTTCTGCAAAATAGTTTCCTCGATGGGCCTTGTCTTCTGCAGACAGCTGTTTGCTCCACGCTCTTGGTGCCAAGGCCAACACTTCTTGAGCAGCAGCTGTTCTAAGCACATTTGGTGTGTGACTGCATTATTTCATTAATCCTCTCCACAACGTGTGGGCTAGGCTCTGTTAGTATCCAGAGCTGCTGCCCTAGATTCTGTCTCTCCAGCTTTCAAACCCCACCGCCTGTTTGACTCCACCCCCTTCCAT
Source organism: Halichoerus grypus (assembly GCF_964656455.1). NCBI lineage: Eukaryota > Metazoa > Chordata > Mammalia > Carnivora > Phocidae > Halichoerus > Halichoerus grypus. Next base: position 35,516,980 of record NC_135721.1, read on the forward strand.
GGCCCCTTCTCCAGGTGTGGGAGGAGCCCCTGCACTCCTCCCCTGCCGGGTAGACCTGGAAGAGCAACCAGCATGACTGCATGCCGCTGGTGTTAAGGCATAGAGGGACCGTCACTGGGAAGTGACTTGAACGCCTGATGAGCACACCACTCAGGCTACATGTCCTACTAACTTCATAACCAGAGAATGCGACATTATGGGGCCCCTCATTTAGAAGGACCAACAAGAACAATGGCAACAAGACTCAGAGAGGAGAAATGGACCAGCTGAAGCTCCCTTGTCAGTGGCTTTTATACAGAAATTTCTATCATACCGATGAGCAAATGAGCAAAAACTGACCCTAAGACCTCAATTCTAGGAGATGATAAGGAGTCCAGCACAAAATTAGCAATCTAATCCCCATGAGAGCAGCAGGGGGCTTGTACTGGAACTTGCTCTTCTAACTCATAAGCTGTGGGGTCTCTGGGCTTCAGTGCAGAGCCACAGGTGACCACACCCCCCCCCAGGCTCGGCAGAGCCCCAGCAGGGGGTTTCCAGATGTGGTCCTCGGCTGTATATTTGGTCTTCGTTTACTGTGGCCCAAGGCAGGTCAGACCACCTCTTTGCCTATCTAACTCAACTGAGCAGTTCCCTCAAGCGTCCTCAGGAACAAAAATGTTCAGAAGAGTGAAGGCTCACCTGAGTGTGTACATCTTCACTGGGAATCATATAACCACAAACTCTTCTAAAAACAAAATCCTAGAGGCGCCTGGGTGGCTCAGTCGTTAAGCGTCTGCCTTCGGCTCGGGTCATGATCCCAGAGTCCTGGGATCGAGCCCCATATCGGACTCCCTGCTCAGCGGGAAGCCTGCTTCCCCCACCTCCCACTCCCCCTGCTTGTGTTCCCTCTCTCGCTGTGTCTCTCTCTGTCAAATAAATAAATAAAATCTTAAAAATAAATAAATAAATAAATAAAAACAAAATCCTAGACAAACGCTGGGGTGTCTTGGCCAAGACTCAGATTCCCTGAGCTCAAATGAGACTAAATTTAATTCCAGCACCTTGATCTGGATTGGGCTTGATAAAAGGCTGCTTACTGCTGCTGCTGCTGCTGATGTTATAATATAATATAATTAACTATCATCATGATAATATTTATTACAGACAGATAGCTCATGTTAATCTGTAGGATACATTCATCTGCAGTGAGTTGTCCCAGAATGTATAATACAAAGGGGCTCATCGATTACAGCAAGAACACATGCCTAAGAAAAAAGCAAAATTCCAAGCAGCATGCAGAGAATAAAAAAGGGAAAAGATATGCATAGAACTACATCTCGAACAACAGAAGACTCTTCCTTGATGCACATGTGTCCCAAGGACTGTAGAGGTGATGGGCAGCTGCTCTCGGAGGAAGAAGGAAGACTTTTCATTCCTGACTCTTGTGTCTTTTAAACTGTGAACCATTAGACCACATTATCTTTTTTAGAAGATAGAGTACAAGTCACATACTATAGCATTCGCCCCTTTAAAGTATACAATTCAGTAGATTTTATATTTGCAAAGTCGCGCAACCATCACCACCACCTAATTCTGGAACATGTGCATAATTCACAAAAAAATCAGTACCCATTAGCTGCCACTCCCCATTCCCTCTCCTCTCGCCCCTGACAACCATGAATCTATTTTCTATCTCTGTGGATCTGCCTATCTAGGTATTTCATATGAATGTGAACTTTTGAGACTGGCTTCTTTCACTTAGCGTAAATCATGTTTTAGTATACATTAGTACTTCATCCCTCTTTATTACTGAGTAATATTCCATTATATGGATATACCACATTGTGTTTATTTATCAGTTAGTTGGTGGACATTCGCGTTGTTTTGACCTTTTGGCTATTATAAATACTGCTGCTATGAAGCATTCATGTATGAGTTTTTGTGTGAATATGTTTTCAGTTCTTTTAGATATATATGTAGGAATGAAATCACTGGGTCACATAGTAACTCTATGTTTATAATTTTGAGGAACCACCAAACTTTTTTCCAAAGTGGCTGCACTCATTTTACATTTTCTACCGATGTACTGAGGAATCATATTTCTGCACATTCTCAACACTTGTGTTTCTCTCTCTTTTAATTGTCCTAGTGGATATGATGTGACATTTCCTTGTGATTTTGACTTGCATTTATCTTATGACTAATGATATTAAGAATCTTTTCATTTGTTTTTTGTATATCTTCTTGGGAGAAATGTTTACTCGGATCCCTCCTCCATTTTTTAATTGGGATATTTATCTTTTTATTCTTGAGTTATACTAATTCTTTATATAATCTGGATACTAGACTCATCATATATCCAAAAGATTTGTAAATGATTTTTGCAAATATTTCTCCCATTCTGTGAGTTTTCACTCTCTAGATAGTGTCCTTTGAAGCGCTAAAGTTTTTAGTTTTTATGAAGTTAAATTTATTTTTTTCTCTAGTTACTTGTGCTTTTGGTGTCATATCTAAGAAATCATTGCCTAATTCAAGGTCACAAAGACTTATACCTATATTTACTTTTTAAAGTTTTATAGTTTCAGGGATGCCTGGGTGGCTCAGTCATTAAACATCTGCCTTCAGCTCAGGTCATGATCCCAGGGTCCTGGGATCGAGCCCGCATCCGGCTCCCCTCATCCGGCTCCTCACGTCGGGCTCCCTGCTTGGCGGGAAGCCTGCTTCTCCCTCTCGCACTCTCCCGGCTTGTGTTCCTGCTCTCGCTATCTCTCTCTCTGTCAAATAAATAAATAAAATCTTTTTTTTTTTTTTTTTTAAAGATCATCTTGGCTACTCTGAGTTCCTTACATTTTCATGGGAGTTTTAGGGTTAGCTTGTCAGTTTCTCCAAAAAGTCAGCTGAATTTTGGTATTTAATCTGTAGATGTCTTTTATCAGTTTAGAGAATGCCTATCTTTTCCTAGTTTGTTGAGTGTTTTTGTCATGAAAGGGAGTTGGATATCATCAAATGTTTTTCTTTCTTTTTTTTTTTTTAAGATTTTATTCATTTGAGAGAGAGAGAGTACACACACAAGTGGGGGGAGGGCAGAGGGAGAGGGAGATGCAGACTCCCCAGAGCAGGGAGCCCAACACAGGACTCGGTCCCAGGACCCCGAGATCATGACCTGAGCCAAAGGCAGACGCCCAACCAACTGAGCTACCCAGGCACCCCCATAAAATGTTTTTCTGTGTGTTTGAAAATATCATGTGGTTTCTGTCCCTTATTATATTAATATAGTGTATTATAGTGATTAATTTATGTATACTTAACCAACCTTGCATTCCTGGGATAAATCCTACTTGGTCCTCTTTGGATAAATCCTTTTTATTTATTGTTGGATTCAGTTTGCTAATATTTTATTGAGGTCTTTTGCATCTGTATTCATAGAGATATTGATCTATAGCTTTTTACAGATGTCTTGTCTGATTTTGGTATCAGGGTAATATTGGTGTAATAGAATGATTTACATCTTTCATTTTTTGGAGTAGTTTGTCAAGGATTTGCATCATTTCTTCTTTAAACATATGGTAGAATTCACCAATGAAGCCCTCTGGTCTTGAGGTTTTTCTTGTGGGAACTTTTTTGATTTCTAATTCAATCTCTCTACTTGAGATATACAATATAGGCTGATACAAACCAAAACTGGTTTGGTAGTTTATGTTTTTCTAGAAATTAGTCCATTGCATCTATGTTATCCAATTTGTTGATGTAGATTTGTTCACAGTATTTCTTACACTTGATTTTGTTTCTTTAAGGTTGGTAGTAATGTTCCCTCTTTTATTCCTGATATTAGTAATTTGAGTACTCTCTTCTTTTCCTGGTCAATACAAATAAAGGTTTGTCAGTTTTCATGATCTTTTCAAATAACTAACTTTTGGTTTTGTGATTTTCTTTATTGATTTCCTATCCTTTATTTCATTTATTTCTGCTCTAATCTTTATTAATAGTTTCCTTCTTTCTGCTTGCTTTGGGTTTGATTTTCTTTTTTTTTTAGCTTCTTACAGTAGAAGATTAGATTATTGATTTAGAAATTTGTTTTTAAATGTAAGTGTTCACAGCTATTAATTTACCTCTAGGCACTACTTTTGCTGCATCCCATAAATTTTGGTGTGTTTTCACTTCCATTTATCTCAAAATACTTTGCATTTCTCCTCATTATTTCCTTTTTTTGACACATTGGTTTTTTTCAAGTGCCTCGTTTAATTTCTCCATTTTGTGAAATTTCCAGTTTTCCTTCTGTTCTTGCTTTCGTGTTTCATTCCACTGTGGTCAGTGAAGATACTTCGGTGATTTCAATCCTTTTAAATTTGCTGAGATGTGTTTTATGGTCTCACATATGATCCATCCTGGAAAATGTTTCCTGTGTACTAGAGAAGAATGCATATTCAGCTGTTGTTGAGTGGAGTTTTCTGTAGATGTCTGTTAGATCTAGTTGGTTTATAGTGTTGCCCAGACATAGGACTTACTAGACAAAGTCTTAAATTTAGTTCAAAGAGCTAAAGGGAGCCATGTCTAAAGAACTAAAGGAAAATAACACAAGGTGGCAATTCTGGAAATCATATTCTCCCTTCCACTCCCCAGGGTTTGTTGCTGTTGCTGTTTGTTTGTTCAGTGACTTTTCTGATGTAAATCTGTAAAGTCTGTGGTCTTCATCCTGTGTAGGTACTAAAATCTCTGCTTGGTTAGCTTAATGGTCAGCTAATGATTGGACAGAGATTTCCTTAAAGGTCTAGAACCAATAAGTCTCCCAGTCCTTGCTGAGGTGCTCTGTAAGCATGTTAGGATATGCCTTCCACACTCAGCCAAGTAGTTGATAATTCTACTTTGGCCTCTGCTTGTGCAGAATACCAAGGTAGCCGGAGGTGAGAAGTTAGTGCCTTCTTGATTTTTTTTCTGAGTATATACACAGCCCTGACTATATGCAAAGTCTTACTTATCCTCATGGCCTTTGAGATTCCCCCGGAATATGCCAGAGCTTTTCAAAGCCCCTAGGCACATCCCATTTCCCAGTTTTTACTTTAAATTTTGGGTTAGCTTACTGTTTGCCCCAACTGGTAACCACGGCCTCAAGCATCTGTGAAGTTAAACAATTGCCTCTAAATGTTTTTAACAAATGCACTAGAGGAAATGGCTTTTCACACTGAGCAAACTGCAAGTCAGATTAAATGACAGATTTTCAAGTGGGGTCTTCCAGAGAACCACCAGACTGGTTTTTTCCACGATTGGAAGCTGTTGGTTTTCAGTGCTACCATGTAGTTAGAGAGAGGGTGATGGGTGTGGGGAGAGTTAAAATGCCATAAAGCTCACTGTTCTTAGTGAAATTTGACTGTTTTGCTTGAATAAACATTCTCTGGATGGCTGCAAGCCTTTGGTTGATTTCCAGAGTTCTGAAAAAGCTGATTCTAACTTTTTTTAAAATCAGTTTTATTATTGCTTTATAAGAGAATAAGAATTTTCAAAGGTCCTTTCTGCATGCTTTTTGCTGAGAGTCACCAGATTGCATTATCTCTTCAAACACTGTATCAATGAAATTTAAATTTAAAATTAAAAAGGCCTTAACATAATGCCTGGTCCATATGAACAAACTCTGTGGGTTTTAGAGTCAAGTGACCCAAATACCTTTTCTGAACAACATCTTTGGCTGCTCTCATGACCTCCAGTGCCTCTGCAGTGGTATGTGTGTCCCCACTCACATGTCTGGATGCTCGCCAAGTAGCACCAAGCCTGGGACGAAGCCTCCACTCCGCTGTGAGTTATCAAACCCTCACAGATAGTAAAATCCTCTGAGAATTTAATGTAGAAGAGTTCACTACACATTCACACACGAGACATTCAAGAAAATTTCACAAACAGATCCCTTCATTAGAGGGGCACTGTCCTAATTGTTAGAAGGCTTGGAATTTTCCCTGCACTGTGGGCTGCAATGTTGATGCTGCAGGGTTCTGGGGGTGTGGGATAATGATGCTCATTCTTTGGGAGCTGGGTACTGAGGAGGCCTTCAGGGTTCACTTTCTAATTCCTAGTCCACATCTCTCAATTATTTCACTACTTTGATGCACCTGCACTGTATCAATCCAGAAAGCATTGTACAAGGGCAGCTTTGAGGCAATCTCAAGCCCTCCTTGTTAAAGATGCCCTCTCAACCCCTGCCAAGTATTCTTTCTTTGAGAAAATTCAGCCTGCCAAAAGACCTGCATTGATTATTAATTGTTTCAAATCAATTTTAATCAATTCGTGTGGACTGTATCACCTATACATATTTTTGTGGAACAAAATAAAACCTACTGTGGTTTCTGTCCTAGTAGAGCATCCGACTCTTGACCTCAGGGACCTGAGTTCAAGCCCCACGTTGGGCATAAAGCTTACTTTAAAAAAAGAAAAAAGATAACCAGGTCCCTCGCAAGCTTTGAAGAAAGAAATATGGCAGTAAGCTGTACCACCTTCTTAGGATTAAAGTCACATTTTCTAGGAGGTTTTTTTCAGTGTAGTATTTCAAACGTGCATGAAAATGAACCTAGCCTCAACATCTGTCAACTGGTGGCCCATCTTTTATATCACCCTTATATTGATGTCACCACCCACTTCACAACCTACTCCTGTATTATCTAGAAGCAAATTTCAGTCTTTAGGTAATTTTGTTTGTAAAGCATTCAGTGTATATCTCCAGAAGATAAGCGTTCTTTCTTTTGTGACAGCTTTATCAAAGTATAATTGTCACATAATAAACTGTACATAATTGAAGTGTATATTTGAAGAGTTTTGACATATTTATACATCTCTGAGACTATCATCACAATTAAAATAATGAACATATACATCACCCCCAAAAATTTCCTTCTGCCACTTTGTAGTTCCTCTCTCCAGCTTTTCAGTCCTCTGCCCCCAACAGGCAACCACCAATCTGCTTTCTGTTACTATCAGTCATTTGCATTTTTTAGTATTTTATGTTACTAGAATCATAGTATGTATGTGCTTTGCCTGCCTTCTCTTATTCAGCATAATTATTTTGAGATTCCATCATGCTTCTTTGTGTAACAATAGTTTCTTCCTTTATTGTTGAGTATAATTCCACTGTATTTATATGTCACAATTTGTTAATCCATTCATCTACTGGGGTTCATTTGGGTTGTTTCCTGTTTCTGACAATTTGAATATTTGAGTACCAAGTCTCAAGTCTCTGTGTGAATATATGCTTTCATTTTTTTGTGGAGTGTAAGTAACTGGGGTGGAATGGCTGAGTCATATGGTAGGTATATTTTTAACTGTTTAAAAAAACTGACAAAATACTTTTCAAAGTGGTCATACTATTTTCCATTCCCACCAGCAGTGAATGAGTGTTCTGGTCTCTTCACACCCTTGCAAACACTTGGTATGGTCAGTCTTTTTCATTTTATCCACTCTAGTGGGTGTTCAATGATATCTCATTGTGGTTGTAATTTGCATTTCCTTAATGACTAATGGATGTTGACTTCAAGTGCTTATTTGCCAGTCCTATACATGGTGAAGTATCTGTTAAGCTCTTTTGCCCGTTTAAGAAAGTATGTTGTTTGTCTTCTTATAAATAACTTCTTTTTCATATTCTAGATACAAATCCTTTGTCATCTATATGTTTTGCAAATATTTTCTCTCGGTCCGTGCCTTTCCTTTTCATTCTTATAAATGTCTTTTGAAAAGCAAAAGTTTATTTTTTATTTTGATGAGATCCAGTTAATAAATTATTTCTTTTGTGATTTGTGCTTTATTTGTTGAATGTAACAAATTGGTGCCAAAACCAAAGTCACTAAGTTTTTCTCCTGTATTTTCTTCTAGGAGTTTTATGGCCTTAGCTCTTACATTTATGTCTATGATCTATTTTTGAGTGAACCTTTTTATATGATGTGAAGTAAAGATTGAGTTTCTTTCTTTGAAGAAATCCTATGTTAAAGAAATCTGCCTACCCTGATCCTGAATTCCTCTGACCACCAAAGCTTTTTCACATTAACACCCAGAGTAACCAGCATCCTGAAGAATACGCTTTAGGAAAAGCTGCTTTAGAAAACACAGGAGTTTGGCAAGAGGGTCTTTGCTTTGTGAAAATATCTTTGGCAGAGTCGGGGTACATCATTTTGCATTTTATTTACATTCCACGTTTCTTTTTTTTTTTTTTTCTTTTTTTTTTTTAAAGATTTTATTTATTTATTTGAGAGAGAGAGAGAGAGTGAGAGAGAGAGCGCAAGAGGGGGTAGGCTTAGAGGGAGAAGCAGACTCCCCGCCGAGCAGGGAGCCCGATGTGGGACTCGATCCCGGGACTCTGGGATCATGACCTGAGCTGAAGGCAGTCGCTTAACCAACTGAGCCACCCAGGCGCCCTACATTCCACGTTTCTATGTCTTGTGTTTCTCATGGCTTTATAAACATTTTAGGGAAGGAGAGTGTGATTTTTGTCTTTTTGAATCCCTGTCCCCTACCATCCATAGTATAGCATTCACAGTAGACACTCCATAAATGTCCAAGTGGGACTAATGAGTTAATTCAAATATTGCAACAGAGTCAAAAAGCACAGTAGGAAGGTGACTTAAGTGCCAGGCGCGGTCCTGGGTGCTGGGGATACAAGAAGAAGGAAGTCAGATGTGGAGCTGCCTGGAGCTCACCATCCAGTGGTGGAGATCCAGCCAAGAGCCACACAGAGGGGGCACCTCTGCCTGAGGCGTTGAGTTCTAAAGTCATCCCCAGGGCCCAGTTTTCCTGTAGCCAAAACTCCTGAAAACCTGAATGGAGGCACCACATTTGAGACAGACTTTCTTGCAGCTAGGAAGTCCTCACCGCCGGGTCTTTCCTCCAGGGTTAGGAGAGGAGCTTTCTCTTTGCTTGCAGTTGAAGGCTCGTACTTAGGAACTACACTGGCCCGTACCGTGTCTCCTTAAAGAGCAGCAAGCGGCAAGGACCAGGCACGGAGAGATCAAGACTCGCACTCCGGGTCCACTCTGGGGGATAACTGGAATGGCGCACAGAATTCCCGGCACCGTCCAAACGACTTTTTCTTTATTTTAAAAAGTGTGCTGAATTTGCTTAAGTGACAGTAGGAGCCTGTAAGGTGACTCCCTTCCCCGCAAGCTCGGCCTGAGCGGCAAAGACTGACCTTTGAAGGAAGAAAAAGGCCCTGGAGACCAAAAGAAGGACAATGGCCGAGGGGGGGAGGCGGCAAACCAGGGGACAGAGAATACACTGTCCTTGGGTCTCCCGGGACAACCCAGTGAAAATGGGGGAAAGGTACCCAGGGAAAACCACCACCAGAGGAATTTGAATGGGACCGGGGGACCCCGCTGAGGGGAATTAAGCAGAGGTAGCCTCCCCTGATTCAGAAGCAGCAGGAAGTGCCCCCCCCCCCGGCCGGCTGAAGGGTAAGGTTACCAGCCTGCCCCGGAGTACCTGGGAAACCGGTCTTACCGGCTTCGGCGGGGTCAAAGGGCAGCCTTCCCAGCAGGCTGCCTGGCTCTCTGGCTGCTCTTGCCTGCCTCCCCGCCCCCCGTCCCAGCCCCAGGGAACCCAGGCCGGAAGTTGCAGCAGACCGGGCTCCTGGGTCACTCCCCAGGGTACCGTCTCATCCCCCACCACGGGCGTGAGCACGGAAGAAATGCAAACGTGGCCCAGCGCTGACGCAGCCTCGCGCCCGGCCCAGAGCCTGCAGTTGCCCCAGCACCTGGGCTCTCGCAGGCTCGGACGCTGGAAGCTACTGAAGTTACATGTAATAAAGACCCGAGTGCAGACCAGAGTTTCAAAGCCCAGAGTCTGGGCTGGAGATAGAAGGCCTTTCCCCATCAGATGGCTTTGTTTTGCTTTTCCGCCGCATATGGGCCTTAGAATTTGCCAAGAAAGGTTACAGAGGCTGAGATTGTTTAGTTTGGAGATGAGAAAGCTCAAGAATGACTTAACTACTGTCTTCAAATATGCAGAGGCATTTATTACAAGGAGGGAACGGCCGGCTATTTCCTTCTGACACTGAGTGGAGAAAACTCGGTCGGAACCCTAAGGAAAGCCCGCCGGCTGGGTCCTCCCTGGGACCGCCTTGCAGGCAGGAGGTGCTCCTTGCCATAAAACCCCAGGAGCCCCCACCCTTGAAGGTTAGGCCTTAATGATGTTTGAGGAAGGGGGTCCCAGTATCTGTTTTCGGTAAGGCCGGTGGGTTCTACCTAGCGCCTGACAGCTAGAACCCTGAGTCTACGGCAAAGAATTTGCCACCCCCAAATACGCTTCTTTGGCATAAGGATTATTTTGAGCTGGTTATTAAAAAAACAAAAACAAAAACAAAACAAAACTCCAGCAGACTCAGGAGAAGCTCTGAAAACCAAATAGAAGTTACCCTTTTTGTAAAAGCATTTACATCTATAAGGGAAATCTCCATTTGTAAGAGTGCCTCCCCGTCCCAGGAAGAGGGGGCTGACTCAATTTCTAAAGACTCTTCTCACTGGAGAAGGATGTACTTCATCTGCATGACAATCATACCCTTGGTGACTGTGCTTTGCCTAAAAACCCCACACAGCTGGCTCTCCCACCCCTCAACATCTTCTTTTGTCTTTAGCTGGAAATGGTGTCTCAGGTGATTTCCTTGGGCCATTTCGGGGAGTTAACTCAGTTTTCCGGACTATCTCCAGGTACAGGAGGTATACGGGTTATTAAACTTCTGTTTTTCTCCTGTTAATCTTTTATGACAGAAGGTCTTAGTCAACAACCTAGGAGAGAGGGAAAATGATTTTTCCTCTCCCAGCAGAGGCCTGGTGGGACCCTCACTGCTCGCCCGCCTCTGCCTCTGACCAAGGGCACGCTCCTGGTCTCCACCTTTGCCTGGCTGACCAGAGGAGGGAGGCCTCGTTCCTGGCTGAGGGGCTGGCCGGGCAGTTCCAGGGCGGAGGCTGCGGCTGAGCTGAACAACTCTGAATGGCAGAGGTGGGAGGCCTGGAAGCTTGCAGTTGTGGGGGAGGATGGGGAATTCAGGAGGAACCCCGAGGGGCCGGGGAAGCTACTGCTGACAGAAGGGTCACAGACTTCTGGTCATTGAGAACTTCTGGCGAGCCCTTGAGAAAGGACTTCAAAGATGGAAATGCTTTCTAGGGATTGCTAGCAATGCAACTGAGGCAGCCTACGACCCCCCACCTTTGAGTCCCTCTCCCACACAAGGTCCTAGTGAACGGTACCAGTTGTTACTCCTTAGTCCAAAGAAGTTCCAGATCCTTCACTGAGAGCGAGTTTTGGTGTGGATGGAAGGGGGAAGAGTTTTGTGGAGGGGGAGCCTCTCCCCTTAGCTGCTGACATCATTGTGGCCTCCTGTAGAGGGTGAGCATCAATGGACTCACCCACATGGCTGCTGTGTCCCCCATAGAACAGCCCAGAATCTCCGTTTGGCAGAGGGCAGCCCCTGCTCTCCAGCAGACAAATGAGGAGCAAAGATTCTGTCCCTACCGGGGTTGGTAGGGAAGAGAAGCATGAGGAAGAAAAGTGAGTTCCAGAAATCTACGATGTGGGGGGAGGGGCTGCCAGTGGGGGGAGGAGAGAACAGTGAAGGAGCAGGTGGACTACTTGGGAGGCCAGGGCGAGGGGCTGTGGTTCAGTCCGTGGCGCCCCCTCCAACTCATCTGCTCCTCATATTCCCTATATTCCATCTGTACCGGGAACCAGTGATCCAACCTCTCAACTGCTTATCACTTCCAGCCATTTCTCTCTGTTCCTCGGGGCTCAGTTAGGTCTTTGGGGCCTCACCCCAGTTATTCCACAGGACCTGCTGTTCCTAAGCTGATTCTACCCCTCCTTCAAGGTGCGAGTCAAGTGCCCTCCTCCCCCACCCCTGCCCATGCCGCCCACACCTCTGGTCAGCTCTTCTGCAGGTGGCATTGGACACGGGGGCAGATGGCTGTTTACGCTGGTCTTGCCTTCTTCCCAAATGGAGGTCCCTTGAGACTGGTCATGTCTGGGCTCTCTCTGGGACTCCTGTTGTGGCTGGGCTCTGAGCCCATTATCCCAGCCCTGATTAGTTCTCAGATTCTTATCCCACATTTTCAACTGCCTGTTGAGTATCCCCAGAGAACCTGTGTTCTCTTTCAAATGTGTTCCTGTCCTGAGGTTTCTGCTTGGAAATCTCCCGTGCCCGGGGTCAAGTCTTCCCCTTCCTCTGCCTTGCGGCCCCTGGCACACCCTGGTGTCTCCCTCCGCAGTCCCTCTCTCCTGTCCCTACCGGTCCACCCCCGCCACTCCAGAGCAGTGTTCCCTCCTCCCCTGGCACTGTGGGAACGCATCACTTCTCCCACCAGAAACTCATTTCCCATAGCGCCGCTCTGGAACTCTCTTCGTGTGTGGCTCTGACTGTGTCATCGTCCTGTTTAGAAACAGCGGCGGCTCCCATCACCTGCCAACCCGCGATCTGGCCTCTGTGTTGGGCAGCTCGGGCCCCCACCGGAGTTTCTGGAGAGGACCTCCCGCTGCAGCCCACAGCAAATGTTTGCAGGTGCCTCTAGGGGCCCCCCACAGTCATGCCTCATTTCTTCCCTCTGTTTCCCCACCCGGGAAGTCCCCACGGTTCCCGGAGCCCCCTGCTGGCTTCTCATGAGCCAATCCTTCCCACCCTGCATTCGGGGGCAAATGACGTCCTGCTGCAGGACGTCTTCCCTGATCTTCCCACGGGGAAGGAGCCCTGACCCTCGACTTTCACAGCACCTCTGCCGAGTCTGTCTCTGTGTCCCACCCCATAAGGAAGGACTTGTACTGTGGGCAGCTTCCTGCTGTAGCTCCTTCAGGGACTACCTCTGATGTCGAGAGCCAAGGTTAGACCCCTTCCTGTGGGGGTATAGACGCACGCCCATTTTGGCCCAGTTTGGGACAACTCTGAAGGGTCATTTTAGCTCAAGAGTTCCCTTTGGGGTCAGCTGAGGCTCTAAGCTCCATATCACTGTGCTAGTCTCTCACCACCTATTCCTGCTTCCTCCCCTCCTCCCACAGGTGTTGATTCTGAGGACGCCCTATAGTAAACATGCCACCTGCTAACCTCTGTTATGGGTTTAATTTTGTCCCCCCTCAAAATACCTATGTTGAAGTTCTAACTCCCAGAACCTCAGAATGTAACCCCATTTGGAGATAGGGTCTTTGTGAGCTAATTAAGTTAAAATGAGGTCATTAGGTTTGGCCCTAATCCAACATGAGCAGTGTCCTTAATAAAAACAGGACATTTGGACATAGACACGCATACAAGGAGAACACCATTGAGCATGAAGACGGCTATCTACAAGCCAAAGAGAGCAGTCTGGAGCAGAGCCTCCCTTCACACCGCTCAGAAGGAACCAACCCAACCGTGCCAACACCTTGATTTCAGACTTCTGCCTCCAGAACTGTAAGACAATACACTTCTCTGGTTTAAGTCATCCAGTCCGTGGTCCTGTGTTATGGCAGCCCTAGTAGGTTAATGCAATCTCCTTCTCTGAGTCCCCCGCGCACCGAGCCCACCCTCCAACCTCATGTGTATCTGAGGTCAGCTTGACTCTATGACCTGAGGGCTGGCTCCTTGAAGGGCAAGGTCCATGTCTTCTTACTAATCATTGTATCTCCAGTGCACATAGTAGATACTCAATTATTAATGTGCTGATTGCTTGAGGGTCCAGGGAAAGAAAGATGGAGCTGTCCAGAATGAAAACGGACTGAAGCTTCATAAATCACCATACGTTTACATCTTTGCCTTTATTTGAGTAATTAGTGCCTTTCCTGGTGGTTTTATTGGAGACAGGCCATTAATCAGACATAGGTCCTGTCCTCAAATCGCTTCCACTGCATTAGAGGAAGTAAGACCTGCTCACGGGGTCCCAACTTGTGTTGAAAGGGCTGGCACCCCAAGAGAGGGGAAGACACCAAATGGAGTGTCGGGGGAGGAGAGGTGGATTTTAGCTGGGGCTGGAAGGGCTGGCCCTTGAGGTGGAGAATGCAGGGTGGATGGAAGGATGGCACTGTGCCAGGGGCTAGGATCCATCTAGGAATAAAACAAGCCAGGAGTCCACAGGGCAGGCAGATGAGTAGCCGTGGTGAGTAATGTGATGGGAGGGCTCCAGGTCTGGTGGGAGCCTCAGTCTGGCTTTCTAGTGTAAATTATTTTAACGTGTAAAATTTTCTCACCATCTTCCCCTGAACTTGGTGATTTCTGGGGGGGATTTTTCTTTGCCAGTCCAACTAACTTTGCAAGTTAATCAATTTGGCCCGTTGTTCTTTAGATTTTTCTGGAAGGAATTTCTCTCATTGCTGCTCCCTATCCTTTCAGTTAAGTGCAAAGGCAAATCCCCCAGCCCATTCCCCACTGCTTGCCTTTGACATTTCCTGCATGGTGAGGTCAGGCTGCAGCCTCCCTTGCAGTGTGCCCAGACACACGTGCTAGCTTGTTCAACCATGTGCAAATGAGAATAATGAGCAAAATGTTCCAGACAGACTAAGCCTAGGTTCGGGACCACCTCTTCCCTTTTGCCTCCTTTTCCGAGCCCCTCCATTACTGCGGTGCCAACACCTTCCCCTGGCTCTCCTTCTGACCAGGTGAGAGCACTTCTGTTTTCAGAGCTGTGGAAGGAGCAGGGGTGGTGGGGGGGTGATATTCGAGTCATAATCACTGCCCCTGAGCAGCAGGAGACCATGGATGCAGTTTCTTTCTTTCTGGAAAGACTTTAAATGTGTGATCCTTGAGACTGTTTTATCTTGTTTTTAATTTTTTTTTTAAGATTTTATTTATTTATGTGTCAGAGAGAGAGAGCACAAACAGGGGGAGCAGCAGAGGGAGAGAGAGAAGCAGGCTCCCTGCTGATTAGGGAGCTGGATGCGGGACTCCACCCCAGGACCCCGGGATCACGACCTGAGCCAAAGGCAGACGTTCAGCCAACTGAGCCACCCAGGCGTCCCACAACTGTTTTATTTTTTATTTTATTTTTTTTCCAAGACTGTTTTAGAGGTAAGACTTTTTCCATCCCGGGTTCTAAGACACCGACCTTCCATATTTGCAGCATCTTGGGTGGTGTCCGCTCCTCGCCTTTGAAAAGGGCGCTTTCAAGCCTGGCTCTCCACTGAGGCCCCCACGCACCCCATCAATGCCAGGGGTTGTGGCTCATTTCCTGCGCTCTTCCCTGGGAGCTCATCTGAAGCCCCGGACATTGGAGTAAGTCACAAAGGCAAGGGGCTTTTCCTGTATCACCCTTCTTCCTTCTGTTCGCCTATGAGGGCTACCCACTCAACATGTTTATGGTGGGCCTGCTCTGTGCAGGGTCCTGGTGCGGGTAGCAGGGAAATGAGGTCTCTGTTCTCAAGGAGCGTTGGGGTTAACACCCTTTAGAGAGGCAGGGGAAGAAAAGAGCAAGAGAGTAAAAATGGATTGACGACCACCGCGTGTCAGGTGCTACCATCATTCTCTCAAACCGGGATCACCTGTCCCAACCAAGGCACACACCCCCTTCACCAGGTTAATGGGCGGGACCCATGTGGATTTCTAGGTAGTGAGACTTCAAAGATCTAGTTATGTGTCTTCTTTTTTCCAGTTTTACATATATAAAAATTCAACCAGAATGCTTTCTTGCTCTAGATTTCTTTAAGTTGGGCTCCTCTAGCAAGTCCAGTTGCTCAGTCAAGTCCCCAGGGGATGGTTTCGCCAGGGTTTTCCATCCTGCTGACTGCTACGTAGGGTGGAGACCAGTCTGAGAATCAGCTCTTCTGTAAAATGTTGGCCTCTCCTGCCCCACCTTTGACTGAGTATCTAGTAGGCTTGCTCTGCTGGGCTGGGTCCTGGTTGGAGGCATGGGACGGCAGAGGCCAGAGAGCAGGCTCCCTGGGCGCCCTTGCTCCTGGCTAGCAGATGCAGCCTTGGCCTACTTCCTGCTTCCCAGTTCTGTGTCTCCTGGTTGCTGGACACAGGCCATGGCATCGCTCTGCATTCTGTTATCTGGAACTCTCCATTCCTTTGGCTCATCCTGTCTCCAGCCCTATGGCACTCTGTGTGGGCTGCATTTGCCAGGCCCAGCCCCCATTGCCTGGGAAGCCTGCCCGAATGGAGGGGTTTAATACCCATAATACTCTTGGTATGGGGAACAGCGGGGGAGCAGGTTATTTGGGAGAGGTTATATTGGCAGTGACAAAGAGCAGGCATTTAGAGAGAAATTTTGAGAATTCATAATATATTGGTAAGTAGAAAAGAAAGCTTACAAATAAATGTACAATAGGATCATGTGTGTTTATATGTGTGTGTATATGTATGTGTCTATATGAATATATATATGTGTGTGTGTGTGTATGTATATATGTGTATACATCCATATCTGTACGTATGGGATGCATGCATCACTCTGTAATTATACACCATTCAGATACATAGGCAGAGAAAAAAAAAATGCCTGGGAAGACTCTAGAAAGATATTCAGCAAAGTGTAAATGTAAATAGCAATGGTTAGATTATAGGTGACTTTAATTTTTCTTCTTATTTAGTTGTATTTTCTAGTTTTTCTGAAAAGTATGTATTACGTAGCAAAAAATTGTAAGAGAAGGAAAACCTAATTATTTTCTGTGGTACGTCATCAAATCCAACCACCGCTCTTGTGAATGTGATTTTTTCCTGTGGGTCCAAGGCCAGGGGTGGGGATAGGAGGGCAAAACGGACGCTGCGGTGGGTGGTTTTTGACTGCTTCCTGGGAAGGTCTCTGTGAGCTGCTCCCGTGTCAGTTGATCTGGATTCTAGATTATACCCTGCTGCTGAACTCTCTGGAAAGTGGGCAGATTCAGCTGGGGATCCCAGGATGGCAAATCAGAGACTTGGAGCCATGCTGAGAAGGATGCTGACCTTGCTCCCCCTTCCTGGGGAGAGAATGCTGTAATTGATTAGTGATGTCTGCTCCAGGCAGCACATGGTAAAAAAAAAAAAAAATGCCACAAACCCTCCCAGCTCACCAGATGGTTGCAGTCTTGCCTTCTTGACCTTCCCTGACTCTCTTTCAATACCTTGATTGTAACTGTCATTATGGTTAGCAATTACTCAGTGGGAGCTCTGTCGTATTTATTTTATAATCGCCAATACTGGAGTCTGGCTCACATGGGCACTCAGAGATCAATGAATGCTGGAGGGATTACTCTGAAAGCAATGACCAAATGTGAATTCAATTGCTAGATATAGGTGTGCAGCTTTCCAAGGTACTTGAGGTTGCTATTTGGGTGTGTGCATTTGGTCGTATTAGTCTACCATTTAATGCACACCAGGTTGTAGAATGAACATCCGTTAGAGACAAGAAACCCCCAAATGCCATCATTCTAGGTGGGTTCCAGCATGTGTTGGAGGGTGGTGTGGGCAATCTCATCACGGAGAGAGTACTGGTTGCCAGCCCACCCTCTATCTTTATCATATATATATATTTTTAGGTATAATTGAGTTTATATGTGTTTCAGGTATATGACATAATGATTCAATATACCTTTAACACATTGTTGAACTGTCTTAGTATGACATAGCGGTTTGAACTCAGGGTTTGAATTCAGGCTGGATTATTTGGGGCAAATCATTTTAATGTCACTTTAATGTCCCCAGGCCTCAGCCTTCTCATTCATGAGAAGTGCCCTCATGTATCTGAACGCTGAGCTGGTTCTCAGCCTCCATGGAAGCTTCTTCCCTCCTGAGACCTCCCAGACCCGTTCCACAGGTGGGTAAGTTGGTGGCAGCTTCTCAGACTGTGGCTATTTTAATGAGAGATCATTTGCACCTGAAAATTCGAGAGAAACTTTGGAGACTGCACATCTTTCCTTTTCTCCCACATCCTGCACACTTTTCTTTTAAGGGACTTTTGCCCACCCAGACCTGGACATCTTCTCTCCTCCCTTCTCCCCTGTTCCTCATTCACTCCCCCAACACATCTGTCTTGTCCTTCTTTTTTTCTTTTTTAAAAGATTTTATTTATTTATTTATTTTGAGAGAGAGGGAGAGAGAGAGAGAGCGCGCGGAGGAGGGGCAGAGGGAGAAGCAGGCTCCCTGATGAGCAGAGAGCCCAATGCGGGACTCGATCCCAGGACCCGAGATCAGGACCTGAACTGAAGGCAGACACGTAACCGGCTGAGCCACCCAGGCACCCTGTCTTGTCATTGTTCCTTTTTTACATCCCTACCCCACCCTCCCCAAAGGCCTTCAAGCTGCCTTCTCTCTCCAGCTCCCATGGGAGGGAATGCTCTTGTTCTTCTACCTGTTACAACAACAGAGCCTTCCCACTCCTAGGCTCAATCCCAGTCCATCTCCTCAGGCTCCTCCCTCAGGAGTGCTGGCTCCTCACAGTGGCCATTTCCGCCTGCTCAGGGATGGGTGCCCGCACCCTGTCTGGTGAGGAAAGAACCAGCTCAGCCAGAAACTCCAACTACTGCAGCTGCTTTCAAGTGTTTGAATGTGTGAAGGATGGGAGCTGGGCCCTGGTCAGGGGCCAGAGAGCTCTGCATATTCACAGGATGTACTTGGAGGAACAATCCGGGACAACAAAGGCCTCCTGGCTGCTGGTGCCGGCCCCTGCCCCAGTTCCACTGACCGGACACTGGTCGGGCCTGCTAGAACACCATGAAGTGGCGTTCTTTCTTTTCTTTTAAATAGATTTTTCAGTATCTGCAAAAGGATGCAGATTTTCATTATCTTCAAGGATGCTGGAGCAAGGTTCAGGAGCTGGGGACCAATGGTCCCCTCCACGTGGGGCTCCCCCTGGAGGATGGCTAAGCCCCCAGACCCGCAGGGCAATGCATGTAAATGGAGGCTGGGATGTGGGCACCAGACTTCTATTCTCCCCAAGTCCTGATCCAGAGGGCTCCTGAGATTTTGTAATAAGCTTAGCAGTGATCCTAGGGACAGAGCAAAAATAACAGAATGACCAACTAGGCCTGGGAGACAGAAGCTTCTGGAAGAGCAGAATGGCTCAATGTATGGCATATTAGGAGGCCATGGGGAGGCAGGGTCAAGAGCTACCTGCTGCCTGGCCCCATCCTGAGACATGGGGACCATGAGTGGTCAAGGGCAAGGTTTGTATGTGGCATGGGTGGGGGGCGAGAGTGTAGGCTTTTTCCCTGGTGGCTGGACCCTTATAAAGGGCATCTGTGGAAGCAGCCAGGAGCTCCCTCCCCACTCTGTTGGGGTGTGGAGCTGTGCTGCAGATGAGGTGAAGGAGCTGCCCCCCTCCTTCCCATCCCTGGAGCCTGATTCTGCCCCTGGGCCCATTGCCAGCCTTGCTCTGAAATGGCTCACCCCACTGCGTGCGGTCAGCAGAGACTCCCTCCCCATTGTCAGGGATTGCCAAGCCCAGCCTGCCTATGTGTCCCTTGAGACAGGGAAGAGCAGCTCTCCCACAGGGTGTGGATTCGAAGGGCAAATGTGTGTGAAATACTCAGCCCAGCCCAGAAAGGGGCAATGACAATGGTTGTTAATATCAGTATTAAGGGCAGTGGCCTGGGGCCAATCACTTAACCTCGGTGAGCTTCCATTTCCTCATTTGCAAAATAAGGAAATAAAAATAGCTGCTCCACAGGATTGCTGTGAGGTTCAGAAGGAAAATCCTGTATGCCGTAGATGGTTAGACCAGCAGTAGCAGCTAATTCAGATCTTCTCCATGCTTTAAATGGCCCAGGTAGACACTTGCTGATCATTTCCCAAAGCTGAGCATTATTGTGCATTGGCATCCTGATCTCTGCAGGTTTTTTTTTTTATTTTAATTTTTTTATTTTTGGGTAATCTCTCCACTCAACGTGGGGCTCGAACTTACAACTCCAAGATCAAGAGTTGCATGTTCTACCGACTGAGCCAGCCGGGCTCTCCTGATCTCTGCAGATTTTTTAAAGTGTCCAGAAAACTGTCTGAGCATGCAGTCTCCACCTCATTCCCAGTTCCCTGAGCTGTTCTCCTTCTCATGGGCTACCTCATCCACTGCGGCCAATAGAGAACTCAGACACAGTGCTCGGGAGAATTTACAAGCAGGGCCACCTCTCATCTGTGCATCTTTGTGTGAATAGAAAAAGGGGCTTCTTCTCCCGGACAGACACACCAGGGAGCATGGACGTGGGAGCAAGCTGGATTTCCCCCAACCATGTCCCTCCTTTGTGCACATGAGCTGCATCCAGGCTGCAAACCTGCAGTCTATGGGCCCCGGGCAGGTGTACAAATGGCCATAAGAGGAGTCGCCTGGATGTGAGTCCGTCAGAAGAGTAGGGGCCCAGTCCTGGCGTCATAGCAGCTGCTGTGACCAGCTCTGGCTTGCACGGCCAGGTGCAGGCCTGTCAAGTCCAAGACTTTCGATTGTTCAAGAGAAGCCAGAAATCGAGCTATCTATACAAAGGTTTTCTGGTTTTGAATAATCACGGTGCAGGTCAGAAAAGCACATCTGTGGTGGAATATTATGGGGGGGGCCACAGCCGGCCCCCGGCCCCATGCAAACCCGCATACTGTAGTCCTACAATCTGGGTGGGGATGTGCTTCTCCGCCCCCTCCTCCCCCCACTTCTCCTTGCCCACGGCCACCTGTCTGAGACCTCTGGCCTGACACCTGGACTTCTCCCTACCCCAGCTCTCTCTGCTCATGGGCTTTCCTTCCACAGCCTTGCCCACCCATTAAAAAAATGCCTGCCCCACTAAACCCTTTGCCTGCATTTCCCTCCTCCCCCGAGATGTCCTTCACCCCAACCCAACACTCAATGGCTCCTTCCTGACGACAGGCTTCTGAAGCCAAGACACCTGCCTGGCATGGCACCTGGTACCAGAGTCCTCTATGAACAAGTCCACACTCCTCCACATGCTGTCTGTGCCCCAACCCCCCACCTCGAACCCCAGGACTCCCATACACCAGCTCACTGCCCCTCGAAGAACAAGGGCAACCGTCCTGCTTCCGTGCCTTGGCTTGTGCTGTGCTCACAGCCTGGGGTTCCCTTCTCCCCTTGTCCATCAACTCTTCAAAACTTTGCCTGAGTCTCAGTTCTGCCACCACGTCTCCTGGAGAGACCAAGCTTCTCTTTCCCCGAACCCCTGCGGTCGGTCTCTGTCTCCAGGACGGTGTGAGACCAGGGATCTCTTGCACTTGCAGTTCTTACCTTGCCAAGTCTGCAGCCTTTTCCCCACTGGAGGTTGCTGGGCATCAAAGACACGTTCACTACCGAAAGGACTTGGTAATACCATTTGTCCTGCCCACAGTCTATGGTCACCGAGGGCTTGTGGAGAAACTAAAGAACTCAGGACTTGCTTATCAGTTAGTGTTTTCCACCATTTTTCCTTTCAAATCTCCAGAGAGCCCGAGGCGACACTTGACTTTGCCTCATTCAGAGAACACCAGCTCCATACCCCACGCCTGACAGTACTTTGTTTCCACAGACCTGTCCTGGGTGTGAGGGATGAAACACAGAACGGCCCTTGTGAGTGAGCATGGCCTTGTGTTTTGCTGTTGTTTCTGTGTGTGCAGGTTCCTGTTCAAGCAAAAACCCTTCCAAAAGCAACTGGGCCCGTGTGCCAAGACCGTGCTGGGCACAACCACCTGGCTTGCATGCCTGTCAGACCAGTGCTGGTAGGCCACTGCCCTGGGGACAGTTGTGACAGCCAAAGCCAACTTCCTGAAGGAGGCCAGTGGGCAAATGGGACTCCCAGTGCATTTCTCTGCCCAGGGCCATGGATTGGGACCCCAGAAAGAATCTTTTCTAGTATTGCCCTTCGCTTCTTCCCTCTGTTTTTCTCCTTTCATGGCCAACTGGAGAGTGATAAAAGTGGCTCTCAGTTCCCCGTGGTTCTGACCATGTAGGGCTGTTGCCCAGTGGCTGTTTTGCAGACAATTCATAGCTTAAGATTTTATAAGATGTTAGTTAAATAAAGGGGTTCTGTGACCAAATAAGTTTGGAAAATACTACACAAAAGTTCATCATGTTTCTTTACTGCAGGACTTCTCAGTGCCTTTAATGTGTACGGTTGTCCAAGAGAGTGACCATTCATACAGCACTCCTCCGCTTTTTGAGATGTGAAATGCGTTTGCTCAAGAAAAGTCTTGAGGGAGTGTATGGTGAAGAATGTCCTCTGGGAGATGTGGTGCTGCAGGACATGCAGCCAGCACCCAGCCTGGGCCTGCTCGCAGTGCTGCTTCCTTGTGCAACTTGCCCTCTTCCCCCTCTAGCCACACTGCCTTCACTTTAATTGTGTTCCCATGTGTCCCGTCTGACTCGATACGACTCTGGCCACGGACTTCCGCAATTCTAAGGCCTAACAGAGGCCTGTGTGTCCCGAGATTACCTCTCATCGCTGGCAGCCATCTCTATGAATTCCGGAATGAAAGTACAAAAGCTAGTGGCCAGGCTGGCACGGCTGACCACATGTGGGCAGGGACCGGGCGACGTTCTTCTTTGTGCATCCTATGCTCCTGGCGTGGCCGGGGGACCTGGGGGGTTCTAGGAATCCAGTTGCTCTGGGTTCACACCAACAGACATTTAAAGCAGAACAAAGCATGATTTTCACAATGGCTCCTAGGAGTCTGACATGTGTGGACCGTAAGCTGCCACCCCATGATTTTAACTGCTATTTTCTTTGATTCTAAGATGTCATCAATTGTAAGACACACCATTGTTTTAAGAACTGCTATTTTTTGTGTGTGTGGGAGGGAGAAAGAAAAAAGAAACACCACATGGAGTATACCAACCAATTGTAAGACATATCCTGATTCTAGAATAATTAAAATCTGAACAATTGTGTGCCTCGGAATTGAGGAAATCAACTATTTCTACGGGTCAGGTTTGGCTTCCTTCTTCGTCACTCGTGAGGAAGCTGGGATGCAGGCTCTAAGGGAGAAGGCAGGGAACCGGGGTACTGGGCAGGGGTCTCACTGAACCCCCACGTTGCCAGGCTCCGTGCTAAGTGAGAGGAGAATGGGGTAAAACATGCCATCTTTACCCGCTAGCATGCACTCAGGGAATCCTGCCAGGAGGTGATGCATCTCCTACAAAGTCCCAGCAGGAAAGGCGGTGTTGAGTGCCTGTGTTTTGTAACTCTCAGAGTAGGACTGTCCAAATGTACATGAAGCCAGTTCCGTAAACTGCGAAGCTTAGCATCCCTATTTTTCTTGCAATGACTAAAATCACCACTAATCTGGGATGCCTGGGTGGCTCAGTCAATTAAGCGTCTGCCTTTGGCTCAGGTCATTATCCCAGGGTCCTGGGATCAAGCCCCGCATCGGGCTCCCTGCTCAGCGGGGAGCCTGCTTCTCCCTCTCCCTCCGTCTCTTCCCCTGGCTTGTGCTCTCTCTTTCTCTCTCTGACAAATAAATAAATAAATAAAATCTTTTTTTTTTTTAGGTCTTTTTTTTTTTAATATTTTATTTATTTATTGAGAGAGACAGAGATAGTGAGAGAGAGCTCGAGCAGGAAGGAGGGGGAGAAGCAGATACCCCGTGGAGCAGGGAGCCCGATGCGGGGCTCGATCCCAGGACCCTGGGATCATGACCTGAACCGAAGGCAGAGGCTTAACCATCTGAGCCACCCAGGCGCCCCATAAATAAATAAAATCTTAAAAAAATAAAAATAAAGAAATAAAAAATAAAATAAAATCATCACTAATCGTAAAGATAAAATCAAAGTGGAAATTTGCTAGGAGTATTCTGACCCTCTGGTGATTCTACATCACAGGGGTACCTGCCTGTCCCTCAGCTAGGAAATCAATCCCCTGCCTCTTTACCCCACTTCCCACAAACACTTTGGCACACTACAGACTGGAGGCAGGTCTGGAGAACCTCCCAGTGGCCTGGGCAAGAAGGACTGCAGTGGAGGAGTGTTCAAGAGGAGGAGAAGCCCTGGGTGGAGGGACCAGTTGCCTGGGTGAATCCTCAGGAGGATGGGAGTCTTCGTGGAGGTGGTGATGTTTGAGGAGGTTCTTAGAAAACAAGCACCTTAGAGGGGCTGGAGATTTTAGACAGAGGAATTGGGCCAGAGTGAGTTGGAGAGCAGAGAGAGCAGAGAGAAGCTTGCTACTGGAGGATGTTTATTGATGCAGGCTGGGGATGGGGGAGCTGGGAGATGGGGGAGGGGGGCACAGGGTTGGAGCTGGGCTGAGCTGGGCTGTGAAGAGAGCTTGGACTTTGGCTTTTGTCCTGTTGACCCGCATCGCCTTCTTGCTGAGTGACCTTTATACCTTATTTTCAACAAATCAGCCAAGGCCCCTTTAAATGCTACAACGGGCAAGTGTCCCCATAGTGCCCCAAATACCCTGTACTGTTTCATGGCTCATGGCCCCCCGCCCCCACCGGTCCTCAGGGCAGAGTGCCCACATAGGCCTCATCACCACACACACCCTCCATCTCAGGAACCTGGAACCTGGCTGTTCCTTCTGCTGGAACGTTCTTTCCCCAGGTAGATGCATGGCTCACTGCTCATCTCAGCCAGGTCTGAGCCGGCTTCTTCCTGACCCTCTTAACACACTCTGGCCTCTCATTCTGCGTCCTCTGTCTGCTTGGTTATCCTGCAGATTGTGGCTCACGCGTTCGTTCTGCCTTCCTACTAGAACGTGAGCTGTTTTGGCTTCGTGCTCAGAACATAGCCTGACACTTAGCAGATGCTCAGTGTTTATTGTTGTTGAACTGTACTGGTTTCCAAGTCCTTCTACATGTATTATTTTGTTAGATTCTCAATATTTTTCTGATTTATGTATGGGAAAAATATCTCAAAGAGACTAAGGGAATTATCCAGGATAGTATCTGGGCTAGGAAGAGGAAGGGGGTGCAGAACCGCACACTTTCCCCCACCCTACGGCATTGACCTTTAGGATGACACGCCCTTGATGCTCACTTGGCGTTGGCCTGCCGCCCGCCTCCTGCGGGAGCCCCATGTCTTGGCCCTACCAGCCCTCCTGCTGTAGCCGGGCCCACTGTCCGCCCCTCAGGTGTGACTGGGGTTGGTGCGGTAGTATTCCATCACCTGGGAAACAGGACGCAAATGTGAAGTGTGAGGGGCAGGATCTGGGGGTGGGAGGAGGGTGGAAAACTGAGGAGACTCTATGGCGGAGGCTAACTCTCGATCTACCCAGAATTAGCAACTTCTTCAAAGGTTTCTCCAGCCAGGAAGAAGAGGCCAGGTGACTCATCCCTGAGAAGGGTTACAGGAGGCAAGAATAAAGCAAGAAAATGTAAGGAGATGACCAGGATTGAAACTGGCCGTTCTTGTTTGGACTACTCTCCCTTCTTAGACTTTGGGAGAGATGACCAATAGAGTGACCAGACCCCGAGCCCTGAGGTGGCCTGCTGTGGCCCAGCACCCACCTGCACCCGAACATGAATCCCGGGACCATCGCTCCCCATGACAATTCCTCTCTAGACCATGGTTCGTGGCCACTAGGACTCCTGAGAGGCTCCTGTAGAGGCTGGGATAAATGTGTGCTCAAACCACCACCAGGATCCACTGAGCCCAGTCTCAGGGCTGACCCAGGCTGAGACATGGTCTTAGGGGGTAATCTCGGCCACAGCATTGGGAGTAACCTGCTAGTACTCCTATCTAGTGCATCTAGAATACTCAGACTCCACTGTGACTCTGAGGGCATCAAAAATGTAATCTCTCAGTTAAGAAACTTTGGAAATTGAGGCTCCTGAAGGCCAAGTAACTCCCCCCAAATCACTGATAGCACTGGGGGTGGGGGAGACCCTGACAAGTTGACCCCTCTGGTCTTGCCGCGATCATCACACTAGATTTTCCATGCAGCCCAGACCCAATTTCTCTAAATAACCAGCAGTCCCCAAGCTGGACAAGCTTGGAGCCTGGTATACAGCAGGCACTCAAACTGTTTTCATGAGGCCCTTCCACTGTCTGTGTTTAAGCCCATGGGTTCAGACAGAGGCTCCTGGGCGAGCCATCCACCCCTGAACAGCTCTGGAGAGGTCTAACCAAATGAGGTATCAACCAGATGAGGTACCGAAAGGTCCGTGAAAGTAATGCCTCTCTTCCTGTGACCATCGGAAAACCACACGGTGAAGTGGGACCATGAGAATGAACACGAGCACCACTGCTAGGACTCAGAGGGAAGGAGAAACATACAGTAATGTGTCTTTTTCTTTCTCCCCATTTCCCCCCAGAGATATTAGGTTATAGAAAGACCGTGGCTAACAGTAAATAAATAAATACAAAGACTGTGGCTTCCACCTGGGGTGGACTCTCTGGGATCACACAGCCTGGGGGAAGCCAGTCTCAATGTCATGAGACAGTCCGGTGACGCGCAGATAGTGAGAGATGGAGGCCTAGGAATAACCACATGAGTGAGCCTGGAAGAGGCCCCCACACCTTATAGCAAACCTTCAGATGAGACCACAGCCCCAGCAGACAGCCTGACTATAACCTCATGAGAGCTCCTGAGCTTCAGACACCCAGCTATGCTGTGTTCACGTTCCTGACCCACAGAAAGTGTGACACAATAAGTGTTTGCTGTCTTAAGCTGCCACGTTTTAGGGTAATTTGTTACATAGTGCAAGATAACCAAAGCAGCTTCTTAGCCTGACAAGACGGAGAAAGGGATGAGGAATGAAGAAAGGGTGATTCTGGTACAAATGAGAAAGATGCAGATGTCATGGGTGAGCATCTAACACCTGAGGGGTTGAGAAAAGGATTTCCAGAACAACTCAGGGTTCGCATAGAGAGATGGAAGGCCACATGGAGCCACATGGTTGCACCGAGCACATGGGGTAATCCCAACCTGGAGCCACTCTGCTTCCCCCACCAAGGCTCTGTAATGGGACTTCCGTGGGTTCAGACAGAGGCTCCTGTGACATCACTGAGGAAACTTCTAGATTAGACTGCTACCCCACCCGATTAGATCAGAACTTCAAGCAGTGATGTCTGGGCATTTGTAGTTTTTTTTTAAGTTTTATTTATTTAAGTAATCTTTACACCCCATATGGGGCTTGAACTCACAACCCCAAGATCAAGAGCCTCATGCTATTCTGACTGCACCAGCCTGTGTGGGTTCTGTTTGTTTTTTTTCCTATCTAAATGCTGTTTTATTTTATTTTTTTTTTTAAAGATTTTATTTACTTATTTGAGAGAGAAGGAGAGCACAAGAGGGGGGCAGGGTCGGAGAAGCAGGCTACCCGCTTAGCAGGGAGTCTGACGTGGGACTCAATCCTGGGACCCCGGGATCATGACCTGAGCCAAAGGCAGATGCTTAACCAACTGAGCCACCCAGGCGCCCTCTAAATGCTCTTTTAATTTTCTTATTTCTTTCTTTTAAAAAATGCATACAGCTCACCAAAAGGGGTGTGTGTATGTGTGTGTGTGTGTTGTACACACACACGCGGGCACATGTATTCATAGGCCCACCACTACCACTCCTTGTCCAGGAAACCACTATTCTGATCTCTACCACCATAGATCAGTTTTGCCTGTTTTTAAACTTCATGTAAATGGAATTTCACAGTCGGTGAATCTGCTTGCTAACTGCGTGATTGGCGGTGAGTCGGTGAACTTCAGTGCCTCTGTTTCCTTGTCTGTAAGAAGGGGATGACCGGAGGGAGCACCTACCTCACGGAGTCACTGGGAGGCTTAAAGGCGTTCCTACTTGGAAAGCACTTAGAGTCCTGCCCAGCCCGCAGCGAGCGCTCCGTATATTAGCCATTAGCGTTCGTAAGCTCTAGGTCGTTTCCTGTTTTACGGGACAAGAACTGCCTCTGATGCTGGTGTGTGTCTGCCCGCCCAGGCTTCATGGCGCTGCAGCTTGGTCAGTCTCTGCTGGGTCCCTGATGGCAGGAGTGTGTGACGGGGTGCGGCGGGGAGGGGAGGGAGAGCAGCAGGGATGGCTGACGTTGACGGGGCCCTGCCATCAGCTGAGGACCAGGGCAGCCCCCCAGCGTCCCCACCCTGCTCGGGCGCTGCGTGCGCGGGCCACATGTGTGGCTGCAGGGTCCCAGGAGCCCCGCGCCACGCGCATTATTGCTGCCGTTTTACAGACAAGGAAACAGAGGCTCCGAGAGGCTAAGTAACAGCCTCAGAGTTTGTAAGTATCAAGGGGTGAAACCATGATTCGGATCAGTTCTTTCTGGCTCTAAAATGAAGAGCTTTCCTCCTCATTCTTATTTTAAAGTAACCTTACAGTTATAATCTTGTGCATTTTTTCCCCGGCACCTTTCTGCAGTCTTTCAGTCTTATCAACCAAAACCAGAGAAATGGCAGGAGACACCACAGCCTCTGTCATTGCCCTGCTGAGTCTCAGGCAAGGGATTGGGCAGTGTCCCTGCCTTTACAGCCACAATCCAGTGACGGAGAAAGTAAGGACAGGAGGCTAGGGCTGGAGGTGAGCAGCTTTTCACATTTAAGATGTTGAAGAGCAGGGTCGCCTGGCTGGCTCAGTCGGAAGAGCGTGCGATGCTTGATTTCAGGGTCCTGAGTTTGAGCCCCACATTGGGTGTAGAGATTACTTAAAAATAAATTTAAAAAAAATATGTTGAAGCGCAATGAATGGAATAAACCTCCAACGAGAAATCAGTGTGCCCAGGTTTTGTGAAAATCCAGAGGTTTTGAAGAACACTATAAATGAATGCATGGGTGAATGAATGAGTGAATGAATGAATAAATAAATGAATGTATGCATGTACTTTATTTTACTTTCTTTTTTAAAAAGATTTTATTTATTTATTTATTTAGAGAGAAAAAGAGTGCACAAGCATGCTCAAGTAGTTTCCCCGCACTGAGCGGGGAGCCTGACGCGGGGGCTTGACCTCATGACCCTGAGATCATGACCTGAGCAGAAATCACATCTCTTCCATTTGTCTCTTCCTGAGTTGTATCCTTTATGATAAACTGGCAACTGTAAGTAGAGCACTTTCCTTGGTTCTGTGAGTCGTTCTAGCAAATCACTGGACCTGAGGAGGGGGTGTGGGAGCCCCTGAATTTGCAGTCAGCCAGGCAGAAGTATGGCTAGCCTGGGCGCCCCATTTGCCGCCGGCATCTGACATGGGGACAGCCTTGGGGGACCGAGCCCTTCACCGGCGGGGTCTGCTTTGACTCTGGGTGGTTTGTGTCAGAATTGAATTGGAATTGTAGGATACCCAGTTGGCATTGGAGAGCTGCAGAATTGGTGTTGGAACAATGTATTTGGTGTCAGAGAAAACCACACAGGGAGACTCAGGCTTCCCAAACAGTGTGTGTGTGTGTGTGTGTGTGTGGAGGGGGGTGACTGCTGGAGAGAGAGGGGCGGTTATCTGGTCCTTGTTCCTATAAGACACCCATCAGAGCCAAGAAAGCACCTCACAGCCCCCCTGCGGATTTCTGCGTTTGATCATTTTCCAGCGAGGCACTTTCCAGACACATAAATGGGCATTTCTACAACAGAATTTCTGCTTTCATGCAGATGTACGATTCTAGGAGAATACTTAATATTTAACATTGGTGTTCTTATGTTAAAGTGGGTGTTCACTCCTACTATTGTGCAGAGCCATGAAAAGAACGGCTTGGGACTAAAATTTGGCTGTTTGCTCTTACTGTCTGCATTTACTGTGCTGTGTGATTTGAATTAGACAACGTTACCTCTCTGAACCTGTTTCCTTATCTGTAAAAATGGCGACCATAGGGGCGCCTGAGTGGCTCAGTCCTTAAGCGTCTGCCTTCGGCTCAGGTCATGATCCCAGAGTCCTGGGATCAAGTCCCGCATCGGGCTCCCTGCTCAGTGGGAAGCCTGCTTCTCCCTCTCCCACTCCCCCTGCTTGTGTTCTCTCTCGCTGTGTGTCTCTCTATCAAATAAATAAAATCTTAAAAAAAAAAAATGGCGACCATAATACCTAAGCAAGAGGCCATTGCAGGAGAGAACGTTGCAGGGGCCCCATCCCGATGCCCAGTCCAGGCAGGCAGTCCAGAGCAGGCACGGTCGTTACCATGGTGTTTTGATTAAAATGTGCTTGAAATCTTGTCTGTGAAATAAACTCCAACCTATAGATGGAACTAAATGACACATGAAGGTAATGATGCGCTAATATTGAAAGTGTCAGCTTCCCCAGGGATGCGCAGCCTCGGAGGCCAGGACTAAGCAGAAGGGAGCATGCCTGTGGGCGGAGAGGAGCTGCCTCTTCAGCAAAGGCCTCCACTCCCACTTCAGCAAAGGCCCCAGAGCCCCAGGCTCAGGGACAGCCTTCCATACAGATCTCTGCCCATGCATACCAAAGGCCATCAGATGACTTCCCTAAACAGGAGCTGAGCTCTGTGTGTGCCTTTGGTACTTTGCGCACTTCTCCTTAGGCCCAGCATCCCCCTGGCCCTGTACCACACCATCTAGGTCTCATTAACTGGCTTGTCCTCACTTCTTGAGACCTCCCCTTCATGGGGAAGCACCTAGAGAGGCTCCATTCTCCTTCATTACCAGCCAGCTACTTTGTTTCTAGACTCAATGCGATTGATTAACATCATCTGGTTTACCCTCCAAACATTCCTGTGACTTCTGCCAACTCACACCTCTGGGGTCATGGTGTTGGAGAAACTCCCCAGAACAGGCGCTCTTGGCAGCAAGGGCAGAACGTGGGGCCTCATGGCGTGGACATGGGTTGGGCTGTTCCTCTTGGCTTTGTTTGATGCCCACCTTTTAATCAGTAATGACAAGGCCACAACAGGGGATGACTAGGGCCAACATCTGAGCTCCTCTGAAGGTCCCTGTTCCTTGTGCTGTCCCTCCTTCCCTCCTTCCCAGGGTTGCTGTGAATGCAGTGGGACACTGGCTTTATCCAGGAAACCCGCTGTTCACAAAACAGAATTCACTGTTCTTGTGTGCCTCATGATAAAAAACGTGAACAAGTTGCTGCTTGTTACCTTTAAACTCACCTTGGGTCAGCAGCTGTTTCCCCAGGCTGTCCCAGCCCTGATGGAGGGTGAGGATCCCTGGGGAGCCCCGGGAGGGGGGAGACAGCTGGCTCCGGCTGGCTTCATAGCACAACCCAGAGAAAACTACATACTTCAAGAAAGCTCATCTGAATACGTGTCTCCTCCTCCGCACGCAGAGGTTGGAGATGAGCATAAACCTCCCTGGTTTTGTCCCTTCCAAGCGACGCACCTGCACAAAAACCCTTTGAGGCAGAGACTTCAGGTCCTGAGAACAGTCCCAGGGACCTGTTGCCCCCCTTGGAAAACCTGGCTTATTTCCTGCTACCACCCGGGCCTCTTCTCATTTCTCAAATCCATTAAATAAACATGTTGAAAATATTTGGTACTGTCCAATACTTTTCTTTTTTTTTTTAATTTATTTTTTTATTTTTATTATTTATTTGACAGAGAGACAGCGAGAGAGGGAACACAAGGCAGGGGCAGAGGGAGAGGGAGAAGCAGGCTTCCCGCGGAGCAGGGAGCCCGATGCGGGGCTCGATCCAAGGGCCCTGGGATCATGACCTGAGCTGAAGGCAGACGCTTAACGACTGAGCCACCTGGGCGCCCCTGTCCAATACTTTTCTTAAAAAGCACTTTTTTTTTCGCCAAAGCAAAGCACACAAAACTCAGAGCAAGAGAGGGCAGAACTCATAACCTGATAACCCTCATTTCCCCTCACACCTCCTATCTCTCTAGCCCTTTGCTGTCACTATCTCTGCGTTCCAGAGCCACGCAGAACACCAGATGAGGCCAAAGACAAGGTTGCTGGGAATGACCGGAAACTAGGCAAATGAAATGCTGACCAATTCTTGGCAGAAGACTCTGCGATACCCCTTAGAGTTTTACTGGGCTGGGGTCATAAGGGTCAACCTGCACGTGTGACTCAAATCTTTCTCTGTCAATAGGACTCTGGGGAGGGGAAGGTGAACTCACTTGAACGGATGGGGCCAGCCCCTCTCTGGAGAAAATACTGCCACAGTGCATAGTAATAAATCACAACCCCCAAAGCCTCATAAATGGCGCCCTGCACTGACCATGTCCAGCTGGACGGGGCTCCTCCTTTGCATTCCTATCGATGTGGGGTCACTGGCCTCTGGGCTCCCACAGTACCAGGTTCAACGTGCCACAGGAAGTTGATGGCATCGGTCACCCCTGCGTTTTGCTCGCCCTTGCCATCCTGGGGCTCTCAGTGTTGCTCTTCTGTGAGGATCGTCCTGAGCACGCAGGAACATGGGTCAGGGCCTGGCATCGGGGGCACTAACTTCTCCAGTATCCTCTGTTCCTACACATATCTTTCCTGAAAAGCCTCACCTGGTGCCCCGCACTCCCCGTACACTCCTTGGGGGGAAATATTTTAAACACATGAACAAGTCTACAGAAGAAAGTAACAAACATCCACATATTCCCATGGTTTCATTAAAGTCTGAATATCTTGCCACATTTGTTTCAGGCCTTCAAGAAATAGTACATAAAACAATACGGACACAGCCGATGGCTTTCTTGACCTCATTCCTCATCCCTGCTTCTCAGAAACACCACTGTCTTGAATTTAGTGTGTTTTAGTCTCAAGCATGCTTTTTAGATTTTCCTACAGTGCTCATCCATAAATAATATAGCATTGTTCTGTGTGTTTTAAAATTTTAAGGAACTCTACCCTACTCTATCTATCCTTTTGAAGCTAGGTTTTGTCATTCACCATTGTTTTTAGATCTAACCTTACAGATACATGCTGTTGTAATTTATTTTAACCGTTGTGTAACATTCCCTTGTATTAAAATATCACAATTAATTTATCTATTTCCTATTAATGGTTTTCTCGTTCCTTTTTAACTTTTCACAGACAAGGCTACATTGAATTTTTATGCACATGTGTGTGAGTTTCTCCAGGGTGGATCACCACCCTCCAACGGGATGGCCCCACTCCACATCATCAGCTCTGTGTGAGTTCCCAGTGCTCACGTTTGTGCCAATCCTTGGTACTGGCAGACAAACACTTTGACTAATCTGATGTATTAGAGGTTATGATGGCTAATTTAATGTGTCAGCTTGGCTGGGCCTATTCTGGATGTTTCTGAGAGGGTGTTTCTGGATGAGGTTTACTTTTGAAATGGTAGACTTTGAGTAAAGCTGATTGCCCTCCATCACGTGGGTGGGCCTCATCCAGTCAGCTGGAGGCCCAAATGGAACAACAGGCTGACTTCCTCAAGCAATAAGGAATTCTCCAGCAATCGGCTCTTCAGATGTCATCTGCAACATCAGCTCTTCAGACCTGAACTATAGCACCAGCTCCTCCTCCGGTCTCCAGGCTGATGGTCCACTCCTCAGATCTTGGACTTGTCAGCCTCCATAATTGCATGAGCCAATTCCTTATCTTTTTCCACATAGATGCACATTCTATTGGTCTTGTTTCTTTATTCAGGAGAACTGTGATTAGTACAGAGATGGTATCTCTTTGTCTTTTGAGTTTGCATTTCTGTGATTACTAATGAGGTTGACCATCTATTCCAATGTCCATTTGACATTTGGATTACCTCATCCATGACTTGTTCATATCTTTTGTTCATTTCTTTTTCATTGGGCTATTTGGTTTTTTCTCATTGATTAGTAGGTGTTCACATATTCTGAGTTCTGACCCATTGTTAGTTATATGACTGCATTGCAGATATTTGAATCCGGCTTGACAAGCAACCTTTTTTATGAGCAATGTTTTTAAAAACGCAATGTCATCCTATTTATTGTACTAAGTAGTTTTTTAATTTTTGAATTAAGGTTTGTCATTTTGTATCCAGTTTGAGAAAATAATTTCTTCCCGTGAGTTCGTAAAGATAGTCTTCTTTATTTTCTTCTAAATTGTTTAAAGTGGTTGCTTTTTCCACTTAAGCGTTTAGTAAACATAAGATTCATTTTTGCATGTGTTGTGATGTAAATATCTAACTGATTCTCATATGGATAACCTATTATTCCCAAGTTATTTATTGGATGAACCCACCCTCCCCCTTCTTTTTACTAATTTACAGTAAACCTCCTGTCATATATCAAATTTCCATATGTGTAGGTCAGTTTCTGAGTTCTCTGTTTTTCCAATGATCTGTTTGCTATCTCTGTACTGATATTTTATTCTCTTAATTATTATAACTTTATAATTCATCTTGATGGTTATCAGCTTGTAGAATTCTACCAAAAAAAAAAAAATACCCTTTGAGATTTTGGATGAAATTGTTTACAGAGTAATTAGGGGGTGATTGTCACCTTTGTTAAATAAATCTAGTCTTCCATTTAAGAATATGATAAATCACTCCACTTACTCACATTTTCTTTTAACCCCTTAGTAGCATCTCAAAGTTTTCTCCAAAAAAAAGCTCCCCCAAACCAAATCAAAACCAAAACAACTTGTACATCTTCTGTGAAATATAAGTAGAGAGATCTTATAGCTTTAGTTGTTACTATAAATGAGATCTTTTTTCCTGTTATATTTTCTAATTGGTTTAATTAATAACATAAAAAGGTACTAATTTGTATGCATGAGTATTACATCTAGCACATTTGCTGGACTCTCTTTCCATTTGAATAGTTTATTTGAAAATCCTCTTGAATTTTCTATATAGATTATCACACTTCCTGGAAAGGACATTTTTGCTTTTTTTTTTTTTTTAGTCAATTCTCATTCTTATTTCCTTTTATTTTATTGCCTTCAGTATGGCCCCCAGGAGAGACATCCTTGTTTTGCTCCTGATGTTGATGTGCATATTTCCAAAGTCTTAACATTAATTAGAATGTTTACATTTTTGGTAGATATTTCTGATCACATTAAGGATGTTCCCTATCATTTTTATTTTGAATATTCAGCTCACTTACTTTAATTCACCTATATTTTAAAAATAAATTCATTCATTTTTAAAATTTACCTTAAATATCCTTTAGTTGCTGTCCACAACTTTGATATATAATAATTTTATTACTAGTCTGTCCCAAAGAAATTTCAATTGTAATTTTCTCTTTAAAATATGAATAACTTGAGATCCCAAATATATGAATGTGATTATTGATTACTGAATTATCGAATTATTGATTTCTAATTTAATTGGGTTGTACTTAGAAAATATGACCTGTGCGATTTTGGTGAATTCTAGACATTTGTTGAGTCTTTCTTTGTGACCCACTCTGTGGTCAAATTTTTAAAGATTTTTATTTATTTATTTGAGAGAGAGAGAGGGAGCACGAGTGGGGGGAGGAGCAGAGGGAGAGGGATGAGCAGACTCCACGCTGAACTCAGAGCCCCATACAGGGCCCTATATCAGGACACTGAGATCATGACCTGAACCGAAAACAAGAGTGGAACGCCCAACTGACTGAGCCACCCCGGTGCCCGTGGTCAAATTTTTAAATGATCTATGTATCTCCAAAGAAAATGATGATGACTACCTTTGGTTGAATACTTTTACAACACACACACACACAGACACTAGATAATGCCTGTTACTTTTATTTTCCAAAATCTTTTGTATCCTAATACTTTATTTCAGTTGTTTGGTTTATCAATGTCAGATAAAGTTAGATGAGTCACAATCTTTGGCTTATAATTCCGTCAATTTGCTTACTATATTTTGGGGTGTGCATGTGTTAAACACATATACATTTAGAACTATGATGGCTTCTGAGAGAATTGGTGTCTTGATTATTATGTGGTTTCTCTTCTTATATTACAGTTTGTCTGTTATTGCTAGCATTTATATGGTGTATATTTTTCCATCCCTCTATTTTTAGCCTGTCTGTGTGGTTTTGTCCTAGGTGGTCTCTCAGAAGCAGGATATAGCTGGATATTTTAGAAATCCAGTGTGATAATTTCTGTCTCGGAGTAGGGTAAGTTTAAGTCTATTTATAGCTGCTATACTGATATATTTCAAAGTATTATTATTTTACTGTTATGTGTTTTGTGTGCTTTTTAAAAAATTCTTTTTTTCTTCTTTCCTGTCTTTCTATTACTCTGTTGCCTAATGAGTAGTGGAGGGAAGCTCCATGAAGAAGAGTTTGGGGGCGCCTGGGTGGCTCAGTCGTTAAGCGTCTGCCTTCGGCTCAGGTCATGATCCCAGGGTCCTGGGATCGAGTCCCACATCGGGCTCCCTGCTCCGTGGGAAGCCTGCTTCTCCCTCTCCCACTCCTCCTGCTTGTGTTTCCTCTTTCACTATCTCTCTCTGTCTGTCAAATAAATAAATAAAATCTTAAAAAAAAAAAAAAAGTCTCTTATGGTTTGCCTCTCTCTCTAAAAAAAGAAGAGTTTGTCTGGGGTCCTGTAATCATATACCTGGCCCAGCGGGCAGCTTACTGTCTCCTGAAGCAGCCAGGGCTCCCCGGGCTGAGAACAGCTGAGCTGCCTGCTCTCCATACCTACTCCCTGAATAAAGAATGACACGAATTCAAGACTCATCCTGGCTCCATATCTATAATTTTATTTCTAAAGTCTATTTTGTCACTTGACGTTACTGAGCACCTACTGTGTGCCTGCCAGCCACAGTGGGACCACAGTGTTGCCTTTTCAACAACTGCCTGAAGCTGATTAGCAGCTGTTCCTTTGGGTGGGTCCATGCTCTGATTCACCACTATCCCCAAAAGGCTCAGACTAAGGGGGGGGGGGCAAATGAGGCCCAAGGAGCAAAAGTTAAGGAGGCATTCATTGTTAGGTGCCAACCCCATACTTACAGGACCCTGAGTGAGTTCCTCCTTAAGATGTGCTCAGTGGGCACCTTGCTGGTCTTGCCCTAGTCCTAGCTCTGGTCCCCACCACGCCCTACTGTCTCCCCACCACGGAAGCTATGTGTAAACAGTCACACTGTGCTTGCTGTGTTGTTCTACCACTAGCGTGAAGAGGAAAGTAAACTTCCTGGTATATTTGTCACCAGCAAAATTGAGTAAACAAAGACGGCACTTATCTTGATGAGTGCTGAGTTATAAATGGAATTGTTGAATCACCATATTGTACACCTGAAATTAATATGATGCTGTATGTTAACTGCACAGGAATTAAAATATAAATAAATAAATAAAAACAAATAAATGCAAGTCAAAAGAGAGACACCAGATTAAACTAATTGAAATACAAAAAAAAAAAAAATTGAGTAAACAAAATATAGACCAAAAGAGCCCTGGGCTTCCTGCTGTCTGATTCCCCTACTACCTTCCCCAGGGTCTTTTGAGGACGGAAGTTCTCAGCCGGACTGGGCAGGGCCTTGAGTGCCAGGCTCAAGAGTCCCTCCGGCAGGACCTTGAGTCAGAGGGGCAACAGGAGCAAATAGGCCTTTTAGAAAACAGCCCTGGCTTCCGCGGTCTGCGACCTGATGTGGGCTGAGAAATCCAAAGGCTCCTGCAAAGGTGAGGGAGGAGAGGGCGGACGGGAGGCCTTCTGGGGTGCGGCTGTCCTGCCTGAGGGGGCCAACCGGGCGGGATGAGGCAGTCCTCACAAATTACTAGATGGTTTAGTAGGGTTTCCCGGTCAGTGCGGACGCCTTAAACAAAGAGAGAGGACGGGGGAAAGTGCCTGTCTGCTTTGGAGGAGCAGAGTTGGAGGTCGGAAGGGCTGGGTGTATTGGAATCACCAGGGCCTGGGCTGGGAGGACCCCTTCCCCCTCGCACGGGCCCCCCCCCCCCACCAAGCTCTCCCCTGGGGCGGCCCAGCAGTGTGGTCAAGGCTGCCTCTGTTTGGGGCTGCCCGGCGGCGGGAGCCCCGCCCCAAAACAGCCCCCTCGGGGGAGCCAACTACTTATTGTTACCAGGCTGAAAAGGAGGCTGTTATTTTACAGCAGAGATAAAAGTTAATCACAGATTAGGACTGCCCGAAAATATTGATGACTTCATTCACCTGAGTCCTGGCCCTGGGGGAAGTGCTCACCACTCCTGAGTCACCAGACCAGTTCAGCGAGTTCTCGCTCTCCCCCAACGCAGCCCAGACTTCAAACAAAAGCCCGGGCTCCTGAATAGAGAGCATTCACGGGCAGCGGGGCTGCCTCTGCAGACCTACTGCGTGCCCGCAGTCTAGACCCGGCTGGGGAGAAGGTCTGCTCGCTGGGCGCCCTGCCTCCTCCCTGGACCCCTCGCCCCCACCGCCCCCTCCCATCCCCCCCACCCGCCCTCTTTCATTACAACCTTTATCTGGTGGCACCATCACCCCAGGAGACTCCCAAACAGAAAACCAGACATTAAGGAGTGGAGACAGGAATTGCAAAATAAAAGTTCCTGTGTTCAGAAGGCAGGGCCATTCCTCAGTTCTGACCATCCAGGTTTCGCAGGAGGGGAATTTATCCCCTTGGATAACGTGAAAATGGGGTAAAATTCAAGCTGTGTTTGACATAAACATTTAACGAGTTTTTATTGTTTGTTCTGAACTATACAGCAAAGGCTGAATACTGTAGTGGCTCATCGGGAACCAGTAGAGGGCTGAGCGCCCCACCCGAACCCCACCCTGCTCCCAGGCTCCAGCCCCAGCCCTCCCTCCTGAGCCCGAAGATCCTGATCGTGCGTTAAAGTCCGGGCTCAGCTGGGTAAAATGCACACAGCAGAGACGTGGCTGAAGCCTGTGGACATTCCCCAACCCCACCTCCTGCTTCTGGCTGAAATAGGACTGGGTGGCCTGGATGCCAGGAGAGGCCACCCGGGAACATCGGCGGGGGTGAGAAACTGAGCTTTCACGGAAAGGTCAGAGGAAAATTCAGGCCAGGAAACGGAGGGCGGTAGTAGCTTAAAGAATATGGCAAAGCTTTTTATAGACGAGTAGTTGACTGTGCAATTTTTATTCCCAAAGATGGGAGAAAAAATAATCACAAATTACAGTGAAAAGGATTCCTGCTCACAGTCCTTAGAGTGTACACATGGCCCACTGGGGAAGGTCCAAGCCCCTCGGTGCAGCTTTCCAGAAGCCCAACAGCCCGCAGCTCCTCCTGTTCTTTTCCAAGCTTTCTCTTACTACCTACCAGCCGCTTCAAGCATGGTGTCCCCCCATCCTCCAGGGAGCCAGCCCTCTGCCCAACTCCGAACACATCCTCTCAGCCCTCTTGCTTCTGTCAGGCTCAAGGCAACCCTGTCCCTCTGAGAGGGCTTCCTTGGGCCTCTTCCTTGCAGTCTCTTGGACCCTCTCTCCCCTGAGTCCCTCCCTCAGCCCCTCCTGACCCCAGCACACTCACCCTGTGGACCCATGGGGCAAAAAGTGGTGTCAGTAGCACACGTTGTTATGTGCCCCACTGGGAAGATAACGGGTTGGAGGCGGGGAGCAGGGCAGGATCTGGAAACTTTAGGGGGGTGGGCCAGGAGGATGGTGGGTTTATAACGGTGTCAATGTTACTACCAGATTGGAAAGTCTTGGATTATTGGGAACCAGAGAGATGGCGTTCAGAGAATTAAGGAGAGAGAGAGATCCCAGAGGGTGAGCACAGCTCAGAGAGTGCAGGGGAATTTGACATTCACTTTGAGTTCAGAGGCTAAAGGGACCTCAGGAGAAGCCAGGGAGACTAACGTGGCATCTTCTATAGCAGGGAGTGGAGGGGCAGAAACGCAGACAAGCGGATCAGTCAAAACACTGCTCTGTTCCTGATCCATCCTAGGTCCTCGCACTCTAGGGAACAAGTGAGACACTGCTGATGGGTGAGGAAACTGAACACAGGTACGGAGCGTTATTGACAAGACAGAGCCCAGGAGCCCAACTTCCTGTAAGTGGGGGAAAAAAAAAAAAAAGGAAGGAGAAGCTGAGATCTAAGGTCCACGCATTTCTACAATTTAGAGACATGGGAAGGCTTAAATTGGATTTTTAAAAAGGATTTATTTATTTTAGAGACAGAGCACTAGTGGGAGGGGCAGAGGGAAATCTCAAGCAGACTCCCTGCTGAGCGCAGAGCCCGATGTGGGCCTTGATCTCACCACCCTGAGGTCATGACCTGAACTGAAACCAATAGTTGGATGCTCAACCGACTGCGTTCCCCAGGTGCCCCCAAGTTGGATTTTGAGTGAGATTCTTGTTTTTGTTTTTGTTTTTTCTGGAACGGTAGATGAGCTTACTCCCGGTAACTCCTGAAACCAATGCCAAAGGTGGCTTCCCCACTGGGAAGAGCACAGCTTCTTAAGAGCACATGCTGAACATTGCGGGCATGTCCTGTTTCTAAGCTTTGGGGGTTGACAGGACTGTTTTCTCATGTGGGCTCCTCTGTAGACCTCCAATAGTATGTGCTTTCTTGTAAAACATAAAATGCGTCTCTCGATAGAGCCCTGGAGATACAGAGATGGAGTGTGTCACGGAGGGGAGGGGGACCGGACTGAGATGGGAGGCAGGAGAGGGAGCAGGGGAGGGGTCCTCAGCAGTCCTCAGCACAGAGCAGGAGCTCAGAGAATGTTCATTTCCTTCCAAAGAAGCCCCACCAAAGCCTTCGAAGTTACCTCGATTGGTCAAGGATCAGAGTTTGCTTTTGCTAGGATCCCAGGGCCTGCATGATATGGGCCCTGCAGACGCCCTGGGGCCTCTAGGGCAGCTCAGCACCCCTTCCAGGAAGACCCCAGTATCTGCCAATGTCATCTCTCCAGTGTCCCTTCCATCCCTAGCTCGGAGCCTCCCCTCTGCTGAGCCCTGAAATCAGGGACAAGGTAGCCAGTGTCCCCCGGAAGCCACACTTGGAAGGTGCACACACCTCTTTATTAAAGAACAAATAAATGAGTGAATGGGGAAAAAAAAATCAAAGAGAGAAAAAGAGGGCAAGACAAGGATTACAGCTGATGTTTTTTCAGTTTGAAAGCTGAGGTCGCTCAGCTCATTCTAGCCTCTTTCTCAGTGGAACTTAGATATTGATCATTCAAGTGTGGTTTTAAAATTGTACATCGGAAGGGGGAATACAATGCTTTCCAGTCTTTTTAAGGCTTGCGTATATCTACTGTAGCATATAGGGTAGAATGGTGCTCAGAGGGCTTACATTTGGAGCCCATCCTTGCCAGCATCCTGGGAACAGGTGAGCCCTGCGCAGGCTCCCAGGCACAGAGCCACCAGGGGCCAGCCTCCCTCTTGAGCCCTGCTGCCCACAGCCTCCCGGCCTCGTCTTTGTGGCCTTGCTGCCCCGCGGTTGCTCAGGTTCACCCAAAAAGCCTCATATTTTATAGACCAAGAGCTCCTTTCCTACGTGTTGGCCAACTAATAAATCACGTTGCTTGGGTTTAATCTTCAGGTAATTTTTTCTTTATTTTTCTTTATGAAATTTATAGAGGAATAAGCTCTCATTGGAAACAATTTGCAGGATAGAGATAAAGCAAGATCTCTGGATCGCCCACTTTCCGTTTGTGTTTTATATGAATTGGCTGGTCATCTCCTTATCCACTTTTCCATTAGGTTGTTGGTCTGAGTCTGTTTTCTTTACAGATGGATGGGAGTACTTGATAGAACCAGGATAATAATCCAGAGTTCATGTATACGTGTGTATATTTCTGTACACAT
This sequence comes from Halichoerus grypus, assembly GCF_964656455.1. NCBI lineage: Eukaryota > Metazoa > Chordata > Mammalia > Carnivora > Phocidae > Halichoerus > Halichoerus grypus. The sequence continues at coordinate 35,558,278 of NC_135721.1, forward strand.
GTCGATGTATGTGTCTCTACACAAACGCACACGTATTATAAATATCTTCTCCCATTTTGTTGCATCTCAGCTTTGTTCTCAGTTTTGTTGTATCTCTGCTTCTAGTGATTTCTGATTTTGAATCACAAGTTCCACATTTTGATGAAGCTGACATCACTCTTTCTCTGTTTGCCCTTGTGGTTTGTGTCTTCCTTGAGTTGAAGGCTGGCCCACTCTGACTCCTGGGTCATAAACATATCGTCCTACATATTTTTAAATACTTGAGTCCTTCTTCAGTGGTTAGCAACTGCCCCAGCACATTTGTTGATGATCCCTCCTCCATGACGGGAAAGGCCACCTTGTCCCCAGATCTCAGGGGTCTCCCTTTGGGGGAATTTTAAGGTTGTTTTTGCTGCAGGGAGTCCAGAACTTCTTCTCCTCTAATTCCTGGGAAAGTTTACTGTTTGCTGCTTGTTTTGGGGTCTCCCCTTTCCTTCCCTGGGTGGGGAGTGGAAGGTAACCTGAGTCAGTCCAGAAGTTGATCTTTGAACAAAGTTTTCCTTTATGTCCAGTCACTGTTTGCTAACTCATTTGAGAATCTGCCAGAGATGAACATCAGAAGTACCCTCCCATGGTTTACACAGGCTGCTCCTTGGAAAACTAGGGCATTCGGCTGCCCTGCTTTTCCAGCGTTTCTGCGAGTGACCGCTTGTGGCATGACCTCTCGTTGGCCAGGCTCCCCAAAGGAAAACATCCACCCGCAGAAAAAGTTACCTCCCTTTCTGCAGTGGAGATACATGGCGGAAAACAAACCTGGTCACAGCTGTGACTTTAGCAACATGGCTCCTGGAATCTGAGAATTCACCCTTCTTCCCGCCAGTCACCCTTTGAGATTATAAATTCCAATCCCACATAGCATTCACAGGCCACATGACTCCTGTGCAATTACTTAGTTTCATGTCTGTGGACTACTTAGCTATTCTGCAGGGGGACATGGGTATGCATCTAACTCTCTTGGTTAGGGGTATATACTCCCACACTCTGGCAGGTCAACAGTGTGTCCTTCCTCCCCTCCTCTTGGTCCCTTTTCTGGTCAACCCTCCCGCTCCTGAGGATTTTTAATTTTTTAAAAAGATTTTAATTAATTTAGTTAGTTGTTTTTAAAGATTTATTTTATTTATTTTATTATTTTTAAAGATTTTATTTCTTTATTTGACAGAGAGAGAGCGATTGAGCACAAGCAGGGTGAGTGGCAGGGAGAAGGAGAAGCAGGCTCCCCTTTGAGCAGGGAGCCTGATGCAGGGCTCAATCCCAGGCCCTGAGATCATGACCTGAGCCAAAGGCAGATACTTAATGGACTGAGCCACCCAGACGCCCATGATTTATTTTATTTATTTTAGAGAGAGAGACAGAGCATGGGAGCAGAGGCAGGGGCAGAGGGAGAGGGAGAGGGAGAGAAAGAGAATCCCAAATGGCCTCCACACTGAGTGTGGAGCCCAACGCCAGGCTCGATCTCATGACCCTGAGATCACGACCTGAGCTAAAACCGAGAGTTAGACACTTAACCGACTGAGCCATCCAGGTTCCCCTGAAGGTTTTATTACCAAGTAACATCTATACCCAAGGTGGGGCTCAAACTTAACAGCCCCAAGATCAAGAGTTTCGTGCTCTACGGACTGAGCCAGCCAGGCACCCCCCTTCCTGAGGACTTTTAAAACCTGTCTTGCCATAAAAAATGCAAAGAGCTTCCATTGCTTCAGAAAAATACATACAATGGAAAATCCACTCACTCATCATGAAGAGTTAACTACAGCTCTAGAAACATGAAGTGGGAACGTGAAGATGCTATACCGATGCTGACCTAGGAGTGGAGGAAGAAAATGCTTCTTCCTTTAGGGTTAAAACAGAGCTTGTCATTTCACCCCGGACTACGCAGACCAGCCCCACCGAAATTACACTGGGACATTACATTTTTTCCCCACATAAACATTCCAGGAGGACAACCACTGTTCCCGGAAGGCACGGTGTGGCAAAACGAACAACAGTAGGTAGAGTCTGAAGACAAGGGGTAGAACCCTTGCTCTGCTGCCCCGTATTCTTATGGAACCTTGAGTGCGTCCCCTCACCTCCCTGGAATTCAGTTTTCTCGTCTGCAAAGGGAGAGGATCCCCTCTACACCCCTGAGTTTAGAACATTACACGAGGTAACATGAAAACTTCTGTCAATGAAAAGATACATGGAATTGTGGTGTGACCTCTTGTTTGAGAGCCAGACCACAGTCCTCACCTCAGGCTCTCTGTTGCTCCCTCCGTCAACACAGCGCCTCATGGCGGACTCCCTCATGGCCTTCAGGTCTTAACGATCTTCCTCATTTCGTAGAATATTGACCAACTATACCACTTGTACTTTTTAAAATAAAAGTTTGAGATAGGAAACTTGCAAAACTTTTGTATGTTCTTAAAACTTCTGCAAATGGTAGAAGGTTAAACCCAACATTCAGATGGCTGGTAGAAATGTCTCTTGGGCTTTATGGTTTTGTAAAACTGAGTCTGGGGAAGTGTTCCCTGGGTGTTAGCATTTGGGCGCAGAGGTTCCACAGCCAGGGCTGAGGGAAGAGCACAGTTAGAAATGCTGAGTGAGGATCTGTGCACTCATTGCCCCCGGGCACACGCGCACAGAGAGATGGCCTCCTCCTGTGGATTCTCTATCTCCAGACAGGCTTAATTACCTCAGAAAACCGAACCTGATATGAAGTCTCTCAAAACTGTCAAAACTTGCCAAAACAGCTCCTGCCTTTTGTTGAGGAGTTTGTGTTGAGCAGACCTTCTGATTGTGTGGAGCGTGATTTTTAAATACACTTGTGAGGTGACTTTGAAAGCCAGTTCAGGAAACTGGAAAGGAGTCATTCCTAGAATCCTGTGTGACTGCTGGGTTCACTTACAGTTTCTAATGCCAAGAGGGACCCGAGGTACAGAGGAGCTGATGACAGGAGAGTCTTGCCAAATAGAGAGACGGTGGGGGTGCTAGGGGGTGAAGGGGAGGCTGGGCTCTGTGCCCGCTGTGGGGAAGAAAGCTTCTGGAAGTCCTCTGGGACTGTGTAGGTTTCTTTTGCTAAGCCAGTGTGAGCAAGGGTTTCAGTCCTGACCCAGCCACACCAGGTCTCCCCTCTTCTGTCCGGGCTCAGCTCTCCCTGACCTCACTTAGTGCCTAGGCAGGGACTTCCCTCCATCTTCCCTCCCAACTTCCTCTCAGTTTCTCCTCTTGCATTTCTATTTTCCCCCTTTCCTGCAATGTGTTGTTTTCCTCCCCTGCACTCCCAAGGGATGCTAATCCAAGCAACTGCATCCAGAATGGGGGGCAGACCACTTGGGGGGCTGCAGAGGCCCCGGGACGCAGGTGCTGGTGGGGAGTCCCCTCTGCTAGGCTAAGTAAGAAGACTCAGGTTGGAAATATTCCCAAAAGTGCTCTCCAAAGGAATCCCAGGGATTGGGAATAAAATGTTAATCTTTCTCCCTTCCCTGTCCCTGCATGTGATCAGGCCTCATTTATCTTTGCACGTAAGTCAGCAAGGTGTTTCCTGGAGGCCAACTTCTGGGTAACTCAAGCATTAGGGGGTACCTTGGAGTACATGAAGCGTGTTCTTCTTCTGGCATTTTTGGTGACTGTATTTCTAAAGCTACCTCTTTCCTGCCTTTAGAAACAGCGCCCGACGATGGAAGGGATTTTTGGGGACCCAGGTCCGGTTATGAAGCTGGGCAGCTGATGGACTCTAGCTGGTATGAAGTGTCCTGCACATGAGCCCCGCCCACCATCCCCTGGCCCTTCACACAGGCAGACCCGGCCTCCTGCGGCGCTGTCCGAAGTCTCACGTCCGCCTTTCCAGCCCCTCTTCTTTCTGTACCCTGTCTGCCTCTTGCAGCCGGCTGGCATCTCCTGTCTCTCTGCCAGCCTCTAGCTCCCCGCCCCTGGTGGCCGAGTCCTGGACTCTTAACCCTGAGCCGAGGCTTGCTGGAGAGAAGGCCCTGGTTGTGTTTGCATAAAGCACCTCCCCCTTTGCGGCTGGGTGTGTCCACCAGATTTATTTTAGAATAGTCATTTTCTGTTTCCTTAGGGAATTGTGCTACCAGCATGACCAGTTTATTGGAAGGATCCAATAAAGAAAGCAGTGGGTGGTCTTTTGAATTGGGGTTATGATATAATCATATTATAATAGAAGGCAGCATAGTTTAGTGGCTCAAAGCTTGGGTTGTTTGGTTTGAATTTCAGCTTTGCCGTTACCAGCTCTGTGCAGTTTGACCTCTTTAAACGATTTAATTTGAGGAAGGAAGGAGGGGCTGAGGTGCTCATCTCTGCTGAATCCTGACTGGGGGGTTGGGGGGGTCAGTGAGGACGTAAGCTCCTGCAGGGAGAGAGGGGAGGGAGGTGGTGCATTGTCCTCTGGAAGGCATGACTCGGGGAGAGAGGGTATCTTTGTTTCATTGCATATACAACCCAAAATGGGGCTATTTGGGAGCCAGTGCCATTCTCAGGGGTGTTTGGTAAGATTCAGACCACTCTTGGGACGCCTGGGTGGCTCAGTCGGTTAAGCGGCTGCCTTCGGCCCAGGTCATGATCCCGGGGTCCTGGGATCGAGTCCCACATCGGGCTCCTTGCTCAGCAGGGAACCTGCTTCTCCCTCTCTCTCCCTCTGCTTGTGCTCTCTCTGTCAAATAAATAAAATCTTAAAAAAAAAAAAAAGATTCAGACCACTCTGAGCTAAGAATAATCCTTATCTGTAAAACAGAAATAAAATAAGATTAGCAGTTACTATTGCTAAGGGCTATTGTGGAGATGAAATGAAAGCACCGAGCCAGGGATCCAGGACAGGATGAGCACTCGGCCATCCCGAGGCTCCGGGCCATCTGGGAGAGCATTTCCGAAATCATTTCCAAAATCATTTTTTCTTGTCTTGTTTTTATTAAAGAATGTCGCAGGAGCCACCAGGCACGATGGGGGCAAGTATCTTTCTGTTTCATTTTTACGGTGCAGCCTTAACTGGCTCTCCGGCCTCCTCGAGAGCGGCCTCCGGACAAAGCTGTGTTGCCTCGGGGAGGGACAGATGTCTGAGAGGCCCTCGGTATCTGCTGACACTTCCTGAGGGTCCCTGGGCCGGGGAAAGAGCACTCTCTGCTCTCTGTTGGGGAACAGACAGAGGGCTGTGGGTGGTGGTTGCACTTTTCCAGAGTTCTCTGTAACAGCCCAAGAACCTGTGTATCATCCCGCAGAGAGGTCTTTATGCTACAGTGAAGAGGTCTTAACACGGCTCATTCTTGTGAGACCCCGGAAGAAGTATTCAATAGTATTCTCTGTATATTTAATAGCCTTAAGTCCACGGGACAATTATCTTGAATCTGAGGGCCCAGCCTCATCCACTTAGCATGGCGCTGCTGTTGGGGTCAAAGCCAAACTACTACGTGTGGGCATGGTGCCAGCAAACTGAATACACCCAGATGCTCATCCAACTGAAAGACCCGTGAGAAGTTCTGGTCAGGTACGAAGATGGTCTTATATGTGGAAGCAAAAGAGACATCTCGTCTTTGGGGTCTTTTTATTGTAATGTGTCCTTATTATTTCATTGGTCTAAATTACTTTGTTAGGTCTAAAATTGGAGGAAGGAAGTATACTATCTCTTCGGGCAACCCTCCCCCCCCACCCAAGAAGATCTCCTTGGGAGGGAGCAGTGGGACCAGCTGTGCTGGGAGGGAACAGTGTGGCACTGGGAAGCATAAGGCTTGGGGCCATTCTTTGAAATGAGATGTGACTTAATGTTGCCAAAGAAACGGGAGTTGAGGTAATGGGTGTCTCCTCTTAGAAGAGGTCTGTAAGTCCAGAACTTGGTTCACCATGTCCCCTTCTTCCTGTCACAGAGACGGATGGCACTCCTGGGGGGAATCCTCCATCATCCTGCTCCCCTGAGTGATGGTGACACGGTGCTGCTAGGAGTCGTGTCCCGTCTGACAGACCAGGAAACTGATACCGCGAGAGAGGAAGTCACAGAGGTGACCCTGAAACTGGCACCTCAAGCACCCACCTCTCCACAGACTGCGTGGCTTGTCAACAACAAAAATTTATTTCTCACAGTTCTGGAGGCTGTAAGTCCGAGATCAGCGTGGTCAGGTTCTGGGAGGGCCTTCTTCCGGGTTGCAGACGGCCATCTTATCATGTCCTCATGGCAGAGAGAGGGCAAGAGAGTCCTTCTAGGGCTCCTCTAAGGGCAATAATCCCCTTCGTGAGGATTCTACCTACTTGACCTAATCGTCTCCCAGAGGCCCCACTTCCTGATACCATCACATGGGGGTTAGGGTTACAACATATGAATTCGGGGGGTGGGGACATAAACAGTCCATAACAGTGACACCCAGGAGAAAATGGCAGGCCAAATGGAGACTATGGCAAAGAAGAGACCATGCCCCCCCTTTCAATAGCAGCGGCTATTCTGCTCAGCAGACTCAGGTGGGAAGATGACCCAGTGCTGCCTGATCATCCCATTTCCAAGAGAACTTGGAACATACAGATTTTTTATGTGAAAGGCAAGCTCCTGATTTTAAAATCTTAGCAAGTGACTAAAAAACTGAAAACGCATGCGTGCCAAGCAAAACACATCTCCAGACTGAATGTGGCCTCCAGCCTGTGACCTTTGGAAAGATCTAGAATCATTTGGCTGCTTGGAGGCATGTTACTGGAGGCAGAAACAAGGAGTACGTCTGGAAATGCTGTCGCCCGCCTGACGTGTGGGTGGAATCGGCAGCCATCTGGACCACGGCATTTTGGAACTACCACCTGCTGCAAGATATCTGACCTTCTAAACCTAGGGACTTAGTTCTTCTCTTTGGGCTTTGTGTCCTGATTAAAAATAGATTAACCTTGACTGCCTTCTCAATAATTTTTCACTTGGTAAAAAACAGTAAGCCTGAAGATAAGACCTTGAAGTAAGGCCTGTGGGTAGGTATGGTGGCAAGATGGCTCCCTGGAGGGAGCGGGGAGGAAAGGGAAGTTGAGGGTGGGTACATCTGGAGTCTTATGTGGCCTACTTCATGGATGCCATTCTGGCCCACCTGGGACTTCAACGCAGGATCCCCAATTCCCTGTGGTGCCTGAGAAAGGTCAGAGAGCCTTGAGGGAGACTTCCGCTGACCCAAAGGAGCAGTTGGTGGAGAACCCCTCAAATCCAGTTCTCTTAAAAGCACGCTGAATTTCCATCCGTGGCTCTTTGTACAAAAATGACTTCCCCTCCCTGACTCCCACCTGTTCAACTTTGATTTCAGGTAAGTTCTGGGAGAAGACAGTCTTGTACGCACTCTACATGACTGAGTACACCGATGGATAACGGCCAGACCATATATAAGATAGAACTCGGACCCACAACCTGCAGCAACCGGCACAGGAAGCCAAACAACAGCTCCTATAACAATCAACCCCAAACTGCCAGGACTTGATTCATAGGCTAATAGCCGCTAGTTTCCCTAATTCTTGTCCCCACTTCCAACTTAGGACCCACAAAAGAAAGCCAAACGTGCACCCCTAACCAATCACATAGGAACCAATCATGCACACTAGCCCACAGCTTCCCTCACTGACAGGTCCTCCCCGGGCACACCTGGAGCCTTCCCTTTTTTCCACCAAGGCTTTCCCGTGCCCCTCCCCATCCCAGGCCCAGTCTCCGCGGGTGGTGGCTGGCTTCCTTGCTAGAGCAAGAGAATAGCCTTGGCTGGTTCTCAGTGGGGGATTTGCTCCTTTGCGGAGCTCACACGCACTCACACACACAGCTGGGTTGGGGTTGCTCCAGGCAGGCACGATGGCCCGCATGGTGGCTTGAAACACACCTGCATGCACACACCAACTCCGCAGAGCAGCCCCGGAGGAGGAAGCAGTTCGGAAGGGATTGGTGGACTTGTCTTTCCAGATGAAGGGCAAAGAGGCCCAAGAGATGTTTGAAATCATCGTGTTTTGTCCAAAAACTTCATTAACCTGGAGACAATGGAGAAATTGTCTTGTGGCTGGCAAAGCAAAATGCTCTAGACTTGGCCAAGCAGAGCCGCCTGAGTGGCCTGGGCCCAGATCCCCACAGCACTGCTGGCGGTGGAGAGGGCCACCGTGGCCATCGGACAGGGCGGGTGGCAGCCCTGTCACCTCCTCGCCGCCAGAGTGTGTCAGGAAGGCGACAGGCATCTCATTCTTTGAATCTATGAAGATGAATGAACTTTCCACCCTTAACAAGTCACCAGACCTACATTAGACCCGACTACAAGAGATCCGCTTTGGGAACGGGACGGCATTTTCTAGTCTAAGAACAAATGTCATGGATGGAGAGCTTTAATTACAGTGTATGTACCTGCATTTTGCAGAGAAGCAGTTGGAAATTAAAGAAGTAGAAATTTATAATACTAATTACAAAGAGGACTTGGCTTGTATTCCTGGCTCCCTCTCTCACCAGTGTCTGATATTTTAAAAGGTTCAGAAGAATTAGAGTTTTTTCTCCAGACATGACTCTACAAAGAGAGCATTTAGAAGTGCTGTTTGGAGCTGGGCAAGTTAGGAGGGAGGGGCGGGGGGGGGAGGGGACACTACATTGGAGCACACCGCCCCCCCCGCCCCGTCCTGGCATAGGACCCCGTGAAATGGGAAGAGAAGGTGCTAAAGTATCTTCATTCTTCCCTAAGAACATCTGCCAATAACTTAAACCAAGGTCTCAGTTCCGCTCCTGTTAATTAGGCTGACCTCATGGAATCTACCAGAAGAAAAGCAGTCTGGAGAGCTGCTCTGCCTCGGTCTCCACCGCTTCTGTGTCATCACGTGATGCCACAGTTGCTATGGAGATTATCAGTCATGAGCGGATTGTCCACAAGTTGAACTTGGATCTGACAAGTCAAATTTGTCACTTTGGGGGAAAAGTAAAGAGGCTTACTATTTTTTTGTTGTTCATTAAAAGATTTCCTTGGCTCCTGACAATGCCCCCTTCCCCTTTCCAGCTCAGTAGGCTTTTTCCACATTGTGGTCCTGAGCTGAAGAAAGGTTGTTTTATTCTCTCACGTTCTGTAGCATCTACAAGGAATCTACAGAGTTGGCGTGAATGGCCCTCCGTGATAATTTCTGGATAACAGAAAACACACCTTGTGATTCGTCTTCAGAACAGGTGGTTGTCTCTTCTGTGACGGGAATGGTGTGTCAGTGACGGCCCGCTCTCCAACGAGTGGACCTCATGTCCTTCGCTGGCATGAATGCCCTCCCGCCACACACTGACGATTGTGTGCGTACGCACATGTGCGTATGTGTGTTTCGCCCTGCTGCTCTTTGTCCCTCAGCAGGTAATGACTTTCATGGACAGGCTTTATCAGATTAAAAGTGAAGCAGCCATTTAATGACGGCCACCCCATCAAGCTGACTGATTACGGGAGGCTGGGTTGGAGTCGTGGAAAGAAGAGAGAGGCAGGCTGAAGGCATGAGCGCAGCTTTGGTGGGAGGATGGGGAGGGAAGCTCCTGCACTGGATGAGCCTGCCTCTCCTAGTCCCCAGTGTCCTTGTTTTACCTTGTTTCTTCTTTGGTTCTAACCTTGTAAGAACCTTTAGGCAGTCTCTTATTTCTGATGGGTACCATGATATTGAAAGGACTCCCAAGTTCGAATGCTGTAGCTTGGTGTGTGGGTCCCACCGTCAGACCTGGCCAACTCCTGTCAAGGCTTTGATCTCAGATACATGCCCCCTCCTCTTAGAAGTCTTCCTAACCCCCCAGATGAGCCCAGACCTGAACTGGGAAGGTGGGGCCTGGGGCCTAATCCCTGGATGGAGCCAGAAGAAGGCCTCAATGTGGGTGGAGAGATTGGATCTGGATCAGTGCCCCTGATCCCTGTTAATTATAGGGGCCAATTGAGTCCCCTTTCATTGGTAACAGAAAAGTTTCCAACAGATGTAGACATTTTTCCCTGGACAATTCAGCCGCAGGATCACCGAAGACCAGACCAGAAGCAATTCCTTGAGAAGCAGCAGCAACAGAAAAACCAAGAATTGCAATTTGATTCTATAATTCTTTTTTTTTTTTTTTTTTGAGAGAGAGAGATCTCGAGCGGGGTGGGTGGCGTGGGGGGGGGGCAGAGAGAAAGGGAGAGAGAATCTTAAGCAGGCTCCACACAGAGGCCAACGCAGGGCTTGATCTAATGACCCTGAGATCATGATCTGAGCTGAAATCAAGAGTCAGACACTTAACCGACTGAGCCACCCAAGTGCCCCTGATTCTATAATTCTTAAGACAGACCCACTTCATTTGAGCTCAGCCGACCAGTGGTCACACCTCAGACCTTCATTCTGTTACCCCTGCCAGGTATCTTTCATTCTCAAGTGAAAGCTAGTCACGTCTCCTTTACCCTCATTTAAAGGCTTAAAACTCACCCTTGGGATTCTCTCTGACCAAGGACAGAAGGCCCCGGCCTTCTGTACCAGTCCCTCATGCCAGGTCCTGCAGCAGGAGAGGGAGGCTCTGGGAGTGCCAGTCGGAGTCGAAGTCCTCCTGTGGCCAGAGGTGTCAGGTGAGTCGCAGGGCAATAAGGGAGGACGAGTGGCTTCCTTGCCGATAGGCATGCCTCACCCGAGGATTTGCTGCAGCGTGCTGAGACTATGCGACACAGGGCCCAAGACCGGCAGGTATGATTGGGCCGTCCTCCACGCTGAGCTCCTGACCGGGAAATCACCTGCCTGGGGACTCTGTCGTTCCAAGGCTGCCCTGGGCCATGTCCCTTGGTGCCCAGTGGGGGAATAAGAGGAGATGATGGACACAGGTCTGTTTCTCTTAGCAAAGCCAACCCTAGGTATTGGCCAGACACTGTTGGTGTGTATGTGTGTGCATGAGTAAATGCGTCTGGTTTATTTATTTATTTTAGAGAGAGAGAGAGTACATGAGTGAGGGGAGGGGCAGAGGGAGAGGGAGAGAGAGAATCTCAAGCAGACTCTCCGCTGAGTGCAGAGCCTACTGTGGGGCTCCATCTCATGAGCCCAAGATCATGACCTGAGCTGAAACCAAGAGTCGGGTGTCCAGCCTCCCAGGCGCCCCTGAGTATTTATGCTTGTATATGTGTGTCTATGCGTGAGTGTTTGTGCGTGTATGTATATATGTATGAATGTATGTTTGCTAGTGTGTGAACGTGTGCCCAAGTGTACGTGTGTATGTTCATGTGCCCGGGGCATGTGTATACGTGTGTGTGTGTATAAGAATGTGTGTGCCTGGGCGCCTGGGTGGCTCAGTCGGTTAAGCGTCTGCCTTCGGCTCAGGTCATGATCTCAGGGTCCTGGGATCAAACCCCACATGGAGCCCTGCATTGAGCCTATATTGAGCCCCATGCTCAGCTCAGAGTCAGCTTGTTCCTCTCCCTCCCCCTCTGCTCCTCCCCTCACACCCCGCTCTCTCTCTCTCTCAGGTAAATAACTAAAATCTTTCAAAAAAAAAAAAGGTCCAACTAAAATAGAAGGTTTTTGTAAAAGCAGCACAAATCCACCCCCAAATGACTGCAACATTGCCTTCAGGGGGAAAGGTAATGCTGTGGGACTGTCCTCCCCCCCCCCCCCCCCGGTGACAGACTGCTCCCCCATGCCACAAGAGCGAGCTGCGAGCACAAGGACCCCGCTCCTAGGCTATCATTTTATTTTCCTGAGTGCTGCCAGGCACATGGCTCTAGAAACCCGGCACGCTAGCTCTTTTTGTGAACAGAAATGCAGGCCAGGAGCCAGAACCAGAAAATAAATACATAAAACCAGAAACCTCATGTGCTGATGTGGCTGAAAGGTAACAGATAGGGGCCTTGAGAAGGAGGCTCTCCAGAACCATCCAGAAAGGCACGCCCCGGGCCCCAACCCCAGGTGCACAGCTCATAAGCGGTCACCAGCTCACAGGAGGCCACGCGGGCAGTGCCCTGCCGCAGGCCAGCCAGGCTGGGGCCGCAGAGAGCACGGGCCTGCACTCAGCCGGGTCCTGCCCATTGCCTTCTTCCTCATTCCCGAGAAAGGAAGCCCCTGGGAGCGGACCATCCCTCAGCCCTCCCAGGCCACTCACAGACCTGCTCCTTCCAAGTGTCTGACTGGTTCTTAATTTACATGAGGGCCCATTTTGGGGAAGCACCTCGGTGACGATGAGCTGTGGGTCACAGGGTCAGTCCCCAAGGGGCCATTTTCTCCTCAAGGTCATGGTCACTGACTGCCCTTCCATACACACCAGGTGAACAGATGCACACTGTTTGTCACCCACGGGAGCAACTAGGGCCCCTGGAGGCATGTGCATGTCCCTTTCTGCCTGGCCCAGGCCCAGGCCAAGATAGGATTGCCTCAGGCTTCCCGGGGGGTGACAGGGACCAAAGTCATTCGCATGACACACTATGACCGGTCTCTTTGCCTCCCTGTTTGAGGTGAGTGCCAGGGCAGGTCTCAGGAGAGACCGCCATCAGTCTGCCTGCCTGAGCCCACGGCAGAGGGAGGCTTGAGCGGCCTCCCTGAGCCGAGCAGTCTGGGCTACATTCCCAGCTCCCCGAACTGGCGCATGGCCTTGGGCAGCTCAGCTCTCTGGGCCGGTTTCCTCATCTGTGAAATGGGGATGAAAACAGTACCCACCTCACAGGGTTGACCTAAGGATTAAGTGAGGTTTTCTATGTGTGTACATAGACGTATACACACTCATATATACGACATTATATGTATAAATGTAAGTGAATTATATCTATTGGAGGGTATAGGTATTTGACTATGAGATTATAAATACATATCATGTTTAAAGTACTTAGAACAATGCCTGGCACATAGTAAAGTCTCCATAAATGTTAACTGTCGTTGTTCTTCTTCTTCCTCTGGTTATTATTGTCGTTACGACAAATACAGCTTTGGAATCAAGCAGCCTGGGTTCTAGTCTCCATCCATCCCCTTAAAATCCCTCTAAGCAGAGATGAATTTTCTCAACCTATCCAAGCCTTACTCAATATCAGCATTTTAAAATTCACTAGGGGGGGCGCCTGGCTGGCTCAGTTGGAAGAGCATACAACTCTTGATCTTGGGGTCATGAGTTTGAGCCCCACACTGGGTGTAGAGATTACAAAAAAATAAATAAATAAACTTAAAAAAAGATAAAAAAAATTAAATAGGGATTGTGGGCCTTAAACTGTACACTTAAAAATGGTTAGCATAGTAAATCATATCCTATGTATACCAAAATAGACAAATATATAGCACATGAATTAATATAGGACACTTGTCACATAAACATCACAAATACATCAAATAAAGCTCATATTTTTTTTTAAGTAGGCTCCACACCCAGTGGAGCCCAATGCAGGGCTCAAACTCATGACCCTGAGATCAAGACCTGAGCTGAGATCGAGTCGGGCTTTTAACTGAGTAAGCCACCCAGGTACCCCACAAAGCCCATAATTTTAACGATGGTGTATTACTTGGATGAGCCAAAGTTATGGGGAAAAAAGTGAATTAATTTAAGATCAGTTAAAAAAAAGTCTTCAGTAAATGATAGTGCAGGAGGCACTATGGGCACTGGGGGGATCTTGCAGGGGGGCTGGTGAGGCTGTAATTTCTCTCTGATGGCCCTAATGGAGCATCCTCCTTCACCTCGTCCAGCTTCTGGTGGTTCCCAGCAGTCCTTGGCTTATGGCCACAGCACTGCAGTCTCTGCTTCTGTCCTCACATGACTCTGTGTGTGTGTGTGTGTGTGTTGCTGGGTCTATTTTCTCCTAGAGAACCCAATCGACGAATTAGGGCCCACCCTACTCCAGTATGGCCTCATCTCAACTAAGTACATCTGCAAAGACCCTATTTCCAAATGAGGTTGCATTTTGAGGTTCTGGGTGGACATGGATCTGGGAGGACACTGGTCACCCCCGTATAGACAGTGTGAGGCTGTGCAGCAGCGTGTTGCTCATGGCAGTGCTGGGAAGGGACATGAGGGTGACTGGTTCCTGGTCATGAGACGCAGCTCCATGGGGGGGAAACACCGTGGTGAGGAGGTACGGGGGATGCTCCAAGTGTCTCTGGCCCCTCACTGCTGCCTCTGTGTGTGTTCCTCTAGAACTTCTCCTTTTGTCAAGGGAGCAGCTCAGACATCACCAGATGACCTTCAGGCTTTAAAACTCTATGGCTATGGGGCTAAGGTGGATGGAGTCTGAAGACATCCAGAACTGTAAGATCAGAGACAGCAAATGCATGACCCGGGTAGCCTCAGGGTCCACACCTAGCTGTTCATCCTTCAGTAATTCACTGAAGGTGGAGACACACTGATGGGAGAAAGAGGCAGACTTGCATTAGAGGAAACGGAATGAGGGAAGGCCCCAAAGCAGGAGGGCCCCAGGCTGAGGGGCTCACTGGGGCCTGGGGCAGGACTACTGTCGCTGCCTTCGGAGGCGCGGGCAGGGCAGGAACGCTGAGTGTCCTGTCCTTGCTTCCTGCTGACACCTCCTCCTGCTGAGGTTGAGATGGCTCGGGGCTCTGAACCAGGAGTTCTAGAAATCAGGGAACAGAGGGAATGCTGCAGTCCAGGGGCCGTGCAAGGCGAGCACCGGCTCGCTGGGGTACGCCCACTGCTAACGGATGCTGCCCTGGGGTTCTGCCGGCGTTACTCATCCACAGGTCAATCTTGCATGAAAGGGAACATCACAGTCCTGGCGTGGCCCCTAGGTTCCTACAAGTTGTAAAACCATTTGGAAGTGGCAGCAACACGCCCAGATGCCAGGCTCAGAGGAAGCTTGCCTGGGAGTCTTGCTCTGTCCGGGTGGGTAGCCCCCTCCCGACACGGCACAAGCTGCCTGGGGGGGGCCCTGGGGACCCTGCAATGCTTTAACTTGAAGCAAGGGTGAATGATGTGGCTTCTGCATGTGTCCCAAGGTGGGGGATATCGGAGGCGCAGGCCCTTTCCGGCATCACTAGTCAGAGTGGCTTGGGAGCCTCTGGCTGCCACTCAGTCCCAACTCACCCAAAGCCACGCTTGAGCATTATCCACAGGCAAGTGTTGGGTGAAGCCTCAACATGCAAAGGCTTAAGGACTATCCAAGCCTGAACCATGAGCCTTATGGAGTGAGACGTTGTACACACACACACACACACACACACACACACAGTTACATGGATGTACAGGCAACATGTTCCTGGAACATAGAGGAGGAGACCTCCTGCTGTTCCTGGGGTGACATGGCCACTGTAGACCCATTCGGGTGTCTGCTGGCTTCACGGCGTCCCCTTGCCTGGGAATTGCCTCTTCCTTTACAGAGATGCCTCAGGGATCTTGCATTTGTCAGGTTCTCCAGGAAAACAGGGCCAGTAGGACACACACACACACACACACACACACACACACACACAGCGGCTTGCACAATTATGAAGGCTGAGAAGTCCCAAGAACTGCAGGTGGCAAGCTGGACATGCAGGAGAGCCAAAGGCATCGTTCCACTCTGAGTCCGAAAGCCTGAGGACCAGGAGTGTTGCTGGTGTGAGTTCCAGTGTGAAAGCCAGTAGCCTTGAGCCCCAAGAAGAGCTGAGGTTTCAGCCAGAGTCTGAAGGCAGAAGAAGACCAATGTCCCAACTCAAATGCAATCAAAGAAGAGGAATTCCCTCTTATTCAAGAAAAGGTCAGCCTTTTTGTTCTAGTCATGCCTTCAACTGATCGAATGAGGCCCACCCACTTTAGGAAGAAGAATGCTTCTTACTCAGTCTATCCACTTAAATGTTAAAGTCATCCAAAAATGCCCCTGCAGAAACACCCCATGCAAAGTAATGTTTGCTCAAATATCAGGACACTCCATGGCCCAGTCCAGTTGACAAAAGATTAACCATCACAGACCTCAAGCCAATTAGATTCCCTCTTCTGAGGAATTTGTCAATGGGACAGACAGCTGGCTTATGCCTTGCAAGACCTGGGACCCAACGGATAGAAGGCTTTCTTTTCTGATGTCCTCTCAGTCTCTTTCACCCTTGTATCCTGTAAGACACCACACCTGCTTACCCCCGTAGGATGATCATCTGCACACGTTTTTCCTTAAATGAGCTTGGGCTGAATTTCCCTACCTGCACCACCTCCCATGACCATCACGTCCTCTCTCTCAGACCCTCCCACCCTGTGGGGTCTGCAGGGACTCCTCCCCTATGCTGTTACCACCGGGCAGAGTCAGCCCCCACCAACGGGCCTGACACAGAGTCTCCCACCCTCTGCGTTGTTACAACAGTTTGAAAACTGCAGACTGGCTGTTTATTTGTGTGTACGTTTGTTTTCATAAGCAGCCACTTGCTTCCAGAGACACGTTTCCACCTGGATGCCCACTGACCTGCCGTGCGGTGGCACCTCTCGGAAACTCCTTCAAGGCAGGTTTGAAAGATTTTCACAGACTTAACCATCTTGCAGTGTGGCCTTTCCAGAGATGCCAGTCTAGTTGGATCTATGGTTTTGATAACAGCTCGAGTTACAGAGTCTTCTCCTTCCATCCTCGCCTTGGTCATGTAATATAACGAAAACATCAAAAAAGAAGGAGTCAAAGTGAAGTTCTGGCCAGGAAGTGGGTCTTGGGAAACCTGCCTTGAGGTGCTGTGTTCTACTTCTGGAGGAGAAAAAAGCACAGTGGGCCAGGCAGGCAGCCCCGTGCCCACGTGGCCGTGTTTTCACAGGGCACATGGGAATCCGTGGAGTGATTTCATCACCACGCCGGCAGAAGCATCACTGGTCACAGGTGGAAGCCTCAGAGATGATCTAATGTAACCTTCTCACTGGCCGGGGTCGGGGTGGGGCGGGGGACCGGGGACCCGATCTGCTCTGAGCCACACAGGCAAGCAGTCGGGAGCTGGGCTTGATGCAGGGTCAGAGACAAATTCCACGTGAATTAAAGACCCGAATGTAAAAAGGAAACTTTCCAACTGTAACAGAAGTATCTTTAAGACCTCATCGTGAGGAAGGAGGGATTTCTGAAGCAAGGCACAAGAAGCATCACCCGAGGGACAAAAGACTGGTCCCCTGGACGCCTCATCTCTGATCCCCCTGCCCTTCTCCCCTGCTCCAGCCATGCGGGCCTCCTCAGGGCCTTTGTGCCGTTCCCTCCCCAGACACACTCTTCTCCCTTCCCCAGTGGCCGACGCTACTCCCCCTTAAACACCACCTCCTGGGAGAACCCTCCCCTCAGCCAGGCACCCGTTCTCTTACCACTGTAGATAACTGAATTCCTACTTATTTGTTTAATCTTTGTTGCTGGAATAGACTGTGTGCTCTAGAAGGGCAAGGGACGGGCTATTTTACGCTTGACTGTACCTTTCGCCCCAACACGGTGCCTGGCACAGTACGTGCTTCAGGAAACGGTGTTGACCGAACGCTGAATCGGGCCTGAAATGCTGTGAGCACAGCCCCCGACGTGCCGCGTGACCTCGGGCAATTGACGAATCCTCTCTTAGCCTCCTAGACCCTGAGCAAGCAGCAGTGCCTCCCACGGAGACACACTCACCGGGAGAAGCCGCCGGCCGGGTACCAGGCGCGGCACCAGGCTCCTGCGAGGGAGGCCGCACCGGGCGGCCCGGGGACAGCTGGCTTCCGGCGCGAGTCCGAGCGCGCGTGATTCTCGGGGTCTCCAACCTCCCCGGAGGGGGGCTGTTCTCTCCCAGGGGGTGGCCTCCATGCCTGTGGAGGTCACCGTGGGAGGAGCTCCAGAGCCCAGGGAAGTGCACCCGACTGCCAAGGCCAAGGTCAAGGTAGTGGGGGCGCAGCAGCCGGTGGCCAGTGCGAGGAGGGAAGCCGCCCTCCCCGCGGCCGGCAGACAGGACAGCGGCAGGCCGGCCACCCGGGCTCCCACGCCGTCGGGATCTCCCCGCTTGAGTTCTGTCTGTCTATGTGAGGCAAGCGAACATTTCCCCCTCTCTCAAGCTTTGCAGAAAACCAGGACCCAACAATGACACCTCTGACTCTTGCTTGGTGGGGAAGGGCACCTGGGCCCACGGGGGGCCGCATTTCAGCCGAGCGCTGCATGCCGCACGCCACCAGCTGGGTGGCCACATGCCCAGCGCCCCCAGCACCTTTCTGGGATCCCTCTGCTTTCCCGCCAACAGGCTCTCTCCGTAGTCTTTTGTTCACAGGGTGGCAGTGTGGTGAAAGGTGGAGCTGTGTGGATTCCGTCCTGGGTTCCCTTGCTGAAAAGCTGGGCAACTCGGGGCAGATCGGCTGCCCTCTCTGGTCTGTTTCTCTCTCTGCAAAATGCAGGGCTCAGGCTGGTGGGCCCCTGACTCTCACCTGCTATGGTTTCGGGCCTCAGGAGGGGCTCTTGGCAGGAGGCAGGGGTGCTGGGTAGAGAGCGCTGCCCTGGGGTAGAGCTTCCTCGGAGCGGGGAGTCCCCTCTCAGTGGGGTCGCTGAGTGAGGGGCTGGACTGGGATCCTGGGCCACGGACTACCTGGTTCCAGGGATCAAGGGAGACACTGGCCAATTCTGGCTGTTCTTTGAAGTAGCCTAATACTACTTTCCAGAGTTAAGTACTCCTTGAAGCAAAGGAAGGAAGGTAGAAGGAAGGAGAAAGGAACCAGCAGGTACTGAGAGCCAGGAGAGTGCCAGGCACCCTGCTGGCAGCTTACCCCCATTATCTCATTTAAGCCCCCATCAACCCCACAGAGAAGAAATTATCACTCCACCCAATGCTGGAGGAAACGGAGGCTCAGACAGACTAAGGAACTTGCCTCAGTGAGTGCCTGGGGCAGGAAGGGCATCCAGGCCCGTCTGCGGTGTTCACACTGCGCTGCCTCACTCGGAGGAGGGGAGAAGGATGGCCCTGGAGAGCATCTTTGAATGGAAAGCCCCTGCCCTGTCCTGACTGGTTGGATCCTCACTACAGACCCGTGGACACACAGGACAGCTATG
Source organism: Halichoerus grypus (assembly GCF_964656455.1). Classification (NCBI taxonomy): domain Eukaryota; kingdom Metazoa; phylum Chordata; class Mammalia; order Carnivora; family Phocidae; genus Halichoerus; species Halichoerus grypus. Next base: position 35,577,147 of record NC_135721.1, read on the forward strand.
CTAGTTAGACTGTCTCCAAATGTTTGCTAAAGTAAGCACTTGCTGCAACCAGCAGATAGTCATTGCACCCCTCCCGACGGCCCCCACGTTCGTTTTGGTTCAATATGCCTACCTTGTAGACAAACACTTCAAAGGGGCATGTGTCTGCCAGTAGAATCAATAGCAGCTCCTGAGTCCAAAGGGCCATGAAGGAAATACCCTTGGCACCAGCCCTGTAGCCAGTCGTGCGAAGTCGGAGATGGTAGGTTGGATGCGCATTCCCCAAGACCTTTCCTGGCCATTGATGTCTGCAGAGGAGACTCTAGGTGGACTCACCAAGTTAACAGGTGGGGGAAAGGCAAGGCTAGAGAGGGACCTGAGCAGGCGACAGTTCCGGGGAAGCTGCAGCTGACAGGTGGTGGAGGGATGACCAAGAGCCACAAAGGTCAAGGTCATGGGGGAGAGTGAAGCCCAGCTAGGGAACTGGGGTGGGGGGCCGGGGGGAGAATCACTGGGGATGGAACTGGGTAGGCCAGCTCAGCTCCAGCTCTTCCTTGTCACTCAGCCCCCTGCGTGCTATGGTCACACGTGCCCTGGATCAGAAAGCACCAGCGCCTTCCTGAACAGATGCACCAGCACGGGGAGAGCTCAGCTGGAGGGGAGCTCTCCGCAACACATTCTTGTTTATAGTCTCTCTGTTGTGCAGACAGGCAGGAAGGTAGAAGATAGCGGAGGGTCCACAATGTTGCCGTCCAACAGTGGTCCCAGGTTTTGGAAACCAGTGCAGGATGTGGCTTGGGGCGTGGTGGAAGGCAGGAAGGCGGTGACAATGGCAAATGTGGGCACTCCCCAGATGTGCACTGGACCTGGCTCAGCCGGGCAAAATGGCCAGGGACAGGTAGCCAGGGCAGGAATGCTTCTTAAAAGTGGGGTTTCTTGTGGAAGAAACCACACACCTTGGGAAATGTATCACACATTCAGGAGAGTGCACAAAATGTATCAGAGCCATTTAAGGAATAATCAAATACATGAACACTTGAATGTCCACAGCCAAGGTTAAAAATAGTAACAGCATCTTACAGAAGAGTCCTATGGTGCCCCTCCCCCAAATGGTGTCTTCCTCCTTCCCTCCACCAGAGGTGACGGCCCTCCTGACTTTCATGTTAGCCACTCTCTTGCTTTTCTTTACAAGTTTACTCCTTATGTATAATCCCTAAAACTATTGCTCAGTTTTGAGGAAGTGAGCAGCAAGCACGAACCTAGCTGGGCGGAGGAAAAGCAACATGGCCCCGAGACAGAGGCCCCAGGAAGATCAAATGCATCAGAGGCCGGCCTCAGCTTCCCTGATCATGACCCAATGACCTGGTGTCCCGAAACTGGGCCAAAAGGCAGCCCCTACTGTCCGAACATCAACTCCAGCAGAGAAACCCAGGTGATGCGATCCAAGGCGGAGCAGTATTCTGAGAAACCCACCACCTCCTTCCCATCCAGCCACTCCATCCTCCTCATGTCTTGGTGACGAGGCTCTGGGGCAAAAGGGACTCCCACCGCAGACCCAGCCCTGGAGCATTTGGGGTGGGGGAATGGGATGATGGAGCACACCGTCCCAGCAGGCAGGACTGGAAAAATGCAGGGATAAATTGAGACCCATAAGGAGTAAACTCAGGTCATATTGTGGCACCGGTAGGAAGAGCTGTGTTGCAGGATGAAGCCGCCAGCGTAAGATCCTCAAGGGCAAGGGCTGGAGACATCCAAGAGCAAAGACATCTACGTCAGTGTTCAGTTTGGAGTCCTTCAACTAATTCTTCTGATCAATATTTGTGGAATACCTTCTACGAGCCAGGCATCCCCACCCCCCCCATTAAGTCAAGTCTGTTACATGCACACATTGCTTTAGAAGAGTTTGTATGGGACATGGGTCAAGGGCCTGCCATTTTTCGCTGGGTTTGAGGCCCCGGGAATACGGGAGACCAACCATACATGGAACCCAGTGGCAGCCGGAGCTTGGAGCTATGGAAGCTGACAGCAATCTGGGGTGCTCTCACCCAGAGGTCATTCCCTACCACCTGGGCTCCTCTCTCCCTATCACCCCACCATCCACCGGTTCTTATGTGCATCTCTCTGGGCCGGCTGCCGGGTGATCATTAGCTACTCAAATGCAGCCATCCAGCTCACGGGTCTTTGTCCCCACCCCGTGCCTGGTATAATTTTCGATCACAGCCGATGGGTTAGAAAGAACTTTTTGAAAGGACAGACCATGGCATCATGAGGCAGCTTTGCTTCAAACGGGATGTTGGTTCTTTAGAGGAAGGAGGACATCCGAAGAGCAAGAGGGTAGACAGCCAATGGCTGACATCTTTCTTACGGGGGAAACGAATTATCAGAGTGTGTGCTCTTGCAGCTGTGCAGCCAGTTAATTCCCTCAATGTATCATTATGCAAATATTAATTAAAGAAGGAAGAAAATGAACATGTAATGAGCACCTACTGCATGCGTTGTATCTTTGACTCCTCCCTGGGATTAAAAAAAAAGATCACTGAGCCCTGCAGCGTTCCTGGCCCTGGGAAGTTGTCTGGTTGTAACTGAACCTTGGGGAAGGGGAAGAAGCCCTCTGGGCTGCATATTCACCTCTGGCTCCAGTCTGGTTCCCTTCCTGTCGGGGGAGAAGGCTGGGGCCACCGTGGGCTGCTGTAACGGGCTCTGTGGACGTGGCCCCCTGTAACGCTGAGGATTGAGCAGGGCTGGGCCCAGAACGAGTGCTCTCCCCGTCCTCACCAGGGTGGCCCCTTTTTGGGAAATTGAATCAGGGCATGACATTTAAATGGAGGAAAACCCCTCAGCAGCGGCAGAAAATGAAATTCACTCAGCTCGCCCAGGCAACAAAGAAACAAACTAAATCCGCCCCTCACCCCGGAAAGATAAACAATAAATAAATGTCACCTGCCATGCAAAACATCGGCAACTGCTTTTTCTTGAGACTGTGAGTCCAAACCGTGTTAAGATGTAGAAATTCTCAAGTCTACCCTCCAACAACAGACTTTAACAAACAGCAATGGCAATTAACCTCCAGATTAATAAATGTTAAATAGCCACCCGATAAGTAGTAAATGAGCTCAAAACAAGCTTTTGAGGTTGGAATCATCCTCCTTGAATTGACAGGAGGGTTTTGTTTTGCAGGGACCCCCAACACCACCTCCAGGACGCAGGGACCCCTCTCAGGAATAACACTAGATAGTTCATTATCTTAAAAACTCCAACACTTTGTGAAATTATTTAGGTAATTTGCATGTAAGGATTATACCTCTAATTCCTTCTTCAAATTCTGATTTTGGACCTTGGACTCAAAAAAACCTCACCAAAAACCAAAACAGAGGCATTTGTAATAGTTGGAGTTTAGCCACTATGGGAGTTAGCATTTCCTGGGGTGGAGGGGGAAAAAATAGATTTAAAAAATTGCACTAGAAAGTGAAATTGGATTTTAAAAAATCAATGAAGTAACCAGGCTATTAAAATGGAAAATAAGTCTGATGTCATTCTGAAAAATAAAAGGGTTGAGTCACCTGCGGAGCCACTTAATTAAGCACAGGAAGTAACAAGAGAGCTTGAGTGATTTTCCCGGTTAATGTCAGTATTTCAAAATGAGTGAGGCGTTAGGCCAAGAGCATTCCTTCTAATCAGAGAGTTAAATCGGTTCTTTTGCCCTCAGGACATCTTGATACATTTTGAAGTTGATGAAGAGCAAAAAGGAATGTATTAAAAATTATCCCAACTGCACCCAAACAGGCAAAAAAGTGAGCTTTCTGCTTGTGGTCCCTGGGGCAGTGTGTGATGGGGGCCATCGGGCTGGCCCCAGGACCCTCTAGAGCAGGGAAGGATGCCGGGTGGGCTTGGGGAGGCCGCACCTACCTTCATAAGGTCAGAGGAAGGAGTGCCAACATCTCAGTGTTGCTAAGGTTTGTAGCAGTAAGAGCAGAGGCAGTGAGGTTGGGGTTTTAACAGAAGTGACTTGGGACATGCAGGCAGCTCCAGACAAGGCCTTCCATCCTTCATGACCCAGTGTCGGGGGGTGGTTGTATGGGGCCTGGCCAGACCTCCCCTCCTACCTCTGCTAAGCAGATGCCAAGCCACTGTCAGCCCCAGCCAGCTATTAAGTCTGGGGTGCACTCCCCAGCATAGCAGCAGTGTTGGAGTGTCCCAGTCCCACCCCAGGGAAGCCGGAGGACCATCCCAAAGTGCTCTGGAGGCTCTGGGTCTGGGTCCTCTGAGCCACCTGTGGAGGAGCTCCGGAGGTCACTGCCAGATCCCAGATTACAGTAGACTCAGAGGAGGACCAGGGGCCATCCTGAGATCTAATGCTCAACGCATTACCCCCCACTCACTCCCTCTGCTGTTATCAAAGCCACCTTCCCTTTAAAAAAAAAAAAAAAGATTTTATTTATTCATTTGAGAGAGAGAGAGACAGAGGGAGCACAAGCAGGGGAAGGGCAGAGGCAGAGGGAGAAGCAGGCTCCCTTCTCAGCAGGGAGCCGGATGCGGGGCTCCATCCCGGGACCCAGAGATCATGACCTGAGCCGAAGGCAGACGCTTAGCCACCTGAGCCACCCAGGAGTCCCAAAGCCAGCTTCCTTCAGCATAGTTCAGGCTTAGGTCTTTTGATGTTGGTTGGTTGTTTTATGATCATTATTATCATTCTTTAACTGTGCTAAGAGGGAAAAAGGTGAAAACTTTAATCCTCAAATCTGACCTGGTTTGGGTGGGGTGGAGACTAGGCTTGTCCAGAAGGGCTCAACACCAAAATGGAGCCTGGCTATCAGCTAAGTGCACAAATGAAGGGGTCCTGGACACGCAGGGAGGGCCTCTTGACCGCAAGCGTGGAGTTTCTTCCCCCACCCCCGATCAGTAAGGCGGTCTGTCCTGAATAAACTGAGCGTAATTAGTGGTTACAACCAAAAATTGGCCACAGCCAGGTAGCTGCGGGTTTTGGGGAGTTCTCTTCCCCCGATGTTCATATGGATGACGCTCCATTTGTAACATCAACCAATATCAGAAGTGATTTCCCCCCCACAGGATGTCTCCTTAGTGCCTCATCTTGAAATTGACAATGCCACGCTGGGTTTTCACTTTAACTTTCTCAATGTCTCTCCTTCCCCCGACCCCCCATTCCACTCAGCAAAAAAACAGCAAATACATATTTGGTTTTCACAATTTTTAACTATTTAGCCAACTGAGAACCAGGTAAACGAATCCTAATCCTCTTTGGAAGACTGTCTTGAAGGAAATAGTTACCACACTCATCTATCTAATGCCAACAGAGCACTGGGTTGCAATGCCAGGAGCTTTGGGAATAATAGGATATTATGGGCAAGGGTGGAGTCTGACGGTTAAGTATATCCCCAGTAATACTGATTATTCTCATTTGAAAAATCTTTCCTAATTAGAGAGACCACTGGGATCAGGGGTGGGGGGCTGAAGGGAGGTGGTAGCATTGTACGCAATTGAAATAGAACATGGGCAGGGGGTCCAACATTGCAGGTTCATTGCCCTGTGCTGCTCATCTCCCCTTTCTGAGCCTCAGTTTGCTCATCTGTTAAATGGAATCAGTAACTGAGCCTTCCTTGTAAGGTCGTGATGAGACTCCTGGAACAGTCCTGGGAAGAGTTCAGCATGGTCCCCCGGATAGGATATGTACATAATTCTTTTTTTTTTTTTAAGTGAGCTCTAGGCCCAATGGGGGCTCAAACTCATGACCTCAAGATCAAGAGTCTGACTGAGCCAGCCAAGCGCCCCAACGTAATTCTTATTAGTAGCTACTGTGTCAACTTTTTTGTTCTAATTCAGTTCTTGTTTTAGACACTGGGTTGAGAAGGCAAGAGAGGAAATATGATGGATGGAACTTTAATAACAGATGTTGCTCTACTCTAATCTGGCCTGAGATCCTGTATAACATCACTCAGAATTACCTTCATCCTTGCATGACTTCAGTGATCGGGGGAAAGGGGAGCATCAGTGCAGGAGAGAAAACATTAATCCAGAACAGGCTGGAGATCACAGTAAAATGTTCTCCGCAAATTGCAGCAAATGCCTCTGCAGAGGACAAGCTCAGAGGGTTGCACTCCTTACCCAGGTGCTGGCTGGGGCAGCAGGACCATCACAGGCCCTCGGCCCAGCATTCCCTGCCTGCCTTCCCCCACTGGACGGCAGGGGAACGTGCTGGGGGGAGGTGTGCTGTTGGGATTTGTAATAAATATATTTTCCTCTCAGACCCTGTTCCGGGCCCAGAGCTCCTACACCCTTGGAATTTCCCCGCGATAAGAGTGATAAATGTGTCTTTGTTATGTTAATAAGGTGACTACTGGAAAGGTTTTAGGTAACCTAACCAAGGGGGCTGGTTGCCAGGAGAACCAACCAGGTGATTAGAGAGTGGGAGCTTTCAGTCTCTCTGCCACCCTCCTGGGAGGGGAGAGGGGCTGGAGTTTGAATCAATTACCAATGGCCAACGATTTAATCAATCATGCCTATGTAATGAAGCCTTCATAAAATCCCAAGAGGACTGGGTTCAGAGAGCTTCCAGGTGGTGGAAATGGGCTGGTTGGTGCCCCTGGAGAGAACAGGGAAGCTCCCAGCCCCGTCCCCACACCTGGCCCTGTGCATCTCTTCCATCTGGCTGTTCCTGAGTTCCATCCTTTTATAATAAGCCAGTCATCTAGTAGGTAAAATGCTTCTCTGAGTTCTAGGAACTGCTCTAGCAAAAGAATCAAACCCAAGGAGGGGTCTTAGGAACCTCTGATTTACAGCCAGTTGGTAACAACCTGGCCTTTCGACTGGCATCTGAAGTGTGTGTGTGTGTGTGTGTGTGTGTGTGTGTGTTTAAGGGGGAATCTTGTGGGACACCCTGGTGTGGTCTGAGAATTGCTTGGTGTTGTGTAGGAAGCACTTCGCCCCCCCCCCCCTCCAAATACGTTGGAATTGGGTCCAGGAACCCAAAAGAGCAGGTCTGCAGCAGGACGGGGGCTGGCATCGAGTGCTGGGCATGCAGGCCTTTAAGAAACTCTCTCCTGACGTCCTGGCCACATGCACAAACTTTCTTGCCCGTGTGAAAGCACTGGGAGAGGCGCCCTCCTGCCTGAGGAACTGTGTAAGGCTGTGAAAGAGCCGTCAATTCTAGTCACCTCTGCAAAGTTCACGGAGGTGACACCTGCTGTCATGGGGTCAAAGTGCAAATGTCACTTTGAAGCGGTTGTCGGTCATTCATTGCAGAAGGAGATAGTTAAAGGAAGAGATGAATACTCAGATCTTGCAGCTACCCTTCTCTCCCCTGTGGTGGTAATACCCAGCCCTCAATTCCGAACGCCCAGGAAGGTCGCTCATCTCCCTACCACCCCCACCCATCCCCATTCGTATCCTCCTTGCGGGTTCCATCTGACCGGGAGCGCCTGGGGCTCAGCCCCTAGCTCCCGCCACTCACTGGCTGCATGCCCCGCCTTGGGGAAGATGAGTGCTCTGCCCACGTTCTCATCTGCTAAATGGGACATGCCCTAGGGTTGGCATGTTTCCTCTGGTGACAGGCCTGGCATGGAGTCAGCCGATTTCTTTTCCCTCTCCAGATCGCCGGCCTGGCCTGACCCCTCCTCTGGAACTCTTCCCTGTGTGACTGACCTCAGCCCCCGCTGTTGCGGCCCGACCCTGGCCTGCTTCCCACACCCCGCCCGCCCGGGCCCCCCGTGTCCCTCTCTGCCAGCTGGGCCCTGACCCCCCTCCTGGCCTCCAGCCCTGCCTTTGACCTGGCACCAGTGCAAATGGGGCAGATTGCTGAGATCAGGAACAGGTCGTACTTGTCACTCATTCCAGGAGCGTCCTTTCTATGTCCCAATGATCAGCTGCATGGGGAGAAGGGGGGTGACATCACCGGGCTTCATAGTCTCTCCCAGAGGGGTCCCTCTGGGCATTTGCCCTGGGGACACATCTCCCAACACCCCGACTGACAGGCCTGGAGCTGCTTTCTGTTGGAGGGTTTGCGGCTGCAGCCCGCTGCCCACGGTGGCCAAGATCTTGAGAGTAAGGCAGCGAGGTCATCCTTTTCTGGGGGGGGGGGGAGCCGACGGAGCTTGGGCTGTGCAACCCAAGTTAAAAGTCCACGAATTTTCTGTCAGGCACCAGCCACTCCAGATGCACGAACACACCCCTAAGATTCTTGGAGAGGAACTGTTTACAAAGCCTTATGTGGGTCCTGACCCTTGATTCTTAGCTTCTTAGTCTGGTGGGGTTTGGATGTTCAATCAGGACGGGCATGGATTGATTTCACATGTGTACTGGGCTTTTGGCTGGGCCTCATCCGATCCTGCTACCTGTTGGTTCTCAGTTCCCTTTTGGGGATGACTTCTCCCCAGTGCGTTTGGTATGGGTGAGAGAACGATCTCACGCGCCACCCTCCACCAGGGACTTCTGGGAAGCAACTCTTTCTCTTCTTGCCCTGGGCCACTCACAGAAGGGTATGTGACCTAACCCTGGCTGGAAGGCCCTCCCCAGGGGTGGCATCTGCAGTGAGTAAAGCAGGAAGGAGGGTCCGCGGGTCCAGCTGAGACGTGGGACAGACGGCCTCCTCCGCGAACCAGGGTTGTACTTTCGGCTTTCCCAGCCCTCCGGAGCAGTCCTGGCCCCCACCACCCCCAGTTCCCGGAGCCCCTCATCCCCGTCCACTGCATTCTTTCATTTGAGCTAGCTGGAGTCTCTTGCTCGCCCAATACTACCAGGGTGGACACTGCCTAGCTTACAGGGAGCTCCCCGAAAACTCCATGGGGTCCCTGACAGCAGCCTGGTGTTCATGCCAGTGGAGAAAGAGATGAGGAGTTCTGGCTGGCAAGCACACCAAATGGTGTGCTCCTTTGGAGCGGGGAGCCATTGCCAATGTCCGTAACTGATGTCTCTCTTGGGAGAGCCTGTGCGTGTGCGTGCGTGTGTGCGTGCGTGTGTGTGTGTATGAGAGAGTGTTTCTTACTAGTCAATTAATAGAATATGGTTTCTTTTGTTGTTGTTACTCCTTTAAAAGGGTGAATATTTGGTGCCTGAGAGAAATCTGATGCTCCAAAGCACAGCAGTGGCCAGCAGCTCTGGGTTGGCTGTTCCAATTTGCCTGAGGAATGTCTCCAGCTAGCACAGTGTGGGCACCCCAGGACGGGTCCCCGCGGAGCCCAAGGCCCACCCTCAGCCTCGTCATCGGGATCGCAGGGGCGCCTCCGTGGCCGAGGCGAGGGCCCTCCATTCTGGAATGCCGTCACCCATGCTGGTGAGGAATGGGGCTCTGGGACAATCAGTGGTCTTCAGCGGCCAGTGGTTCAATCCACCATGTTCCTGATGATCTGTGGTGAGACTATCACCCACACATTTCTCTCCATCGTTCTTTTTTTTTTTTTTTTAAGATTTTATTTACTTATTTAACAGAGAGAGAGAGAGACAGCGAGAAAGGGAACACAAGCAGGGGGAGTGGGAGAGGGATAAGCAGGCTTCCTGTGGAGCAGGGAGCCCGACGCGGGGCTTGATCCCAGGACCCCGGGATCATGACCTGAGCCGAAGGCAGACACTTAACGACTGAGCCACCCAGGCGCCCCTCCATCATTCTTTAAAAAAAAAAAGTGTATACAACTCAGTGGCTTTTAGCACTTTCACAACATGGAGCAACCATCGCCCTATCTATTTCCAAAGCTTTTTCGTTACCTCAAACGGAAACTCTGTGCCCTTTAAGCATAGCTCCCCTTTCCTCCCCTCCCCTGTCCCAGGTGACCATCGTTCTACTTTCTGTGTCTCTGAACTTGCCTGTGCTAGGCACCTCAGCTGAGTGGAAGCACACCGTATCTGTCCTCTCGTGTCTGTTTCAGTTAGCACCGTGTTTCCGAGGTTCATTCATGTGGTAGCACGTGTCAGCACGTCATTCCTTTGTAAGGCTGAATAATATTCCATGGGGTGTAGACGCCACACTTTCTTTCTCTAGACATCTGTTGATGGACGTCTCGGTTGCCCCCACCTTTCAGCTATTATTAATAATGCTGCGATGAACACTGGTGTTCAAGTATCTGTTTGAGCCTCTGTTTTCAGTTCTTTTGGATTTATACCTAGGACTGGAATTGGCTGAGTCATATGGTAACTTGATGCTTAGCATTTTGAGGTCTCACCAAGCTGTTTTCCACAGCAGCTGCCCCATTCCACCTTCCCATCAGCGGCACACAAGAGTTTGAATGTCACTGCTTCCTCTCCAACACTTGGGGATGAAAGACTATGTCACTGTGGTTCTTATTTGGTTTGGTTTGGATTTTACTTTTTCGTTGGCTTTACTATGCAGTACATTAAGACAGTGCATAACCTTCTAGAAGGGGTAGATGAGCATAACCGAGTTATTTTTCGTCAATCAGGAAAATGCTTCCTTGATCGATATTCTCCAAACCCCTTGACACATGGTAACGATTAACTCCAGAGAAGCGTCTATCTCTTTCCATCAAGCTCCGCTGACATGAATAATTGGCAAACCTTTTTTCCTTGCCTCCATTAGTGAACCTGTGGATGTGCGCAGAGCCTATGCTGGGGATGAGCAAGCACATGGCCATGACGTCAATCCCGGGCAGAATCTTGAGCCACATAGGGCCAGGCTGTGGTTGCCAAAGCCAAACCCTTCATCACTGTGGTTTTGATTTGCATTTCCCTAACTAATGATGGTGAACATCTTTTCATGTGCTTATTGGCCATTTGTATATCTTCTCTGGAGAAAGGTCTATTCAGACCCTTTGTACATTTTTAAACTGAGTTTGTCTTTTTGTTGTTGAGTTGTAGGAGTAGTTTATATATTCTGGATATTAAATCCTTATCACATATATGATTTGTAAATATTTTCTCCTATTCTATTGGTTGTCTTTTTACTTTCTTAATAATGTCCTTTGGGGCACTGGCTGGCTCAGTCGGTGGAGCATGTGGTTCTTGATCTGGGTTGAGTTCGAGCCCCACGTTGGGTGTAGAGATTGCTTAAAAATAAAATCTTAAAAAAATAATGTCCTTTGATGCACAAAAGTCTTAAATTTTGATGAAGTCCAAACTAACTCTATTTTTCTTTTGTTGCTTATGCCTTTCTTGTCAAATCCAATAATCTGTTGCCAAATATGACATCATGAAGGTTTACTTCTGTATTTTTTTTCTGAGAATTTTATGGTTTTAGCTTTTATATTAAAGTCATTGATCCATTTTGAGTTAATTTTTGCATATGGTATAAGGTAGAGGTTCAACTTCAGTCTTCTGCCTGTGGAAATCTACTTGTCCCAGCACCATTTACGGAGGAGATTTTATTTTCCCCACTAAACAGACTTGGCAGGCTTGTCAAAAATCAATTGGCCATAGATGTGTGGGTTTATTTCTGGACTCTCAGTTCTGTTCCATTGACTTATGTTTCAATTCTTATGCCAGTACCACACTGTTTGGATTCCTTTAGCTTTGTAGTAAGTTTTGAAATCAAGAAGCACAAGTTATCGAACTTTGTTTTTCTATTTATTTATTTGAAGTATGAATGATATGCAGTATCCTTTTGGGTATATATCATAGTGATTTGGTATTTTTACACACTACGAAATGACTCCCATTATACGTCTAGTTACCATCTGCAAGGTTTTTATAATATTATTGGCTATATTCCCTATGCTGAACATTACATCCTCAGGACTTATTTTATAACTGAAAGTTTGTGCCTCTGAATCCCCTTCACCTATTTTGCTCATCCCCCAGCCCCTCCCCCTTTCTGGAAGCCACCGGTTTGTTTCCAGCATCTATGAGTCTGTTTCTGGTTTGTTTCATTTGTACATTTGTTTTGTTTTTTAGATTCCACATGTAAGTGAAATCACACAATATCTGTCTTTCTCTGTCTGATTTATTTCACGTAGCATAATACCCTGTAGACTCATCCACATTATTGAAAATGGCAAGATTTCATTCTTTTTTATGGAAGAGTAATATTCCATTGTATATGTATGCCACATCTTCTTTATCTTCTTTATCCATTCATCTACCGATGGACACTTGGGCTGCTTCCATATGTTGGCTGTAAATAATGCAACTTTGTCTTTGTTTTTCAAGATTGTTTTGGATCTAGGGGACCCCTTGAGATTCCATATGAATTTGAGAATAGGTTTCTTCATTTCTACGAAAAAAGGGTTGTTGAAATTTTGATAGGGACTGCATTGAATCTGTAGATTGTTTTGGATAGTATTGCCATTTTAACAACATTAAGTCTTCCTACCCATGAACACAGCATGCCTTTACATTTATTTAGGGCTTCTTTAATTCCTTTCAGCAATCTCTAAACCTTTCTTGAACCTATTTGTGTCTGTGACTTACATAACCTCTCAAGATAATGAGGGCCATATGTTTCCCTTACCCACTACATAAATTAGTGTTAAAACCAATAGAACACGCTGTCTCTCTCAATTTTTGCAGGCTTTCTTAATTTCAGTATTTTCAGTTTTGGTAAGCAAATCCCAGTGTGTGCTTCTGATAGCTTTCATGATTTCCTTGATATTAGATACACATATGCTCTCTCAGGCACCATCTTCACAGATTAAAAACTCATTCTTCTAGGTGTCCCCTCACACAGTTTTATCGGTTTCCCTTCTCCTAGTTCTGTTATGTTTCTGATCCAATGAGCAAACTTATATTCAACCAACTTATGTACTGCTCAACCTGCTTTAACATTTGGGTGGGAGAGACCCAAATGTCCAGTGTACTGAAGAAGAGACCTAAATGTTGATTCTATCTCCAGGTGCCATGGCAAGAGGTATTGGGAGCCCATGGCCTTGACTTCACAGAGTGAGGAGAGAGAACCAATGAAGGGGAGAGGATTTCCAGCTGGTGGTTTAGGGGAGACCCCATGGAGGAGGAACCATTTAAATAGAGGGATCAGAGTATGGGGTCCTTAGACTCATAATTAATTGAATGTCAACAGAAGCAGAGTTGGATTTTTATGAATAGGTTTCAGGAGGAATCTGAAACTTCTGAGAAATGAATGCTAGATTTTAGATGTTTTGGGATACGTGCATTTTATTGGGGGGAAAATCCGTGGCTCTCATTAGATTCTCAAAAAAAAGTAGGTCAGGCTCAAGGAAGATCCTTCCTAATGAGGGACTGATCAGAGGGCTCATTCCTACTTGTTGCTAGGAAGCTCCATGCGGATGCAGAGAATTATTATTATGTACATGGGCCAGAGGCTAATGCATCCAGAGGCTCTGAACCTAGATTCAAGGTGCCCAAACAAATTATATATTTGTTTTATGTTTTTATTTTAGCACATTTTCCCAGAAACAGTCAGTCATCTGATTCTTAGAGGTCATGACCCCAATAACCAAGCAGTGGGGGCCCTAGAAGGCAAGTTCTCTTAGTGAGGACACATGAGGGAGAGGTAGAGATGGTGCAAAGGAGGGAGGCCCAGGTGGGATAGAGAGCAAGAGGCTTTAGCTATCAGAGGACAGTGCTGAGTCCCTGGGCTGCTGATGGGCCAGGTGAAGAAACCCTGAAATTGAGGGAAAGACAGAAGGAAAAGAATTCAAACTGGGGATCTTCAGAGTCAACTTTCAAAGCTCAGTGCAAAAGCTTCCTTCTCGGGGCGCCTGGGTGGCTGCGTCAGTTAAGCATCAGCCTCCAGCTCAGGTCATGATCCCAGGGTCCCAGGATGGAGCCCTGCATTGCGCTCCCTGCTCAGCGGGGAGTCTGCTTGCCTCTCTCCTGCTGCCCTTCCCCCCAGCTCATGCTCTCCCCTCTCCCCCTCTTTCTTTCTCAAAAAAAAAAAAAAAAAAAATCTTTTGAGAAAAAGCTTACTTCCAGAGGGCCTGGCCTGACTTCCCAGCCTTGGGAAGATGCTGACATCGCCTGTCACCTGTCCCTGAGCCCCTGAGTCTCTCACTCTCCCTCCAGCCCAGGCACTCTTCAGAGCTAACAGGAAGTCTGCTGGGCCTCGCACATAACAGATGTCTGGGCTCCCTACCCTTCCCCAAAGGCCAACCCCCTCATTCTTGGAAGGGGACCCTCTGGAAGACTGGGCCACCACATCAGTTACATGAGCATGGTAATGGCACTGACAGTCACCTCTGGGTGTATTCAAAAGATAAGCTGCCCCAAATGTGCTTCCTCCCTTCACTGTGGTCACGATGACACACAGACAGAGTTCCCTAGGACTCGGATCGCCCTGCCCTTCGAGATGCACCAGAGCTCAGACTGCTGGTCAGTTCGGCTTTACCGTGGGCTTGAGACGGCAGGCTCCCCGGTCCCTCACCTTATGGGCTGCTTGTGTCCCAGGCAGGGAGCAGGACTGTTGGCAGGGCAGGATCATGGGAAGGCCTGAGAACAGGCACAGCAGTTAGGTTCCTGGCGGAGACTTCCCTTTTTGCACAGTCTCCAGTGACCCTGATGCTGGTGGCAGGAGGAATTCCGGTGGCAGGAGCGGACACAAGCACGTGCGTGGAGGGGATCTTCTGTGGGCTGCCGAGGCCCCCAGACAGCACCCGGGGCCTGGCCAAGGAGACGATGATTTCCATTTTGATGAACGTGATTGGAGAGCCCGATAATTCACACCTCACCAGCAGCATGCCACCAGAATCATAAAATAAACACGTCATTGTGTTTTCTCATGACAAGCTGCCCTTTTGTCTTTTTCCTGCTCTTCCACGATGGCATCTGCTGGCTGCTGAGTCACTCTGCAGGTGACGAGCAGCCCACCCCATGTGTGTGCGCTCTGCGGCCATTTGCAGCCTGTGGTTCCCCCATGAGTCAGTAGAATTGGGACACCGCTGAGCAGATGTTACGGAGGTGACACAACCGTCACAGGGTGCGTGCCAAGGAGGAGTTTTGAATCTTTGAAGAGAAGAACTACGCTCAAGTTTATTTTGAATACGCTGAGTCATGGCTGCTTGAGGACAAGGCTCAGCTGTAGGCGCCAACAGCAAACCCAAACCCTGGGGCATTTTGTCTGGTGCAAATTCGGAAGTTTCTAGAAAACGTTATTTCGAGAAGAACGAAAACCTTTTTTTTTTCCTGCAACACTTGCAATTGTCTGTAAAGCTTTAAAAACGAAAACGTAGACAAATTAATTTCCTACGCATGCTAAAGTAAAAGGCAGTGGTTCATATATTTAAAATTTTAAATCAACTTTCAAATGTATAATTTTTTTTTATAAACTCAGTACAGAAGGAGGAGGGTACAGGAGAATGGGGAAGACCCAGGGTCAGAGAGTTTATAACTCACTGAAAATGTGACCAAGGCATCTCTACTTTCAGTGTCTACAATGATGTTGACCCTTGCAATTTGGTTGGTTGGTTGGTTGGTTTTGGACAGAGTGTCTTTCTGAAATCTCAAAGGAGCCAAATTAGGCATCTTTTGGGGTGGGTCTCCTCAGCCACACTGAGTCCTCTCAAGTCCTGGGCGGCTGGCTGGGTGGAGTGAAGGCCCTGTGGAGGCTGCTGGTAGGATTTAGGACACTCTCTCCTGGTGCAAGGGGCAGACTCGCAGCTCTAGAGATGTGAGTGTGGGGTGGAAGGGGAGCTCACTTCAAGTTGTGCAGACTGAGCTCCCCGTGCACCCATCCAATGCCCAGGCAGGAGGCCCCACTCAGGGACCAAGAGTGGAGCAGCCCTAGGGGAGCACCCCTGAGCTTCACTGGTGGCTGGAGAAGTTGGGTAGCAGAGAAGCCTGGCAGATCTTTCTGTCCTCAGGCCTCCCAGCCAGGTGGAAGCCCTACAGTGGGGTCCTCACTGCAGCCTTCAGGGTGCGACCCTGAGATCCAGCCCCCTCCTCTCTGATTCGTGGGGCAGACAGACAGTTAACTCACCCTTTGATCTGCTAATATTTCTCTCCTCTCTTCCCTACAAACTTGTCTGACTTTACTGTGTGTGTGGTGGGTTTGTTTAGGAAACAGGACAGGTCCGTGGGCCAAAATCACCCACTGCTGTGACACATCTCACCTCTGTCCAGTCTTTGTCCACAGCCCTTCACAGATGCCTTTAGGGACTACTTGGCCACAGCGCTCTTATCTTCCCTCACTCTGCCAACATGGCAACTTGGAACATCCTTAGACCATCAGTGTCATGGAAGCCAGCTCCTGAGGTTTCCCACTTGGCCAACTTTCCACGGCCTTCCTGGTGGTCAGTTTTTACTTTATAAGGCCCTAAGCCAGACAGCAGAGAAAGCAGAACTTCTAATCATGGCCTTGGCCTTGCCTCTTGCCCTGACCCATGTCTCATTTGCCCATGTCCTGTTCTCTATCTTCCCAGATTTCTGTTTCTTTGCCTCCCCCTCCCTCTCTTCTTCCCCTCCTTTCTCCCCTCCCTCTCTCTTTCTCTTCCCTCTAAGCACCACTCTTTCAGTCTGGACCCAGAACCTAAAAAGACCGAAAAGTCCAGGGAGCAAGCCCCCATATTCTTGGCTCCCCTTCACTGTTGTCCTTCAGGATAGACACCACACCTCTCACTGAGGCAGGATGGAACAGACAGTGACGTGGTATATGGTCTTTGTCACAGCCCCGGTTTCTGCCTCAAATCCTCAGGGACGTCTTCTCAGACCCCTCCCTCATTCTGAGCAATATCCTGTGATCAACCTTCCAACGGTAGGACCCGCATAGCAGCCCAGCCCCCTTCCCACGCCCATGACTGGAATTTCCAAGGCTCTCCAGACTAGGTGGCCTCCCTCCCAACACAAGGATGTTCCCCTGGAGCGTTCTGTCACATAAATTCTTCCAAGAATTTGTTGCTAGGAAAAAAAATTCCCTGAAGAATATTTTCTTTTATTAGACAATAAGAGCTGCATACCACACTGTTTTCCGTTTTTGTTTTGTTTTGTTTTGTTTGTTTGTTTTTCCCCCTTCCCTTACCAGGAAGTCAGAGCTACACCAGTGCTGATTCCAAAGGCAATCATCAGCCCCCTTTCTGTCCCCTTCCTCCTGCCACTTGTCTAGCCTGTTCTGGGTGTGATTCCCTGCGTGGTCATCGTGAATGGAGTGCAAGCCCGGTCATTGTGCGGGAAGGCTGTCCAGGCGACCCTGTGGTCTTGACCCACTGCCCTTGCCCTGCCCCCCTCGCCAGGTCCTGGAGGTGTCCCCAAGAACCATGCCCACCGCAGAGTTCTGTCTATGTATTGGGTTTGGGGTCCTGCACTCCCCAGGCTCCACCTTTGGGGTCATAGCACCATCCAGAACAATCCCTGGCCCCCTTCGCTTCATGAAACGGGAGCTTCCCAAAGAAAGAGAAGGTGTTTCACCTGGATGATAATGCCTTGAGGTTGGCTGAGGCTCCTGGCCCAGGGACCAGCTTTTCCCCTCCGCAATCAGTCCCCATTCCGCATCCCATCTGGGGCAGCCCAAGGGACAAGGTAAGGAAGAGGGAATTTTGGCCTGGCATGTGGAGGAAAGGGATCTTGGCAGCGAGAGGGGCCAGCAAATGTCAAACGACGTCAGCGAGCACCAGGACCCCTGGGGGAGGTTCTTATTCCGTCTTTGGACAGGCCTTCACCCCAGCGGGCCGAGTGGGGTTTGCAGCACATGTGGACAGATTCCCCTCCCCAGGCCCCCAGGGTCCGAAGGCATTTCTGCAGCTTCCTTCTGTCTTCCCAGGCTTCTGAACAGAACAATAAGCGAGACGAAAGCTTGCAGTCAGCGGGGAACGGTTTCTTTGAGTCTGGCAGCTGAGCCTTTCACCAAGCCCCACTACGGACCAAGGGCTCTTTTGTCCTTGGGGAGAAAAGCTGTTTCCTGGAGGCTTTGATTATTTTATTCAGCAGGACTTTGTACAGTTACGGTGGAAGTTTCACCTTAAATGAGAACTCGTGTCCTGACGTTAAAACCACCCTGTCTTTTCTGTCATACGCACACCCCAAGGGAGACAGAGATGTAGAAATCATTTTTAAAGTCAGTGTAAGTACGGCACTGGAGTCACTAACATAGTCAGAAAAGGACTTCAAGCGAAGTGCAAGTGGACAACCTGCACCTGCGGCCTCCAGTAGCTCCGTCAGATACCGGAGCGGCCGGCACCGGGCAGTCCAGGCCTCCAGACGCCGTGCCATCTCACTGGCTTGTTGGGTGAGAGCGTGAGTTGAGTAGAGTCATCCTTTAATTCCAGACTTGGTGTCAAACCTGCTCATGGGATTGAAAGCAGGCCCGAGTCTCTGCCACAGCACCTGCCATAGGGTCCCCTGCCAGCTACACAGAAAGACAGGCTTGGTGTCAGGCCACCAAATGGGCCAGCGTCTGAGATGGCCTAATAAATAAGCCCGGGGGTTGAGGTTTGTGTGCACAGGCTTGCTGAGCACTGGCTCTCTCTGCCTGGGAGCCGACGGGGTACTCCATGCACCGCTGTGCCCCCCACCAACCGCCAACCCCTGGCTCCTGTCTGTGGGGGGAGAGATTTGAAAGCTGCAAGAGGAACCCAGCATGAGTCCCCTGTACGCCATTACCCCACCCAACTGCAAGCACGGGGGATGTGCTGAGAATTGGCTCGTGCCCCTTCTTGTCTGGTCTGCCTTTCCAGGGACACTTCTGCCCCAAACTGAGACCAGAGTTTGGGATGAAGCCTGCCTCTTCTGGGACAGCTTCTGCCCTTATTCCTTTGGCCCTTACCCCTGAAATACTTTCAGATCCTTGCAGAGGCCAGGATCTCCCTTGCTCTGATGCTTTGCTCACGCTGGGATTCCCTGTCCTCCACCTTGGCCTGTGTATTAGTCACGGTTCTCCAGAGAAACAGAACTAAAAGGATATGTATAAGAGGACATTTATTAGAGAACTTGGTGTAAGGCCCAATCTGAGTTGGGAAGACCAAGAACCAGGAGTGATGTTTGAGGGCGGGGGAAGACAGATGTCAGCTCAAGCAGAGAGAGAATGAATTCACCCCTCCTCTGCCTTTTTATTCTATCTGGGTACCCATCGTGGGGGGCGGGGATGATACCCATGCACACTGGGGACGGCCATCACTTCTACCCAATCTACCGATGCAAATGCTAACATCTTCCAGAAATACGCTGACAGACATACCCAGGGATGTTTTGACAAGCTATCTGGGCATCCCTTAGCCTAATCAAGTTGACACATAAAATGAACAAACCATCCTGGCTGGTCTACTCCTTTCTCTTTCCCATCCCAGTCTGGGGCATCTCCTGCCCCTCCAAGACTGGGTTGGGGCCTCTCCAATGCTCCCATGGCCCCTGTCCTCCCCCCGGTCCCATCACTGCATTATGGTACTCCTCCTGTGGGTCTTCCCTGGGCAGAGACAGGGTCATTCTGAGCCATCGATGTACCCCTAGTGCTCCCCAGAGTCTGGCAATCGTTGACCCCTCAGAACACTCATCACATGACAACACCCCAGTTTCCCGAATTGGAGGCTCTGACTGGACAGAATCAGTAGTTCAGTTCCAATCAGCTGGCAGGCTGGGGCCAGCGCCACGTGGAGCACAGGTCCCCCAAATCCACGGACCTGGTCAGGCCTAACACTTGGGACACTTCTTGGGTGGGGGAGGGTCTGTTTTAGTGGAGCTGCTCAGGTTCTAGGTCAACGATAAACAGGTGGACAGAAGGTGATGGACTCTTTCATTTTTCCAGGTTGGAGTTGCCTAGGCCAGAACATTCAGGTGGCCCCCACTCTGCCATTCCCATGAGGCAAAAGCATCGGGGCAGCCCTCACTCCACCGTCTACACAAAAGCAGGGAATCCAGGCACCCCCAAACTCTGCGCTCTTACAAACCTCCGGGATTTGGCTCACACTGGTTCCCAGCACCGAGGGCATTCCCTGACCCAAGGTAGCTGCTCAACAATTGTGGGTTGAGTGAGTGAAAGAAGAAAAGAATGAGTTCATGGACAAAGAAATCTCTTCTTGGAAGACTGACAATGTAGCCCCAGCTGTGTCTCTGGAGATCTTTGCATACAAATTAGAAAAAAGCCCCAAAACTCTCTTTTAATATAAAGGTGATTTCCCATTTCTAGTATTCCCTCTCCAATGTGAGTACATGGAAACCCTGAATGGGATCTTCACTTAAGTGCACATCAGGATGAGAAGTGTCCATATGACGGCGCACCTACCACTCGGCAATGAGAATGAGCCACATCCACAGGTGGCAACAGAGGTCGAGCTGAACAACACGGACAGAAGAAAGCAAACAGCGCAATGACTTCATTCACATCAGTGTGTAAAACCCAGTGAACAGTGGGTTGGGGGTGGAATTAAGCCATATCTTCTTTAAAAAGATCTGAAGCCACCATAGTAAAATGTTATCATTTACTCAGTGTTAAATGTTGTCGTTATTAGGCGTGTTTGTTATGTTATTCTCTGGAGCTTCTTGGGAAGAAACAATGTTCTCGATTTCTCAGAAATAATTTAGGAACCAAGTGGTTACTCTACTTAGTATTTGCTATAGAACCTAGCAGAGTTATTTCATTAAGGTGGTATAGAAACTGTACTTGGGAGCAAGGATTCTTCTTTGAATAAATTCTCCCAGTTTCCTAACTCCCCAGTTCAGCCTCCTTTGCCCCAGTGCAAGTTCTTATGGGAATACTTCCGTGTTTCCTGCCTCTGCTTCTCCTTGTCTTCCTTGTGGGCTTCCTCAGACATCTGCCCACCCCCTTGTCCAGATCATCAAGCGAATCTTTCACTTAATGTTAGTAAGTGAGCTGTCTAGGCACCAGAACGCCATGGGTCTCAAACTTCATGCTGCACTGGAATCACCAGGAGCTTATTAAAGCAGATTCCCAGACCCTACCCCCAGAGTTTCGGACTCAGTAGGTCCGGGATGGAACTCAGGAATTTGCATTTCTAACAGGTTCCCCGGCGATGCTGACACTGCCAACCCAAGGGCCACACTCCGAGAAGCATTGTACCAGAGGATGCTGGAACATCATCACGTCTCGGTCTTACTTGGTGCCGCACGCACCAGCGGGAGGGAGCGGCGCGTCTCCTGTGAGCTCAGGCTCTCGCTTCCTGGTGCCCTCTGCCCGCCCCCAAATGTCATCATGGCAACAGTATCTGGCACCCATTTTTGTCTCCATCCCTCTCAGCATAGAACAGATTTAATCATGTTTATTTCCATGTGGTCTGGACCAAGGCAGCTTTGGCCTGGAAGAGAACATTGAAAATTAAATAAACAGTATTGTGTGAAGAATGAAGAGAAGAGCAGGAAGGAAGATGAAAACGCCTAAGAAGCAATAAGAAACGAAAGAAGAAAAGCAACGAGGATCAAGAAATAAGAAGAAAGGTGATATTTCCCAGTCCTACCGAAGCGAGGTGAATCGGGAGTTGGCAGATGTCCTGCTTCTCAGCCAGCACAGAAAGAACAGTGGGGCCATGTTTCCTGCCTCTATGCAAATAATCATCTCTAACAACAGAAAAATCATCAGTGTCAGAGGGGGTAATTTATGACTGGCAGGAATTCTCCCTTTTGAAAACTCTTAAGTACAGAGTTTTGTTGTCACCATCTCTTGACAGAGGCCTTCAGATGTCCTCAGGGCCTGTCCCCAGAGGACGCCCATGGAAGCAGGATGAGAAAGTGAGTAGACATTTCCCTCTTGGGGGTTTGGGGCTTAAGGACATCCATCCTTGAGTCAGGAAAAGAATCTGTGGCTCACAGGACAAGGATGGGCATGCGGAGTCGGGGCTGAGAGACAAGGGAGGAGCCATCCACTCCAGGATCCCCCTACCTCCCCGCCAGGGCCTGGGCATCACTGGGTCTGCCTCCCACACGTTCTCGTGCCATAGGCCTGGCAGAGTCTGGCTGACAAAAATTCATCCCCGCAACAGCGAAATGTGTACAGATCGGAACACGAAGGCTTCCCCTTTACAACAGCTGGTTGTAAAGGGCGGGCTTCAGCCTCACTGACCTAGAGTCAAGTTCAGACCATCAACTCTCCTTCTGCAGGAGAGGAAACTGAGCTTCGGAGAAGCCAAGTGACTTGTGTAAGGCCACAGAACAAGTGAATTAGCAGAAGACGGATGGGAATTCCCAACTCCGATGACAGTTCTCAAGGGGGGAGAAAGTAAGTCTTCTCACTTCTGTGGTAAGAACGAGCTGACTGTTCTCTCCCCATCAGTTTTCACAGTCATCTATGGAATCAACCTCAGGGCCAGACGGGAACAGGATCCAGCTCTCGTGCGTGGGTTTCCCTGTGGGGCTCTGTCCACACGCTGCTGGAATGAGCCTGGAAAGTTCTTTGGCTGCCAAACAGGCTCCTGGGAGGCCCGATGGCGTCGGGCTACTATGGAGTCCTCCTCCGTGGGGAGCTGCACTGTGGCATTGCACAGGCCATGGGTCTTCTCTCATTGTATCTTCACTCTGGGGAGGGAGCCTGTCACGTCAGGCTGGGGCCCAGCAAGTTTGGAAGATGGCGCCCGCAGAGGGGCAGAAGTGAGACTAAAAAACGAATCAGTAACAGAAAAAATATTTCAGGGCAACTGCAGTTTCTGAGTATGTGCCCTATCGGGCACGGAATCTTCAGAACTGATCCCAGGACATCTCCTGAAAGCCGTCTGGCGGGCAGCCGGCCTGACAGCCATGGAAATGAGCCAGTGCAGGCATCTCGGCGGGCAGGGAATGTGACGAAGCGGGGAGGCTGCAGCTAGAAGGCCCGGCCTCATCTGCTCCTGACTTGCTGACCGTGCCAACCCAGAGCTGGGCCACGGCAGGCTGGGCTAACTGCCCCGGGGCCGCGAAATGAGGCCGACTTTCCTAGGGTGACAGACCCCATGCCCCTCAATTTGCGGGATGACCCTCACATCCTAGAAAAGAGCGAAATGAGGTGACTTGGCACCCTCCCCAAGGGCACCCAGGGGTGTCCACTGCCCACGCTGAGTTACCCCAATGACTGGAAAGGAGGGGAGACCGCGAGGCCGGAATGCCAGCCGATTGAGGCCTTAGTATTCCGATCTGTACACATTCGCTGTTGCGGGGATGAAAGATCACGCAGGGCAGGTTCTTGGGGTGGTGCTCGGCATTAGCTATTGCCATGGGCGCTGGTCTTATCATGATTTCTAGAAACTGCCTTTCCTACCTTTACTCTCCTGTTAAAAAAATCACACTAAACCCTAGAAGCAAACACAGAAATGTAGCAGACGAAAGCGACTCAGAAACCTGAAATGTCACTTTCATTAAAACACAGCATACCATGATCCTCAGCACAGCCTCTCACCCACACGTACGAGTTTGTTCGTTGCATCTTTATCCTGTGCGAACAGCACAGTTTCTATTGGAGCCTCTAGAAAAGGGCCCCCGCGACCTTAGAGGGAAACCGAGCACTCTGCTTTATTGGGATTAGTTGGCTGGCCTGCAGCCACGCGCACGGTGTTGGGTGTGACGGGGGGAGTGTTCGGGTCCTTTATCATCCACCTGTTCACTCATTCCTCAGTCACCTACGGAACACCTGTCCAAGCCCGGCATTGCTTCAGCTGCTAGGAGGCTGTGACATTGAGACAAAGAGCAAACTGGCATGCTAGTGATGGGGGACAGGCCGCGGAGAAGCAACCGTCCCAAGCGCTGATGAAAATCAGGCAGGGTGCAAGGCAGAGCGACTGTGTGTGCAAGAGGCCTGTCTGAGGGGCGCCGGGGTGGTGCAGTCAGTTAAGCATCTGACTCTTGATTTTGGCTCAGGTCATGATCTCAGGGTCGTGAGATTGAGCCCCGCGTTGGGCTCTGTGCTCAGCTGGGAGCCTGCTTCAGATTCTCTCCCCCTCTCCCTCTGTCCTTCCCCACTGCGTGCTATCTCTCCAAAAGAAATAAATAAATCTTTAAAAAAATAAGAAAGAGGCCTGTCCGAAGGGTCACCGCAGAGACCTAGGGATCAGAGGAACATGGTATCTGGCTGAGCACTCCAGGCAGAGAGAGGAGCAAAAATGCGGCTCCAAGCAGGAGCGCCCTCATAGTTAACATGGGGTTCAGCTGCTAACTGACCATATTCAACATTGCCAGCCTGAAGGCAATGCACCCTGTCCCCGCTCTCTCGGGTGGGCAGACCCTTGTCACACTCACGGGGACTTTGTCATCTGTGGCCCCTTCCATTCCCTCCAGGCCTGCTTCGACGACACGAGGCAGAGGTAAGATAGGAGGCGCTGGGGCCCAGGAGCCCCCCATCCCCTAGCATCAGCTGCTTGCTCTCTGTCACCACGGGCTGGGAGTGGCCCTCTGTTTCCTCATCTGTAAAATGGAGGTGATCCCTGTTCAGAGGGTTGTTCAGAGCTTCTCAGGAGACACGGTGAAGGAGGCTTCGTATAAAATGTGAAGAACCCCCTGAGCACAGTGCATCTGAAATTGGGGCAGCTCAGAAGACAGGTGGTCTCTGTAAACTGTGTTGTCATTGTTCTTTCCCTGCAGACACGGGGCATCCTTAAAGCTTTTTCTTCCCTACCTCCTTTAAAACCTACCTGCACGCAACTCACAGAGCTAGGAGTCAAGGCTAGTCTCTCCTTTGCCAGTAAGGGCTCTGCCTTTTGACAGACAACCATATACTAAGCCAAAGGAATGGCTCTCTAAGAGTGGACGTGTCAGCCATCAACTGATAGATCCCAGGAGGGAATGTTTTCAAGAGGAAGATCTTCCCAGCTCTCAGAGTACCTCAGGCTGCCCTTACCCATTCCACAGAAAGGCCCACCAGTCAGGGAGATGACTGGTTTGCTTCTGGTGTCTCTCCCAGTCCCCACCAGGGTTCCACTGATCAGATACTCCCTTTGTTGTCTCTGGTGCCACATCGTGTGGTCACTGGCCCAACCAGTTGGTCCTACCAGAGGCCAGGCAGTACCACGGTCAGCCTGGGCCACAGACGGGCTCCACCTCCATGGCCAAAAGCTGTGTCTGCCTCTTTTATTCACCAAAGACACTGCCCTGTCGGTGCTCGTCCACCCTCCCCACCCACGGGCGGTGGCTCCGCACGCTGGCATGTTCCAAGCACGACACACTCTATCCGTTGTTCATAGCAACCTGACAAAATGGATACCACCAGCATTCCTGCTTCCCAGATAGGGAAACTGAAGCGTGAAGAGGTTAAGAGGTGGAGGTGGGATTTGAACCCATGATGTGCAATTCCAGAGGCCAAGAATTTTACTCTTCACTACATCCCTCTGCAAGCCCCCTCAAGAACTTGTTTTGTGTTTTTCTGGGTTTGCCCTTCCACACAGGGGCCTCTCTCCTCCAGCTCATCCCAGATGAGGATGCCTGGAGGCCATTTGTTCCTAGCAGGAGGCATAGACAGTTCCTGGCCCCTTCTTGGGAGGCTTTTGGAGCCTGATTTTGATGGTAGGAAGCAAAGAAAAGGAACCAAGAGAAGGAAGTGACAACAATTTGGCTCAACAAGACCTTGCTTTGTCATCAAATCCTTGTTAGGGGGTCACTGACAGGTGTCCCAGGAGACCCGTGTTCTTACCACTCAACTTGCAAATCCCTTTCCCTCCCCTGGCCTTGGCATAGTCCTTGGCAAACCAGGGGGCTATGTGAGGTGTTCTCGAAGGCCCACTTGCTCTAACGTAACTTCAGCTACCTACTGGGGAGGGAAGATGACAGGCTGCACAAAGATGGTTTGTAAAAAGCATCCAGCTGGTTATATCAATACCTCTCACCCTGTTGGTCGATGGGAGTAGGGGACTAGAAAGCCCTCAGCATCCCAGAAGGAAAGAAAGCAGCCCTTTTGTGTTTAATGGCCCTATCATTCAGCAGATGTATCTTCCAAATTAAAACCCCTTTTCTCATAAAAATGCCAGGATGATTTTAGCCAAGTATCTCAGCAAAGGCCCCTTAGCATCTTCAGTATCTCAACAAGAGTTCTCTAGATGGTTTTAGAGAGGAAATTCCCAAAGATTTCTGTCCCCAGTTATATATGTCAGGGGGCATCAGCATGGGATGAAACAAAATGGGTCACCGGTGTGCTCTACACTGACTTGGTGGGCTGACTGGCCCAGCCTGACCTGCTCCTGGTCATGGTGTTCGGTGAGACACTGGGAGGACCAGGGTCAGGGGGAACCAAACTCTCCTGACAGGTGAGCAGGCCACTCTGCTGTAAGGAAGGCTGGCTTGTCTCTGGATGGAAGAAATGAGGACACTCAGTGTAGACTATCTACAAATAAGTCATTTGTGAACCCACTGACTTTTCTATCAGTTTGTTTATTTATTGGCTCAGAGTGAGAAAACAGCATCTTGGTTTCTAAAGTTTTGGACATCATATCAAATACTCTTGGTGAAGCAATGAAGATTTTGTGGCTGTTTTGATCTTTGCAAACTCAAGTATAGTTTTTTTAAGGAAACTCTCCACTGAAGTAAAACATACATAGACAAAAGTGCACAAGCGATATGCATAAAGCTTGACAAATTTTCACAAAGGATCCAAATCTATGAAATCATGACCAGATTAAGGAACAGGATATTGTTGAATCATTATATTGTACACCTGAAACTAACATAATACTGTATGTTAATTACACTTCGATAGAAAAAAAGACACAGATAATGAAAAAAAAAAAAGAAAGAAAGAAACAGGACCTTACCAGCACCCCAACAGCCCCATGGTCACATCCCCCAAATAACTACCATCTTGACGTCCATCCCCACTGATTAGCTTTGTCTGTTTTTGAGCTTCGTGTAAATAGAATCATTCCGTGTGCCCTCGCGGTTGTCTGGCTTTCTTCACTGAACATGAAGGTTTCAGTCCTGTGTTACTTTGCGTTGTGTTAGGTTGTTCAATTTCATTGCTAAGGACACCACACAGATTTACCCATTCCTCTGTTGATGGAAATTTGGGTTGTTTCTATTAACCTTAAAAATAAAACTGCCAGTTATTTTACCAGTAAGAAAAATGGGCTTATTCAGGAATAGTAGAGAATTGCAATTTGGGACAAGCAAAGTAGGTTTACGACAAAAACACAGGCAAGCCCGGAGATCGAAGGAGAGGAATGCTCTTTTACCCAGGAAAGGGGGGAAGTGGGGAGGTCTGTTATAAACAAAAAGCCCATTGGGGTAAGTGGTGCGTTCAAAGTACTAGTGGTTTTCATTGGCTGAGTTACAACAGTGTCTCACTGGCTGGGTGTTGCCGGGGGAGGAATAAAAGCCCTCTTCCTCCTTCTGGGTGGTAAAGTAGTAGCTGAAGCGGTATCACCTTGCAAGGTGTGTCTCTCTGTGTTGGGTCTACAATTGGCCAGGAGTAGGGCCCTTCTGGCCTCCCAACTCCATTTTAGTGTGGTTTCCTTTTATTAATTTTCACATTTTCAGTCTTTGGCTACCTAACCAGATAGTTCTGAGCAGTTTTGTACGTGTCTTCAGTGCACATATGTATGTGTTTCAACTGGATGCATACCAAGGCGTAGAATCGCTGAGTCACATCACTCAGGTGTAGTAAATCCTGCCAAACAATTTTCCAAAGTGATCGTCCCAGTTTACACCCCTACTAGTCAGTGGGCGGCTGTGGCAGTTGCCCCAAATCCTCTCCAGGGCTGAGCATTCTTAGTCTGTTCATTTCCAGCCACTCGGGTGGGTGTATAGTGGTGTCACCCTGTGAATGTACTTTGTACTCCCCTGCTCATATTTACCAATAAATTGGATAGCCTCTTTTGTGAAGTGCCTGTGCAAGCCTTTTGCTCATTTTTCTTCTACCGGATTATTAATGATTTATGGAAATTTTTAATATATTCTGGATACAAGTTTTTTAAATCAACTTTAAGATATGCAAATATCTTTTCTCACCCTGTGGCTTGCATTTTCACTCTCAGTGGTGTCTTCTGATGAACAGAAGTTCTTTGTTTTTTCTTTTTTTTAAGATCTTATTTATTTATTTGACAGAGAGACAGGGAGAGAGGGAACACAAGCAGGGGGAGTGGGAGAGGGAGAAGCGGGCTTCTCGCGGAGCAGGGAGCCCAAAGCGGGGCTCGATCCCAGGACCCTGGGATCATGACCTGAGCCGTAGGCAGACACTTACCGACTGAGCCACCCAGGCGCCCCAGAAGTTCTTGGTTTTAATGAAGTCCAATTTACTGATCTTTTCCTTTGGTCTTAGTGCTTTTTATGTACTATATTTCAGAAAATTTTTCATGTCCAAAATCATGAGATTATTCTCTGATGTTATTTTTTAGAAGTTTTGTCATTTTACCTTTTACACTTATTTATTTTTATTTTTTATTTTTTGAAGATTTATTTATTTGTTTGAGAGAGAGCACATGTGTGCACAGGAATGGAAGTGGGGCAGAGGGAGAGAAACTCAAACCCAGTGAAGGGCTCGATCTCACAACCCGGAGATCATGACCTGAGCCGAAATCAAGAGTCAGACGCTCAACATACTGAGCCAAGCAGGTGCCTCTGTATTTTTTAAAACTTTTTTTAAGAACAGTTTTAGGTTCATTGCAAAACGGAGGGGAAGGTAGAAATTTCTTATATACTCCCTCCCCCCACACATGCATATCCTCCCCCGTAATCAACATCCCCCACCAGAATGATACATTTGTTATAATTCATGAACCTACATTGGCCGATTTTATTACCCCAAGTCCATGGTTTACATTACGTTTCACTCTTGGTGGTGTACATTCCATGGGTTTGTACAAATGTATAGTGATATGTATCCACCACTGTACTATCATACAAAGTATTTTCACTGCCCTAAAAATCCTCTGTGCCCCAACTATTCCCTGCATTTTGGGTGCTATTGTAAATGGTGTCATTTAAAATTTGTTATTTTCCAATTATTTGTCACTTTTAAAAACGATTACTTCTCTTACGTTGATTAAACAGCCCCTCTGCAGTGTGGCCAATGCTCCTAATTTGTGAGTCAAAGTCAGTAGTCCCAGTAGAGAATTTTTTCAGTCTATTTTCTCTATGCTATTCAGACTGTGTGATTTCTATTGTTCTTTCCTCAATTTTATTGATTCTCTCTTTTGTCATATCCGTTCTACCACAGAGCCTATCTGGTGAGGTTTTTAAAATTTCTGTTATTGTATTTTTTTAGTTCTATAATTTCCATTTGGTTCCTTTCTTTATAACCCCTATTTTTTTGCTGAGATTTTTCTCTTCTTTCATTTGTTTCAAGAGAATTTGCAATTCCTTGCTGAAGCATTTTCAAGACAGCTGCTTTAAAATCTTTTTCAGATACTTCTACCACCTGGTTCATCTCAGTGGTGGTGTCAGCTGATTGTCTTTTCTCATCTAAGGTATTTTCCTGGCTCTTACTATGATGTGTATTTTTTTAAATTTTTTATTGTTATGTTAATCACCATACATTACATCATTAGTTTTTGATGTAGTGTTCCACGATTCATTGTTTGTGCATAACACCCAGTGCTCCATGCAGAACGTGCCCTGTTTAATACCCATCACCAGGCTAACCCATCCTCCCACCCCCCTCCCCTCTAGAACCCTCAGTTTGTTTCTCAGAGTCCATCGTCTCTCATGGTTCGTTATGATCTGTATTTTAAAATTGTATCTGGACATCTTGCCTTTCATGTTAGGAGAGTCTGGGTCCTATTTGAAGCTTTTTTTTTTTTTTTTTTTTTAGCTGGCTATCACCCTATTTAGATTAGCAAGCAGTGCCTGGCCTAGTTTAGCAGGCTGTGGGCCGAGTGGCAACTTAATTTCAACTTTGTTATATTATTACAGTCTCTTGGGGTTCCCACTTGTCCTTCCTGCTGCTACCAGAGGGGGCTGAAGGAAATTCCTCAGGCTGGTTCTCCTGGTGCCTCTACATAAGGAAGAAATCTTGGGTCCAAGGAGACAAAGTGTGTTTCTTCCCAGGCGGGGCTGCTTG
This sequence comes from Halichoerus grypus, assembly GCF_964656455.1. Taxonomy (NCBI): domain Eukaryota; kingdom Metazoa; phylum Chordata; class Mammalia; order Carnivora; family Phocidae; genus Halichoerus; species Halichoerus grypus. The sequence goes on from NC_135721.1 coordinate 35,606,875, forward strand.
TTATGTGGTAAGCCCCGTTGTTGGTACCACCTGGGCACTCCAGGTCAGGTGTCTTTTAGTGAGAGAGGAGAATCTCAGTCCCACCAGAAAGAGGTAAGGGTGAATCTATGTTGGCTGTCTTCTGGTGCCAGGTTGGGCAGCAGGAAATGCCAGGCTTTGTCACCTTCTCCTGTTGGATGCAGGGGTAGTAAGACACCCTACTGCTTTGTTGTTCCTACAGTCCTAGGATCTCTAGCTTGTTCCCCTCTCTCTTTCCCCTTTCAGAGTTTTCCTTTGTGGCCCCTTGCATTATTTCCAGAGGCCATCATTGTATCTAGCTGGGGGGAGAAAAGGGAGAAATGAGTTTCTCCTATCTTATCTGGACCAGAAGTCCTTTCAATAACTTTTGAATTAAAAAAATTCATTGATTGAATCAGTGATGATTCCATCTTGAATATAATTCATTGACTTCAATATAGCCAGGCTATAAAAAGGAAATAAATCACAGACCCTTAGAACTGATAGGATCTTAGACTCTATTCTGCCCTCCTTCACAAAAGAGATACCTTTCCGTACAGCACCCGACATATGGACAGCCCACTTCCACCATACCATGGGATCATGGGAGTTATCCAACTAGTGGCTTCTCTCTGGCACTCTGGGCAGGGATATTCAAGGAAAACATCATGGATCCACCCATGATGGGAGAAAGAGGTGGGGTTGAGTATTTTAATTTCTGTAACTAGTATATTTCAGGACAATGCATGAACAGCCAGTGGAGATGAATGCAAATTATGGGTGGAAAGATACACACGGAGAAGAGAGAAAGCAAAGCAAGTGAATGTTTTAAACACACATTTTCACCCCCTCTCAACTCAAAAAAAGGAGGCAGAAACCTGCTGTTGAAAGCAGGAAATATTAGAAAACACCAGCTGAGAAACTGCCCACTTGGCATCTGTGAGCTCCAGCTGGCCCTCTGACCCCACTCCTATTTTAAGTTCATGACGCACAGTCAAGCATTCCTTTGTGGCACCTGAAAGAATGACATCAGCCTGGACTGAGTCCTTATTGGAAGTGATAGTTATTTTTAGACCTGGGCACGTAGTTTGCCTCGGCCTAATTGTTGGATCCTTCAAGGAAACGGGGGTGGGGTGGGGTGGGGTGGGGAATGACTCTCTCATTAATGTCCCACCTGGTGTCCTACCAAAGGGCACCTTATTTCTCAGACAGCTTGTTAGTTTGGAGCCAGTGACCACTGCCGAGGATGACTCGTGGTTCCCCCACCGCCTGTCACAAACTGCACCCTGAGCCTCGCACACCAGATTACACCCATCTTGCTAGTGAAAGGGAGCCCCCACACCAAGCTATTCTTGCCCTCACTAGCTGACTTTCTCTAGAAAGCATGAGAGCCCAGCCAGTTTCTGGGAGTCTGAATCTGGATTCTCTTGCTTACAAGCCATGTCTTTGGGCAAATTACTTCTTGGGGCCTTCGTTTCCCAATCTCCATAGACTAATAATTGATGGTTCTAAGGATTAAGTAAAAGGTTGTAGGTAAAAAGCAATCTGTGGCGCTGGCAGTAGGGGGTGCTCAACAAATTCTGGCTATTATTATTATTATTATTATTATTGAGTGTTCAAAACACTTTTATGTGTTGTTCCGTCTGGTCTTAACAAGAAACCTATGAGAGGGGGGTTATTGTCCCCACTTTATAAATGAAAGCAGGGAGGCTTAGAATGGTTGGGTGAGTTAATGAGTCACAGGGCCCCTAACAAGGGAATTCAGGTCCCTTGGCTCCAGTGACCCTGCCTGGGGGCGGCACAGCAGAGCGCCCCAGCCCTTACAGCAGCAGCAACATGGGCAGGACGGGCAGCAGGTACAGAACGGTCAGTTGTCTGCACGCCTACCCTCATATCCACAACTACAGGCGCTGGGTGCCGTCATTAAACCCCACTACTGATGAGGGGACCAGAATTCAGAGAGATCAAGGAAGGTGTCCAGTGGCACACAGCTGAGAATAAGGGAGTCGGGGTGTCCCCCTGGTCTACCATGCCCAGGCTGTGCTCTCAGCCCCTCTGCTGCTGTCTACTGTGGAAAAGCCTGAGAACAACTGCAAGCACTTGCCTGATCAATGCAGCCAGTCAAAGGAGGACAACCTATTTGTCACAGATTCCTTGGGATTTTCTTTCTTATTTTAAAATTTTTTTAATTTATTCATTTGAGAGAGAGAGCAAGAGAGAGGGAGAACACAAGCAGCAGGGAGGGTCTGAGGGAGAGGGAGAAGCAGACTCCCCACCAAGTAGGGAGCCCAACTGGGGGCTCGATCCCAGAACCCTGAGATCATGACCCGAGCTGAAGGCAGATGCTTAACTGACTGAGCCACCCAGGTGCCCCTGGGATTTTCTGTATAGACAGTCGTGTTGCTTGTAACAAGAGATAGTTTTATTGATTCTTTTCCAATCTGTATGACTTTTATTTCTTTGTCCTGCCTTGTTACAGTGGTTAGAACTTCTAATACTGTGTTGAGTGAGTGGTAAGAGCAGACATCTTTGTTTTGTTCCAGATCTTAGAGGAGATGCATTCAGTCTTTCACCATTAAATACAATGTTTGATGTAGGGTTTAGAAGATGTTCTTTATGAGGCTGAAGAAGTTCCCTGCTATTCCTAGTGCACTGGCAGGTTTTTTCATTATTAATGGGTATTGAATTTTGTTAAATGATTTTTCTGTATCAGTTGATATGATCATATGATTTTTCTTCTTTATCCTGTCAGTATGGTAGATTATATTGATTGACTTTCAAATATTAAATCAGTCTTACATACCTGGCATAAATCCTTTTTGGTCATAGTGTCTTACTTTTTTTATACATCATTGGATATGACTAAATTTGGTGGATGATTTTTGCATCTAAGTTCATCAGACATATTGGTCTTTAGGTTTTTTGGGGGGAGGGCACTGTCTTTGGTTGATTTTGGTATCAGAGTAATGACAGCCTCATATAGAGAACTGGGAAGTGATTTATTCTTTCCTATTTTCTGGAAGAGATTGTACAGAAATAACGTTAATTATTCTTTGAATGGTAAAATTTTCCACTGAAACCATCTAGGCCTAAAGATTTCTTTTTGTGGAACATTTTAATTACAAATTCAATTTCTTTAGTAAAGAACTGAGTAGATCATCTATTTTATCTTGGCTAAGTTTTGGTAGTTTGTGGTTTTTGAGGAATTGGCTCATTTCTTCTAAGTTGCTGAATTTATGAGCATAAAGTTGTTTGTAGTATTTTTTATTATCATTATAATGGTTATAGAATTTATTGTGGTATTTCATGCAGTTCCGATATTGGGGATTTATGTCTTTCTTTTATCTTTACCAGTGTTGCTAGAGGTTACTGATTTTATTAATTTTTTTTTGAAGAACTATCTTTCCATTTCAATTATTTTTTCTATTGTTTTCCAGCATTCAATTTCATTGATTTCTGCTCTTTATTATGTTTTTCCTCTGTTTGCTTTGAATTTATTTTGTTCTCTCTTTTTTTAATTTCTTGATGTAGGAACTTAGATTAGCAATTTGAGATATTTCCTCTCCTAATGCAAGCATTTAGTGCCATAAATTTCCCTTTCAGCACTGCTTTAGCTGCATCTCACAAATTTTAATATGCTTATTTTCATTTTCATTCAGTATTTTTCTATTTTTATTTATTTTTATTTATTTTTAAAGATTTTATTTATTTATTTGACAGAGACAGAGAGACAGGGAGAGAGGGAACACAAGCAGGGGGAGTGGGAGAGGCTCTCCACTGAGCAGGGAGCCCAGTGTGGGGCTTGATCCCAGGACCCTGGGATCATGACCTGAGCCAAAGGCAGACGCTAAATGACTGAGCCACCCAGGTGCCCCTTCATTCAGTATTTTTTTAAAGCTTCCTTTTAGATCTCTTCTTTGACCCATGAATTATTTAGAAGTTTATTGTTCAGTTTTCAAGCATTTGGAAATTTCCCTATTGACTTGCTGTTTTGATTTGTAGCTTGATTCCATTGTGGTCAGACGATATAATCTGTATGATTTTAATTCCTTTTGCTAAGGTTCGTTTTATGATCTAGGATACGGTCTACCTTGGTGAATGTTCCATGGGCCCTTTAAGAGGACGAATATTCTGCTGTTGTTGACAGAGACTCCTATAAATGCCCATTGGATCTTTTCAGTTGGTGGTGGTGTGGAGTTTTGTATTCTTGCTGATTTTCTCGTTAATGGTCCTAAAGGTCCTGAGGGGGTGGGGGTGATAAGCTCCCAATGGCAATTGCAGATTTGTTTCTCTCTTTCAGCTGTCTTAGTTTTTGTTTCATATATTTGAAACTGTTTTTTGATTCACAGGATAGCTATATTTTCTTAATGGAATAATCTTCTTTGCCCATGGTAACTTTCTTTGCTCTGAAGTCTACTTGGTCTAATTCATGATTTTGATTAATACTTGCATGGTCTTTTTCCTTTCTTTTGCTCTCACGTCATTAAATTTGTAGTGAGTTTCTTGTAAACAACATGTAGTTGGGTCATGTTTTGTAATCCACTCTGCCAATCTCTACCTTTTAGTTGGTGTATTGAGACCATTTACATTTAAGGTATTTATTGATCGATTAGGGTTGAGTCTGGCGTTGTATTATTTGTTTTTTCTGTTTGTTCCTTCTGTTTCTCATTCTTCTGTTCCTTTGTTCTCGCCTTTCTGTGGGTTGCTTGAATACTTTTTAGAGTTCCATTTTGTCATTATGTTTTTTGGTTTTTTTTTTTTTTAGTGTATCACTTTGTGTTGGTTTCTTGGTGATTATTATGTTAGGAGACTCTGTTGCTGGGCAACCCTTAGGAGTGGGGAAGAAGCTGCTGGGCCTGGGTCTCCTTATGCCACTGGGTAAAGGCCAGGGAGACACGGGCTTCACTGCAGCTGCCGTAGGTGGGTCAGACCACCCGCTGACATCTCAGCTGTGGACCACGGGGCCAGAACTGCTTGCGGCTTTGCCGCTGCCGACCCCAGGGCCAACGGATTAGATTATCGCTAGGACCCGGATTGCAGTGGGGGCTGGAACTTCTTACTGGGCCTCCGTTGGATTTCCCCTTTCCTGGACTTTGGCCAGAAAGAGCAGGAGATTCTTGGGTTTAGTTTTTTGTTTTTGTTTTCTTGTCTGTGCCTGTTGGTGATTCCAGGTTGCAAGCCTCTCCTGTGCTCAGTTCAAGGCACAGCGGAAATAAAAAGAAAACCGAGGGAGCTCAAAAAGTTGTTTCCCAAGTCTTGAGGTTTCTTGCCAGTCCACCATAGTTTTTTGTTTGTTTGTTTGTTTCCTCCAGCTTTCAGAGTTCTTTTATCATTGTCTGTTGAATAGTTTTCAGGGTATTTAGTTGTATTTAGAGAAATGGAGTAGGGAAAAGTGATCCTGTGCTACCTAGATCCAGAACCAGAAGGTCGGACAGCCTATTTTCTAAATGTTTCTGACACATTTTCTTTCCTGGTTGATTTTCCAGAAAGCAGAAAAAATATTATCAATGGTGCTGCCTATGGTTAAACCTACACCCTCTTTCTGCTTCTTGGAAGGGATCAATTGCATTATTCAATCGTCACATTTCTCTGAGCCTGCTCTGTATTTAGTCAACAGGATATTGAATTCCTTTCAAAAGCCTAAACAGGTAATCACTTCTTTCCTGGACCAAATGTTGACCAGTAATGTAAATACTTGTCTGTAGCACAGAAAATGGTTTTCTTTGAGTTCTTCCCAGTCCTCACCCGGGGTCTCGAATGCAGAGGTTTTCCTTTGGCACTGAAAGGCTTTAACCACATTTATCTAGAAATAGATTACCATGGGAGGAATGGAGCTTTCCTAAGTACAATTGTTTAGCTGCACTAACAAAGACTTCTTATATCTGTGTTTTACTTATTTCTCATCTTGGACCCTTTCCTGGCAATATAGGAGGCTTTTGGCCCAGCGACTCATGGGAAAGCACAGTTTTAAAGCTTGGAGTTAATGTTTTAAATTTACCACCAAAGGCACAATAGGCAGAACACTGAGCCCTGCCTCTCCTTAAAAAAAGAAAAAAAAAAAACTGCCTTCTATGCCCTTGTCCTTACCATAAGGATAATCCTCTAGTTTCTCTTAAGTAACCAGAGAGTGGAGGAAAAAAAAAAATCCAATTTGTTGAATATCTTTTACCTTAAAGACACAGTTTAGGAAAAAGTAGATCAGATTGAACATGATTTATATCACTCTTTTTTTGTGCCATAGATTACCTCTTCCCAAGATTTTGAAACTCCTATAAAATGAATCCATAAAATATTAAGATATATAGCAATACTTGTAAGTTTACATGATTTTAGGCTTACATCAGTACAGTGATTCATATAATGCGGTAAATAATAGAAACTTTAAAAAATCAAATATTTATATCCTTAAGATGCAATCGAATGTTCACATTTGAAGTAACACATTTTCAAGTACATTTTATGTTTTTTTTTTTCTGAAATCTCCTTTTCTCCACTGACTCTATCTTTAAAAAACTTTTTTCAAAACATATACCATTTTTTGGCACCACATGAAAAGTTTATTGTTTGAGTGCAGGGTTAAAAAAAGGCCAGTAAATTAACATGCTATATTTGATATGGGCACCGTTCACTCCAAATTTTCTAAAGACCCAGAGAAATCATGCACAGACAATTAACCAGCCTATTAAAATTGCTTTTATTATCTTAAAAAATTATCTTAAAAATCTGTGTTGAAGCACATTTAATTTTTTTTTAATTTGTAAAAGTGGGACAATTTGAGTGAGTTTAATGTAAACGTGAATGGAAGACTCCCAGGGTCATTTATCACCTCAGCAGAAAAAGCGATAAAAGTTTACACGGAACCGTGATTTCCCATAGACATGTGTGAACCGAGCAGAGCTGAGAACGTTATCTGTATCAGTCTCTTAAACTATTGTTTGCCTTCTTCACTGACAAGGCAACGGAAGATGAGAGTAAGAATGTAATGAAAATATGAAAAGAGTGACTCCTTTTGCCTCCTTTCAGCAAACCGAATGTTAAAAAAATAATAATAAAAATAAACAAATCAATTCACAAAGAAAACAGCCTTTCACTTAGTTTCTTTTGAAGTGAGTCTCCTTTTATTTTTTATTTCTGGGAGCCTACAAATGCAGGCTTCCTTGGAAATGGATGAATTTTGTAGAGTTTCCAGACTCAGAAGATAAACAAAGCAGTGAATTTCTCTTCCCTCCCCCACCCCCACCCCCAATCCCCACCCTGTAAATAACCTCAGGCCACAGTCTGGGCCTCCCTCTGCTCCTTGCGTCTACCGGGGGCTGGGGGTTGGGAAGGCCCTTGACACAAGGGTGAGGCAGAGGGGGAGGAGGGGGTAGGGGAGAAGGGAGGAGCAAGTGGGGATGGGCTCCTCCAGGAGTGAACCCCAGCTGCCTCCGGGGAAAGAATGTCACATGCATGCCCGCACACACAAAATGTACACAGTGGAGCCAGGCGAGAGAACTGTTAAAGAAAGAGAAGAAAGAAAGAAAAAGTACTGCTTCATCAGCTAAAAAACAGTCCTGTTCTTTCCTGGTTTGATTTCAGCTCGCAGTGCTGGCTTGGAATTGCCCGCAGCGATATTGGGCCCCTGCCCACACAGCAGGCAGACGGCCTGCCCTGCCAGCAACGGGCTTTTAATAAAACAGGATGCTCACCCATCACTAAAGCCACTGAGGACTACCCTGCGAATGGGTCCCAGCCCATATGAACTCCTTCCCCGGAGAGCACTTCTCTCCTCCTTATCAGGAAACTCCACTCTGGAGCTCCTGGCCCAGAAGAAAGGCCCCTCTCCCAGGGGATTGCTGAGTGACTGTCTGTGGGGGAGCCACCCCATTCCCTGAGCTGTCTGCTTCTGCAAACTTCTCACCATCCGTGAGCAAACTCCCCTGCTAGTTCTAGGCGAGCGTTCTGGCTTTGATGAAGGCTCCCACCTTGACAGTTAAACAAGATGGACTTTTTGGGGTTTTTTTTCTTTTTTTTTAAAAGATTTTATTTATTTATTTGACAGAGAGACACAGCAAGAGAGGGAACACAAGCAGGGGGAGTGGGAGAGGGAGAAGCAGGCTTCCCACCGAGCAGGGAGCCCGATGCGGGGCTCGATCCCAGGACCCCGGGACCATGACCTGAGCCGAAGGCAGACGCCCAACAACTGAGCCACCCGGGCACCCTCAAGATGGACTTTTAAAGGAGCTGCCTTTCACAGGAAGGATGAGGACCTTTGGTCCCCATCGTCCCACAACCAGCTCTCCTGAGTCATGCCAGGGTCTGGATTTGGACCCGACTTCACCATCTCAAGTGTGACGAACTTTTCTTCGCACTTTGGGGAGGCTCCCCATTTGGAATGAAATGGAGTCTGTTTCTGTGGGGACAGCAGTCCCTGATGTTTTCTAGCTGCAGTCTAATAAAGTGTCCTAACTAATGGGCGAACTCCCAGGGCGCCCTCCGAACCCTGGAGATCAAGTACGCCGCACCACCTGCTGCTGACCCGAAGGCATCGGAACTGGGGTCCTGGAAATTCTCCAGAAGTATTACCCCTCGGCCCCCAGGCATGGCCAGCCCCTGCCAGGATGTCCAGAGGTGGCTGCGTATAGAACACACACCAGGCAGTCAGCAAGTGGACCTTGATGACCTCATATGTGACTAATTCCAGCGTGAAAGAGACGTCGTTGTCATTCAGAGGAAAGGCCTGACAACCTAGAATCTATCCCTATATCCGCCCCAGCTTCCTCTGTAGCTTTAGACAACTTCATACGTACGTGCCTCAGTTTCCCCATTTGTAAAGTGCAGCAGGGGATTGCCGGAGGAGGGGAAATCATCAGCTCCTATGCCATCCCTTTCCCTTACCACATCCTTGCGGGCCTTGCGAACCCCTCACGGCATCTTCCCTGGTGTGCCTGGTCGTGAAACCCAGCCAGCCCCAGCCAGGCACTCAGAGGGGGTACTTGAGTCAAGGCCTGGGATGGTTTCTACATTTTCTTCCAAGGGCGATAGCCTGTGAGCCTTGGAGTCTCAATCCGATGTGTTTCTCTGCACTTTGAAGTTGTGGGGAGGAAACTGAAGGAATGGTATTGCAGGTGGTGTTTTCATTTCTTCCTTTGCTTGAAGTTCGTGACTTTGGAAGTGAAAGGAGGAGGGAGGAAGTGTGCAGAGGGAACATCTGGGCATGGAGATGGTGTCAGAGTGGGGAATTGTGTCTCCTGGACCGCAGCCCAGATCCACCCCAGAACAGCGGGGTCCTGGCAGGAAGCAGGATGTACTAACCAAAATCTGAGAAGAACATGCCGCAGGAGACCTGCCAGTGCGACCAGAAAGAGTTTAAACAGAAACTTCAGAGGGCGGAATAAAAAAAAAAAGCCCAAATAAATCTATAAAACCAGAGAAGACGAAGCACAGCACCAGAATATCAGCGAGTGTTCTTGAAAGGAAAAGAAACTACTCTTGCTGACTCAAGCAAAAGGAGAATGGATTGGACGTTATGGAGAGGCTCTCAGAGTCAACAGGAGAGCTGGTTTCTGAGCTGAGAACGGGGTTCAGGCCAGGAGAGGAACTCAAGTGTGTCAGGTAACTCTGGGGGGCATGAATGGACTGCTGTCCCTCCTTTGCTCCTTCCTTCCGAGGCTGCTCAGCTCAGTTCAGCACTGCTCCCAGGCGGGGACGGCCACTGGGGACAACACTGCGGAGGGACACCTTTGTACTTCCCTGCAGGGGGCGCAGACCCGGATCCCCCCCCCGCCCACCAAGACTGCCCAGTGGTCAAGACCACACCACAAAGGAACACTGAATTGTGCAAAGGAAGGGGACGTGGATTCTGGGTTATTAAAACAACAGTGGTATTCTTCACCGTATGTGACAGAAGCGTTCCTCCATAAACACGGTGAGTGACCCAGTGTGTCTTAGGAGGGTGACTCCAAGGTCAGTGACCAGGCATGGAAAACCCAGCAGGGTCAAAGGATAAAGACAAAGCCAAATAATTACCAGCCATCAGGACCAAGCTTTGCGGAGCTCAGGAAGGAGTCTAGCGGATGTCACAGATGCAGGCCAAGGCCAGAAACATCTGGGCAAGTGAAGGAGAGGCTAAGGAGCAAGGACCTGTGGCCAGGGCTCAGGGTCATCTTTTTCCACTCTGGTGGGGTCTGTCTTGCTGGAAAAGGGCTGCCTTGAAAGGTCCAGTTGTCACTAGCTTCAGAGTGGAGGAGGTGCCCAGGAGTGTCAGCGAAATCACCTCCAGTCAAGAAGGCTCCTGAGCTCTCCCTCTTGGGAAAGCAAATCTCCCAAATTCAGAGTTTAGCTCCCCCTTTTCTGGGCATGGTGCCAGTTCCCAGGAATAGGAGCCAAGTCCAACCTCCGTGGTCCTACTCCTCACTGCGGTTCTGCCAGGCTGGGGGCTGAGGAAGACAGGGGCCTGGGGCTGCCGCTGTCATCTCCCTAACGTGTGACCGAGCAGCAGAGCCAAGTGGAGACAGTCGGGTCCTGGTGACATTACCAGAGCTCTGGACTCAGCTATGCCTGAAGCCGGGGTGGCTTTTGGATTTTGCTTGATGGCAAGCCCTGCGAGAAAATTATCTGAGCCAATAGATTTTCTTTCTGTGTCTAAGCCAGTTTCTATCACTTGTAACCACACAGGGTTTCAACAATAGGTAGATAATAATACTAACGCAGATCGCAACTATGCACGGTTTCCTTTATAACAACTCTAGGAGGTTAAGACTGTTATCATACCAAATTTGGCATAAGGAAACCAAGGCGTGGAAAGGTTGAATAAAATTCCCTAGGGCCACACAATCTTAACCCGAAGGACTGGGGGCTCACGTGTCCAAATGCACACACAGTTCCCAAGTGAAGAAAGAGATTGAGAGAAAACCCCCAGTTCTGCTCATGTATGTGACTAATTCCAGTGAGGAGCAAAAAGAGAGGAAATATCTAAAAAAAAACCCAATATGGCCACAAAGGGTGGTCATTGGTGATCTCAGATCTTTAGAAAAGCATGCCTACAATGTGAAAAAGGGGCAGAGAATAAAAGAGAATGTGCTTGAGGGACCTGCCCCTGTGACAACAGCATTGAGAAGGTTAATGCTCCGAAAGCAGGGACCTATGAAAGGGCCACGATTTCACAAGGGTTTCTCAAGCTACCTGAAGAATACAACAAGGAAGGGATAGGGCTGTGCATGGAGAAAATGCTCAAATGTAAAGACTCGACCAAAAAGAGAGCCGGCAATTTCAATTTAGCTTCCTACTTTTCTCGTTTTTCAGAATGTTCTTGAAAAAGGTAGAGCCCAGGACTGATGAGAAGACAAGACAGCACTCAGATACACTAAATGAGTTAGTCTTCAGCCCAGGCAAAGATGAAAGTCTCAGAGGACCTCAAAGAAGCACAGTGATTCAATACTGGGAAGCTAGCCCCTAAGCAACCTGTCCATTTTCAAAATTGTAAAAGGAGAGATTGCTTCCTGGCAATCCCTGGGGCAATATTCTAGAATGATAGACCATGTGGATTGAAAACATTGCAAAAAGAATTGGAAGGACAACAGGGTTCAAGTCCCCCCAAACAACTAGGAATCTCTTTCGATTAAACAGGTGCATCTGGTAAGAATTGTATGCCTAAAATAATGTCAGCAAAGAAGTTGGTGTCTTGGAGCGTCCTTTGATAGCACTGATAGGATAGGACTAGGGCAGCAACATGGCCAGGAGTATCAGCGTTGGCGACTGCTGCAAATTCTGACCCACCAACTTCTCCCTGCAGGCCCGAGGCAACTCATTTCCTCTCTTGGAGGTACAAGATCTTTCTTGCCCATACAACGGGGATAAGAACAGAGCCCACCCCAAATATGCATAAATAACCAAATCATGAATGATACAAAGTCATTTCAACTGGATGGAACAGGATGCCAAACCAGTAACATCGATACAAATTGAGTCAGAATATATATCAATCACAAACACGGAGAATTAAAAAAGGAACCCAGAAGAAGGTGCTGGGTAGGAACATGGCTATTTTGTCAGCTGCCTACATGAAAATAAGATCCGAGGAGTAGCCCAAATGTCCAGCAACAGCATGTGAAAGAGCTAAGGAAACGGAGTGGCCAGGGAATAGTAGACAGCTCTCAAGGGAATTGGTCAGTATATTCTCATACCTGGCCACAGAGATGGAAATTATGTGACAAGATGAAAAGCCAAAGACCAAATGACATCTCCATGGGATAGAGTTATGTAAAAGTGTTACATGCAAATTTATAGCCAACATAGAGATGTTTTCTCTAAAAGTTGTACCCTCACCCCCAGAACAAAAGAAAGTCTGGCAGTTTTAGTTGCCATGGGATTAGTGTCCGTAAAGGATGTGAGGGTTAAAAGCCAACGTGATTTTAGTTGTCCCAGCGGAAATATAATGTCGGGGTGTGCTGCCAGGCTCCACCAGTGACCGTTCTGTGGGAGCTCAGCCCGGTACCAGGTGTGATGCGACAGGTCATGGGTACGGCCACCCCACACGGGCTGATTCGGGTACTTCTGGGTTGACCTTTTGAGAAGAAAATTAACAGTGATTTCCAGAGAGACGGAAGATTTATCTGCGCCTGGGAGAGATGAAAATTTCCTATGGGCGAAATTAATAGGAATAGCCACAGAGGAAGATATTGGCAGATATAAAAATATGAAAATGTCTCAGTCCTGAGTCACCGTAACAAAATTAAAAGGCAAGAAAATGCCCAGGGAACCTACATGACACATAGTGAGTGAATTGCATGAATGTTTGTGTGTGTACTTAGTGCACGACTAACAGAAAAATGGGCAAAAACATGACAAGGCAACTTGAAGGAAAATAAATGCAAATGGTCTGTAAGAAATCAAAAGATGTTCAAACTTGCAAACAACCGAAGAAATGCAAACAAAAGCAGTAAGCTAACATTTCTCTTGCCATGATGGCAAAAAAATAAGTAAATAAATAAAAAAAGATGACGGTTTATACAAGGATCCAGGGACAAGTGCGACAATGTAGGTGGGAGTGCTAATTAGACTCTCCCGCTGGTACTCGTGGACTAATTTATTTAACCTCCCACACCGTAAACTGAAGATAATCGTAATTCCCGTCTGACGGGCTGTCAGGAGGAGCGGCTGAGATCACTCCACCCCAGTGGTGACACTTCAAGGAATCTTTTCTAATTAGACGTAAGCAAGCAGAGTATGGCTAAATAAATCATGATGCACTTACGAGATGAAATCGTACACAGACATTAAGTATATTGTAAAAGACAATTTCCTAATGAAAACAGATACTATGAGCCTAATATTGTAAAGGAAAATACACACATATTTTTTATATACAGAAAAAAGGTGGCTAAAATTTCGGGTTTTCCCTTCTGGTGGTTATCTCTAAGTGATGGGCTTACAGGTGTTTTATTTGTTTGTTTGTTTTTGTGTTTGTTTTAGGAAAAAACAAAAGCTATAAAGACAAAAAAAAATGTGAAAAGTGGTATTGAGACTAAACAAAATCAAAACAAAGCTAAATCTCCTATACTGTGTCGTGAGAATGTCGATTGGCACGTTTAGATGGCCGGAAACCTCGAATTACACGAAATAGTTGGAGAAGATGATTATGTTGTGTGGGCTGAAAGAGATAAGGTTTTGTGGGGGTGACACATGACATCTGTTTGCACAAATTTGATGGATGCCACATCAAGGTGTGTCCCGATTTTGCCCTCTGGAACAGCACGTCCCCTGCCTCTCGATGACTGTACCATCTAAAGAGGAGGATGAGGACTCCATACTCAGGCCCTTCGGGACTCCCCGAGATGCTGGTGGGCATCTTGGCCCAGTTGAGCAGGCACGGACCTCTTGTGGGGGTCCATGGGAAATTCTCCTGCTTTGCACCGGGTTTGATTTGATGTCTTGTTTTCTCCTTAAGATGGAAAGCCGTGGACAAAGAGAAGGAGTGAGTGCAACCATCAGACTGAGGGTATGGAAGGTATGAGGGTATTTGACATTATCTCTAGGAATATTGTACCTTACATAGAAAAGCGGACATTGGATTCATTTCTGAGACCTTCTATCCTGCTGCAGAGGCAAAATCAGCCCAGAAGTTGCTTCATCACAGTTCAGTAAAATTTAAATAATTTCTCAGTAGACAAGCTCTGTGCAAACTGGGTTAAAAAGAAGCTCACATAGGGGCGCCTGGGTGGCTCAGTTGGTTAAGCGACTGCCTTCGGCTCAGGTCATGATCCTGGAGTCCCTGGATCGAGTCCCGCATCGGGCTCCCTGCTCAGCGGGGAGCCTGCTTCTCCCTCTGACCCTCCCCCCTCTCATGTGCTCTCTCTCTCTCTCTCATTCTCTCTGTCTCAAATAAATAAATAAAATCTTAAAAAAAAAAAAAAAAAAAAAAAAAAAAAAAAAAAAAAAAAAAAAAAAAAAAGCTCACATAATGATACAGATCTAACCCCAAGAGTAGAGGTTGTGTGATAGGTTTCCAGGAGGGAGCCAATTAATCATCAGTAAGGATCACACATCACTGGCCACGACAGTCAGTGTACCTGGTAAGGTAAATATTGGAGGTGGACAAATAGGGCACCTGATACCCATTCACCACCTTGAAGTTTAGGTCCCAAAACTTCCTTTGGGAAGCCCCCCTTTAGCGTCACCAGATATGCTGGTTGGGTGGGTTCCCCTCACCCCATATATGGGGAAGGGGGGTAAGCCCTCTTCGGCTTAGGCCAATTAGCTTGTTCCTTTGCCCTGACTTCAGGCCCATGTAACCCAAGGGGCCATTTGCTGAACTTCCTGGGAGACAGAAATCCTCTCTCTTCTGCTGGAGGCTGCAGGAGCAGCCCTCCCTGGATGGCGCAAGACAAGGAATGAGGAGTTGAGCAGTGGAGAGAGAGGGGAGGGCCAGCCCCCTGGCATCCTACAATGTGGGGAGAAGGTACAAAACTGGAGCCTCAATGACTCAGGATCCTGCCTTGTCCAAGATCAGAGCTCCTGCCAGATTTTTCAGTTTCCTGGGCCAGTATGTTCCTTGATTGTTTAAGCTAGCCTGAGCAGAGTTTTCTGTCATTTGTCCCATATGCTGCTGACTGGTACAACACTGAGTAGGAAGCTTACATTCTAGTTTAGGAAACTGGATTGTTGTGTCTATTCCTTTGGCAATCTCCAACAAGCAGCTTAAGATAAAAATCTGCTTTTACTTTGCTGTCAAGATAGTGTTTTCAATACTTTATTCTAAAAACATGACCACTCTAGGAAGGATTTCTATAAAATTTTGTCCCCATTGCCTGGTCTGACCCAGGGCAAGAACAGTCTGATGATCGTGGAGTAACTGAGTCCCAGGTTCTGGTGCAGCTGGTATGGGCATCCCGTTCTGTTGAGGTGTGTGTGTGTGTGTGTGTGTTTGTGTGTTTGTGTGTGTGTGTGAGATAATGCACAGAAAGGAATTGGTCAGCTATAAACCATTACAAGCAGAATCAGACATCTGGTGTAAGTTACCGTTTGACAAAAGTTTTCTTTAAAGATCTAGTAAAATGATTGTGGTTCAGTGTTACCAAAGAGGGCCCAGCACTGAGAAATAAACCACATGAATTGCAAGATTTGATAATGTAGATCAGTGAGTCTTAAATCCTTCCCTAGAGCAAAGAGAAAGTGCGTTTGTTTCTCCAGAGGGAAGTAGCCCAGACAAGGACACATCTCTCTAAGGCCCCATGGGGTCCAAATTCCATGGGAACTCTTCTCAAGTCCTGAGGAGGCCAAGACTATTAGGATACTGGCACACACACATTTCTACTCCTCCAGAAGGTAAAGATCAGCCAAGAGCTGCTAAGGGATGAATCATATGTTTCACGTTAGGACTGTATTTAGCTACATTTAACAGAAAACACCAAAAGACAGAAGCATAAACACAAGTGTTTATATACCCATAGAAAACTCTTACAGAGCTGGTTTCTTCTTGTCTTTCTGTTCCACTACCCTAGCCCAGGTTTCTACTCTCAACATCACAAAGACGCTGCAGGAGTTCCTGCTCTCACATCTATGTCCCAGTGAAGGAGGAAGAGAATATCTGCACAACTGAGCCAGTTCCTTTTAATTTACCTTCCCATAAATCCCATACTTCTGCTTGTATCTCACTGGCTAGGAATTAGTCACAGGGCTACAGTGACCTGCAAAGGAGCCTGGAAAATGTAGTCTCTAAGTTGGACACATTACCTCCCTGGATAAAATTAGTAAATGGGAGAAGAGAAATAAGGTTCACTGGCATAAGAGAGGTTTACCGGTAAAATATCATTCAGAGAAAAAACTGCAAACATGGGTGCATTTGCATTAGAAACACATGCAATCAAAACTTATTTCTGGGTTATTTTCCGATGAGAATTGTCACAGAGTCCGGGCAAGGTGAGAGGATTTAATGTTCTAAGGGTCTGGTCTCCATTTGCAGCTCCTCTAGCCAGGGTGGCAGAGTCTCTAATTTCTTTTCCCAGAGTGGCTGCAGCTTATACTAGGCTGTCCTTGGGGCATCAGGGTATCTTATGAAGATTAATTCGGCCTCTTATTTGCTCTTCCCGTCTGCCTTTCACCTGCCAATTTTCTCCTTCCTCTTCCTCTTCTTCTCCTCCTCCTCCTTCTCCTTTCCCCTCCCTTTCTCCTCTTCCTCCTCCTTTTTTTTTTTTTAAACTGCTGCTGGGTCGCACCTGGAGCTGCAGAGGGAGGGCTTTCTGTCCTGGGACACTGTGATCAGAACCTTTTAACCTAGTTGAGCCAATGAGCAGTGAGTTGCTGGGCACCAGGTGCCAGCTACTTGAGGTCTGTTATTTTAGTTAGTCCTCACAACATCCTCGTCTGAGGCTGGAGAGGTGAAGTCACTTGACCAGGGTGGCAAGTTCAGCAGGACAACAGCTGCATCTTGCACTTCCAAGAAAGAAGAACGGAGGTGTAGAAGGTCAGGGAAAGAACAGGGCGTGGGGCGCACCCGCTGCCACCACCACTCAGGATCTGGTCCCCCTTCTCTGGCACCAGCGTCCTTCCAGGACCAGCCCGCACCATTTTGGTGGACTGCCTGGTCCAGAGGTGGACCAGTGACCCAGAACCACTAACCAGCATATCCCGTGTCCCAGTTCCAGTGACCAGTCCAGGATGGGCAGATGGCCAAGTCATGCCATTCCCATGTCTGTCACCTGGGCTGCTGAGAGGACAGTCTTTGAGCTAAGCTGCTACCAGCCAATCACAGCCACCTCCAGTGGAGAGCCCCCCTCAAGACAGACGGGGTGACTGAGACCCAGTCCTGTTGACATCATGGAGTCAAGCCAGTCCTGGACTTTTCAGGTGTTTGACCGATAAATCTCTTTCCCAGCTACTCTGAGTTGGGTTCTTTCCCTCACAGCCCAAATGTCTGGACTTTCATGCAGGGCAAGCAGCCTGAACACTCCCCTTCAGACCCCCCGGGGGCCTGCCTGCAAGAGAAGGGTGGCGGAGGAGGGTTTACAGATGATAGAATGAGAAGTTAAGCAAACAGAAAAGGTTGTATTCTCTAAAGCAAGGAGCGTTTTTCTCTGTATTTTAAACCATAGATTAAAAGGAAGGCCTTTTGGGATGTTTTCTGGCCTGGGGTTCGGAGCCTCTGCATTATACTCATTTAAAAGCATCTCTGCTCCTAAGAGTGGAAAGCCCAGAGGGAAGTCAAGAGCAACAAGGCCTCTAGGAGAGGAGAAAGGAGGCATTTCTGATCAGTGGGGAAAGGTGGCTCGTTCAAGAAATAGTAGTGGGGGGCATCTGAGTGGCTCAGTGGGTTAAGCATCTGCCTTCGGCTCAGGTCATGATCTCAGGGTCCTGGGATCAAGCCCCACATTGGGCTCCTTGCTCAGCAGGGGGTCTGCTTCTCCCTTTCCCTCTGCCTCCTCCCCCCGCTTGTGCTCTCTCTCTCTCTCTCAAATAAATAAAGTAAAAAAAAAAAAAAGTACTGGGACGACAGGACAGGGAAGCCATCTGAAAAAAAAAGGTGAATCCATACTTCAATGATATAACCAAACGAAATCTACATAGCCCAACTACCAAAATGTAAAAAAAATATATATATACAAAACCATCAAAGTTTTAAAATAAAATAATAATTTTTACCTTTCACATCAGAAGGAGGAATGTCTTATTAGCACAAACACAAACTATAAAACCCAAAACGGAAAGAATTGATGAAAATGACTATATAAAAATCAAGTTTTCTCTCTATGGCCAACCCTACCATAAACAAACCCAAAAGGCAAATGTCAGACTGGGAAAAACTGTTTTGACTAATACCACGGACAAAGCGCAACGATCCCTAATATATACAGACTCCTACACATCAATAAAAGGCCAACAAATTGACAAATGGGCAAAGGATGCGAATTGACAAGCTGTAGGAATGGGACCATAGACGGCCCTGACGCATCTGAAGAGATGCTCGGCATCACCCGTGGGAAGAGAAATACAATTTACATTTATACCGAGATACCATCGGTCATCGTTCAGGCGGTCACATTTTGATCCCATGCCATGTTCAAAAACGTGACAGGAGCTCCAATGCATCCTAGGTGTTTGTAAAATAGGACAGTGTTAGCGGAGGGCAATTTGGCAGTATCTATCCCAGCTATAACGCATTAGCCCCTTCCCTGGGAACGACGGCTCTGAGAATTCACGCTCTCACAGGTCGTGAGCTGGGCGCACGGATAAGGGCTCTGCGGCAGCATCGCCCTGTTTGCCGAAGACTGCCCACGATCCAAACGTCTAACGGTCTGCAGCTGCTTAAATAACCTAGGACAGTATGCTCTGCTTTATGTAACCAAGTATAGGTACGGCTTGTGTGTGCGGCGGGTAGTCCCGACTGGATCCTCGGAATCTGGTAATGGTGGGTGCTTCTGGGAAAGGAATCCGGGGGTCCTGAGGGGCAGGGGCAAGAGGGGCTCTTCTTCACACACGGGTTTAGACCTTTTACATTTTGCGTGGGTGTGTATTTTAAGATTTTATTTATTTATTTGAGAGAGAGAGAGCACGAGCAGGGGAAGGGCAGAGGGAGAGGGAGAAGCAGGCTCCCCGCGGAGCAGGGAGCCCGATGCGGGGCTCGATCCCGGGACCCTGGGATCATGACCTGAGCCGAAGGCAGACGCTTAACTGACTAAGCCACCCAAGCACCCCTAGACATTTTGTACTACGTTCAAAAGTTAACTATTAAAAATGTTTTCTAAACTTGAATAAGTTAAGTATCCCTATTCTTCCTGCATCCCTGGGACAGTCAGATACGGCAGGTGTGAGCCCAGGTGGACGCCCCTTCCCCTCCTGCCCCTCCAACCCCAGCTCCTGGCTGGGTCACCACTGCTTGGCCTGGCGTCTAAGGAGTGAAGACAGTGGGGTGGGGGGTGGAAGGGGTCCCCGCTGGCTCAGCTGCCTGTGACGGGGAGGTATGTTCCTCATTCACGTCTGAGCCTGCTCTCAGCCACTCCTCTGCCCTGAAGTTTTCATCCCGTTGTGCATTAAGTAGTACACGTGAGTGATGAATCTTGTAGCGTCTCAAAATCCTTTCGGAGGCAGGCAGAGGAGAACATGTTTATAAATTTTAAATAACTAAAAATTTGCAGTTGCTGACGCCCGTTAGGTACTTGAACATGTCGCTGAGGGCGAGCAAACATATGCCCCGGGCACCTCCTCTGGGCAGGTTTAAAATAAAAGTCCATAGTTTTATGGAGTTTTATTGCCCCATCCCAATTAAACAGACTCTCCTGACACTGGACCCCGAGAAGGGGGGTGCCCATTGCGGGGAGGGGACTTCTGCTGCGGCTTTGCCCTCTGTCACAGCGTCACACACTCAAGTTTCTGACCTCAGAGTCTGTCTTCGGAGTCACAGCGGGTGTGGGTGACACCCTCGTGCCAAGCCCCTGGTATGCTGGCCGGGCCCTCAGCTCCTTGGCCCCTGGCATAGGGCCCCGAGCGGAGAACAGGCTCATTTCTCCCGTCACAGAGGTCAAGCTCCCAGCTGTCACTCTGGGAAGGACAGGTACCATCTTGGCACAAGAGGGCCTAGCCGGCCGCCCCGGGGATGTCTGGAGTGAGCTCTCTGGGCACAAGAGCTGACGGCTGTCCTGGGCCCTCTGGAAGGGTTTGTGTCTCGCCAAGGCCGTCCCCAGGCCTGACAAGAGGCGGGCTGTCAGGAGGGTGCAAGCAGAGGGAAGCTCGGCGGAGACTGGTCACTCTTACAAGCTGCCAGGCAGAGACTGTTCTGAGTTAACGACGTGCCCGGCGAGGGGCCCAGTGCAACTCCCCTGTGGATGAGCTTACCTGCGTGGGCGTGCACACGTGCGTGTGAATGCGGGCACGTGAGTGTGCCGTGTGAGCGTGCACCTGTGTGTACCATGAACACACGGGCACCAGACAGATGCAGGCATCCCCCTGCAGTCGCACACATCTGTGCCATGGTCTCACTAGGATCCCCTTCCCGAGTTGGCCTGCTTAGTGGACTTTTTACACAAAGAAAGGGCCAGAGAAACAGGCCACCGGCCCTGCAGGATCTGAACGTCTGGATGCCTGCAGGGGCACCCAGGGCTGTTTCCTTGGGCAGAGATGTTGGCGGGAGAGATGGGCCGCAGACCTGTCAGGAGACAGGGAAACAGTTGTTTCCTGCGTCTTTGATGTGGGACCCCCAAGGGGCGCAGCCTGGACATTGTCTTGTGCCCACTTCCCTGGCTCTGGAGGAAAGAATTCCGTAGGCCCACGGGGGGGGGCGGGGCATAAGCTTGGCCTGAGGAAAGGGGAAGATGAGGGAGGACTTTCTGAAAGGAGGAAGGAGAGAAAGAGACAGAGATGGAGCAGGACCGGGGAACTATAAACATGGACAGGAGGGGGGAGGAAGCCGGATGGGATTCTGGAGAGGCAAGGAGGGAACCTGTGCAAGCCTACACTGGACTTTCTCTTAGGAAATCACGTGCACACAGGTTGATAGGAATTAGCCCAAGTCCCACTGCCCAGGGCTCCTCTGTGTCTGGTTTGGCTGGATCTTAGAATCTCCAATAATCGTTTCTGGTCAGCCTCAAGGAGACTGCTGGGGTGGCTGAAAGGGTCCCCTCACGATGGTGCCAGTGCTTGTGGTGGGTCTGGAGAACCTCTGTCCCTCGCTAACTTACTAGGGACCTCAGGGAAATGACCTCCCTTTCCGGGTCCTCAGCAGCCCCATGTAGAAGGCACGTTGGACATTAACCAGTAAAGTGGGCTATTAAAGTATTTATCTGTCGGGGGGAAGAAGAGTCTGGAAGCAGAAGCCAGAGTGTGTTTATTACATGTGAAAATGTATGGTGACATGCAGAGGATTTTTCCTGAAAAGCCAAAATACCTCCACAGCCATCTTAGGAGGCACGACACTCCCGACTACACACGTGGGTCGGAAGAACATCTGCAGCCAGCAGAAAGGGGGTCAGCGGGCATGCGACTCGCGCGTCCCTGGGAAGGCACGTGCGTGGTTGCGCGTATGCGTGTGTCCATACGTGTGTCTGTGTGTGCTGGGGGTGCGGGGGAGCCGGAAGGAGCCCTGAGCAGTGCACGGAAAGTAAAAGTCGTGAACACTCAGCTTAAGCAATTGTTTTTCTCCTGGAGGCTAAAATTCACGGGCAGGTAGCCAACAGCCACATTAGGATAAGAAATGTAATCTGTTTATAATAAGTTGGCAAATACATCGCATTGGTGCTGTGAGCGTGCAGCGCACCAGAACCCACTGTGAGGCTGGCCCTGGCTCCAGTGTCCGTGGCAAGCCCACCGGAGCTAACGGGCTAGTGTTTGTAAAGCCCAGGTCCACCGCTCGCCTCCTTTCTCCATCATCCACTTCCCTCCGGGGCAGAGAAACATGTTCCCAAAGATGGCAGCTGGAGAGCCGCCTGAGAGCCAAGGGAAACTGCGGCTCCCTCCCTTGTGGGAGCCACCCCGGCTACCAGAGCAGAGACTGGGGATGGCCTCTCCAGGTGGCAAGGCACTCAGTCCCACTGATGCAGGGAGCCCGGGTCCCTACAAAGAGTCTCCTACGAGGTCCTGGGCTCTGCTCGGCCTTCCTACTTCTGGACAAGTTCTGGGTTACCCCTGCCGTATAGCACAGTGTCGTCCTTCCAGTCAGCCAGTCATCTAAAGTTTCTGGGTCTGTAGTGCCTGCACTTTTCAGGGCAATAGCAAGTAAAATCGATAGCCAGCACTGATATGGCAGTTACTGTGGCCTAGCGCTGCCTAGGCGTTCTGTGTGCACTACCTCCCTGTGCCCTCCGGGAAGCTTGGAAGGAGACACCATCATCAGGCCATCGTACAGATGTGAAAACAGAAGCGTGGAGGGCTTGCACAGCTTGCCCAAATTCCTGCCATCAGTGGGATTGGTGTGGAGTCTGCTTTGAACCAAGGCTTTTCCAATTCTGGAATCCCAGCTCCTTCCATGCAACTCCACAGAAGATTTCTCTTGGAACTATGTAGGTCCACTGCCACCCCTGGAGACATTCTCTAGACTTTTTCTGGGTCCTTCCTTCTGACCTTTGCAAACTCATATCCCCAAAGGGCACTCATTCTCTCTATTCAGAAATCAGTGAACAATAACACGTGGTGGCCACAGGGCAAGGGCATTAGAATCAGACAGACCCAGCTTAGAATTCTGCTTTAGATTCATGCTACCCTTGGTCAAATTACTCAGCCTCCCTGCCTCAAGGTAGAATCAGACAGACCCAGCTTAGAATTCTGCTTTAGATTCATGCTACCCTTGGTCAAATTACTCAGCCTCCCTGCCTCAAGGTAGAATCAGACAGACCCAGCTTAGAATTCTGCTTTAGATTCATGCTACCCTTGGTCAAATTACTCAGCCTCCCTGCCTCAAGGTAGAATCAGACAGACCCAGCTTAGAATTCTGCTTTAGATTCATGCTACCCTTGGTCAAATTACTCAGCCTCCCTGCCTCAAGGTAGGATCAGACAGACCCAGCTTAGAATTCTGCTTTAGATTCATGCTACCCTTGGTCAAATTACTCAGCCTCCCTGCCTCAAGGTAGAATCAGACAGACCCAGCTTAGAATTCTGCTTTAGATTCATGCTACCCTTGGTCAAATTACTCAGCCTCCCTGCCTCAAGGTAGAATCAGACAGACCCAGCTTAGAATTCTGCTTTAGATTCATGCTACCCTTGGTCAAATTACTCAGCCTCCCTGCCTCAAGGTAGAATCAGACAGACCCAGCTTAGAATTCTGCTTTAGATTCATGCTACCCTTGGTCAAATTACTCAGCCTCCCTGCCTCAAGGTAGGATCAGACAGACCCAGCTTAGAATTCTGCTTTAGATTCATGCTACCCTTGGTCAAATTACTCAGCCTCCCTGCCTCAAGGTAGGATCAGACAGACCCAGCTTAGAATTCTGCTTTAGATTCATGCTACCCTTGGTCAAATTACTCAGCCTCCCTGCCTCAAGGTAGGATCAGACAGACCCAGCTTAGAATTCTGCTTTAGATTCATGCTACCCTTGGTCAAATTACTCAGCCTCCCTGCCTCAAGGTAGGATCAGACAGACCCAGCTTAGAATTCTGCTTTAGATTCATGCTACCCTTGGTCAAATTACTCAGCCTCCCTGCCTCCAGTTCCTTGTCTGTAAGAATAGAAAGCACTGAACTGCTGTCTACCCCACAGGGTGGGTGTGAGAGATAAAGGAGATAAAACATACCCAGCTCCCTGGTCAGTGTTTGCATAGCTCTGCTGAGGGTGTGTATGTGGTGACAAATGTGACGAGGTGAGAAGGACATGTAGGCGGATGTCCCACCACCAAGTTTCATTCCTTCCCCATCTTCTGACTTCTCCCACCCCAGGATGGTGTCTGAGAAGGCTGAGCAGGGGGGGCTGAGACTTTCATCTGCAGAGTTAACAAGCTTCTCTCCACGGTCATCAGAGATCATGTGGGGAGCTTGGACGGTCACCCCCTGCCCTGGCAGAGACCAGGCTCTCCTCCCCTTCCCCACTCGGGTGGTATCAGAGGAAGCTCTCTCCATCTCTGAGTGGTAACAAGGCCATGTGGGGAATCACAACAGGGCACTCTGACCCTCCATTTGAGGGAGCTATCAGTGGAGGCCCTGTGGGGAGCCAGAACTTCTATCCCCACCCAGCAATAAGGTAGAGACCTCTTTTACTTTTACCTCTGTCAACAGATGCCAAGTAGGGAACCTGGACTTCCCACCAACCACTTACTGCCACCAACCACTTTTCCTACTGGAGCAGTGTCCGAGGAAGCCACCTAACACAAATGGTTAAAATAATACCCAGCGTCTCACAACACAAGATTTGAAACGCCAAGTTTTCAATAGAAAATCACTCATGATACCAAGATTAAGGATGATCTCAAATTGAATGAAAATAACCAATAAATGCTAATCCCAAGATGACAGAGATGTTAGGATGATCTGACAGACATTTTAAAGCAACTACCATAAAAATGCTTCAAAGAGTAATGACAAATACTCTTGAAACAAATGAAAATTTAGGAGGTCCCAGGCAAGAAAGTTAAAATAGAAAGAAGAACCCAATGGAAGTTTTAGAACTGAAAAATATAGTAACCAAAACAACAAAGAAAAACCCTGCCTGAATGGAGGCACTCACAGTAGAATCGCAGGGACACAGTGAACTCGAAGATAGGATGCTGTTCCATATCCATTCTGGACAATAGAGAGAAGAAAATGGGCTGGAGAAGAAAGGAACAGAACTTCCGGGATATGTGGTGCTATACCAAAAGATCTAATTTCCATGACACTGGAGTTCTGGAAGGAGAAGAAATAAGGGCAGAACTGAAAAAGTGCTCGATTAAGTAATGGCTTAAAACTTCCCAAATGTGGCAAAAACCATAAAACCACAGATTTAAAAAGCCAAGCAAATCTCAAACAGGATAAACCCAAAAAAATCCATATCAAGGCACATCATAGTCAAACTTCTGAAAAACAGAGAGAAAAAAATATACATTGCAAACGGAGAGGAATGACACTCCACCTATGGGGTGGGGCAGGGAAGAAGTGTGAATGACAGAAAATTGTTACGAGAAACCATGGAGGCCAGAGTGTTGAAGTGTTGAAGTGGCCAACTCAGAATCCTACATCCAGCTGAAAGGTCCTTTCTGGTGAAAAGATCCTTCTGGAATGAAAAGGAAATCAAAGCATTTTCAGAAAAACTAAGAATATTTGTCACCAGCAGACATAGGGAATAAGAATGGCTACAAGAATTTTTCTTTCTTTTTTTTTTAAAGATATATTTAATTTTTTGAAAGATTTTATTTATTTATTTGAGAGAGAGAGAGAGAGAGCACAAGTGGGGGTGGGGGCAGGGGCAGTGCTGTAGAGGGAGAAGGAAAAGCAGGGAGCCCAACGTTGGAGTCCATCCCACAGCCCTGAGATCGTGACCTGAGCCAAAGTCAGATGCTTAACTGAATGAGCCACCCAGGTGACCCGCCAAAAGAATTTTTCTAAACAGAAAGGGAAACAATGAGAGAAAGACTACTGGGGCATTAGTAAGGAAGAAAGAACGTAATAAGCAACAACATTGGTAATATTGGTCATTACAAGAGATTTTCATTTTCTTCTTGAGTTTTCAAAATTGTGTTGATGATTGAGGCAAAAACTTTAACTCTTAACACTGTCTAATGTGATTCTAAGGATATGTAGAAGAAATATTTGAGACAACTGACTATTATAAACAGAGAGGGTAAAGTGACATAGAGAGAGGTAAATGTTTCACATTTCAAACTTGTCAAATGATGACACTAGTAAACTGTGGGAAGTCTCAATAAATGCAGAAAAATCATTTGATAAAATCCAATAAATATTCCTGATAAAAACTCTTAGCCAACTAAGAACACATAGGAACTTCCTCAACCTGATAAGGGTCATCCACTAAAAATTTATAGCTAATATCACTCTTTTTTTTTTTTTAAAGTAGGCTTCATGCCCAACGTGGTGCTTGAACTCACAACCCAGAGATCAAGAGTCAGATGCTCTACCAACTGAGCCAACCAGGTGGCCCTATAGTTCCTATAGTTACCATCATCCTTTTCTTGTTTTATTTTTTTAAGGTTTATTTATTTATTTCTTTGAGCGAGAGAGAGAAAGTACATGGGCAGAGGGAGAGAATCTTTCAAGCAGACTCCCGGCTGAGTGCAGATCCCAACGCGGGGCTTGATCTCATGACCCATGAGAGCATGACCTGAGCTGAAACCAAGAGTTGGTCGCTCAACCCACTGAGCCACCCAGGAGCCCCGTTAACATCATTCTTAATGATGAAAGACTGAATACTTTCCCTCCTGAGATCAGAAATTCTCACAGACTCTATTCCACACTGTCCTAAAGATTCTATCCCATGTAATATGGCAAGAAATAGAAATCCAGAGATCCAGGTTGGGAATAGAAAAGGAAAGCTGTTTTTATTGGCAAGAGTCTACATAGAAAATCCTATAGAACTAAAAAAGTAACTTTAGTAAAGATGCACGATACAAGATTAATTCACAAAAATCACTGCATTTCTGTATTTTTGTAGTGAACCACTAGAAATTGACATTTTAAAAAGTACTATTCATAATAGTATCAGAAAGTATAAAATAATTAGAGTGAATCTGACAAAAGATGGACAAGATCTATACATTAAAAATTAATAAAACACTGCTGAGAGAAATGAAAGAGAACCTAAGTAGAGAGAGAGAGAGAGAGAGATACTGTGTTCATGGGTCAGAAGGCTCCATATTTTTCAGGTATACATTCTCACCAAATTGATCTATAAAGTCAATGCAATTCTGGGCAAAATCTCAGCAGGGACTTCTGTAGAAATTGACAAACTTCTTCTAAAACTCACACGGAAATGCAGAGGGCTTAGAAGAGTGAAAACAGCTTTGCAAAGGAGGAACATAGTTGGAGAACTAACAGTGTGGGATTTCAAGACTTACTATAAAGTGACAGTAATCAAGCCAGTGCAGTAAACATGAGCACAGACATCAGTGGAACTTCAGAATCAAGATTGAACAGACCTGCTCATGTATGAACAACTAATTTTTGACAAAAGTGCAAAGCAGTGCAGGGAGGGAGAAATGGTTGTCTTTTCAACCAATGCTGCGGGGGAGGGGAGGGACACTGGGCTATCCATAGGCAAACAAAGTGAACTTCAATCCACACCTCCTACCATGTACAAAAAATCAACTCGAAACGGGTCATCAGAGGTTGAAATAGCCACAGCTTCTGAAGAAAACAGAAGAAAATCTTTGTGACTTTGGGCTAGGCAAAGATTTCTTGGATATATCAAAAGCATGATACAGAAAAGAAAAAAAATTGATATATTGGACTCCTTCGAAATTGAAGACAAAAGAAAATGAAAAGATGAGCTACAAACCAGGAGAAAACATGTGCAAATCATATTATTTAATAAAGGGCTTGTATCCATTATGTATAAAGAACTCCCAAAACTCAATAATAAGAAATCAAACAACCCAATGAAGAAAGGGACAAACTATTTAAACAGACATATCACCAAAGATCTGTGAATTAGAAAGAAGTGATGCAAATTATTTTCACGAGCGGTCACGATGCAACTATTTGGATGATTACAATAAAAGAGACTGACCACAATAAGCATTATGAGGATGTGGAGCAACTGGAACGCTCACACACTGCTCATGGGTTTTTAGAAATGATGGGGCCATCCTTAACCAAATCTTGCCAAGCCCCATTCAAAGAATCACAGCTTAATTTCTTCCTGCCCAATTTCTTTTGCCAGAGCCCCTGGAAAGCCAGCTTTCCAGTGTCACACAAGGTCACCTCCAGCGTAGGGAGCTTTGCCCTTCAAGCAAACTGCAGTCGATCTAGTTTAGAAACACTCTTGCTATTTTGTTGTTGTTGTTGTTGTTGTTTTTTAAGGCACCAGACTGTGAATTAGTATGGTGTGTTCAAGACCGCCCACCCAGCCCTCCTTAGGTCTGCTTCTCCGTGGATTTGAGGTGTCTTGAAAGGTGACACAGTGTCGGATTAAAGGAAAGAGAGGAAGGCACCACGGCTCTCAGCGACCTAGTCTAGACAATTTTCTGAGGATTGAATACAGCTCTGGGTGTGAGTCAGCTCCCGCCCGAGCAAGCGAGTTTCTGTCTGCTTGGGTCTCTCTGCCTTTGCAGTCAGAGGAAGGGCCCGGGCTCAGGCCAGGAAGAATCTGCTCTAAGCTGATAAAGCCAAAGCCCCAGTGCCAGGAACCCTGTGGTTTTTCTGTCTTTGGAAGTTCTCCCGGTGAGGCCTGGGAGGAGAGGACACTCTCTAGGAGGAGGTACTTTCCCCCCCGCAAAGCATCGTTCTGCATATCGCCCAGGCGAGCCCTTTGCACACATCCGGGCAAGAGACCCCGCGCACCCAGGGCTGTGCGCTCCATTTCAGGTGCGCCGGACACGGTTTTCTCCCTTAAATGTGCGAACTGCAAAGTTCCGTCCCTGCCTCTTGCTCTCTGGGGATGGGCGGAGCGAGGCAGCCTTCGCGGCTGGGGTGGGAGAGGGGCGGGCGTGCGGTCCCGGCAGACCCGTGGGTATCTGACCGCGCCGAGATGGGGCGCTGCCTCCGCGGTGACCCTGGCCGCGGGAGCCCCAGACCCTGACAAAGCCCGCCTGCTCGCTCCGCTTTGCTGCTTTTTACTTTTTCCTAAACCAACTCAGAGGGAGTTTCAACCCTCTGAAACGGCCAGCGAAATTCTAGAGCTCAGATCCATCCACTCGGAGGGGAAGACGTGCGGATTTTTTTTTTTTTTTTTTTTGGAACCCGTTGTTGGAGTGTAAACGGAGCTGTCAGTCTAGAAGCCCCACGCCTCGTTCCCCCCCCCTCCACCCCCCGCAGGAGCCGGGCGTGAGTCTGCAGAGCCGGGTATTTTTAGAGTCTGCTCTCTCCCGGATTGCCCTTGGTGGACCCCGAGCCGGCTACTGGCGGGCTTAGGGCGCACGGGGCTTTGCGGAACCCGGTGCAGCCCCAAGGTGGGCTTAGCTGGGGCAGTGCACAGACCTGGAGCCCGAGAAGCTCGAGACAAGCACAAGGCACGCAGAAACCCTTGTTCAATTTCACCTTCAATTAAAAAAAAAAAAACTCTCAACAGGTTCAGATGCCATTTGGGAGGGGTGGGGGGAGGATTTATCAAAGATTTATAAATGGGGCAATCTAGTAAAAATAAAAATCGTCACATCGTTTCACAGGATGGCAGCATATTTTGCTTTTCTTTTGGCAAAGATCCAGGATTGAGCTACTGATTAAAATATACCCTACGAAGTACATGTATTTCTATGGAATGTCTCCCTAAGTATTTGCTGACTTGCTTCTGAATTACACGCCTGGTGAAGCGGACCCTGGCCGCAGGGAATTGGTTCTCCTTCACGCAGGTGCTCTCCGCGCCCCTCCCTCAGGCTGGGGTCTGGGCTGCTTTGGGCTTTGTCTTTTATTCTGTCTTGGGGAGCCCAGCACAGGACCTAGCACCGGGGGGCTCTCATTCACATCCACTGGGGGCCCCTACCTGGTCATCTGTAAAGTGGGACAATAGATGCTGGTCTTACCCGCCTGAGAGTCTCCTTTACTGATCCAGTTCATAAAGGATGGGAGAGCTGCTGGCGGCTGCACCCCTCAGCCAAGTCCTTTCCCCTTTTCTCCGTACTTTGCACATCTGTGAAGTAAAGGAAAGGGAACAAATTTAGCAGTGATGACTCCGTTATTTTACTTAAAAAAAAAAAAAAAAAGTTGGCACCATCGTTACAAAATAGTAACATTTGTTAATTCTGGAATGTGGTTACTCAGGTGTTTCTTATATCATTCTCTGTATTTTTCAAAGTCTCCTGCCCCAATAAAAGAAGAGAAAAGAAAATTTTTTTTAAAAAGACTTGTATGAAATCTGGTCTCCTCCACTTGGACTTTCTCTGGTTCTGTGTACAGGAAAATGCTTAGTAAACCCTGGAGTCCTGAGACTCTGTAAGGAGAGGCATTAATATTATTCATCTTGTTTCTGTTCTGTCCACTGCTCTAGGAATTTACTGAAACCCAGCAGTAGGCTTCCCCCGTACCCCCACTCCCAGCTGTGGAAGGCAGCTAGCTGTTTGCTCACCAGGCTGTCTGACTTGTCGGTGGGATAGAAGTTTTCTAGTTCATGAATTCACATGAATTCAGGATGGTGTCACTTATAATGTTCTGATTCAATTTCATCCAACCCACTGACCCCGCCAACAAACCCAACCTACACCAAACAAGAGCATGTCATATACCTGTATGAAGAGTAACTCCTATCTGCAGTCATTAAACATTTGCTTTGTATAATAAAATCCCAACTTTCTTGAGCTTAACGAAAACACGTTGCTGGAGAAAATGGACATTGACATCCACTCCTCTAACTTAAAAACAGCCTAACTAAATTAAGTAACAACAACAACAAAAAGTTGTTTCCCACACATTTGCCCTGCTCTTACCACCAGTCTTCAGCCTGAAATAATTTCATGCTTGAGGTATTAACTTATGAAAATAGGCACAAAAGGGGAAAAATGTGAGCAGATCCTCAGCTATATTATTAGTCATTGCTACAGCTGAGTGCATTCCGGCACAAAGGCGTGTTATTCTGCCTGAGTACCTCAGTTTTGAACAAAATGTAGCTCACTAATGGGTTATGCCTCATATACCTTTTTGTAATCATTAGGTTGCCATTCTCTGTAATTTATCCCGTTTTTCATTAAGAGTATGTGCATTAGGCAGGCGTGCGCTCAAGCGCCCATGCACGGTGTGTGCACTCGTGCGCGCACTTGTGTGTGTGTGCGCGCGCGCACGCACACACACACACACACACACACACACACACTCATCTGTTAAGTCCCCTTTTGTTTGTGGCTGAAAAGAAAGGTCATGGTCTGAGCTGTCAGTCCTTTTAGGGAAACATCACTGTATTGATTATGATAATTGAGAATTATCATTGATTATAATGCTTTGGAAATAAGGGTGATGGATGGTGTGTGAATGTAGATTTTGAAAAACTGGTGAATTGGGGGTAGGAACATGAGTAAGTGAAGGGAATCCAGAAGCATTCTGGAGAAGATGGAGACAGAGTCGGGGAGTCTGACCTGTCTCTAATTGTCAGGGGCAGCACTGGGCTGGAATCTTTCTGGGCCGGGCAGAAACATTTCACTCACTTGCTTAGTGTTTTCAGGTCTTCTGGATGAGCGACAAGATTCCAGACAATAACCCTCTTTTTGGAGGTTTCTGGCTTGCGCTCAGAGGTGTTGCCCCAAATCAGTTTGAGTCAAATGAATAAAAGAGCCAAGTTTTGAACCTAGGGATCTTTGCTTCTGTAAGGTCCGGACTTGGTTTTAGAAATCCAGGCTTTTGAATGTTAACCTCTGGATAGACAAAACTACAACAAAAATAGCAGGCAAGAAAATAATCAAGCGGAAGAAATACAAGGGAAATATGAGAATCTTGGAGATCAAGGTTCTCACAAACAAGTATGGATCATTTGAGCTGTCTCCTCAACAGAGCAGAGGTCTGCAGGGGGCTGGCAATCCTGGAAGCAGGTCCCCCGGGGCAGGGAGCACTCGCCTACCCCCGTACCCCTCCCACCCCCCACTCCCTGGCCCCAAGTCTCAGCCAGTAGGAGAAGCCCCTGGCATCATCCCCCTGGATGGGATTCTCCACCGACATTTGCCTGGCCAGGGGGACACTAATTGGGAACCAAATGTCCTCCTTTAACCTCTTTGAAGTGTTAACGAATGCTTTGATTTTGTTCTTTCCTGCTCATTAAGACAAATGCAGTTCCGCTTTGCCCTGAAAAAATCTGATCTCCCCTCCCAAGCCAGCTGCTCATCTTCCTGATGGGGAGAACCCAGGCCCTGCAAGGGGGTCCCTTCCTGTCAGGTGACCCACCTTGCCAACGATCTCTCTGGCCGTACATCACACTGCAGTCAGAGCCCGGGACGCATTTGGAGTAACTCTCAACCCAGACTGCCCTGTTAGATCCCAGGAATCCCAGGCATGTTGAGGTTCCCGGAGACTGTGCCCTGTGGAAGCAATCAGGCTGGACAGAACTCCAGGGAGACAGAGCCCCTGACACATCTGGAATCTTGAGAGCATATGAAGCCAATTTCGCCCTCACCCTTTTTTTACTAGTGACGCGCCGGGGTAACGTGATGGCAGACCTTGAACTGGAAGTGATGTTGCTCTCGCAGCTGCCTGAGGCTCATCTGCCATAACACACCCCCCCACACACACCATAGACCTCCCTCCCTCTCTCCAGTGCCCCCGGGCAAAGTCAGTGGGATGGAAATCTGCAGAAAGGAAGGCACTGCAGCCCCGGGGTCTACTCAGAGACCACTGGAGGTGGGACGGGCGCCTCGCACACCCAGGGCCAGCCGCGGCGGAAACACAGGCTCCAGAGGCTGGCACCGAGAAAGAGGCCCAGTGCCCAGCGGCGGCACTCCCGGAGACGGCTGCAGACCGTGGTGGAGATGGGAGAGCGGAGAGGAGAGTGTTCTTGAGAACAGAAATTCCAGCCTGGGAAAACGTCACCCATCCTATCTCGTTCTCTCAGTTAGAATCTCCACACCCAGCGGGCCCCAAGCCCTGCTATGTGTGTGTTATCTCCTTGGATCGTCTTCCCATCTGCGAGATCGGCATCCGGGTTAGACCCTCTCCCTCTATTTTTGTTTCTACTGCCTTAACCATTTTAAGTGCCCGGTTTAGAAGTATCAAGTACACAAACATTGTTTTACAACAGATCTTAGAGCTTTCTCATTTTGCAAAACTGAAGCTCTATCCATGAAGCAGTGACTCCCCGTTTCCCCCGTCCCTGCAGACCCTGGCAACCACCAGTCTCCTTTCTGTCTCTCTGACTGTGACGCCTCTAGGCATTCCCTATAAGTGGAACCACATAGGATTTGTGCCTTCGTGACTGGCTTATTTCACTCAGTATAACGTCCTCCCAAGTTTCACGTATCTTGTGGCCTGTGACAGATTTTCCTTCCT
Source organism: Halichoerus grypus (assembly GCF_964656455.1). Classification (NCBI taxonomy): domain Eukaryota; kingdom Metazoa; phylum Chordata; class Mammalia; order Carnivora; family Phocidae; genus Halichoerus; species Halichoerus grypus. Next base: position 35,639,877 of record NC_135721.1, read on the forward strand.
TTTTAGGCTGAATAATATCCCACCGTAATATTCCATTGTGTGTGGAGACCCCTGTCTGCTTATCCATCCATCTGGTGAAGGACACATGGGTTGCTTCCACGTTTTGGCTCTTGGGAATGACGCCACTATGAACATGAGTGTGCAAATATCCCTCTGAGATCTTGCTTTCAATTGTTTTGGCACTATACTCAGAAGAGGAATTGCTGGATCATAGGGTAGTTCTATTTTTAATTTTTTGAGGCACCTCCATATTGTTTTCCACAGCGGCTGCACCAGTTTGCATTCCCACCGGCAATGTAGGAGGGCTCCAATTTCTCCACACCCTCCCCAACTCTTGTTGATATATATACACATATATGCCCTCTGAAGGGGTATGAGGTGATATCTCCTTGTAGTTTCTTTTGCGTTTCCCTAATTCTTAGTGATCACGACTCTCTTTTCCTATGCTTGTTAGCCATTTGTGTATCGTCTTTGGAGAGATGTCTATTCAAATCCTTTCCCCTCGGGTGTCTGGGTGGCTCAGTTGGTTAAGTGTCTGCCTTTAGCTCTGGTCCTGATTCCAGGATCCTGGGATTCGAGCCCCAAGTAGGGCTGCCTGCTCAGCGGGGAGCCTGCTTCTCCCTCTCCCTCTGCCTGCCGCTCACTCTGCTTGTACACGCTCTCTCTCTCTGTCAAATAAGTAAATCAAATCTTAAAAAAAAATCCTTTCCCCCTTTTAAAATCAGATTTTGTTGTTGTTGACTTGTAGGAGTTTTTTAATATCCTCCTCCTTTTATGTGTTTAGCTAAAAAAAAACTAAAGGATCAAAGAGGTGGAGAACTTAGTTGCTCCTGCCTTCGTGCCTTCTAATAGGACGGGGCGGGGGGGGGGGGTGCGCTGCATGTTTCCCCAGCAGCGGGGAAGGATGGCCATAGAGCAGTGGGCCCATCCTCCCAGCCACACGGTGTCACGGCAAACACCGCCCATCAAATGCACACCCTGTGTTCACAGCCTCGTGTGCCAAATTGCTGCTTGGAAACCCACAGCGAACACCGGTTGCAGGGAGCTCAGAAGCGTGTAATATCCACTTTAATGACGGTTCCACTTTCTTGTTTCCCCCTCCTCGGAGGAAGGGCAGAGAGAAAAGGCCGTTCATGGAAAAATACATTTAAATGGATCAGTGCCGGGCAACCCTTTGCACATCTGTTCTTAACTGGTTTCAGCTGAAACTACTGAAAATATACATAGATCTGTTTATGTGGAACCAGTTAAATCTGATAAGATTACAATTTGGAGGGTAACTCTGGATTTGGTGGTGGGGTAGAAAAAAACCCCTCTATACTTGGTCTCCACACAAGCTCCTAACCTTTTACCGCAGATGTTGTTGAGGGAATCGGATTTGCTGCAAATTAGAAAGACCTAAATTGTTCGAGATTTGTTACAAACAAACTCAAGATGTCTCGACAGCCTTTCTGCGGCGCAGGATTCCTGCCTCCCCTCCAATCCGGGCCGAGCCCTTTGTTATCAGAGCGTGGAGACCACAGCTGGGAAACCACTTGTTTCTGAGTAATTCTGTCCTCACTCCCCGCATCAGTCCGTTTCGCAGGAAGATGGTAGGCAGGCTGTTCACACACTGACTGGCCAGTTGCCTTCCCTTGGAGGACACCAGCGGCCCCTGAAGACATGCAGGCAGCAGGGAAGGAGTGTTGACTGAGAGCCTCTTTATGCAGGTGCTGGGCTCTTTCCCAAGCCTTTCTTACGAAGCACCAGAACCACGCTTTGAGGTCATCCCATTATAGAGATGAGAAAACTGAGGCTCTAGGATGATTTGCCAAGGACCATGCCGACAATAGGGAATGAGGTGCTGAAAAGGAAGAGTTTTTCTCCCATCTAAATGTCCCATCTCAGGGGGCAAAGCCACAACTCAGTTACCCACAGGAAATGCAGATATCGTGGGTGCAGATCTCCTCGATTTGGTAAAGAGAGCCAGAAATGACCAGGTTTTCTCACATGTTAGCTCAGGTCTTGAAGTCAAACAAAAAACCCAGACCCTGCTGTGGTTTGCGATCCCACTGCAGGGACTTCGATGCAGCCAGAGGTGGGAGGCAGAAGCTGCATTGCTCCCGCTACAGGTGGGGACTTGGGGATCTGACTATCAGGATTCTCGTCTGCTGGTGCCGGAGGCCTCTGTCACAAGTAAGGGGCACCACAGGTCAGCGTCTCTGTCCCCGTGTCTGCATTGCTCCCGCTACAGGTGGGAACTTGGGGATCTGACTATCAGGATTCTCGTCTGCTGGTGCCGGAGGCCTCTGTCACAAGTAAGGGGCACCACAGGTCAGCGTCTCTGTCCCCGTGTCCCTTCTAAAGCCTTTCCTGGTGACTTCATGAGACTCCTCCCTTGACTCTAGCACGCTCTGAACGTGCATTCATCTATAAACATTTATCTAATCATTTATCTCTAAAAGATGACATCAGTCTATAAAATGCACCACAGGACACAAGAATAACAGTCACATGGCCTCAGAAACAATCAGCCCAAATTGACATCTGACAACATCCCCCCACCGCACCCCCAGGAGCTGGGCTGTGATTGGTAAGGTTTTCATTCCTGAGGGACCCCACGCTGTGAAAATGCACCTATTTCTGTTTATTGAAAATCATTTTTTTTAATAAGCAGCCCAGTGGAAAACAATTGTGAATGGCAGCTTCATTACGTGTGGAGTTTTAGAACAAAGAAAATACTGCTCACGCTCTATGACCTGTTCAATGATACTGAATTTTAATTAAAAAAATGTTACATGCTAAATTGATGACAAGGAAGGTGTGACACTAGGGCTATGAAAGAAATCAGGAAGGCAACTGAGGGTTGACAGGTTGCCTCGGTGATCTATTCGACGTTACTTCCTATTTTTGTCTTCTCCCTCTTTGTTTTCCATTTGAAATTTTCAGTTTCGAATTAGTGGGAACACACTCCAAGCTCGATGGACTTCAGATGGGGAGGCTGGTGGGACTAGAGGAGGGTACAAGGAGGGGGAGCCTTATTTGCCCCCCCAGGGGCCTCCAACATCGTCTTGTGCGGTGGATGCACTATTGTCCTAGAGGGTCTCCTCCAAGTGGCTACTGGCCCAGCCCTTTTGAAGCGGTCAGTTTTTCTGAGCATCAAACTTGGAGCTGCTTCCAGGTGACTGGTATAAGGTCATCTTCTCTGGCCTGCTAACTTGGAATGAATTATTCTGAAGGAACACATTCCATGGTGTGTGGACAGGCCACCGGATGTTCAACCCAACCTAAGTTTCACCAATTATAAGAGAGTTTTCTTTTGAGATGGGGCAATAATTGAATAGGAAAATCCAAGTGCTGAAAGTATGTCAGTGTGTTGGGTTTCAGAAAGGCTGACTGGGGTGGGAAAAGGTGGTCAGCTTCCTCTCCGGGTGGGCTTCTAGGTCATGCTGTGTCAGTTCATGAGCTAAAGCCCCATGACACGGTAGTCATCTGCCCCCGTCACAGAGCCCCGAGGTCTGCCCGGGGTGGAAGGATCACTTCTGCCACAGCCTGTGCGGGGAGGCAGCAGCTGCTCTGGGTCCGGGAGCCCGCCTCGGCTCGCTGGGAGAAGCGGGGGGTCTTGCGGCTGGGGGAGCTTGAGTGTCGCCTTCCTCCTGAGAGAACAGGTGTGCGGAGCAGACCGCAGAGTTCACCACCAGCCAGAACAGGGCCTTGGCCTTCCCTGAGGAAGAGACTAGCAACTAGCATTCAGGGTCTAGGGTCCCCAGGCACGGGACAGCAGATATAGGGGCCCTGGCACTGCGGGGCAGGGGGGGGGCTGGTGTAGAGTGGGCGGGCCACGGGTATGACATAGGGGAGGTGCTGGCCATGCACAGGGAGGAGGCCAAGTTCTGTTCTAAGAGCCCCAGGAAGCCACTGTCATGGTCCAAGCAGGAGAAGCACGCGGCTTGGTTTTACATTTCCCGGAGATCATGCTGGCTTCTGTCTAGGGTAGGATCTAGACGGGTGGGAGGCTGGGCTGTGGGCTAGGTGGGAGGCAATGGGATAGGAGACCAAGGGGCTGCTTTCACAGGTAGGCCCAGCGCGGCACGGTGAGGAGCTGGTGAGTAGGGTGAGGGATGGGTCTGTGGAGGAGACATCCAACCCCGGGTCTCCTCATTGGGAGAGGCTTCAATAATCCCTACGTCTCAGAGAGGTTGTGAAGGTTAAAAATGGGGCCTGAGCCACAACAGGTACCCAAGACTGCATTCTCGTCATCCCCGTGGTCCCCGCAAGCACAGATAGCAGCCAGCTGTCTTTAGCAAGGCTACTTCTGACCCTTGTCCTCAGTAAAGTGGGAAGTAGGGCCTGGGCTGGTATGGGCGACAGGGCGGGTTTGGATTGCTTCTTTCTGAGAAATCATGTGCAGATCCCCAAGCAAAATGGTGATGCAATAAACTTCCATGTTCTTAAAAACATTTTGATGTTTACAAAAAGAAAGTTAACAGGGAGCCGAATTATCACCGTCATGAAGCTCACACGTGCCCGTGGTCGCCTGACTTCCCAGAGTACAACAGGTGAGCCAGACCAGTGACTGTCCTTCGGGCCAGGATCCCTCTGTCCGTCCCCAGCACTCATGCCTGGAGACGCAGGGGTGGGGAGTGGGCGAAGGTAGGGGAATTCCCACCTTCAGGTCAAACACGCACTTCTGAGCTCACACCGGGCCTAGCACACAGCGCCTAGAACCTCATGGGCCTCACGCGTATCAAGTTTATTATGGGGGGTGGGGAGGAACTGGCCTGACCATGTGGGGTCTTCCTATGGCTGGGAAGGAGAAGGGGCATCAGGGCTGTGTGAAGGATGGGAGGAGGGGCTGATGGGGCCAAGCTCTCTGCTCAGGGTGCAGCTTGGAGAAGGACACGTGACCAATTTTCTCTGAGCCAGCATATTTTCCATTCTAAATATAGCCCAAGATGACCCAAGACATCTTCCCCTCCCAAGGAGACTCAAGGTTCTGTGTTTTCCCGCATTTCTGTGACTTCTGAAGAAGTGAACAGTGAGATCTGAGGCTTTACCCTCCCATCCCCTGATCCCGTGGACCCTGGGTCCTAAGGAGCAATGTCTAACCCCCTTGAGAGGAGAGCCCACCCTGGGTCAGGAACTCTTTTTGGTCCCCAACCTTTAGTAGGTACCAAAATATTTGGCTAGCTCTCTTCCTCCAGCAAAGTGGAAACAGGGCTTCTATCCACCTAGGAAGGGTCACCTGTCACCCGGGCCGGAAATGAGTAGCTTTCCGCCACCCCTGGGTTAGTTCACCCCAGCATCTCAGGAGCGAGGCCCACCCTGATGAGTTTTAATTGGACAACGGGTCCTTACTTCCCCTTGGAACCTTGCTGCACCATCAAGCTGATACTTTGATCACATTTCCGGAAGGTACAGGATGCAAGCCTTTTGGAAAGAGGGCACCCACCGCCGGCCTCGGGCACCACCATGACTCTTGGCTCCGAGCGCCTTCACTGAATGTTTGCAAAGGGGGGCAGGGGGTAGTGTTCTGTATCTGAGCAGGGCCCTGCTAATTGCTGCACAAGCACTTCTGGGGAAGTTCAAGTTTCCAAAGGCCTGCCCTTAACCCTGACAGCACCAGCGCTTCCCAAACAGAGCGCTGGAGGGCATTTGTGAAAACGCATCATGGGAGCCACAAAGCCCTGTGGTTATCTCCGAAGGGTTAATGACCAAAGAGTGAGGACAGTCATGGTAAGTTACATACAGCAAACAGTGAGCAAAGCAAGCAAGAGGAAAAAAAAAAAACCCACATGGAAACACCCCCTCCCCCCTCCGGCAGCCCACCCCCCACCCTCCTGCAACACTGTATATACAGACCACAGATCGGGGCATAGTTAAATTTGGCACACAGAGACTACAGCAAAGAAAGAAAACATATCAAGTTACGCGGAGCCCTATTCAGATTTGGGCCGGGGCCTCAGCCGCACAATGCTGAGCAGAGGAGAACAAGGCCGTGGTGTGTTGTCGAAAAGCACACCGGTGAGCTTGGCTTTCCTTTCAGTCATTTGCTGGCCTGGCCCTGGGCAACAGGTTAATTCCCTGCCCCACAGGTGGAGACAGATAAAACAAACCCAAATGGTGTAATGGGCCGCAGGAAACCTTTCTTTCAAAACTTGATCCCTCTCCAGAGAGGAAACACGCAAGGACTTTGCTCTGGACAGTAATCTGTTTTCTTAGGGCCGCTGGGAGAGACCTGGTGGCCAGGGTAAATAAGGCAACGCGGCCCGTGGCGGGGCTTTTGGCAGGCGACGCTGCAAGGGAAGTTCCTACGCTCTAGTCCCAACCAGGAGTAAGCTGTCAATCTCAGAGGATGAAGGCCCTCTGGAAAAAGCCAGTGGAGAGAAAGCCCCCCCCGCCACCCCACCAGGGAGAAACCGAAGCCACAGGTGCATGCCAGGGTCCCCTCCTCCTCCCCCGGGCCCGGCTCACCTGGCCAGAACCCAGCCTGCAAGCCCGCTCCCCTCCCAGCTCCCTGAGTGGGGAGCGCAGGCCGGGCCGTGTGAAATGCAACCCGGGTGGGTTTCAGCCTCCGCGCTGAGCAGCCGGACAGGCCGGCAGGCAGGCTGCCAGGGGGACTGGGACCGGCTGAGGCTCTGGCACGGGGAGGGTCAGATATGTTTTAGTCATCAGACATTGTCCCGGCTGGAGGGCGCTTAGGCCTCCCTGAGGAGATGAGACAGCCGGCGGCTGGCACTTGTCAGCCAGGGCTACTCCCCGCGTCGCCAAGGACGTGGGTCTTTCCAAAGCCAGGCCACGTTGTGACCCTACTTGGGCCTCACCGGACCCCAGGTGGGCAGGGCAGCCCCGCCATTTTGCAGGGGAAGGAGTTGAGGCGCGGTGAGGCCACATCCTGTCCGTGTGGGTACAGCTGGTTCAGAGAGCAGCCCCTTATCCCGGGCCTCCGGGCAGGCATGCCTAAGGAGCTGGTCCCCACTGCACAGGGCAGCGGTTCTCGCTTCTGGGCCTGTGCCAGCATCGTGGGGTCATCCTCCACCTGGTGTGACCTATTCTCCTCAAGGTGCGCCTGGGTATCCTGCCCCCGTGCCAGCCCCCAGCAGGGGGTGGGGATGCAGCCACCTCTGCTCACAGCGGGCCCTGCTACGGACCCGAGCCCAGTCTCCATCTGCAACGCGGGGACAATGGGGCGAAGCGTGTCCAGAGCTGCTCCAAACCCTGAGGGACCCAGCGCTGCATCTCTTCCCTTCCCTGTGACTCAATGGCCCCACAGTCTTGGCTCCCGGTGCAGAAAAGATGCTGTAAGATGAATTGTAGGGGCGCCTGGGTGGCTCAGTCATTAAGCGTCTGCCTTCGGCTCAGGTCATGATCCCAGGGTCCTGGGATCGAGCCCCGCATCAGGCTCCTTGCTCAGCAGGGAGTCTGCTTTTCCCTCTGCCTGCCACTTCCCCTGCTCGTGTTCTCTCTCTCTCTCTCTCTATGTCAAATAAATAACTTATTTATTTATTTGACAGAGAGAGACAGCGAGAGAGGGAACACAAGCAGGGGGAGTGGGAGAGGGAGAAGCAGGCTTCCCACTGAGCAGGGAGCCCGATGCAGGGCTCAATCCCAGGGTCCATGACCTGAGCCGAAGGCAGCCGCTTAACCGACTGAGCCACCCAGGTACCCCTAAATAAATAAAATCTTTAAAAAAAAAAATAAAAGATACTGATTTGTGTCCTCCTAAATCTCATATGTTGAAGTCCTAACCTCCCCACCTCATACGTCAGAGTGTGACCTTGTTTGGAAATAGGGTCATTGTAGATACAATTAGTTAAGATGAGGTCATACTGGATTAGGGTGGGCCCCTCATCCCACACGACCGGTGTCTTTATAAAAATTTAAGGGGAAATTTGGACATAGACACGCGCACACAGAGAGAACACCATGTGGACGTGAAGGCAGAGATCGGGGTGTCGCATCTACAAGGCACAGAATGCCACAGATTGCCACCAAGCCCCAGAAGCTGGGAGGGAGGCCTGGAACAGATTTTCCCTCGAAGCCCTCAGAAGGGACCAAGCCTGCGGACACCCCTGCCCTGGGATCGGTGGCCACCAGAGCCGTGAGACAGTACGTTTCTGTTCTAAGGCCCCGTTGTTGATACTTTGTTATGGCAGCCCTAGCAAATACAGATGAGGAAAAGGCCAAGGTATCTGTGGTTAGTTTATCTTGAAAACCGACTCTGAAGCCCCTTTCAGCTCTGCTCTGCAGACGTTTATCCTGTTTCATTGCCCGAACAAAGAGTGAAACGGTGCAACTGCAAAGCATAGTGCGTGACTTCTCTGCTCCAGAACATCCCGCCGGCAGAAAGAAGGAAAGTCCCTCCTGCTCAAAATCCTAACCCTACTTAGTTCCCAACAGAAATCATATTCTGCGTTATTCTCCCCCAATGACTCCAAGCCAAGACAAGCCCCACTTTCTCTTCTGGGCACAGGTGGGACCCTCTGCAAATTATGATGTGCAAGAACCACTCTTTTCCAACCAAGTGCAAGGCCCAGCCTCTTGCTCACTTCCCGGTCATCCCAACTAGTTTTCAGGAGACCTGAAAACTCATTCACGTGACTAAAACGATGAACGAGGGTCAGGAGCTTGAAGCGCTAGCTCGCCCAGGTAAGGAATTAGGTCGCATAGAGCATCGGCCAACACTCTGCCTTCTGCCCTGCCCAGACTGTGGAATCCTTACTGTGACACATCCCCACTTGGTGGGAATTCCTCCTGGCGTGACGACATCAGCACCCCCGTGCCTTTGCATCAAGCCTCAGCCTCCCTCCCCTGGTGGCGTGGGGCCCAGTGATGCCAACATCCTCTCGGACTAAGGAAGTCCTCCTGGAGTATGCCACCATCCCTGGAATCCTAGCAGCTCCCGTAGTGATGGGGCTTTTGGCATGGTGATTCTCAGGGCTAAATTCTGGAGTACTAACGTGGACCATGAAGTAAGGCTTATTAGACTTGATCTTCGAATGCCCCCCTTTCTCCCTTGCTTTGGTTGCTTTGTTCCTGAATTCAGCCTCCTGCTCTACATCTGCCTGCCAAATACCTCTTTCAGGCTTACTGTTCCCGCACAGCGTCCTATTGTTTATGCAAGATATTTTTCTTCCACCGAGAATTTCTTAGTGCATCAATTAGAATGTGGGATTTTGAGAAAGAGTCTCCTGCTTCCATCCATCCCCCCTCCTACACTTTAGTGACTTGCATGTAGAAGTTACTCAGTACAGATTTGTGGAAGGTTGATTCAGTCTGAATGTCTTCTGTTCATTTACTCTTGTTACCTGTTTTGGTCCCAAACCCTTTCCCCATTTGGTCCCCACGTTCCTCCCACTTCAGAATTTGGTCTGCTCATCTAGGGCTGTCGGTATCTACTAACTTAGACCGAATAGACAGGAGTGTTCACTGTAGCTGATTTTTCATCAACTCAGAGCGAAAGAACTCATAAGCTTTTAGAGTTGGAAGATTCTTTAGAAAGTATTCAGTCCATTTCTTTAAGAAGAAGCCATGTGACTTGTCCAGGGCCAAATGCTGGGGTAAGTGGCAGAAGAGAGAGCCTGGAAGCCAGATGTCCTGGTTTGATGTGAGGCCGTTCATCATGCAGATGAAGACATCATCCGTATGGCTGGTGTAGGGGGTCACGTCGTATCTGTTCTGGAAGGTTCCCTCTATTGGTCCCCCGGCATTTCAGCTTAACTTTAATGGCTCCCAAGTAAGTCCAGACACCTTTGTCACATCTGCTCCACAGGGTTGTGTGTGGGCCGCTGGAAGACGGACCCACCCCCAGCACAACCAGGTCACACAGACTCCATTCCTAGCGGCAGAGACACTGTCTCCTGTTTTATCTCGCAAATCCACAGATAGGACCGACAGGGAGTGTCTTCCATTTAAAGTGTCACGCAGATGTCAGAGGTAGGGTGTTTCCAACCACTGAGGAAGCATAAAGCAAAACAGTCCTGTCGGCATAGACACGTGCCTCATTGTTTTCAATCTGAACACATGTTTTACATCAAGAGAGGGCTTGTGGTCAGGGTAGGGGGAGCTGAAGGGAGATTCAAAGGTTCTTCAGCTCTCAAAGATCTCAACCTCTTCAAAGTTTCAACCCTAGAGCTCTTACGATGTTTCATCCCACTCAGCAGAAGTGCTTCTGCCCACACTCTCAGGTGCCTGCACGGGGACTCGGCTGTGGTCCAGAAGGATGGAGAAAGGAAACAGGATGGTCACCTCACTGCAGATATTTTCCCCAGAGGACGTCATTTCTCCTTTGGGATTTGGCGGGCTCCCTAAGGCACATTCACGTGCAGAGAACAGGTGATATCTGTCTGCTAGGGAGGCCACGTCAAGCCATGGGCGGTGATGGGTATCATGAGCTCACATAGAGGGGGGGCGATGAGCGGCTTCTACCGGGGACCCCAGACAGGTGGGTGCTGGCCAGAACCCGAGTCAGGGACAACAGGTGATCAGGAGAAAGGGGAACGGTTTGTATTCAGTTATCATCAGTGTTTCTAGCCTCAGTGTTCTCAACTGCACATTGGGGATGATAATAATAACTTCATGAAATTTTTGGGGTTCACCAAATGAGATCATTACCTGTGGAAGTGCTTGGCAGAGAGAGATAAGGAGCAGTTTGGTGGACGGGAAGGAATTCCAGCACCCATGCCAGCTCCCAGCTGTCTCCTTCCTGAGTGATTGTTTCTAAGGGGAAGGAGCAGCCAGATGATGCCTCCAACCCGCAGGACAAGTCCCGGCAAGTCAGGTTGGAGTATAAGAATCCCACTTCCCACACTGTGCCCCAAATGGTTTGTAATCAGAGGGACATGTGGAAAGCAGAGTGGTGGGGTGATGGGGTGGGACCAGGAGAGCCCAGTACGAGTCCTGGGGCCACTGAGGGCACTCTGCTACCTAGGATGGGTCCCTTGCCTCGTTGGCCCCGTTTGCCTGTCTGCAAATTGGAGCGGACTGCACACAGCACAGGGTCGTGGCAAGCCTCTTGCAGAATGATCCAGGAGGACAGCTGGAAATGACAAGGTGCTGAAACATGTGTGATGCTGTTGTTGTTCTTAAAGGAAGGGAGAAAGGAGGCAGAGGATGAGAAGCAAGGGGAAGGGATTAGCCTTTATTTAAAAAAAATTTTTTTTTAATTTTAAAATAGCTTTAAGCATCCAGAAAAGTTGAAAAAATAGTCCAAAGAGTTCTCACCTACATCGCACCCGGCTTCTCCTATTGTCAGTGTCCTATATTAGTATGGAACACCTGTGATATTTAATAACCAATATTGATATGTTATTATGAACTCAAGTCTATACTTTCTTCATATTTCCTTTGTTTTTACCTAACGTCCTTCTGCTTTGGGATTCCATCCAGGATACCATTATATTTAGCTGTCAGGTCCCCTTTAGGGTCCTCTTGGCTGGGGCAGTTCCTCTGATTTTCCTTGGTTTTGATGACCCTGACAGTTTTCGGGAGTACTGGTCAGGCATTTTGTGGAATGTCCCTACGTTGGGATGTGTCCAGTGTTTCCTCATGATTAGGGTGGGATTATGGGTTTCTGGGAAGAAGACACCGAGGTAAAGTGCTCATTCTCATCCCCTCATTATCAAGGGTACCTGCATTCCACATGACTTATCACTCTTGATGTTGACCTTTACCTCTGGCTGAGGTCGTGTTTGTTGAGTTTCTTCTTCTCCCTTTTCACACCATACTCGTTGAAAGGAAGTCACTATGCGCACTCGGCACTTAAGGAGTGGGGAGCTCTGCTCCACCTTCTTGGAGGGCAGGGTAGCTACATCAATCATTTGAAGTTGTGCTGCATGGGAGATTTGTCCAGTCTCCTCCAATCATGCATTCATATTATCAGTATGGAATATTTCATATTCATATACGTCAGTATGAGTCATGCATATTTATTTTATACTTGTATTATTTATAATCCAATACGACTTTATTGCTCAGACTACTCCAGTTTGGGCCATTGAGAGCTCTTTCAAACGGCGGCTGTGTTCCTTTGACACCCCCCCCACCACTGTGTGTTGTTATTTTTCTCGGCACTTTCTTACTTCCTGACATTATAAGATGCTCCAGGATCATCTTGCATATTCCCTGCCCATCCTAAAACCAGCCATTTCTCCAAGAAGTCCCAGTTTCTTTTCTTGGAGAATGATACTAAAAATCTGAAATCTGGGCACCAGATGTGTTCATTGCAGGGATGTCATTTATCGTGGACCCTCTCAGCTGACAGAGCAAAGAAATCTATGTGTTTATACCAACCCATATCAACAAATATTTTGTATGCATCCCTCTGTATCCGTATGAGGCAAAACATGAGTTCCTCCTGATGTCGCCAACACTAATCCACTACACCACGAACCATTCCGGCCTTCCCCCTTTGCTTGTCTGTAAACTTCTCACTCCAACAAGGGGAAACTTGGCTCCCACCATCTGTCATCCATTTATTGAACTTCGCAATTCCAAAATTCATGATGGGTGGCTTCAGAATCATCAACCTCTATCCCACGGGAAACAACTTTATCAACAAGAATACAGTGTTATGGACCATTCTTTTTGCCTTTGGTCTTACAATTTCCACTTATTTCCAGTACTACTTGAGTCAGCACCTTTTAGGCCCACCCCTTCAGTGAGGTGATTTCCTACATGTGTAATACAGTTACAATTTTTTTGGTCAGATTCAGCATTCCCTCCCAGAATGCCCCAACCTCTTGAATAAATTTTAAAAATTTATTCAATTTTAAATATTTGCATGCATCTGAAAATTTCCTAAGATGAAAACTTGGATGATTAATTTTAGATCTTTCTTTTTTTTTTCTTTTCTTTTTTTTTTTTTTAAGAGAGGGAGGGAGAGCGGGGTGGGGAGGGGCAGAGGGAAAGGGAGAGAGAGAATCTTAAGCAGGCTCCACGGCCAGTGCAGAGCACAATGCAGGGCTTGATCTCACGACCCTGAGATCACAACCTGAGCCAAAATCAAGAGTCGGAAGCTTAACCGACTGAGCTACCCAGGTGCCCCAGATTTCTTTTTTTCTAATACATGCATTTAACACTAGAAATTTCCACTAGTCTGTGTTCTGTCACTATGGATTAGTTTATATGTTCTAAAATTTTTTATGTAAATAGATTCATGCAGTTTGTGTTTTTTTTCCTCTGGCTTCTTTCACTCAGCATAATTATTCCAGATTCATTCATGTTCTTGCATGTGTCAACGGTTTGTCCCTTCTTAATGCTCCATAGTATTCCATTATATGGATGAGCCATGGTCTATTTACCTGTACTGTACCTCTGGATTCTTTCCAGGTTTGAGTTATTAAAAAATAAAGCTGCTATTAGCCTTCATGTGGGAGTCTTTGTGTGGACATATGCTTTCATTTCTCTTGGGTAAATACCTAGGAGTGGAATGGCTGGGTCATATGGTGAGTGTATGCTTAACTTTGAGGCAACTGCCCATCCATTTTCCAAAGTGGTTGTACCACTTTATATTCTCACCACAGCATGTAAGGTTGCAATTCTTGCCCATTTCAGCACGGTCAGTATTTTTAATTTTAGACATTTCAGTCGGTGTATGGTGCTATCTCGTTGTTTCCATTTGCATTTCCCCAGTTACCAATGGTACTGTGCTTATTTACCATTCATACTGCTTCTTTGGTGAAATCTATGCCCAGTTCCTTTTCCCACTTATAAAACTGGGTTATGTGCTTCCTTCTTATTGATTTTGAGAATTTTTTTTTTAATATCCTGGGTTCAAGTCTGTTATCAGATATGTGATCTGCAGATATCTTCTAGTCTGTGGCTTATCTATTTCCCTCTTTATGGTGTCCCTCAAAGATCAGAAGTTCTAAAATTCTATGAAGCCAATCTATCAAACTTTTTATATGTCATGCTCTTGCTATCTTAGCTAAAAAATCTTTGCCTAACTCAGAGTTGCAGATTCCGTTTCTGAGTTTCTTGGATTTGCCTGTCTGTTTAGAACTTTTTTCTGTATTTTCATGTTGGACTTATACAGTCGTAGGTTTTAAAAATGGGCCTGTGATCCATTTTGCATCAATTTTTGTATACGGTGTGAGGTGTTCCTCAAAGTCTAATTTTTCATGAGGTAAATATTTAATTGTTCCAGCAGCATTTACTGAAAGAGTATTTTTTTTTTCCTATGGAGCCGTCTTCGCATCTTCGCTGAAGATCAGTTGTCCATATATATGTAGGTCTATTTCTGAAATATATATTTTGTTCTATTGATCTGTTTATCCATCTGTATGCCAATACACACTGCTTCGTTCCAGGAACTTTATAATAAGACCTGAAATCAGGTAACGCTAGTCCTCAAGGTTGTTTCTCTTCTTCAGAATCCTCTTGTGTTTTCTTTTGAATCTTAGAATCAGTTTATCAATTTCGACAAACACAAAAGGGTTTAGGGATTTTTGACTGGGATCGTGGTGAACCTACATATCAGTTTGGAGAAAATTACCATCTTACCAATGTAGAGTCTACTGACTCAAAAAATGGTATGTCTTTCTATTTACTTACATCTTATTCAATCAATTCCTCCCAACAATATTTGATAGTTTTCAGTACACAGACCTTTCTCATCCTTTGTCATATTTATCCCTAAGTAGTTCTGATTTTTAGGTTACTAGAAATAGTATTTTTTTAAAGATTTAATTTATGTATTTGAGAGGGAGAGAGTGAGCGAGAGAGAAAGCACAAGTGGGAGGAGGGGCAGAGGGAGAAGCAGACTCCCCGCCGAGCAGGCAGTCCTATGTGGCTTGATCCCAGGACCCTGAGATCATGACCTGAACCAAAGGCAGAAGCTTAACTGACTGAGCCACCCAGGCGCCCCTAGAAATAGTATTTTTTATTTCAATTTCAGATTGCCCACTGCTTGTACATAGGCATGCAAGTGATTTTCCTGTATTGATCTTATATCTTGTACCGTTTCTAAACCCACTGATTCCTTTTAGTGGTTTTCTTTAGATTCATATATTTTTGCCATTTTTTTGTTTGTTTCATGTGAGAGAATATATCTAGTCTCTCCACTCCATTTGACTGTAATGGAAGTTTGAAGGATTTGCTTTTAAAAAGTATATCTAATGGGGCGCCTGGATGGCTCAGTCAGTTGAGCGTCTGCCTTCTGCTCGGGTTGTGATCCCAGGGTCCTGGGGTCGAGTCTGGTGTCGGGCTCCCTGCTCAGCAGGGAGTCTGCGTCTCCCCCTCCTTTCCGCCCATGCTCTCTCTTACTATCTCTGTCTCTCTCAAATAAATAAATAATATATATATATTTTAAAAAGTGTATCTATTAAGGTGATTGATGATATGGGTAGAATCGCCATTAGTCAGGGCACAGTGTCAGTAAGACCCACATACATGGGAAATAATGAGTGTAGTCTGCTCTCACTGTGGCCCATGAATATGGAGGGTAATTCTTAGAACATTTTCCCCAGTAAATGACAACAAGATATGTCAGGACATGGCTTGCGAGCCCCATCTGTAAATGAGTGTGTTATACCCAATGATTTTGTGTGCATCACTAAAGGATGCTCACCAAAGTATGGACATCGTGGAATAGAATACTCTTAGCCACTGAAACAGATGTCAAATAAGTTCACTGGCATGAAAATGCTTGTGGTTTATTACTGTACTCATCTAATGCTGCATAACAATTTCGCACAGACTTCAGCAGCTTAAAACACAGTTCTGGAAGTCATGAGTCCAGGTGGCTCAGCTGGGTGTCTGCTTGGGGGTGTCTGCTCGGGGTCTCATAGGCTGAAATCAGGTGTCAGCTAGTTTTATGCTCTGGGGGAGGATCCACTTGCACGTTCATTAAAATTGTTGGCAGAATTCAGTTCTCTGATTGTAGGGCTGAAAACCCCGTCTCCTTGCTGGCTGTCAGCTGGGGATCATTCTCAGCGTCTAGAAGCTTCCCACGTTTTCTTGGCTTGTGGACCCATCTTCAAAGACAGCTATGGTACATCAAGTCCCTTTTGTGCTTCACTCTCTTGAAGGGCTCATGGGATTCCCTCAGGCCAACCCAGATAATCCAAGATAAATCTCTCTGTATGAAGGTCAACTAATTAGTAACTTTAATTAAATCTACCAAGTTCTTTTTGCCATGTAAGATAATATATTCATGGGCATGATAGCTCATCATAGTCCTAGGTTCTGGGGATTAGACACAGAATCCTGAGCGGGCATATTTAGAATTCTGCCTTACAGACTTAGCTAATAAAACCAGGAATGACACAAAACAGTATGTGCAATATGATAATATTTTTATAAGAAAAAATAAATGCAGTACAAAAACATGGGTAATGTTTGCTTTCTTCTTTATCCTCTAATTTTTTTTAAACAATAAATCTATATTATTAGCATACTATGAAGAGTTTACATAAATCCCAAACCCATAAAAATTCATTTGTAAGACAGAACTCAAGGTGCATTTTCCCATAGACACATATTTTAGGGTGATTAGAATTCTATGGCATTCCACAAAAGACTTCATCCTAAAGTTCCATGCCCCACGTGCTATTTCTAGTGGGCAGTAAATTCCAAGTTTTAATTCAAGAAGCCAAGAATAGATGGCTTTTCTCCCCTCACTCCCACCCCTGAAGAAGCACCAGTGGGCAGGGGGGCTGGTGACCAGGAGCTGTTGTTAAGCCTACACACGAGAAGACCACCCCTGCATTAGGAGAGGAAGAGACAGAGCCCCTCACAGCTTGTGCACCGGGGTTGGCCCCTGCACACGCATGTGTGCGCATGCGTGCAGAAGTGTCTGTGCAGGCGCGACCGAGGGAGCGCGTGGGCACGCACATGCGCGTGCGCTGCCGGTGAGCTGCAGCAAGCTGGGCTGCCTCTTCCCAAAGGAGGGGTCCACAAAGAAATTTTGTGTGTGTCCAAGAATATAGGTTCTATGGCAAGTAAGCAACCTGTAGGGTATGATTACATACCTTATAATCTTCCCATTTATTGGGTTCTCTCTTCATCCCCTGTGTCCTCTCCTGCAGGCACCATTCTACCTCTCCCCTGTCCCCTGTCCCCTGTCCTCTCCACCTGCACTCTCTGCACAGGCTTGTCCTCTCTCTCTCTCTCTCAGACTCCTTCTCCATCCCCTCCTGGACCACTTTCTCCCCAGTCTCCCCACCCCAAACTAGAACAGCGTAGATGTCCTCCAGTGATGAACGGTTAAGCGAACACACTGGGGCACACTTCTGCCTTGGAGTGCTACTCGGCAATCAAGAGGATGGTGGGTCTCCATGCACCGGCTGAATGAACCGATGAATCTCCGGAGAGTTATGCTGAGCAAAAAAAAGCATACATACTATGATTCCATTTATCTAATATTCTTGAAATGACAAAATTATGAAAGCAGGGAACAGACTATTGGTTGCTGGGAGTTACAGAAGGGGAGACGTGGGAGGGACAGCTATCAAATGGCAACACGAGAGATCCTGTCAGTCACAGAAGTAAAGCGTATCTTTTTTTTTTTTTTAAGATTTATTTATTTATTTTAGAGAGAGAGCGCATGTGCACTCGAGTCAGGGGAGGAGGAGGAGGAGAGAGAGAGAATCTCAAGCAGACTCCATGCTGAGCATGGGGCCCAACATGGGGCTCCATCTCAGGACCCTGAGATCATGACCTGAGCAGAAATCAAGAGTCGGAGGCTAAACCAACTGAGCCACCCAGGTGCCCCAGAAGTAAAGCATATCATGACTGTGGTGATATATATCCACACGTTGGATAAAACTGCATGGACAGAATACACACACACACACTCATAGTGAGTATACGTAAAAGTTATCAGTGTCAATATTCTGGCTATGACATTATACTGTAATTCTGCCAGATGTCACTTTTGAAGGAAACTGAGTGAAGGGCACACAGGATTTCTTTGATTTATTTCTTACAACACCTATGAATTTACAAAGATCTCAAAAAGTTTAACTGCAAAAAGTGAAGAAGTAAAGATATTCTCAGACAAAACTGGATGGTGTTGACTGCCAGGAGATGCGCCCTGCAGGAGATGTGACGAGAAGTTTTTCAGGCAGAGACTTGGGTCTGCATAAGGCAGGGATGAGTGTTGGAGAAGGAAGAAATGAAGGTAAAATAAAATTTTGTGTTTTTCTTGGCCTTAATTGATTTAAATTACCAGCTGTGGTTTTATAGCTTTCTTCTTATATTTTGGAGTTGATTTTTTGTTCAATGTCAAGCATGGATTTTTTGAAAGCTTCAGGCCTCCGGCAGGCTCTGACCTCATGGGCCGATGGCTGGAAGGGCCTGGGCGGAACCCTGAAGGCACCAGGTTCTCCTGAGGGTGCTCCAGCCTCACCCTGGCATGGTCCCCATTGTCTCTAAGAAACCATGACAGCTTTTATCAGAGAGGGACCACTGACCCCTCAGTATGTGGATGTCGTTCAAGGCCATCGGAGTGAGTGACAGAAACAAGGGCACTGGAATCAGGCAGGTCTGACTTCAAACCCCAGTTCCACCTCTTAGCTGTGTGACCTTGAATAAGTTACTTAACCTCTCTGGTTCCAGGTCTCACATTTAATAGTACTTTTCAGGGTATCTGTGGCAGTTAGAAGACCTAACACATGGGACAGAGACTGCCACATGCTGGGCACTAAAATATGTTCGTTTCTTTCCTTATTAGGATGTCTATGGCTGCCCCTCCTACTGCGTAGACAATTGGCACGCTCACATAGAAGACTCCGTTCCTTAACAAAATTCACATGTAAGATCTACACTGCTTTGTTCTTGCCTGAAAGCTGATTCTCTGCAGGGAGGCAAACACAACTATCCCTTCTCAGTTCTTACAACGTGGGCTGCGGAAAAGTTCTGTAGGAGGCCTTGCAGCTTGAGGCAACAGCTCGTGATCCCACAACCCGAAGAAACAACAATCCCACTTTGTCCCTTCTCCCAAATCCCCTTGAGAGTTGAAGCGTCGTGCCGCCTTTCAGCTCCGGACACTTGGCACCTTGGTTTTAATGCAATTCTATAGTGCATTTCTCTACACAGAAGTCAAAATGGTGTCTTTAAAATGAAAATCAGTTCCTGCCAGGCCTCTGTTTCCTAAATCCACTCAGTGGCTCACATTGCACTTGAACTAAGAGCTTTTAGTTAGGGAGGCTCACAAAGCCCCCAGACCTGTTCCAGACTGACCTCTTTCTGCTCTGCCAATGGCTCACACCACTCAGCCACGCTCACCTTCTTTCTTTTTCTCAGCAACTTGAATGCATTTGGCTTCAGGGCCTTTGCACTTGCGGTTTCACTGGCTGGAATGCTTTTCCTGATCTGAGCATGCTGGCCTCCCATCTTCTTGCCCTGTCTCCAGTACTGTCTTCGCAGGCAGCCTTCCCTGACCATAGTCTAAGGTGGAGGGGCTTCCTCTCCCTCAGCAGCCCTCTCTTTTCCCCGTTTGCTCCACGGCAGGTGCCCCAATCCAAAATCATCATGTTCATTTACGTGTTTACTTGGTTTATGCCTGTTTCCTCCTTGAAGAACATCAGCTCCATGGGACCAGGGATCATGACTTTGAAATCCCTGGTGCCCAGATCTGGGCCAGACATTTGGTGTGGGTTGTTCCCAATACCTATTTGTAAATAGGTGATTGTTCCTTCCCATCCTGGCACAAGGACTCACGCCCTGCCAAGGCAACCCTGGCTCCTGACCTCTGGAGAGCCATCTGTGTGGATCCCAAGCCATCCCCAGACCACACTTGGTGACGCTCACCCAAGAGAAGCGTGCCAGTGACGTCAGACAGTCACACAAGGCAAGGAGCCCAAGAACAGAGGCTTCTCAGCCGAGGCTGGGGAGCCAGGACGGGAGGTGCCGGAAAGGGGGTAACTGAGCGGGTCCCCCCGCCACGCAGGAGCAGTCACGTAGGCGGATTGCTTGGGATTAGGGAGTGGTGCTAATTCAGCTGACACCAAGGCAAAGGGATTGTACCTGAGGAAGATTTACATCTCCTCTTCCATATCTCATGCTGCCCCCACTCCCCCGGCTGAGCTGCACACCACTCCCCCAGCGGTCATAACACTGCAATAATAACCAGCTCAGCGGCCCGCCACTCAGCCTGCTGAGCTGCAGCCAAGACGAGAGGGGCTGCCCCCTCTCCCCGCCAATATATAGATATGTATATATATCCACAGAGGAACATTTGTCAGGAGGCTCCAGGAGAGAAATGACTATTCCATAAAGATTTCATTTTCGTTGGAGTCTATCCATGTCTCTGTATTGTCATAAAAATTCAATAGGAAACTTCCATAAAAAAGGAGGCACAATTAAAAAGAAATAGGGACAGCTCCAGGAGAGGTTGGAGATTAAAGACCAAGAGGCCCAGTTCAGGCAGGGGGATTTTATGAGCTACCAAAGAAAGAAAAACACACCACACAGAAAAAGTCCCGGTAGAAACCATCCTGGCTGCCTTACGTGAGGCAAGCTGTCCACTCTGGGGCTGTCGTCTCTGAAGCCTGGGGGGCGGGGTGGGCAGGCACCATGGGCCCCGCGCGGCACGGCAGCGGACTCAGTGGGAGGCTGTGAGCATGGGTGCGGGCTGGACAGGGGCGTGGACCCCCAAGGAACACTCAGCTGCAGCTGTCAGGGGAGCCCGAGAAACGTCAAGTCTCCGAGGCAGGAGAGCCCTGCCCATGTAGGAGCCATAGAGGTCTGGAGCTCCAGACAAGATAATCCTCTGCATTCCATGACCTGGGGGATTGGGTTGTTACCCCAGCAATCGTAGGGAGGGAGAAAGGGCTTTTAACAAACCTCCGGGAAGTCAGATTCCTAACCAGCATTGGATCAGAATATTCAACCTCAAGGTCCTCCTGCTCCCTTTTATCGGACCGTGTTCCTGATTACACACACAATAGATGTTCATCGTAGAAGTTTTGGAAATGCACAAAACAAAAAGATTAACACTGACCATCATCCTTCTACCTAGCCATACATATCTCTCATCCTGATGTTTTTATTTCCCAATCTTTGGGAAAATGCAGTTTGTAAAGAAGAAAATAATAGGAAAAGCTTGGGTATTGAAAATGGGACGGGGAGGGGAGAACCACCCTCCAAAGCAGCCCACGGGCGCACAATGACCGAGCTCCTTGGGGACAGAGCTGAGCAGGGAGAGAGCAATCCTGTCCATCAGAATCCTGGGTAGCTCAAAGGAGCAACCAGATGTTCACAGAATGGGGGCTGGAGGAAGAAAGAAGTGTAGGAACCCTCAGGGTTTTACCACAAAACAGAAGCAGTAAGAGTTGATTGCCTGTCCCCGTATGGATGGTCTCTCTGCAGAGATCATGAAGGTGTAAGGCTTGCCATGTTCCTTTCCAAGTTACGTGAACTTTGGGGTGACGTCTGGTTTTGATACGGACACCAATGGTGTCTTTTGGAAAGTGAGAGAAGGCACTGGTAAATAAGTGCTGTTCTAGAAGAGCCTGGAAGGATCTCAGGAAACTCCTAATAGTGATTGCCTCAAGGGAAGGCAATCAGCCTTCGGCAAGAGCTGGGGGCTTTTTATACTTGAAGCTTTTTACAATGTGCACGTGTATTTTTCTTACGATGTGCATATATTAATTGTGAGAAAAAAATTATGACAAAAGAATACTATTGTTAATGATGATAAAAAAATTACACAGATACTTTTTAAGTTGAAAGACAGGACGGGGCCCAAACCACAGGCTAGTAAATACATCTACTCTGCTTCAACACCCCTGGCTGGGTACAGGGACAAGAATCGTGTCACAGCCAAAAACAGCAAGGGTGAGGGGTGTGTACAGGCCAGGGCTGGGGGAGGCGGAAGGTAGCTAGGCTTTCCTCCCACCTTAGTAATAAAGTGATGGAGATCTCTTTTAGAAATTAGGCATGTGCAATGAGCAGAAGGATATGAAGCAAAATACTAGTTATAAAAACGATGATGTATCACACTTACATTGTACTTACTATATGCCAGGAGTTGTTTAAGAATTTCATACACAATAGTTAATAAAATCCGAATGACAACACTATGAGGGAGGTACTATCATTGTCTTCATTTGAAGAAATCGAGGCCCAGAGAGGTTAAGTAACTTGCCCAAGGTCCCACAGCTAATACCCGTTGGAGCTAGGGTTACACTGGTGGTCTGGCTTCAGAGTCCACACATATTTCTATATCTCTGCGATATATGTCCAAAGCATGAAGCTTCTCGAATCCTTTTATTTGAAGAGCTCATATGAGAGGAGAGAAAATACAATCCACAGGTCCAAACGGACAGGCTTGACGTTTAAGTTGTCCCATGGTCATATTCTCACCACAAAGAATTCCTTCAATTGTCACTAATGGTAACAAGGACAAAGCAGAGGCAAAAAGAGAGATTCCCTTCAGTCAAGCTTCAGAAAAGTGGTGAAGGGGCAAGAGGGAGAATCGGATGGAGTGATGGGACGTAAGATCCCCCGCCGGAAGCATCCAGCTTTGCTAAGAGTGCTGCAGGGCCTGGAGGAGGAACAGACCCCCTTTCACATCTTATCTGCAAGAAGCAGTGTTCTGTGTTTATCTCGGCCTGGCCCCGCCCTCGGGCTGAGCCCGGCGGAACTGAAGGAGACCCTGGCCTGGCCATGTCCGCTCCCTGCGGCGTGTGCTGGGCTTTCCATCAAAGATGGCTGTACCGCCCCATTGAGCCCCTCCTCTGAAGAGCCTCTCCTGCCACCTCCTCCCACAGCCAGTCTCTGTGGGGCTGTTTCCCCCTCGCTGTGTCCTGTCACGGCACCACTCCTGGTGTCTTTCTGCACACGAGTCCTGGCTGTGCCGCCAGGATGGGGGGCCCTTGGGGACTTCCTTCTTTGCTACAGTGCTGGCCTGCCTGGATGGAAAAACAGTGGGAAACGGTTTGCTCCTGAGAAGGGGGAAAAGCCTAGGACCCATCCTGGAGGTTAGAGGCCTCTGCACCCCCCAGGGGTTGACTGGCTTCTCCTTCCCATGTGGTAGCTGCCTTGCCTCCTCAAGGAGCTGGTTGGTCATCCCAATCCCAGACCTCTGAGATGAGTCTGAGCAAATCTGAACTGGGTCCTGGCTTCCTGAGACAAGCTCCAGGCGGACCCCAGGTGGGAGTGCCCGGCTCAGCCGGTCAGCCTTCTAGAGCAAAATTAGAAATGAAATGTCAGAGAGGAGGCAGAGGAGATGCACGGCCAACTCAAACACTCACGTTCACTCTTATGTAGCCAACCTCATGAACACACACATGGGACCTTGACACACACACACACACACACACACACACACAGCAAAAGGCGGCAAGTGTCTCCAGGTGGAGGTAATTAAACATTGATCTAAGTCCCTTCGAAGCCATAAGGCATAAGGCTTTGCTAAAGTCTCCATGGTGTCGTGATCACTGCCTCAAATGAGAACCCTGATTTTTCTGGAAAAAGAAAAGTGGAGGAATAAACCTAAGTTTTGCTACAGAAAATATATACTAAGGAATATGTAACAGCAGCCTGGGTGTTAGAGAAGTTATAAAAGGAAAGCAGTCTATGTGTTTACTGTACTCTGGTCATTTCTACGTGCTTACAAAAGGTGGGAGGCATTTGCCTTTGGAAATTGAGGAGATATGAATCTGCACACAGGAATCCAAATCCAGCATCAAAATATAAGAAATGAACGTCATAGACAAATAAAGGAAAACCTGGCAAGAGACAATTGGGTCTGCTGCATTGACTAAAATCCATTCACCTGGATCACGATGGGTTCTTACCTTTGCCTCTGAAAGTTAATGACAAGGAAATCACAGGCACTTCAAAGAACATGACTATCCACCCAATCGTTAACATGCTCCCAGGATAGCTCTCTAAAGTACTCTTCTCTACATTCACTCTTTTATATTTTTCTCTCCAAACCCTTGGTAGATAACAGAATTACTCCTTCACAGTTAAAATATGCCACTGTGTTCGGAACAAAGTCTGATCTTGGGTTTTGATCTCTGTGCCCACAGTGGGAGTAAGTCTGTGTGAATCCAGGCAAGCTTTTTCATCTCTTTGGGCCTCAGTAAACAAAGGGGCTATAGCACTATCGCAGACAAAGCTGTATGAACAAAGATAGATCCAATGACGAAGAATAAATTCATCTGCAAGAAACTCCCATCACTGTTTCCAGGGCCCAGGGCCACCAATATTTCCACTGATTAAATTTCTCCCCGAGGTTGCTATGTCCTAAAAGCCACGCTTCACTTATCAATAATAATGTATTTTGCTGATTTGGGTTGGCCAAAAACATGCTGAACTCTGAAGCAGAAGTTCTGACTAGCAAGAGAAACCAATGTCTCCATGAAAAATATGTTGTAATTCTAACCAAAAGTAATAGTGTTTACGGTTTTAGTTACGGGTACTTGTATATTTTATATTTGGAAATAGTGTTTATAACTTCTAGAAATTGCCCTTCAACCCGTTATGAGCTTCAGGAATCGTTTTGGGATCCAGGGACCTTAAATGGGAATTACTGTCTCTGGCAGTCTCTAAGGTTCCGGCATTCTGTGATACTTCGCTTAAAAATTCTGGCTGCCAAACGGGAAGAATATCAAGGACTCTTCATCTGCCAGTGAGAATGTAACTTGGTACAATCTTTGTGGAGGTCAGTTTTGCAATATGTTTAAAAAGCCTTAAAATAGGTATAGAGGAAATTCTAGTTCTGATGATGGTGGAGTAGCTCCTACTGGGCCAACCTTCCTGCAGAAAATGATGACAAACTCTGAACAGAATGTTTAAAAAACCAACCATTTTGAAGTACTGGAGAACAACCAGAAACAGGCAGAAACTGGAGAGACTTTGACCTTTGAAAGAAGGAACCACACTGAGTGAAATCTATCTTTAGACAGTTTTCTGCTGAGGGCTTTCCTCAGCCAGCCAGGCAGAAAGCTTATTGCTCGAGGTGTCAGAGGACAGAGTTCAGGGCTACCAGAGTGGTGGGAAATGCAGGGGGTAAATCCTGAAAGGAGCAAAAAGTTTAAAAAGCTGAGCAGAGATTTCAACTGCTGCCCATTTAATGAGAGACAGAGTTTGGAGTTTGAATCATGCCACTTTTTCCAAGAGATTTCATAAACACCTTGGGCATTCCATTGAAACCTTGGGCTGGAGAAGGGGGGATCCTATCTAGGAGCAGAGACTATGTCTCAGGATTAAAGATTGTCCCTCAGGGGCGCCTGGGTGGCTCAGTCGTTAAGTGTCTGCCTTCGGCTCAGGTCATGATCCCAGGGTCCTGGGATTGAGCCCTGCATTGGGCTCCCTGCTCGGTAGGAAGCCTGCTTCTCCCTCTCCCGCTCCCCCTGCTTGTGTTTCCTCTCTCACTGTCTCTCTCTCTGTCAAATAAATAAATAAAATCTTAAAAAAAATTAAAAAATAAAGATTGTCCCTCAGACTAAAGAAAACTCAAAACAGACCCATCCTAAAAAGTATAAAAGCAAGCTTTCAAAACATCAAGGTGATATGCCAGGATTAACTGCCTGCTGTTGTCAAAGGAAGACAACAGAATACAGAATCTCTAAACCTATTGTCCTCAGAGACCAGTATACAAATGAAAAATTCCTAGACATGCAAAGAAATGGAAAAATGTGACCCATCCTCAAGAAAAGAAATCATTCAATAGAAACACTCCCTGGGAAGCCATATGTTGGAGTTAGCAGAGGAAAACTTCATAGTGGCTATCATAAATATGTTTGAGGACTTAAAGGAAAACATTGCCAAAATGAGTGAATAGGGGAATCAAGTAGGAGTTTTAGAACTGACAAGAGTCAGAAATGAAAATTTTAACAGATAGGCCTAACATCAAGTTGGAAGCAACAGAAGAAAGGGTCAGTGAACTAGAAGACAGGCCAGTGTAAATTATCCAATCTTAAGAACACAGTGTGAAAAAGATTTTTAAAAATAAAAGAGCTTCAGTGACATTTGGTATAAAATTGAACATTCTAAAATATGTGTAATTGGAATCTCAGAAGGGGAAGAGGGAGAGAATGGGCAGAAAAAAATATTTGAAAGAACATGGCTGAAAATGTCCTAAATTTGATAAAAGAACATTAACATATAAAAACTCAGGAATCATAAAAATCTCCAAGGAAGAGAAACATTCACACACACCACAGAAAAGCACATCATAGTTAAATGATTGAAAAATAAAGAGAAAAACCCGGAGCAGCCAGAGAGGAAAATATCACAGATAATAAGAGACCAATGATATGAATCACACCTGACTTTTTTCAGAAGCAATGAGAAATTATGAGATAAGATAATGGAATGACAAATGCTGAAATTCTACATACAGTAAAATATATCCTTCAAAAAAATGAAGGTGACAGACATTGTCAGTTAAAGGAAACTGAGAGCATTCTTCCTCAGGAACTGTGAATGGAAGTTATTCAGGGTGAAGAGACATGACATCAGACGGACACTTGCACCTTCAACATGGGAAGAAGATACCCCAAGTGGCAAATATGTGGGCAAAATAAAGACTACTTTTCTTGTTCTGCTGTAATTTCCTTAAAAGATAACAGCCAATTGTTTTTGCCTGTAGTTTATATGAC
This sequence comes from Halichoerus grypus, assembly GCF_964656455.1. Taxonomy (NCBI): domain Eukaryota; kingdom Metazoa; phylum Chordata; class Mammalia; order Carnivora; family Phocidae; genus Halichoerus; species Halichoerus grypus. The sequence goes on from NC_135721.1 coordinate 35,666,414, forward strand.
ATCATGCAGAGTTTATCTCTCACCCCATGGATAGTAGAAATCAACAACAAAATATCTAGAAAATCTTCAAATAAAAAATTAGCCACACATATGTAGGCTTATCAACTGTAAACTTAAAAGTAAAACCCTACAATTATAAATCCTGTGAGAGAAAACATAGAAGGTCTTTGCAATCTTGGGGTAGGCAAAGATTTCGTAGGACATGAAAAGCCCTACTCATAACATTTTAAAAATGATAAATTGTCTTCATAAAATTCTTCTCTTTGAAGGAAAGGAAATGAAAATGATGATGAGACAAGCCCAAGACTGGCAGAAAACATTCACAAGTTATTTATCTGGCACAGGACTTGTATCCAGATAATATAAAGAATTCTTATATATCCATAATAAAAGACATACAGTCCAATATTAAAAATGGGCAAAGGACAAGAATGGACACTTTACAAATGGCCAATAAGCACATGCAAAGGTGCTAACATAATTAGTAATGAGAGACATGCAAATTAAAACCACAATGAGATACCATTTCTCATGCACTAGAATGCTTAAAATTTTTATCAGGACTGACCACACCAAATGTTGGCAGAGACATGAAGCAAATGCAACTCTCATACTTTGCTTGTGGGACCCCACCATCACCTAGAAAAAGTATTTGGCAGCTACTTATAGATTCAATATTCACTTACAGCATGACCTGGCCATATTTCTCCTAGGTAGTTTTCCAAGAGAAAAAACATTTGTCCACAAAACGACTTGTGCATGTTCTTTCCAGTTTTATTCATAATACTCCAAAATTGGAAATAACCCCAGTGGCCATCAACAGGTGAATGGATGCACAAAGTATGGTATAACCGTCTGGGTGGTTACTTCTCAGCCAACTGGAGGATAGACATGAGTCACAGCAGACCTTAGTGCAGGGACCATGGTGAGGATGGGCTGAGAGTAACCCCAGACACAGACACCACGGCTAGGGGGACACGCTGAGGCCAGAGATGGACGCCTGAAGACCAGGAGGGAGGAATTCTGCTTCCTTGTGAGGCTAGACCCTCCTCTCTGAAGGCCATGGGGCACACAGATCCACTTCTGGCACCTGGCCTGCATCTTGGAAAAGGAAGAGGGGAAGAGAAACCTAGGACAGCATCAGACACTTAGGCTGCATGGAGTCTAAGTTTTAACAGTAGAAATTGAGAAACCTTTGGTGGGTAGAAGGAAATATCTTGTTGCTACCAATAGGCCTTTAGTTTAAGATGAGCTTAGATATTTTTTAAAAAGGATGAAAGTTATACGTTTTCCCACTTCTGACATGCAGTTGAGCTATTCGTGTATCTCTGGAGGATCTAAAAACTGTGGCCTGAGGCCCCAAGGACTTCAAGTCTCGATTTCGGGGTTCCTTTGCACTAAGGTGTACTCCTGGTCATAGAACATGCTAGAATAGGCTTCACTGAGCTGTGTTAGCTTAACATAAACTGTTGTCCCTTTGAAATTCAAATGAACTCCAGTGCAGTTTCTCTTCTAGAGAAAGAATATTTTCCACACTGACTCAGTACCAACTCTGAGAAACAGGTCTGCATTTTGTCAAATATTAAAATTGATTGTTGAAATAAAATCTTAGAGTTCTCATGAAATCCTAAAGGTGCTTAAGCGTTCACCTTCCACTTCAGAGTCCAAAGTCCTGGAAAAGCCCTTGCTTCTGCTCCAGGAGGGAAGGGTGGGGTGATCTTTCCCTGCATCCTCCATACCTGCTACCCCAAGCATAACCCATGAATGAGAGGGGCATCTCAGTGGCCTCAGGGGACTGAAATTCTTTCATTACTAGAAAATTCTAGAGACAGGTTGGAACTTGAGTGACCATCCATCCTAGTTTGCTTGGTACTACCCTAGCTTTAACACCAGAAGTCCCACATCTCAGGATATTTCTCAGTTCCATGCAAATGATGCTTTGGTCACCCCACAGGTAGCTCAAGAGTTGTAGGTTAGAGGCTCACCCTCCCTGTAGGGCTGCCTCCTGTCCCAGAGCCTTCTGTTTGAGAGGCTTTCTGAGGCTGATGCCTTCCTCTGTGCCCTCCCTGCAGCCTGTTCTCCTGGCGTTGTGTTCTCTTTGTTATCAACCCCACGCACTCTCCCCACCCCCCCACCCCCATGTCTCCTTGGATTTTGGCTACAACCTGTCTGTCTTAGCTCTTGGTACCTCTCGTCCAACGACACCATTGCAGTTCCCAAGAGGACCCAGAGTTTAGAAAGTATTCTTTTTTGTTTTTTGTTTTAACACCTATGAGTTATCCATAAATTTACATAGCTATCAACTCTGATGATAAAAAGTCTTTTGTCTTTTATTTGTTGTTGTTGTTTTATTTAGAGCTATGTAATTCCAAAATGCTTTAAAATTACATGGCACCAACATTCACGATACTCTTCTGAGCCCTCTTAGGTTCAAGTAAAAGCCCAGTTTGGGGAGTGGAGTTTTTGTTTTGTGTTTGGACACCGTGAGTCCTGGCGAGGTAGAACAGAGTGACAGAAAGGAGAAGAACATGGGTCATGCTCCCTGCTCTTCAGCTGGGTTCAGAGGCCTGTCTCTGAGGTGTGACCATAGCTCTAGGTGGACTTGTCAGGTCACCAGCGAGAAGGACAGTGAGGACTGTGGCATTCATTCATTCATTCATTCAACAACTCCCCATTTCTTGTGGAGGAGCTTCAGAAGTGAAACAGAAACCCCGCTGGCCTTCACCGAGGCTCTGGCTGCCACAGGCACCACACAAACCCGAATGCCCAGTTTCGTCCCCTCCATGTCCTGCAAACAGCTTTGTAAGTGGAGGTTTCATGAGCAACTATAGGGCTGTAGGGGAGGGAACATTTTTTTTTTCCCTCAACCATCTTGGGCTCCTTGGCTGGGTCTGAACATTCAACTGACAAACTGGAAAAAAGCATACTAACTGGTGGGATCTAAGTTCCACATGACATGGGAGCCTTCGTAAGGAAATGAAGAACCAAAGGAACAGTTCCACCTGAGTATTTTATGCAAGGTTTGATAAAGAGTTGAGGAGTCTGAGGCAAGCGCTATGGACTGGGGTGAACACAGCAAGGCCTGTTTGTGAGAATCTTCTTGGCATCTTTTTGTCCCCGGAGATTCGGATGCGCCTTTCCTCTGGGTGTGGGCAGTGCACCTCTCCCACCAGTGTTTTATGACCAGTTCTAGGGAAGAAGGGCAAGTGGGGGAGGAGGTCTGAATCACCTTCCAGCTGCCATTTTCTCAAACCCCAACAACTTAAAATATTCAGGATGTCAAGCAAGGTGCCATATTTGGGGTGGTGTGTCCTGAACCCCATCAGGGCTCTGGCAATCACAATGCCATCTGATGTCAGAGCACAGCCTCGTTGTTGTACAGTGGAGAACCAGGGACAGAGAATGGTGAACCTAACACCATTCTCTATCACGGCCCCTTCCCCCAGTGCACCCCAGGCACACCTCTTGGTGACAGAAGCCAGGGCCTTGATGCCAGGACCGGTTTCCCAAGACACTAGCCCATTTGTAAGATGGCACTAAAAAAAAAAAAAAAAAAATGAATCCTCCAGTCCTTCCATTCGTTGGACACAGCAGACAATCCCAGAGTTACAGATCTGAGCACAAGCACCAGAATCTGCATCTGTGAACCCTCTCACAAAGGGCCAGGAGAATGGCAGTTCACTGACTCCTGGGGAAGGATGGGGCATCAGGTTTGGGGGTGGGTGGGCTCCCAGGCATGCCGGGGGGGGGGGGGAGCCAGGGAAGAGGAATGGCAGAAACGGGCATAAAGCAGGAGTAAGTGGTCAGGGGGTCACTGCTGGGCTGAACGACAACATCAGCTTTCAAGTCTCAGGCAACGGCCCCCCAGCGACAGAGCCTGGTGGTGTGTCCACCCCTGGCCACACCCAGACAGGAGAAGAAAAGCCGGCACCCCTGGCTCCGGCATGCCCACTCCTCCCCAAGCTATCACACAATGGAAGGAGGGGGCGCTGCCCCAGAGGAAGCTGGGAGTTGCAGAGATGGGAAAAAGTGCTGAGTGGCCCCAAATACACCGCAGCTCTCTCCACCAGGCCTCACTGTTCCTTTGCTGCCAGGCCTCTCCAAGGACTCCTCGGAAATGCGGGAGGCTGCTTGTGGGTCCTCACGGCGACTTTCTGTGCTACATTGAGTAATGGCCTCCCCCAAATTCCCGTGGGCTAATCCTTGGAAACTCTGACTGTGACCCTCTATGGCCAAAGGGACTTTGCAGACGTGATGAAATGGAAGATCTTGAGATGGGGAGCTCACCCTGGATTACCAGAGTGGACCCTAAATGTTATTACTGGGGTCCTTATAAGAGTGAAGCAAGAAGGTCGAAGAAGAGAAGGCCCTGGATGATGGAACCAGATGTCAGGGTGATGCACGTTAAGATGGAGAAAAAGGCCACAGGCCAAGAAATCCCGGAGGCCTCCGGAAGCTGGAAGAGTCTGGGCAGCCGAATCTGTCCCAGAGCCTCCCAGAAGAACCTTCTTCGACTTGAGCCCAGAGACACTGATTTCGGGCTTCTGGCCTCCAGAGTGGGCAGAGAAGACATTTGCGTTGTTTCAAGCTTACCAAGGGTGTTTCCACAGCCATAAAAACTAGAACGCTTAGCAGGGGAAAGGCTGAAAGGGGGAGAGGGACCAAGGGGCTGACCTGTCACATCCCAGGAACCCAGACCTCTGCCTCCCTGCCGGGAAACACCCTCCCAGCCTCCACCCCGAACACCTGCTAAAAATCCTCGGGAAGGAAACGCAGGGTCCTCCAGGATTCAGCAGAACGCTGGGACAAGCTGGGATCCTTCATGAGCTCCATGTGGGCCACTCGGCCGCCCTCGACGTCCAACAGGTAGGGCATTCTCTTACCCTTCTGGATCCCGGGCCGGCTTAATAGCCTCTGCATACAGCAGCGAGCCCTGACAGCTGGAGCGCGGGCGGGCATCCCCGGGGCACAGTGGGAACCTCCACGGTGCCCAGGAGTCGGAAACGGCTTATCGATGGTCTGAACACTCACAAATCGGCAACCTCCAGATCAGAGGAGGAGCCTCGAAGGCGCAGCAGGTGAATGGGGGTGCTGCTCTCTCAGCCCCTGTGCTCCAGGTGTTCCATCACAGAGCATCAGGGACACGGGGCTGGGACACAGGACCTTTCAAAAGATGCACAAACAAACCCAGGTGAAAACCAAATGTTTCATGCTGGCTCATTTTGTTCCAGCCTCAGCGCCAATGTATTTACCTCGACATTTCTCAGCACAGTGGGGTGTGGAGAGGGGGAGGGGAGATGCTCCACTCGTTGTGGGGGCAGGTAATATGGGCAAAGCCCCTATTTACTGAAGTGGCTTTCTACTGACACAGAAAAAAGTCCCGAAATAAAGGGGCCTGTAATTGTTTGCTTCCTTTTGCTTTTTTGGTTACAACAGTAAAAACTGTCCTTCAAACAGAGTCCCAACGGACATCAGAGCTTGACAATGACGAATGGGGAACAGATGTTTCTGGGCCATCAGAATGGCAGCTTCCTCCTCGACACGTGGGCTCCGGGACGCAGGGAGGGGTCACTGATCGGCCTCGGAGGCCAGACGGGCTGGCCCTGGTGGCCGGTGCTGGGGATGCGAGGGCGTGAGGACCCGGGGCGCCCGGCTTCCCCTGTCTGAGTTGGGCAACTCCAGGCTTTTAACTGCCTTGGGAATGGGGGGGTGTGCCTTGAATGAGGAACTAGGACAAGCCCTGATTTCCCAGCAGGGGATGGCCCAGCCGGCAGTGTTTTCTCTCCCCCAGGCCCGTGGAGCAGGTCTCAGGACCTCTGAGCCAGCTCAGCAATTCTTAGCCACCATTGAAGGGGGGCCACCCTGCTCACTTTCCTGTGTCACTTCGCTCCCCACCCCACTGTGTGGCCAGTGTGTGGAGGCTGGCAGAGGGGGTGGGGGATAGGGCGAATAACCAGGGTGGCCTCCTCCTCCAGGGCCTCCCCTGCCCCATTCAGCACCTGCCTCATCCCCAGGCTACCCCCAGCTTCTGAGGTTCCCCTACACTCAAAACCACTCCCTTGCCTGGCAGCGAAAGAGCAGAGCGGTTGAAGATGCCCCACACGTCACCTTCCCCTCCACACTCACAACATCCCCTGTGGCCAGTGGAGGCTAGCTGCTCTTTCATTCCCGTTAGGAAGCACTGAGACAGGCCTACTGTGGGACAGGCTCTAGAGGCGAGTGGGGAGGAGGCGGGCTCTGGAGGACAACTCCCTGGGTTCAAATCCCAGCTCCAGGACTCACCCTTCATGAGCTCCAGCATTTCATAAGCTCTGGGTGCCTCGGTTTCCCCATCCTTAAATGGTGAGAAGTTTAGTACTTTCCTGTAAAGCTGTGTGTGAGGAGACAGGGCCTGTCAAGTGCTCAGCGCCGGCCGCACCCAAGGGGGTGCCGGTTACAGATGAGGAAAAGGGGCTCAGAGAGCTGAGCACCTGGCCTCAGGGATGGAGCGCAATTTGAACCCAGGCAGCTGGACAGTGCGTCCACCAACCCACGGCCCCCCACACCTGGCAGCCTTCCGTGGGCCATCGGCGCCCACGCTTGGGTCTCGCTGCCCATGCTGCCGATGTGCTCCAGCTGGTGTCCAACGGGAAGGCTGCCCGGAGCCGCGTCATGGCACCATGGATTCTGTGCAGAGGGCAGGGGGACGAGGGGGTGGCTGGAGCCCAGTTTGCTCTTGCGAAGCACTTCCTGAACGGCACATTCGGTTACCACAAAATGAGTCAAGGTCCCTTTCAAGTGGCTTGCTGAGCTTCCCTCTGATCTGGCACAGCCTCCCCGGGATGGACAGGCGGCAAGCTTTCCTGATGAGCTGTCATGCCCTGCTTGGAAGCCCCTTCCCTGGGCACACGCACTGACTCGCTTTTCCTACAACAACCCCACGAGGCCAGGTCCGCTCTAGTCCCCGGTTTATAAATGGGGACACCGAGGCTCAGAGAGGTTGGACGAGTTGCTTCGGATCACACAGCTGGTGGGGGCCAAGGCTGGGATTTGAATTCACCCCTATCTGGCCCTCACCTGCCCCGTCTTCTGCCTGACTCAGAAGAGGAGGCTGTGTTCACCTCCCCGGCCCGCGTCAAGGAGAGGCCTGGAAGCTCTCTCTGGTTCCTTTTGCAGGTCAGGGCTGGAGAGGCAAGACTGTGGAGATGGAAGGATTAGAACCAATCTCTCGCATCCCAGGAGGAAACAGGGGGTTGTGATCGCTGGGCAAGAAATACAAGAGCCTCACTGATGGGTGAGTGTCCCCCTGTGGACTGATTTCCAGTAAGAAAGGGGTCACTCTGCCCACAAAGGATCTCATCTGAAAGGCAGAGGTTCCCTGGATGAGGGAGAAGCCACAAAAGGCTTTCACTAAAACCTGGCTTCAGGACGAGGCCCGCACCTGAGTGGAGGAGAAGCAGGGAAGGGTCCCGCATCCTGGAATGGGGGCAGGGGGCCAGAGGGCTGGCAGCTCTGCCGAGAATGTGCTGCCCAAGACCAGTGTGGGTCCTGCCCCACGGGGTCCTTTTGGGTCCCTGGACAAGAAGGAGGGATTCTCAGTGGCACTTGGGAAATGAGAAAAAAGGAAGCAGGTGCATTTTGAAATAAACACAGCCTGTGGAAAACCAACCCTAGCCAAGAGGGTCTGAATAGTGCTGGTGGGGATTTGGTTCTTTGTTTTTGCCTTTGTCATTGATGTTTTGATTCAGTTTAGGAGTTTTCTTCGTAATCACTACTAGGAAACTCAGAAGGCCATTGAAACAACAACAGCAAAACAAAATGGGACAATAGCAACAGCTCAACAAATCTGACAGTTTCAGCCAACTCACCCATCTGTTGAAATGGAAATCAGTCCGAACCTAAAGTCACATCTTTTCTCCCTCCACTGCCCTCTCTGCACAGCTAAGGATTGCACATAAAGGTCCAACAAACTTGGGAGACTTGAGACTAAGAATGTTCATCCGTACGTTAAAAGTCCTGAGAAGTCCTGTAGTCATAGAAACAGTTCAACTACCGAACTCAAGGTTTCCCAGACTTACTAGTCCAGAAAACTTTTTTCTGGCAAAATGCCTATGGTATCTCCCTGTGGAGCACATACTGAGACCCACTGGCCTGGCCATCTGGGGGTAGGAGCAATGTTGGTCCCAGTGCTTATTAAGCAGATGTGAATTTCTGTGGCCTAACTGTAAGGGCCCTGGCTCCTAGTCTTGCCCCTGATAGTTTAGCCAGACCCATTGTTTAAAACCCTAGCGTGTAGGTAACACCTTTAATGATGGCTTGGGCTCAAACTAATGGGATCTGGAACTGTGGCCCATGGGCCAAATCTGGCCCACTGCTTATCTTTGTAAATAAAGTTTTAGTGGCACATAGCCACTCCCATTCCTTTACAGACTGCCTACGGCTGTTTTTCATTACAGTGGTAGAGTGGATGGTTGTGACAGCGACCCTAACAGCCTGAAAAGTTGAAAAAATTTATTATCTGACCCTTCAGAGAAAAAGCTTGCTGAACCCTTGTTTAGAGGGAGAAAAAAAAAAAAAACAACCAACAACAAAACCCACCTGAAATATTAATTCCATGAAGCCTGAATATCATGGAAATTTTAGATTCTAAATCCCTGTAATTTGGGCCAATCCAGGTTCTGTGTTCAAGTGGTTGATGTAACTGGCCCACACAAGGGTTCAAGTGTAAAGGTGTGTGTGTGTGTGTGTGTGTGTGTGTGTATGTGAATGAAGAGGATGCAAGTAGGAACGGAGGTCGGGGAGGGAGAGAGGTTTTATTGTTCAAGAATATTGAATTTGGAGTCAGATTCCAGCCCCATCACTGGGCAAGTTATGTCACCCAATAAGCCTGCTTGATTATGTGTGAGAAACATGGAGATAATGTCTTTGGCTGGACAGGGTTGTTGTGGACAGCGAATGAGAATGTATATGCAGAGTCCCTCCGCCACCTCACAGAGGACTCAGCCTTTCTGATTAAGTGTGCCCAGCGTGTATTAATTGCTCAACAAATACTATTCCTATCCAGGAATCATTCACGGGAGCCGTATTCAGGGGGCAGGCAATATCTGGGTGAGACAAACCCCCCTTTCTTTCCTGGTTGACTGTTAGGTGCTAATTTGGGTCACTTCCCAAGGGTGACCTTCAGCCCCATTCCTAAATGCCGAGTGAGGGCATTGATGCTTTCCCGCATAACAAGGGGGAAACGCCTTGTTCCATGTACATGTACATGGCGTACATGTAACGCCATGTACAAACCACCCAGCACCCAGGAAGCAGATGGTCCAGTGAGTGTAACCCACAGACTGAAGATGAGCCATGGGCAAATGGCAAGGTGCGAGTGGCTTTTACGCTGGGATTCACAATGAAACATTTGGGATTCCAGGGGGCAAACTTGAACAGACCTGCCCTCTGTCAGCCGGCGAGGTCTGTCCGGAGAGACGGTAGTGTTTATCTGCCACAACCTTTAGTTTTTATGGCACTCAGCTGCCTTGTATATTTAATAGGGAAATTTGCTGAAGTGGTTACTAAGCCACGCAGAGAAAAAGGAAGGGAGTGGGGAGCTGCTCTCCGACCCCGAAGTTGGCAAAGTTGCCTCATTAATCAGACCTGTGCTAGGATACAACGTTATTCATGTTTAGGGCATTAAAACTCGAAGCTAAAATTGTAGCAGGAGGTAATTTGAGTACATGCAGCCTGTCTTTCTGCAACAGATTTATGATGTTTACTCAACAATGGATGGGAACTTTCGGGGAGAGAAGGATTTCCCCCGTCCTTTTCAAAAATACATCGTCAGCCCACAGTGATCAAGTTCCCAATTTTTGTGTGTGCACAGCCTTTAAAAAAAAAGTCTGTAGGGGTGCTAAGAGCAGATCCTGTATTTCTGTATTTAATCTCCACCGCTCTGAGCTCAGTTGAAGAACAGATTGGAATGAGCCGTCTGCAAGACAAGTGGTTCTTGACATGCTCTCAGACTGCACTGCTTGGCCTGAGATGTTCTACAAAGTACCACCCGCCCAGGCCCCGATCCTGATAAGGGGCATCTTGCAGGGGGCCGCCCCACAAGGGACTGAGAGAATTCCCGGCAAAAACCTCCGGGTTCCATGCTAAAAGGTGGCTTGTGGGTGCATCGTGGTTCTAGTTCCGGGAGCTGATGGCTGGTGACTTCAGAAGAGTGAGACCTCCCATTTCCCAAGGTTTCCCACCTCCTTTCTCTGCTGAACCTCAGAAAGCACGAGCTGCCTCTCACAGAGAGAAGGGAGAGGCAGGGCCGCTCGGAAGGGAATCCCTTTCCAGAAAATTCCTTCACCACGCAGCAGGAGGAGCGGTCATCCTGCCCCCTGACGAGGAAGCGATGAAGCGTGTGAAACCGGAAGCACTCAGGAGCACGCATCTTCTCACCTGGCGGCAGGTGAAGTGGGAGTCAGGCATGCGTGCCTATTCTGGCCCTCCTGGTCTTTAGTTGCACAGCTTTGCCTCCGACCCGCTGGATTGGTGGTCCACTAGGGACAATAATACCCATCAGATAGGATTGTTTCACAAACTAAATTGATATTTTTAAACAATTTGGTTAAACAAACCCACTCTGAGTACCAGCTTTGCTACTTCCTGACTGGATCACTTTGGGCAAGTTGCTTGCTCATTCTGAGCCTTCACTGCTCTACCCTAAAATGAGGATAAAGCTATGACTGGCCCCACGGGGCCATGGATGAGGGTGTGGAAGTGCTTTTTAGAAGAAAACAAGCTGGGGCACCTGGTGGCTCAGTCGTTAAGCGTCTGCTTTTGGCTCAGGTCATGATCCCAGGGTCCTGGGATCGAGCCCCGCATCAGGCTCCCTGCTCAGCGGGAAGCCTGCTTCTCCCTCTCCCACTCCCCCCCTGCTTGTGTTCCCTCTCTCACTGTCTCTCTCTCTGTCAAATAAATAAATAAAATCTTAAAAAAAAAAAAGAATACAAGCTTATAGATTTTCAATAAATATGAGATCCCTGTCTCAATTTGATAGAAAGATGCATTTCTTTTTGAATTTGGGGTGAGGGTGGGAATTAGAGATTGAATTTTATGCCTAAGTCAAAAATGTTGGCGTAAAAAGCTAAAAATCCTTCTATGATACAGGCACGGAGGGGATCTACATGACACTCCAATGTTACTCTTAGACAATCGGAAAGCCTGACTAAAGGGAAAATGGCAATTTCACAACATTTTCCTTCCCAGGGTCTCTGTCTTTCTAGTACTGGGGTGTTTGTTTGTCTCATCATTTAAACCAGTGTGGTGCAACAGATTTAAAGTAGGCGTGACTTTTTGGCCTCCAGTAAACACTAGAATTTCCCTGTTTGAACTAAATATAAAATTCATGAAGTTAGATTCAAGGACACAGGCCCGCCCCGCTACACTAAACAAGGCTTTTTCTAACGGGGGGGAGGGTAGGTTAGGAGAGGGAAACTAAAGTAGCTTCAAGTATGACTAGCAGTTGTAATGAAGTACTGGGGAAGATTTATTTGTCGATGGAAGGAATACTTGCAAATCTACCTTTTTTTATAACGGGGCACGCTCATGCATACACCACAACTCACATACAAGTATTTGCATAATTTTGCAAAAAGTTTCAACGTAGAAACACACACAAACACAGAGAAATTATATTTAGCAACACTACCCATGCAGCCTTTGCCTTAAAAATACCTACTTTACCATCTGGCTGGAGAATCACTGGCCGGGTCATTATCTAGGAACCCAGAGAGGAGTGGGCCTTGTAGAAACTAGAACCAACCAGCCAACAAGAACAGTGACAACAAGCACCACCACAACAAAATGACTTTTTCAACACTCTAAGGTGCATTGTAAAACAGCCCCCAACTTTCCAATTTAAATAGTTCAAAATGAATCAAGGGGAAGAAAAAGACAGCATTCATCACACACAACTGAACTTCTCAAAAATATCTTATTAACACAGCCTTCCAAATAAATCCTCAAACTTACCAGTCTCAACAAACTTTGCATTGACTGATGCTCTTGTCAACTAGAAAGGATACAGATGGGGAAATGAGTGACATTTCCATTCTTTACTGTTTACCTGATGTCCCACCTTGTTTGCTTTGAGAGAGAGGCTGTTTGCAGAGCCACTGGAATGTGTGGGACAGTTTGCTGGTAATGCCAGTCAGGCCTTCCAGAACTAAACCTCCAAATGAATTGCAGAGGACGAAGACCTTGAGTTCTGTTTTTCTGCAGAGTTGACTCATATGTGTGTGTTCATAACATTTAAAGAAGTAATGTGCCTGGAGAACAGGAAGGGAGCTGCTTTACAAGCAAAGATAAGATGTGATTAGAGTATGAGGTTGATCAGATAAAGATACCACACACACAATTTGGATTTTAGCCGGTTCTTTAATTTATTCTGAAAGGAAAAGGAGGGGAGAAGGATGGGGACCAAGAGCGTTAAGAGTTGGCTTCGCACGAGCTGCCTCTCTTAAACACATTTTGTGGTTTGTTTCAATCCCATCTTTAAAAAAGATGCGGCCATTCGTTTCCTCTTCTCAGCTTCCCTGTCCTCCCCTTCATCCTTCTTCTAAGAAGGCAGGTGGAAACTCCTTTAGAAGTCCTATCTGCACCACCCTGACTTAGAAGACTTGAAACATTTATTCTCAATGTCCTCGGTTTACCCGCCAATGGAAGCATTACTGGAAAGAGATTCCACCAGCATTCAACTAATAGTCACAAATATTGCAAGTATAAATAGTGAGGAGTGGGAGAGTCATTCCAAGACTGCAGTCCCCAGCAAGTCTTATGAATCCAAGTGATGTGCCATCATCTATTATGATGTTGGTGAGACTCCATCACAACTGGGCACAGAGAGGGTTTCTTTTTTCCCTCTAACTATTTCAAAGCACATTATGGATCCTGTGGTCTTTTTTTTTTTTTAACTGTTTTATTTTAATTCCAGTACAGTTAACATACGGTATAATGTTAGTTTTAGGTGTAGAATACTCAACCAGTTCCATCCATCACCCATTGCTCATCATGACAAGCACACTCCTTAATCCCCATCACCTAGTTCACCCATTCCCCCCCCTCCCCTCTGGTAACCACCCATTTGTTCTCTACAGTTAAGAGTCTGTTTCTTGGTTTGTCTCTCTCTTTTCCCCTTTTGCTAGTTTGTTTTGTTTCTTAAATTCCACATATGAGGGAAATCATATGGTGTTTGTCTTTGACTGACTTATTTTGCTCAGCATTGTACTCTCTAGCTCCATCCCTGTCATTGCAAATGGCAAGATTTCATCCTTTTTTATGGCCGAATAATATTCCATTGTGCATATATACCACATCTTCTTTACCCATTCATCTGCCGATAAGACACTTGGGCTGCTTCTGTAGTTTGGCTATTGTGGACATTGCTGCTATAAACATCGAGGTGCATGTATCCCTTTGAATCGGATCTTGTGTCTTAACAACACCTGCATGAGGCTTGAAAGCCAAAAAGTCGTATCTTCATTTAATAGTTAAGGAAATCACAGGGCAGAGGTCAAATGACACTTACAGGTGGAAAGCTTATGCTAGAATCTGGGTCTTCCTTGCTCCAGTTGGTTCCCTCTCTTTGTTCTCATTGATCACAAAATATTCTTAGACAATCCATTGGCAGGGACAGTGTTTGTCAACGAAATAGCTGCCAGATGCCTACCTGGGGAGAGAAAGGTAGCACCTTGCATATTGCAAAGCTATCTTAAGGCTCGCTCTGAGGCCAGGACCTTGGATGCCCGTTGACTTCCATTCCAAGACCTCAGAGGTTACAACAGATGGAAAGGGAGAGTAGGACCAGAGTCCACAGGGAAATGAAGAGTGGAAAAGTTTCTAATTAGAAACAACTTGGGGGTGCCTGGGTGGCTCAGTTGGTTAAGCGACTGCCTTCGGCTCAGGTCATGATCCTGGAGTCCTGGGATCGAGTCCCACATCGGGCTCCCTGCTCAGCAGGGGGTCTGCTTCTCCCTCTGCCCTCGTCCCTCTCGTGCTCTCTGTCTCTCATTCTCTCTCAAATAAATAAATAAAATCTTTTAAAAAAAAAAAAAGAAACAACTTGGACTTTGGTTGGAATGTTGGGTTGTTCTTCTTGTCTCAGAAACCTATAGAATGACTTCCCTCCCTCCACTGTCTTTATAAGTTTTACAATTTTTGAATTGGCGTTATTTACACATTTTAAAGTTTTCTGTTTCATAAAGTCAGAAAAGAAATTTTTGGTGGCCAAATGTCTCCTGAAAAAGATCTTGAGAAGCAAAATAATGAGGTTTTCAATCATGCACAAGACCGACAATTAGCTAATAAAAATCCTTTTTTTCCCCTATTTCCTCAAAAGTCAGTTCTCAGAAAAATAATCATTTACTGTACATACCCTGTTTACCAGCAAGGTTAAAAGTTCAGGCAAAGAAAGACATCAAAGTATTTACATTAAAGCAGATCCATGTTTCTATATGGTATCTGCTCTGCACATTCGGGACGGGCCCCATCAAGATTGTGGAGAGCAGAGGACGCAGTGTTCTGGAAGGCTGGCCCTATGTTTCTCAGGCTCTTTCTAAGAGTATTCTCTTTTCTGAGACTGCTGTCTCTGCTACCCCCAGCTTTTTAGATCTTTTCTTCCTTTTGATATTTTACATTTTACAGCTTAGGTCATTAGGATGCCACCAGAGTATTTTTACTGATGGCATGTTTCTATTAGTTCCTTGGTACATTTATTTTTTTAAATCCTCAATTTTTACAAATTAAAATAATAACAATAATAGTCACCATTACTGACTCTGTCCTTTGTGCTTTCATACATTATTGCAAATACCCTCCCACACTGACATGGTGAATTCAGCAACTGAAGCTCAGGGACCCAACCGCTCGCCAGAGAGCATGCAGGCCAGAGCAGGGGCGCATCTGACTGACTTCTATGATTTCTGGAGTCTCCGTTGCTCCGACCCTAAAGGAGGGGCCGCAGCACTGACCATGTCTTCAGAAATACTTTGCTGGGTCACTCTTGTTTCAAGAAGAGACAGGTCAAGGGAAGTCAGGTGGCCTTTTTTCTAACGGGAGCAATGCTCTTCTGAGGGACTGCATGTGAGGGCTGGAGCAGGGGCCAGGTGAGCAGTAGGCCGGGCACCGACTGCTCTGGGGGCCGGGGGGGCCACCCGCATCCGTTGGCAGCATCTTGCAGCCCAGCAGATCCCCGTGGAGCTCCGGCCGTGACCAGGAGAAAGAGGCCAGCATGGTTGTCCTCGGGCACCTGTGCAAGACGAGGCATTGCTGTGGAGACTTGGTGTTGGAGAAGGGACTCATCTATCCCCCAGCATGGACAGCAGATGTGAAACTTGAGGCCCGAAGCTCCCCTCGACTCCCCTGTGTCAGCCAGCAGGGCAGAAGGAAGGGGCTTCTGTTCGGGCGATTCTGCCCTGGGCCCATCCTTCCTGGCTTAGTCGTGCCCTCAAGGGCTCCGGGTGCAGGTGGTTCAGAGCCTGCACTCCCCAGGCCCCGCTGGTACCCCCGATCCTCCCATCCGTGCCCCTGCGGGAGTGGCTTCCCCTCCTGGGGGGCAGAGGCCTCCCCTTCTGGTCGTGTCATGTGGAGTTCTGCGTGGGGGTCTGAAGAGAGCCTGCCAATAACCCCTGAGGGCCCACACTTCTGCTCCCCCTCACACCCACTGCACACACAAACACACCCACCCCCCGACACTCATACCCCCTCATCAGCACACCCCGGGTACACACACACATCGTAGACGCCCCCCCACGCCCTCACCCATGCCACATGTGCACGCTGCGCGGATACCCACCGCACACACCCCTGCACGTACGCAGCTGCTCATGCACCAGACACCCACTGCCAGTCGCCCACGACACACACAGACCACACATGCACACACTGAACACACACACATGAGCTACAGACAACCTGCGCTCACACCCCACACGCACCATGCCTACATCCAGCCGCATACGCACCACACGGGGACCTTCCCCATGCACCACACACAGCACACACAGCAAGACCCATGGCCAACCTACAGGACGCCCGTGTGCACACACCCACCCCACACACGTACAGGGATGCCCACACTCACACCACCCCCGCAGGCACGTAAGCACACACACACACACCACAGATACACCCCCACACAGTACCCACATGACCACACCGCACACCTCCATATTACACACACACACGCACACACACGCACACCCTCATTCTCACACCCCCATTGCTGACTCGGCTAATTCTAGGGCAGACCGCCGGAACCGTAGGCGGACTGCCGAACAGCCTTCCCTCTCAAAGAGATGGCACGTATGTGGAGGAGTGACTGTCTGTAAGGTGACTTCTTGAGGAAATAAAAAAGCAGACATAAGGTAAGCTACGGTAAAATGACCGATTACAGAGCTGTGTGCTGCCGCCTCTGAGGTTCCAAAGATAACAAAAATGGAACCAGAGCGGCTCAGGGCCGGAAGGGGCGCACCAACGGTTTCAGATGATACATTTCCCTCCTCATTTTTGCTTCTCTCTCAAAGGGCAGCAACCACCCCTTCTGGTGGTCTACCTCTTTTCATGGTCCCTTAGCCCCATCCCCTTCTCCATCCCGATGACTCTCAAACAGCCTCACTGTTAGCTGGGACCCCCAGGAGCCTCTAACTGATTCCCCCCCCAGGCCCCCCAGCCAGCTTCTCAGAAGAATAAAGACCAAATTCACTTTACCAACATTGACTCACCACCTACGTAAGGCAGGCATATGTTGGGCTTTGGAGGTAAAAGGTGTTACCACAGAGCTCTGACCTCAAGGGGCCCAGAGAGCAGAGCTAGCGGCTGTGCTCACCGGGCTTCTGGGGTCTTGTTAAAATGCAGATTCTGGTGTCGGGGCCAGGGTGGGACCTCTGCTTTTTACCCTCCAGCTGCACCTTGAGCGGTAGGCAGTTTTCAGGAACAAGAGTCTGCGAACATCCGGGCCCGCTGGGAAGGACCCTCACGCAGCTGTGGCACGCACGGGGCAAGGCCAGCAGGGCTGCCGGCGTGCACACAGGCAGGGGCTCAGGTGGCCGCCACACCTGCTCCCAGTCCTGCCACAGCCAGAGGGGCACCCGGGACTCTGCGTGGGTCACTTGACTTCCAATTGCCCTCTGTTTTCAGTTGTGCTCTGCTGTCTCTCTTCCAACCGTCCCTTACTAGTCACACTCCTTTGTGAGGGAAAATGGCTTTGCTTTTCCGTATTTATAAAATACGAAGCAGCAGCATGGTCGGAGGATGGGGGAAGCCAGACTACTCTGGATTTAAATCCAGGATGCACTAATTTTGTGATATGGAGCAAACCAAAACTCCGTTTTCTTAACTGAAATGAAAGAATAATAATCCCACCTCTGGGGCCTGTTACGAGGACTGGAAATACAGCTGACCGCATGGGTTTGAACTGGGCAGGCCCACTTATACTGGACTTTCTATAGGACACTATTGCAGTGTATTTCCCCTTCTTCCTAATTTTCTCAATAAGATTTGTTTCTCTAGCTTACTTTATAGTAAGAACACAGTATATAATACAAATAACATATAAACTAGGTGTGAATCCACTGTCATGTTATCGGTAAGGTTTCTGGTCAATAGTTAAGTTTGGAGGAAGGCAAAACTAGACACAGATTTTCAGCTGTGTGAGGGCGTGGTGCCCATAACCCCCGTGTGGTTCAAGAATCAACTGTAATGCGTGAACACCAAAAGTTGTGTCCTGAGCAAACTAAAGCCTCAGATGGTAGCTGGGATTATTCTCAAGGTACATGTTTATTAATCCCTGTACTTGGGTGATCGTCACTGGACATATAGTACCGTACAGCTGGGGAAAGTGAGGCAGGGACACCAGGCCAAAGGAGTGCGTGTCCCGTCCCAGGCATGGGGACTCAGCATGGCTTTCGAGGTCCTGCTAAGTCACGCAAGAAGGGAGACAGAGACGCGATTACAGAAGGGAGAGGAGAGTGCACAGGCATACCTCCAAGAGGTCATCCAAATCTCATTGTTTGGAGACATCGGTCCTCCCTGGACACCTGTGAGTCCAGGGCAGATATTCCCCAGCTTGACTCCCTTCTGCTGGATAGAAGCAAAAGTGACTCAAAGCTATCTCAGTATTGACAAAAAGACATTTAGATCCAGAAATTTCAAGTCAAGCCATCGGCCAGAAGGCCTCAGCAGAGAGATAAGCATGTTGCAGCTCGCCCAGACTATGAAACCCTCACTGCTTTAGAAAACTGAGTCAAAGAACCCAAAGTGGGGATCTGTGTAAAGGAAGCCGGGCACAGCTGTTTTAATCACAGCGCCTTCCTGAGCCAGAGGCCCACACGTGGAGCAGGGCAGGAAAGTGGATGGTTTTCACTGAGTTTTCATCTCTGCTGGATTCATTTCTCCTCCTGGCACACCTGATGGAAAGGGACCACGTGGGCCAAGCAGCATGAGAAGGCAGCTACCTCAAGCCCTTGTGTGACCACCTCAGCCTGGGCGTGTGCTTGGAGCCATGTCTGGGCTGTGCCTGAAGTCTGCGCATTCCTAGCCTCAGAGCCACTTGCAAACATCTTAGAGATACTGGTGTGAAAGGGAGAGGATCTGGAAGGCCGGGAGCAAGCAAATATCATCACCATTTTCCAAAGGAACGGGTTCTGAAAACTACAGCAGAGCAGACTCACTCCAATTTCCGGGCAAACCCGAAGAGGCATTAGACAAAGCTCACAAGCATTTGGGAAGAAAGTGGTGGTCTCTAAGAGGCAACACGAGTTCTCTAAGAGAAAGTCATTCCATGCTAACCTCATTTCCTGTTTTGACGAGCTTCACCAGAACAGTCGATTAGGGGAATGCCCCAGAAAGTGTGTCTTGCTTTCAGTAAAGCATCTGAAAACCTCTCATCATATCCTATGTACCTAATTTACACAAGATGGGCCCGCTGATGCTATGACTGGGAGAATTCACAGTGGCCGGGACGACCTTCCCAAAGAGGTCAGGCCGTGCATGATGTCGGTCCTGCTCCCTCGACTCCCACGTCCACTGCAGGAGATGGCCATGCTGGCCAGGCCACCCACTGGATCTCAACAGCTCAGACGATTCAGTGTTTTCTCCCCACTGGCAAGTGAGATTTGAAATGATTCTCTGCAGGGGCGCCTGGGTGGCTCAGTTGGTTAAGCGACTGCCTTCGGCTCAGGTCATGATCCTGGAGTCCCTGGATCGAGTCCCGCATCAGGCTCCCTGCTCGGCAGGGAGTCTGCTTCTCCCTCTGACCCTCCCCCCTCTCATGTGCTCGCTCTCTCTCATTCTCGCTCTCTCAAATAAATAAATAAATCTTTAAAAAAAAAAAAAATTAAAAAAAAAAATTTGAAATGATTCTCTGCAGCTCTACACATGGAGAAGGGTGACGGTGTGGGTCTATGGTTTGTTTTGCTCCAGTCACGTCCTTTGGAGGGAAGCAGAGATGTTTCCAAGGAGACCCACGGGGCCCTGTCCCACGTTCCATTTCAAAACTAACTTGGAGGGAGACACTGAAGGCCTGTTTGTCACACCTGCAAATCACACAAGCCTCTCAGGACAAAATGGCCTCACACCATCAACTCACAAGAGTGAGTTGGGGGCGTGGTGCCCATAACCCCCGTGTGGTTCAAGAATCAACTGTAATGCGTGAACACCAAAAGTTGTGTCCTGAGCAAACTAAAGCCTCAGATGGTAGCTGGGATTATTCTCAAGGTACATGTTTATTAATCCCTGTACTTGGGTGATCGTCACTGGACATATAGTACCGTACAGCTGGGGAAAGTGAGGCAGGGACACCAGGCCAAAGGAGTGCTGGGGTGAAATGAGACAGGAGCAAATGCGAAGCCTAGGTTTTTCTGAAAAACACAGTGCACTGGAGGAGCACGAAGTTCAGGTACATTCGATTCTAGCCATGCTACTGCCTGCCTGAGTGTGACAAGTGATGACAAAATAACACTTGAGAGTCTTCACCTCTACTTTTGAATTCTTTCCATAATATTGAACTCTTTCTCGGGGCGTTAGACCGGCACCAAAAATCCTTTCCCTACTTGTGTTATGGCCTTGTTGTGAGGACGGAATAAGTCAGAGGTGGTAAAGTGCTTTGAAAAAGGGAAAGCTCCGAAATTCAAAATAGTATTATTATTTGTTGTAAGGTGCTTTCCCTCCAAAAAAAGAAAAAAAAAAACTCTGACAGTCTGTGAGTGATAAGCAGAAAATGATTCAGCTTTGGCTTCTGTTTCTCCAGCCGTAAGCGCAGACTGGCTGAGCTCACGGAGCGGCCCCAGTGAGCCCACCACAGATCCCGAACTCCTGCAAAACTCCAAACCCCTCCTTTGGCCATCTGCTTTTCCAAAAGTTCTTCCCGGAAGGCCTGCTTCCCACTGTCCTAAATTCTGGTAATTAAAGAATCATTCAGACAGCTCCCTTTCCAGGGCTGGGTCTCCAAGATGCAAACCGAGTACATAGCCAGAGTGAATGCCGAATGACTTGGGTCAGGGCCTTGGACTTTTGCAGGTATTTTAAATTCCTTTGGATCCTACCAGGTGGTCCTTTGAAAGCATGTCACTCTTACTACTGCACAAGCCCAGGCTCAAAAGGTAGATGAAAAATATATTGCAGGCCCAAGACAGGAGAGCAGGCCCTAGTCAGATTAACAGACTGAGATAATCACCTTAAACTTCTCTTGTATTCAGTATAATTTTGCTTGGCATCAGAGTTCACCTAGACAGAGCTGTCTGGTAGAACTTTCTGTGATGACGCACGTGTTTTATATTTGTGCTGTCCAGTATGGCAACCAGAGTCGCATGTGGATATTTACATTTAAATTAACTAAAATAAAAAGGAATTAAAAATGTGGTTCCTCAGCCACACAGCCACGTTTCAAGTTTTCATGAGACACATGTGGCTGGTGGCCACCATATTGGACAACACAGCCCCAGACCAACAGTTCTTAACCTTGGCCACAGGATGGAATTACCTGGGGAGTTTAAAAAAATACTAATGTCTGTCCCTCCACCCCAAATTCTGTTGTGATTGGTCCTGGTGGAGCCTGGGCATTGGATTTCTTAAAACTCCTGGGTAATTCTGATGTCTGGCCGGGATTCAGAACCATTGCCCCAACCATGGAGAACTGTGCGCTCAATTCTCATTTGTTCCTCTTGTTATCCTTGTGAACTAATTATCCTGCAAGTGCCACATGAGTTATTT
Organism: Halichoerus grypus; assembly: GCF_964656455.1. Classification (NCBI taxonomy): domain Eukaryota; kingdom Metazoa; phylum Chordata; class Mammalia; order Carnivora; family Phocidae; genus Halichoerus; species Halichoerus grypus. The sequence continues at coordinate 35,687,639 of NC_135721.1, forward strand.
CTGCTTCTGCCTGTAACTTCCACCTTTTCCAGGTCATAAGTATCCTAGTGGGTTAATTTCTGGGAAATGGGCAGAGGGTGCAGCTTAGTTCTGCTCAAAAGCACAGGTGAGGGGTGACCAGGTGGGAGGCGATCTTCTTCCCAACAAGATCCCTTTGTAGCAGGACAGGTATGGGTTTAAAGGGCCTGACTCAGGTCTGTGTGAGCACCCCATGGGGCACATCCACAAACCCATTGCTGGGCCTGGGCTCCGTGTACCTTCAGGGGTTTTGTCTCTGCCTCCCCATGATATCTTTTCTGTACGGCCTCCTACTCTTCTAGAACCCTTAGAAACAGATCCAGCAGAGAGGCGGGAAAAAAACCTCAGGGCAGGGTGGGATCTTTAGGATCATCCGGTGTTCTGCTGAGGAAAGTAGCATCCAGAGAAGTTAGGGGATTCAAGAGCAGAGTGAGAATGAGGGTAGCGAACTGCAGAGTCCTCACTGAGGACATATCCCTCTGATTGCCTTTAATGGTTGCCTTTAATCTTCCAGGTTGCCTTTAATCTTCCAGGAATATAAGCAAATGTAATTTAACTTAAGGACACTGATTAGCAAGACAAAGCTTGGTTTCAGGTGAGAATCTGATCACCCGGATAGCAGATAGTTTATGATCAACATTTTCTGCTAGGTAGTCTACTGACAAAAAGCCTGTGTCCTCACCTTGGCTACTCCATTTACCTCTTTACATCATCAGAGGTAAATGGACTCACAATTTCCTCATCCACCAAACACTGGTTAGAATACAGAGCTACTCAACATCACAGTGTCTCTATGAGAAGTGATAAGACGATGGATCTGGTCAATACAGAGTTATTGAGCAGAATGCCAGGTGCTGGGGACAGACTGGGCAGTAAGACAGACTAGAATCTTCCTTTACAGAGCTGAAATGTGGAAGGCAGGTGAGAGGAACACAGCTAATTAATAAATGAACAAACAGGATAACTGTTGATATTGGTAAGTTCTATGAAGAAAATCACACAGGGTCATGAAGTAGAGAGAAATAGTGGTGGTAAGTGGTTGTCTCAGGACAGGTGGTCAGGGCATTCCTGAGTAGAGGGCATTAGGGCTGAGACCTGGACATACATCATAGTATACATTATACGATGAAGTAGGGAGGGTTGAGATGATCAGCATGATTGACTGAGAAATTAATTCTGAGAAGCATTAAACAGTACTGTCATTTTAAATCATTCGTGGACATCTGTTAAGCTTAAAAGTGAAGGCTGACAGAAGTGCTGGAAGGCAGCTACCAATGGCCTCTCTGGCCAGGTCCCCAGGAGGACTGAGTTGTCCCGTTAAGGGTTGGACTCCACTGAAGGAATGCTTTGACATTTACCCATTCTAAAGAATGTTTAGTTGCCAATTCCAGGTGCTCGGATTTGAATGGCAGATTGAAGAAACCACGGCACCTAAATGAAATGAGCCTGCTGTCCTTCCATGATGAACTGCATGGTGCTCCCCTACACTTTGTGAGCAAAGCCCCAGCAAGACCCACTCGTATGTAGACTAGAGATGCTGGGTAGACCAGAGCAGAGTTGGTCCCATCCAAATTGTCTCCAGAATGTGGCACACAGTATGCCCCAAAGAAACCTTGTGGAATGAAGAAGTGAATGGGTGACCGCTGGGTCGGGGCAGAGAAGGAGGCAGCCGAGAAGACAGAGGTCTTTGGCAGAAGGCTCAAGGTTGGTGATGATTTGGGGGTCACCATTTGCAGGCCATGATCAGAGTAGGTGTGGAAAGAGAGTTCTCAATGTCTTCCAGGGTTTTCCTCCAATGTCAGTGTGCCAATACTGACTTTAGGGAGGTCTTCTAGAGCTGTAGAAGAAAAAGGTAGGGCAAACAAGGCTGACTAATAAGAGATTCAAGTTCAACACTCTTCTAAAGATGCCATCATGATCTGTGTGGTTATGGCAGGGCTTACTCACGGTGCTATGGAAATTAATCTCGAATGCTCTTTAGTGTCCTTTCCATTAATGTTTGAGTATAGCTAATAAGCAAACAATTCATTTTTTCTTGAGTTTTGCTTTTAATGAAGGAAAAAGAATTAAGACACACTGAGGCTGGCCCAGTAAATAGGAAACCGGCCAGACTAGATCATGACCACAACATCACAGACGCATTGTCAGTAAATGTGGAGGCTCTTAGAGTCCACAGCAGTTAGGATCAGGCCCCAGGGGAAACCCTTCACCTGCACTCTGGCTGTGGGCAGCAGGTAGAGGCACTGGAGGGGGCCGAGTCCTGATTTTTCTGTGTCTGTGTCATTTTCGATCAACTGTGTCATAGAGCTTCCTGTTTCATCTCCCAGTTATTCTGAAACAAAAACATGCATGAAAAACACAGGTCACTGTCAACCGCATTGAGAGACAGTCACTCCAGTACATGGAAACCGAAAAGGGAAAGACAGATCATCAATGCCACAGTAAGCTGGGGAATCAAATTTATCAGCATCTATTCAAATAGTGATAATCAACGAAAACTGCGGGTGGCGATGGGGGCCGGGGGGTGGCGGTGCAGGGTGTTTGTTTAAAAATAATTCACAAGAGACCGAAAAGGCAGATGTTCCCAGAAGCCCACTACCTGTTTACTGAAAGTTGAATCAGTTCTGACCTTCTGGGTCAGGGTCTACTGCTGGGGCACATTGAGCCTTTTCCCTTACATGCTCCTATTGACCTCGCTAAAGGGTCACACAGGACTTTCAGGACAACCCCGGTGTTTGCCCAGGTGAAGCACCAAGCACCCCTCCCCAAGGGTCCAAAGAGATGTGAGGTCACCGGGGAATTGCAGCCCAATGAGGATGGACGAGGAGGATGGTGGCTGAACTTCTGGTTCCCTGTCCTCTCCCTGTCTCAGGGGCGTTAGCCTCCCAGGTACATCCAAGCATGGTAGACAGACGGGCTTGCACCAAGAAGTCTTAGTGAGGTGAAGGAAAGAAAATGAGGAGAAGGGGGGTGCCTGCGTGGCTCAGTCGTTAAGCGTCTGCCTTCGGCTCAGGTCATGATCTCAGGATCCTGGGATCGAGCCCCGCATCAGGCTCCCTGCTCAGCGGGAAGCCTGCTTCTCCCTCTCCTACTCCCCCTGCTTGTGTTCCCTCTATCGCTGTGTCTCTCTCTGTCAAATAAATAAAAAACTTAAAAAAAAAAAAAAAAAGAAAAGAAAATGAGGAGAAGGGGCTCCTGGCCAAACAAAGGGCGGGGGTGGGGGTGGGGGCTGGCCAAACAAAAACCTTGAGGACAGCACAAGGTTGAGACAGCTCTAAGGACTATGGTTCTAATAAAACTGCTTTGCCACTTGAGACCAGCACGGTTTGGCTCCCAAGCAGCACGCTGTTTGTGGAAGCTTATTCTCAGTTCCCAAACAAGTGAAAGGATAATTCCAAAGACAGGCAGAGGGACGGGTCAATTCAGAAATACAGACGGTGTCACCTCCCCCAAAGATGGTGGCCCTACAAGCCAGCTCTGTGCTTACATCTGTGGCTCAGACAGGTGGGGGAGGATGAGAAGGCAGGAGACAGAACTGCCATGGGAGGGAAGGCAAACCCACGCCTGCCTATACCTTCCAGCCATATTCTCTGACCAGGCACTACTTACGGATGGTCAGAGAAGGAACGGGCTCTGCCTGTCTACTCAGAGCCTCCTGGGTACTGCTGTGCCCTCCACATGTGACCCTGAGGTCACCAGGAAAACCAGCAGCCCCCTGCCCCTCCCCATTTCCTGACTTTTGTTAATGGCACAAAATTCTCTGTAAAAAGGGAGGAAGGGGTGCACAATTTTGGAAAAACTCCATCCTCCCCCTAGAGATTCATTCACAATGCACAGTAGCATACAAAAGACCCTGAGAAGTTAGGAAATAAAGAAAGCTGCTGAAATTCATTTATTGTATGCTTCCCAAACATATCTGGAGCAGAACCCTTTTTACACAACTAGCCTTTGCTGGCAGGGTTCTGTTGAGTGGCGGAGATCAAAGCTTCTCTTAACACTCATCGTCCCTGCTGTCCCAACACTTCACATGGCAGTTGTGATAGTCTGTACTTATTTCTTGAAATTCTGTATTGCTTTTCCTTATATCTTTCCCCTAACCATCTGTACAAGTGAGTTAGCTGATTCACATCAACCCCTGCAGCCTTAGTTTTTTTCTCAAGAGCCCCATTTGCCAGTGGCAGTGAAATAAATACCGGGCTTTCTGAGAGGTGATAAATTTGGCTCTGTGGTATCTAACATTCTAGGAAGAATGCTGCCCCGATGAGTCTGCTGGGAAAACCAGCTTCCTGATTTGTGTCCTGTGAGCTAGCATTTTTTTTTTTTTAAAGATTTAATTTATTTATTTGACAGAGAGAGACACAGCGAGAGAGGGAATACAAGTGAGGAAGAGGGAGAAGCAGGCTTCCCGCTGAGCAGGGAGCCCGATGTGGGGCTCGATCCCAGGACCCCGGGATCATGACCTGAGCCGAAGGCAGACGCTTAACGACTGAGCCACCCAGGCGCCCAGCATTTTCTAATATGACTTAAAGTCTGGAAACTGGACCAAAGATGTCTTATGTAGTGCTTTCCTGGGTGGGCAAAGAGAAACAGGGGTGAAGAAATGCATCTGCGATGGACACGGGTACACGGGAAATCCTGGTTCCTTTAGTCTCACCATTGAAATAGAGAGGTGGCTTAGGAACTTGGGCTCTCCTCCAGTGGTACCCCACTTCTGAGGGATAAAAAAACCAAAGTACAACAGCCCAGGCAGACGTTAGTACTGAACACTCAACCACGCAGACCTTGACCAGAAGCACAGAGTAAGACATGGCAGGGCCTTAAGGATCATCTGGTCAACCTTCATTTTACAGGTACCCAGAGGGAGGAAGTTGGCAATCTTCCTAAGGTCACACTGGAAGGGACGCTGCTGGGACTAAGACCTGGGTCCCTCCTACCTAGTCCCTAAATTCTGAATTCCAGCTTCTCCTATAAGACCTGAGCTAGCTTGTTTAGGAGCTCTTACATGGATAAGTAAAGTCCATAATGACTCCATGTTGGCCTGGCTGTCTAGTTATCATTGAAAAAACTTAACCCATTCAGGAACTTTAAAAGATTTGCCCCTAATTCAAAGCCAACCACACATTTGGTTTCCCATATGCTGGCATCCACAAGGAGTGGGTAGAAACTACCAGCCCCATGTTGGACAGTCCCAGAGGAGCTTCGGGTCACGTGACTCCTTTACTCTTACTTCCAGTCTGGCTGAATTACACTATTCCTGCCCGTCTCTAGCATTCAAGGGGCCCCAGTCAGGCCTCCCCACTGTGCACACAACTTCACTCTCCCTCAGATCTGAGGGAGGGCCTCAGGGTCACACACATCACACTGCAAATACAAGCCCTCATCAGGGACCTGAAATGTAGCCCAGGTAATTTTCTGGATGTTCCCTGAGCTAGCTCCCAACTCCCGCCCTTTCTGTTCCTGCTGGCAGAGGAAAAGCTCTAGGCATGGGAAACTGAGAAGAGGCGACAAAGCAGTAGCTCAGACACCCACCCCCAGACTGGATGGTTCACTGGCTGGCTTCACCCAGGCCTCTTCCCCAGGCAGTAAGGACCAGGGCACAGGGTCAGGGAAGCAAAGCCATAGACTTCAATTGGTTGTAACATCCATAGCACTACGAATTCCACACTGCCAAGAGGCCAAATCAGAGCCCCCAGCTCCCCCCAGGTGCAAAACACACACTTGAGCCTGTTCTGCACCAAAGTCTTTGTCAACGCTTGGGAAAATGACAAGCCAGGCACTCACATCCTGTTCGTGCTGACTCACGGTGGATTCTGACAGTGTTGGGTTGGGAGCCAACTTTTTAAGATTTCGAAATAGCTGCCCAGGAGGATAGGGTGTACTCAACAACACCAAGGTGTCCAGCTCTCGGGAGCCCACTGTTTTTATTTCTCAGGAAGTTAAAACCAAGAGGGCACAGCCAGAAAGTATTCACTGCTTATCACAGACTAATTTCAGAGATAAGTGATTTGGGTCCCTTGTGTAAATTATCAGGCTTCTGTGCTGCCAGACCGGTCAGGGCAGGGGAGAGAGAAATCTATGCTTGAGGGGCACCCCCTTCCCTTGTTTCTGAAGGGGCTCCCATTTCTCGAGCTAAAGCCACGTAACTCTGAGCAGACTTAGAGCCTTTCCTGAGGGGATCTCCCTTGAGAAGCAGTTTTTGCAAAGCGTTCCACGCATCATTACAGACCTACACGTGGTTCAGAAAGACTCCGTGTCCCTCAAAACCCCTGTCAGCAGAGCACGAGTCTATCCCAGGGCCGCCCCAGAAGACACCCAGATCCTCTAGGCCACCATTTATTGGGCACATCCCATACGCCAGACACTTTTCCAGATGCGTGCTCCCCCTTCGGCATGGCATTGGCCTCTCAGGCTGGTGCTATCCGGTTCATCCCTCTCACGTGGCAGGCGAGGGGAGCTCCACAACTAAGTAGATGGTGGCAACCTGCTTCCCATCTAGCATCTTGATCAAGATGTTCTGCCCCCCTTCTGAGATGAACAGGGGCGCACAGGCAATTCAAACGCCTTGTCCCCCTGGGGATCTTGGAAGTTGGTCCACCTTCTGGTACAGAGAGGTACCTATTAAAGACCTTCCTCCATTTGTACCAAAGGTGGGAAGAGAGACAAGAGTGGGCAACCCAAGGGCGGCCCTCACCGGACTGTGTCCTGCTGCAGTCAGGCCATCAGCCCCCTCACCCTGGCCACTCTCTGTATCCTTAAGATAAAACCCACTGTGCAAAGAACTGAACTTCAAAACCATGTTAGCAGACCTATCGTCTGGTCGGCACCGTGAAAGCTCGGAATTACAGGGAAACTTGCTGTCTAGTTACCGAGGGATGCAAAGTTCTGAAGGGCCGGATTTCCTGCTGTAGCTGTGCTGGGCACATGAAGGGACGAGGCACTGGAGGGAGGACGGACACACCGACACGCTCCATCAGACATGGCCTTTTAGGTGTTGCGATCAGCCATGGCCCAGGGCCCTCACCAGAGCTTCTCAACGCAGGGCTCTGGACCAGCGGCATCACATCACCTGAGAATTTGTTAGAAATGCAAATTCGCAGGCCCTTTCCCAGACCTTCTCAACTGGAAACTCTGGCTGTGGGGCCCAGCGCTGTCTGTTTTCATAAGCCCCCAGGTGGTTCAGATGCATGCCCAAGAATCACAGTGGTGACTGAACCTCAGAAGACCTAGTGATGCTCTTGGACGTGGGGCCGTGGGCTTGGTCCCTAGTGACTGTGGGTGACCGCATGTTAGGTAACTGTTCACAAGTTCCTCACTGGATGGTTCTCTCCTGAGCTCCCCACAGAGGCAGGAAAGAGCCAGCAGCTCAGAGGCCATCCGAGACTTTCAACAAGTTCTTGGGGTGACCTGGGGAGAAGTGTTGATACAATGGGTCCCTTAATCTCCTTTTCTGGATGCTGCTCATCTGCACAGCATGGGCTGAGCACAGTGGGGTTTTAAGCCTGTGAGAGCGGTTTCCCCCCACCCCCGTCATCCACTTTTCTCCCGGCGAACATGCTCGGCCTGAGGACCATACTTGAGCCACCAAGTCGGGTGGCATTTCTCTCAAATAAGAGAGTAGAAAATGGTTTCACCAGCTTGACCCTCCTTACTACCACCCTGGGAGGAGAGGAGGGGGCAAAGCCCACCACCCTGCTTCAGAGCTCTGCTCACACTCACAACACACAGGTTGGGGGGGAGGGCACCACCCTGGACCCATGACCAGACAGGTAGGCGGCAACATGCGACCAGGCCCCCCCCCAAAAAAAACATAAAAATATAGTTTGTTTATTATTTAAAAAAAACTAACCTCATACAGGAAGTATGAAAAGAAGAAGGAGGAGGAGGAGGAAGACAAACCCAGGCTATGACACTGAAAGTGGCCAAGATGGAGGTGCACAGAGATAACACGACGTTCCTCAGTTTCCACTGTCCACTTCAGAGGGGTGGTGGGAAAGGGTGGGGGGGGCACTGGGGGCGGGTGGGGACTGACGAGGCTGGAGGAGATGGAGCAAAGAAGGGGACTGTGAGTCACGAGGCACAGCCTCGCCAGACGCAGGGCAGGGTGTGTGGTAGGACCACGTCCCATTCGGGGCCCTCTCTGCAGGTGTGGCCGTGCCAGCCAGACTTGGAGAAGACACCTAAAATGGAAACTGCCATTCGAGATCATCCCACGCATCCGCTGCCTCTCCTGTCCCACATTCTGCCCTCCTGCGTGTTTCAGGTGAAGACACGGGAGTTACCAGCTCATGATCACCTCCCCGCACGCCCCTTCCAGAAATGTCAGCCAGCTCGAGAGACACCCCCACGCGGGGCCCTTCAGGCAAGTCGGCGGCCGAGCAGACCTTCAGGACCACAAGCCCAAACTGGCCTGACCTGCTCTGGCTTGATGGACACTGACATGAGGCCACCCAAGGCAGGCAGGAGTCAGGCCAGATGCTTCACACAGAGCCCCCAGCCCTCTCTGAAATATAGCCCGACCGGATTTTTAAAAATGGGGGGCACGGGACTTACCATGTCCACCCAAGGATTAGAAGGAGGAAAACCAGGGAGACTAAAGAACATTTCCTCTTTCACACACCAGGCAGTAGGAGAACAGGAAATAGGAGCCCTCCCTCCCCGTGATCAAAAATAAATACAAACACTGTAAAATATGCACGCACTGAAAAGATATCTTGAAATCAAAAGGATTTCAAGTCATTGCCATCGCCGTCAAAGAAAGCCCTTGTTGTTAAAAAAAAAAAGAAAGAAAGAAAAAGAAAGAAAGAAAAGAAAGAAAGAAAAGAAAGAAAAAGAAAAAACTGTACAACAAAATCTCAAAATAGAACCAAAACCTGCAAATCATCCTCAAGAGTGTATTAGGAACCCATGTCTTAGCAGGCTGTTGAAAGGTTAATAATTTTCCTACCGAAACTGAATGTGGGTTGTGAAAGAACATTAAAATGAAGAAAATTTCCCCGTGGCTGCTATTTTATTATCACCAAAGCCATCAAGTTTCAGTTTGAGTTATTTGTATTTATTTGTAAAAACAAAGATTAGATAAGTAGAAACATAAACCTCATCCTAATTATTGCCCAGGAGTATCTGATTTTTAAGACAAAAAAAATAAGACCATCACACACACACACACACACACACACACACACACACTCAAGGCATGAGAAGTCAAAACAACGGAGAGGAGAGAGGGTTCTGTTGCCTCCTTCTATCACTTGAAAAAATGTATTGTCTCATGTCAAACATTAATATTTCTATACAGTCTGCGAAGATAATATGAGAGCCACTGTGTACATCTGATTGCTGAAATTTTTCTCAACTGCACGCTCAGGTAGAGAGCTTTGTTTAAACTGCAAACTGTAATTTTTGTTTGACACTTGCAGGAAAAAAAAAAAAAGGCAGTAAGAACCACACCATTCAGTGTTGCAGGCCTGAAACAATGGCATCGAAGTGCTGCTTTCAAAGATCAAATTAGGAGCTTGGAGACATTTATGACCAGGTGGAGTCTGGGGGAACCGTGGGGTTTGGGTGCAAGAGCTGGATTTCAGCTCAGATGTGTCTCAGATGCCAGGTGAGCAGCTTTGTTCTTTGGGGTTTTAAAAGAAATCCACTCGATGAAATGGTTAATCAAAACCGATGGGTGAGCAAAAACTTCTCTTCATATACTTCCAGCAAAACATAAACATCAGAATGAAAAAAATAACATGCAAAAAGACCTTCAGTGGTCTCACATCACCGAACAAACTGTTTTTCTACCTATTTTGTGTTGCTGGCTTTTGTTATCAGCCCAATCGGCAAATTGTGGCCAATTTTGTCATGGTTTAAGCAGACATTTTGTTCCCAAACTGCTTTCAACATTTGAGCTACCAAATACAGTTTATGAGAAATTGAACAAGCCACAATACAAACAGAAAAGGTATCTATCTATTCTTGCTAAATTAACCCCTTTTAAGGTTAAAATGACACACACATAAAAGATTTAAAAAAAAAAAGAAAAGAATTCTAGTAAATCCAAATTTGAAACAACCAAATCAAACTTTCCTGGAAAAAAAAAAAGAATAATTAATGATTAACCCACTGATTGGATTTTGAAACCAACTACATGACATTCTCCAGTTCTGATCACCATTACACCATGAACTTGCTTTTAATGAGACAACATGTCATTTTTATTTTACACACACACATCAATATTGTTGGAACATGCAGAGCAAAATTCTAAAGGAATCGATTGAATTATGCTAAGGTAAAATCATCGGTTAAGCAGTTATTTACTACTGAAAATAAATGACACCCACGTAGTTCATCTTATATATTAATATTGAAACCAAATGGCAGTCTTATACCGCAAATCATTTCTTAAAAAAAAGTAACGAAACTAATTAAAATGAAAACACAGGGTTTTAATTTTATGAAACATTAAATATTAAGATCTAAATAATAGAAACCTGACATGGCTTTTTAAATTTTGTTTTTGCTTAATTACAACAACAAATTGAAAATGAAAAAAGAATGAAAGTACACTTGCTAAAAGTTCGAGAATTACTACTTGGAAGAAAAGCAGAATGTCAGAGAGAAGACTGAAGAAAACTTCTCTGTTTGAAATCCTACCTCATATTTGAAGGCACAGCAATATGTACACCATTTTTAGCCTTTTAAAATACCAGCATGCCCACACACCATCTCAGATTAAACCCAGGAGAAAATGACACATTCTGAAACCATTTTCTAAAGCTTCTTTTCCTGATAACACTCAGACGCTTACAATCAAATTAATGAGTTTCTAAAAAGCCCAAACAACTCTCCATAAAGAGACAGAATTGTTCACAACAGCCTGCAGACATTTCTAAATTTTTAGGCAATACTGAGAGCATTAGTCCTTGCTATTTATATTTAGAAAAGCTAAGCTGTTTTTAACATCTATATTAGAAAGAAATGCTCCTCAGTGCTTTGGCTAATTAAATTGAGGAACAATTTGAAAAACACCAGTAGATTCAGCCCAGTATCCCCCTCATTTTAAACAATTGAAAAGTTACTTCATTCTTTTCCTCCAGCTTCTTTGCACAAATCTGTATTCTCATAATCTATTCATACTTGAAAATTCTTCAAGTAGTAAAGAAAGGAAACACCCACAGAGAGTAAGTCATTATTTCTTCTGAAAGTGGATTTCTTCATAAATCATAGACCAGCAAATAAACAGTAAAAAGAACTAAAAAGAAAGAAATTACAAAACTCAGGAAGGACACTGAAAATACATACTGACTGACAGAAAGCTTAGCATGAAGAATTTTAAATCACTGGACACATTTGTGTGTCCAGTTTAAAACCTTGGTGAGAGGCAGGCATGGCTTTTGGGGAGCTTGAACAGATGACAGTATCAGGGTAATAACATCTTCTGGGAAGGTCATGGGTTATGCTGTTTAATTCCAGACCTAAAACATGTGATTCAGACTTTACACTTTCTGTTTTTAATGTTCCAATTCTTTCAGTGCTTGGTACTTTAAAGCAAGTAGCCTGATTTAGGCAAGACAACACCACTTGAGAACAAACAAACAAACCAAAAAAACCTGGAAGGAACCCTACAGTTTAATGATGACAGGGAATGAGAAGACTAGGGTAACCACCTGAATTTGTTACCTGAAGAGATTTTCTGTCTGAGGGTTTTACCCTAGAATCTCTGCCTTCGCCCTCAGCCAGCATCATCGAATGTTCACATTCAGAAAAAGTCTGACCTTAACCAATACTTGCCCACTCTTTTAAACCACATATATCCCCTTCCCCCGATGCAAGACTTGGGAAATGATGGTGATTTTAGTCATCTGGAAAGAGTGAAACATGACATGGTCTTGAAACACTTTCTTCCCCACGGCTGTCATTTTAACTGTTTTACCACAACTAAAAAGGCCGTGCTCACGGAACAGAATCAGGTTCGCCCTCAATGGTATGGGTAACTCGGGAATTTCTGAAGAGCGGAGTGGCTCAGTACAGAAGCTTTCATTGAAGAAATAGTCAAAGCATGAGAAAAGAAATTTCCCACTTTTTGGGCAAGGGTATAAAACAAAATGTGAACCCTTCCATAGTAAAAATTGTTTTCAGCATCATTATTTCAACATGCAACCAGCTAACCTGTTCTTCCTTTTTTTTCTTTTCACAAAATGCATTTGTTAACAGCAAGATTTTAAAACACCATTGTTATATTCAGAGGCATTCCTAAGTGGAAGTAAAATAGTTTCCCCTCCATTTACTAGATAAACCCTTTTACTTGAAGCCAATCTATCATGTATGAAATGGTGACAATTTTGGAAAAGCAACCTGGCTTTAAGGGTTAGGGAAGTTTCAACTGTAAAATAGAAGACTGGACTTTTTTTTTTTTTTAAAAAGCAAGTAATAGTTTTCCAGAATCTAGAAATAACTGCAACTGGGAAAAAAAAAGAAAAAGAAGAAGCAGCAGCAGCCAGACAGACAAGGAATGAGAGAAGCCTGGTAACTCAGAATTCTTGACCTGGAAATAAGAATCTCTCACATTTTATTTTCTATTTTCCACAAAGGAAACACAAATAGCTTTCCAGTCACAAAATGAAATGTGTACAAGAATAAGAAACCTGAACTATACTAAACACGGTTGTATCTAAGTGAACACAGAAACAGGAATTGCATTTCTTGGTAGTGTGAATCCAATACACCGCGTTAGTGACACAGTGAGTGAACAAAGGCAGAGCAGATCATCAAGAGCAGGATAATTTTGCTTGTCGACTCAGGCTACAGCTAAATAATTCTCCTCTGACAAGGTCTGGTAGCACAATTAAAAAAGCACTGTGGACACCCTTGGACTAGGAAGAGTAGAGTATATTTCTGAGTCTAAAACTTTTCATTGATGTTGGCTTGAAAGCTGTTTAATTAGCTGTAGGATGCCAACCAATCTCTTTATCAAAGCCAGCTGAAAACAAAACTGAGAGAAACAGCTTGTGGTTTCACAAAAATGTATTTACATGAATATATTTTAGAGGGAGTTCGATCATTAGGTACGATGTCATCTGTGATATGCGGTGGATTTGACATTTAAAGATGTCAGGGGCTGTCAGATTTATCTCCAGTCTATACTTAGTTGAGATGTAACCACTTTGGTGAGCAGACCTTGTTTTGCTAAATTCCAGCCCAGAAATCTGAAGAGACTTAACTCGTATTTACTGAACACAAATCCTCCTCATGTCCTCTCACTTCCTTACCTAAGATCTGCTAAACGGCAAGTGGAGCCCCGGGTGACAAGCGGAATATAAGCCCACTTTCACACTTCGTCACAGGGATGGTGACAGAGGTGAGCAAACCACAGTGAACAGAGCACGCAGGGAGAGTTATTGATAAGCACGGTGTTTCCTGAAATAGACGAGGGTCCGAGCCCTTTAGCCTACTTCTTCACCGAGACTTGCCTTGGAAAGAACATTCTGATAAGACGGGCTTTCCTTCCCTTCACACTTAAAATCGTCGACGGCAAGGAAAACCCAGAGCGACACGGAGCGCTTTACCACGATTCGCGCTGCCTCGATAGAAAGTCCTCTCACAGGAGCAGTGCGAGGTCCTGGATAAACATCTGCCCTCGGGTATCTTCAACCAGGGGCAGGGGTCAGTCGCCTTCTGTCTGTTGGTTTAGCAACCAAGAAGTGATGCTTTATATTTTATCGGGAGATGGGGGAGTGAATCACCACCACTCCACTATCACAAGAATGAGGTTTGGAGAACATACCAGACACTCATCCACTCTTTTCCGAATGTCACTTTCCATTTTGCCTAATCTGCTGGGAGTGGAAATTAAGCTCTAAGACAAACGAAGCTGAAAGACAGGCTGTCGCAGCCCCAAGTGAAATCACCACGCTGCAGCCAACACCACCCCTGAACCACAGAACCTCATGCAGGGGACGGCGCGGATCTCTCAGAAAGGGAAATGCTTGTTGGTATTAGGTGACAAAAATGTATATTCAAATAGGAAACTCTGTTCCTTACCACCCTTCTACCTTCATTCACATGGTGGAGCTCCAGGGGTATCTTGGGATAGGGCAGCTGACAGCCCTGTTTTCAAAGGCCGACAGAAACAAATGTTTTCTAAAACTGCACTGTTCATCAGTTACTTTCTGTAGTTTGTTTAAAAAAAAAAAAAAAAAGGGCTTCTCCCCAAACCCAACTCTTTCATTGTGAATCATTTTGTTTAAAAAAAAAAAAATTGTAGCAGCACACTTATTGTAATGAAAAAAAAAATTAAATAAGATGATAAAAAAAATGGAGCATTAAAATCTGCCCACACAGGTTGCCGTTCAACCCCAGGAGAGCCAGGCCAGAGGAAATCCCCACCAGGGTTCTGACAGCGCAGCTAGAAAAGGAAGCAGCGCAGGGGCCCGGGGAACAGGCCGAGGACAATCATGATCGGAACCTAGCGCCTGCTCTGCGACTCTTCTTCTTTTTAGTGGGTATTAGCAATCTTGATTTATTCTATAAACCCAAAGCCCCCCGACTTCGTTTATTAAGAGCTCTCCTCCCCTCGCCTGTGCTGTGGCATTCATCTGAGAAGTTACAAACACTAGTGCACGAAGACCAGGGAAGGGGCTCTCCAAGGAGGGGTCGGATGAAGAAGTTTCACTCTCCCCTCAGCGCCAGGGAGCTCTGCTTCTAGATTCTGAAAGGGCCCGTTCTCCCCGCTCCTTTGGAGGCCGGACTGAGGTTCTGAGCCAGCACACAGAGGTCCCGGGGGCGGCATCCGGGATTGGTTTTTCGGAAGGACAAGGAAAGAATAAAAGGGTTACAATACAGCGCTAAACACTTCTGATGGAACTAATCCAGAATGGCCACGCTCGCCTGCAAAATAAAATGTGAACTCTTCCATTCCAGCAAATCAAAGGGACTTCCCACGTCGCCCGGACCTCCTTCCCACCTGCCCAGGGCCGCGGGCAGAGACAAGAGGCCAGCGAGGCAGCGCGCTCTGCCTCCAGGGGCCCTCCCTCCGTGGCTGCCTCTGTTGCTGACACTGTCCCCGCCGCGTTTATTAGGTGACACTGCGCGCAGAGCCTTCTCTCTGCTGCCGCTTGTTGCTAGGGAATGAGCCCGAATGCCTCGCGAGAACCGCAGCAGGAATCCTCACTTGGAAGGGAGCGAGCACAAACGTCTCAGTTCGGGGACAGAGTGGAAATCATCCCTAAAAACATCCTCATTTACATTTCCCCTCAGGAAGATGGCAACATCCGCCCCATTATGAAATGTATATTTTCTTCATGTTGCTGTTGACGCCTTCGGAATGGATCTCACGTCCATATTGGATTTCTGTCCTCTGTTGCCAACCGCCGTGCCCTAGGGGACTGTGGGCTCTTAGAATACTTGGCTGTGATCTCCCTCAGTCATCAGCCTTTATTTACTTTTTTCTTTCTGTCTTTTTTTTTTCTTGGAGAGAAACAAACCACATTGTCAAAGCATTTAAAAACACAAACCAAAGGAAACTGGGTTTCCAAGCCTTAGCAAATGGTATTTACCCACAATTTATTTCCAAGAAGTAACTTGGAATCCTTTGTCGTTTTTCGTTCGAATTCATTTAGAAGCATAACATCATAGTTGTACCGATGATCTATAGTTGCTTTTTTGCCAGTGATAAGTGAAGAGCAACTTCTGTCCTCAAACCCAGACTCACCTCGATTCTTGGGACATGGTTTCCACAACCCTTTGATGTGCCTCCCGTGGAGGTGGCCAGAGTCTGGCCCCTGCTGGCCACTGTGACTCACTCAGGAGTTGGCGGAGATGGTGTGAGCTGGTCTCTCTCTAGACGCTACCGGCCCACACTTAATACAAGTCCAAATGTCACTGCGGGTTGAAAGGCACCTCCTTCTACTTCTCCCTGGGAGGATGGACCTTGTCACCGGGCAACCGTAGGCCTCATGCTTCAGGCCTCCCTTGTGTAGTTCCAAGGTCCCACGTGTCTAGATTGGTTCCTTCAGGTTCTTGGGGCAGGAGGGCAGGGTCTCCTTGAGTCCCCTCCCAGGGCAGTGTCTGGTGCAGAGCTGGCACCGGGTAAGAATCTGCTGAATGGGCTCCCAAATGGTGGATGGATGCGGCTGATCAGGTAGCATGAGCTCAGGACCCAACTACAGTCTCAGGGTTGACACAGATGGGCTGGTACAATGAGACGAAGAAAGCTGATGACTACCATTTGTCAAAGGTACTGTCCTGGGTGCGCTGTGTAAATGATCAAGTTTGCCCCCGCCCTCCTGGAGCCAAATACTCCTATTATCCTTGTTTAGAGAGAAGGAAGCCCGCGGAGGGGCGGTTACCCTGCTGCAGATGACAACTAGGGAAGAGTCTCTGTTGGTCTAGCAGGTGATCATGCACTCCTACCATGTCTCCTTCAGTGCCACTGAAGTCAGTGGCCACCATCCCGCAACCATTGGAGCCCCTGCCATAAAGGTTGTTGGTCCGGATCTCCATGTGCCTGGCTGGACCGCGACTTCTCCAGGACAGACTCTGCAGCTGGCTGACCCTGTCTGGTCAGCACCAAGCACCTAGGCTGGAGTAGCCTGTGTCTACAGGACCCGTGCGTGAGAAGTGGTTTGCCATCTCTTGCCCTTGAGGTCTTCTGGGGCAAAAAGGACACTGTGTTCAGTATTGGGAGTTCGAGTTTGTGCTAAAAGCAAAACATCATCGGACCTGGAGAAGTCTCATCGTTTCCACCACACACGTTGGTGAGCCTCGGGTTCCCATGCGTCACACGGACGGAACACTTTATGGAGGGGCCGAGCCCACCTGCCCCGTAGTGAGAATCGAGGATGGATCAGGCTTGTTCCATCCGTGGCAGAGCGCACACAGGGGAGAAGGGGGCCTTGCTCCTGTAAAGTCATGAAGAGGACCCACTCGAGGGGGTAGGCGGGAGGACAGCTGTAGTTGACCACTCATCAGATTGTTCCCCCTACCAGGTTCCCCAACCACACCTTGCAATCGACATTATCCTGGGGGCTTGCCTTTTTGCAATCAACCCTGCATATTAATGTATTAACTCATTCTTTCATTTACCCATTCCACAGTCCGTCCAGGCAACTAGGATGTGCCAGGATCGATGCAGACTCAAAAATCATCTCAAAAAATTGCCCCCAAATTAACCATGTCAGCAGTACCTTGAAATAAAACAGAAAGGAAAAACTACACAAGGGTTGTTTATCCAATTAAATAACATTTGTCTTTGGAGGTCTGTGCGTGTATAATCTTCATAATCAAGGCTAGAACATGTTTGGCATACCTAATCCAGTGTTCTGCTAGAAATTCTCATGGGCAGAGGTCAGGAAAACTAAGAGGGCGCCCTTGAGGGGAAGGCGGCTGTCGGCAAAGCAAGAAGAGTGGCCTCTCCATCACACCGAGTCTATTCTAAGATGCAATAACTTGGTGCCATACACAGCTGGGCTGTGGTGGAGGAAACAAAGTCTTTCATGCCAAGGAATCCAGGATGTTTTTCATAGAAATTAGAAGCTTATTAGATTGATCATTCCAATACCATTCTTATTTTCCCTTTGGGTTTGCAAAGTAGCTCCCCGCTCACAGGGGCTTCTATAGATATGGTTTCATCTGAACTTCAGAACTGCACAGAGAGGCAGGCAGGGCAGATAGATTCGGGCCCATTCATTTGTTTATTGAACAGATGAAGGTTTTTTATGGACAGAAAGGCCCAGGGAAGAAGCTGCTTGGACAAATCACAGTAAGAAGAGCGGGGCTAGCCCCCTGACGCCCACATCTGCCTGCTCTGACCTCCCAGGGCTGCGCAGTGGGGCAGTCTGAGTCATCTGGCGGCTCTCTGGCCCTATAAAATACACGGAGGCCTAAGGGCAGAAGGGGAAGTGGGCGCAGGATTGGGTTCAAGGTCAAGGAGCTGGTTCCTAGCACTAGGTCTTGATTAAGCTCTAAGGCACTGTCTGTCTGGTCTATTGTTGAAGTCCCTGTGCTGGGCACGGTGCTTGGCCTGCAGTAGGCATTCCACATATGTGAACTGAATTCACCACTCCTGTGTGCTAAGTGGGACCCAAGACCACACATGCCTATGGATTTTAAAGACACACCAAAATAATATCAATCACCATAAAGATTTGGAAATGATTAGCAAGGTGATTCACGTGAATAAAAATAATACCATTTACACACACACACACACACATACACACACACACACACACACACACACGGGTAATCAGGTTTCTGGGCCCACTCCCCCACAGTGTCACAGTACTAGCTGAACCAGCCAAACTCTGGAAGCTGAGAGTGGAATACTTTGTGTAGCAGGAACAGAAGGAAAGAGAAAAGGGCAGAACTTTCTTTCCCTTCCCTGATAAAGGCAAGCCCAGGTCAAGCCCATGTTAGACTTCCTTTGTCCCTGAGTGTCCCCCCAGGGACCCCTCCCACCCAATGCCTGCTCCAACTCCTAAAATTACCTAGAACTGCCTTTTCCTTCTGTCACCCCTCCCCCCCCACCCCCACTTCCCTCTCCCGGCCTCTGCCATTCCCAGGAAAGACTGGGGAGGTGGGGGGTGGCACTGGGTCACTGAGTTCAGCCTTCTAGACCAGCGGTTAACACACTCCCAGAGGAGAGGCTCGAGTATGTTCACAAAACTCTAACCGGGGGATTTCAGGTCTCATTTCAGGCCACACTGTGGGGGTGGAGGTTAGGGAGGTGATGTTTGCAGAGAGGCCTAGCCCATCAGCAGGCAGGACTTCTCCCAGGGGAACCCTTCGACTGTCTTCTCCCGCTTGGCCTGCAGTCCCACTCCAGGGGAACAGATGGCTGTGGTCACCAGGAAGGCCAGGGGGCCCCAGGTGGCACCCCCTCTGAGACCACCCCGGGCATTGTGGCTTACTTTATTCTTTCCACCCGTTGGTGTTCTGACACCTCGCTCCTGGGGGCCCCCTAACACTGACCACATACCGTCCACTTGGTGGGAGTACAAGCCTCTCTAAGTCACTCCACAGCTGAAAAAAATGGTAATAAAATGACTGTGTTTCTATTATTTGCCGCTTACCTTGGCATTCTTTTCTTCCTGTGGACTAATAGCATAAGGGGTGGTCCCACTGTTTAATTCATGTTTTTTTCTTTAAGAAAAAATATAAAAATAACCTTTTTCTTGTTTTTGTTTTTTTTTTTAAGCAACTCAGGTACGTTGTTTAAAAAAAAAAAAAATGCAGAGAAAAAAGAGAAGATGGGGACCCAGAAAGAAAAGCAAGAGGAAAAAGTGGGGGAGAAAGATTTCAGAGGAAGGAAGGAAAGAAGGAAGGAGGGAGGAGCAATCACCGCGGAGACTGACCCCACCCAGACAGAGCCTGGAGGAAGCCGTAGCCTCCTTTTCAATTCAGATACTCATTCCACACATTGTAGAAGATACATAGAAACGGAGACTGGGTGACACACCCTCTCTGTTCTACGGAGCACTGCCCTTTCGCACTGGGGAAAGTCGCTCTCCCCTCGTTATGAAAATATTACTTTGCCTACCTAGCATCGTGACAGGATTATTTTAAAAGCAGGTCAGTACATGAAGCCAGCAAGAATTATCTCAAGTCTGTAAACATGACACTGGAAACCCCTGCTATGGAAATAAATCTCTTTGCCTGCAGGGGAAGAACGCATCCAAAGAGATGACTGGGTGGGGGGTGGGGGGGTGGCTGGGGGCATTTCTAGGCACTGTTAAGAAATACAGTTTTAATGGGAAAGTTTCGGTATTAATAACAATTCCGCACCTTATTTGGAAAGTCAAATGATTTTAAATAAAATACAATGAAATAAAAGCTACACCCGTTATGACCGTGTATGCATTTCCTGGTTGTGACCCCATATCACTACCTCACAGTAACAAAGAGGCTTGCAGAGGAACACCGATGGCCAAGGTGGGGAAACCAGGGTCTTCCCGATCCAGGGGCAGAGCTGCGGGGTGTCACCTCTTCTGCCCCTAACCACCCGCTGCCTGGATGCAAAAAAATCCACCACTGTCCCTCGGACCAGCAGCCTGGGCTGGGCCTAATGCTCCCCCAACTGTTCATTAGGTTTTTTTATTCTAACCTTCTTTGCAATGTCACTAGAACTAGTTTGCCCGTTTTTGTTTTTGTTTTTGTTTTTCCTGATAAGCCCATTTCACACTCTGATGGAAACGCCCCTGTTCGGAAGTTTATTTCTCATATTAAATTCCAGGACACGTCCTCCCTCGGTTTCGCCCCATTACTCTGGGTACCCTTTGTACCGTGCTAAACACTTCTTTTACTTCCCGGGTATCAGTAACCTTCACATATGTCAGAGTTATATTCCTTTTCCCACTCAAGTTCTATTCGGGCAAAGCTCAACATGTGTAATTCTTGAGAGCCACTAGACTGTTCTCAGTGACTCTCCTTCAGTCACCTTGGGTTCTCTGCCTTCCTCTTCCCTCCATTTCACTGTCCCCCACTGAATGCATGGGGTCCATTTCTGAAGGAGCTCAGAATCAGAAAAACACTTAGCAGAGTAGGAGAAATAGACCTTAGCCTAAAATTCCCACAGTTCATGGAATTACAGAATGAACCACAGAAATAGCCCGGAACAGCCCTGACCTGGAAGGTGATGTTTCAGGCTTCCCCTTGGGATGGTGCTTGATCTCCAGTTGTAAATGCATCAGAAATACTAGCCTTTGTGCTTTGTTTTTCTGAACGGCACTTAACGTGAGCAATGGATGGGATGGAGCAACCATTTTCTTCAACAAGATGCATTTTGGAAAGCAAAAGTACTGCCTCATTTGGAAAGAAAAAGTATGTCAAGCCTGTCTCACACATGAGGCCTTTGTGGTCCCTCGATCGGGCAATTTCTTCATTTTGCTGCAGCCTCCACCCAGAATTATTAATGCTGATGCTGGGCACAAATGTGTTACCCTCAGACGTCATGCCGGTAGGGCGTTTGCTGCCAGGAAATAGGCAAGTCATCTACAGCTGGGACTTGCGTGGAATTAAACATAATTTGTGTTCACGCCACTGAGGTGGAATTTTTAAAAAATATCAAATGTGGCGCATGCACTTTTTTGATGGCAGGGGATACATACTGGAATTAAAAAAAAAAAAAGTAAAATAAAGGCACATCATAGAAAAGTCTTGGGACAGTATGTTCCAAGGCCATAGAGTGTGTATTGGAATTTGTTTCTTGAGGGTTTAGCTCCCTGGCTAACTTAAACCACTTCTAAAAAATCGCATGAATAATTCTCACATACATACTTCCCTTAGTAACACGGAACCCTTAAGAACAGTAGCTCTAAACGAAGTATGAATTAAGGTGGTAAAGGCATGGGAATACCCTGCCAAATCCAAAGCTCACCTAAAGCCACAGCATCGAGAGACCGGGAGAAGCCTTGCGCTGCCCACTTGGACAATCAGTGGGCTGTCAGCTGTCACCAGGGAGCCACTTTGGTTTCAAACACGATTTTCCTGTGAAATAAAAGTCCCCGGTCTCACGGCATGCTGAGGCCACAGGCTGCAGTGGAGTCAGCCTCTGGTCTGGGAGCCTTCCCCCAGAGACACACCCGTCTAACTCCCGAACCGTCCAGATTAAAGGCTGCCGCATCCTTGCTGCAGGTCTTTATCACAAAGCTAATCTAATCAATGGCACGTTTGCTGGAATGAGAAGGAACGACTGGTCTGGGGAGAGGCAGCAAAGGGTCGGCAAAGAGCCCAGGCCTGGGCTTTTGCCATCACTCGGGGTGGGGGTGGGGGGTACATGCTCCCTCGGGGCCTCAGCTCCCAGACCACAGGTCTGGACTCACTGGTGCCTCTTGAGATCTTTTCCCCTGGTAATTCCTTGCAAATCACACCTAGCATCTAACTTTATTATACAGAGTAATTCAAACACCTTGTTTCCATTCCGTGCATGTGTGTGTGTGTGTGTTTTTACTGTGGCAAAATATACATAACATTTACCATTTTAACCATTTGTAAGCATATGACTCAGTGGCATGAAGCCCATTCACAGGGTTTTGCAACTATGACCACTCTCTGTCTCTAGAACTTTTTCCTCTTCCCAAACAGAAACTCTGCACCCCTTAAACACTAACCCCCATGCCTCCACCCCGAGCCCCTGCTAACCTCAAGTCTATTCTGAGTTGTACAACTCTAGGTATCTCCTGTGAGTGGAATCATAACAATACTTTTTATATCCGCAAAGAGCTTCAGCATCATCAGGACTGAGCAGGGTTAGAGATTCTTTTCTCCAGGGTCTCTTTTCCGTCCTGCCGCATGTGAATTACACTACAACAGACTGGCCCTCCCTATGGCTGTTGGCCGGAGCAATTCTCTCACGGATTTGCAAAGTGGAAGTTGAGTCCAAACATCAAATTGCATAGAAAGCATCCCTGCAGGGAGAACACCCAGTGAGAAACATCAGGGACACACAGTTTTGGTTTGGTAAAAGACGCACTTTTAAAACTGGTATTTTAAAAGTCATTTCAGAAGTAAAATAAACCAGGCTGCTATCTCATCCCCACGGTGAGCATTCTGTACACATGCTCTCTCACCACTGAGGAAAGTTTTGTGAAACAACAGGAAGCTCATCGCGGATCCCGACGTTAGCCCCCGGTGACCTGACCGTAAAGCAGAAAATACCATGAGTAATTCCCCTGAAGATGGGACGGCTGGGGCTGATCATTTAATGTTTAGAAAAAAAATTTTTTTAATGTTTAGAAATTTTTAAAGAGCCAACAAAAAGGAGAGGGAGGAGAGAAAAAGAGGTTTTCCTTGTTGATAGAAAAGGCAAATTTTATTTTTCAAATTCATCTGTTAGTACTCAAAGTTGTTGATAAAGGCATCATGTGTCATTTGTTTTGTACAATAAGGAACGACATGCATCTTGCTAATTTTCTTGACTTGTATGTTACAAGATGAGCTATAGCATCAGAAAAAAATTAATTGCCCAGGCAGGCAAGTATGAAGTATGAATCTCACAGGTAAGCTTCTATAAAACATTAATTTAATAGGTAAACAATGAAATATTAATGTTATGAAATACAGGTGAAGATGGAGATAAAAGTCACTGACCCAGAAAGTAAATTATTGATTAAAGAGCATTGTTTACTATACCATAACAATGGCAAAACATGTGAGTGGCCATATGACAGTTCTAATTTGAAACATAATTCCAAATCATCTTTACCTTAGATCTGAAAAGGCCTGATGTTGTGCAAAAACTATGAAGGCTTGACAGAGAAGAAAATGAAAGCCAAATGTTGCATTTTAATTCAGAACTGGGTACATGTCACCTTGTTTTAACTGCTGAAGCTTCTCCTGCTGGGGTGGTTACCCAGTGCCTTTTTTGCTATTGAAAAGAAACTGAGATTCATCAACTCATTCCATTTCTCTCTTTACAAAAGCCTCACGTAGTTTGTGTGTGTGTCATTGTGTATGTGTGTGTATATGATATCTGAAATGCTGCAATAACCACAAAGATTTATTAACAAGCTTCCTAGAAAAAAGGGAAAAATCTTCCAGAAAAGCAAAGTCTCTGTGTGGCACAGGTAATTGTAGGCTCTGTTAATCATCTGGGGCAGAGGTGGGAGAGGGCATGTATTTATAGATATTTATAGGAGAGAATGGATCTTCTGAACCAACAACCAAGCACAAAGGCTCTAAAACGACACCACCCGCGTCCTCCACTGTCTGGACCCTGTCCTGGCCCTGTGCTGTCCGAGGCTCAGCCAGGCCGCCTGACAGCCCAAGCAAGCACCACCGCCGGACCTGGCCCAGGTGCTACGTCCAAGTCCGCCGCAACAAAGGATTTTGAAATCACCGAGTCACTAGACCACACACCAAGCAAGGAGTGATCACTGAACGGAGAGAAAATAACTACGTGTAAAATGAAAGCATTATCAACATAGCTCTGAAGCTGGTAAAATGACCTTTGGGGAAATTCCAAACTGAAACAGATCAAATTCATTTCCAATCCCTCCCCAAATATAAAAATGTCAGACATAAAAATGTGCTGATTAGGCTCAGCGTACTGATGTTTTTAAATGACTAAAATAGCACTTGTCCTGGAAATCCCTACAAATTCAGAGCAGGGCCATTGAGAATTTGTGTTTAGTCATGTTGCTTTTTTTTTTTTTTTGATAATCATGTCCAAACTTTCATGTCCCAGTGGCAGAATCCAAGGGTGTGTGACCAACCCTTCACAGGGACTCTGGGGTGGATATTTTATCTCACACACACCCGGAGTGGGGATGAACATGCCCCGAAAATACCACTCACCAATGACTGCAAGTCAACTCACATTTGACTGTGAAAGCCACAGCAGGGGGTGGGGGGAGGAAGGTCTAAAATGTCTACAGGAGAAGGTAGAGCGGTTGTGTTCTGGAACCCCTGGCATCTGTGGGTGAGCAGATTATTTTCTAATGAGTAAGACTGAAATCAGTGAAAACGCTCAGCATTAAAGAGAAAAATAACTTATCTGCTCTCTAACCACGGAGTTCAGTCATCTAAGAAAAAACTTAATAATTCATGAAATCTGAGCCCAAATATCTTCTGTTCACAGACATGGCAGGGGTCTGGTCTCGGAAACATCTAGATGTTTCATTGCTGGAACCTTTCATTTACTGACAGGGGCTGACTTCAGTGGCTACAGCTCTTGACTCTGAACACAAAATAAAATATCAAAAATAGTATTGAGAGTACTGAATATCTCCGTCCCAATCCTAGAATGTGCAATGTGCTAACGTAAAAAACTCTGCTCACTGTCTCTGGGAACAATGGCTGCCTCACTCCTAAAGGAAGCGTGGTTAATCCTGTAAAAATCAGGCTTCTTTACGGCTGTGCCATAAAAGGTCCTGTAAATACTAAACTCAATGTAGAAGCCTTTTCCCCTCTGGACCCTTTCCCCGGAACCTTGGTGACTGTTCACACACTTACACAGATCCCGCTTCTTCCCCAAAACGGGCTAAACTCAGGGAAAGAGCTCATGGGATATCTGATTGGTGAAATCCTAGTATGCCCAAGGGGTTTGCTTTTCTCCAGGTGCAGAGTAACAGAGGAGACATTTATTTAGTCCCTCCTAATTTTTGACAGTAACAACAGTTTTTTAAAATGGCCTCAGAGCTCAGACCCGTGGGATCCCTGGAGGCAGATCCTTACACTTGGCCACAGCCTTCTCCCTTCCGCTCTTGCCCAGCCTCCCGCCCCGGGACTGCATCTCTACCTTTTTCTTCTAGTTTTTAACACTAGTTTCACTTAGTAATAAACACAAAAACAAAATGACAGCAGGGCAGGCCCGGGACAGGCAACTGTCTGGGGTGTACAGGCTTGAGTAGAGCAGGTGGGGCAGCTTAGATGAGGCCGGGTGGGAGTAAATTAAAACACCCACCTGGTGGTGGTGGAAGGGGAGTTCTGGGGGCGTCTGCAGAGGGATGGCTCTCTTTGTCTCCATCTCCCTGTCAGGGTCCCTGCTCCCTCCCTCAAATTCTTATTTCCTCAGCTCTCCCTTCCTGCAACCCTGCACCCCTATTTCCTGCTTGGCTTCTGTAGCTATGGGAAACCTGGACATGGCAGCCTAGCGAGGGGCAAAAGGCAAAGACCAGAGGGTCCAAAATTCCAGGCCGAGGTCTGCAAGCCCTCACACAGAGGTGGGAGCCCCCGGGAGACAGAAAACCCCACCAGTGCAGTCTTAGAAGAGCCGAGCGGCATTACACCCTGAGTGACAACTGCTTCCCAAGAATGAGCACATCCCTGTGCTTCTCCAGTCCGGCTCTGGTTGTTCCAGAGGCTGCAGCTTCCAAACCCCAGCTCACCCAGGCTGGGACTTGCTGCGGGCCGAGGCCCTGGGGAGGTGAGGGTTACTCTCTGAGGTATCTATTCTTGCCCATAATTCTGTCATAGCTCATGCCACTGACTAACTGTTGCTATGATTATTAAAGTCATTCTTTAAAAAAAAAAAAAGGGGAACAAGATTTGGGTTTTCTTACCAACTTGTTCAAATGGCAAAAGACCAGGGTTGTAGCTAATTAACTGTCCTAAAGATAAATAAAGGTTGCACATGCTATTGCATTGTTGCTGGCTTTTACACACACACACACACACACACACACACACACACACACACACACACTCTCTCTCTCTCTGAACATTCAAGGGAAATAAAATCTTCTCGTGAACTCAGTATGAGAAGGAAAGAAGAAAAATATATTTTCCATAGGAATGGCCTTAACTTTCACCTCCTTAAAATTCTGCAACTTGGTTCAGGACAAATAAAGAGGAAACTGCTGGAATATCTGAGCAGCCCCGCGAGTCCTGAAGACTTGAGGCCTCAGTGGGAGGCGTTTAGCTGCAGAGCAGGCTCAGGCCGACTTGGTTGTTTCATTTCTGTATTAACACCACCACCTACAGGGACTGCTTTGAATAGGACGGTGTGGCGTGGCCCATAAAGCCTCGCAAGAAAAACAACATTCAGAACAATTGCACCACATTTTTTTTTCAACTTCCTGTTTATTAGTATTTTATCTAAGAGCAGAACAAAAGTCTGTATAAATGGGGGAAAAGAAAACAAAAGCATTCACTATAAAGTCTTACAATACACACACAAAACACCTTTTCAAATGCTGTTTCATTTGGGTTTTTTTTAATTGAACCCACTCCAGGTCTTCAAATGTCTCTGAGGACAGAGATTAAGATGAAATAAATGTAATCTGTGATCTTATAAAAATTATACATTATTAAAAAAATTTTTTTAAAGTGGGCTTGGTTTCTGTACATCTGTAAGATATTATTCATTTCTACTAGAAAAGTCCACATTTTATCAGTAAGACTTTGCATTTTGCTAGATATACCCATAAATGCAGTAAAGACACAAATGTCTCCTAGAAACTTTGTGGCAAAGCTTGGGGTGTTGGAGAGGGGCTGTGATCAGATGGTTGGGTTTCCCCTTAGGTTCACAGGCTCAGAGATGGACAAAGGGCTGAGACACCTGTATTTCTCCTTTTAAGACCAGGCCCCAGCTAAAGTCGTTCCAGCTAAGACATGAGATCATTATTAATCATCAGCGATTTTTGTGAATCCTGCCTTTCTTCTTTAATCTGGCCGCCACACTGTTCTTCAGGACCCTTCCCTGGCCCAGCACAAGGCTCAGGACCAATGAGATCGAGGGAATAGAGAATGAATGACCATACGCTGACCTTGATGGCCACACTTTCTCTTGAAAACAGCCTGAAGGGCGCAGTTTATCTTTGTGGGCAGGTGTTCATCAAAGGCCTAGGCCCACTTCCATGGAACTTTCTTTTACAGCTCTTGTCCTAAACTCCATGGAGTCTCATTTACTTGGAATAGTTTCAATATTATGTTTTCTCTACTCAAGAAGGACATTAAAAAATTGGGATTATCAACACAGGGAATTTGCCTGTGATTTTTACCTATGCCCCAGCGATCAGGAATTTTATGGTTATTTACCCTCCACGTCCTGTTCTCTTGTGACATTAGCATGCAGGGCCTTGCTAGGTATTCCTGATACCAATTACCTTGTTCACATGAAGATGAGAAGGAGTAAATGAGAAGAGGCCTCTACTGCATGGGGTAACAAGGAACATATCTGCAGATAGGGAAGGCAGAAATCAGGCTGAAATGTGAACTTAGCACCGATCAAGACCGGTTTAACTGATCAGAAACAGACTGTGAGGGCTCTAGCAGAACAAGGGTCTTCCTGAAAAGTGCAGCGAGGGACTGAAAGTCAAGTAAATAATCATGATAAACAGTGAAATCTACCAGATAATACAGCAGCCTCCACCTGCTTGCTGGTTGTAATCATTGGGAACTCACTGGATATGCCTGGAACATGGATGACAAAGAAATGCAGGGTTGTTTTGTTTTGCCAAGGGGCCTCAGTCAACCCTTTTTGTGGTTAACTCGGGGAAAGGGGACTCCTGGTGGAAAGAACATCCCTGTGGCATTCTTGATTGGCAAACATAGATGAACCTGTGGGTGATACTTTCTGCTAAGTCAGGGCTTGTTCCTTGAGCGTAAGAGTGGACAAAACATTTCATCAGCATTGCTAAGTCCTTTTGAAGCAATTCACTGCCTCTAGCTAAATGACACATAGAAAAAGTTAGAAAGACAAAGCTCCTGTGTCGGCGTCACAGAAAAAAAAAAAAAAAACAACTGTGGATGCATCAGATAAATCCTCCTCAGACACAAATGACAACACTTTATGCCAATAAGGAAAGACGTGGGCTCCTGGCACCAGGAGCTGGGGTTTGCTGGGAGGAGGTAGGAGAAACAACGAAGACAGTCTGTGAACAGGAACTGTCCTGCCGCTAATTTCACACTGGGTTTAGGAACAATGGACACGATGCTCAATTACTAAGGGGCTACCTTGTGAGCTACCGTGGTCCCTCTTCCAGCCAGCTGGTCCAGTCAGAGGGAATCACAGCATTTTTGCAGGGAATTCTGGGACAAAAGCCCTTTTCTGCTGGATTTGGACCCTGAAGGACAAGTAAGTGGCCGCCACCCAGAGACCATTTAGAGTTGAGGCTGTTTGCGAAGGGAGTCAACACAGGAGAAACTGAGCCAAAAGGAGAAAAGAAAAAGACCAAACGTCTTGACCTCATTTGAACAGTGCTTATGTCAATCCTGCTGAGATGCTTTACTTACGTGAGATGGTAAATTCTAGATTTTGCTGAAACCACTTTGAGTTGGGTTTTCTGTCACTTTTAACCAAAAGACTCTTAATTAAATCAGAAATGACTCTGCAGATGTATACTATCCACTCTTAAAGGAGAGGGCTTACAAGTACGGATTCTCCCTTCATGAAGTATTTGGCATCATTCAATAGTCTGTCCCGTTTAACCTAAAGACACAGAAGCATATATGGAAAGATCCAATGAAATCCAATGGCAGGCAGCCCTTAGAGTGTCTCCATGCCCTAACATGATGAAACTCCTACTCCCAAAGATGTCACCCCAGGCTTCCCAGGTGTGACCCTCTGAGACTCCTTTTTATTACATGTTTATAAAGAAAATAACAGAAACCCAAGTTAAACGGTTGACTAAGTAATGACCAGGGACTACAAGATTTAATTATTAATTCCCCCAATCTTCAAATTTATTTCTCATCCAGCCATTTTACAAAACACCAGTTCCCTCTTCCCCAAGGATTTTATTTTGGGGCTCCCATATTCTATGCTGTGGAATCTGACCAAGTAGAACAGAATAATGCTTGAAGAGCTTAACATACAAAGGCTCTTGATTTTCATATTAGAACAAATAATGCTTCTAGGTTTCCTGACATTATTGGTTTCTTGTTGAGACTCAGAACAGCTCAGTATAACAAGGGCTTTTGAAAGGTGTTCACAGAGACTAACTCTGAAATAACAAGAAATATGAATCCAACTTTGATCAAAGTGTACTCTTTAACAATGTTCTTGATACTATAAGCTTTGGTTCACTTTGTAGAAACAACTCTAATTATAAGGGCATCTGCTGAGATTTGACATTTGATCTGCCCTGATCTTTCATTCATTCATCACTGTGCAGCTCTGAGTACAAACAAAAAGGGCCATGACATTGAACCAGGAGTTTAATGTGAAACCAAGATCCGCCTAAGCTAAGGACCAGGGAGGGAACCCCAACCAGCTTCCCACTGGCAAGGGCTGAAGAGCAAACACCGGTGGCCAAGTCCTGCCAAGGAGCCCATCAGGCTGGGAGGCGGCCCCCTACTGCTGCCCATGCACCTCCCCCTTCATGGCCTCTTTGGTCTATGAACGGATTCTGATCATGCGTACCCCAACTCAGCCACTCTTTGCTTTCCAGGGTGAAAAGCCTCTGTCTGGTGCTGGGAACACACTGGATCCCCCTAAAATTTTACCTGCAGATATAATGAAGGTGTGAATTCTGAATTCCTTTGGGGATAGCTTATTCACTTTCATCTGACAAGTGAGGGGAGCTGGTCTCTGTCCAATTGGATCAGAGCCTTTGTGGGCTTGTCTCCAGGTAGAGTTCCAATTTTCTGCTCCATCAGAGATCCCTGTCTGCCCCTCCAGGAGAGAACACTAACATAAAAGGAAGGCCAGAACCCCTGTCATTTCCCCATTGCCCATCAGCAATCCACTAGCCCCTTGTCAAGGCTTCTTGTCGTTCCCAGGCCTGGCTCCTCTCCCTAGCTCAGAGCTCCAGAGCCTTACAATACTAGTCTTCCTATGAGGTTGCTCTTGCCGTGGAACTCCCCTGCTCAAGGACCTCCAGTGTGCCCTCCTGCCTCCAACACTGAATTTAAATTCTCTGCCCAGGTTGAGAAAGACCTGTATGGTTTGCTCTTACCCTAGCCATGAAACATTTTCTTCTTTCCATCCATCTATCCTTGCTTTTATTCAACAAACATACATTGGGCACTCGTGTGATTTTGCTCAGGCTGCCATTACAAAGCACCACACACTGGGGGGCGTAAACAACAGAAATGTATGTTCTCACAATTCTGGAGGCTAGAAGTCTGAGATCAAAGTGTTGGCAAGTTCAGCTTCTTCTGAGGCCTCTTGGCTTATAGATGGCTGCCTTCTCACTCCATCCTCACGTGGTCTTTCTTATCGTGGGTTGTATCCCAATCTCCTCCTCTTGTAAGGACACCAGTCACATTGGACTGGTGTCCACCTGAATGACCTCATTTTAACTTAATCACCTCTTTAAAGACCCCATCTCCAAATACAGTCGAATTCTGATGTGGGTTAGCACTTCAACAGAGGAATCTGGAATGGGACGCGGTTTAGCCCATAACAGCACCAATAAGATAGCACATGATGGGGTAGGGAAGGAGAGGACAGGCCAGAGATGGGGACAAAGATGGAAGCACATGGTCACTGCTGTCACGCAGATATAATCTTCCTGCTCCTGCAGGAGGACAGCCCGACTTTCTCCTGGCTCACAGCTGCCCCGGCCTCTGCCTTTATTCGGCGGCCTCTGAGGCTCCCTCTCTTCCCTCCATCTACCAGGCTTTCAAGGTTCAACTGCATCTTTCCTTTCCATGGAGCCCTGACTACCTTGCTTTCCCCGAGGCGCTACTGCTCTGAACATCTCCTCCCCACGCCCACCCCTTTCCTGCCTTGCAGGCATGGAAATGCCCAGAAGGAGCCTGCACAGGGCTGGGCGCTGCAGGCACTGAAGGCTTAGTCCTTATGCGGATACAATTCTTCTTTCCCAGCTGCTTTCTAACTTGTAAATGCCACCAAAGGGCAGGAGGGGCACCTGGCTTCTCCACAGCCTGGCTCTACATCTTTCAGGTGATTGCTACCCATGTCAGAGCATTCCAAAAAGCATGTTTTTCATGACTCAACGGAAGCATACTAGTGCCAATAAGTGAAATTCCCAGGCAGCGTATCTTGATGAAATATTCTGTTTAGTGTTATATTTTTACCCACTTTATGCCCCAAACTGCATGCATGAGAAGTGACATTTTACAACGTGGGACAGGAATGCCAGCCTCACTGATTAACACTGGATGAGACCCAAGAAGACTGAAACTAACCAGGGTCCTTTAAAACATGATGTCTCTTTGGGTGTGAACAAATGGTCCTGGTTTACACTATTCTTCTCCTGTCATTAGCAGAAGAAGCCACCAACCAACACTGAAGCCCCAACCCTTCCTGGCTTCCTAAACCTCAACTCCTTTCTGAACATGCTGGGGATGCCAGCAGACAGAACCCTCAGAGTTAGTGTCTTTGCTCCCAGAAGTGCTTCATTCACAGTGTGGTTTAGTGACATGGCCGTTAAGCCTATGCACTCTGGGATCCAACAATGTGGCTTCAAATCCGGGCCCTGCCACCTACCTGCTGTGTGACCTTGGACAAGTTACTTAACCTCTCTGTGCCTCATTTTCTTCATCTGTAAAATAAGGCTCAAAATAGGACCTTTCTCATGGATTATGTGAGGATGAAATGAGATCATTCCCATGATAAACCTGGTACAGAGCCTGGCACACATTCGGCCCTCTGGGAACATGAGTGTTGATATTACATTATCTTTCACAACTGTCTGCCCTTCCCAACTGTGAACTTCCCAAGGACAAGAGCACTATTCCCTAGGGTGACATGGTACTTGGGACATAATAATCATCCAGGTAATGTTTGTGGAAATAAGCACACGAAATAACCCAATTCTAGTTTTAAAACTGTTTTTTCCTCCTTCTTCCAAAATGTAACAAGAAAAGTAACACAGACCGGTTAAAAAGTTTAAATTAGGGGCGCCTGGGCAGCTCAGTTGTTAAACGTCTGCCTTCGGCTCAGGTCATGATCCCGGGGTCCTGGGATCGAGCCCCGCATCAGGCTCCCTGCTCAGCGGGAAGCCTGCTTCTCCCTCTCCCACTCCCCCTGCTTGTGTTCCTTCCTCGCTGTCTCTCTCTGTGTCAAAGAAATAAACAAAATCTTTAAAAAAAAAAAAGTTTAAATTAACTACATAAAGCCCTCCTGCTCTTATCTTTTGGCCTCATCCGTAAGGTCTCAGTGCAAACATCCCACAAATGCCCACAGGAATTGGACATGTGTGTATCACCTTCTTTTCAGTGTTGCATAAAAATAAGTATTTTTAAATAAGCAGTTGATGGGAAAGAGCTATACCCATTATGAAAGTTAGTACCATGGTGTTCATCCTGAGGTCAAATGAACAGTGACTGAAATTTATAACTGAAAGTTCCCAGAAAGCACCTCTCTTGTTGTTATCACCACCTCCCTGCAGCCCTCCTGTCCACACCAAAGCCTGTCTCAGGGCGGGCTGCGACTCTCGGACTCTGAGCCTGAGTTACCATCCCCACCCCCCACATTATGATAGTAGTTATATTTTTATTATCTGGTGACTTAAGAAAATAATAATACAAGTCTAGCTAGAAGTACAAAAGAATTTGTATTATTTATATTGAGAGCACCTATGTCACAGAACACATGATGCCAGAGCCATTCGTTATTTAGCTATTTGCAATGGCTGACATGCAGGTGGACTTCAGAGTCCCTGAGAACATCACGGGGTCCCAGACCTTCAGGGAGGGACCACTCCTGCACAGTGGTTCCCCACCGTCTACCAGCAAGGGTGCAGGCCATCTGCCCGCTGAACACAGAGCAGAAAGAAACGAGGCTACCAAAGGCTTCTATTCCTACAACTCTATAAGGAGAACATATATTTTACAGTAGAAAATCTGGTACTTAGAGCAAATCACTCCTGTATCAAAAACATTCTGCTATTACGCCTCCAACTCACCCTGCCACTTAGGGACATGAGCAAGCGGAACAGGACAGAAACTCTTAGCTCGTGCAACTGTCAAATTACTAGTAACCTGAACGCCCTGCAATGGTTCAGGTGTACAGATCAAGCAGGTCAAAGTTGCTGGTCCACGGAGCCCCCTTCTGGATACGTTGGGGTTCTGAGCCATCCTCTCTAGTAAAACAGTGGGCCAGGAGCTACACGGACCCTCGGGGATCAGGTTCTGGAACACTCAGAAACTCACTCAGGGAGAAAGGAAAAAAAAAAAAAAAAAAGCAGCAGCGGCAGCAGCAACTCTTTAAAAATGATTTATCCCCATTTATCGAGACGTGTCTTGCCACCGAAGAAGAGACCCCAGTAAGACAGGTTCGACCACGCGCCAGGGACAAGGACAGCGGCGCGCGTGTCCTCACAGGCGGAGCCCGGGGAGCCTCCCAGCGCGGGCTCCAGGTGTTTCTTCTGGTTTCACACTCGGTGCCCCGGCGCCTCTGCCTTGCCATCCCACTGCCTCTGTGGGCGGCTGGAGGGCGCCATGTGTCAGTGGGGGCGTCCGGGGGCGGCAGCGCTGACGTTAGGAAACAAGGCCCCACCCACACAGCCTGGGTTTCAGTTTCGCCAGGCGGCAAACACCATTATGCAAATTATTTTCCTCGCCCACGCCCCCCCCGCCCCCGCCCGCCCCGGGGCAGAGTCTTACATATTCATTCCTCCCTCTGAAGTTCATGTACACCCGAGGCCTGCTAAGGATTTGCATCATATTTACTTTAAAATGTCCAGGTGCAATTCTGAAACAAGATTCTCCTTTCAGAAGGGCGACTGCGCGTATAAAGTAATGAATTAGTAGCGGTGTCAGGAGTAAAGCCCCGAGGCTAACGCCGAACTTCTCACGGAAACCCGGCGTTCAACGGCACTCAGATGGAAGGAAGGAGTCGGCTGGGGGTGTGTTCTGACTCCTTCCACTTGGTCCAAGGGGACGCGGGCCCCACCAAGAGTGGCCACAGCCCGGCCCTTCCGGGAGGCCCTGACGCTTCTAGAATCTCGTGGGGTTTGGGAAAACAAATGTCTGGTTCACGTTCAAGTCACATTTTCGAATTTGGGAAGCGCAGTCACTTTGTCAGCCCGTTCTGTGTGATTCATTTACAGTTTTAGCTCAAGGGACTTGAGCTAACGTCCACTCACAAAAAATTCCCAACCGGATACAGGGTTAGTACAATCTGGAGGGCGAAGGGGCGCCACAAAGACAGGCTTTCCTTCGCCCTTATGTTAAATAAATTATATAGGGACATCCTCGTGTGATTTTTAGACCAGAATAATTCTTTGAAGCTGAACTCATTCTCATTTCATTTATGAGAGTCACATAAATCTTAGTGAATCATTTTGGATGTTTTTCTAGAAGACGGCAAGGGTTTCCATCAGTAGATACGCCATTTGCAGGACAGTCATTTCTACTTCCCTCAAAGACAGTCTTCCTTGCTTCCCACTTGTAGTTGGTTTCACTTTCAAGGTGCGTTTGCCGCGTTCGGGTAGAGCTCACAGCTGCAGTGAAGTGACTGATGACTCTGTAAATTATCCTGAGTGCAAAGGAAATCATTTATAAAAAGCTCTTAAAATAATTATAAACTAAACTGCAGGTGGGAAACTTTTATAAGACAAAAACTACTGAAGCACAGAAGCCTTTCGGAAAGCCCCGAATAGTAAGAAATCCTCAAGTGACTGTCACTCAACTTAAAGCAGTGCCGCCTTGAGTGTGGCGTTCTCATGCCTTCACCGTAAGATCAATCAAATGTAAGGCAAGACAAAGCCCACACTTCCTTGCAAGGGATTCTGAACAAACTCAGAGGCTTGTTTGTGCCTCCGTGAAAGGTCATGGGCATGAAGCCAGGTTGAGGAAACCTATGGCTGTAGCTTGGGGCTGTCTGCTAATTCCCTGCTGGGCACTGGCCTGAGCACTGTCCCTCCACAAGGTGTGGAACAGGAGATGGGTTCTGTCTCCATTTCTAGGTGATAAAACCCAGGCTTTAGAGAGGTTAAGTAACCCGCCTGGGGTTCTGAAAAAGCCAGAACTCAAGGCATTTGTTTTTGACCCCTATGCACAATCATATCTATGGGGGAACAAAACTACCAGATGTATAAATTCTGCCCAACCCCCGAAAGCCATTTACTCAAGAATGGTTTTCCTTTCCCTGCCATGCACAGGCAGGCTCACGGTTGCCCAGCCCTTCCTGGCCTGCGTGGACACATCTGGCTAGTTCTGGGGTGTGGCATAAGGGACCTCTGTGCTTCCACACACCAAAACCATGTTCTCCAACAGCCCCGTCAATAAAAATAGTGGATGTCGGAGGCCAGGGCCGGGGGTGGGAGGGGTTGTTGATCTTGGCACGGGAGTCTCTCCAATGTCCTGGCCTGCAGCGAACCCCTTTCCCTTTCTTACCCCTGGATGGAATCTGAGAATCTGGGTCTCCTTCCCACTCTGCAAAAGACTCTTGTCCTCTCCCTTCTCTTCCTTCTTTCCTTTGAAGCTTTGAGAGTGCCACTCTGCCGCTACAGGCTGATGCAGGGAAGGGAGAAGGGTCTCTGAATCCCTGGTGGGAACATCAATGGATCTTCACATTGACTTGCACGAAATGGTACATACTGGTGTTCACAGCTATGAGACTGTCAGTTCTACTAGTCTCAGAGTTGCTCCCAGGGGAGGGTGAATAAACTTTCACTGGATGCCCTGGGGACCTTCCTGGGACCTGCCTTCTGTGAGAGTGAGGTCCAAATGGCTCTCCCCTGGGCTTGGCCAATAACCTGCTCTCAAGGTAGAAAAGACCTTCACAGGGACTCACATCAACCCATCTGCTCAGGGTAATCTGGGGAAGAGGTTTGAAAGGACCAAACAGCTCAGATATAGTTAGCAAATAACTCTGATTCTTTTGGATATTACTGCTATTGATTCAACAGGGAAAGACTGAACACCATCAAATAGATAGAACTTCATTCTTTGTGATGGGAAAGATCTAACACCAATGATTTTCAGAAAAAAAATCAATCATTGAAGACATAAAAAAAATTGAATTAAGTTGTATAAAATCCCCCTGCCCATCCCTTCCAAGGAAGGTGAATTCTGAAGATGTCAGGGGTAACTGTCAGTAGGTTTTGGGGTGAGGAAGAGATAAAAGTTGGAGCAAAGCAAAGAAACCTCACCAGCCAGCTGCCTAAGAGAAGGGAGAGGGGTCCAGAGGGCAAGACCCCAGTCGGGGTGGAGGAGAAGGGAGACATGGAGGTGAAGCAGAGTAGACCAGAAGAGTATGCTGGGATAGGTAGTAAGAGACAAGGCTGCCTCTCAGAGCAGAGGTGCAGGAGGAGAAAAGTGGCCAAGGGGAGTTTTCGAGAGGCACTGCCAGGTCGGTGTGATGTCCTCTCCTTCTCCAAAACTGTAAGGAGAATGCGGCGAATGCTCTGTTCTCAGGGCCCTCTGGGGGGTTTTGAATCCAGCTCAGGGTCAGGCCCTGGACTGGGAACCTGGCCATATTTCTCTGGCCATTTTCCAATTGCAGCCAGTATGAGTAGATTAAGCAATTTTACCACCTGCCCCAAATTCCTATTTTTTTAAGATTTTATTTATTTATTTGAGAGAGAGAGAGTGAGAGAGAGAGCCCAAGAGGGGGGAGGGTCAGAGGGAGAAGCAGACCCCCTGCTGAGCAGGGAGCCCGATGTGGGACTCGATCCCAGGACTCCGGGATCATGACCTGAGCCGAAGGCAGTCGCTTAACCAACTGAGCCACCCAGGCACCCCCCAAATTCCCATTTTTAATAGGAAGCTAACTGGAGCACTGAAAAAATTTCCCTCAAATAACTCTTTAGGAATTTAAATATATTTCTATACATGTATCCATTTCTATATATTTATGCAAATGCATCCATATAATAAATACTACTTACATATACTACAGATGTAAGGATGGTATTGGCTACATGATTTCCGATAGTCACGATTACGGAGTGTATCAGTCAGAACAGGCTAGGCCGTGCTGCGGTAACAGACACGACCTCCCATATCTTAGTAGCTTATCCCAACAAATATGTGTTTCTTTCTCACGCTGCGTGTCCAACACTCATTTCTTTTGCCAAAGCAAGTCCCATGGCCATGTGTAACTTCACAAAGGCTGGGCAACCACAATTCTGCCCTGTGTGTGCAAGAGAAAAGAGACAGGAATGCCCGTGAACGACACCAGTGACTGCCAGAGGGAGTGATGGGTGAGGAGAGGAGAACAGCTTGGAAGGCCCAGGAGGGTGCACCTGATGAGACCAGGAGCCACCCTTCCCAGGCCTGGCACACTGCTAAATAATTAGCTGCCTCTTCTCACGTAATCCTTAGTCACCACCACATGAGGTGCACACTGTCAAAAGCCCCTCCACTAATGAGGAAACTGAGACCCAGGAAAGTCAAAAAGTTTGCCCAAGATCAGACTGCAAGCAAGTAGCAGATTTTAGATTAAGACCAAGGGCTCTCTGACCCCGGACCTGGGCTGGTAACTACCCTGTCGGCTGTGTTCCGGTGGATGGAGAAGGTCAGCTGTTCCTCCGACTCCAGGAAATGCAGGCTCCAAAAAAGCATGGTTGTGTAGACTGAGTCCCTAGGGAAAGGATGGCTCAAGAAGGCTGGGAGGCTCTCAGATGCTTAATTCTCCCCTACAATAGGACATGGCCCTTATGAGGAAGAAGAGCTGGATGCTTATGGAGAGTGTCGTAGCCCATGGTGCATGATCTGGGTGCATAGCTCAAATGGAAAGGACATGAATGAAAGATGGAACGTTGGTGCAAAAGGGAGCCGGTGCCTACCTGCCTGTTGGGAGCCGGTGCCCTGCACATAGTAGGTGCTCAGTTCATGTTTTTAAAGGGAACTCAACAGAGCCCTGGCGGAGCACTTTCAGGAAGGAACAAATCAAAATGGGCTACAGAGAAACAGAAGAGTGGGGTTCATGGTAGAAAGCAGAACCTCCTCCACTTCTATTTTATCTATTTTGTCAGTCAAAATAATGCTAATACTGAGCAGAGGACTGTAGTCATCAGAGTTATCCAGAAAAACAGAGCCAATAGAATATGTATAGAGAGGGGGAAAAAAAGAGAAAGAGAAAGATTTATTTTAAATAAGTGACTCATGTAATCATGGAGGCTTGACAAGTGCAAAATCTACAAGGTAGGCCAGCAGGCTGGAGACCCCGGAAAGAGTTGCAGTTTGAGTCAGAAGTTTGTCTGCTGGCAGAATTCCCTCTTCTTCAAGGGACCTCAGTTTTTTCCTATTTCAGCCTTCAACTGATTAGATGAGGCCCACCCACCTTATGGCGGCATGCGGCTTTACTCCATGTCTACAGATTTCAATTTTAATCTCATCTAGAAATAACTTCACAGAAACATCTAAGATAATGTTTAGCTAAATATCTGGGTACTGCGGTCTAGCCAGGTTGACACAAAAAAAGTAAAGCCTCCCAAGGACCACAGACAGCACGTGAGCCAGCTGAGGCCCAGGGTGGGAGGTGGGGACAGTGAATGGGTACCTGGATGAAGCAAGCGGGGTCCTGCCTCCCGCCTCAGTGACCTGCAGCCTGCAGCCAGCACATGCGCCCTGGTGAGCTGCTCCAGCGTTCATAGACATGGCAGGTTCTGGCGGCCAAAAAGGGCAAGAAGGTAACTCCAGAAACTCTGACCCTTAAGTTTACCCTTGACAAGGTTCTAAAATGCCAAAAATCATGCTTTAGAAGACCTCAGAAAAAGAAGTAGCATGTCCCAGGAGCCAGGCAGGTCATAGGCAGCTGATCTCATTTTCTTATGGCGGGGGCTTGAGAATGGTAAATCAAGGAAATATGGTGAGCAGCTTCGCTAGGCTTCAGCAAGACACCACCGAAGAAATCCTAGAGGCCACAATGGAGAAATACGTTCAGGAACAAGTTTAGTAGCTTCACAGTTGGTTGACTGAGCCCAGGATTCTAACTGGTGTCATGTGGTGGGTATCTCCCTCCGGTCACCCTCCAGGCCCCCATTCTCAGCCCTGTCCTGTCCACCACTTCTCAGTGACATGACAACAACATAGTCAACCTGTTCCTCAGATCTACTG
This sequence comes from Halichoerus grypus, assembly GCF_964656455.1. Classification (NCBI taxonomy): domain Eukaryota; kingdom Metazoa; phylum Chordata; class Mammalia; order Carnivora; family Phocidae; genus Halichoerus; species Halichoerus grypus. The sequence continues at coordinate 35,727,005 of NC_135721.1, forward strand.
ATGACCCATCCCCTGCAGGGACTACATTTATTGACTTACAAACAGAATACCAGAAGATTTTGATGGGATAGGATAATGGCCTAAATATTCTATAATAATGTTTAATAAAGGCAGTATTAGGTTATGTACATTTGGATGCAAAAAACCCTAACTTCCCCTCTAAGTTTAGAGTATAGGAGACTTGTCTTTTGCAGCAGAAATTAAAGAGGAAAAAAACCTTACAGGATTACATTAACAATAAATGCATTATTGATGAAAGTGTAATGTGGCCACTAGCTAAGGGAAAGGGCTCCAGGGTGCTTCGTACGGTGTGACGTGGTGGCCCATTCTGCTCTGGGCTGGCCAGACCTCACCTGAAGCATCCTGTTTCTTTCTAAGATCCACAGTTTTAGAAGGATGGAAGCAGCAGAGAATATTTAGGGGAGAGTGGCCAGACAGAGAAGGGATTTGTTTATTAGATGTGAAGCAGTCTAAGGAACTTTGGGCCTGGGAATGTCTTGGAGGAACATGAGAAGAGCCAGATTGAACTGTGCTGCACCAAAGGGCAGAATGGAGATCAGAAGTTGCCAAAGTTCCAATAAACAGACTAGTTCAATGAAAACCAGAATTTTCCAGCCATTAGAGAAGGTGGTCTGGTGGTCTGGCATCTGGTCACTGGAGGGGGGCATCACAGAGTAGAGTCAAGAGATAGAGTGGGTTTGTACGAGGTGAGCCTAGGAAAGGAACACTAGGTTTGTGAAATGCCACAGCATGTGCAAATAAGAGTAACAATAATCATGTAGCTGACATTTTCCATGCACCTACTCAGTACTGAGCTCTGCGTTAAGAGTTTTACATTTAACATTAACAGCAGCCTTGGAAATAGGTGCTATCATTTACCTACACCTTATGGGAGAGGGTGTTGAGACCTAGAGATGCAAACTGAATTTTCCTACTCACCTGACCAGTAAATGGTGGGCTAGAAAATTCAAACCCTGGTGTGTGGAACTCCAGTGATAAAAGAATCAGTGCTCTTAAGGGAAGGGCCAAGTGGATTGTATTTAAGAGCATAAAACAGAAGAAAAAGTCTCAGAGAAAGAGAACTTGTCTCCACCTGGTCCTCACCTTAGTCAATTCCTATGGGAACAGAACTCATAGGAGAAAATGTCAAAAATTGCAAAGCAAAATAAAGCCCATAAATCCAGGGCAGAATTCAGGCCAAAAGTACCTCCAAAGATAGCCAACCCTTTGGAGGATAATCATGGACAATGTGAACTTGAGAAGTGTAAGCAAAACACCCATGGAAGATGGGCAGGAAGGAAGCCGAGACTGGCCACTGGCCTGGCTAACCCCGAGAGCTGTCTCCATCAGAGGGAACAATAGGTCCAGCCACTAGGCAGGCGATGCGGCCCTCTGCCACAGGACTAGAGGGTCCTGCTCAGAAAACTAGGGGCCCCCGTGGTCTCACAAACTTGAGAATCATACCCTACCTACTTGCAATTGGCGCTGGGTCAAATTGGTAGAGATGAAAATGTACTATTCGAAACCAGAAAGAGATTTGACACTCTCACTAGTAGAATTCTGAACTGTTGTAGCTGTCAGATTTAAAGCACAGAAGCCCGCAATGAAGAATGCAAAAGTGAACAAATTTTGTCTTTATAATTGATCATGATGATGTTAACTGGCCAGACATTTCACCTAGCCACTTCTTGCATAATTCATCCAAGGGTTAGAGAAATACATGGAAATGAGTCTTAAATGCATTACCTAGAGCAAACTGTTATGGGCTGAATTGTGTCCACTAAAATTTGTATGTTGAAGTCCTAACCTGCAGTACCTCAGTATAGTACTGTATTTGGAGATAGTGCCTTTAAGGAGCTAATTAAGGCAAAATGAGGTCATACGAGTGGGCCCTAATCCAATATGCCTGTCCTTCTAAGGAGAGGAGATTAAGACATAGACCAGCACATGCACAGAGGAAAGACTATGTGGGGACACAGGGAGAAGGTGGCCATCTGCAAACCAAGGAGAGAGGCCTCAGAAGAAACCAAACCAGCCTTGATCTTGGACTTCCAGCCTCTGGGAGTGTGAGCAAATAAATTTCTGCTGTTTAAGCCATGGAGTCTTTGGTATTTTGGTATGGAAGCCAGAGCACATTTCAAACCAGTTTGGTTTGAAAACCACTTTGGTTTTTCTGCTTAGTGACCAACAGTTGCAAGGATTTATATCTCTTGGGCCATCAAATACCACTGAGGCAGCCCCAGCCTGCAAGCTTTCAGAGGACCCTCAACCCACATAATCTCAGTCAACATGTGAACTTTGATTTCACAAAACAGTAATGTCCTTCTAGTGGGATCCTAAATAATAAGGAAAACAGTATAGAGCCAGGACTTCAACATGGACAACACAGAAGCACACAGACACAAAGACACACACAGACACACACACCCAGAGTTAGCTTGGAATAGTTGGAGAGAAGCAATTGAATTCAGGATGAACACTGTGACAAGTCTCTGATGATAGAAGAAAGTGCCACCAGCATCACAGATAGGTAGTTTAGAGTTATATTAATGCTGTAATAAGTGATTAACAAAGAATATTCCAAATGGATCTGGTCCTTAAGACAAGGGAATTCTCTTGCTACTTGGAACCAGTAGAACCCACTGCTCCCAGAGCTGCCCGTCCTGGAATCTCACATATTTGCACGTTGACGTTGTTAATAAAGGACTACGAAGATAATTCAAACAAGCCCTGGGGTTTGGAAGTCACAGTTTCTGCTGCTCAAGGTTCCATTTTCAAGCTCTTCTTTTGCAAAAGCTTTTCAGGCTCACAGCGCATTTTATGGATGCTTAGTAGAGTGACAAATTCTGTGTGAGAGATTTTAGAAACTGTCAGGTGAAGTGAGCCAGCTGGGGCAATGAGGGTTCTTTTCCCTGTGGCTGCTGCATGGGCTCTGAGAGTAATCCCCCCAAGGGAATTCCAGCCATGGTTTGGGCAATGTCAACCTTGGCAGAAATGTGTGCCCTGAGGGCTCTTCCGTGAGCGGCTGTACTCATTTGTATATTTGTGACATAGCGGCCAGATGGGAACCAACCCACTTCTCCCGCTGAGTCCCGTGCTGATTCGCCCGTCGAAGGGCACACAACAGGCCCCAGGATACACACAGCCTGGACACGCCCCCCACCTGGACACGCCCCCGCCTGGACACGCCCACCTCCATGCCTGTGCACACACGGACTCCTGCACCCGAACAGCCTTCTGCGAACACCGCCGCACATCCAAAGCCACCTGCCTCTCAGGGCCTGGTCCAGATGGTGCCTCCTTCGCCAGCACGGTGGGCCTCAGGGTAAGTCATCCTCCAACCCCTCTCCAGGGTTCTCCCTTCCTCCTTTATGCTTTCATTGTTCAGACCTCTCTCCTTCAAGGCCAAAAGTTGTTTCCACCAGGATTCCCTTCTGATTCTTCGTTGCATTCTCATCAGTACCTTCGTGCTTAATGAAATAATCACGGCTTTTCGCCCCATTCACATCTCATTACTTCCTCACATGATGCAGAAATATTTCTCATAGAGTATTCTGGTGTTCTTTATAATGTAAGATGACTATCATGTCTGCTCTTTCAAGCACTAAAAACGTTCCATCAGTCTGTCCTGGTTATGCACCTTAGCAGCGGATGGATTAAAATTTCAGGAACCACATGTCTGCATAGGAGGGCACACTAGTGCATGTTCATACATAAATGTGAACACACATAAATATATGCATGGGATGAGGCAGTAAGAGGAAGGTACAGACAAAAGAGGCCAACTGAATTTCTTTGGGAGATTGTCTAGAGGGGCTGCATTTGATCCAAACATAAAGCCTTGGTCTAGGAAATGTTGTTCCTCAAATGCTCTTCGTCTTATGCATGAACATGAAGTGCCAAAACCTGTGACTTCCAAACCACAGGGCTTGTTTGAATTATCTACTTAGTCTTTTATTAACAAAGTCAACGTGCAAATTTGTGAGATTCCAGGATAAGCAGTTCAATGAGCAGTGGATTCTGCTGGTTCCAAAGAGAAAGAAGAGCCAGATCCAGTTGGACTAGGCCTTATTGAATGCACGTAACGCACTAATACTGTACTCCCCAGGGTGGTCCTTACTGACCAGCAACAGTGAGCTGTCCATCACAGCCAAAGGGTGCCTCTCACTTCTCCTGGTCACTGCTCATCCTCCACGTGGACACCCCAAAGGGTGGGCCGCAGTGTGCTCCTGGCATGCAGCTGTTCCCACGTGCTATTTGGTGGCTGCTCAGCCAGTACACCCTTGAGGGAAAGAGGGGGAGCCCCTCTGTAATATTCTTAATGCTCCAGTGGGAGAAACTCTTTCCACTCCGTGCCCACCCCTTACATGGTCACAGCCATCCTCCTGACCCATCTGTACAGGCCCAGGTGTTACCATCTGTTCTGAGTTTTCGAAATGTCAGTGGTGACGTGGGCGGCCTGGAGTTTCAAAACTCAGCCAGTTGTCCGTGCTGCCACCTCTACCTTGATCTCTGTGTCCATCTGCTGCCCCACCACCTGGGTCCGTTCCTTCCTGGCCACGCCAAGCTTCCTTGATGAGGCTGCCTTCCAAGAGGGCGACTGGTCTCCAGGATGTCTTCAGTTCTTCCCACAAAGTCATTTTTCTGAAGCTGTGCATTCATCATCCTGTCCCCTGCTCAAAACCCATAAGCACTGTACACACACACACACACACACACACACACACACAAATGCACACTGCCTGCAAGTGAAAGGCCCAACACTGTGGTCTGCCTCTAACAAACTGCCCCGGCCTCCTCTTTCCCCCAAGCCTGCCCTCGCCAGCCAGCCCTAGATCTGCCACATGCCCAGCCAGCCCTAGATCTGCCACTTGTCACTGTACTTTGCCTCTTACCTTACCACTCTTCCCATCTGGGAACATCTAGGGATCTTCTCTGATTTTTAAAATTTTAATCCAAATGTCACTCTCTTTTATCCCATACTAACATATTCCTTCCAAACTTCTGTAACATTGGTATGTTTTGTCCCAAATTTCATTCTTTGGAACTCTGGTCCTATACAATTCTCCAAGAAAAAAAGAGGGGAAGGTTCCATCACCACCTACATTTAGGATATACTGTCTATGTTATGACATTTGGGATATTTACAAAGCGCATTTCAGACATGTACAAAGCATGGCTAAAGGCTCTGAGAAGTCCTGCAATTAAAAAAAAAAGTTTCTGTTAAATCAGCCTGGAGTTTCTCATTCTACACTTGACTGTGGGGCATAGCATTTATTATGTTCTACACCACTCACTGATGCCCCCTCACCTCCATTGCCACATTATCAATAACTGACCCACAGGTGGCCTGAGCATAAAAACAGCATAGAGGAAGTTTTACAGAAGCTTCTGCTTCCTATGGGGGCAACTGGCACTGGAGGTTCTGGATGTTCCATTTCATAAACCATCATGTTGGGTGAGCTACCAAATTCCAAGAACCCCGCAGCAAGTCCTGACTTCAGTGGGCTCTCCTTGTTGGGAATCTGATCTGTCAAATCCTGAAGGAGAAATCACCAGAGAGCTGTGTGTTTAGAATTTCGGTAGGAATGGGAGTTGGCTTCACATCCTGTGGTGCCTTCTTTATAACTGGGCTGCAAGTTTTCCCTAGGGGGAGTACCTGGGTCTAATGTGTAGGTAGTAAGAGAAATGGGTCCGCCTCTGCCTGGTGCTTTCTCAGTCCCTGAATGCTGCTGCCAGGCAGATGCTTCTGCCTAGGGAGGTCCTGCAGAGGCGGGACACAGTGGGTGGTGAGAGCAGAATCCCAAAAAGAAAAGAAGATTCCTTCAATCTGCAGGAATCCCCAGGGACTGGTGGATAGACACTGGGAAGGCTGTCCAACAGCTCCCCACCATGCAGCATGTCTCAGATTGGGACAGAGAGGCCTCCTACAACCCCTGTTTCAGGGCACCTGACTCTTAGTTCTGGGAAATTTAGGATAAGTGCACCCTTGAGCCCTCAGTTCAGTAGAGCACCTAGGCCTCCTGCTGGCAGCCCTCTCTCTCTGTGGGTCCTTTCTAGTGCAGAGAACACAGCCCAAGTACAGCAGGTCCTGTGGCTAGAGGTTCTTTAATGGTGACAGAATTTCCCTGGAAATTCTATCCCTACCCCGTCATTTCTGTAAGTTGCTTTTAAGCCACATTTCATAAATCAGGACCTGCTGTTACATAAAGCAGTAGTGAAGAGTCCAAGTCACGAAAGGCAACTATATTTCAGTCCTGCTGCCTCTGCCACCTGGCAGGGCTCCCTCAAACACTGTGCTCAAGGATTGCAAGCATTGTCTGGGCTCCCAGAACAGGGCTGGGACCCATGACCTATATTCGGGCCCAAGTACAGAACATGTGGGGCCCAGTGCAAAATGAACACGTGTGACCCCTTGTTCCAAAACTATTCAGAATTTCAGGATGGCGATAGCAGAGTCAGAGAGTCTGGGTGTGGGCATTCTGAGCACAGAGCCCTGAACAATTGCACAGATCATAAGCCCATGAGGTTGGTTCAGCTGGTATCTGCTAGGGACCCAGAAGGGAGGGTGCTGGGGACTTAATGTTCTCCCCGCTAACGACTTCATGGTGGCAAGACAGAACTCACAGCATCCTGGAAAGTCTTCTTTGAAAGAGGGGCTTCAGGCTGGCCCTCTGGATGCTCTTTCTAGATTTCCACCCTCTGAAGCTGTTAGCAGACTTGAGCCCCACTAAGTCTTCTGGTTTGACTCAAACTCCACGCTTTGGTGGGGCTGGGTTCCTTCTTGTAGGCTGTGTCCATGACTGCTCTTCAGGTTATTTTCACGGATCAGGTTTCTCTGGCTCCAGAAAAATCAGGCTTCTTTTCTACCCGGATGGCATGTCTACTTTTCACACTTGAGATCCAATTTTTCAACACGCAAATATCCGAACCTGATTCTCCCCATGCCCACAAGTCTTCCCGCGGGCTGGCCCAGGCTGGCCTGTATCCAGCATGAGCACCTGCCTTTCCATGAGCTGACCCCAAGCTGGATCTGTTTATTCCAAGCTTTTTCTTGGCTCTCCACTCGCATCCTCCTCTGCTGTCCCTCCACCATGTTTGCTGTCCACTTGTCCCAGCTTATCCACCCAACCCCTTCTCTGAAAGCTCTGCACCTCCCTCCATCCCTGAGCCCCAAGTTCAGATAGAGATGTGATGCCAAAACACTGAGTTCCACATTCCAACCAAAATTGCCTACTTCACCCCTTCCAACTCCCCCAACGTAAAACCCACACACTTAAAATATTTTCAGCAGGAAAAAGTAGGCTGCTTAATAAACGGGACTAGGAAAAACCGCCATCCATTTAGAGAAAGATTGGATACCTCTTCTTCAAATTGTAAACAAAAATAAATCCCCATGAACTTGGTATTTTAAACCAGAAAGATAAAATTATAAAATACCACATATTTTTTGTGATCTAGACTTTCTGAGCAAGCCAAAACCTGGGTGTCCAGAAAATCATAACAGATTGGATTACATAAAAAATTAAATATTTCTGGGGCTCCTGGGTGGCTCAGTTGGTTAAGTGGCTGCCTTCGGCTTAGGTCATGATCTCAGGGTCCTGGGATGGAGCCCCACATGGGGCTCCCTGCTGAGCAGGGAGCCTATTTCTCCCTCTCCTCCCGCTTTTGCTCTCTCTTGCTATCTCTCTCAAATAAAATCTTTAAAAAAAAATTAAATATTTCTGTAAAATGAAAGACACGGTAAACAAAGTAGAAGGTCAAGCAACGGACTGGGAGAAATGATTTACAGCATATATAGCAAAGGTTTAAAACTCAGAATATGAGGAGAGCTCTTAATAGAACAACAACCAAAAAGGAAAAAAAGGAAAAGAAGGAAGGAAGAAAGGAAGGGAGGGAGGGAGGAAGAGGATGCAAAGAATATGAACAGGCTGAAAGAAATGCATAAACTATTTTTTCTAAATAAAAAACTGTAAATTAAATGAAATTTCAAAAAAAGCGGCGCCTGGGTGGCTCAGTTGGTTGGGTGTCCGACTGTTGATTCAGCCCAGGTCATGATCCCGGGGTTGTGGGATCCAGCCCTGTGCTGGGCTCCATGCTGGGCATGAAGTCTGCTTAAGACTCTCTCTCTCCTTCTCCCTCGGCCTGACCCCTCTCTTCCTCCCTTTCAAAAAAAAAAAAAAAAAGCTTGAGACAGTGAGAACATCATTGCTGCCATGAAGTCTGGGATGCCATAGACACCATGGATGAGCCTTCCTCCAGCTGTGAGGACAGGCCTGGCCTAACCATGAGAGAGCCCCTTGGGGGGGGGTGTCCTGGGAGCTTTGATGTGGGAGCACCTCAACGGCCACTATGTTCTACTCAGCCACATAGAGGCCCTTCTCCCCTGAAGTTAAAAAAAAAAAAAAGAAAAAAGGAGTATGAGCAGGCAACTTATAAGGAGTAATTATTAGCAGAGAATAGCCCTTCTCCTTTACACCAGCTCCTCTGCAGAACAATCTGCTAATTTACATATTTGTTTTTAAAATCAGTATTTCTGGAGGCTGAGTTTAATCCTTTCCATTTTCTTTCAGTGCATAGTTTATTGGATTTACATCGTAAAACTCTTCAGGGAGGGCAACTTTCTTTTTAAAGATTTTATTTTTAAGTAATCTCTACACCTAATGTGGGGCTTGAACTTATAACCCCCAGATCAAGAGTCGCATGCTCTACTGACTGAGTCAGCCAGGTGCCCCAGGGAGGGCAAATTTTAAATCCACCCTTCTGAAGGGACACCAGTTGTGCGTAGCTGCAAAGTAAGGTGACCACAAAAATGGGGCAAAGGGTGCTGCGTGAACTGTATTATTCTACATTTTAAAGAAGACTGAATTATGTGATAGACTGCCCAGGCAATTATTAAATATATACAGAGGAGAAACACTGGAAGAAAACAAGCCCAAATGGGAACAGCAGATGGCTCCACGGGGAGAAATGTGGGTGATTATCTTCCTCCCTGTCTTTGGTTCTGAAGTCCCCGGCCCTGCTGTCCTGAGGGCTGAGCAGGCCTGCCACCAGGGTCCCCCCAGCCGAGCCCTCTGCCTGGGGCAGTCCCACAGCACCTCTACCCATAGGCCGCCTTCCACCTGGTGCATTTATAGTTTCTTCAGACATTACCTTCAGGTAACAGGTATAACCTTCAGTTACATCCCACAGACAGAGTCTGGCATGCCATTTTGCTTGCTTCCAATAATGCCCTCAATTTGACAATATAAGAGTTCTTTAAAAAGCTTAAGGCTGATGCTTGTAGCAAATAGGCAGCGAGCCGGGGGGGGTGGGTGGGGGGCGCCAGCGACGGGTGTGTCCCCTGCGCAGTCACGAGGGCATCCCAGGCAGCACCTCCCGCTGCGTGGAACCTCTCGCTGGGCCCAGTCCCCAGTCCCCGGTCCCCGGTCCCTGGTCCCAGCTGCACCATGTGAGCGCACTCAGACGCTGCTCTGAGTCTGGGCTCCTCTGCCTCCTGCTTTGAAGTCAAGGTTTCGCTCTCTTGACGAATACTCATTGCTGAAGGCTACCCTTGGTACTAAAATAACTTTCCATGAAATACTCTTGACTGTAAATGCCCTTATATTATAAGAAATGCTCGTGTTTGTGTGTGGTTCTGTCTTGTGTAACTGACTCCACCGGGTTTTCGAGGTGAAAATTGCTCGTTTTTGTCATTTCCAAAACCTGACATTCTTTCACTATAATGTGGCAATTTCTCAGTTCTTTAAACTATTTTTTTCTTTAAGTTCTCATGAATTGGCGGTTCCTGTTTTTCTGAACTGCTTGTCAAAGCCATGTTTGTGTTAGGCTCACAGTCACCCTTGTTCAAGAACTAGGAAACAAGGCCAAAAGTCCCCACAGAAAAGTGTGACTTCTCGGCCCTCGGGAGCCTCCCTGCTTGCTTTGTAAGTTGTAATTTGGAGGGACGCGTGTGACCGTTGGTGGAAGGGAAAGGAGCCGGCAAAGGACAATGTGGGTGAAAGTTCCGATCGCCGGGGGAGGTCCTGGCATGAGGTTAGATGGTGCTCCGCTCACGTTCACATGGAGACCGTGGCTCAGTCGCCAGCCCTACCTGGGGACACATCGTGCGGCCCACCAGAGCATGGATCCCGTCACATATAAAGATGAAGTGGCACTTTCTCCCCACCCCACCCCCCACTGCCCACCCTCACCCCTTTTTAAAAACCTAACGTAAACACCAAATTCCGCTTTTTGACCTCCGTGTTTCTGCAGTTCGGGAAAAGCTAAAACAAAGCGAGAACATTCTATTTGCTTAACTAAAGCAGGACTGCCTGGGCACAGGCCCAGTGGTCACCACCGCCGGCAGGGGTCTCCGGACTGGCTAATCCAAGCTGAGCTGGATTCAGGATGGAAACCTGCTCAGAGCGGCCTCCTTCAGCATCTGGAAGGATGTGCACTGTTTTAGTTTCCTAGAGTTGCCGTAACAAAGGACCATAAGCTGGGGGCTCAAACCACAGAAATGTATTATCTCATAGTTCTGCCGGCGAGGAGTCTGAGATCAAGGTGTGGCGGGGCCACGCTCCCGCTGAAGGCAGCCAGGGAGAGAATCTGACCCCGGCGTCCCTCCCAGCCTCCCTCGTTTGTGGCAGCCTCACTGCCATCTCCACCTGGCCTTCTCCCCGTGTACGTGTCCGTGTCCAAATGTCCCCGTCTCGTCAGGACGCCACTCGCATTGGAAAAGGGGCCATCCTACTCCACTATGACCTCATCTTTAATCACGTCTACCACGACACCATTTCCAAATAAGGTCTCATTCTGAGTTACTCGAGGGGTAGGGCTTCAACACATGAACTCTGGGGAGACACGATTCAGCCTGTAACACACACAGAGGCCTTGAAGGATGACTCACGAAGTCTGCACTTCAACTCACTTTCTCTGTCATTTCTTCTGCCAGTGTCTTCCCCCAAACTCTTTCCCCCAAAAATAAATTGCCTTCTTATAAACACATCCGCTTTCTTGTTTGTCAGTGTCGAATTAAAGGTTGTTCAAAGCGTGGAATTCCACAGCTCAAAATCCTGCTGCTGGTGGAAACAGTCCCAGTCAGGAGGTGCCTCTCAGGGACGCTCCCAGCCAGCCGGGCCTCTGGAAGGAGCAGGGCCGCCCAGATGGGGCCTGGGCTGTCATGCCTCAGCGCAGATGTCCTACCACCCTGGGTTCCGTGCTGCCTTCTGTCCTGCAACGCCATAGGTGCTCCGAGGGTAAAATCCAGGAAGCCCCTCGGCCCCGGGGGTTAGGGGGGCCTGCCGTGAGGACAGCTGACTGCTGAAGAACCAGCTGGAGCTGGGCGGCTGGCTGTCTGGCCTGAACTCTGGCTCCCCCACTTGTTAGCTCTGTGACCACAGGCTCGGCTTCCTCCCTGAGAAATGGAGATCCTCATGGAGGGTTATTTGGTGACACCTGGAATGGGGCCAGGCCCAGAGAAGACACTGAAATGTCAGCCATGGCCACTTGGGGTGCCTCCGGCCACGGCCAGAGCACAAATTTTCACTTAGGGGGATTTGTTTAAAAGAATTCTGAGATGGATTTTTTTTTTTTTCAACTCCCAATCCAGCTCCTCATCCATCTCTTTTGAAAATAAAATTTGGTGTCAAGCTGGCTATGGGGGTCCCAGACCCTCATGAAGCCCAGGGCGTCCAAGTCACTGTCAGCTGCCCGATCGCCAGCCTGGGTCAATGGAGTCCCAGGCCGTGAGAGCGCGTCTCAGCCCCACCGGACCCTCAGGATGGCCCTCACCGCTCTGGCCTGGGGCTTCACTGGGCACAGGAGCCCATACGCGGTGCCTTCCCTGTGTGCCCGCCTGACCCTTGGATGCCCGCACAAGCACAGGCCTCACCCCCAGGGTGCGGGAGAAGGGGAAGCGTGGCCAGCCCAGCAGCCCCAAATGCAGGGAGGGAACACACAACCCGTTGCTCTCGAGAGCACAAAAGTGGTTTAACAGTAATAACGATTGTGATGGTTTTTGCGGAAAGTAGGAAAGAAAGGAAAAAGATTCATTCAAATACCTGCTTACATTTGCATAAAGAAACCCTGGACAGATAAGCAACGAACAGTAGGGTTTCAGAGGGGTGGTCAGTGGGAACTGGGTAGGAGACGGGGGTGAGAGTGTGCTTTTTGCCCGACCCCTTCGTATTTACTTTCACTTTCGAAACTTATTCAAAGAATTAATTAAAGCAGGAAACTCTATTCCCTATTCACATTTGCAGATTAAAAGAGACATCCTCTCTGCTCATCTCGAAAGATGCTGGAAAGCATCAGCTGAAGGTCAGTGCCACCTTCAATGAGGGCCCTTTTCCAGGTGAGGTGCCCCTGGCAGGAGTGCGCTCCCCACAACTAACCACAGAGCTTCCAGCAAGATTCCTTGAGGTCGTAGAAGAGCTGCTAAGGCAGGGATTCCAAAAAAGTTGTCTTCCTTTGGGAGTGATTTATTTGAAAGATCCGAAAAGGCTTTAATCTGGTTGTGGTCTTGGAAAATAGAATCCCGCACAAAGCCCGACACTGGCCGGTTGGGGGTTCGTGGTGTTTTGGGATGAGGCTGGTGAGAATTCTGGCTCTGCCTTGGTCTGTGCATCCCGAAACTCTTGAGAACTTTAGCCTGCTTGTCTGCAACATGGGTTAAGAGTTCCCAGTCCTCACGGGATGGATATGGGGATTGAACAAGTTAATGGATATAAAGCAGCCAGCACACACCGGGCCTATGGAAGATGTTCCATAAATATTAGTTTCTCCATCCCCCATTGCTGCCATGAGGCCCTTTCAAAATTGATATACTACATACACTTTAAGCAGCATGGTTAATCTCCCCGGAAGTCCTGCACGAGATATAAATTAAAACCTTCAACATGAGAACCGGGGGTCCCCCCTTTTCCGCTGGTAGAGCCCTGAGTAACTGTAATGATCTTTGGAAGCTGTTTGCTCAGAAAGTTCTGGAACTCTCTCCTGAAACTTGAAGAACAATTTCCATTTCAGTAAGAAGTCCCTCTCTTGCCACTCACTGGCTATTCATTTTCACAGAGTGGTAGAAATTAGAGTTGGAAGATTCTGATAATTTTGGCAACCAGAGGGCATGTGGAGGTGGTGATGAGCCAAGAGAGGACTGCACTCCGTTAAAGGCTATGTAATGACTGGGGGAGGCAGCCATCTGGCCCCTCTTGAGTGACCATCCCTATTCTGTGCAGGTGCCCCTGGGGATGGACTCAGCGGGTGAACACAGAGCAGGCGATACCCACTTTGGGAAGGTGAGACAGTGACTGGGTGACTCACTTTCTCACCGGGAACGTTCTGATTTGCAGTCACCTCTTGTGCTGCTGGGTGGCAGTCTGCACTCACTCTGGGTCTCTCCCCTCCCTCCGCAGAACAGGCACTTCTGGGGACTTCAAAGGGACCGCTGCACAGAGACAGCCACCCATCTGTCAGGCCGGGCTTGGTGATGCCTACTTGAAAGGCCTATCTGAAACGAATCAAATGCATCCAACCCACAAACCCCGAGGATGTGACTCTGTATAAGCAACTAAACCAACAATCCCCACCTGAGTGTTCAGATGTTCTAGATGTTTAAGGTGACTTACAGCTAGCATCTAGCTGAAGCTGCCAGTATTTGAGGATGGGGGAGAGGCGAATGAGACAGAAAGAGGATGGCCATCCACCCATCAGGAGGAGTCTGGCTGAGCGTCTAAATCATCAGTACCTGCCCCATTTGTCAGTGGGGTCACACCACACATTTGATTATGTGACATGTTTCATCACCCATTCATCTGCAACAGTGAAACCTGTGCAGCAAGGGGGGTTGTTGGTATTCAGTGAGGTGCCCCAGAATGATAGATGTGGGAAACCTTGAAGACAGTCCCCAGTGGAGTGCCACAGGTCTCTGCTCTTGGTCTACACTGAGCCAAACGGTCTTGTGGTGAACATGGAAAAGGGAGGGACACCTCTCTAACTTGCGGATGATGTCAAGCTTCATATAGAGAATACCTAGGCCAAATCTAGGAGGTTAAACCAAAAGTCAGTACCCAGATGCAAAATGCGGGAGAGGTGGCTTTGCACATGTCCCCACACAAAGAGGCCGGGATGTTGGCCAATGGATGGGTGTGTGGGCCCCAAACCTCAGCCTCGCGTCCAGGACAAGGCAGGTCACTGTGCCCATGGGAGGGGGGACGTCGGAAAACTGTGGTCCGTGACCAGAAGGGCAGCCCAGCGTCAAGGCTGCCGAACACCTCAGCACCCACTTTCGGGAACTGTGGGAAGAAGGAAGAGCTTGAGCACAGTGGTAACAGCCAGGCGACTGGAGGGGCTCAGCGCGGAAGAAGCCGAGGCTTGTGTTATAATTCAGCAGTTTCTGGGACAGAAGAATTGCCCAGTGAATGTTAATGAGTGTGCTGAATTATGACCATAGTCATGACCACGGATATGACTAAGTAGCTTCAGGGGGCAGAGCACTTCCTAAATGTGGAAGTGCCAGAAAACAGGCTTTGGATTATTGATGGAACAGCTTCTCAGTCGGTGCTTTGCAGTGATGGGCTGGGCTATCTCCGGAAGGAGAGAAGGGGTTTACATATAGATTAAACAGCCCCTTATGGGGCTCACGTAGAGGGACTGCTGGGGTGGGCAGTGCCCTTTGACCCCAGAGAACTCCTGATACAAAGTAAAGAGCGTCTTCATAATGGTGATGACCCCAAGTTGGGTTGTTGAGCCCTTGCCGTGGTGCGTCACCTCACCATACTGTACAGACGATCAGAGAGGCTTGGTGACTCGCTCATGGTCACACAGCTAGCCAGGGGGAGCCAGGAACCTACTCTAGCTGCCTGTCCATACAGGGAGAACCAAGCAAGACACCAATGCATAAACCGACTCCTTTCAGATCTCCACTCATGTGGAGGGACCCTCAGAGACCACCCCATATACGTGAGGCCCCTCGCCCTGCCCCACTTGCATCCCCCTCCAGCAGCCTTTCTAACAACCACATTTGCTTATCACCTGCCTCCAGAGGTCTCAGTAAACACTTGATGAATACCGAATGAATAAATGAAGGGACGGACAACTGAATCCCTCTCCCCTAGCTCTATCCTGTACAGCTCACGCTGCCCTTGGGCCTGGAGAAAATGGAATGTGGAGGCAGGATGATTGGATACCTCGGGCGCCCAAGCTGGAGTGGACGGACCACGGCTCGGGGGAGATCGGGGGCCCCAGAGAAAGGTGTGTGTGGTCAGGAGCACAGAGCAGAAAGGCAGCCATCCCACTAACAGCAGTCAGTACTACTGAACACCTACGGTGTGTGGCACTTTGCTAAGAATTCTCCACGCGGCGAGCCCTGTCATCCTTGAAACCACCCTCGTGGCACTTACTCCTCTAGCCCTCCTTCTCAGGCCAGGAGGCACAGAGGTTGTGCGGCCAGGAGCTGGGGGAGTGGAGGCAGGTTCCTCCCGGCGGCCCATGGCCTCCCGGTGGCCAGTCAGTCCACGGGATAGAGCAAACAGTGCGGTGCCTGGGGGCCTGGCTTCAGGGGAGGGACGCGGCATGTCCCAGCATCCCACACCCGTGGGAGGACATCATTTTGCTGCATGTCGTGCTGCAGCGGAACAGGGCAGGGGAGAGGGGGGACGTGGGCCTGGGGCCTGGGTTTGCTGTCTTCTGCCCATTCTGCCTAGTTCCCCACTGCTTGTGTGCTTCCTGTCGATGATGGCTCAACATGGTTTAATTCTTCTCCCTTAAAAGGCCAAAAGAGTCACAAGACACACTTGGGGGATGTATAGGACGACAGTGACAGGGACCAAGCCTGAGGCGTCCCTTAGGCCAATCTAGTCAGTCCCCGGAATGGCCCCACACAAACAAAACTAAGGATGCCTCTCCCCAAACAGGAAAGTTCGTGATCAAATACCACAAGCCCAGACGGTCTATGCGGGCCTCACCTGAGGCCCCCGCGCCCAGAAGAAACCAGCAGACAACTGGTGGGAACGTTCTCGGTGGCAGGTGCCCAGCCTGGGCCACCTCCTGGGCAGGTCGTTCTCCAGGCACTGGAGGCCCTGAGAGCCCACTTGAGGTTTTATCCCCAGAGAGGGGGACACTGAGGCTTACACTAGTGGCCCTGGTGGCAGAGACGTGGGACCCCCACCTGCCTGGCCCAGAAACTGTCCGCCCCTTTGACGACTAACTGAGAGCCAGGCTCAACTTGACCCCTGCGCCCCAGGGCCACATCCATCCTCAGGGTGATGGCCCATCTTTCAAAGCTGCCCAGATTAGGAAAACAGGCTCTATCTAGATTTGTGCTTTCTAATATGACAGCCACTAGCCCCATGTGGCTATGTACATTTAAATTTAATTAGCAACAACCGCGCCTCGGAAAAACCTCATTGGCTACGATACTGCCACATTTAAATTTAAATGAATTGAAATAAAATATAAGTTTAAATTCAATTCCTCAGTCACATCAGCCACCTTTCAGGTGCTCAGAGGTCACATGTGGCTCGTGGCTGCACCGCGGCACACACAGCGCCCATTTTTATCATCCCAGAGGGTTCTGTTGAACAGTGCTGTTCTGGAGGTTTTGGGAAGTCACAAGAAGACACCATGTGACCTCCGCAGGTCCCCCGAGATGGTTGTGTCTCTGACTCTTCTGCTATCACTGTTCTTTCTCCCCCCTTGGCCGAGGCCGAGGCGGGGGCCAAGTCAGGAGAGGCCCAGCAGCAGTCAGCAGACAGCATGAGGCACAGACGCGGTGCCCCCCCCCCCCCACTCCGCAGGAGGAGGAGCCTGGGGTCAGGGACAGACCACCGGGTCCTGCAGGCCCCTCTGGCTGCAGCGGGAGCCCGAGTAGCTCGGGAGCCCCACACCTGCTGAGTCTCAGGGGTCGAACAGCAAGGGTGGCGGCCACCTCACAGAGCAGACTGCCCTGCCCTGGTTGTCTGGCCCCGCGTGACTCTGAGATTGTGCGATGACCCCAGGAGCGCTGGGACAGACGGTTCCCGATAATGACAGAATCGAAATCTTCCCTCAGCCAGGCTGAGGGGGTAATGTAGTGAGCTTAAAGCAGATTTAATGTACTTTAGAGATTTCGAGAACAAAGGAGCGTTACGTCTGTGATACCTTAGCTCCGTAGACTGAAATTTGTACCCACTAAACGGATCAGTTGGATGAGTAGAGCAATTATCAGGGAGACGAGGGATGATAGGAAAACTGGCACAGGATGGACAAATCTGCTCTGAAAATCCTCATTGTCGTTTCCAGAGGTGACGTGAGTGTCGGGGCTGTCGAGGCTCTACAGAGGGGCTGCCAAGGGTCACAGGCCCTTCTGTGCTTGCTCTCCGCCCTCCCCGTGCCAACCTCTGCGTCATACTCTTAAAAATTAAATGTTTTCATTTATTTTAAAGTCAGAAGAGAAACCAGAATATAATGCAAATGAATATATAATAATGAATCCAGTTTGAATAACATTCATCTTTATACTGAGACAGTCATGATATGTTCTTACATGAGGAAGGGGCCACGAAGGCTAAGCACCTGGAGTCCATAAAAGTCACTGTGCAGCCCTGAGCTCTTGCTCCTTATACCAGAGGCATAAAAGGCAGCTCCACACAAAGGGAACTGATGTCCCGACAGACCCTCTTAGCTGACCTACAGATTGAATTTCAGCAGTGATTTCTCATACCTCCCTCTGCATCACGCAGGTAAACCCACTCCAAAAATAGTCACATCTTCAGGCAAAGCCCCTAGCCTCCCAAAGCCCTGGGACCCATCCTTAGCACTGCCTTTCTTTCTCCAAGTTGTCTCATGATTTCAAGGAGCCTGCTGGAGATCCAGCCATCACCTTTGCATTCCATACAGGAGGACAGAGGGAAGTGGAGGACAAAATGTTAAGCCTCTTAGATGTCAGGCTCCTTCAAGGAGCTTTCCTCAAATCCCCACTACCCATTGCAGCCTATGTGTTTCACTGGCCACCCCATCTGTTTATGTGAATTTTCCCTCAGCAATGGCATAAATGTATCATGTAATGTAAAGGAGCTGGAGGAGGAAGACGGAGGGATGAAGCAAGGCTCTGAGATGGTGCAAAGCAAAGAAAACACAGGAGGGGACTTAGACTTAGTCCAAGGCAGAATTACAGCAAACACCCCCTGCTGAAAAATCCATCCTGTCCTCATGCATCCTCATGGCCCTGGTTGTGCCACTAAATACTGGGGTCATGTGGAGTGGAGGGTGTGACAGGTTCACCTTCTCTGTCCTTTGATCAGGTTGAATTATGTGAATAAACTCCATGTCCTTGGAGCTGAAACTTTTCTACTTCGGCCATTCTGCTCTTTGCTGGAACGCGGCTGAACCTTTGAAGCCCAGTCTGGATGAAGCCCAGTCTGTATCCTCGGGGCTGGAAGGGCGTGGTCCTGACTCAGAAGCTGACTCTGGGAAAGCTGGCTGCAAGGGAGGGGGTGAGTCATGAACCCAGACATAGCTGAGATTCCTGGTATGTGCTCTGGGGGGGGGAGGGGGGGAGCGGGGAAGAACGCTAAGCTTGGACTGCTTTCCTTTGAGGCAGGAGGTGCTACCGGATGTGAGGGTTCCCTGCCTCCCTGCACCCGTCCCCTGGGGCACTTACCACAGCCTGACGTTGGGCTCATGTCTATTTCACCAGAAAGACATAAATAGAAAGACCTGGTCTGCCAGTTCACCTCCGCATCCCTGGGTCCAAGACCCAGACTGCTGCATTCAAAACGAAGGTCCTCTCCTTACTAACAGTGTGATTTAGCCATTCCTCTAACCCTCCTGTGTCCCAGCTTCCCCATCTGAATGATGGGGACGATAATGATAATCTGCCACACAGTTCTGTGAGGACTAAATAAGGTCATCTTTGCAAAGCATCCAGAACAGGGCCTGGCCCTAAGCAAGCACTCGGTAAACAAAGCAGCATTTGAATTATCATTATTTTATTGGGTAAATATTAAGTATTTGCTGATGCATGAATGAAAAGAAATCTTCTTTAACTATTAATACCAAAATCAAACAAGTGATTTCTGTCCCTTTGAACACCCTCCTCCAAGTTGTTCAGGGCCCTTGAAGTCAGTCTACCCCTGATAACAGCAATGTGGTTATTTCACAAAGTAGACCCTGATCCCAGAGGAGCTAAGTGACTTGTCCTGGGTCCAGTCATAGGACCGAGAATGCTGTAAAACATAAATCTAGCTGTCTTCAGGAGCACTCTGTTGTGGAGACTGCTTGTTGCCTATCCTACATCCATCCTCCTCTACTTCCTGTGTTGTCAACAACTCCTATGTTGTCGGGGCTGCAAAGTGCCTAGTTAAAAAACTGCATTCCCCAGGCTGCTTTACAGATACAGTGGCCAATAAAAGATGTAGGCAGAAAGGGTTACTTGGGGGTTCTAGGAAAGCTCTTTAAAGGAGACTGACACCTAGGATACTTAGCCTTCTGTCCCCCACTTTCCTCTTTCCTCCTGTGTGGAATGCAGAGGTGATGGCTGGAGCTCCAGCAGCTTTCTTAAAACCATAAGACAACTTTAAGGAAGGAAGCCACTGCTAAGGAATGCAGAGAAGAGAGATGAATGAACTGGCTGCCCAATGACCTTTGCCCTGGACAGCCTGCTTTCAGTCTTTTTCCATCTGAGAGAAAGTAAGCTTGACAGTTGCTGGAGGCACTGCTATTTTGTAAAGTTTTCCTTTATATCTGCCTAAATTGATAGAAACCAATGCATCCCTCTCACACTCTATAAATGACTTGTCCAGGGAGAACAGCTAAAATGACGCCTTTATGCCTTTGCTAGAAATTCCATTATTTTAAGTATGATGCATTTTTGAAAGGGCAGCGTGGAGGGAAAGGCTAAAAGCCTCCATGGCAGAAACCCTTCCTTGCAGGGTAATCAATCCTAAAAACAAGGGATAAGAAGGAAAACCACAATGGATAAGATGTGCCACTGCCATTAGCTTTTTCTCATATACAAAATGCAAGAAAACTGGGTGTTTCTCTCTCTCTCTTTTTTTAATCAGAGGAATCATCTGAGACCAAACAAGCCTCCCCACCACTCCTCCTTCCTGTGGACCCAACTTCCTTCTGATCCACTGTTGGCTTCCCCTCGCCTGAGCTCTGTGGTCTAACCAGAACCCTCTTGACGTTGTGAGGAGCCCAAGCACTGCCCCACAGCACTGGGCCAAGCACACGGCTGCCCTGCCACGGCACTGGGAGAGGAGAGGGTCCTCTGGGTTTGGGGACAGGTAGCAGCTACAGGACAAAACTGCCCACAGAGTGGCACCGTTTATAACGGGCCAACACGACACAGCCAAGCTCAGCGTGCAAAGCCTTGACTTTCAGAAAGGAGGTGTATAAAGCTCCCGACGCCTTATGTCGGCAGTGCAGTACCGGAGAAGGCTGACTGAACAAAGGGACACAGTTGGCACTACTTTTGGACCCCTACAGGATGCGTGTGAAGATTTAGCTTCTGAGGCCCTGCATCATCTTGGATATCTTCAGAATCGGCAAGGAAAGGCCACGTTGTGCTCAGCCTGGTTTTAGTTTTAAGTGTATCTTACTTAATATTTTCAATATGAGTCAGCTCCTTATACTAGGCTGATTCTCAAACAACCAGAAGGTGACTGTAGCTGCCTTTAGACAGGGAGCATGGGTACAGCGTCCAGCTTCTTCCACGCTCGAAGCTGGTCTGAGGCCAGTGGTCCTGGATTCTCGGGCCCGTGGCCCCAGTCTGCTGGATTATAGACAGCGCCCTCCTGGTCCCCTGCCTTTCCTGACTCTCCTCTCCCGATGGAGGCAAAGGCGCCCCCCTCAGCCACGCACTCCTCAAAGCAGCTACTCCGCCTGATTCACCTGCCCGGGACGCGTGCACCTCGATTAAGTTGAGCAACTGGCCGTCCGTCCTATCTTCCAGGGTGGGTATGTGTGCGCGTCGGGGGCCGGGGGTTAAAGAAAATGCACAGAAAGATACTACCATGTGGTTGGGCTGAGGGCAAGGGGAGCTGTCCTCACTGTGATGATGTTGGCAAGAGAAAGCATGATGGCCACGATGTCGGTGACAACATCTAGTACCCTGGGTCTTCCTGGAGAGAACCATGAAGCATTTCCCATTTACCTAATCAACAGACGTCTTGCAAATGCAGAACATGACACAGATGGGATCTCACTTCAGGAGCATGAGAGCCAATTCTTTACGGGTGCCCACAGGGCCCAGGGCCCAGGTCGAGACAGAAAGATGTCTGGGTGTATGTCCAAGTCAGTGATTGTGTACTTAATAGCTTGTAACTGGTGTGCTCATCATCACTGATCTTTACAAGGACCCAAGAGGCTGGTACTTATTAACTCCATTTCACAGTGAGGAACGTGGGACACCAGGAAGCTAAGTTGCTCAATGTGAGGGTGAGCTCTCTGTATGGCAATGGGTGATGGGGCACCTGTCAGGTACCACGAAATCCTCTTGGCAGGACATAATGAAAGCCTGCATAGGGGTGCTGATGAACGGTGTGGAGTGGGAGACAGGGCCAGCAAGCAAAAGGCCAGTCTCGAAGCTGAGGGCACCATGACAACAGGGCACTGGGCCATTTCCGAGTGTCATCGGACTGTCAGCATTTTCTTTTTGCTGCAGGTGTCCTTTGAAAATATCTGCTCCATTTTCTCTTGTAGATGGCTTCCCTTTTTACTCCCTGCCTGCATCCTCACTTAGAATCAGCATCTTTTGGCAGTTGGAAAATATGACAAAGCAGCAAATCATATTAATGAATGCTCTATTTTCAGACCTGCCCGGGGTCTTATTTCTGGCCTTTTTAAATGACTCTCCTGATTATAAAAGTGATCATATCAGTTCGCCACAGGCTTATTTCTCACGGGTAAGCAGTAAATTGGCTTCCAGCGTTCATACAACTGCCCGAATTCTACATGAAAGAATACAATCAATGTCTACAATAAAATCAACCACCTCAAAACTACTTCCCAACGGCGTTTATCCAGGGGGATTTGAAGACTCAGGACCCGGTGAGGAACACATGTTGACACCTGGCATGTTCTCTGAAATGGGGACAGGAGAGAATGCTAGTGTGCGCAAGCCACTGAGGTGCTGCCTAGGGCATTTTGCCTTTTTGGGCTCTTCTCTCCAGGAAGATGGCATTTCTCCGAGTGCTTACAAAGATTACTCACCAAGAGAGACAGACTGGGCTGGGCTCCCACCTTGGAAACCCCTGTTGTCTGCCTTGCTGAGGCCCCAAGTTGGTCCTGAGACTCTCAGCCTTGGAACCGCCATTGATTACATTGAAATCACAAGATCTTGCTTGGGAAAGTCATGCCACTAACTCAGGGGCCACAAGCCCAGATGACTTCAGAGTCCAGGTAAGAAGGGAGGCAGACAGAGCTAACATCGAGGGGGTCTCTTCTGTGCCCAGACCCTGTTGGAAGCACTTGGCAATGCTAACTCTCTGAGCCCTCCCAGTGGCCCTCCGAGGCAGGCAGCAACCATGGTCTGGAAGCCCAAGGCTATCAGAGCCTTGCCACATTAGGGTTCAACAGGGCCCATGATCCAAAGAATATGAGACCCCACAGTCATCTGAATACAAAAAACAAAAAACAAAACAAAACAAAAACCAAACCACCACCAATCCTGGGCAGGCTAACAGAATTTGAGGGGGTTGAGGGTGGATTCTAACAGGACTACATGTGGCCTTTGAGCCACCAGCCTGCAACTCCAGCTATTTTTTTTTTTTTTAATTTTTCGTAACATTCTTCTCCGTTTATAAGGAGAGTAAGGTTCAAGGGAGGTTTTCTTCCTTGGAATCCTGCTCTCTGATGTTAAGGTGGCGCACCCCCCCCCCCCCCACCTCGCTGTGTGAAACACGCAGAATGCCAGCTTCAAAGCTCAGGCTGTGACCGCTCCCTGCTCCCACTCCATCCCTCAGCAGGTGTGACATCACGGGACAGGAGCTGCAGTTTCACCCTGGGCAATCCCAGCCCTCCATAAACTCTGGATTTGTAATTTAATAAACTGTAGGCTTAACCGGTTCTGTCAAGGCAGGCCCTAAAAATCAACAGTAGCCAAAGGGGAGGGTCTTGGCAGAGGGACCCCTTAGCAAAGGGGCCTCGCAGCCGCACACAAGAGCTGGGACTGAAGCTGGGAGGGGGTCACCACACAAGGGAGGTACTCAGAGTTGATTTTAACCAAAGACCAAACAGCCAGATCCTCCTGGAGGGGCCAGCCAGCCACCGTGCTGGGCTCGGGGGCAGATCGCTTGTTCTCTTAGAGCTGCTCCAATTTTAGAAATTGGGTGCTGACTCATTATTAACCCAGAAAGCCCACACACTCAAATGACTCTACTGAAAAAGCTCCCTGTCATACCCTGCTTACTGATGTGCAGGTTTTTAAGCAAATTCAAAAAATGTTTATCACAAGGTATTTATGACATTTTAACCGTTTCATTTACAGTAACTAGAATGACATTTAAAAAAAATGTTTCCTGTATTTTACTTGACTGTAAAGCTAAGCCTCATCAGAATAGTAACAGGTTGAGAAACACATTATCAAGGTCATATCAAGCCTTAAGGACTCAACAACCCAGTACTGACCCCCAGCCCCCCTGGCCCCCAAGCCCCCGGCCCCCCACAAATTTTCTGACTTTACCACAGTTTGTGACATTCAGTCACAAGTGAAAAGACAAGACATAAAATAAGTTCCCAGAATCATTCATAGGGTCGTAGACAGGGAAGCCAAAATTCTGCCTCTCTATTGTATTTTCGTGCACTAAAAACTGGGCAGCTCAGACCACGCGGCCAGAAATTTCTCAGGGGCTGTCTTTCCTCTACCTCTGAGAAGCGGAAGCTGGCCCAGCCTCAGCACCCCTGGGTTAGCACCAATTCACCCACCTCCATCTCTCAACTTCACCATGGCTCCAGAGACGAGTCTGGAACAGCTTATTTTCCAGCCCAGCATCCCTGTCTCTGCCGGGACAAACACAGTGTACCACGAGGATCGACATTCTCCCCATTAACCACCGAGACAGCAGGCTACCGCACAGTAGCTCTGGGGGTGGGGGCAGAGGAAGCAACTTTCTAAAATTAGGGATCCCCCAAGTCTCGAGTGCAGTACCCCCTCCGAGATGCAACAGCTTTAACCCATCCGAGACTCCGAGGCAGACGCTAGAAATGATCGTAAAAATGACAGGAACGTACTCACCGGGGAGAAGCTGCTGGCTCCACCTTCCCGCCGCCGAGCCGCGAAGGTCTGGGGCACACACGGGCTCAGGCACAGCCGGCCTGGAATACTAGCCCGGGCTCCGAACAGCCAGCCAGTCACTATTCCCCTCCATTCCCGAACATGTCCCCAAGGCTGAGACCAAAAAAAAAAAAAAAGAGAGAGAGAGAGAGAGAGAGAGAGAGAGAGAGAGAGAGAGAAGGGGGGGGAGAAAGAAAAGAAAAAAGAGGAAAAAGAAGAAAAAGAAAAAAAAAGGGCGCACACCTCAGTCTTCGTTCTCATTGGAACGAGATGACTCATGCTGACTCACAGCCACCACTTCCTCTCCGACATTCTCTTCATACTTGTGAGCTGGGCTGGTCCCGTTCCCAGGGTCTCTGCAGCCCTTCCTGGAAGAGCAGCCTTCTGACCCTGGCAAAGCCACCCAAACGCTGACCTCATCTGGAACCCCCGGGAGCGCCTACACAGGGGAAATGTTTTATTTAGGAGATGTGAACCACAGGACAACAAAATGCATGAATCTCAGGCGCATTTGAATTTCAAATATACACTGCAATTTTGTAATATCTTGCACAGCTCCCATGAACCACTTGCTCGTTTCAAGGCATTTCAGGGAAGGGAGGAGAATGGAATATGGTCTCATTCCTTAAGGAGGTTGGGTCTACTTTTGCCCTGGCAAGACTGATTTCAGGGCATGTTTTCTTCTGCATATCTTCCTCTGACATAGCAGATTATGGGATCTAAAATCCGGATCTCTTCAAAGCTGTTTATGAGCAGGGTGTGTGCTCTGCTTTGGGGATTAAGTGACTTCCAAAATCTTTTCTATCCGTCTTTCAGACTTCAAGCATTCGCCAGAGATGAATATTAAAATCCCAAGAAATGAAGTGAAGGTGTAGCAATCGAACTTTTAAAAGATTGTTGATGAATGTTAACAGGCAAGGACAGAGAGGAGCCTCTGCTTCCCGGTTTTCTCTGGAATGATACGGCGGGTGGGGCGGTCTTCCACAGCTTCTTGCATTTTTAAATTATGAGAGGCTATGGAGGAGAGCAGGATCCACGTGATGCTCAGCTGCCTCCCGAGAAGCCCAGAAGGGTGGCTGTGATTGCATTAGGACGACCATGGTTTCTGGAAGGTCACACACGCAAAGCCATGCATGAACACTGATGCTCTTAGACACGTTTTGACTTAGTGCCTACTGCTGTGTAGGCCACAGTCTGAGACCCCTAAAGGATATAGAGAAAATAAGGAAACAATGTTTTGTTGGAAGACAGAAGACCCAGGCAAGGAGCATCTGTGTGCAGTGGACCTCACCCCGGAGGGGTCAGAAGACCCAGTTTCCATTTACAGCGAGGTTTGTCTTGGGGGAAAATGACTACTTGTTCAGTATTCTATTAGGTTCTTTTAACAGGAAAATCAGGGCATTTTCTATCAGGCCCAAGTGCTTTGACTTCCTTGTGAAAGCTGCAGGGTGCCAACTGGCCAAATATTTTCATTTCTGGCAGGTTTTTTTTCCCCCAGGAGAGAGGAATGCCTGTTGGTTTTCCGGAATTTAGGGCTAGCTTTGTTGTGCCATTCATTGCAGTGTTTTCTCTAGGGGAGAACAGGGAATGAGGATGGGGTCAGCAGCCTCATGAGCAGCCTGAAGATGGGGCTTCAGCGAGGCCGTAGGTCATCCCTGAGAGACATCTCTTAGCTTGTGGGGTCCCAGTAGCCATGGGAGATCCACACCGACGCCAGGAGTCTGCAAGGGCTCTTGAAGTAGGGGCTCTGGGTTGTGATTTTTGTCCTATATGTAGAAAGCCAGATTTTATTTTATTTATGAAGACTTGTATTAAGTCAACTCATTAATCCCTGGGAGGGAACTAAAAAAAAAATATATCAATTAAAAAAAATCACCAGGAATAAATTATAGAAATTTGAAATAGTTGGGAAATGTAGGTTCCAAGTGGCGGCCACAACCCTCCTGCTGGGAAGACCCTGCCAGAGGCCTCATCACTTTAGCAGTGGTTTCTTCCACAGCAACACTATTACAATGAGCTTCTGGAATATTCTAGGGCAAGGCCTCAGACATGAAGCTGGGCCTCCTCTCAAAGCAGCAACTTGAGCTATCACTGTGGAAGGTCACTGGAACTGTATCCTCCCTATATAGTGCTGCACTGAATAATCCTATGAATGCTGTCTCTTAATTCCTGATTGAACTTCCATCCAGAGCTCTTCTCATTTGGGCTGGGAGGTAGGGAGAGAATACTAGTGAGAAGGGGGAGGCCATTCCCAGCATATTCATAAACAAAACATTCATTAAGGCATTTCAGTAGCACTGCTTCCCATAATTGTTAATACAGAATGTTCTAGAGTGGATTCTCTTTCAACTGGCTAATTTCTGCATATTCCACCAGAAAGAAAACAATGGTGACACTCAGAACATGGCTACATGGAAACACTTTTTAAACATCCACATGTTCCTTCACCAATGAAAACAGCATTGGAAAAATTTAGGTTTCATCGAATTAGTAAAATAATAAGTTTCATTCCTGAAGAGGGCACAGTCTGAGGACAGTGCTTTCTAGCATGTCATAGGATTCTTATAAATATCGATGGCTCACATTGAAAAGTATTTGTTAGATGCTAGTCATTCTTCTAAACATGCACAGGTATTCCAACCTCTGATCCTCAAAAGAGCCCTCTGAGTAAGGTCATCCCCCACTTTCTAGCAAAGACTGAGGCACAGAGAGGACCAGGAGCCTGCCCAAGGTTGCAGGGCCCAGATGGGCACCCAGGCCGCCTGGTGTCAGAGCCCACATTCCTAACCACCAGGCCACATGAATTCCCACAGAGAACTTTTAAAAGAATCTTTGCACATACATCCCCTTACATCATGGTATATTCTCCCCAATTCTGCAGATGTGTGTAAGGTAGATGTTTTTTCTATTCATTTGAGAGGTAAATCAAAATCCTAGCCTTGGAGTGACCTATCCCTTACAACAATAAGAATTCTCACTAATGGAGATGGCCAGTTAGAATTACCCACCGACACATCCCAAGAAGTACATGCCACCAAGGTCTGCACAGACAGCACTCCTCCCAATCAGGGACATGAGGGCATCAGGGAACGTCCCTCATGGTCCTTCCATCACTGAAGCAAACATGTCTCCCCACCACCCTCTTTCCCGGGAGACGATTCATCCCCTTGTTGCAAATCTAGCACCTCCCCTCACTCCATCCTCACTTCTTTCCTAGGATTTTGTTCCTAATCAAATATAGGCCTTTTCCCTCCAACATCCTTAACCTTTTCCTGTCTGTGGACCTCAACACAGGCTCCAGTCACTTCCATCTCCCAAATACCTCCCCTGCCTTAGACCTCGTGGAGTAGACCCATGGATGCCCGCCATTCATCCTATCTCTCCCTTGTTAGTGGCAGCCTTGACACTTGGTTGGGATTGACTCCACCCCCATACCCAGGGCAGAGCTTTGATTAGGCTAAGCAAAACAAGGGAATGTCACCCTTTGTCACTATGACTGGTTCCAGCATGGGCTCCCAGGCCTATGTCAACTAGGGTCTGGCTACCTCTAATCACACCGATGGGGTAAGGGGTGCTCAATTGGAGCAAAGCCCAGGACTATGGCCACTACTTCAGGGATGACAGGGAAGAACGCACAGAACTCAAGAGTCTCATTCTTACTCTTAAGTTTCTAAAGTTTAGGACAGGGTATTATGAGGAAAGAAAAAAAGAGATATGGAAAAATGGGTGAAGTCAGACAACAATACATAGTTGTGCAGGTTGTACACTGTGCAACCCCAGAGAGTAAATTTACATAGTCCATGATATGCACAATCATATGTGGCAGGGCTCATTGTAGTACCTACCAGGTGATACCTCCCTGACACCATATAAGGATCCCACCAGCTGGGTGGTAAAGAGAACTGGGAGGAAAGAATAGAGAGAAGAGTCTGAATCCTGCTCCTGCACAGTGGGCTGGGGCCGAGAAGCATTACCATTAACCCCAGGGCAGTCCAGGGACACCTGCAAATGATGAAATAAGAGTTCAATTGGCAGTGTTTTTTTTTCTTCCATGGGGGAACTTGAACTTGATAGTGGATCTTCAGTTAGATGGAATTTAGTCTATAAAGCCATGAGAGTGGATGAGTTCACTAGAGGAATGAGTATAGGAAAAGGAAGCAAGAACTGAGCCTTGGTCCCTGCAGCTTTTGCAGATCAGGGGGTCAAAGGAGCCGGCAGAGAAAGGATGGTGAGGGAAGATGGTGGGACAGGGGCCAGAGAGGCGGGAGGGAAGCCAGGAGAGTATAGTGCCTGAGGAGGCAAGTAAAGAAGGTGCTTTAAGAGCAGAGAATGAACACCTGTGTAAGCACAGCTAGGAGGCCACGGAGGTGGCGGCTGGAGAGCATCATGGATTTGGTGAGGGAGGTTGGTGTTGGGAGGAGCTGGTGAAGGTCTCAAAAGTCAGAGAGAAAAGGGGGAGAAAGGTGGAAGACAATACTTTCTGGAAATAGCTATCACTGGAGAAGGAAATGGGGTCCAGAGAAATGTCCTTTTTTGTTAAGAGAAATAACAGCTTGCCGGGATGCTTACCGGCAGAAATGACTTACTACAAAGGGAGGTGCTGATAACACAAGTGAGGACCAGAGGGAATTCAGTGGAATTGGGAGGAGGTACCAGACCTACTGTTCACGGGGAGGGCTTGGCCCTGTGGGGTGGAGCCCTCCACAGCACGGGACATCGACCAGGTGAGGAGGGACCACTATGTGCATATTCCATATGCTCTTGTATGTTTCATCATTTGTAGTAAAAAAAAAAAAAGTGACATCAATTTTTTTTAAATGTAATGACAAGTAGTACACAATTATAGTCTTTCTACTAAAAACCTTAAATAATTACAGATCAATAAAATTTCCCTTTGATGAAGAGGTGGCATTTTTCACTAAGGTAATGAGGATGGCTAAGAGGGATGGAGGAGGAGGGATTTAGGGAAGAGGAGAAAAGCCATGCGTTTGTAAGAAGGGGAGAAAAATACTAGAGAGAAATGTCCGCGGTGGCACGGTTGGATGGTGGATGAAGTCTAGCTTCCCCAAGAGGAGGTTGGTGTGAAAATATCAATGAGATGGAGTGTGCCTTGCTGTGGGGCCGGACCCCACGGACTGACTCCATGGGGATGAGCCTCTCTCTGCACCAAGCTGGGGGAGGCCGGCTGTGCTGAGGGCTGGGCGCAGGGCTTCCTGGGCTCTGCTGAGGTCCAGTATCTCTGGAATGCAGAGATACTACTCTGCTCCAAAATACCCCCAAACACACACACGCGCACGCGCGCATGCACTTGCACACTCTTGAGATCCATCCAAGTTGTGTGTATCAATATTTATTCATTTGTTTATTTATAAGTACTATTCCATTGTATGGATATACCATAGCTTATTTATCCATTCACCTGTTGAGGGACATATTTGGCTACGACAAATAAAGCCGCTATGAACATTTGCATACAGATTTTTGCATGGACGCAAATTTTCATTTCTCTTCTGTAAGTACCCAGCAGTGGGGCTGCTGGTTCTACGGTAACTGTATGTATATCTTTATAAGAAACTGCCAAATTGTCTCCCAGAGTAGCCGTACTGTTGCATTTCCACCAACGCCTGAATGAGAGACCAGTTGCTCCTCACCTTTGTCAGCACAGCTATTGTCAGTATTTTTTTTTTTAAGGAGGGGAAAGGGCAGAGGCAGAGGGAGAGAGAATCTTACGCAGGCTCCACCCTGAGCATGGAGCCTGTCTCGGGGCTGGATCTCATGACCCTGAGATCATGAACTGGGCCGAAATCAAGAGTCAGACGTTCAACAGACTGAGCCACCCAGGCGCCTCTATTGTCAGTATTTTTTGTTAAGAGAAATAACAGCTATTCTAATGGGTGTGTAATGGGATCTCCTAGTGGCTTTAATTTGCATCTCCTTAATGACTAATGATGTTGCGTATCTTTACATGTGCTCATTTGGTGATGTGTCTGTCCAAATCTCTGCCTGCTTTTTAATTGAATTGTTTGTTTGCTTACTATTGAGTTTACACCTTTCTTTATACATTTGAAAACAAGTTTTTTTTTTTTTAAGATTTATTTATTTTAGAGAGAGAGCATGTGAGTGTGGGGGTGGGCAGAGGGAGAGAAGCAGACTCCCCACTGAGCACGGAGTCTGATGCAGGGCTCAATCTCATGACCCTGAGATCATGACCTGAGCAGAAATCAAGAGTAAAACGCTCAACCTACTGAGCCACCCAGGTGCCCTGTGGATGCAAGTTTTAAAATTAAATATATGACCTGCAAATATTTTCTCCAGTCTGTGGTTTGTCTTTCCATCCTCTTCAATACTATCTTTTACAGAGCACAAGTGTTCATTTTAATGAAGTCCAACTGAGTGATTTCTTTCCCTATGGATTGTGCTTTTGGTCTCATATCTAAGAAATTTTTGCCTGACTCTAGGTCTAGGTAATGAATATTTTTCTCCTCTTTTCTTCTAAAAGTTTTAGTGTTCTACATTTTATATTTAGATCTATGACCAATTTTAAGTTAATTTTTTTTATAAGGTTGAGATTCTTTTTCTTCTTATTTCCTCTCCTCCTCCCCCTCCCCCTCCTCCTCCTCTTGGCTTGGATATCCAATTGTTCCAACACCATTTGTTGAAAAAATGCTATCCTTCCTCCACTGAATTGCTTTTGAAAGTTTGTAGAATATCAGTTGGCCTTATTTGTTTGTCTCTGTATTTGGACTTTCTGTTCTGTTCTATTGATCTGTGTGTCCATCCGTTCCCCAATACCACACAGTCCTGGTTACTGTAGCTATGTGCGAAGTCTTAAAAGCAGGTAGTGCAATTCCTCCACCTTTATCCTGCTTTCTCAAAATTGTTTTAGCTATTCTGTTTCTTTCTATATAAATTTTAGAATCAAGTCCTCTATATCTACAAAATATCCTGCTGGGATTTTAAAAGGAATTGCATGAAACCTATACATCATCAATTTGGGAAGAATTAGCATCCTACTATGTTGAATCTTCCAGTCTATGAACATGGTATGTCTCCCCATTTGTTCAATTCTCCATGTACATTCTTTATAGCTTGATGTCTCCCCTATATGAGGTAGAAATTGTCTTCCCTACAGTGTGTGGGTTTGGCCATCCTCAATAAATCCTTTTATCATCTTCATAAGACCCCAAATTAAAGAATCCTATAGTACTATTTTATAGATAGCTACTGAGATTTGATGCCCTCACCCTATTAGTCTTATGATTTGGGTGCTGACCGTGGGCTGAAGCAGATAACCGCCCCTCACTCCCATCCTCCCCTCTTTAAGGAATTCATGAAATGTCATTATGCTCAGTGAGCCACATGTTATATCCTAATGCCTACAGTTTGCTAATCATCCTCCTTCTCCGACTATTCTTTTCTCTCCTCCCCTCTGCCTCTGCTCTGGGCTATTTGCCAAGATTCCTAGCCCAAATTCCCCCCTTTTTCTCTCATTAAAAGACTCCACATCCCAGCCCATAGGGCCATTCTCCTGGGCTGACACAAGCAGTTGTCACAGTCATCCCTCTGAATCCCCTCAGGCATACCAGCACCTCCATGCTCCCAGTCATGGAAATGGAAGCCCTGGGCTTTCCTGTCTGTCATCCACCTAATGGGGTGCTAATAGGCTTTCCAAATATAAATGAATACAACAAGCCCTGATTTGTAGTGTTTCCTGACTTCTCTGATGTAAACTCTCCCTCCAGTGCTCATTTCAAGCCACCAGCATGATGTCACTGAAAGGTGGTTGGGAAGAAAGGCACAAATTAGCTCTTTCAAGCCAGGACAAGCCAGCCTACCACTGCATCCATCCATTACCAAACCTCCTGAATGTCCTTGTCCCTTGAGTTTTTCATACAGTAACTAACTGGTCACCTGTTCAGGATCCTCAAGGAAGCACTTATTTCTGCATTTGAAAAGGGTTAGATTAGGCCAGTTATTCTTAACTTTGGGTGCACAAAGACCCCTTTGAGAGTCTGATAAAAGCTATAGATGGTTCTTAAGAAAGAACAATAAAATACACACAATGCAATGGGTTTTGTACACAAAGACCATATGTGCTAATTCTGGACTCAGGTATCCAGGCATGTCAGGGTTGGAATCCCTGGACCAAATAATCTCAAAGGTATACTCCACTCTAAGCCTTATGGTTGGCATTGATTCACACCATGGCACAGGGTGACATCTGACAAATTAGGAAATAACAGGTGCAAAAAGAACCCAGATTCTCAAGTTTGCATCTATTTCTCATGTGAATTAAAACAGGAAGGAACCTCAGAACTGAGGATGTCGTGGCTGATGGCATGGGCCATGGGGAGCTGGAGCTCTGACTCCTGGTCTATACTGCAGGGAGTATGAGCACACAGGGCCTTTTCAAGGAGGCAAAGTTCAGGCTTATGTATAGAGTAGTGGCTGCCCTCCTCAGACACAGATGCTCACCTCTTGGAAACATCAACTCCAATAAATCATATTCTCGTGTCTCTGATTCATTCACTTGGAACAAGATGGGCTTCTGCCACTCCACTGCAGGAGAACAGAGCCAGGAGCTGCATCACACCACTGCTCAAGGTCAGTCCTGGCACCTCATCTTTTACCCCCCCAAAGCACCATCTTAGACTTAAACTGACAACCCCAGGGCTGTTTAGTGATCCCTGTCACTGCCAGGTGGTAAACAAGAAAAAAGGAAAAGTAAACACTTGATACAGTTTTTCTAATTAAAATCACTTGTGAGCATGGATTACAATTTGGGCCACTCATTTTTGCAGAGTAATGATATTCTTATTCCTGGTTATTCAGTCCAACGCTAATCTAAGTACTTCTGGGAAGGGATTTTTCTGGAAGGGATGTAATGAAGGCCACATCCATTGACCATAAGATAAGGGGGTTAGTGGGTGGGCTGACCTTGTCAGGTGAGCCCTTTAAAAGTAGAGATTTTTTACCCTGGCTGCAAGCAGAAGAGGAAGTCAGAGACTCAAAGCACAGGAATGCTCAGGCTGAGGGCAGTCCTTCCAAGCTGAGATCTAGCAAGGCAACGGGGCCCTCAGATCGATGGCCACAAGGAACTGGACTCTACCAACAACCCAGATGAGCTTGGAAGTGGGTTTTCCCTGAAAGCCTTCAGATAAGAGCCCAGCCCTGATGACACCCTCATTTTGCTGGGTGAGACCCTGTGCAGGGACCCTGGAGGACTCACCCAGACTTCTGACCGATGGAACTGTGAACTAATAAACGGGGTTGTTTCAAGCCACTCAGTTTGTGGGAATTTGTTACACGGCATTAGAAAACTAAAACACTCGGCCCACCTGCAACATGGAGACAAAATCAGTTCCAACTTCATAGGGTTACAAGAGAATTAAGAGTTAATGCATGTAAAGTGCTTATAACAATCAGGACAATCACTAAGTATCGGCTATTATCATCAATGCCACTGACTTGGTAAAATGCCAGGTATGTGTGGTTCATTATTTGACAGTTTCCTATCAATACAGTATTTGATTCTCAGGATATAATCAAAAGTCTAGAATTTTAAATGAATGAATCACATACTAAATATGCATCATCTTCTAAAACTCAGTGACTATGACTGAGCTGCATGATTACAAAACGTTACTTAATAAAGCAGACTAGAAGAAAGAAAGGAAGAAGATAGCAGACTACCTGGAGCAAAATGCAAGAAGTTTGGAACTCAACCATCCAACAAATATTTAATGAAGGCTTGCCAGATGCAAGCACTGAGGCCCCGGGGCACAGCAGCGAAAAACACACAAAAGGGCCCTATTCTCATGAAGCTTACATTCTGATGCAAAAAGACAGAAAATAAGTGCACAAGAAAAATATAAGCCAGTGCTATGAACTGTGAAAAAATTAGCATAGGTAAGAGGAAACTATTTGAGATGAGTAAGCCATCTAGATAGGCCACTCTGAAGAGATGTCATTCAAGTGGAGAATTGAATGACAGCTGGGAGCCAGCCAGTAGCATTCTGGGATGAGCAATCAGCTGATGCCCAGGTCTCCCAAACCAAAAGGAGCCTGATGGGCCACAGGACATGAGAGAGGCCAGCATGGCCGATGCTTGGTAAGCAACAGGGAGAGAAGATGGCCTGGGGAGGGTGGCAAGGAAGGAGCTCAGATTTTATGCCAAGTGCAACGAGGAGACACAGGGTTTTAAACAGGAGAATGACGTGGTCTGATTTGAATTTTCTAAGGCTAACTCTTACTGCTGAGTGTAAATCACTCGTGTAGGACCAAGTGGAAACTGAAGTCCAGTGTGTCCCGTTGGGAGTCTGATGATTGCAGCAGGGATGGAGAGGTGAGGACCTACTAGAAAAAAAGTTTGAGAGGTAATGCTGATGAATGAATTGGGCTTGGGGTAGTGACAGAGATTGATCAAGCATAACCCTCAGATTTTTAGTTTGAGCAACTGCGTGGTACAAAAGGAAGCAGTTTGGGGGAGGGTGAAATCGTGGATTCTGTTGGGGCCACCTTCATTTGGACGTGCCTATCAGGCCGCCATGTGGAGATGTTGAGTAGGCCTGGAATTCTGGGAAAAGGAGGCAGATTTGAGAGTTAATGTTCTAAAGACGGAATTAAAGATCTGGTCTGGCTGAGAGATAGAGAGGGAGAGAGAATGTATAAACACGGGAAGGGGATCCAGCATCCTTGGCCAGTGAGGTTGGAGGAAAACCAAGAGAAATGGTGCTCCAATGGAGAACGCATTACAGCATGGGGTTAGGTGACTGCTAGTAGAGTGCGTCATCCATGAGTAAGTATTCAATCTCCCATGATATTACTTAGTCCCAGCAAACCCGTTAATAGTGTTCTGAGTTACTGTTTGTATCAGCTGTTTCTGGTTTGGTGAAGACAGACTATATTGAAATGTTAACAAGAAAAACATAAAGCAAAATTCCTCATTCTTGGTTAACAGGAAGAACTTATGAATGGCTTCTTTCCATTATAAACAGCAGAGGATGATAGTCTTCATCATTTTGCATGATTTGGTGTAACTGGGAAGTTTCTTAGGCTTGATAACTGGAAAAACAAAACCCAACAAAACCCTTAATGTCTAAATAATTCTTGGGTCTGCTGCAAACTGCCAAGAGATCAGTGGAGCTTATTCTGCTGCTAAACTGTCTTGATTTGCAGCCCAGTGATTTTTTTTTTTTTAGCAGCAGTATTAGCTTTTTAATTTTCACTTCATGGACACATATGCCTCAAGCAATCTGAGTTTTCCCTTTGAAAAAGCTCATAATCAAAAACTTGAACTGTATTGAAAAAAAAAATCAGCACACTTCCTGATGGCCATGGATGGGTTATTAACGTAATCACACGTGAACTTACGAAAGTGCATTTGATCTAGAGTGGCTCTTCATGGAAACTTCCAGGTTAAATCTCACATGTAATAGGGATCAACCCCAGCGATGGCTTGAGAAGAAGTGCCATGGAAGGCATTCGGGTCTGAGCATCGCTCACCCCAACCTCACCCTGAGGCAGTGCCCAATGGTGTGGCAGGGACTGCCTGTGTCTTCCTGCCTCGGCCTCGCCATGCACCACTCCCTTCTCTGAACTGTTTCTTTCACTTTTGTGAT
Source organism: Halichoerus grypus (assembly GCF_964656455.1). Taxonomy (NCBI): domain Eukaryota; kingdom Metazoa; phylum Chordata; class Mammalia; order Carnivora; family Phocidae; genus Halichoerus; species Halichoerus grypus. The sequence goes on from NC_135721.1 coordinate 35,762,861, forward strand.
GAGACAAAGCCACAGATCTGATTAAACCACTCTTCAGCTTCCACATAGACACAGCTTCTTGGGGTCTGTGTGTGGTTTAAGGGTTTGTCTCTCAGTCCAGCAGAGCCAGATTGGAACCCACCTCCCAACTAAGTGGTCTTTGAGAAAGTGACCTTTCTGGGCTTTTGTTCCCTCATTGGTAAATTGAGAATAACTGTGGTCATAGGAGAGCCTTGTCACAGCATTTTGGTATGGATTAAATAAAGATGCAGGTGGAGGACTTAGCAGAGGGCTGGCTGGGCCTTTAGTAAGCACCCAGCAAGTGGCAGCTCTTTGCAGTGGATGTGCTGTCACTCTGCCTAACGGCACCCTTTCCTGGTGGACCCTCCCCTTCCCCTTTCATGTGGTACTGGCGGTTCTATCATTCTAGTGTGCCTCACCACCTTTCACACAGTTGGGCAAGTACATCAACTAGGATTTGGTCTGGCTGCATGTTTCTGAAAAAAAATTAACCATGGCTTAAGTTAGGACTTTGTTTCTTTCTCACATAAAAGCAGCCTGACACAGGGAGCACAAGCTGATGTGGCAGCCCCAAAAGGGCACTAGGAGCTTGGGCACCTATCTTTCTGATTTACCCTCCTGGAGCATGGCTTTCAACCTCATGTGACCTCCTGGTCCAAGATGGCTGCTGGAACTCCAGCCAGCAAATCCACATTCCCCAGATGAACAGCAGAAAGAAGTGATGGAAGATGGGAAAAGCGCATAACGCCACTCCCAGCCCCACCATTCTCTCGGAAAATCCTACATAATAGTGCCACATATAGAACTAAGCCACATGGGCCTCTCCTAGCTACAAGCTAGTCTCAGAAATGTAGTCTTTCCACTGGACACACTGTCACCTGAAATACAATGTGTTTTTGAATTAAGCAAGAAAGGGAGAAGGGATCTCAGTGGGCAACTAGCAACCCATGGTATGGGTCCAGGCTGGGCCATCAGTGCCCTTCCACAGCATCTGGTCTATGACACTGGCTAAGAATGGGTCCGTGTTCCCTATGGAGAGGCATCAGAAGATACTGTCAGCACACATGGGAACCTGAGCCAGGGAAGGGACAAAGTGTGCCCAGGAGGGAGGCTGCCAATTGAAACTCCTTCTCCCTGTCTTGCTTTCGTATTTTACTATAATCTTTTACCCCTCCCATGAGACTGAAAGGTCCTGACAGGAAAATCCCGCCCTATTCACATGCACACTCCTACCATAAATGTTTGTCCCTGGGTGACTGACTGAACAGCAAATGCACTAAGGTTTGGCAAATGCAGACTATATCCCAACAGGAGTTTTCCAATCAAGAGCAGTAGAGTCGGTCAGACTCCTCCCTCTGTCTCCACTGCTTCATTGTATAAAAGAGATCATAATACCACTACCTCTCAAGATATAATCCACAGTCCTGACCACATAGTAAGCCTCATTTAGCGTTGGAAGTCATTACTGTTATTACTGCATGCCATTGACTCTGAGATGCACTTTTTTTTTTTTTAATATACACTATAACGACATTCACACTAAATGGCATGTCATGACTGAATCAGCAAATGTTTATTTTTCATGGTGTATAAAATCATGCTCTGTTTTACAATCAATGCTGTCTGAGAATCAATGGAATAGTTATGGTCATGAAAGGAAGAGAAAGAGTTCAGAAATCCAGGACTTGCAAAGTCAAAAAAGTCAACTGTTTATAGATTCCAAATAGTAAGAGATGGGCCTGAGCGGATCGTTGAGTGACCAAGGCCTGAACTAGCCTGGCCTTCCTGTCTGGGAAGATCCAAAGTAGCCACATTCGATCAAAAGAGATAGACATAAGGGGTAAGAAAGAAAAGAAGTGAAGCAAGGCTGAGACCAGTGTTTTGGCAAGAACTCTGGGTATGAGTATAGCCATGTGGAACCGACTAGAAGCAGACAGATCAGAAGCTGACTGTTTTTGTAGAACCTGACTTGTCAAAGAAACTGTGAGTTTAAAAAGCATTTGATACATACCATGGAATATTATTCAGCCATAAAAAGAAACGAAACGCTGATACATGCTATAATGTGGCTGAACCTTGAAAACATTATGCCAAGTGAAAGAAGCCAGACACAAAAGATCATAGAGGGTCTGATTCCATTTATATGAAATATCCAGAATAGGCAGGTGCACAGAGAGAGAGTGTAGTTCAGTGGTTGTGAGGGGCTGGGGAAGGGAGGAATAGGGAGCAACTGCTAAACTGCTAAATGGATGCAGCACGTGCTTTCGGGTGATGAGAAAGGTTTGAACTAGAATGGGCCGCTGGTTGCAAGACGCTGTGGTCATACTAAATGCCACTGAATTGGTCATTCTTAAATGGTTACTTCTATGTGATGTGAATTTTAGCTTAAGCAAAAAAAAGCATTTTCTATTCAGCTATTTACTATTTACTATTCATTTACTATTCAGGGACCCACAACCTTTCAGCAACAGGAAGTAGGTCAGAAAAACTGCACACGCAGCCCCCACCAAGGACATGTTCCCAACCCCGTGTCATTTTCAGTCCCCCAAAGTGATGACAGGGCCTCCCCCACACACATAGGGGCCCCAAAGCACAATAGATGGGCAGGGTCCCCAAAGAGAAACCCACAGTTGGTGGGACACCCCCCCCCACCCCCGCCTCACGGGAAGGGTTTCACCCTGTCTGCCTGGAAGACTTCAGAATTGCTGGACCAGGAGACCCTGTGTGTGCTCCCCCCCCCATCCCATGCCCCTCTGCCCCCCGCCCCCTCCCCGGTCTTCCCCTCTTGGAATGGCAGGGCTGTTGTGGTTATCCTGTCCCTAGTTCCATTGTGTGGGGCAGGTAATTTATCTTACTGTTCTATTATCATTTATAGGCCTCTGGATGAAGAAAGGAGGCATCAGACCCTACTGAGAGACTGCCATGCATCACCTGGGGATCCAGGAACATTCTACCAAACACAGCTCAGATTACAGCATGGCAGTGACTGCTGGTTGTCTAACCCCACATCTGCTCTCCCCTTTGCCCCAAATAATTGAGCTCTTGGTTTTCAGGTGAACCCAGAATAATTCTCCCTAGAACAATTCCATATTTGTTAGTCCCCCTTGCAGCTGGGCATGGCCACCACCTGAGGAGGGCAGGGTCATGAGCCAGGAAGGGCTGAGTTAGCTACGAGGGGCAGCCGTGTGACCCTAGACTGCTTACCTCTGGATTTCTTTTACATGAGAGAATTAAACATTGCGTCCTTTGAGCCTCTGCTATTGGAGGTTCCGGTTACACGCAACGAGCCCTAATCATAATTAATACAGCGGGCTCCACCCTCCTCAGCTCCGGGCAGCAGAACGGAGGGTCTGCAATGCAGCGGCCTTAACCACACCATCATTCGGGATTTGGTGAACCTCCCCGTCCTCTCAGACCTTTAAAAAAATTGATCAGGCACATGGCTATCTAGCAGATCTCTAGAATTTATTCATCTTGCACACGCATTGAATAGCGACTCCTCATTTCCCTCCCTCCTCCGCCCCCAGCAAACACCGCTCTCTTCTCTTCTGTGAGTTTGACTATTTTAGGTCACTCATGGAAGTGGAGTCATGCAGGATTTGTCCTCTTCTGATGCAGTGCATGCAATTTTAATTTTCGCTTTCATATTGTTTTTGGTTTTCATTTCATAAGTGATTTCACCCACTGATTACCCAACTAACAAGAGCTCCCACCAGCTTCTGTTTAGCATTTATCTGGTTAATGGTGAAAGAATCCATAGTCATCCAGATAGCATCTGCTGGTCAGAGTAGCCAGAGTTTCTTTTATCTGAAATTCTTAAAACTGCAGGCAAAGTATTAAGATCTTGAAACCATGTATGTTTTCATATAAAGTTTATATAGTTTTTATTATAAAAGTTACAAATGCTGCCTGGGGATAATCTAGAAAATACAGAGGAGCAGAGACCGTTCATCCCACTTCCCAAAGCCAAGCACTATTAATATTTTGATGCATTTCCTTCTGCTCATTCCTGCTTTCTCCCTTTCTCTTCTCATCTGTTCACGTAGATGTATTCACACTGTATACATAACTGTGCACTGCTTTATTTCACTTACTATTACAATGTGAGCATTTTCCTCATTATTAAAACTCCCTAGTGCCTGGACTGGGGGCCTATTTTCATGCTGAAGCTTCCATGGTCCTCAGTGGGTTCATCCTACCACGTCTTCAGTACACAAAGGCAAGCTCCCTCCAAAGTTGTGGGTTGTTCCTCATCTACTGAACAGAAACTAGAACTAAGGCAGTCAGGGAGGGCAAGACATGCCCAGACTTGTTCAGCTGCCCACTCCCAGGGCCGGTTGCTTGCCCACTAACCAGCCTTACTAATCCAGAAGTTCTTTCCTGAAGTTTTTCACTGGCTTTGAACCAAGGATGCAGCCCCATGACCCAGCAGGCCCAAGGGAAAAAAATCCAGACACAAGAAGAAAAAAGTAAACTATGCCAGCGACTGCAAGATGAGATAGTTGTGGGACTGCTCATTTTAATTTTCAGGAGAGGAAAGAGTCGTCCTAATTCACACTCACCTCACCCTTGGCTCTAAGGCGCAGCGAGCGGCCTTGAGGTTGGACTTGGATGAGCTCTGGACTTGGATGAGGGCAGACAGCAGGTATAGCAAGCTGAGCAGCCTCCAGCATTGACCCCAGAGTGGATCCCCTGCCAGGCTCCCTGGTGTCCGATTTGGCTTTTCTGAAGCAAAATACCTTTTTTTTTTTTTTTTTTTTTTTTACAAAAACACAGCAACATGGAACAGGCTCTGCCTATTTGATCACTTCTGTGTCCCCAGCACCTAGCACGTGCCCAGCACATACTGCAACATTTGATATCATTTACTGAATAATGACTTTTTACAGACTCCCTTAAATGTTGACAATTACAACTCAATTTGAGTTTCACAAGCATTTTCTTGGGAAGGAGCCAATGCCTCCAAAGTACATATATGCTTAGCAGTCTTGCTGGGTATGGGTCAGCCTTCTCAGCCCGCTGTCCCTTCATTGACCTATTCCCCATGAGGAAATGAGCTTGGCTTCAGCAAAAGAAGGGTGGATGGACACCACATTGAGCACTAGTGATACAGGTGATCATCGGTAAACTTCCCTATTTCAAAATATTGCTTCAGCATCCCTGCCTTCTTCCAATATCTTCTTCCCTGTTTCTTACTCATTTATCTCCCTCTAATTCCCAGGACGTGGAGCTCAGGTTGATCCTATTAATGCCACATGCAAGTCATGTTAAGAGTTAAATGTATCTTCACGGGGCAGACCTATAGACAATTTATATCAGTTTATTTCTGGGAAATTGCAAAGAGAGTTAATGACTTCAGAAGAATACTCTGGACCACATGTACGCTCCTAAGTTAGGTGCTGCTTGTCTGGAGACTTGTATGGGCATGTGGACCACATTGGTCTGGAATCTCCCCTACCCTGAGAGACAGGGAGGCAAAAGGGTCCATCTGCAGTGGGAAAGTGTTCTCTTTGCAGTAGGAAAAACAGACAGTATGTGTGATATATATGGATAAGCACATCTTCAGAAGTAAGAAAGTATAATCAAATTCTAAAATCGACACCACCACCACCACCATCAGCAGCAGCAGCAGCATCACCATCATCACCATCATCATCACTGTCCTCACCATCATCTTCATCAGCACCGCCATCTATGTAGTTGACGTGCACAGCTCCTACTGTGCCTCTGGCACTGGGCTAAGCACCATGCATCCCCTCACATAATCCTCCCACAGCTTTACAAGGCAGGCACTTGATAAACGAGGAAACAGACCCAGAGACATTCAGCAGCTCATCCCAGGGGACACAGGAGTGGCAAGGCAAGGACTTGCATGTAGACAGTCTTTCTCCAGGACCCTGACTTCTAACTAGTCACTGTTATAGGGAAGATGCAAGCAAGGCAGACGGGATTCCAGGGCTCTGACTTAAGTCTCTGGCCAAGCAGGGTAGACCAGGTGTCTTCAAGTTGCTCACACGCTTGCCTCTCCGACAACAAGAGCAACTACTAACAAGGGCCATGATTGGCTTGATGGGCACAAGATCAGCTTAAGGAGCAGGCACGGTGGTATGGCGGGGTAGTCAGGTCTCGGTAGCCATGAGGTGGGGGAAAGGCTAGAGGCAGCGAGCACTTTGAGATATGGGTTCATGTGGCTACACTCCCCAAGCTCTACAACAGGGAGGGATGGTCACGGAAATGTGAATTGAGTTCATTGAGTGGCAGTTCCTGGAATGAAGGAGGAAGAGACTAGGCTGGTATTCTTTTTACGTTCTTCCCCCATTCCCCACTTACTCTTCTGCTACTTGGAATGCAGACATGAAGGCAGGAGTTCCAGTAGTGATCTTGGGGCCATAAGCAAAAAGCTAGAAGAGCCACAAAGCCCTTAGCCTCTGAGCAAAGGCCGTAATTATCTGCCTCTAAATTTCTCATTATGTATGTCAGAAAAATAAATGCTTATGTGTTTAAGCCACTTAGCAGCCAAATCCAATTCCTAACTGATATACTCTCTGTAGTCGGTAGCCTCTGAGATGGGAGATGGCCCCTATCTAATGATGGCCCATCATCCCTCCTGGGAGAATACTATTTGTAATATGAAGTTAGAATACTACTTAATAAATCACAACATTTATATTTGGGGTCTAACAGTAAACAAAAGTTTTATTTATTAATGTGCTCAACTAAACTACACATTAATATGATGTATTAGGGCCAGACGTCACCTCCTAATATTCATACTCCTATGTAATTCATCTCCTTGAGTCTGAGCTGGACTTCCTGACTCACTTGTGACAAAGAATAGGGCAGAAGTGATGGAATGTCACTTCTGAGATTAAGGTATAAAAAGACTGTAGCTTCTGTTTTGTGTGCTCTCACACTAGCTTCTATGTCATAAGGCAGCCCTACAGAGAGGCCCATGTCATGAGGGAACAAGGCCTGCCAACAACCACATGAATAAACCTGGAAGCAGACACCACCAGACCCAGTTGAGCCTTCACATGAGATCAAAGCCCAGACCAACAACTTGACAACAACCATATTAGAGGTGTTGAGCCGAAGATGTCCAGCTAAGCTGTGTCTAGGTTCTTGACTCACTGTAACTGTGATAGGAAGTGTTTATTGTTTTAAACCTGTCTTAAATAACTAATACATCCTCCAAACAATTTTCTTGGTTTAATATTCAAGTTAGTGTCTATTCTCTAAGCCTTCGAGTGCATTCTTAGCCCACACCATCCTCACAGAAATATTGCTCTTGAATAGAATGCCTGGCACAGAGCCTGGCACATAGCAGGTACTCAATAGATGAATGAATGGATGGATGGATGGATGGATGGACGAATAAGACACTGTTTCTTACTGAGCTCTTCTAAAGTACCTTGAGCCTCAATAGATATTGAAAAAAACACACAGGTAAAGACAAGGGGAAAATGACAAACTGCACCAAATCAGCCAACCATGTTTAGAGTATTGGTAATTTCACTTGCATGGCCTGTAGACTCAGCTCTATGATTTACTGAAGGCAAATTCTTCCTGGGAGACCTTTTTAAGTTAGAAGAGTATTTAATAGCTCCCAACATTTATCTTTAGGTATAAAATTAAATGAATGTTTATTACTGTGCTTAACTAAAGTACACATTAATGTGATGTGATAAGGCCAGAAGTTACAAGTCAAATGAACAGACTGACAGCGAAAACTCACCAATTTCCCTAATAATTTATGAACTGATACAGAAGTAAGCACTGATTTCAGAATCTGCTTCAAAGTTATGGAAACAATGATTGCAACTGTTAGAGAGGCAAGGAGGGAGCATTCTTTGCTGTCCAGCGCATATAAGACTCTTATTTTAGTCCGTCCGGTTTTCCATTTCATTATCCAAGTCATTTAAATGGTGGCCTAAGGCAAACTATAAGACCCATTGTGTGCTTTAGTCTAAAGTAAGTCTATTCAAAAGCTTTCTGCCAACACGTACTTGTTTGCCAAATTCTACTTTCATATTAGAGGGGTCAGGGAGAAAGGATTTCGCAAAATAGAGCTAGAAAGTATGTGGGCTGGTAGGGGTGGCCATGGGTAGGAGAGAGGGCAGGCAAGGAAAAGGGTGAATGGCAGAGAGGGTGGCTGGGTGGGGGTTCCATGCTGCAGCCTGCCCCTCACCCCTCACCCTAGGAAGGGCAGGAAGAACACACTAAATTCTCAGGGGCAGGATCTTCAGCACCTCCATGCAGTGAGGACACGACTCCCTCAAAACTTATTTATGTGGCAAGGACAATATTTCTTACTCTACACTCGAAAAATTCAAAGAAAAATCTGTCTAGGCTTTTTATACGATTTGCTTCAATGCATCAAGTGATGCATTAAGTTGTCCCTGGGGTCTTGCGGAGAGCTCAGAGGAAATTCTCCACATCAAGGAGCCTGGGGGCTTTCTCTAGTATTTATTTTGGCAGCAGTTGGATTCCTTCCCTGCTCTCAGTGCTTCCTGCATTCCCTCCTTGCCTCCTTGTATCTCCCCCCTCCCAGGATGGTCTTTATAGTGCTTTAGAATACTAGAGAACAAGGCTCTCATCCTTTGCACAGCCACATCTCCTATATTTCTTAGAAAGAATTTTATCCCAAGTAGCAAGATCCTGGAAACGTAACTGGATTCTACTACTGGCCTCAGAGAAGAAGGGAAGTTCACAACACTACTCAAGGAAAAAGTGAACATTGAGAAATAATCTCTGAAATTGGCCTCCTGGCAGAAGACAGAATATTCTGAGAGGGCCACGCTGGCTGGGGAGAGGCAAACACCAACATCTCTCTACTCACCACCCCTCACTGGCACCCAGTACAAAAAGAATTCTTCAGTCACACAGCTTGCTGACTTTGTGGCCATAAGCGAGTCTCATCATGGTACATTTCCCACCTCACTGCTCTGGACCCATCAGTAGAGAGGACCCGCCAGCCGGGAGGACAGCCCCTCTCCTCAGGTCTGTTGGTCCATTTACGTGACAACTTCATTCCTAAGCCAGCAAGAGGAAAACTTCCCACGCTCCCCAGGCATAAAGGTTCTTCCACTGCAGAAGCCAAATGCTCCTTCAAAAGGCACTCAGTTCTCACGGCTTCCGCAAGCCAAGGTGCTGCGCCTGGGAAAACGGCCAGTCCCCAAAGCCAGAGAGAGGCAAGCAAAGCCTGTGTGAGAACCAGCCAGAAAAAAAAAATGTGGTTACAAAAAAAAAAAAAAACAACCCACAAAACACAAACACACAAACACACACACATGCATGCATGCACGCATACCAGAAAATAGTAAGGGTTGGGGGGTTGTGGAGAAATTGGAACCTTCGTGCACTGTTAGTAGGAAAGAAAAATGGTACAGTCTCTATGGGAAACAACAGAGCAGCTCCTCAAATAATTAAAAATAGAATCACTGTATGACCCAGCCATTCCACTTCTGGGTATTTAACCGAGAGAATTGAAAACAAGGTTGCAAAGAGATATTTGTACACCCATGTTCGTAGCAGTATTCTTAACAATAGCCAAAAGGTAGAAGCAACCCAAGTGTCCATGACAGGTGGATGGATGAACAAAATGTGGGACATGCATACAATGGAATAGTACTTAACCCTAAAGAGGAAATAAAATTCTGACCCATGCTACAACATGAATAAACCTTGAGGACATTATGCTACGTGAAATAAGCCAGACGCTAAAGGACAAATATTGTGTAATTCCACTTATATGAAATATCTAGACAGGTAAATTCATAGAGACAGGAAGTGGAATGGCGGTTGGTCAGGGGCTGGGGGGGAAGGGACTGGGGAGTTATTGTTTAATCGGTATGAGGTTTCAGTTTGGGATGACGGAAAAAGTTCTAGAGATGGATGGTGGTGATGGTTGCACAACATTATGAATGTATTTCATACCACTGAGCTGTACATTTAAAATGGTTAAATGGTAAATTTTATGTTATGTATATTTTACTACAATTACAAATTTTTTTAATCTTAAAAAGATAAAAAGAAAAATCAGGTCACATGCTGAGTTTTCAAAGATCTTCAGACCCGGAGCAGACTCCATAATTGGCCCCAAACTCAAGCCCGATTCCATCTGTCAGAGCGGCTTTGGGGGAGCTGGGGGCAGAGACCTCTGCCGCTCAGCCACGGTTCCAGATGGAGGAGAATCTTCAGGCTCGTCCACTTCAGCCTCTGAACATCAGCCAGACCCTTCCCCAGGCCTAGAATACTCAAGTGTACTCACCAATTTCTAAATGTGGCATCTCCACGTATGTAAACTGAAATCCAGAACTATACAAAAACTAGGATATGAAAAACCGTCTCCATGGAACTACTTGGAAGGGTGGTCGTCACTCAGAACAAAGTTACAATCCCATAGTTAATCTGCAATCGTCAAATCCCAATCCTGTTGGAAAACTAGAAGATCCATGGAGTCCAACCACCCACTTCATGAGCTAGGAAGCCAAGCCCAGCTTGCTTGGGGTGATCCCCGTGACCGGAGGCAGAGCCAGGAAGCTCCTCTGACTCCAACCTATTTCTGGCCCGCCCATTCACATCAGGCCCTCCTCTGCTCTGTCGGGTTGATCATGACAGCGGGACGTGGGCCCGCCTCATCCCTAAGCAGGAGGCCACGTGGATACAGAGCAGATCAGAAGGCTGCCCTGTCTCCAGGTCCGGACGCCGTCATGAAGAAATCTCCAGCACCGTGTGACGGACTCCTGCAGGGTGTCTGCAGGGAGCCGGCCTCCCAGGCAGGGGCTGGATCTCTTTCCTTAAGGACCCAGGAGCCTCCTTCTCCCGTGCATGCCCCTTTCTCTCTCAAAACACCAGTCAATTCCCATTTCCTCCTCCTGACATTTTCGTGACTTAGCATACCACGCACTCCAGAGGCAGAAATCCTTTCCATGATAACCAAACTTGCTGCTCTACTAGCACATTCTCTGAGGCCAGTTCAGTTTGCGTTGATGGAATTGGGAACCTGGAGGAAGTCTGCAAATCTAGAAAATGACAAAGCGACCACCATCACCATCCATAAGGCTGTGAGCCCATCTGCTGTGTTTTTGCCGGTCTCCCTGCATGGCTGGGACCTGCTTTCCTCTCCTTCCCAGGACTCGCTGTTCAAACTCTGACCTATGAGGTACTCCTGAATCTTCTCAAAATCCTCTTTTCTTATGTGACCTCCAGTTTTCTGAGTTTTCTCTTTGTTGCTACCAAAAAGGTCTTATAGCAAATACAAGATCTGATGCAAACCCCTATTTTGCAGCCTAAGCCACCCAGCACAACAGATGGTAACATTCATGCACTTATTACAGCTTCCCAAAGCGGCATGGAACAGAGAAGTGAACATTTTCCCACAACTGTTTCCACCCCAGGGAACAACAGTGTGATGACATTTTAAGATCTCAGGGTCTCTCTCCTTTGGGGAATATGAATTAGTGTTTCCATAGTTAAAAGCTACCTTGAGAATATGAGGATAAGAGCAAACCCATTAGTTTTATGTTAGCAGCTAAACTACAAGTGGGAAGACATCAAATGTGTGCAGTGCAGCTTATTGGGGTGGGGGTGGGTACATGGATCCCCCTCCTGTGATCAGCAGTCTGTGTGGCCCTGCACTAAGCACTCCCCCGTCTGGCCCTCCCTCACAGGGTAAATGCACTCTGCAGGACAGCAGTTCTTTATGGCTGGCCCAGAACGTGTTAGGGACCACGGCGGCAGGAAGGAGAGGATGGGCATCACAGAGCACCCGCTGCAATTTCAAAGGCATATGAGATCTGACAGGCAATGCCACGCCATGCATGATAGGTCTTGAACAGACCCAGAAAAGAGAGGGACCCTGTCCTGCCAAGGCCCCCATCCTTGGCAGGGTTTCAATGTCAGAGGCAGAGCCTGCAAGAGATGCATAACCTTCTGTATGTCATTTTAACATTTCTGAGAGTTTGGGGGCTTATCCAACAGGAAAAATATGGAAAGAACACAGAATCCCTTCCACAGAAACCATCTGATGGTTGATATGAGGAAGTGAAGGTCTAATGGGAGGACAGTGGAGGGGTGTTCATGCCAGAATGAGTGGGGATGAAGAAGAGAACCAGAAATGTAAACTCTGGCCATGGCAGTTAGGAAGGGACCCAGAGCTGGGTGAATGCACCTTTGATGTAAGGACCCTGGACAGAGGGACCAACCTCTCGGTAAGCAGTGGCATCTATGTCGCAGTGGATAGAAACACGGCTGGAAAACTCAAATCCAGATCCTGAGCCCAAATCCTTCAGGTGGGTCCTTGTGATGGAAACTCCAACCTCCTTGGTCTGGTGAAATTGGACATGTGCCTCTTAACACAGAAGGTCAGAATTAAGTAGAGAAATGAGGGAGTAAGACAAGCCCAGAAATTAATATACTAATTTTAGTAAGCAATCGGTGTGTGTCTCCTCTTTAAAGGGTTTATAATATTTCAGAAATTTTAACAAATCCAAGAGATTAGCCTGGTGGTTATAAAACATATCATCGAGTGCTTGATTTTAGAATCTGAATATAAGTTGGAAGGTATAACACGATTTGTCTAAGGCTGGACATAAACTGAACATGCATTATAAGTTTAATTCAGCAGAGTTACAAAATGTTTTAAATGCTTGGAAAGTTCTGCTTGTCACAGACATTGGGAGTGCTTAAGAAGACAATCAAATATATTAAAAGTTTAATGTTTAAAATATTTAGGACATATAATTAATAGATTGTAAAACTAGACTAGTAAGTAAAATAATAAAACTTATAAGTTGAGCTCTAAAGCTTTAGGAAACTAGGTTTTTGAAAGTTTAACAATTCTAACATCCTTCTAACACTGTGGAGAAAAAGGAACCCTCGTGCACTGTTGGTGGGAATGCAAACTGGTGCAGCCACTGTGGAAACAGTATGGAGGTTCCTTGCTTGCTTGCTTTCTTTTTCAAATTAAAATCAATATCATAGTGGGCGCCTGGGTGGCTCAGTCGGTTAAGCCGCTGCCTTCGGCTCAGGTCATGATCCCAGCGTCCTGGGATCGAGCCCCACGTCTGGCTCCCCGCTCAGGGGAGAGCCTGCTTCTCCCTCTCTCTCTGCCTGCCGCTCTGCCTACTTGTGCTCTCTCTCTATAAAATAAATAAAATCTTTAAAAAAAAAAAAATAAAAATAAAAAAAAATAAAATAAAATCAATATCATAGTGATGAAGAAAAGCAGACTTTGCAAAGCACAGGAAGCCCCTAGGATCTTTGTTTCTCCTCCCACATCTGCCAAAATGCAAATAAGTTTCCCTAGGGCCTCAATTCACTTTCCATAAACTAAAGATACCACCAGTCACTCAGACTTCCACGTAGGAAGTGTCAGACATCTTAGAGGAAATTTGCTTATTAAACCCTTGAATAAGCACAGAAGGTGTGGCAGAGAAGGTGTTTTGTCAACCTCTTCAGACTTCAGACTGAGTTGTGGCCAAAAACTGCATGGCTCAGCCCCACTGCAGCCTACCGTGGCCATGGGTCCAATTCTCACCAACGGGAACTGACAGGAAGTGATATGGGTCTTCTCCAGGCCGAGGCTTTGAGAAGCAGATGGAATCTCTCCACTCTCTTCTGCTGGCTGGATGGAGAGATCTCCAAGGCCTCTGAAACTGGTGGAGAACTGAGAGATGGAAGGAGCCAGGGTCTCTGAATCACTAGGGAAAGGAGAAGACCTGACGACCGGGAGGAACAGTGCTGGATTGTTCCCCAAGCCTCAAGGCACTGGCTTGTTGGGGTTTATTTGTATAGTTGCTGGTATTACTCTATCTGATATATTTGTGCATCTATAAATGTATTTATACATATGTGTGCTGTGTGCACTGTTTTAAGAAACTCTGAGATGCCAATGTAGGCTTTTATTAAATTAACTGCATCACAGGCGGGTGCTTCATTGTACAAACGATTCGCTGCAGGACAGCCCGCCCCCAGTGCAATTAAAATACTATTCAGCTTATAAAGAACTGATTTCCATACAGCTTGAGAACACAGTGTCCACGCCATGAATGGGGGGGCTGATCCGCACAGGAGGCAGGGAGACCACAGCTCACCCTCAGGTCCCTGAAGGCCTCTCCCTTTTCCCCTGACTCCAGACCAATGAGACGGGGGTAGGTTTCCTCCCAACCACTGGTTCAGCTTCCCACAGCACAGTCTGATCTGAAACGCAGCTGGATCCCTATGAGGCTTTTTCTTAGGGGGCCCTTCCCCACATAAGTCATTTCCATGAGTGGCCATAAAGACAGCAAAGCAAAAAAAAAAAAAAGACAGCAAAGCAGGGGGTGTGAGCTGCAATGGGGTCTCTTAATGTTGGTGAACAGGGAAGTCAAGGTTCCTAGGCTTTTCCTTTTAGAACACGAGACTGAGGGCCCTGCGAGGAACGTTTGGGCACAGGGCATCTGGCCACAGTGGGCTGGGGGCCTGGGAGTCAAGGCTGGGGGCAAGTAGGAATGCGGTCTGGGTGAGCAGCCAGAAACGGAGGCTGCTGGAAGGGAAAGGTGGTGAGGAAAAGAGGGCCTGAGAATGATACTTGCAGCGAATTCACACAAAAGCAACAAAGAGCCAATTTTACAAAAACTCACGGGAATCAAGCTGGGAACAGTGGGATAAATCCAAAAGGGAAAAGAGATCCTACAAACTGACTGGCGTTTATATCCATTAGTCACTTAGGTAAAAAGTCAAAGTGGCATGATAGCATTTTAAACATCTTTTAAATCTAAATTGGGGAGGGAACTGTTTTGTATTACACAAAAAAGTGGTCGCAAATGTAAGCAACTACTGAAACTTAAGGCAGGGTTGTAGCTCAGTTGCAAATATTCTGCTACTCTACCATTAGTCCTGATGACATCCTGTCCCCAAGACATCCCTCAGACAGCCCCCCACGCAGCCAGATCCTGCAAGCTTCCAGTGTTCCTCTGGCTGCAGAATCCCATTCTGTCCGTAATTCTGCTTTCCAGAGAAGAGCTTGGTGAGCAATGTGGCGAGAAATACATCTGACCAAGAAACCCCAGACTACAGATATGATGCCAAGCAAGCATGAGAAAGCCGAACAAGTTTTTTTTTTTTTTTTTTTTAAAGATTTTATTTATTTATTTGACAGAGAGAGACACAGCGAGAGAGGGAACACAAGCAGGGGGAGTGGGAGAGAGAGAAGCAGGCTTCCCGCAGAGCAGGGAGCCCGATGTGGGGCTCGATCCCAGGACCCTGGGATCATGACCTGAGCCGAAGGCAGACGCTTAACGACTGAGCCACCCAGGCGTCCCAAGCCGAACAAGTTTTAAAGTATTCAGTCCCTAAGCATGTTTAATTACAAAGTCACCAAAACAAGGATCTGAAGAACCACAGAAATAGGCTCTAAAGAGAGGAGGAGGAGAGAATGTCACCTGCCTCCATCCCATAGAGAAGTGTTTCTCTGCTTCTCAAATGCCCGTGGCTATCGGGTCCCCAGAGGATCTCGGTAAAATGCAGGTTCTGATCGTTTAGGTCTGGGGTGAAGCTTGGGATTCTGTGTTTCTTACAAGCTCCAGGGGGATGCATTGCTGCTGGTCCAAGGACCGCATGTTGAATAGCAAGGGTCTAGAGCTTCAGGGACTGAAGGAACAATGGACATTAGGGGCACAGCTTCTCACCTGAGACTTGGGACTTGGAGAGAAACTGGGGTATCAACAGAGCTCTGCTCACGTCCTTGAGATTGCCAAGGGCTAAATACACACACACACACACGTTCATGCTCACACCCAAAGGAATCTATTCAAAAACCTTTTATTCATACCCTACATCACATGGGTGATACATTCAATCCAGAAGTTTGAACATTAATTCTTGAAGTTTCTTTTTGAGTCTCAGTCACAGGATTAACCCTTAGAAGCAAACGCCTGAAATACCTTCCGATATCCAGGCATGTGCACTGACTGAGTCTCTCAATACCACTAACCTCAGCAGGTGGGTATTGGCGTTTTTAATTGATATCAACATGCTACATGGCACTCGAGTGCTCCTAGCCTGAGACCCCAAAATGAGTGTGATTATCTCGTTCTTCATCAATCTGACAGCTGTTGACTGCCAGTAACATGAAGTGTACCAGACACTATGGAGGGAAGGAGATGCAAGGACGTTGAGTCTGGGCCAGGTCCCAAGACGCATGTCTCTAATCACTCAATAGTCAACTGCCACCTTGAATTACCTTGGAACTTAGTTCTCATTGTTCTCTGTCCTCCAATTGTATCATATGATCTTCAAACTGAAAAGACGTCCAACGAAAATATAATTTATAAGTCAGAAAATTAACAGCATCATTTCTTTGAATTTAAATTACATTGTGATTTTTCTTATCAGACAGTTGATTCGTACTCTGAAAGAAACAACACCGAACGTGTGGCCAAACAGAAGCTCCTACCACAAAAAGGCACAGAAGGAACAGTCACAAACTCATGCTGAACTTAGGGACTGCTGGGCAGTTCCTGTGCTGGAGGGCACAGCCCCGCTGCCTGTATCCAGGGAGACATTGACGGTGCCCTGCCAGACCTACACGGGCTCAAATTCCCTACGTACCATTTAGGAACTGCCTGACCTTGGGCTAGTCATTTGACCTTACTCGGCCTCAGTGTCCTCAGCATCATATCTACTTCATTGGGTTGCCATCAAGATGGTCTGAGATACTGTGTAGTCCCTGCCACATGGTAGCGGATCCCGCTGCTACCCGTGAACCTTTCTGCCCTCAAAGGGTTTTTACCTATTTACAAAATAACACTCTCCTCTGAAGCCTGGCTTTCTAAGATAAGGGAAATGGCTCACCCACCCCCTCTGGTTCTTCCTGATTCTTTTAACCTTCTTTTTCACCCAGGTAAAGAGAATTAATTTCCATACCCGACATTACATCGATGTCGTTATTTTATCCATTTTTTCTTTCGTGGTGCCTTTGGTATTCTCATTAAGAAATTTTTGCCTTTGCCAATATTGTGATGTATTCTATATTTTCTTCTAAAAGTCAAATCGTTTTACCTTTCACATTTAAACCTACCATCCATCTGGAACTGATTTTCAGTAACATTTTAAATATTAATCTTGTGTTTAAATATAATTTGAATGTTAATCTAGTAGTCTTTGTCATAATTTTTTTCTCTTTGGTTTTAAATAAGATACCAGAAATTTGGAAAGTACTAATTTTCTGGGTGGAAAAAAATTGTCAGCCCTAAAATTATAATATTGTTTTATTTTTTAATGTCAATATTGTCCTATTTTAAATTTAGGATAGCCACAATATGAGAAAACAGTTTTTCCATTTTATGAGGTGAAATAGAAATCAATTTGCCATAAGTATTGATTACATACATAGAGAGGGAATGCTCACAGGAGATGAATGAGGGTCTTACAACATGGCGGCGATGTAAGACACTTAGACTTGTTTTAAGGAAGGAGTCCTTCATTCATTTGACAACATATTCCTGATATTTATATTATAAATCTACATCCACAATAAATATATGTATATAAAACATGTATACTTGTTAGCTATGTTATATGCATTATATTTATTTGCGCATATTTATTAGTATGTATTATATTAAAGGCATTTATATTGATGGGCCTGTGAGTGCATACGATTTGCTTGGGTGAAGCGGGGACACTCCAAAAAGAACCTGACCTAAGCACCAAATGAAGACCCTGGGGGATTGGTTAAATGACGCTGTTCTTGTGCAATATCCAGCTCTACTATCTGCCTCTGAGCATGGTCATTTCAAAGCGGCATCTTTCAGAGCCTGTGACTCCATGTGCCCCAGAAGAGAAGTTCAGCGTTCACGCAGGATGAGAGACATTTACGCCGTGGCTGCTACATGTAGAGTGTGGCATCCTGAGTCAGAAGCAGAACATCAGAGACTGATTTAGGTAGACGTGGTAAAGCACCATTTCTCTCACTGGGAACCAACTTCAGATACTGGGTTTTTCAGGTGGCCAAGCCGCTGAGCAGGGGAAGCAGTTTATTTATCGTTCTTCTGAAGATGAAGGTAAATGAAATTGTGAAGTAACCTGATCGTCTTAGGTAAAAAAGAAAAACAACAAGATGATATGCTGTTCTATTAATAGCACCCCGAATCTGTTTTTATTGCAAGCTGTAAATGTTATCATCAGTGGTCCTGGCAGGTTCACATTAAAACAGAAAACACACTGCCTGAGCGAAAGGGTCAGGCGAAGGGTATGACGGTTTCCATATTATAAAAATTGGGGCAGGCTGAGAGGCAAACGCCCACGAACAAAACACTGCTTCTGGCTGCATCTGAATTCTGGCTTGCTTGAAACAGAGCTGTCAGGCTCCTCTGAAAACTTGTAGTTTGTCTCTATTCCTGCCCAGATAAAAAGACTAACTTAATTATACATCCACATGGCCTGCAGACATCTGAGAGGACCCATACTTCCCCCTCGTATTGCTTTAACCGAACTCCTGGGTAAGACTCATGACCCAAAACACTGTCCCACGCATTGGTCTTGAACATGGTTTTTGAACTGGAAAACCTTTTTCAGAGCCAAAATTACTCATGACTTTATCAAGTGCATAGGCACGTCAGCCGGCTGCCAGGGTCGTGCCCACGTGGGGGCTACAAAGCACTATAGGGCTCTACGGTCCGGGCCCGTGTTGAAAATATGCTTCTGTTTACTTATAGTGGGTTCTAAGCCATTCTGCCTCATAATAATGTACTAGGATGACTTGCTTTTTTTAACTTCAACTTACGAACAATAAGACTCTGACCTCAGCTCCAGGGAGATGCTCACCTTCTGGGCATCTGTCACCCACTGGTCGTTCCAAGCTGTCAATCCTAAGTTAGAAGGGAGGAGGGTTGGTCCATGGCCCCTCTTAGGTGGTGTTGTGGACACCCGCTATCACCGTCTGTTGCTGGTTTTGAGCAGGTGTGGCCTACTCCACCGCCAGCCATACTGGCAGGGTCAACCCCTAACAGGACAGAGGAGCTCTGGGAGCAGGCTTTCTTATCTTTGACTGGTTTCTTGAAATTAAAGAGAGGATGGAGTGAGGTCTGCCAAATGCACCTGCTCCTTACACTGGTGTCTGTGGAAAGACCCCACTTGGCCCCGCCGGTCTTTCAGAGCCTTCAGAACCCCACTGCTCATCAAAGAAGATATCAGCATGTCTTTCCCTTCTGGAATGGGACCTGTCACAGCAGAACACACCCCCATTAAAATTCCCGGAGTGTTAAGATTTTAAAACTGCATTTGTGAATTCAGCACCCCAGCTGATTTCTGGCCAGCTTGAGAAAGAGGTGGTTAAATCTCAATGTTACTCCACGACCTGCTCCCTTCAAAACTCTATCCTCTGCAAAGAATGTGGCAATAGTGACCGATAGCGTGGCCAAAACCCTTCCAGTTCTGATTGAAAATTTGATTTGATTTGCGGGGGGGGGGGGGGGAATAATAGCCTGGAAATGAGAAAATGGAAGAGGCGGGCACAATAGCGGTTTCCGCCTTCCTGGCCTCAGCAATACGAAGGGCATAAGGGCAGGTGACCACCACACAGGACACAAGGGAGGAAGCCCCCAAAGGACAGCAGCCACGTTTCTCCTCACAACCAGGCCGCCGGGAGGCTGAGTGGCTGGCTGGCCCCCTTGCTCACCTCTCTGGCCCTTGTGAAGTCACCACCTACTCTGACATGGACAGTGAAGGGAGAAAACATCAGCAGACCATTTTCCAAACTTTCATCATCTGACATTTAATTGTGGTTATGCTGATTTTATTGTTCTTGGCAAAATCTTGTCCTTCCTGCAGTGTAGGCCGAAATACTAGGTGGTATCAATTGCCATTGAAAACACAACCCGTTCGATGTCAGACACAAAGGAATTAAAATTGCTGACACTCTGTTTTGCAAGGACAAATTAATCTGCCCCAGAAACAGAGCGTTTGCCACCGATCTCATTAAAAGTGCTGTGAGATTATCAGGAAAAATTAATACAAGCTGTTGGTTATCAGCTACATCATTTCAGCTCACAAAGGCAAGTCCTGCTTGTCAGTTTGCTGCTGGGGGCAAGGACAGGCGTTAACAAAGAAAGTCACATTCAATTAGAAACCATCGCCCGGGCTGGCATTTGCGGTTACTCTGCACGGATCAGCTTGAAGAACAACCACACTTCTTCTTTTTGGTTTGAACTTGAAAGCAAGGGCACTTTTGGCAGCAAGGGGAATCAAGGCCTCTCTCTAACATGTGGACGAGAGAGAGAGAGAGAGAGAGAGAGAGCAGCAGTTTGCCTGGAAAGTTTGTAAACTGAGGCCCCATGGTACTGAGTGTGCGCAGGAGATACCGGACTGAATAATTATTTTTCAAGTGCTTTGGAAATACTCAGTAACTGAAGATGGTCTGGTTGAATCTGCAAGGTATTAGTGACGCCTCCCTGCCGTCCCTGTGTTCGGGTCCTCTCCGAACCTCCCCCACCCACCCCCCACCAGGTAACTAGCTCATGGTCTCCAAGCGTGGCCCTCAGCAGAGCCGGCCCTGAGCAGGCACTAATCTAACGCTTAGGACGCTCACCGACAAGGGCCACGCTGAAGATGCCCACGTGCCTCCTGAAACATCCATTTAACAAACCCTTACGGAGCAGTAGCTGGGAATAAGTAGTGAGCAAGGACACCAGAGAAAGAGAAATCATTTCAGTCGTTTCATTGCTAAACAAATTTCATTGGTTTTCCACTTTAACAGATTGGTCATTTGGGCTGTGGGTCATCTCTGAGTAAGTTCACCCCACGCTTCTCAGGAATGGCTCATTTTCCAGCTATTCTGCATGAGCATCTGTTGTGAGTGCTCCTTGGCTCCCCTTAGACCCACCCAGCCTCAGACACATCAGCTACCACACTGTCGGCACTGGCTTCAGGACCTGTGCCCATGCTGCTCTCTCTGCCTGGATTTCTCTTCTTCCTGGTAATTGGAATATGCTATTTTCCTACTTCCTTCAGGTTTTACTCAAAAGTCACCCTGTCCTGGGTGAGGCCTTCTTTTTAAAAGTATACTATTCCCCAGATCTAACTTCCTCACTCCTTCCCTGCTTTGCTTTTTATCCTTGGTCCTTTTCATTGTCTACACTCTGTATTTTATGGATCCTATTTATTCCTGCCTCCTTCCCTAGACTCTCAACTCCATGACGGCAGAGACCTTGGTCTGTGCCTGGAAAAGCTGTCTGTATATAGTAGGTGCTCAATTGATACTTACTGAGTGAATGCATGCATGACTGAATGAAAGCCTTCAGTATTTCCAGTGATATTCAACTTGGCCTCCCCTCTATTTTAATGCATGCAGATCAAGCTTCTTATTTTAAACATACAACACTTTCATTCTGTTTCCTGTTCATTTTTATACAACAATAGAAGCAAAATGCAATTGGCTGTTCAAAAAATTGCACCAACATGGCTTGGAGAACGTTGCTGAAACTGGACTCTGATGGCCTGGGGGCAGCATTGTCATGAAAGGTTCCCCAGCCAGTTCATGAAAGAACAAATTTAGCCCCTATTAAAGGCCCCAGTATATTAATGGCCAAAGTCATTCAAGGGTTTTTATTTTAAAAGGTATGTATTTTAAAGGCATATATGAAAGTCCAGGAGGGTCTGCATCTGATTTAGCCTTGGTTAGAGCTGGCTTATAGGCTTGTCTTTCCTACTGGATTTCCATGTTCAGGGGCGGGGGGGGGGGGTAGGGATGGGAGATAATAATTTATCACATCGTATGCCCCATAGCATTTTGGATAACTTTGCTATAGTAAATGTAAAAAGGAAAAAAAAAACTGTGGTTGAAATGAGTTGACTGTGGAATTTTCTTCTTTATCCCTTCGGGGCTATGAATCCCAGCATCCACAACCAGGACCAGTACCCTCAGTCCTGGGGCAGTCCTTGCTTTGTACTGGAGGGCCCAGGTCTGGGGGTGGAGGGCCAGAAGCCAGTCACTTCGCTGCACAGAGGACTGCGTGTGAAAACACTTGGAGACAATCCAACTCCAGCCTCCCGTGCCTGCAGCCAACCTGCCCTTCCCAGTCCTGGAGCTGCTCTGGCCCCACTGTCCCTCCTGCAGTACTGTTTGCTTTGGCCTGGAACCTTCACCCTGGCGCCGATTCCTGTGTCCAAGAGGAACCCAAGCCCCCTCCCCTGCAAGTGTATCTGTGAGTGGCAGGGAGCCAGACGGACAGGGGTTTCACTCTGGTCAGGGGCCCCCTCGCCTAGCGGGTGACTGTGAGGGTGAAGGGGCTCAAGTCAAGTCTGCTTCTTCCTTATCTGAGCTTGTCTCTGGAGCACCTGTGCCTCTTCTGAAGGTGGCGTCCTACTTCCAGTTCCCTCTTGGTCTCACCCAACAGCAAGGATGTGAACTCAGGGCTCACCTCTGCTAGCCTCGGTGCTTCCCTCTGAGCTCTCAGAGATATGAGCCTGTCATCCACGCAGGAACCAGGAGGGCCAATCAGTGACACTTTCAAGCAGCCCCATCCAGTTTCTCACCATGGTTCGAGAGGAAGCAAGAATGACTCTCTTGCACTGCAAGGAATTGGAGGGGATTCAGAAACACAGTCTTCAGAACCTGCCTCTGGTCCGGGCCTCAAGAAACAGAGCCTCCCGCCAGGGATGTGTGCAGCCAAGGACAGAGCCACTGAAAACAACTCTGTGCACATACCGAGGCCCGTTCAGGTGGCTTCCATGGATCAGAAGCTTCCGGAAGCTCTTGGGGGTCTCTTGTGGATAGGCACTGTCAAAGCTCTACTTGCAAGGGAGAGTAAACCCTTCATCTCAAAGACATGCACTCCAGAGAGCAGGTGGTCCTTGAAGGGGATGGAGTGTCTACACCCCCATGGACCTGGGTTGGAGCAGAGCTTTGGAACAGGGCCTGTTCCTGACTGTCCTGCAAAAGCGAGCTCTTAAACCAAATGGGATCGCTTTGGACAGAGACCCAGTAGGGTCATCACTGCAGAGTGGGACTCTGCTTTGGTCAGCTTCCGAGGGGCCAGCGGGACAAGTTCTACAACAATCAGATAGAGTGAGAGACATATATTACTCGAGTTGAAAGAAACACATTAATAGCTAATATGATGGAGGATGTATTTTCTTGTTCATTCTAGAGAAAGCGAACAGGGGGCCAGGCTGGGCCAGAGGGCCCGGGACTTAAACACTCCCTGATTGTGATTCATAAAGTAGCTCTTTACATATCGGTGCCAATTTTCCTTTTCACTTGACATTCTCTGACAAGCTCTCGAAACCTCATCCTGGCTCAGACTCTAGGAAAGCCACAGTGGTGAATATCCACAGTATGGAACTTCCCTTCCCACTCAGCCTTCCCTTGCAAGGCTGTGCCCGGAGATGGATTAGCCTCCGTCGGTAGAGGCTGGGGGCCAGAGCACGAGGCTCCGTTGTGGTCACAACTCCATAGGTGTGCTAGTGTTTTTCTCAGCATACCCATTTTAGGCTTGTGTGGTATTAAACTTTTCTGCCAGTAAGTAGAAAAGGCAATTTTTGTAAAAACTGAGAAACAACTTGCAGACGAGGGCAGATATTTCAGAAATGACTCAGAACGGTGTTTTGCTAGAAGAATGCTAATGAAGTGCAGAGCATATATTCATGAGACTGACAACACGCCCTCGGAAAGAAAATGACTCTTGTTAGACATCTGAACTTGAGCAAAACATTCATGTCATTGATTATGATATAATGGATTGGCTTCTACGCTAGCTGCAAGCTTCAGCTTCAAGGTAACTGCAGAAGGAAAGATTATTCTCTGGGAGATATGAGAGAGCGTATCTTTTTGATCATCTGAAACAGTTCATTCACCTCTGAAACTGAACTGTAAACCTTGGTGAAGAAGGTTCTCAGAAATATCTGACCCAGTAAGCTAAGAGCCAACTCCCTGGTGCATCACCTTCCACACCCACGACCTCAAATTCAGGGACCCACACAAAGACAGCTTTTACAACATCCCCGGGGACCCTTAGAGAGTTGTGTAATATCCTCCTAGAACCAACTGCCCACAAGAAACCGAACTGTTAAGCTTGAGGATGAGGACAAGAAGCTTTCGACTTGCTGTTATAGATGAACCAAGTCAGAGCGTATCTGTGATTCATATCACCTACACAAGGCATTTCTGTAGACAGCCAACTCCTACTTGGGAACCAGTCAGCTAACACTATGTGGATGTCAGACGCATCTCCTCTTTGGGCAGCTCCTTCTCTCCCTGTCAAAGAGATGCTGTTGGCAGACACTTGCCCTTCAGCTGGCTGCCGTCTGACAGTGGCTCTTTTCAGAGCTGCAGCCGTGAATAGACATGGTTCATACATAAGAGGGTCCGATGGACAAAAATCTAGAAAGAGGGCAGGACATGCCCAGAACTCTGGATCAACTCCTTCCGGAATCCACAGGCTTGACATCCAAGTGGCTCACTCTCACACAGCACCTCTTAATTCATCCAGGAGCAGCTTCTGGAAGGATCAGAGTTAGACTGCAAAGCAGGCTTAATGACAGAGTCATTTAAAACCAAAAGTAATAAGAAGGGTGTGCGTGCTGGAAATTTCTTTTTTAAACTTCCTGAATTTTTCTCAAAATCATTCCTTAAAATCCTAATCATTATGGTTATGTTCAAGAAAAACAAGAGTTCAGGAGTGTTTGGGTGGCTCAGTTGTTAAGCATCTGCCTTTGGCTCAGGTCATGATTCCAGGGTCCTGGGATCGAGCCCCGCATCGGGCTCCCTGCTCAGCGGAGAGCCTCTCCCACTCCCCCTGCTTGTGTTCCCTCTCTCGCCGTCTCTCTGTCAAATAAATGAATAAAATCTATTTTTTTAAAAAAAAGAAAAACAAGAGTTCTTATATTTTAGAGATGCATACTAAAATACAGATAAAATGATACAATATTTGGGATTTGCTTTAAAAAATCCAGAGGGTGGCTGGGTGGGGTTTTAGATAAAACAAAATGGACTCTAAGTTGATAACTGTTGAAGGCAGGTAATGGCTATATGGGGGTTCATTATAATATTCCATTTTGTATATGTTTGAGATTTTCTATAACACAAAGTTGAAAATTCAGTATTATAAGAGATAATGAAAGTCTTTCTCAGGGATAATTATCAAGTTTGAGACTCAGTTTCCTTCAACTCTTTAAATTTGTTTGCCTAGAGGTACCTGGCTGGTGCAGTTGATAGAGCATATGACTCTTGATCTCAGGGTCATGAGTTCAAGCCCCATGTTGGGCATGGATCCTACTTAAAAAATAATGAATGTGTTTGCCTAAATCTACATCACATGGTTTTTATCTTGCAAAAAAGAAACCACAGTGTTACACTGTCTCTTTTCCCCTTCCCTGCTCTTCTGTGCTATTCTCTCCTCCCCTCTCCTCTCAGCTCTGCTTTCTTCTCAGGGATTCTGGGTGATGGGGCACACAGCACAAGGCCTCACATTCAGCAGACACACTCCTGAGATCCTGTGACTTCGCCTGCACCACCCGAACTGCTGTTCACTGAGCATTGGTCTAACGGGCCCCAGGACACTGCTACATGAAGCAGCCTGGCCTCCACCTTCAAAAATGCCCTTTAAAGAAACCATCATAAAGCTTGATTATTGACAATCTACAAAGTATTTTCAAATTCTTGAATGGGAAAAAACCCATGGTGCTACGGAGAGACCCAGAAAGAGCCCACCTATCTTTGCCCCCTGCCCACTCAGACTGTCCCTCCTTCCTCAAGGGCAGGATTGGCTGGGTCCGGACACGGTAGATGCCCTAAATGTGAGCAGAACGGAACTGAACTCCCACCAATTATGCAGACCTGCATGGGCTCTCTGTGAGAGAGAACTTCGCATCCCCTACTGAATCCTTTCCATATTCAAAAGGCAGTTCCCTAAAATGAATGAGCACAGCTGAGAGAAATCTATTAGCTAAATTAAGACCTCTAAAAATGAAATAGTCCTAAAGACTCGAATTCTCTCGAAAGAAACTGATGGCATCTCCCTGGGACGGGGATGGGAGTCAGTTTAAATGTTTGTTCCAATTATAATAGCTGGGTAGGTAGACAGGAAACTGCCAAAAGCCAGAGAGAATGTCTGCGGGGTCAGTGTAACTGAAAACAAGGTGGCTGAATGCAAAGCAAGGAAGGAAGGTTAATGACTGGCTGATGTGAAAGTGAACTTGGCCAGGGGCCATGCAGAAAAAGTCTCATTAGCGTGGTACCCCACCTGTTGAGTGCTTAGTCACTGTGCACCCTGCTCCCTCCTGAAAACACTGTGAGATCCACTATGTGAAAAGCACTACACTTTGAACGCCTGGGTGGAATTTTATTTAAAGGAAGTCTGTTGCAAGTTATCTTAGAGAACTTCTGGGGTTATCTGTGTGACCTCAGCCAAGTTACTCAACGTGTAGCAGTTTCTCCATCTATAAAACGGGAATAATAACAGTGTCTACTCCATCGGGTTATTGTTAAGGATTAAATGATGAACAAATTTAGGGGATGCCTGGGTGGCTCAGTCAGTTAAGCGTCTGCCTTCGGCTCAGGTCATGATCCCGGGGTCCTGGGATCGAGCCCCGCATCGGGCTCCCTGCTCAGCGGGGAATCTCCATCTCCCTCTCCCTCTGTCCCTCTGCACCCCCTGCCTCACTTGTGCTCTCTCTCAAATAAATAAATAAGATCTTTAAAAAAATTAACACATTAGAAGGGCTGAGAACACTGCCTGGGATCTGGTCAGTGCTCAGCAAAGCATAACTGTATTGTCATTTGGAATTTCAAATGTCAATATGTTGAGTTTTCAAATGTGAAGAAAGTTCACTAAGTTCTATGTGTTCACCCCAAAAGTATAAATGAAATATACACAAGCACATGTGTTACATAAGGCGCATGTGCTAGATGTTGTAATCCCATTGCAACATTTTGGGTGTTCTTCCTGTGTACATGGAGCACCAGGATCTCATCCTCTGGCCCTGTCTGCTTCATTCTGCCTCCTGAGTCAATCTTCTGGCTCCAGCTCATCTTCTACATAACCACCAATAATTTCCTAAAAGATCAGCTCCATGTCACCTTCTGCTCAAACACTTTTGGTGATTCCCCTTTGCCTACCGAAACCCTAAGCTCCTTGGTGGCATTTGGTGCAGTCTAGACTCTGACCCAAACTCCCTTTATACCTTCTGGAAGCCCCATATCCCTGTGGCCTTAAAATCTAATTGAGCAACATGGCTTTCTCTGAATTCTTCACTTCCCTTTCTCTTTCGAAGCCTCTGCTAGAATCCCAGTTAGTCCCCTGGATTCAGCCCCAAGGACCCTTTGCGAGCAGCCTGCCCAGCTTGCTTAACCCGACAGAAGGAGGCTCTTCCTTGCCAGTGTCCCTCACACTCAGTGTGTGCTCGCCCAAGTTGAGAGGGCCCCTACTCCACGCATGTTAGACCACAGCGAGGGCACAGTTATCTGCCCTACTAGAGTCCCTGGAGGGTAAGGGTCATATCACATTGATCTGCTCTCCCCACTGAACTACCCTGATGTTTTGCACATGCTAGATGCTCTAAGGACATTCTTGGAATGCAGTAACGAATGAATGGGCAACACACACATAAGATTTCACCCACGGGCATCCTTCCCTCTAGAAGATCTAGTTGTTACTGGGCCCTGTGTCTTGGAGGGAAACCGTGCTGTCCTGTTCAGTTCCTCTGAATCCCTCTTCCCTCATCAAGGAGAAAGAATGGCTGCTGTAAATGGCCCAAATTCTTGCTGAACTTCTTTTCCCACAGAGAGAACAAGCCTGAGGCTCAGCCTTCCGTGGGTAAGAAAATCAAGAACATTGCTCTGTTTCAGCATGGTCTTTTTCCATCAATATAAGGTTGCTCATATGCTTCAATCTAATATTGTCTCTTAATGGCAAGCAATTCTGGTTTTTCATATCTGATCGCAATGTAGAGTGTCACTCTAGAGGTGTTTAAGTACAATGACTGAGTCACCATGAAGACCGCAAACAAGGGGGCAGCATGCCAGTATGGAGAAAGCCAGCATCATGAGGATATGATGTGATGTTTGAGAGATGTGGGTTTGCACACCCTTTTCACCTCTGTGAGCTGACAGTGCAACCATCTCCCCACCACCTATCTGTGCCCTTCCCCGCCCTGCCGGGTACCACCCCACCTCCTCCCCGGATAGCAATTGTATCAACAAGTGTGCCGAGGGCTGTCTCTCCCCCACTCTGGGAGCTCTCCAAGTCTGGAGCCAGCACCTATTTTCACCACTCAGAGCATGATGCCCGCCTCCTACAAGTCACTCAATGGCCATTTGAAGTGAACAACATCTGTTAGAAACCAGCTGGCCAAATGCTCACAATGAGGGCCAGACTTTATGGGCCTAACGAATAAAGCCCATCCCTGCCAACTCTTTATTAAATAGTTACTTACACAGTGCTTTATTCTGGGTGAGTGCTCAATAAATCTTTCTGGATGAATAAAATGCTATTTTTAATCTACATGATAACAGATCTTTCCTTTTGATTTCCAGAAAGTTTTATAAGCTAAGAGTCTCTCTCCTGACTTTGGGGGTGGACCAGTGAGCACTCCAGAACTGATCATTTCAGGTTTTCTGCTTGCCTTGCCCAGGCTATGCTAGCCCACAGGGCGTCTTTGTGCGAAGTAGGAACACAGCGCCCCTGCCTCTGGGAGCAGAGGTCCATACTAGGGAGCATAGGTGGCTAGAGTACCTCCACTGGGCACCCTCGTGCACAGCGTGGCAGGGGCCAGTCTGGCCTGGAAAGGACCTCTCCGATCAAGGTAATACATTTCCCTCTGGCAGGTCCCATTTCCACCCAAACCAAGGTTGGGTATCGAATCCTGTTGGCTGCCACAGGCCAGAGAGAATCTATCATCACCCCAGTGTGTTGTCACTGGACCCCACCCCAATGTCAAGTGCTGTCAGAGTTCACAGGTGCATCACTCTCCAGGGCAGGCTCCCTGATGAGACCTAGCCTGTGTTTAAGCCACATGAGCACTCCTTAGGGAACCAAAGATGCCCTGCACCATTCCTCTTTCCTCTTTTTTTATAACTAATTTTTTTTCACTTTAAATGGTTTTTTATTAACGGGTTTATTTTTTGAGTAGTTTTAGGTTTATAGAAAAATTGAGCAGAAGTACAAAGACTTCCCATACACTGCCCCCTCTCCACAACATCCCAGATTACTAACATCTCCCATTACTGTGGTGCATTTGTTACAACTGATGAGCCAGCATTGGTACATCAGGATTAGTCGTTTACATTAGGGCTCACTCCTTGTGCTGTACATTCTAGAGGTTTTGACAAATGTATCATGACAATATCCATTATACAGAATAATTTCACTACCCTAAAAATCCTTTGTTTCCTTTCATTTTAAAAAATCTGCAGCTGCTCAAAGGCCAGCCGACCTGCTTCATAGATGGCCACGTCCAGGCCCTGGGGGAGCCTTCCCCGCTCATCAGCTCTGTGTCCTTGCTCACCTGTGGGCTGGGGGTGGAGGGGCAGGTGCAACGGGGCTCTGAGAGGAGGGCATGAAACTGGCTTTGTCACTGAGAAACGGCAGCAAAGTGAATTCTCTTCTTAAATCGCTGGTGATGGTTACAAACCATTCTTCCTCTGCAGCATTGGGAATACCTTGCTTTTGTGGTCACCGCTTGTGGACGTGGTGTGGATCCGGCACAGCTAAGACCAAGGCTCCCTTGTGGGACCAAGGCTCCCTCGTGGGACACGTCTGGTGGGTGTGGATCGCACACCTCCCTCCGCTGCATCCCAGCACCTAGGACAGGGCCTGGCGCCCAACCGTGAAGCAAAGCTATTCCCTTAAGGTTACTTTGTTTCTCCCACACTACACTTTCCCCTCAAGAATATCTGGAGTCTGTGCCGCCCAGCATTCCAGTTAGAGGACCCCTCTGGAGAGCAGATCTGTAGCCAACTTACTTGCAAGTTATTTGCCTGCACTGCCCTTGTGGAAGGACTCGGCCTTTAGCTACACCCCTTCTCTACCAGGGGAGGGGATGCGGGGCAGGGACAAGTGTGGGGACTGACCTGGATGGCGGTGGCATGTGGTCTCTGTTCCATGAGCCCGGTGCCTACATCTCAGCCTCGGGAGCAGAGGGAGGGCTCTCCAGGGAGTGCTGTGGGAATGGGCCTCGAAGGGTGGCCCAGCGGGGTCAGCAGATTTGGGGGATGTGTGTAGGGAAGAAGACTGAATTTGAACTTCTCTGACTAAAACATAAAAAAGTATTAGTATAAGGAAGTACTCTCCATGTGAGGCGTCTCTGCACAGAATCAAGCATCAGCTTTCCCCTTTCCTTGGAAATCACATCCCAAGGCTAGAGCTGGCCTATTCCTGGAAGCGGGGTGAGGGGGTCCCCAACGGCAAGGAGATCTGTTCTGGCTTCCACTTCCTGGGTGCCCCCACACACTCTGCAGCTCTGTCCACACCTCTCCAGATCACAGACCCAAGACAGTCTCCAAAGGAGATCCATTAGAAGCACAAGACTTTTCAATCAAACTCAAAGGAGGTGAAGAGCAGTGAAAACAGCCACGTCAAGAGTCCCAGAACATAAAGGATGAAGCACCCCACCTCCCGTGACCCACCTGCCCAAGTCCTACTGCTACCACAGCCCCACACAGTCTCCTGGGGCAGAGTGGACCAAGGCTGGGGTGTGGGTAGGGGTGCATGCCCACCCTGATGAAGCCTGAGCTGGCTGAAGAAGCCACCAGAAACACGCCTACTCTTAGAGGGAGAGCTAGGGAATTTTTCTCCAGCTCCAATCTTGGCTGACTCCAGGAAAAATGGATGGAAAGAGGCCCAGTACAAAATATTACATCAAATCCACCCACCTCTTGAATTCCTCTGTGAAGGCACCTGCCAAGAAGAAGAGGGGGGGTTAGCAGCCAGGCCTGAAGCCACATTGCTGGGTGGGAGTCCCAGCTCAGCTGCGTATTAGCTCAGTAACTCCGGGCAGGCTGGTGTACCATTCGTGGCTTTATCTGTCAAATGGGAGTGAAAATAATATAACCATTGACCGTATGGGGTTTTTTAAGAAGAAATGAGTGAATATGGGCATGGCCCTTAGAACAATGGCCCTTAAGTGATCAAAAATGTCAGCTATTCTTATCAGCACAAATGACTTGAAGGCCATCCTTTGTCTATTTATTTTCTCAGAAGATGAGACAGATCTTTTCTGATTCATATACAGTGACAAAAGCCACTTGGCATCCTGGGGTTTGTATTAATAAATCCACACCGCTCACTTTCTGATTGACACCATTCTTGTGCTTGGTTCCTGTGGCTGCTGAACATCCTCCCTAGTTACCAGACACAAGCTCTCACAGACTCACCAAACTCCAGGAAAAAGGGCATCATGGTTTACAAAAAATTGTCTCCTTAGGATGTTTTTTCCTTTGGCCACATTAAGAACCTAAGTTTTAATAAAAAGGCATTAATTGTGAAGATAAAGTAGTAGGAGGCTGTCAATTCCATTGACACAACCGGGTAAGTATTTTTTTAATAAAAATTTCTAAAAATACAATACACGTGTGTGGACATAGAAATGGTTAAGACGGGTTTCAGAATGGGCGATCCTTCCTTATTCAAAACTGACCTCCTCAGTAAACACTTCTGTGTTTCCTCACCTTTGCCCACGTCCATGACACCCTTTTGTGGTCCACTGATAAACAATTCAGAATTCTTTGGTGACATGGTTTTTGAGATATCTCTAACACACGCTGAAGAACCCTGGAGGAATTAAGCTAAAAGCATCAGCCAAGACAGCAGCAGAAACAGTCACCTCCGTCTCAGGAGTGAGGTGTGCTCCAACCCACCAGGGCCAATAAGGGGTGTATATGTAAGAGGCGTGCAAAAAGAGCCTCGTGTGTGTGCACACACGCACATACATGCGCATGCACGCACACGTGAACATGGCACGTGTGCACACGTACACATGCACGCACAAACACACAGCATGCACACACACGAGCACACACGCAGCATCAGGCTACGGCCCTGCAGGCCTCGAGGAAACATCACCTTCCCGTGTGATTTGGGAAATCCTACTCTCAACTGAAATCTCAGGTGGGCAGCAGAGAACGCTGCCTGGGCAGATGCTCCCCAAGGCCAAAGAAAATTGAATTGTGTGTCTTTTAGCATCCACCCAGAGGAAGCCCCACTTCACCTTTCACAGCAGACCAACTCGCAGAGAGCTCCTATGGGGTCCGATTTCATCTACTTAACCTTTGTTGGCCATGGAAAGCAGGCCTGCCACATCCACTGGTTTGAGCGGTTCCCTCTGAGTCACCTGCCTTCTGGAATGCGCATGAGAGCGTGCATCACTAGGAATGGAACTACAGCCTGCTGTTATGGACAGCGGCCATGCGGTCAGGGCTGGGTACCCAGCCCCGGTGGGACAGTGGTCTACAGAGACCAAGTCTCAGCTATGTCCTATACTCAAAGCACAATGGCCTTTATCGGGGGTAAATGTTGCTCTTCTTCCATGAAGGAGCCAAGAAAACTAGTCTGCAATCGTCTTGCTCTTCCTTGATTCTCTGGACCTGTTCTTCCTGGTTCTATTGGATTTTGCCACTTAAACATAGCTGCTACAAGTTCCTTGGCACGCCTGTTTTATTTACCCCCTCAAGCAACTGGAAGGCAGCTCTTCTAACTCTCTCTGGGTTCTCACAGAGCTGTACCCATCATAAGTCCTCAGTAAAGGCTGAACAGAGACCAAGTGGATGATGAACAGGGATTTGCAGGGTGGAAGTCAGAGGCCATTCTTTGAGGTGTGTTTAGGCACAGCATCCTGGGCAGTGACTAAGCAGAGACAGACACGGGGGGCGGACAGATCGGATTTTCATTAGTTCAGAAATGGGCTAAGGAAGGGGAGAACAGGATCCCGCCTCCACAAAGACAGTCACCTGTACACACCAAGAGGCTTGTTCTACTCAACTGCAGTCTTACTCATTACCCCAAAGCCAAACATTACCATGGCTAATTGGGACGATACTTGGAAGAGATCTGCATGTCAAAATGGACACTTTTAGAGGTTACAAGGAAATAGGTCTTGTTGAGAAAGGACACACACTATTCTGGATTTCAGAAAGCTCCCTTAGTCTTTCAAGAGTCAAGCCTGGCCAACTTGACCACGGAGTTTGCTACAAGCCTGCATGAAGAGAAGATGGCGGACTTCGTTAGGGATGCCTCACCCAGCAGGAAGGGGAAGTAGGTGCCCCTTTCCAGCAGACAGATGCAAAGAGAAGTGGAGGTGCATCCTGGTCCCGGTGCGTCCTCTGTGAGGTGGGAAGTAGAAATACCCAGCCTGCTGAGGGACAGACGAGAGGACAAGATGGGAGAGAAGTAGAAGTTGAGCTAGTGTCTGAGAAGATCCTATCTTGCAGGCTGCTCCGTGCCCACACCACAGAGGCATAGGTACCAGGGGGTGTCTAGGTAAACCAGCTTGGTGTTCCCTTGCTTTCAAGTGGCCTGAAAAAGGCCCCAGTGTTTATGGGCCCTCAGAGGGGAAACAAGTGTAGCTGAGTTGGCCTTCCCTGAAGCCACCATTAAAGAGTCTGGGGACAGATGCCAAACAAGGCTGAAATTGAGAGAATCTGCAAGGTCAGAGAGATCTGAGCCATGGGAATCCCAAAGGACTTGGAGGGCCAGCCAGCACCAGTGGTGCCCAGATGCTCGAAGACTGGACCAGGCCAGCCCCAGCCCAACCAACACCTGCTATGTCCCAAGACTGGAGGAGTCTGGGGGCCCCACTTCACACCATGAGAATCCATAAGCTTCTCCCTCCTCTGGCTGCCAACCTGGGAGAGAGACTGTGGAAGAGGTACCTTTTGAGAAGGAAATATGAATCTTGATTTAATGGGATATATACCCAAAAGAAAGTGAGTTAAACCAAAAGAGTCCAAGTTGCTTTCAGTGGGCAGATTTAAAGTTCACCTCTATCCCCTGACTTCAGCAGAAAATGATAAGATCGGTATAGACAATTTTAAAAATGAAATAAATTACCATTTTCTGTACATCTGAGTTGCAGCATGTACATTTTTCCTCTGCTAGAAGTGTGCACCATGTGGGAGGCCCAGCACACAGAAGGAGCTTAATTCATGCTGCTGATTTAATAAATGCTTGTCATGGATGTGCAGAAGCCCCACTCATGGAAACGCTCCCATTAGCTGAAGTTCATGCCAGACAGAAGCACACGCTGATGTGTGATTGGGGATCAAGAGAAAGGACACTTGCTTCTGTAGCCCAGAGACTTGGGTTTTCCTGGCCAGTCCTGGCACTGAACAGCTGTGGGATCCCAGGTGAAGCATTAAACTATTCTGCGATTCTGTTTCTTTCTTTAACATGAGGGAATTGGTTAAGACAATTTCTAAAATTCTCCCATTAATTAATAATAACAATGGCAAATAATAATGTCAGTAAGCACAGGCATTTATTGAACACTTACTAGCTGCCAACTGCTGCATCATTTGCTTTGTTTGCATCGAGCCAATTCCCCCCTAAAATAATGTTATGAAGGAAGTAAAACTGGAATCATCTGCACAAGATACAATTGTTTACACAGAAAATTTCAAAAATCTACAAATTCTTAGAAATAATAAAATTTGGTGAAGATATAAAATATATGCACCAAAGAACTAGGAAGCATAATTAAAGGGACACTGTTTAAGAGAGTATCAGAGAGTATCAATTTCCTGAGAATAAATCTAGCAATAGATGCAAGACCTCCAAGAGGAAAAGTATCAAATTTTATCAAGAGATATTAAAGAAGACCTAAGTAAATGGAGAGATATATTCATGGATACCATAATTTAAATATTGTAACATGATAATGCATTCAGGGTAATTCCTACCAAACTCCCATTATGTTCTCTCTTTAACAGAATCTGAAAAGATGATTCTAAACTCATTTGTAAGAGTAAAGGGCCAAAGTAGCCACATGTTTCTGTAAAGGAAGTGAGGGGGACACCTTATGGGACACTTGGACTTCTGTAAAGCCCGGCAGAAAAACTGGTCAAGGACCATGAATGAGATCCCAGAAAAAGGCTTGTGTATATAAAGGATTTTGGTCCATGACAGATGATAAGGTCAGCGAAGAGAGGAGAGTGATCAATAAAGGGAGCTGGAAAAAATAGACATCCCTGTGTGAAAAAAGAACTTGGCTATCTCCTTCAAACCACATCTGGAAAATAACCCCAGATAGATTAAAAAATGAAATGTCAAAAACAAATCTTAAAATTCATAGTGGATAATACAGGTAGCTATCTTTTATACCTTCTGGTAACTAAAGATTTTCTTAGGCACACACATAAAATTGACGATGAAAAGGTAAATTTAACTATATTAAAATCAAGAACTCTCATTCACCAAGAGATACTTTTAAAAAGTGAACACTCCATTTGCAATGATGTGGATGGAGCTAGAGGGTATAATGCTAAGCGAAATAAGTCAGAGAAAGACAAACACTGCATGATTTCACTCGTATGTGGAATTTAAGAAACAAAACAAATGAGCAGAGGGAAAAAAGAGAAAGGGTGACAAACCAAGAAACAGACTCTTAACTACAGAGAACAAACTGATGGTTGCCAGAGGGGAGGAGAGTGGGGGAAGGGTGGACTAGGTGATGGGGATTAAGGAGTGTGCCTGTCATGATGAGCACCAGGTGATGTATGGAATTGTTGAATCACTAAATTGTACACCTGAAACTAATATGACACTGTATGTTAACTAACTGGAATTAAAATAAAAACTTAAAAGTGAAAACTCAGGGTAAAAACTGGAACAAAATATTCATAATACCAACCACAAAGATTTAGTATTAAAGAAAAAAGCACAAACAACCCCAAGTAAAAATGGGGAAAAGACACAAAGAGGTATTTCACAGAAGAGGAAACCATCTATGCCCAATAAATTTATGAAGAGACTCACAAAGAAAAATCAAGATCACAATGAGATCACAATTTATACCCATTCGATTAGCAAAAAATAAAAATAAAAAAATAAAACGTCTAACACCATTAAGTGTTGGAGAAGATAAAGTTTGTCGCATTGTGGCCTGGTGCAATGCATTTAGAAAAAGGTTCGGCATATCTCCCAAAGTTGAACTTTCCTATGTTCTCTGCCATGATCCCCTTTCAAGGTTCATAGCCAAGAGAAGCTCTTACACTTGGACAGATGCAGCAGATGGGCACAGAAGGATTATAATAGCCCTGCTCTAACTAGCTCAGATCTGGACCTTCCCCTTCCCAGCGCCCCTCTGTGGGAGAGTGGTGACTACACTCCGGTAAGTCCATTCCCTATGCTGTAGCAGTCAGAACAAATGGATTACAGTGACACA
Source organism: Halichoerus grypus (assembly GCF_964656455.1). Lineage (NCBI taxonomy): Eukaryota > Metazoa > Chordata > Mammalia > Carnivora > Phocidae > Halichoerus > Halichoerus grypus. The sequence continues at coordinate 35,799,218 of NC_135721.1, forward strand.
CAATACTGTGGACGGATCTTAGCAATCTAATATTAAGTTAAATAGTAAGTCCTCAAAAGTTCCATATATAGCATACCATTTTTATAAGGTTAAAAACAATTAAAATAAAAATACACCTATTTTCTAAAAATACATACAGAAGCATTAAACCAAATAAGGGGAAGCAGGGGTATGAGGAACATGGGATTCAAGGTGACCGTGACCTCAGGAGTGGAGAGAAGGGGTTAATGACATATTGGGGACCATATCAGGAGATGTCGTTTACTGTCCTAGTCAGAACTTTCATTTTGGGTGGTGGATTCTTGGGTGCTCATTATACTATTGGAAATAACTAATTACATAGTAAATGACAAAGACTGTCACACATAAATCAGAGGTAGAGACTTATATCCAAGGATCGTGATTAATCTAATTGTTGAGCTCTGAGGGCTATGGATGGGGGCATTCTATGGAGTAAATGCTGTTATTATCTGCACGTTACAACAAGGAAACTGAGGCTCAGGCTGGCTAGGCAACTTGCCCCAGGCCACAGACTAATAAACAGCGGAACTGGGACCCAAAGCCAGGGCATTAACTACACCCACGCCATCACCAGGCAGTCATGAGCCCTTATATCTAGAAGGTGCATGTTCACTAGAAGAAGCCACCATGGTGTCCATAAGGGACGGGTCTTCCATTTTGTAAACCTGGACCATTTATTCCCTTAATCAGTTCTAGAGCTTGTTCATTTGCAGTCACAACGTGGCAGTCTTGGAACACTCCCATGAGCTGACATCCCCCCACCACCTCCATGCACACTCAGAGTCTTTTCTGGCACCTTTTCAAATCGTTTTCATACTCTTCTCGAGCAGTTTCATTTTCTAGGCCTGTTATTTCAGAACTCATTCATAGGGTACATATGAAAGAAACGCTGCTCAGGACTGACTAAGCATATGAGTAAGGTTTTATTTTAATAGCATCATGTAGGAGGTTTCTTTATAAATGAATGGAGAGAGGGGGAGGGAAACACTTGCAAACTGCCCACGGACAGGAGCTAAAACCTGTGAGAGCATGCTAACACAGAATTACTCTTTTCAGTTTCAAGGTAAGCTCTGTTTTGTAATACCTTCTGCAAAAAATAAAAAGACAGCAAATAATCTTGGGGTACATGGCAGATCTTAACAACATCTGCTGTCCCAGTGAGTGGAAATGTGTGGACCACGGCAAAGGTACCAGCATCTCATTCTGGTCTGAATGCCTGCATGAATGTCTGCAGCAGAAATGCCCATTTCTGACCAGGGTGACTGCCTGGTCAGCATTTATTTTATTTTTTATTTTTTTTTATTTTTTAAAGATTTTATTTATTTATTTGACAGAGAGAGACACAGAGAGAGAAGGAACACAAGCGGGGGAGTGGGAGAGGGAGAAGCAGGCTTCCCGCGTAGCAAGGAGCCCGATGCGGGGCTCGATCCCAGGACCCTGGGATCAGGACCTGAGCCGAAGGCAGTCACTTAATGACTGAGCCACCCAGGTGCCCCCTGGTCAGCATTTAAACACCATTTAAATACTTTGCATTGCCCTGAGCTGCTCAATGCCATTTGCAAAATCACGTTGGATGTGATGAGTGGTGATTGGCTTTGTGATGGGGAAGAACCGGTCAGAGTCAGGAAGCGCTGCAGAGCCCATATGGCCCTGAAGTAAGAACCAGTAAGAACCAGGGATAGTTTCAGTATAGAAACCCCTCACTGTCTCTCAGCTTGCATGTTCAGTCCTTCCCTGCCCTAGATGACACCATCTCTAGAGAGCAGCGCCCAGCAGAGCTGTAGCTGAGCCCCTGGCAGCATATGGTCAATGGGGAACCTCAGAGGGGGCGGCTGGGGGTGGTCATGCCGGAATTGGGTGAACTCCCCAGGCCCCTCCCCATCTGAGTGTTTGTGGTGCATTTTATAGCCTCCGGACATGTCCCCTAGCTCGCTTGATGTTCCATGAGATGGCACCCTTGAGCCTCTCCCAGTGATGGGCCAAGGGCTGGAGGCTGCTGACCTCTCCCTGGCTCATGCCCCACAGGTGCCTCAGTCTCTTCTGGTAGAGAACTGACTCACCACTTTGCAATGACTTCAATCTCCACCTCGCTGTCTCTTAAAGTCACAAAGGTCCCACATTCCCAGCTATTGCTCATTTCCCTGAAAGTGGTCTGATGGCCAAGGCTATCCTGTTTCCCAGGCAATTCTAGTGCCAAGGGATCTGCCTGGGTTTTTTCCAGAGGCCTGTCCTTGGAACAAAGATGGGGTCTCTTCCTTTCTCTTGCAGATTCTGGCTACCCCTTTTCCCTGAGCTTCTGCACCTGGCCAGGCCAAGAACTGCACAGGTGAGGGCCATGCTGGTGGGGGGGGGCGTGAGGGAGGCACGCGCTGCCCTTGGTCCAGGTGACTCTCCTACAGATGCTTAGCCTCCTTGTATCGGGATTTTTCACTGACCTTCGTGCTTTCTAGGTAGGTCCAATTTCCACAGCAGAGCTGTCCCTCTTCCTGTATTGTTTTTAATTAGCGACATTTAAAAATTGTAAGTATATGATCATTATAGATAATCAAAAGCTACAGAGGTGCAGAGATAAAAAGTCAGACTCCCTCCACCATCTCCGAATCCCATGCTGCACAAGTGCCCTCAGTCAGCAGGGGTGTGGTGCCTCCTCCCCATCATTTTCATGCACATTCAGTGAGTGCAGCAAAGGCTAGAGGCATGGAAATGGGTCTGGGAATGGATCCATGGACCCCTCTCTTGAAGGGGCTGACAATGTGCACACCCTTCTCTGAGGCCACCACCCCATGTGGTGTTAACCCAGCTGCAGCTGTCAGGAAGTGATCTGCCCTGGGATGGGTGACTCTAAGGATGCAGGGTGGAACATTCTCGGTGAGGAATGGGCTGCAGAAGCTGAGGCCATGCTGGAGTGATTTTCCCTTGCTTTGACTGCAAAGTAAGGGGCCAGGGGCTATTTATGGATCTTTAATGCTAGTATTTTCAGCATTATTTCCCCTATTTCTTAGGATGGTTGTCCTAAATGCAGCAGACTGGTATTTCCTGGTGTTTGGGGGTCTTCCTCATGACATCCAATCTCATCGAACTTTCATCTCAAAGTTACTGAATGTGGGTATATTTTTTTTAACGCTGGCGCCAGAATCATCTCCTGAATAATTCAATGATCTTGCTTCAGTTTTAGAGATTATAACACAGTAGAAGTTCAAATGACTGCACAATAATCCACAAAAGCACAAGAGTCACAAAACAAAGCTCATGAACAGCATGGTTTGCACCAGAAAGCAAAGGACAGTGGGACCTCTGTCTACCTGCCCAGTGGCTGAAACCAAAGACAATCCACTCATGCTCCCCACCTCTATCTATCTCTTTGGTAGGGGTGTTTGAAGTTAAGTGATTTTTGTTTTTCAACAAGAGAAGCTTTGTATTATTTCAAAAGTTTCAAATCCCCATGATTCCAATTCATGGAAAATTGGCCACACTGGTTAGGTCGGGGCTGCACTGCATTCCATCTTGTTGCTGAGATCGGCAGCAGCAGGCTGTGGGGGCCCCTCCTCCATCAGAATGCCAGCAAGTATGGGCTTCCAACTGTGGTTCTCCCAGGCTCGCCCAAAAAGGCTGCCCAGGCTGCTAGGCCTCAGCATCTCCGGGCCAAGCAGGATACTCAACCTACTCTGGCTGGTGTGATGGAACTTCTCTGAACAGGACCAGGGAGGCTGAGCGAGCTACGCCTCCCAAGGACAGTAGCAACCAGCTAGGCTGCCCTGTGAGACCCAGCCTGTTTAGAATGTGCCTCGACTGATGGAGAGGCCCTGCTCCTGAGCACTCTCAATTATGAAGTCTTGTCTGGAGTCAGGTGGCCCCAGCGAACCTGACCATCACTACAGGGCCAGGCCACCCCCTCCACCTGCCCCCAGTACTCTGGAGGGCAAGCACATGAGGAGCATCACCTGCTGCTGGTTCTGCACCTGCTGCTGGATCAGGTTTAGCTGTGGACACACCAGGCATTTGGTTTAGAGACTACCCACCACCCTGGGCAGTAAAACTGCTCAAAATTGTCCTAAATGCCTCCCAGGCCTAGCCTTATACCTGCTGGGCAAAAGCTATAGTCTGGGTCCTGCCTGGGTCACCCTTACCCTAAACCTTCCCCATCACACTCCAGAAGCATGCTCCAATTTTGACCCTCTCTTGGTTCCTGTGGGATGTGCTACAGACCATGAGGGTTTCATTCTTTCTCTTATTTTAGTGTTCTCATCTTCATTTGCATCTTTCCACTAAAACTTTCTGCAAATAACGATGGACTATGAGAAATTCTTTGGGAGGAACAGTACCACTTTGGGAGGCAGCTCTCTGCTCCACCAAACCAGGCTGGCTGGAAGCAAGCCCCTGGCGACAGCCCCCAGATCCCCACTATATGGGACACATGTGTAAATCAAGTCCCAGTAGCCACTGGAAACTTACTCTGCCTCAAGCTGAAGCTGGGGGGGGGGGGAGGGGAGGGAACCTGCATTGCAGAGACCTGCTGACAGCTCTGGGGGAGCAGAAGAAGGGGGAGGGCTGGACACGGGGTTTAGGCGCAGAAGCCTGGAGTCAGGTAGAGGTGGGGATGGTGATGGTGGAGGAAGGGTATGGGGGGAGGAAAGAAGGAGAAAGAGGGTGGGGGATGGGCATGGGGTGAGGGGAGAAGGAGGTGGGGCAGGGGCTTCCTGAGGACAACACTTGAGAACTAGAGCCAGCGGGATGTCCAGGAAGCAGCTGCCGAGGGGGAAATGTGGGCAGCCGAGGGTCACTCCACAGTTGGGGTGATTTATGCTGTCCCGAGGAGGTCCTTCGCAGGGTCCATGTTCGGGCAACCAACAATCCATCACAGCCATCCAGCACTGGGGATCCAGCACCAGGGCAAGTGGCCCTTTTCATCATGGCAACTACAACTTGGGCCCTTGACAGCGTAAGCTCTCACACTCTAGAAGCATTCTGATAAAACCTATCCTAACCACAGCATCAGAGTCATTGAGGGGGCGGGGGCGGAAATGGCTCATATGGTGTGTGAAAGCATACTGCCTTCCTCCCCCTAACCTACAAAGCGCACCCTTTTATCTGTCAGCACCATGTTAGCACATATTTTTTATAACATCATGAAGCTCTCTCAGCACCAGTGAATGAATGAAAAAGAAATATAAATCAGTACTTCAAGAGTTTTGTTATTGGGCTTTAAAGAAATGGTTGCAAATCACCGTGTCTCTCAGAGGGGCCCGGGGAGTATCCTGCATCCCAGGAAAGACACCCCCAGAAACACGAGCATGCCTGGCTGGGGGGGAGGGTGTTGGCATGTAGGACAGAAGTGTCTTTCCGGGAGCTCAAGGACTCAGGGCTGGTGACTTTGCAAGGACATTTAGTCTCCCACCCAGGAGAGTGCCATGAGAAGTGATGAATGAGACTCTCGGGGCGAGGGCACAAACAGCTCTGGGAGCCACCTCAAGGCAGAGGAGAAGATGAGCTCCGAGAATAGCACAGCAGGTGTTGAGAGGCCAGCCGATGAGCCCCCCAACCTGCCCAGGGGCGCTGGACCCAGTGTGGACAAACTCACAGGGCAAGCAGGGGCCCTCAGAGGTGCCTTGCCTGCCACCCTGCCTCTGTTCACCCCCTTGCCCGGGTGTGAGTTTTCCTTCCTGCCATCTGGTAGTATATCATGATTGTTCATTTATTGTCTCTTTCGCCTACTAGAATCTAAGCTCTGTGGCAACAGAGCTTCACAAACTCACACAGATAAACACCTCACATGGCATTATTCATCACCATTGACGTCATCACTGTCATGGACACACATGTGCTCACCTAACCCCCATGACCCGTGCTGCAAGTGGCTGTCACCCCAAGTTATAGACGGAGACTCCCAGTTGCGGCTGGAAGTCGAGTCCAGCTCTCAGTGCGCGATGCTGGTAATCTTGGGGCTATTACAGGGTACAGGAGGGAGGGCATACATAAAACTATATAGACACCTCCCCTTGGCTGATCCTGACCACTCTGGCCTCCGTGTGGAGGTTTAGTTCTTAGGTCTAAGCCTCACTTTCTCACGTACAAAATAAAAGCCTTTAAGGTGGCTCAGTCAGCTAAATGTCCGACTCTTGGTTTCGACTCAGGTTGTGATCTCAGGGTCCTGAGACAGAGCCCTGCGGTGGGCTCCATGCTCAGCGCGGGGGGGGGTGGTGGTGGTGTTTGCTTGAGATTCTCTCCCTCTGCCCCTCCCCCCACTCTTTCTCTCTCTCTAAAATTAATTAATTAATTAATAAAATCTTTATGTAGTAAAATAAAATATAGGCCTTTAGGCTACATCACTAGTTTTCAGCCTCTTTCTTAGCAGAATTATTTTATTGAATACAATTTTGCACATAACTCCAGTAATGACAACGACTAACATTTATCAGCTGGGCAGTGTTCTAAGAGTTGTATGTGTATTCACTCATTTACGCTTCACAAAAGCCCTATGAGCTAAGAACTAATATTATCCCCATTTTTCAGATGAGGAAACTGAGGCACAGAGTGCCCAAGTTCACTGGGCTAGTAAGAGTAGTGAAGCCAGATTAACTGTCTCTCCCAAGGCCCACAGCCTCAGCTACTGTCTCTCTCTGCGTGGTCTGGAGTTTGAAGGGCTGTGGGTGAAGCCCTCCCCTTTCCTACTCAGATAAAATCCTTAGGTTCCACACACGGTTCAGGGCAGTCTGAAAAGTTCTCTTCCAGCTAAAATTCAGTCATGCCCCTGAATCCTCATTTCTCCTGGAGGTGTCAGGAGGCAGGGAGAAATGCACACGGCAGGCCTGCAGGGGCTCCCGAGCAGTACCCAGGCAGCACGCCCACAGGTAGGGACAGCTGGTGCTGTTTCTGGTAACCACAGTGGTGCTACGGTTGGGGGGGGGACCCGCAAGCATAAGTAAACTGTGTCCTGGGCACTTTGTGAGGCAATCAGGAGAATGGGGAAAGAGAGCGTGGTGGCAAGAAAAGAAGGACTTGGCTAAAAGGCCAAGGGAAGCTATATAATAAATGCTTGAGAGCCGTGGTGGGAAGACTGGTAAGCAGCCGCCTGGTGGGGAAGGGGCGAGGGGGTGCTGCTGAGGCGAGCCAAGGTCCAGAGAAGCTGCAGGCATCAGGGCAGCACAGAGGGGAGGGTCTCCCATTTAAACCACGATGTCACCAGCTAGGCGGGCATCCATTTGCACAGTGCTCAAATGATGTGATTAGAGGGTCCCGCCACTTACTTTCAATAAGCCAGCCAACGGCACGTGAGCAGCGGCGTGCTGGTAAATGTGTAACAACCAGCTCTCCAAAGAACAAAACACCAACTTATACCACTCGCTGCTTCCACGGTGGTAATACTCCTGGGTGGTCCACGTTAAGCTACCAGTGTGACAATGTCACTGAGCCCGGAATGGGGAAGAGCTGGACAGCCCACACCACCGTGCAGTATTCCCACTATTTGGATACCGGAGATGAAAACAACTCAAGGGCATAGGTCATAGAAACTGCACTAAGATAATCAGGAAGTGGTAAGATTTCAATTCACTACCATTCACTACCTTTGCTTTTGATATAACGTATTTGAATGAAATGTTACACAGTTTTTAATACGGGCTGTGGCCAACAACCAACTCACAGAGTTCCTGAACACCTGGCCATGGACTCTAGAGAGCTGGGACACCCCCACACTGGGGGTGTGTTAAGGTGGGAGGAGGCGTGGCCCCCAGCTGGGCCAGCTGCCCAGGAGGCCCTGCCACGCCCAGGCTTGGGGCACGTGGGACCCACATGGCTCAGAACTCAGGGGCCCCCAACAGGAAGCAGGCGCTGAGAGAGTCTAGGAAATCATGTGCACTGTTAATCCCAGCAGACAGCTCCCGTTCCCACGTACACTTGAGAAAAGGAAACACACTGGCCAGGCGGGGGCCCCTCGGGAATTTCGGGGATGTTGCTACAACGGGCCATGAAAGCATCTGACTGTGGGAACGTGCTAGAGGGGCAGCAGCCGGAGAACAAGAGAAGAGGGGGTTGGGGACAGCAGAACTGACTGGAAAGGCCCAGAAAGAGGCAATGATTCTGGACTCACCACCCACCGGAGCCACCACAACTGGATTTCTAGCCTTGAGCAAGGGACTTCGTTGGAATTTCTAAAGGCTGAAAATGTTGGGTCGAGGGCAGGGAGGCCTGGGAAGAGGGAGACGAGGAAGAAAGGTGGCCAGCACCGCACCCTGACTCCCTGTTCTCATGCATGGGTCTGAAGTTTGTCTCACAGGCTTCCCCACCTTCCCCACCTTTGTGGGGCAGGAGCACTGAGCAGGTGTCCAGGAGACGCCCAAGCTCCTCAACTGTCTAGCAGACCATTTCTCCCTCACCTCCTGGAGAGCCCAGGTTTTAAGTGGGCCAGGTCTGAGGCCAACAACAATCAAAAGAGGACCCACAACGAGGCTTACAGAGGGGTCAAATTTGGGAAAGAGGGCCTAGGAGGGCCGGTGGCCGACTCAAGCTTGGCTGTGCCCTTGGCCTACTGTGAGACTCAAGGACACAGGAGGGGCCCGGGGCTAGATTACCTCAGAGAATCAGCAAGCCCCAAATCTTCACCCAACTACAGCCCACAAAGAAAGTGACAGCGGTGGCTGAGACAAGTAAATGCATGGCACTGAGAAACAGGAGGGCTGCCAGACAAAATACAGGATGCCCAGTTAAATCTGAATTCCGGATAAACAACAAATGACTCTTGGTGTACACATGTCCCAAAAATATTGCATAGGACATATTTATACCAAAAATTATTCATTGTTTATCTGATATTCACATTGAGCTAGGTGTCCAGTTTTTTGCTATACCTGGAAACCCTATAAATAGGTCACTTTTATCCCCTGACATGCCCCTCTGAAGCTTAGCCACACTTTCCTCAAAGGCAAGACAAAGCTTGTACAATACAGTTGTTCTCATGGACTTCCTGCTGTTCTGCAGGTCCCTAGGCATGCAGTTCATTTCACGGCACAGGAGAGATCACCAGGACAAACAAGGTCAACATGAAATGTAGCACAAGTTTCTGCCCTGGCAGGCGACATGCCAGGCACCCATGTTCACATCACTCAACCTGAGTTTGGTAGCACTCTCATCATCCCCATTTTACAGGCAGGAAAACTGGGCTCCAAGGGCCAGACCAAGGCAAGATATGCAAGATTTGAAATGTCTTTTTGCATTGCTGTGCTCTTTTGTGACCAAAGAATCCCATACTCATGACATAACATATGGAAACTACAAATAAGTAAAAAAGAAGCCAAAACATGGGAAACACAGTTCCACTCCTACATGGAGTTCCTGCTAAGAATACATTGAAATCAATATTCCCAGAGATCTCTACTTTGAAGAGGAAGATGCACTGTTTCTCCTCTTTGGAGATACTTTTCTCCTGCACCAAGAGAGACAAAGCTGCACCCTCCTCCCAGGATGGACCAACACTGCCTCTCCAGAAGTTGCAGGCAGGCCATCCCAGCCTGCCCTCCAACTCGTCTTTTAAGTACACATCTCCTTCTCAGTTTAGACCCAGGCTTGGCCTTGCTTTTATGACTGTAATAGGACACTGACTGGTCCTGGTCTAGTGGAGCCCTCCACCCCCCTCATGTGACCCTTGCCCTTTGTGCTCTTTCAATATGAAATTTCTCTACATGTTAAACATTCCACTCGTGGTACCTGAGGATTGGCCAGGATCCAACCCCTGGATATGGGTCACACTGTCAGTTCTCAGGGGACTGAAAGCAACCGAGCCCCCAGGCGACTCCTGCCCAGAGCCATCCCCTCCACCACTTCACCCTGCACACTCACGTCAGCACATATGGCTTTGGCCCAATTCAGATTCTCGATTCTTTGTATTTGAAATCAATTCCTACAAGTTTGGTGGATCGCTGTTTCTGGGAAAAGAGAAAGTATAATGGACTTCATGGTGAAGGGCGAGGGGAGCAGCGGCGTGAGCAGACCTTGCTGCCTTCTTTAGTCCTTCCAACTCTCTCCTCTTCTCGTTTGCTCTCCTCTTTAGAGAAGCACTCACCCAGTCTCCAAGGAAGACAAAATACATGGAAAGTTCAGATGTGGAGCTAAGTTCAGGCTTACCACATTCTCCCCAGTTCAAGAACATTTTGTTGTTTTAAAATCAGAATGCATCTTATAATGGATGTGAACTTTTGATGTGGTAACCGTTCCTTTTGCCCTGGATATGCGGTGATTAAATGAACAATGGCATCTTAGAAAGTAGGAAATGTGACAGTTGTTCAACTTACTACAGACAAATATCAGAGACTCACACATATATCTTCTCTCCTTTCCCAAACCCCACCAAAATGATGAAAAGCGTAAAAACAAAGATGTCACCCACTAAATGGAAAAGAGAACAGGAGGGAAATTTGGGGAAGGAGAGTAAGGAAGTTGTCATCTATGTGCCTGCAGAGAGAAGGCACCAAGGGGAAGGGTGGGGACCCTCCAGACTGCAGCAGTGCCAGGTTCCTGGGAAGAGAGGGTGCTAGTAGAAATAGGGTCCGGAAGACAGACAGCATATCGAGCAACAGACCCTCCAGATGCCCTCCTTAATCCACAGGGCCAGGCATCCCACCAGGAGATGGAAAATGGCCCACGGTGCTGAGTCGTGATCAGATGTGAGGCATATGGATGAACACACTGCAACCTCTCCCTGACCCTGGCCCAGCACAGAGCCACCAGAAGGTGTCATCCCATCTGCCCCAAACCTGCTCCAAACCTACCCCTGGCCAGGCTGGAGAATGTCCAATTCTGACACTCGGGGTCCACTAATGAAAGGCCAACTTACTGCTGATCTACCTTCCAGTGAAGCCTACTCTCTAACAAGCCTGCCCTATTCCCACCCCACAGTCATATGGGGCTGCCAATGAAAACTGCAGTAAATTCACAAATAAGAAGACAAAGTCAGGGGCACCCAACACTGAGAAAAGGTCTCAGTGTGAGAACTCCAGAACAAAAGAGGTGCAGAGAAAATAGACAATGCAGAAAGCAGAAGAAAACATCCAAAGCAAGAGCAGTTAAATTTTAAATTAAAATTTTGCCACAATGATTAAATTCTCAACTACTATAAAGTATCAATAGCTATAGATTGATCACCAATTATCTTCAATTAATAAATCAAAGATCAGCAATCAAAGCATATACAGAAACATGGAAGTCAATCTCAAAGAAATACAACCACAATAGATAAAAATGGCTCTATGGGGGGAGGCTATGGCAGGGGCTGCTCTTTTTCAGCATTTTTTAAATTAAACTTTTAATTTGAGGTAATATGCATAGATCCCTGTGCAGTTGTAAAACATAACGCAGGCACCCCACATACTTACCAAGTCTTCCCCAATGGTAGCATCTTATAAAAGTGTAGTAAAATACACTGCTGGATACAGTCAAGACTCATCACAGGAATATTCCTGCCCCAGCCCACTACTTAACCCCCGGCATCCTCTAATCAGTCACCCACTTCCATGATTTTGTCACTTCAAGAATATTATATAAATGGGATTGCCTGCGTGGCTTAGTCCGGTTAAGCATCTGCCTTCGGCTCAGGTCATGATCCCAGGGTCCTGGGATCGAGCCCCACATTGGGATCCTTGCTCAGCAGGGAGCCTGCTTCTCCCTCTCCCTCTGCCTGCCCCTCCCCCAGCTTGTGCTTGCTCTCTCGGTCAAATAACATTTTTTTTTTTAAAGAAAGAATATTATATAAATGGAATAATATAGTATGTCACCTTTGGTGATTGGCTTTTTTTTTTACACTTAGCATAATCCTCTGAAGATTCCTTCAGGTTACTGTGTATGTTACTAATTTGCTCCTTTTTACAGCTAAGTGGTACTCCAGGGTATGGATGTACCACTGTTTGCTGAACTGTTCACCTATTGATGGACATCTAGCTCATTTCCAGTTTCTGGCTATTATGAATAAAGCTGCTATAGACATTATGGTACAGCTTTTTGTGCGAACAGACATTTTCATTTCTCTGCCATAAATACCCAGGAGTATAATTTGCTAGGACATATGGTAAGTGCATGCTTAGTTTTTTAAGAAACTGCCAAATTGTTTTCCAGAGTGGCTATAACATTTTTCATTCCCACCAGCAATGTAGGAGTGATCCAGGTTCTCCAGAGCCTTGCCAGCATTTAGATATGTCCTTATTTTCTATTTTAGCAATTTTGATAGGTGTGTAGCGACAGTGTCGTGTTTTTAATGTGCATTTCCCTAAAGACCAGTGATACTGAACAGCTCCTCATGCACTGATTTGCCACATCTATAGCCTATCTGGTGAAATGTGTGTGCATGTCTTGTCCTCATTTGTAATTGGATTCTTTGCTTGTCTGTTACTGTTGAATTTGAGAGATTTTTACATATTCTAGATAGAAGGCCTTTGTCAGATAAGTGTCTAAAAATTTTTCTCCCGGGTTGCAACTTGTCTTTTTATCATATTAACAGAGACTTTCAGCGCACAAAAGTTTTTAATTTTGATGAATTCCAACGTATTGGTTTTTTTTTCTTTGTGGATGGTGCTTGTGGTGTTATATTTAAGACTGCCTAGCCTTAGATCCTGAAGATTTTCTCCTATGTTTCCTTTTATATGTATTATTTTATGTTTAAATCCCTGTTCCACTTTTCAAACGTTTACTAGAGATCTCAAGTAAAACCAACTGGGCCTGACATTTTCTTTTTTGGAAGATTTAAATTATAGATTTAATTTATTTCATAGTTATAGGAATATTCTGGTTATCTATTTCATACTGGTGAATTGTGTAGTTTGTGTTTTAGAGGATTGGGTCCATTTCATTGAAGTTGTTGAACTGTGTAAAATTGTTTTAGTGTCCCCTTATTATCCTTTAAAGACAGCCAGATCTATAGTTGAATTCGGTATTTTATTTCTTTATTTTTAATTTTTATTTATTGGTAATATATGCCTTCTCTATTTTTATCATTGTCAATTTTGCTAGAAGTTTATCAATTTTATTGATCTTTTCAAAGAACCAGCTTTTTCTTTCATTGATTTTTCTCTATTGTTTGTTTTCAATTTCATTGATTTCTGCTCTTTATTATTTCCTTCCTTCTGCTCTGTTTTGGGTTTACTTTGCTGTTCTTTTTCTCTGGTGGGTAGGAATTTAGATTACTGATTTGAAATCTTTTCTGCTTTCTAATGGGAGCATTTAATGCTATACATGTCCCTTGTGGTGCTGCTGCTTTAGTCGCATCCCACAGGTTTTGATATTTTGTCTTTTCATTTTCATTCAGAATTAAGTACTTTTTAATTTCCTTTGAGACTACCTCTGTGACAAATGAATTTCTTTTTTTTTTTTTTTAAGATTTTATTTATTCATTTGACAGAGAGAGACACAGTGAGAGAGGGAACACAAGCAGGGGGAGTGGGAGAGGGAGAAGCAGGCTGCCCGCCGAGCAGGGAGCCTGATGCGGGGCTCGATCCCAGGACCCTGGGACCATGACCTGAGCCGAAAACAGACGCCTAACGACTGAGCCACCCAGTCGCCCCGTGACAAATGAATTTCTAAGCATTCTGAGAATTCACTGTTAATTTTCTGTTACTGATTTCTAGTTGGATCCCATTGTAGTCAGAGAACACACTCTATGATTCTAATCACTTCAAATGTGTTGAAGTCTGTTTTATGACCCAGAATAATGTCTATCTTGGTAAATGTTCCATGAATGCTTGAAAAAAATTATGTATCTTGCTGCCACTGGATGGAATGCTCTGTAATTAGATCCTGTTGATTGATGGCACTGTTCAGTTCTTCTGTATCCTTGTCGAATGTCTATATAGTAGTTTTATACATTGCTGAGCAAGGAATATTAAAGTCCCTGACTATAATTGTAGATTTGTTTATGTTTTCAGCTTTATGAGCTTGGCTTTATTTATTTTGAAGCTCTAGTGTTTGGTGCATTTACATTTAACATTGCTATGCTCTTGGTGTCCCGATTCTCTTCTCATTAACCAATGTCCCTCTTGTCCCCAGTGTTCTTCTTTGTTCTTTTTTTTTCCTTTGCTTTTCTTCTTTGTTCTGAAGTTTACTTTATCTGATATTAACATACACACTCTTTTCTTATTTGATGTTTCCATGGTATACTTCTTCCATCCTTTTACTTTCAATCCACCTATATGGTTAAATTTAATGTGATTATCTTATAAATGAGTGTATTAGACAAGTCGTTTCATGGTGTTTTTGTTGTTGTTGTTCATCTATCCTGCCAATTTCTTTTAACTGTTGAATTTAGATCATTTACATTTGATTTGAACATCTCCTTTTTTACTCCATTGGTGAGGGATTCCCATCACAATGTTATAGGGATGGCAGAACACCTAACACCCAACACAGGTCAGATGAGATTAACAGCAGTTTGTCAACAGCTTACACTCACAGCCTGGGGAAGGGGGACTCAGGGCCACAGGGGGCCTGCAGTCTGGAATACAGTGAACCAGCAGGGGCCATAGGAGGCAGACGTTGTAGTAACAAGAGTATGAGGTGACTCTTGTATCCTGTGGCATGATGTGATGAGTGTGTTTGAATACTCCCATGGGCTGGCCAGGGTCTGAAGCCTGCTATTCGGGGGTAAGCAGGCACTGTGCCTGACCCCCATGATAAGGAGGGTTGATCTTATCTGCCAAGATGCATCATAATTAAACTTCTGACTATCGAAGACAAATAAACAAGTTTGAAAGAGGCTAGAGAGAAATGAGGCATTACCTACCGGGAAACAGTAATGTGAATAATAGTGATTTCTCCTCTGAAATCATGGAAGCCAGGAAGAAGCAGCACCACATTATTCAAGTGTTAAAAACAAAAACAAAGCCCCTAAAATTGGCAATCCCAAATTGTATGTCCAGCAAAAATATCTCACAGGAATGAGGGGGAAATCAAGACCTTCTCAGATGAAGGAAAACTTCACCAGAAAATCTGTCCCAGTGGCATACCTTTAAATAATGACTGAAGGAATCTCTCTAAACTGAAAGAAAATGGTAACAGAGTCTAGCACTTCAGGAAGGAAGAACAGTGCAATGGGTAAAACCTCTCAGGAGTTTTAAAAAATTACGTTGAGGGAAAAACATTACAACTTGCTTCTGCTGGGTGTGGAAGTGCGGGAGATCTACTACCCACCTGGGTGCCGGGGATGGAAATCAGAATGCTGCCTGCTTCCACAAGGTGGGGAGCAGGGGTGGAAGAGCAACCCCCACCCCCCAACCCCCCCGCAGAGGAATCAGAGAATTATCACCAGATTCCACCTACAGGCCATGGAACATATAGATTAGTACTGCTCCCATCCTGGAACGGGGGGACAGGTTTTCTGTTGGTGTTTAACTGGTGTAGCGTGGGTAGTATGCAAAGGTTTTCTTCTCTGCTAGCCTGCTCACTTCCCAGTCTTTTGGCTAGGAGAAGCAGGCTTTTCTTGGAGGTTTTTTTTTTTTTTTTGGCTTGTATCTGTTGGTGGTCCTGAATTACAAACTTCTCCAGCACTCTGTCCCTTTTAGAAGGAAAACAAACAAACAGAACTCCCCACCATATCATTCCTCAATCCTTGCCGTCCCTGGGCAGTCCACCTTCTTCTCGCCCCCTTTCAGAGACTTCCTACGTTTGCTGTACTATGTCCAAGGATATTTCTGTTGTAAGAGGAAAGACATGGGAGGACTGGAACTGCTCCATTTTGACTGGAACTAAAATCCAGCAAATACTGAAGTTGAAGAGGAAACAATATTGCCAACAGACTATTCTAATTTTCTTACATCTAAAACATCATATGTAGAATTATTTTCAGAGCGCTTGTGAAATCCTAAAATTCCGATTTCTCATAACTACTTTAAAATCCTGCCAGCAAGGAATGCACTGGGGAACTACTAATCTCTTTTCTTCATCTGTGATAAGAAGGTCTCTTGTTTGTGTCTGATTTCACATTGGGCTTCAGATTTTCTTTTATTTCTTCCCCTCCCAATGCATCTCATGGGAGGTAAACCACCCATGTTCCTAGTGCACATTCACTGGGCTTCTTAAGAGGAAGATGGGGCAGGGTCTTTGCTTGAATTTTTAGGTGGTCTTCCACAATCTGTCTTGCTATTAGGCCAGAACCACAAGGAAGTGTGGAATAAAGGTCATTTTTCTTCAGTTCCTCCTCTGGAGAAAGCAGTGTCTGCCTTTTGTTTGAGGTGAGATGCACTGTTATCCCAACTGAAATCAGAAACTTGTGTTGATGCTTATAGTTTCTCTAAGTCATTTTGTTTGTAGTTACTTCATATTCAAAAGCATGAAGAATGTGCCCTGTTTATCAGTGTGTGGAGAGGGTTCTCCTGCTGCTCTCCTTTATGCCATTTTTCTTTAAGCTAGATTCAACACACAGCACTTGTTACTTGGAGGCTATGGGGTGATTCTGGAATAAATATGTGCTTTTGCTCAGTTTCTGGGTCTTTTAATACCCAAAGACTTGCTCTCTCACCCACACATTATTTTTCTAGAATTCTTTCTGAAAAGTATGTCATAATTGTAGCTGGTCTTTTGGTTCAATTTTTTTAAAATTTAATCATGTGTGGAACATATCTAATGTTGCATTTTTAAGTTCATTTTTTAGGTGTGTTTTTTCTTATTCCACACACAAAACGGAATACCTTGACTACGGTAGGCCACTCCAACCAAAGTGTCAACGTAGGCAATTTAGAAGGCCAGCTTAAAAATCATCATGTTCCTGCAAGCAACATCTATCATTTCCTTTTGTTCTTTGCTTTCACATGGATTTGAACTGGGGTACCCCTGTCTTTACCGTTTGTTTGGATTCTTGGTTTAAGCTGAGTTTGCTTTGGATGCTAGATGGCTTATCCGCATCAGAAAAAAATGCAGAGCTCCAGAAGAGAGCGACTTACAAAAAGCACTCGCTCAGGTGACGGTGCAATGCCTCTCTATCTGGCCCACATCCTCTCCCTCCACAGAGGAACTTTCTGAGCTTACGACTTGTTTCCGTGCTCCGACTCTGCTCTGAGCAGCGCTTCCAGAAGTGTCTGACTTCTTGAGTACATACAAGTCTTTGCGGTTGTTGCTGCTGCTGTTCAGGTGGCATCGAATCCATGGTCCTTTATAGCATCTCAACGAAAACTTTTCCTCTGTTTGCACACATGGAGTCCGGAGCTTTCCTTAGCTGGACGCCCGGCACGTCTGGGTCGAGGCACAGTGGTGCAGGCGGAACCCGCCCATTCTGAACTTGGCACGAGGCAAAACTGACCCACGGTTGGTGCCAATTTTGCTTCCTTTTCCTTTGAAACAAGGTAAGTGACATTTTATCTGAGGAGTGATATCAGCCCTCCCTCCCAGAGCGTTAATGTCCATTTGTAGCTTTTCAGATATGATGCCAGAAGGCAACTGAAGGAAACGTGCTTCCCCGAAGCGCTCGTTGGAAAATGTTTTCAGTTTGTTTTCCATTTTCATAGATTTGGAAGATGGCATCCTTTTCATTTTTTGTGTTGTTTACGTAGATTCCGTCCTGGAAATGCCCTTTACCATGGATGCTCATGGCTTTGGGATTCGTGGTAGCGGTCAGCACCCACATGCTGAGTCCAAAGAGGGTCCTCTGATCTGGGCCCTCGCTATCACGATGCCTGTCTACTGCTTCACCCTGGCCCCTTCCTCGGCGCTCTGGCCCACTGGCCTCCTTTCTGTCCCTGAAATACACTGACTCTGTGCTACCCCACGGCCCTCACACCTGCCATTCCTCTGCTAGAATGCTCTTCTTCAGACCCCCACAGGGCAAGCTGCCCTCACCATTCAGGACTTCCCCTCCATATACACACATCACTACAATTCCCAGCCCATTATTCTACGCTGACTCTTTTGTGGTGGATAAGGTGGTTTGGGTAGCTCTTATTAAAATTAAAATACCCTGTGTGCTTACTGGTTTGGTGCTCAACAACTCGCTCCCTTGTAAAATGTGAATTCCATCCAGGCAGGAACTGTGACCACCCTCTTCTCAGCCATGTGTGCATAATGATGCCCAATAGGTAATGAGTAATGTGTAAATATTTGTTCAGATGAATTCTGTAGAATCCAAATGAAATGATTTGAAAGGAAATGAATGAAACTATCAAAAGGTAGATATATTTTTGGCTTGATCTGAGGGATCGTTAAGAGGAAACAAAGATGTTAAAATTAAGTGTTTGACATGAATTGCTCTGGTCTTGTAACTAGAAAGGAACATTCTGTTAAAGCTGGATTCAACAAAGAAAGAAGAGTTACCCATCTACCTCCTCTCCTTGCTTTCATCCAGTGCGTCATGCATTCCAGCCAGATCCCTGCCCGGGACCGGGAAATGGGATGAGGATTCCCTAATTCTTGTCTTCAACCCCCTTGCTGTCTAGACCCACGGTCTGTACAAAGACAAGGACACGCACCTGGGGGCCCCAGGAGCACAGAGCAGAATAAGTCACCAGAGATCGAGCCGCACAGAGGTGTCAAGAGATGGCTGAAGAGTGCCAGCTATGGGTAGGCATCCAGGAGGCCAACCCCAAGGGGAAGGCACAAGCAGCGGCAGAGTTCATGGGCAAAGGTTCAGGCAAGGAGAAAACAGGCCAGGAACAGGGGCGGGAGCAAGAGACCAGGAGATTGGCATCCAGATGGGGTGGGTGGCCTGTGCAAGCCACACGGTGCCTGTGGGCCCCGGTGGGGGCCTGCCCTTTTCTCTAGTGTTGTTATCACTGTTGATAAGAAGAGCGGGCAACATTTAGTGAATATTTATTTTTGCTGGTCACCCTGGTGACACATGACATACCTGATCTCGTTTCATCCATCACGACAGTGTGACAATGTGGGAACCATTATCCACTTGATCGATGCAAAATGAAGCCTTTGACGGGTTGGCTGACCGTCCCACAGCTGCACAGCTAATAAGTGGCAGATCTGGGCCAGAACTCAGGTCTGTCTCCTCTGGATATGTCAGAGGGCCTGGACAACGCAGCAAGCTCACAGACCTAACAAAATTCCCCCCAGGGTCTCCCACTCAGTTCCTCTGTCTGTGCCCAGGCTTGGCCTGGCCTGGCCTGACCTTACCTTAACATGCCTGTATGGGAGGCTCTGGACTGGTTTCAGATGAGGGAGGATAGCACCTATGCAAAGAGGGGCACAAGGAAAACACATAATCAAAGAGAAACCAAACTGAGCCCTACGCACCCATAGCAAGAGCATCTGGAAAGTCAAAAGTCCGAGTTGAGTTTGGCAGAAATGCTAATCATAATAGAAATGTATTTTGTTTGGGGTGTTTGTATGTTGGTTTTTTTGTTTCTGTTTTTTTGCATTTATTGATTTTATTTTATTTCTTAAACCATTTATTTGTAGCAATGCTTTGAAACTTTTACTATTTGCCTGATATCTATCAGTCTCAAATGGGCATCAAATTTGCTCCTGCACTCACGAGTAGCTTCTGACATCCGTAAGACAAGACTTTCACAGGATACAGCACATGACTCGTCCAAGATGGGACACCTGTTTACCGCAAACCCTAGGGACGTGGGAGGGGACAGAGGAAACAAGAGGATGGGGAGTGGGGAAGAAAGCAGAAAATCTCCTACATCTGTGAACCCGGTCTATTGGCTCTTGAGAGATCCTGAGCTGCCTCCCTAGTGAAGTCTGGGGTGTGAACACACCCAAAATCCTGGTCTGAAACTTAAAGAGAAATTCAAGAATACAGAGAAGAGCCAAAGGATGAAACCAATGACAAGAAACAAGATAGAAAGAAAAGTACATTCTGACGGGGCACCTGGGTGGCTCGGTCGTTAAGCATCTGCCTGCAGCTCAGGTCATGATCCCAGGGTCCTGGGATGGAGCCCCGCATCGGGCTCCCTGCTCGGCAGGAGGCCTGCTTCTCCTTCTCCCACTCCCTCTTCTTGTGTTCCCTCTCTCACTGTCTCTCTCTCTGTGTCAAATAAATAAATAAAAATCTTAAAAAAAAAGAAAAGTACATTCTGGAGAAGGCTGAGAAGGCTTCATGAGAAGCACGTAATGGTGTAACAGCTTTTTAAATTTCTACCAAGTAATTTTAAAGCCATGTGAATTTCATAAATCAGGCGGTGGTGGTTCAGATGGAAAGACACATGCCTGACCACAGCAGTTTATGGAGGCCACAGTGGACACTGAAACCTCTCCTTTATGGAAGATCCTCAAGGACAAGCTGACCCAACACCTGCCTGGGGTTGGGGGGTGTTGCTGCAGCCCCAGAGATAAATGAGGGGGTGTATTCAGGTGGCTCTCCTAACCCTGTCTGCCTTTGCACAGAAAGAGATAAATGGGCAGTCCATTTTGAGATCCAAAGGGCAGTACAGTGGAAAACAATCTGAGTGATGAAATCTCACCACCAAAACCCCCCCGAGAGGCACCCAAAGTTGTGTATACAGCTTGTTCTTGAGTAAGCAAAAAAAAAGCCATGTAGATAGAGAGATGTATATGTGTAGGGAAAAAATGGAGCCCAAAGGTTTTATAGATCATTGCAAAGAACCTAGTTTTCATGTTGGGTGGGGATGCTCATTATTAAAAATAACAAACAAAGGAAAGAAAGCATTTGATGATAAGAGTGTGTCATGAATCAGAGGTCTCAATTAATCTGGTTTGTGCTCCTGATAAAATGATTGGTAGGCTATAGTTTTTATAAAAAAAAATAGGAGTTAAAAAAAAAATCTCTGGGTGAAATGATGATGAGAGATTTTTATTTTTCCAAGTTTTCTTGGATGAGTATGTTGTATAGTCATAATCAGAGATAAGCAAGAGGGAAGGTATTTTAAAGGAAAAGTAAACATGGTGGCTCCTCATTTAGGCCTTCCACTTCTCAGTCTAATTTTTATCAGTCTCCCAATTGTATCAGTTCTTGGGCACCGGGTTTCCTCTTGAGTGATAGGACATTTCCTAAGTCAGGCCCAGCTCTCCTGAGAACGTGCAGCCGCCTGGCTGCAAAGCCGGGCCTCCCAGAGGATGCCTGGCCATGTCTCTGGCCTCAGATCCCTGCTCTGAATGCCAATGTCTAACCCACAGTGTGTTTTTCCAAGCCAAGGCGCCTTCTCAGGAGTGGGCTCACTGCCACGCTGGCTGGGGAGAATCGCTGTCCAGCCCAAGCCATTCAGCTCAGACACTGGCCCCTAGCCAACGTAAGTCCCGTGAGCCCAGGGGCTGCCAGTCTGCTGGGGTCAGGAAGCTGTCATGAGCTGGCGGAAGTCTGGAGCACACACAAGCTCACTCTGAGGTCCTCTTATTCTCCTGGTGTTTACAATTCTCTCTCAAAAGACACAATGCCTTCCTAAATAAAATTAGTTATGGCAGCAAAAGTGAAAAACAAAGTCGCTCTCCTTCCTTCCCGTCGACACAGAGAACTTCAAGGCTGTCTCCACACAAGTGAGCAGCAGAGCCTAAGAGCTGGGGTGGCCACGAAGGGGAGATCAGAGCTCCCCCTCAGATGGTGATTCGTTGTCACTGCATTTCCTACAACAGAAAGGAACGTGGCCTTCTGTCAAATGAGGACTTCTGTGTCTGCAGATCGTAAAACAGGAACGTATATGGAAATCCCAAGGGTGTCCAGGAAAGCCCGGGGGGGTCACTACAGACCTGTCTCTCCACCTGGCTCAACCATTTCGTTGGTCTGACCTTGGATGAGTTCTATCACCTCTTGGAGCTTCAATTTCCATCTCCATAAAGTGACACAGTACAAACACCATCGGGGTTGGGTGAGGATTAAACACGTAGACAATAACTGGCGTACAGAATGCCCTCAAAAATTGCTGGTTATTATTTTTATCATCTGCATTTCTAACGGCGCATGTTGAGAAAATGAGGCTCACTGGCCAAGGTAGACTTGGACAGGAGGGCAGAGCACGGGCATGAGTGATCTCTGCTCCTCCCGACGACCCCGTGTATGGTGCCTTGGGAAGAAAAGCAACCAGTGACCACCATCTTGGGTCATGCCTGCCAGGGGACCGTGACGCGGACACTGGAATGCGAGTTGGGAAAATCATGTCATCTCAAATGCTCCTCATTTCATTGAGGACAGAGCGTGAGCCCGATGCTGGGGTCAGGAGGAGTAATGGGGTAATTTTGGACAAACTGCTTATTATATCTGAGGATCAGTTTCCTCATTTATAAAGTCTGGATGAGAAATGAGATGCTAAAAATAAAAGTTCATTATAAACAGTCAGGTGGCTCTCAGACATGACTGGATTCTAATATCACACCATCCAAACCACACATGTGGCTTCTCAAGGGACCCTGGAAACATGTGGATGCTGACACTCAGTGTTTAAGGGAATTGTCAGGGTTGGTGGGGAGGCCGATGAAAATCCACCGGGGCAGTCCACACCTTTGCAGCCAGTGGTTAACTAACATTTCTGGAACACAAACCATGTGCCAACACCC
This sequence comes from Halichoerus grypus, assembly GCF_964656455.1. Classification (NCBI taxonomy): domain Eukaryota; kingdom Metazoa; phylum Chordata; class Mammalia; order Carnivora; family Phocidae; genus Halichoerus; species Halichoerus grypus. The sequence continues at coordinate 35,821,664 of NC_135721.1, forward strand.
TACATGGAGCTTTGGGCCCTCTGCATCCGATGGAAAGAGGTGGACTAAGCAGGATATGCCCACATGGGAAGTCAAATACAACTGAAGATAGTCCCCATGTTGGAAATAACACTAGTCAGAGAAAAGTGCTGGGGTTAAGTACCACGGAACTAATGGTACAAAGCTTGGTATCACTAGGTGGGCTACGGTTTCTATGGGCACTTCCTTCTCGTTGAAATGTGCCAGGCCCATCTTTCACATATTACGCATCTTTGTGATATCATGGAGTGAGAAGTGTTGTAAAATAGGACCTGACTCAAAAGAAAAAGGCAAAATCCAATATAACGAATCTCAACAGGATACAGGAATTGTATAGATTGCTTAGAGAACAAGAACCTGATATATGCAAGACTCAGGATTAGAAAAATTTAAGTATATAATCCTGTTGCTTCTAATTATTGCTCAAAATTCAGAAACTGTAAAAGATGAAAACATTCAACTACATTTAAAAACAACAACTTTTGGGGTACCTGCGTAGCTCAGTTAAACGTCCGACTCTTGATTTTGACTCAGGTCATGATCTCAGGGTCGTGAGATCAAGCCCCGCATCAGGCTCCACACTCAGTGGGAAGTCTGCTTGGGATTCTCTCTCTTCTTCTGCCGCTCCCCACCATGTGTGCACTCTCTCTCTCTCTCTCTCTCTCAAATAAATAAATAAAATAAATAAATAAATCTTTAAGAAAACAACTTTTTCATGGCAAAAAAAAAAAAAAAATACCACGGGCAGACACAATAGATGAACATCAAACTAGGACAGAACATTGCAATTCATAACTTAGGCAATAGATAATTGCCTTAATGTATAAAGAGCTCCTAGAAATCAGTAAGAGAAAGAATAAAACCCAACGGATGAATGAGCAAAGAACATGAGGAGACATATCATAGAGAAGGAAAAACAAATGGTCCTTAAACATATAAAAGCAGCATTGGGGCACCTGGGTGGCTCGGTCGGTTAAGCATCTGTCTTTGGCTCAGGTCATGATCCCAGGATTCTGGGATTGAACCCTGCATTGGGCTCCCTGCTCAGTCAGGAGTCTGCTTCTCCCTCTGCCTCTCCCCCCCGGCTTGTGCTCTCCCTCTCACTCACTCTCTCTCTCTCAAATAAATAAATAAAATCTTAATTAAAAACATATAAAACAAAAAATTTTAATAAAAATTAAAACTATGGAGATAGATAGCATTTTCTACCTTTAGGGTTGGCAAAATTCTAGTAGTATACTGAAGCTGGCTCTAATGAGCCCACAGGAACCAACTGTTAAATTTTTAGGAACATTAGCAAGCCAGTCATTAAATGCAGCCATTACTAAAATTTTAATTATATAAACTTATAATTCATGCATTATATTAAAAACAAAGGAAGTCAAACCCAGAACTTCCTACTTCTATTACCACATTTCAGTACTACCTGTGCTACCTTCACCTCTGGTGTCAGTGTGGTAGAAACAGCACGCGAGGGTGTGCTCGTGCCCATCTCTTCCCAAGTCCATGGTCAGGGACATCATGTTGGTAGTTTGAGATCAGCCTGAGTGCTGATCATTAGACACCATGAAAATCAGAGGACACTATAAACCAGCGCTTTTCCATTTTTTATGTTTGCCAGTGTGGGGGTGCTTTTTAGGGAGGGGGTTTCTTAAACATTTACCAGAACTCTCCTGCAGAATCCCAAATGTTAACAACATTGGAAAGGCCGGGGAGAGAGCAAGCACTCTCATTCACTGCTAATAGGAGGGTCCAGTACAATAGAAGCCCGTGAGGGGCAATTTGGCGACATGTACCAAAATTAGAGGTTGACACTATGCCCAGCACTTCCTCTTCTGAGAATCTATCCTACAGCTCTGCCTACCTGTGTGTGAAATGAGGGGACTGTGGGCTTATCCAGCAGAGCCTGTAATAGCAAAAGACAGGAGTCGGCAGGATCCTTCACAGGGGACTGGTGAAACCAGACCCAGTCCATCCTGACATCGGTCTCCTAGGCAGCTGTGACAGAGAATGTGGAGCTTTCAGGAGAATGGTAGGGAAAGACCTCTAAGGCACAGTGCTCGGAAAAAGCAAGGCAGGATGCTTCTTGTTATGTAAAAGGGAAAGAACACGAATGTATTTTTGCTTGTTTGTATTTGCATACAGGAACTGTAAAGGATAGAGTACTAATTAAAACTAGTTACTAGGTTCAGGAAGTGGTTATGGGGCTTATGGGATGGATGGGGGAGAAACTTGTTTCTGCATCCATTTTAACATAGTTTTACTTTTTAAACCATGTGAATATATTATCTATTCAAAAATGTTTTCATTAATAAGTCATCTTTTTGTGATGTGATTTATCATGATGGAATCCGAAAATACAGTCGCAGCTTTTCCACAGTATGTAAAATTTGGTATACTTTCTCTGTCAATAGAGAAAAAGAGAGAATTACGTTTTGATGTTGCGGTCCTTGACACAGATACGTTTACTAGAAAATTTAGATAAAAGCAAACATCAACGGTAAAATGATTAAAGTCTGTGTGTAAGATGTGTTCACCGTTGGTTTGCAATCCACAGGAATTACAGGATTTATTTCTTGATAGGGCCTGGAGGGATCGTCTATGACCGCACTCAGCTGCATTACGCTGTTTTCCTGCCCTAGAAGCTGAGATGCACCAGTGTGGCTTTCTGGTGAGTCAGGAAGCGGAGCGGTAAGGTTATAAAGCTGCAGACGTGCGGGCAGGTGGGGCAGAAATCCCAGCAGCTTTGCAGGTGGTGGCCGGAGCAGAGCTGGTTGCCTTCTTCAGCGTTCTGTGAGCTAGCTGGCACCGCCATGTCTAAGAGCCACAGGCTGCCCCCCACTCCAGGGCACGCCACCTGCCAATGTTGCACGCTGCTCGCCGGCCAGGCCCACACCTGGAGACATCAATGATGGAGGTCCCTCCTTTCATGGACATCAGTGTGACAGCGGCCTTTGCACATCCTGAGCAGAATGGCATCCCAGCCACGCAGAGGGAACTGTGTACCTCTCCAGTGGCCCCCACTGCCCCACAATGGAATTCATCTCCTTCCCTTGTCTGCCAAGGTCAGGTCCACAACTTCCCAGCTTCTCCATCACTGCCATAGCTATTTCTGTGCCATGAACATATCATGCTTCTTCCTGCCTCAGGGCCTTTGCACCTGTTCTTCCTGCTTCTCCAGGTCCTTCTCATGACTCAGGAGTTAAGAGTCTGGGCTCTGGAATCAGACTATCTGCCTGTTTCTGTGCCTAAGAAAACCACAGGAGTGGACAAGCTTGTGGGACCTTGATGTTTCTGGAGTAAGCAGTGAACTCCCATCCCAAACTAAGGCTCAGTAGGCTCAGCATTTCCTCCTCAACAGACCTACAGAATGGGGGTGGGGGGAAAAACACACGTTTTCCTGCCTCTCTGATTCTTTTTTGCCTTAGTAAGCAGCATTTTACTCTTTCTGTCCTCTCTAATTAGCTAGAGGTTGGTCTCTCCTCAAAGACCTAGCTTCTGCCTTATGAAATCCCAACCTGAGAGGAAGAGGGAGAGTCTTGGTCCAAGACACTCAGGAACTGCCTGCCAGGTTCTCTTCCAGCGACAGTAGCAAAGGCTCCAGGTGAGCTGTCCATCTGATTCTGTGGGACAGCTTGGGCTTGCCATCCAGCAGGACATCATACTGGCTGCAACTGGGTGGGCAGCTCACCTGTGCATTCGGGGGTGTGGGCTTACACGGCGCCTGGACTCCTAGTAGGGTGCTATGGACCTGGGGGGAGGCATCAAGGATGGCAGGAGAACTTCTGGCATGTCTGGAGGGAGGAATTATTCTGTTTTCTTGCTGAAGAAATGGGTGGAATGTAAAAAATATCACCACCACTAGAACGAAGATGATATAATGAAGGTGAGATCTTCGCAGGTCCCAGCAGCCCCGTGAGGTCAGCGCCTCCAGGATTTACACGCAGGGACATGACCATTGAAGTGTTTTTTTTTTTTTTTAATTGATGCCAGTAGGTGATATACATGCAGATAATGAGGAGGGGTTTTTAAAAGTTTATGGTAAGATAAAGGAATAGGAAGAAGGCAGGACAGGAAGGGAAAGAAACAGTTGCGTTGCTTACAGACTACATTCAGGGTTCAGTGACTGTGTGCAGGGACAACACTTATGAGGTTGTGACGCCCACTAGGAAGGATCCAGAAGGGGACTGTGGCTGGGGTGTGAAGTCACAAAGGCCACCTTTCCCAAAATGCCAAAGACTAATTCCACTGCCCGTGACTTCCGGACTAGGGAACTAGCAGAACAAAGGGTGCGGTCCACTGAGGAAGACAAGGTCGGGGTGAGAAGGCAGAGATGAGTAACCAGCCTTGCTGGAAGTCAGGAATGCCAAGGCAGCTAAGGTACAGCCCAGCCAGGGCCACACAAGGGGGCCAGCCACAGGACTAGGAATTTCAGTATGAGATGGTGAGAACAGGGATCAGCTGTGCAGTGAACCGCAGGAGCACAGGGAGGTACCGAGCCCCGTGGGGGTCGTGTGTAGTCAGGATAGACTCCCCGGAGGAAGTGGCATTAAAGCCCCCAAGGATGCAGTAGACACGGGTGTGGAGCCTGGAGGGCAGGAACCTCAAAGGAGGCTCCCATTCTTCCATTTCCTCCCATTTGCTGGGTGAAAAGTGAGCTGTCCAGGCCTGGACGGCACTTTTCCAGATCATTCAGAAAGTTCAGGCAGGTTTGACCTGAGTCCGAGCCTAAGGGAGGGCAGAGAGGCTGTTATTTCGTCCAGGTCAGCCTACACAGCCATCCACACCACCGACGTCCTCCTCCCAGCATGGCAGCTGCCAGACCCAGTGTTTATAAGGACTCAGCAACAGTCCACCAGCCTGGGGGGGGGGGGGGGGACAAGGGCAGAGCCTGGAGTGCGTGGCCAGAGGACTCATGGTAATTATACGACTGTGCAGAGACTCACCCTTTGCCCCAGGGAACGGGTCGCTGTTGGCCAAGGTCTTTGAACGGGACACCTGCTAAATAATACTGGAGCTCGTTCTTAGACTGCACTGCTCACTATCTAAACACAAAATCCTCTCTATCTATTATCGTAAGCTCCACGAACAACAGGCACGGACAACTGCTCTTCCTTGTGCCATGCGTGAAACGATGCCCTGTGCGCGCACGGACCTCAGACCCCGTCTGAAGACACGGCGGGGCTCCGGAGCCACCCCATTTCCTGCAGCCTGCTGCTGACTGCGTGCGTAGCTGCTAAGATGAACCATGCTGCCAGGGAAGCCTGGACAGGCTTCGGGGAGGGAGGGGGGTGCTTGCGAAGGCAGCAGAGGGCACCCCGGGCAGCGTGTGGCCCCACCGGGGCTCCTTCGGAGGCACTGCACCCTGGGGCCTACGCGGTGCAGGGTGGGCGTGCAGAGGTTGGATACGCAGGAAATAGAGACTCTTGACTGGGATTCCCTTGAATTCGGGGATTTTGTCCACAAGCTCTGATGTGTTTACAGAGCACATTTATGTTTGCGCATAATATATAATAGCATATTTCATTATTCAGACAAGTATTTACTCCACCAGTATTGTTGCTATGATTGTGCAGCATTTACACTTATTTTAGTACTTTCATTATAGAACACCAACCTCTCGCCCACAAATGTTTTCGGAGGCTCAAATGAAAAAAACACATGTCTGTCCTGTACTTCATGACTGGTGCCTGGCACTTTGTCACACATTCTTGGTGATTAGTATTCTTAGCAACATCATTAGTTCTATTACTACAATTTAATAATTACTGGGTGGCTCAGGCGGTGAAGCAGCTGCCTTCAACTCAGGTCATGATCTTGGGGTCCTGGGATCGAGCCCCACGTCAGGCTCCCTGCTCAGCAGTGAGTCCCCTTCTCCCTCTCCTTCTGCCCTCCCTCCTGCTCGCGATCACTCTCTCTCTCTCTCTATTAATATAAAAAATAAGATCTTAAAAAAACCAAATAATTATTTCTGAGATGAGTTGGCACATAAATTAGGAAAGCATGACCATTCTACTTCTTCAAAAACATTCTAAGTTTCAGAAACGTTTCCCTATAATCCAATTAGCTCTCTCCTCACACGCCCCGAATGTGTTCTGTCCACTTGTACATTCTGTGAGCACAGGGTCAGCCCAACCACCTCGCTCTGCTCACACCTCTGCTTACCCCAAGCTGCTGATAAGGACCCGGGCTTCTCTTCCTCACCTCCACCTCCACCCTGAAGGTGTCCACAGAAACCCTGGGGACCAAAGCAGCCGACAGGAGTGTGGTTGGAATACTCCAGGCATTCAAGTTCCCCCGGGGCTGTTGCAGGGTGAGGTCTGTTGAAATGTGGGCTGCCCACAGCTGGGATAGACACCGGCCGCTGGGGCTGCAGATTCCACATGAGGAAACCAGACACAATGGCCAACATTTATGCATCTGTGGGCCAGGCACTGCTCTAAAGCACTTTACGTGGATTAACCAGCTCAATGTGATGGGCACTATTTTTCCCATGTACAAATGCAGAAACAGAAGCACAGAGAAGTTAAGACACTTGCCCAGCATCACACAGCTTTTGAATGGTGGATGTCAGACTTGAACTGGTTTAGAGCCTCTAGCTCCAAATCTCTGCCCCATGCTGACCACAGGACTCAGGGGATTCCCACTTAGAATCACCACAGAGCCAGAAAGAGGGACAGGACTGGGGAGCCTGATGATGAGAGTTAGTGAGAATGGTACCCAGGATAGCCTGGGACTGTGTCCTTGGTCACCGTCCTGGTGCAGGCCATGCCTGGGCTGCCTGGTGACCCATGAGGACACAGAGGTGCAGGGAGGAGGAGCTCACGGGGAGCTTCTACGGAGCACAGGTCCTCCAGACTCACACCCCCTGGAGGCGATCTCAGTGAATGGAGGAAACCCACCTGCCTTACTGTGGAAAGCAGACCACCTGATTGAGGCACCTCTGCCACCTGATGGTGGCATATTCTAAGTTGAGCAGAAGGGACAAAAATAAAAATCTACACTTGAACACCGACCCTGCAGTGCCATCCAGATTGGGGATCAGAGCGAGCACCAGCTACTCTGAACTTGGAAGCCGGCTCAATAGATGGCCTCACAGCCATTACTGCATCCATAGCTTGAAGGTGGCTTGCTGATTCCAGACTTCAGCCGGGTTTGCAAGTGACCGCCTGAGGACCGCTGGTCTGTTCACAGTCATGTAATCAGCAACTTGTGGAAATGACGACATTGATAAAAACAATGTCCTCCTCGGGCGCCTGGGTGGCTCAGTCATTAGGCGTCCGCCTTCGGCTCAGGTCATGATCCCAGGGTCCTGGGATCCAGCCCTGTATCGGGCTCCCTGCTCCGCGGGGAAGCCTGCTTCTCCCTCTCCCACTCCCCCTGCTTGTGTTCCCTCTCTCGCTGTGTCTCTCTCTGTCAAATAAATAAATAAAATCTTTAAAGAAAAAAAAAAAAACAATGTCTTCCTCTCACTCACTGGTCTTCCACTTCAGCCGCCTGAGGGTGACCGGCATGGGATCAGCGGGCTTGCTAACACGTGTAACACACGTCTCCTAAAGTTCAGGAGCTACCATCACTGTCCACAGTGGATGAAACACACTGTAAATAACCCTTTCCATTTTAATGATGACAGACTAAGAGCCCCTTTGTTGTTTAATTAAATTCGATTAATTAACATATAGTGTATTCTTCGTTTCAGAGGTAGAGGTCAATGATTCATTAGTTGCATAGAACACCCAGTGCTCATTACATCTCGTGCCCTCCTTAATGCCTGTCACCCAGTTACCCCATCCCTCCACTCCCCTCCCTTCCAGCAACCCTCAGTTTGTTTCCTATGATTAAGAGTCTCTTTCTCCCTCTCTGGTTTCGTTGTTTTATTTTTTCCTCTCTTCCCCTACGATCCTCTGTTTTGTTTCTTAAATTCCACATATCAGTGAGATCATATAATTGTCTTTCTCTGATTGACTTATTTTACTTAGCATAATACACTCTAGTTCCATCCACATCGTTGCACATTTTTTTGAATGTTGAGTAGTATTCCATTGTGTGTATATATATATACCACATCATCCATTCATCTGTCGACGGACACCTGGTAAGAGCCCCTTTGTTTTCGAGGGCCAGTAACTTCCTCATAACAGATTGAGTGGTTTCCGAAGTCATGTGACCTCTCTTAGACCCAGCAGGACCACCTAAGGCACCCAAGCTGTTATTTTTGGGGTGACTGACGTGACTCACGATCAGGATCAGTTACATAATTTTCAGGAGTCCGTGCACATGGAACTTAGGGTCCTTTGAGCAAAAAGCATGCAGAATTGCAAGACGGCAAGAGCAGAGTGCTGAACCAGGCATGGCCCTTCTGGGTGCAGGACCCCGGCAACTGTACAGGCGGCGCCCTGTGACTCCAGCCTGTCGCAAAGGGTCGGACAGGTGTCTTGCCTCTCTTCAAATGCTTCCATCGCCTGCTCATTCCCTCAGGAGGCATTCCTCTGGGGACTGCCCAGGCAGCTAAGCAGGCATATTGACAGATGGATGCAGCTGAGACCCCTCCCTCCTGCTCTGGGTCTCCAAGAGGACACACAGGTGCCTGACTCCTGATCTCCTGACTTTGCTTGTTCTTGCAAATATAGAACCCTAAGTCCGTGGACCTAGTACAGGCTCACCCCACAGCACAAACTGCCAGAAGGGTCTCCAGCGACTCCAACATTTCGATCAAATCAAACTCAGCAAGTTGTGGGTTAAATGTGTCATCCCCCTGCCTGCCTTTAACTGTTACATGGGTGCATTTTAAGGAAATACAATCTTTTCGGTATGTGATTAGTTTTTCCTCTACTAATAAAAATATTTCAAAGCACTTGATCCATAAGAAGTCTTTTAGCACTGACAAAAGTTTAGGGTTCCTTTTCAGCTACGACTGAAGTCCCATCTAGAACACACATCCGGGGATGAGAGCTCCTGCTTTTGCAATCAGATTCCTATGGTCAGGGAGTGCCCATTCTGTTCTTCCCAGTTGGCATGGGAGTTCAGACCTTGACTGGAGGCAGGTCAGATGCACTCCTCGAAGCTGTTTTTTGAAAATACATCTGAATTCGATTTTCAGTGAGCGCCGCCCCTCCCCCAATCTATGTCTTCCCTGTGGGAGGCCACATGCTCCTTCGCATGAAGCTTCCATGGCTCAGAACACTTTTTCGAATTACATTTTGGCAAGTGCCTCAAAACTGTGGCCTCTCTCATCAGGATCCTAAATGGTGGCAAATTGTCCTCTGAAGGTAGGTAAGCTTTCTGCAAACAGTCTAAGTTGTTTACAGTCAAAGTGTAAACCAAAGAGGGGCCAGGGACAAGATGCATCTCTACTCCCAGCCAGCTGGTGTTTTTGCGGGCCATCCTGGGCTTCTGGGGGAATGTGGGGAGGATGGTTCCCGATCGATTCTGGGCAGATCCCCTCAGGGCTTGGTTAGAATAAGTTTACATCACCCAGGGGGCTTCTCTGAAGAAAACAGCATTTGTTTTATTTTATACATTTGGGGGTGTTTGTAAGTATGTTCTAATTCCCTGAGTCTATAATAATATTTCAATTTAGCTTTCATATTCTTTGCAGAACAAGCTAAAGCTACTTAAAACTTTTTTTCTCTCAATAACACACGCACACAAAAACAAAACAAAGAAACTTAAACTATAACAGACTAGGAGTCCATTTTTTTTTTTTAGGGCAAGTAACTTTCTCATAGCAAATTTGGTAATTTCTGAAGTCCCATGAGCTCTTTCTATGTCAGATCATATTTCTTCAGACCGATGCTGGCCATCTTATAAAGTCAAGAGCAACATTCTCACAGCTCTGGCACCTTTCCGTCTGGGGCTTAGGACATTCTCCTCCATTCCTTTAATCCGCCGTGGGTGGGCAGGCAGGGGTGTGGGGAAATTGCTCAAGAGGAAAAGAAGGATTATCCCAAAGCCAGCCCCAGAAACCTGGACTGAAGATGGTCTGGAAAGCACGAAATCAAGGCCTGGGTTTTCTCTTTCCTTTGCAAGATGGTACTTATGTAAGCAAGATCTCACAGAGCTGTCTCTGACCCCATCTGTCTTGTTCACAATAAAAGCCACAGGGGAAAGTGGGGAGCCCGGGAACCCCAGAGATCTCTGGGGAGAGTGAGGGAGGTAGCCCTGCACATCCAGCCTGCCTCGTTCCAGCCTGAGCCTGCCAGACGGCTTGACATGTGGGCCAGAATAAGAACAACAATCAGGACTTTTGCCAACTGACTAGGCCAAATGATGGGGACAGACATCAGCCCCTCATGTAATTAATCACCAGGAACTTGCTGTAATCTGTCCTCTGCCCCATCTCACATGGTCTTGGCTGCTTTCTGCTCCCAGCCCCGTGGCTGGCTGTTCTGAGGCCTCTGCGAGGTACAGGTGGAAGGCCTGGAAAAGAAGTTCAAGATCTGGGTGGCAAGGGGGAGCACTAACCCCAAAGTGGGCACAATCACTGGCTGGGGAGGCCACAGGTGGTGGTGCGGGAGCATCATGTGCAGGCCACTTCTGAAGGGCACATTCCTCTCCCATCACAGGCATCGTCAATTTGCATAAAGACATTTTTCTGGTAGGTGACAGGGAAGTGTCTTAGGAAAGGGGTGCCTTTTTCTAACGGGTGCAAAGACCCTGTAGAGGCTAGCAGCAGTTCTGGATTCAGCCACTGATCACCAGGTAGCGGAGAAGCAGAGAAGGAACGCACCACCTCCCGGGGCTAGGTAAGACTTGGAGAGGAAGGGAAATGTGAGCCGATCTGCTTTGCTCCTGTTATTGCCTCTGAGATAATAGTTTGGCAGGTATATTCATTAGAAATTAAGCTCAGCTTACAGTTAAGAGAGATCAAAAATAGTAGCAACTTAAAGAGAGGAGGGTTTATTCTCTCCCATGGAAGACAGAAAGTAGGCAGTCCGGGGTTAATACGGTAGCTCCAGGAGGTCCGCAGTGACTCACCAGCCCAAACCAACAGCCTTGCCAGGGGGAACCAGAGCCTTCACAACACCTGACACCTACCACTGCGGGCTGCCTTATCCTCAACAGTTTATACATATTTTCTCATCTTAGAGATGCCCTTGGGAGATGAGTGTGCCTCGGAAGAAATGGAGGCCCAGATGGCTCAGGGAATCTGGATTCATCTAGAGAACACGTATAATCTCCCTCCATCTTTCCGCTCTACTGTCTGCAGCGCATGACCTTATTCAGAGTCACCTGTGGTTCCAGCCATCCTACCCACATCCCAGAAAGGGGGAAAAAGGAGGGGCAAAATGGGAATTGTGGTGCCCAGTCTTAATCACCTCCCTTAAGGGACCGCCTCGGAATTCTCACACAGCGCTTCCTCTCGGGTCACATCCAGCTGCAAGGGCAGCTGGGAAGTGTAGTCTTCAAGGTGATGTGTGGCCAGAGTCACAGGACTCTGTCCCTGCCCAGGCCCTGCCAAGCACTAGCCTTTCTCCATTTCCCTCACGCATTAATTTGTCTCCCCTTTGCAGTGCCCACACGGACCACGACCAAATGATGTGGAGGAGATCCAGCACACAAAACACAGCTAGGGAAGCCGTCCCACTTGGAAAATTGGGTCTCCTCTTTCCATGAGCCAGGCAAACTCTTGACTTAGGTAATCAGATCAGATGGGAACAAACAAACAAAAAAGGTAAGAAGAGATATTTACTGATCTGAGTGCTTCTACATGTGCCATTTTTTTTTTTTTTAACTCCTCAAGACAGATCTGAGAGAGAAGCAATCACACCCATTTTGCATACAGGACGCCAGAAGCTCCAAGACAGAAGCAAGCCTGCCCCAAGTCACGGTGGTGGGATCGGGATTAAAGTATAAGGGCAATCCTGACTCCAAAACCTATCCTACAACTGGAGGTTAAAATAAATTCTATCACAGTAACTGATAAGAATTTACTCTTTCACCTGGGCTGATAAAACCAGGAATTTTAAAGCCATTGCAAGAATTTTAAGTAGTGTCTTAGTGCACGGAGCCACCAGCTAGCAGCACCGGAAACACCCAGGTGACGATTTAGCCAGTCCGTGACAAACACAGGGACGCGCAGTGACTGTGTCTTTCTCCTGAAGTCTGTCAGTTCTTCAAATTAAAGTGGGTATCTAAATGCCTTTATTTTTTGTTTCACTGTCAATTCAGTGGCTTAAACATGAAGGAAATATTTACATGAAGTCATGAACAAAAGGGAAATGTTTGTTATTACTGTATTAAGGAAATTAGGTCCCTCGAGTGCTGGCTCACAAAATATTGACACTCACAAGAATTTCTTTTTTGTAGCATGGACCCACATTTACAAATTTTGTATGATCCCCTACTTTCTCACAGCCAGCCCCTTGCCTCCTTAGTCTGGGGATGTTAGGCCTGTTTACTAAGAAAACAGGGAAATGGAAGAAAGGCTTGTGAGAGGACACATGCTCTTCCCCAGGTTCCACAGCCAGCCCAGCTCCATCCTCCAGTCTCTAGGACCCCATCCTTTCCACCCAAAGGGGCGCCCCCAGCTGAAGGATTCAGCAGTCAGGGGCCAGCAGCTTATCTTGCCATGAGCCCCGCTGCCCACACCCACAAACTCTGCATTCAGAACCTCCTTGTCCCGCCCTAGGGACTCAAACAGCATGGATCAGGGACAAGAGAACATGTCCTTCCCAAGATCACCAGGTCCAGGGCAGGGCCCTCTTCCTTCACCTTTCTGGAGTGCTGAGGCTTTCAACAAACCACACTGTCCTTCCCTCTACATGCGTCTTTCTCCCGCTGTCCCTCCTCCTTGCTGTCTTCCTCTGTATTCGCCTCCTGTCACCTGCTGCCAGGGAGAGACAGTACTGGTTCAGGCCAGGCCCTCCAAATTTCTCATCCCATACGTGCTCTCCAGGTGAATCCAGGTTCCTTGAGAGGCACCCCTGCCCCACGGGGTCCTATCTAGGACGAGATCATATGTATGAAATGTTTAGGACAATGGCAGCTCTGCAGGAATAGGTGCCAGGTGTTATCATGAAGGTGCAGGTTCCCAGCTGGAAAGAGTCTCACTTTGGGCAAGTTAAGTTTGAGATGTCTGGGAGACTTCCATTTGGAAGGGGTCTGTAGGAGATAGGCTTTCCCTAGAAGATGGGTCTAGGCTCTAGCAATCCTGGAATGAAGGCATGAATGGAAGGATAGCTAACCCTGATCGTGCACCTTGCACATGCCATCTCTCTCCCCTCATGCTCCCCCATCTCAGTTGAGAGCATCACCATGCACCTGACTGGTCTGGTGAGAAACTAGGAGTTGTCCTTGAGTGCCCCCTTTCCCCTGCCTCCCATATTTTCTCCATCAACAGACCCTACTCACTTCCCTAGACCACAGCCACCACCTGGGTCCCAGCCACTCTCCCTCTTACCGCAACTGATGCAACAGTCTCCTCACTCAGCTCCCCACCTCCACTCCCAATCCCTCCAATCCATCCCCCTCCCACACAGCTTGTGAAGTCTGACCCAGATCGTGACATTGCTCTGCTTAAAATCCTCCCATGATGCCCCACTGGATGCAACATTAAACCTGAACTTGTTACTTTGGCTGGTTGACAAGGCCCTGCCCATCTCTCCACTCAACCTGTGCTAGTTCTACCTGCTCAGCAGCTCCAGCCACACCAGGCTTCAGTGGTGCCTCGAGGCCTTTGCTCTGGCCGTTCTCGGTCTGTGCCCTTCCGTTCTTCCGCACCTACATCTCCCACGGCCCACTCGTTCTCACCCTGTAGCTTTCAACTTCTGTGTTGCCCTCTTCCCAGGGGGCCTCCCTCATCACTCTATAGAAAGTAGATCCACCCCTCCCTCTTATGAACTGAATATTTGTGTCCCCCCAAATCTGTATGTTGAAGCCCCAACCACAAGGTGACTGTATTTGGAGACAGGGCCCTTAGGGAGGTTTTTAAGATTAAATGAGGCCATAAGGGTAGAACCCTGCCACAATAGGATTAGTGTCCTTATAAGAAGAGACGTGAGAACTCGCTTGTGCCCCACCACCACCATGCATGAACAAACTGGAGGCCATGTGAGTTCATGGCCAGATGAGAGTCTCCCTCGAGCCATGAGAAGAGTCCTCAGAATGAAACCTACCTTGCCCACACCTTGACCTTGGACTTCCAGCCTCCAGAGCTATGAGAAATAAATGTCTATTGTTGACACCACCTGGTTTATGGTATTTTGTTATGGCAGCACAGTATGCCTAAGACACCCCATTCTCATTTTCTGCCAATTGTTTACTTCCTTCGAGGAAGGAAGGCCCCATTTATAATTACTGTCACTGCCCATTTACAGAGTCTTTGCCTATTTCCTGCCACTGGAATGTAGCTCTGCCCCAGGCATACCGTGGGGCCTGGCATAGAATAAGTAGCCACAGAATCAAAGAATCCATCAAAAATGATATACTTCTAGCCAAGGAGAGAAGGAAAGGAATCATTCCCCTACAACTAGACAGGGCATCCCTAACAATGGAATCACTATTCCCCAGGATGGACTCCGTATTCACCACAGTCTAAATTACAAATATTTATCTAGTTCTTAGTTAATACCCCACCTTGCCCCAAAATGAATTTAAGTCAGCTATCAAAACACAGAAAATACAATGGAATGAACAGGGAGGGAAGAAATGATAAGAAAAGACGAAGTCACTTAGCTGACGCCATGTACACTGTGGACACTTGCAAGCCAGGTCACACTCTAGCTCTGTGCGCCCCAGCAGCCATCGTGAAGAAAGCCCAGGCAGCATCGCGATTCAGACTGTCCACTGGACACAAAGAAGGCATTGTTTGGAAGAAGCAGCTCTTACTAGTGCTGATCAATGGTGGAATCCCCACCCGCCATTAGCATCCTTAGCATCCTTCCCACAGTGGATGAGTCATGAACAACATCCTTGAGGAAAGCACCAGAAAGGCTTTTGGGCAGCTCTTCTTTCCAAGCTGCTTCAAGGCCAGCACACGCTGCCTCACAGCCCAGTGCCGGGCAAGCCTTTCTAAGGGTAGCAATACAGTGAGGTCCATAACGTGCTCTGTGCACCTATAATTTTCTATCTCTGTGTATCTTGTACTCATAGTGTAAAATGCCCCTTGCTAAACTCAGTGATTGGAGCATGATGCTGCTAAGGACACACTGCTGAAGAGTGTCATGAATGGAAGATAAGAGCAGGATCACTTAGAGGCAGTGAAAAGCTTGGGACAGCCACCGGAGCCACTGCAAAAGCAAGCAGCCCAAGTTCAGTGCAGCCTTTGATGGCTGGCTCCCGTCAGCCCGGAAATGGGCCCTTTTCTTCCCTCTGCCCATTGTTGCCAATAAGATGAACGACCACCCTCCCTAGCTCTACCACTGAGTGCTGCAGGTCTTTACAAAGCCAGCCCTTGTTGTTATCAATGGCTCAGAAAGTGAGACCTGCATGTGAGTGGTTCCAGCTCAGGGGACGGATGCGCAGCAGGTACACCTGTGGACGTTGCCGTGGGCCAGGCATCATGGGAGCTGGGGCCGTCTGCAGATGATCAGACTCCTCCACACACACACACACACACACCCACAGTCCTGCCCTGAAGATGGTCTCCTCCCCGAGAGCATACCTAACAGGCTGTGATGACAATTAGGATTCCTCTTAAGCATCTCAAACACATTCTCTACTTGAATAGCCTGGACTTTTAATAGTCTGGACCAAACCCAGGAAGAACTTGTGCTCTGCAAACAGCTGGCTGTCTTGGATCTTATTTTGCCCTTGGTTGCTTTTCCGATGTGTATTTTCTGTCCTCCTGGGGCGTTCCTCTGCCGGCTCTGCAGTCCTGAACATCCACCGTGTACTTGGCACTGCCCCTCCTGCCTGGCACTCCAGGCACACAGTGGGAAGGGGCAGCCTGCAGCAATGGTCAGCAAGCGTCACGCAGAGGTCCTGTGTGTCTGTCCCCCACACTTACCCAGATACGAGGAGTTTAGATGGGCCCTAAAGGAAGCAGTGAGCTAGGCTGACCCACCCAATGGCATTCACAGCCAGACAGACATGGAAACAGACAGAAATACTACAGATTTCCTTTGGGCTATTTCTGTTTTATTTCAGACTTCCCTAACTTCACAAATCACATGATCTACCCCTTCTCTGCATTTCCTATAGATTTAATCCCAACTGCAATCGAGCTTCTAACCTAGAAACTGGAAAACTATTCTGCCAGGCAAGAGAAGTCTCTTTATTTCTCTGAGATTCTAATATTGCCCATTTGTCCTTTCCTGTCATTCCCTGACTTACTATGCTCACTACTTCCCTTCTTCTCATAAATCTTTTCTCCGAGTCCCTTGAGTGCTTGGCCTGCTTGATAGTTTTTCATTCCCTTCCCAAGAAACACAATCCAAATTGGATAGAAGAGCAAGACAAGAGCAGGGCTCCTGGAGCCTGACTGCTGGGTTCATAATTCTGATTCTGCTACTTATCAGCCGTGAAACCTTGGGTGTGTTACTCAAGTTCTCTGTGCCTCAGTTTCCTCACATGTAAAATTGAGGCTCATAACAGTACCTCAATCAGAGGTTATGGGATGATTTAATGTGTCAATACGTGTAAAGGTCTTAAAACCATGTAGTATGAACTAAAAGCCATAAAAGTGTTTGCTAATATCATCAAACTATGCCACCAAATATGAGGTTACAAGAGGGAGCCAGACCGGATTGTTGTCCTCAAGCAGCCCATCCTCAAATGAAAGAGGCTGACAAGGAAAGAAACAACTTCAATGCAATTTAGAAATAAAGAGGAAGTCAAGTGAAAAGCCACATGCTGTGGAAACATACAGGCTGGAGCAGCCAAGTCTACAGGAGAATCTGGGAATGCCCCGTGGTGACCCAGCACAAGGGCATGAGGAGAAGTCTGTTGAAGTTGGGGTGTCTCAGTTATCCATTGCTGCTTAATAATTTAATCCGAAACTTAGAGATTCAGCAATGACAAACACTGAGTATCTCATAAAATTGAGGTGGATCAGGAATTCAGGAGGCTTAGCTGCATGTTTCTGGCTCAGGGCGTCTCCTGAGATCGCAGGCAGCTTTTGCAGGGGCTGCAGTCATCTGGGGAGAACCCACTTCCAACACACTTCATGCACACCACTGGCAAGTGAATGCTGGCTGTCGGCAGGAGGCCTCAGTCCTTCACCGGTGGCCCTCTCTATAAGGGGCTGCTGGAGCGTCCCCATAAGGTTGTGGCCAGCTTTCCCCAGAGCGAATCATCCACGCCATCCAGAGAATGGCAGAAGGGGTAATGTCTTGTATGACCTGGCCTCAGGAGTCATGCTGTCTTTTTCACAATATTGGTTATACAAGTCAGCCTGCAGGAAGGAATCCCTGGGGTCCATCTGGAGGCTGGCTGTCACCATGGTGAAGGGCAAAGCAGAGGGCTGTGCGATGCTATGCTTGGGAAAGGGTGGATGGGGATCCAGGTGAGACCCTGGGCCACGGGGCCTGTGGTGACCCCATCAGACTATGGCTTTGGCATGAGGGAAAATTATACACTGTCTTAAGCAGATTAAGCTATTACTAAATATTGTGAGGTGACAGAAGAAGAAGGAAAATCATTATTATTATTATTACTATTATTATTATTATTATTGGCATTTTTCTCCAGGCTCTGGGAAACTAGCCCCTCTGTACTAGAACCACCTTCCCTGTACTGTGTAAAGCTATGAATCCTTTTTACCAGCTCTCTGGATTTTCACTAATTGGGTCTCCTCTGCCTTGAATCTGGGCTTGTGGCAGAAACAGAAATACTCACCGAATGTTTCACTTAGTTATCCGGCAATTCAGTGAGTTTCTCTGCATTTCCCAGCTTCCTTGTAGTAAGACAGGGTCATGGCGAGGAGTCTGGCAGAACCATGAGTGGCAGTGACACATACAGAAGCAGCTCAAGTGTCTTCCGTCTCATGTTCCAGATTGTTCAGCCTAAAGAACGAGGTGCTCCTACCAGCCTTGGTCCCTGAGTGACTGTGTGGAGCAGAGCATCCCTCTCGTTGGACAGACAGCATTCATAATCAGCCAACCTTTGTTGTTAAGCTATTGAGATTATGGGAAATTTTGTTACTGCAGCAAAACTTAGTCTATCCTGACTAATACTGGAACCCAAGAGGGAATAAACCTTCTTTGGCAATTTCAGGGCTCACAAGTATATGCTGTCGGAGATCATGCAGGTGTATGTGAGGGAGTGAAAAGGCACACACCTTTGGGGACGTGTGACCATTTCCCCTGTTATAATCAGAAGCTGAACAGATTAGAAGTGACTATCAGTGGGCAAGGAAGATGCAAAGAGGCAATGAATAGAGACAATGTTCGATTGAGAACTAACCACAACTCAATTCTATCACCAAAGACACCTTGAATTTATCCACTCCTCTCTGTGTCCATGGCCACCTTCTGAGTCCAGGCTCCCTGATCTCCTATCTGGTCTACTGCTATAGCCCCGACTGGTCTCACGACTTCTGTCACACCCTCCTCCCACTCCTGCTCTCTTCCCCACACAGAAGCCAGAGCAACATTCTTAAAACACAAATCTGTTCACATCACTCTCCTGCTGAAACCCTTTGTTGGATACCCAATGTCCTTGGACCTGGCCCCTGCCTTTCTCAGCAGCCTTGGACTACACCCCTCTAACCTCCCATACTATGCCCCACCCACCTCAGTTTCTCCTACAATGCTAAGCCCCTTTGTCCCCTGGGACCATCGCAGGCACTGCGGGCTCTGCCTGAGACTCCCTCTCCTCCCTGTACCTCCCAGAGTATCCTTCAGACATCAAGTACTATTTTTTTTTTTTTAAAGATTTTATTTATTTATTTGACAGAGACAGTGAGAGAGGGAACACAAGCAGGGGGAGTGAGAGACGGAGAAGCAGGCTTCCTGCGGAGCAGGGAGCCCAATGTGGGGCTCGATCCCAGGACCCTGGAATCATGACCTGAGCCGAAGGCAGACGCTTAACGACTGAGCCACCCAGGTGCCCCAGACATCAAGTACTATTATCTCAAAAAAGCTCTCCCTGACTGTCACCCCTACCCCATCTAACTAGGTCAGTCACCTAGCACAAAGCTCCCTAGACCCATCTTAGTCACTACAATTAGATACCAGTTAAAACTGAATAGCCAATGGATAGCTTGCACTTTCCAGGCTCACCCAGCCCCTACACCTGGAAAGAGGTTGTTCCAAGAAGGGGCAGAGTGCTATGGCAACTAGCATTGAGAGCACATTAGTCCTCCAACACACACACACACACACACACACACACACACACACACGTTCCTGCACAAAGAGAACAGACAGACCTCCACATTAAGTAGAATTTGGCTGTGAAGGCACATCTCCATCCCTCTCCTGGGTCCTCTCAAACCAAGTGTCAGAGAGCAAGGCTTCAAGCCTGGGTAGAGGTTGGGGGCACAGTGCACCCATTGACAGCATGACAGCACATGTCCCAGCACTCCCCTTTTAGTCAGGGAATCCTCCCTCCCCTGCCCCACCTGCCCCTGCAGCTTCAAGTGGTCACAGCCGAGACGGGAACGATGCAGACAGTCCTGGGAGAGCCCTGAACTTCAGAGCACTCTGGCACTGAGCTCAAGTCTGGGACTCATTTTCCACAGGCACACTTTATCATTCCCTGGCGGGAGCCAGGTTTCCATGCTCATAATTCCCAAGGAAGGAGCAACGTGCCCGGATCCTAACTACACAATGTGCCTTCATCTTTTTCCTATAAAACAACTCCAAGTACCTGAGTTATGCATTTTATCAGAAACCATGTGCTGGGTGATTTTTAAATATTACCTCCAAAATGCAAATATATGTTGCCAAGAAACCATCAACTGTAAATTACCTCCTATTCCAAGGGCCACGACATGGTTACTGTCACCATGCAAGTCATTCACATAAAATTCAAAATGTCTCACACTTTATCTTTAAATTTTACAAAATTTATTGATCTTTATGGCCATGAAAGGCAAGAAGAAATATATTTTAAGTTCATGTCTTTTATTACTGACCCAACTGACCATGTGAAATGGCTCAGATTTATCATCACGTCCAGTTGCCAGCATTTATGGCAACTTTTAAACATGTCATTTTACCTTTGACTTCTCGTGGTTCAGGCACTTTGGGAATTTACTGAGTAACTCTGATTTCAGGACCAGAACAAATAAATAGTTTAATTACTTTTGCAGCTCATTGGAAAGGAAGTTTGAAATTCACTGGAGAAGATTGTTAACGTGGGCCACAGACACCTGGGGAAGGAGCAGGCACTCCCCAAATTGATGTCTCTTTCTATATGGAAATAAAAGGAGGGGTGCCCTCTGCCAAGTAGATTCCCATGCTCCCCAGTGGGCACCTCTGCTCCACCAGGGAGCTTTAAGACAATAGTATTCAATTGCCCCTCCATTTGCCAAAGTAAAAGTTATTACTGACAAAATGGAAAAGGAAGTTTTGGTGTCCTTAAAGATGTCCTTAGTGGGGCGCCTGGGTAGCTCAGTTGGTTAAGCGTCTGCCTTCAGCTCAGGTCATGATCCCAGGGTCCTGGGATCGAGTCCCGCATCGGGCTCCCTGCTCAGCAGGGAATCTGCTTCTCTCTCTTCTCCCCACTTGTGCTCGCTCTTGCTATCTCTGTCTCTCTAAATAAATAAATAAAATCTTTAAAAAAAAAAAAAGATGTCCTTAGTGCTGTTTATCATTGAGTATAAACAAAACAGTCATCTCTGTGCATAGAGTTCAGCCCCTATTCATTACAAAAGCAAGAAATGAGTTTTTAAATAACAATATTTATGGAAAAAGAACAAGCACCTACAGGTGACAAACTCAGTATGTTCTAATGTGATCCATGTCAAAAAAAATTTTTTAAAGATTTAATTATTTACTTGACAAAGAGAGAGCACAAGCAGGGGGAGCAGCAGGCAGAGGGAGAGGGAGAAGCAGGTTCCTCGCTGAGCAGGGAGCCCGATGCAGGACTCCATCCCAGGACCCTGGGATCATGACCCGAGCTGAAGGCAGACGCTTAACCAACTGAGCCACCCAGGCGCCTAGTCCATGTCAAATTTGGTTAAGGATGCAGAGGCTCAGTGGGGTCACCCCTTGCCCTTCACTCCTTCAGGCCTGCATGGCCAGCCAGCCCAAGTCCTGGGTTATGCTTTGTGAGTTTCTCCTTCCTCTCTCCCATCTCTTGGCTCAAGTTTAAGCCACTTGGTCTTGGTGTTTTGTGACAGCAGCCCAAGCAGACTAAGACAGACGCTTTACTTTTCTGCTCCCCAAGAGCTGGGTCTCCTGGGAAGGAGCAGAACCTGTGAAGGCTGGGGTTTGAATCTGGCCACTCATGACTGGCTGTCGAGTCAAAAGCGTACTCTGCCACCCAACTGACCTCCCTTAAACTTGGTCTAGGCTCAAATACCTTGTAGGCTACTCACAGCTGGGACCCAGAAGACAAAAGTGTAACCCTGCCTGTCTACAAAGGCAGAAACCATCTCTGTCTATGGACGTCTCCAGTCTTACACCCCTTCATGAGATTTCTGCTCCCAGCACCCAGTGAACCCAAACACACAGCTGTCTCCAGACTTTGCTTATGACAGCCCCACAACCAGAATGCCTTCCAGGCCTTTCTAAAATCTCCCCACCTGTCAAGAAGTGGAGGAACCCCCAGCCCTCGCCGGATGGGATGGCCTTTGCCCCTCTCAACCACGCCTGAGGTATGATCCAAGGCAGCCCCGCAGTGCTCGGGGCACCCAGCCTCCCCCTGCTCCATCCTCTGTAACTCGTGTGGGACACGCAGCCTCATACTGTAGGTAAATGTTCTGTGCATGGCGTCTCCCCTCACAAGCCTGTGCACCTGAGGGCAGGTACCGTGTCCCAGGCGCAATTATCCTCAGTAGGAGCTAGCCCGATGCTTACAAAGGGTAGATACTCAATAGACCAGTTTTGAACAGAACCAAACTTACCCACAAAAATAAAATATCCAGGCTATAAGTCAGGGGGAAAAATGATGCAAACTTATCTACTTCATAGGCTTCTATGGAAAGGTTATACATGTTAATGTTTTTAGAGTCACTATAGTGCTCACCTTCACTGAAGGTCTGGTGACGGGCTGCCAAGGAGGAAATGTCTGGCAACATCGTGGAAGAGGTGTCACATGTCTAGAAGTGAGCGCTCCCTCCCTTCTGCTTCTGATATCTTTTGCGTCCCCCCTTCCCTTAATGCTTGCTTGTGTAAGAGGCGGTGGGCTTCCTGTCTGCAGGACCCCAGCAACAGGGACACATCTCTGAGGTCCCAGGACCCTCCGGCACATCGAACGAGGAAGTGCTTGAGGAAGGCACGCAGGGGGCTGGCTTTCTCCAATTGGAGGGAAGCTAGCTTAATTCTGTGGCCTTAGGAGAATTCATACGTATTTGGATTTCTAAACCCACTGAAGAGAGGCTGGAAAGTACCCTGTCTCTTCTAGGCACAGCTAGGTTTGTCCCTGCTCTGACTCGACAGCCAGTCATGAGTGGCCAGATTCAAACCCCAGCCTTCACAGGTTCTGCTCCTTCCCAGGAGACCCAGCTCTTGGGGAGCAGAAAAGTAAAGCGTCTGTCTTAGTCTGCTTGGGCTGCTGTCACAAAACACCACAGACCAAGTGGCTTAAACCACAGACATTTATTTCTCACGATTCTGGAGGCTGGAAGTCCAAGATCAAGGTACCGGCAGGTGCGGTGTCTGGTGAGAGCTCTCTTCCTGGCTTGCAGACGGCCACTTTCTCACTGGGTCCCTACATGGTGAGAGAGGGCTCTGGGCTCTTCCTCTTCTTATAAGAGGCCACACCCACATGACCTCATCTAAACCTAATTACCTCCCAGTGGCCCCATTTCCAAGTATCATCACATGGCGGGTTGGGCTTCCACAGAAGGATTTTGCAGGGACATACACATTCAGACCTCAACCGCCTTCTCTGACCCTGTGCTTCCCCTTCATCTACCAGCAGGGCCTACGGCAGAGACACACGTCACAGAGCAAGCTGAGGGGCCAGAAGGACGTCTCCACTTTGATCTGTGAGGGGACAGCAAGCCGGAGAACACACTCCACGGCCTCCCACCTGCCCGCAGAGGCTCCTGGCAACTGGGCACCAGGAGCCCAGACCAAAGCACTCCTCGGCATAAATGGCAGCAGTCTATGTGCCAGGAAGCACACAAAAAGAGAAGGAAGAAAGCCATGAAAGACTATTAAAAACAAATTCTTCATAATGCTGCTTCCAGAAGTTCATGACTGAGATGATCACTTGCCAAGTGTCCTCAGACAGCCCAGAACTGCTTCTTTAAATGTGAGATGCTCATATATGGGAAAGGGCCACCTGATGCCCCTCCTCCAGATGAGCGACCGTTCTGGAGAGCAAACTTGCAGATCACCCCCTGCATTAGTGTGCGAGGGCTGCCATAACTAAGTACAGAGATGGCTGGCTTCAACAATGGAAATAAATGTATTATCTCCCAGCTCTGGGGGCTGGGAGCCCGGGATCCAGGTACCTTCTGAGGGCTGTGAGGGGGAATCTGTCCGGACCCCTCCCCTCACTCGTGGGGCTTTGCTGGAAATCTGTGGCGTTCCGTGGCTGTAGATGCATCTCCCGATCTCCTCCTTTATGTTCACAGGATATTCTCCCTGTGTGCACATGAGTGTGTGTGTCCACATTCTCCCTTTTTATAAGGATACCAGTCATACTGGATTAGGACTCACCCTAATGACTTTGTCTTAACTTCATTGTCTGCAAAGTCCTTATTTCCATACAAGATCACATTCTCAGGTACGAGGGCTTAGGACGTCGTCAACATCTTTTGGGTTTAACCCACAACACCTCTTTTTTTTTTTTTTTTTTTTTTTTTAAAGATTTTATTTATTTATTTGACAGAGAGAGACATAGCGAGAGAGGGAACACAAGCAGGGGGAGTGAGAGAGGGAGAAGCAGGCTCCCCACAGAGCAGGGAGCCCGATGTGGGACTTGATCCCAGGACCCTGGGATCATGACCTGAGCCGAAGGCAGTCGCTTAACCAACTGTGCCACCCAGGCGCCCAACCCACAACACCTCTTAAATGGAATCCATATCACTGCTCAAACATAAAACATTTACATGGATATAGCATCAGTGAACTGGATGAGAGCCACAGATAAAGATGGATGATGAGGGCTCCTCACATCTGGGCACAAGGGGGAAGAGGGTGTGAACAACAGCTGAAGGGCACTGATGAGCAAGGACTAGGGTATGAGATCCCACCTTGGTCTTCAACCACGTAAATGCCCCACCCCACCCCACCCCATCCTGCCCAAGTGCTCAGTCAGCAGCTTGGAGGCTCAGAACAAAGCCAGACTGCTGGAGCGGGGGAGGGGGGGGACTAACATAACTCAGCCCCCGATGTGTATGCTCTTTAATTAATCTGCCCTGAAAAAGCAAGTCTTTTCCTAAAAGAATAAAAGGTTCAAAAATAACTTCATATTAATACATGTCAAAGACGGCAAGGTTTCTCATTTGTTCTTTCCTCCATTTTTAAAAACTCCAAGACCCTCTTAGAAGCACAGGTTTTCGCATGGCTACCCCACCCCCTTGAGATCATCCCACTAATTGTCATTAAGCCTGTGGGATGCCAGATATTTCATATGGACCTCACATAATTACACCAGCTGCTAAGGGGTAAGGCTCTCCCAATGTTAAGGTTATCGGACAAGTGTGGATTGGTCCATGAGTTGTCATGAGATGCTCTTCATTCTCATGGAAAACTTTAATTCATTCATTCATTCATTCATTCATTCACTTGATTGGTATTTACTCAGGATATATACAACGTATATTCTTTTATAGGACTGTTTTAACAGAGTACTACAACCTGGGAGACTTAAACGACAAAATTTATTGCCCCACAGTTCTGGAGGCCAATAGTCCAAGATCAAGGTGTTGACAGGGTTGGTTTCTTCTGAGGGCCGTGTGGGACAATCTGTTTTCCATGCCTCCACCCCAGCTTCCAGTGATCTGCTTGTCCTCTGTGGTATTCCTTGGTATGCAGAAGGCTCTCCTCAGTCTCCGCCTTCATCTTCACATAATGTTCTCCTGATGTACATGTCTATTTCCAGATTTCCCCTCTTCAGAAGGACCAGTCACCCTGGGTTAGGGACCCACCCTACTTCCAGTATGATCTCTATCTTAACTAATTACATCTGCAACCACCTTATTTCTAAATAAGGTCACATTCTGATGTACTACGATTTAGGATATCAACATAAAGATTTTGGGGGGACACAATTCAACCCATAACACTATGTGTCTGGCACCACAGTAGCCCTGGAGATTGAGAAATCAATAAGAGCTGGCCCTGGGAATGAAGCAGCTCACCCATCAGGATACCAAAGGCCATGTTCCTCTCTGTTCTCACAGCTGTGACCCCATCAAAATACACGTTAGGCCAGCACAAGTCCAGATGCCCAGGACCTAAAGGATCTACCAATGCACACTGGGATAACACCTTTTTCAACAGGCAAACGGGCAGGGTTAAGGGAGATTTTCAGATTCTGAGGGTCTAAAATTTTAGGCAGTGTATCTAAGAGGTGTGTAAGTCATAGATTGCAACAGCACGGAGGAAGGACACACTCAGGGGACCCAGTCTCTCTACTACAGTGAGGGAGATGCTCTAATGGAGGAGGGAACCCAGGTAGAGAATGGCTTCCCCTGCTGGCGGTGGGGAGGACAGCTGGGTGAAGCTGCGGGGACTGCGCTGGAGTGGGTCCCTGAAGAAGAGGCAGGAGTGTACCAGGAGGGACGGGATGGGGACACATCGGGCAGAAGGAGCGGCTGAGCAGATACACTGCGAACAGCAGGACCTGGGTATGTTTCCGAGAACCTCAATTCCGCACATCGTTCAGATGGTTTCTTGTCACCGAGCTGGTGTATGTGGGAAGTGAAAGTGTAAAATACGGTGGTTTCAGAAATCGGGTGTTATTTTGGGTGCACCTAAAAAGTTTGATAGCCTAGCAGATCACTTTACAAGTTAAAAAGAATTTTAAGTAAAATAGTGTAACTAAGTTTCTTAACTTCTGATCATTTCAAAGAGACCCCAGGAGCACTGAAATGTAAGTTTATTTTTACTCATATGTTCTTAAATTCTCTTCCATCTAAATGACCAAAATTAAAACACACACACACACACAGTCTAAAATTTATTCTGTGTGGTATTAAAAGGGAAAAACCTCTCTTCATCCTCCTTTCTCTATTCCTCTTATGTAGATTTGGTGGGATTTCTTGAAGGGTCAACGGGGCTCTTCTGTTCCCAAGGTCTTCTCCTGGGTCATGTAACAGGGTCATTCCGTGTTCCCTGCTTCAGCCAGACGTGACTTAGCAGAGGAAATGGAAGTCTTTACCTTCATCTTTGAGTGCAAAGCTCAGGTCCTGGGATAAGACCAGAGTTCAGGAGGAATGTGTGACCTAACAAAGGAAGTCTCTGGCTTCAGCTGCACAGTGCTCTCCTCAGCAGAGTGGAGGGTCCCGGGAAGGGCCTGTGCCCCAAAGTGTGTGCCATCCTCACTTTGCCCTTTTGGTGATCAATAAGCAGAAGGATAATCTCAGACCCCAAGCTAAAGCCCACAGTGGGGCAAAACCCTAAATTCCTCAGGACAGGCAGGCAGGATAAACACCTATTTAATGGTTCAGAATTAGCGAGCCAGACCCAACTTCACCTGACTTCTTCCTAGGGATGGGTAGGAGCTCCTGAGAGCTTCCCGGGCCCAGAGAGAGCAGGCTTGAAGCAAAGTCAGGATCAAGTAAGAACAAGAGACAACAGCAGTGATCAGCAGGGCCCGATGACCAAGAACTGGCAGGAAAGCTTCTAACGAACTCAAGTGGCAAGACACTGGCGCCAGGACCAAGCGGCCAGCCAAGCCCGTAGCACTGAGCACATCCTCAGGAAAGGCAGAGGATGCCAGCTGACCAAGAGTAAGCTTCCTCTGCCTGTGCAGAACGGGAGCCTGAGAAATTAAATTATGTTAAAGAAAAACCAGCGTGCATTTCTTGCGCATTGACTCCTGGGCCTGACACTGATGCCTGCCCCCAGGACATGGGCCTTGTTGAGTTGTGGTAGCTTCTCCTTAGTCATCCAGGTAAAGGGAAGGGCATGGTAGGTAACTCAGCCTACCTTTAACTGAACAGTCAAGGAAGAGGTGGAAGGGAAGAAGGAGAGGCAAGTTTTGAAGGCAAAGCAGATAAAAGCAGTAAACAAAGACCAGCTGTGGGAGCCCTCCCACTGTCTTGTCCCATGACAGCTCCTGAGGGTCCCGATGCTGGGCCTCCCTAGGTAACCACTGCTTCCCCCTCCACTCAACACTGTGTGGTCTGCAATCAAAGTGAGCGCTGCAAGGCCAAGGGCTCGGGTGCATCTAGGCGTTTAACAGAGCGCCAGACAGTGCCTTGTTGGGAAGGACAACACTGGTCTTATTGAGTGGGGTGACTGAAAAGCTCGAGGAACACAAGAAGTATGAGTCCCACCAAAGCTCCTGCATGCCTCGGGGCTGCCCCTTCCCCCCGGGAATCCAGTCTGGCCTTTTGGCATGAGTGCACATTATCCCATCACAAAGGAGTTGCCTCCATACCAGAGTGACCAGGTGGAGAGGAGGCTTCCTGATAGCCATTCCCCACAACAGCCAGAGGGAGTGCCAGCCTCACAGCCCACTGCTCCCTCCAACCCAGGCCCACCCCACCTGTATCAGACACCTTCTAGATGACTCTGAGGAGAAGGCCAAAGAGGCCATCAAAGCCTCAGCCTCCTTAAACCTTTAACCCAGCCCTGAACTTCCAACAACTCAGCCTTCTTGCAGGCAGAAAAAGCAAACCCCATTTCTTGTAAAACTCTGCCTTTTGGGTTTTCCTTGATTTGCAGCCTACCCAAACCCTTAGTACTCTGGTCTGCAGGTGGGGTATGTGGACAGGACTTTGAAGACCCCCCACCCCCCTCTCCAGCCCCCAGCTCCCAGCACACAGGTTCTTCATGTGACAATACAGAGGGCAGCCAGCATTAGGAAACCAGAGCCACATGGACCTGCTGTCAGAGGAGGCGGCTCAGGAAAGGCCTGTGTGTGAGGCCACAGACCACACATTCAGTCCACCCCTCCTGAATTCCATTTCCTGATCCACACCCTTGACTCAAGTCAGCAACTTATCAGGTGCCCCAGTTTAATAGAACCCCAACAACGTTCCTTATTTAGGAGCCAATATGCATGCTCGTTCCATGGAAGGTCTTGGGTCTCCAGGGCTCTAAATTTCTTGCACCTTCTTAATTATAACATGTATGATCAAGAGAACTAGTATTGCCAAGAAATTGTTTCTAAATTGAAGCTCCAACAAATCCAGGTTACATGGGGTAGCTCTTTTCCAATAAGCTTTAACAAGACCTGTTTCAACATGGGGTGCCAGGAATCAACATCATCACAATGTCGACCAGAACACAAACACCTGCAAAAATTCAGAACCCCTCCTGCTGATGCCTATCATCATCCCACAGGAGGAGGAAATAGAAGGTGGAAAAATCTATTCTATTCTAATCTAATCTATTCTAGAAGAGGAAAAAATAATTCCCTGGACAAGAGCACAGCCTAGTAAGCAGAACGAAGAAATGCTGTGTTTACCAATTTTAGGAAATCACTTTAGTTGCCACATTTCTAAGGAATGTCAATGTCCATATACAGGCTGATCCCTGAGTGATCAGCAACACGCTTGGCCCCACATGGAAGGGCAAGAACATGGCTGTGCCCAGAACACACTCAACTTTAGCTCCTTGTGTTAGCAGGTCACAGAGAGAGGATGCCTTCTGGCCCTCCCTAAAGTTTTCAGGACATGCTACAGACTCTAACAGAGACTGAAGTTAGATGTCTGTCAGAATGATCAGTGCAAGCTTCACAAAGCACTGCTAAGGGGAGCTCTTGCTGCCCAGGCGTATGACCCTTCAGGCAGAGGGCCCTAAAATCTATGGGTCTTTCATACTGGCCTGCATCCCTCA
The DNA here is from genome assembly GCF_964656455.1 of Halichoerus grypus. Lineage (NCBI taxonomy): Eukaryota > Metazoa > Chordata > Mammalia > Carnivora > Phocidae > Halichoerus > Halichoerus grypus. The sequence continues at coordinate 35,850,697 of NC_135721.1, forward strand.
ATTCTGGACTTTTCCACTGTACCGGTTACAAATCATCCAAAATTCACCTGCATGGGAACCCGAGCATGGATCCCTCTCTCACTGTGAGACCCCATGCAGCTTTCAAGGCATCCCCCAAACAGAACCAACACCGCAAATGATAAATTAATAAGAAATGGAAATTTAGGTGAAGAATATGGGGAATCAAGAGAAAGGGTCCACCACATACCCTCCAGTGAAAAAGCATGAGCCAATGCAGTATCAGGCTGGGGGGGGGGGCGGTGGAAATCTGTGCTGTGGGACCAGCTGTTCTGGTGTGTTCGACAGCCACTAGAATTGTAAAAGGGACACGTATACAACCAGAAAGAGGAGAGGGCCAACAGGAGGAGAGTTTTGAAAAGACATTCATTCAGGGTGCCTGGATGGCTCAGTTGGTTAAGCGACTGCCTTCGGCTCAGGTCATGATCCTGGAGTCCCAGGATCGAGTCCCGCATCGGGCTCCCTGCTCAGCAGGGAGTTTGCTTCTCCCTCTGACCCTCCCCCCTCTCATGTGCTCTCTCTTTCAAATAAATAAAATCTTTAAAAAAAAAAAAAAGAAAAGAAAAGACATTCATTCTGCCGCTCCCCATTTGGCCACGACACCAAAGTCTCCTGCCAAATAATTTGGCTCACAAGCATTCATCATGGGAGAAGCTCTGAGGATTAAAGAGCAAATAAACAATCACAAACAAGTACCTCAAGTGGCTGGCCAAAAGACATGTTCACGAGGTAGCAAATGGGCGTGCGGACCACTGATATCCCAAGAAATGTACCCTGGCCAATCACGACTTCCACAATGAGCCTCTTGGAGAGTTGGTCCAGGGCTGCTAAGGCTTCTGCCTGTGTGGCCTTTAGGAATGTATAGATGAGCAAAACACTTTCTGGTTTTTTAAAGTGAACTGTAGGCTAGTCTCAGAATCAAGGCCGTGGTAAATATGATCTTTCTTTTTACCCAGTTATTAACAGACGCAGGCAATGTGGGTACCTCTGAGTTCACATTTTCTAAGGACACCAAGAGAAGGGAGTTCAAGGCTGCTTTCACAGAAAGGCCACCAGCTAGCTCCATGGTGCCACCCACCCAAGCTAATACTTATTTTAAATGCCTAATTAATGGTTTAAACCCTTTGTCCAAAACCACCACGTTGAATTTATACAGCACCCACCTTCCTGCAAAAGCCTCCTAAACGTCTTGATAATTCTTCTCCTTTGCATTTTCACCCCACGACGGGGTTCGGGCCTGTACGCCCTGCGCAAACCACCACAACCACACGTTAGTGGTTCCTGCCTCCAACCTCCCTCTGCCCCTGATACATAAGAAAACACTGCTTCGGGACCTCTGCAAGATTATTCCCTCCTCCAGTATACTTTGGGACAGCATCCCTCCCACCCCACCGAAAATAAGCCCAATACTCTGCCAGCTACATCCTCCAAAACCCTCAGGTGTCAGCAGGAATCCTTTTCCCCCAGGACACCAGGCGGTGGCTCCCCTGACTGGCTCAGTTTCCCCATCAGAGCGCTCTGCATTGCAATCATGCTACAGTGCACTTGTTCGGAGTGTGTATTCACTTCCTGCTGCTGCTGTAACAGATCACCATAAACTTAATGGCTGAAAATGACACAAATTTATTCTCTTCCAGTTCTGAAAGTCAAAAATCCAGGTCCTATAGGGCTACAGGTGAGGTGTTGGAGGGCTGGTTCCCGCTGGAGGTTCCAGAAGAGAATGTGTTCCTTGTCTCCACCAGCTTCCAGAGGCCCCCAGCACTCTGCGGCTTGTGTCCGCATCACTCCGATCTCTGCTTCACCATCACATCGCCTTCTCCTCCTCTGATCACCTGCCTCCCTCTTATCAGGACCCCTGTGAGTACATCAGGCCCATTCAGATGATCCAGAATCATCTCTCCAACTCAAGGTCCTGAACTTAATCCCATCTGCAAACTCCTTTTTGCCATTGAATTTATACAGCACCCACCTAGGCTGGGGGGGGGGGGCGGTGTAACATTCACAGACTCTAGGGACCAGGACAAGGACCACTGTGTAACGGCCCACCGCACAGTGTCCTTCCCTGTAGGATGTGAGTGGTAAGGGTCAAGTGCAGCTGATTGAGCTTGTACTCCAGGGCGGAGCACACTGCCCAATAACTATGTTCAGTGAATGGACAAGGAAATGAGCCGAGGAGCGAAGGAGCAAAAACAGTTCTTCTCTCACCTCCCTGAGGCCTCCTCTTGCTTCTTATAGGCTTGTCTCTTCCCTTTCCCTCTTATTTATGTATTGAGTACCTTTCCCTCTCGTTTATCTTTTCATTTATTTATTCCCTTTATAAACTCTTATTTACGTACGTACTTACGTACTATTTATCCCTCCCCTCTCTCTCCCCAGCCCCCACTTCTTACTCACATGCACATCAGGAAGCCCGGGGCACGGGTTTGTCATCATTCATCTTAAGCCTGTCTCCTGCCTCAGCTCTCTCGTTTCGGTGAAGGCCCAGATTTCCTTCTGCTCTCACCTCTCCCTGGATCTGTGACAGATTTAAAATGGACAAGAAAGATCACCACGTGCTCCCTCCAGAATACTCTTCCTGGGCCTCCCTGCCCTTCCTTGACTAGGAGCGACATCTCAGTAAGTGGTAGAGCACTGCACGAATGCACACTGTGCCCGTCCGCAGACACGCAAGTGACCTCCGTCCGTCCAGCGGCCACGGTCCGTTCTGCACCTGTTTGCACATTCACTCAGTATTCCGACTTGCCTGTTGCATTCTCCTTGGACTGCTGGTAACGTCTAACTGGTTCCCTCATTAGTAAATGAATCAAATAAAGTCTTCAATGTGCGTTCATTTTATACTTACATGAGTCATGATTTTCGTTTAAAAAAATAAAAAAAAACAATCATCCTTTGGAGATCTCAGGAGAGAGGCAGCCTCGGCAGACACGGGCTGTGCGTCCTCCAGAGACTTTACGGCTGACGGGTGGCTTCGACGGCTGATGGCTTCGGGAAGGAAAGCCTTGCTTTCTCTCTCCCTTTCCCTTTGCCGTACGGAGCAGCTGACAAGGCGCCTCTCAGAAGGCACAGAACGGAAACCTGCCCAGGCCGGTGAACAGAGGCTCAAGTCTGCCAGGACATGCCCCAGACAGCTGGGGCGCCTGCCTGCCCTCACCTTTTCACCTTTTCTCCTCTTCCTGACACACTTCTCCAGGGGCCTCTCCCAGCTCCGGCCACAGCCGCCTAGTCCTCAGGGTGGACGGCAGCCAGCCTCTCAAACTCGCACAGTCTGCGCCAGCACAGCTCCCGGCCCTGCCCCTCCCCCAACAACCATCGGATGGAGAAGTCCTGGAGTTGGCACTGCTCCCCTTTATCTGAGAGGAGCTGCCTACTCATCCTTGGAAAGAAAGGGAAAGTCCACTTCCAGGCGGGAGAAGGGGTTGGGCCGGGGCCTGTGTCCTGTCTGGTGACCGTGGACAGAGAAGCCAGATTGCTGATGACCAGAGCAAAGGCAGGTGGGCAAGCAGCCTAAGCGGCAGGGGCTCTGCCCCAGGATCCTACAAGTTACAGCATCCCGCCCAAGGTTTCAAACTGCAGGTGTCCATCCGGGGCATCGATCATAACGAGCCACCACACAGAACTTGCTGCACGCAGACGCCCTCTGCAGTTATCACAACCATTCGCTCTGAACTAGCATTTGTGGTTCTTTCAGTGCACAGCTTCACATCCCGGGCCCTAGGGACCTCATCTACTTGTTGGGGGGGGGCAGTGAGAGGCCTGGAGGACCCCCACCAGCCTCGAGCCAGAAGACAAAGCGCCAGCTTCTATTCTCCGTGGGGGAGGGGGCCAGAGTGAACCACAAGCCTCATCTTTGCTGCCAAGTTCATGGGTGTACAAATGGGCTCATTTGATAGATCTCCCCCAGGCCCAGTCCTCAAGCTCTGTGCAAGCAGGACTGCGCCCGCCGCTCACTCAGTCGCTCCCTCAGTCTGGTGTGGACACAGCACAGTGGCACCGGGCAGAATGCCATCATCACGGGGGCGCCTGGGTGGCTCAGTTGGTTAAGCGACTGCCTTCGGCTCAGGTCATGATCCTGGAGTCCCGGGATCAAGTCCCACATCGGGCTCCCTGCTCAGCAAGGAGTCTGCTTCTCCCTCTGACCCTCCTCTCTCTCATGCTCCCTGTCTCTCATTCTCTCTCTCTCAAATAAATAAAATCTTAAAAAAAAAAAGAATGCTATCATCACGGAACTCACTGCCAACGAACGTTGACCAAATAGTGGCATGAACACAGTTTCAACTGAAGTTGTGAGCATTGCTCTGGAGGAGAGGGTGGTCCTGGGGGAATGTATAATGGGCGTTTGACCTGGTCAAGGGGTCAGGAAAGCTTTCCTGGGGAGGAGTGAATGGGCTCAGGAAACAATTCAGGCTTTTACCTCTAAGTGTGATCCGCCTGTAGGAGTTTTGTAAATGTCTTTTACTGTTTGAGGAAATTCCCTACTGTTCCTAGCTTACTGACAGTTTTTTACCATGAATGGATATCAAACTTTGTCAAATGCTTTACCCATCTATTGAAATGACCTTATTTTAATCCTTCATTCTGCTAATACAGTGAGCTACATTGATTTTGGTTCTAATATTTTACCAGGCTTGCATTCCTGGGATAGACCCAACTTGGTCATAATTTTTTATCATTTCTCTAATATCTGCAGAAACAGAAGACAGGGGTCCATGAAGAATTTAATTCTGCGTCAAATCCTCAATCCTCTCTATACTCTAGGAACTACAAAACACTCATGAAAGAAATTGAAGAAGACACAAAAAGATGGAAAAATATTCCATGCTCATGGATCGGAAGAATAAACATTGTTAAAATGTCTATGCTACCCAGAGCAATCTATACCTTCAATGCCATCCTGATCAAAATTCCAATGACATTTTTCAAAGTGCTGGAACAAACAATCCTAAAATTTGTATGGAATCAGAAAAGACCCCGAATCGCCAAGGAGATGTTGAAAAAGAAAAACAAAGCTGGGGGCATCATATTGCCCGATTTCAAGCTATATTACAAAGCTGTGATCACCAAGACAGCATGGTACTGGCACAAAAACAGACATATGGACCAATGGAACAGAATGGAGAGCCCAGATATGGACCCTCAACTCAATGGTCAAATAATCTTTGACAAAGCAGGAAAAAACATGCAATGGAAAAAAGACAGTCTCTTCAATAAATGGTGCTGGGAAAATTGGACAGCCACATGCAGAAGAATGAAACTCGACCATTCTCTAACACCATTCACAAAGATAAACTGAAAGTGGATGAAAGACCTCAATGTGAGACAGGAATCCATCAAAATCCTAGAGGAGAACATAGGCAGTAACCTCTTTGACATCGGCCACAGCAACTTCTTTCAAGATACATCTCCAAAAGCTAGTGAAACAAAAGCAAAAATGAACTTTTGGGACTTCATCAAGATAAAAAGCTTCTGCACAGCAAAGGAAACAGTCAACAAAACAAAGAGGCAACCCACAGAATGGGAGAAGATATTTGCAAATGACACTACAGATAAAGGGCTGGTATCCAAGATCTATAAAGAACTTCTCAAACTCAACACCCAAAAAACAAATAATCAAGTCAAAAAGTGGGCAGAAGAGATGAACAGACACTTCTCTGAAGAAGACATACAAATGGCTAACAGACACATGAAAAAATGTTCATCATCATTAGCCATCAGGGAAATCCAAATCAAAACCACACTGAGACACCACCTTACACCAGTTAGAATGGCCAAAATGGACAGGGAAAGAAACAACAAACGTTGGAGAGGTTGTGGAGAAAGGGGAACCCTCTTACACTGTTGGTGGGAATGCAAGTTGGTACAACCACTTTGGAAAATAGTGTGGAGGTTCCTCAAAAATTTAAAAATAGAGCTACCCTATGACCCAGCAATTGCACTACTGGGTATTTACCCCAAAGACACAGATGTAGTGAAAAGAAGGGCCATATGCACCCCAATGTTCATAGCAGCAATGTCCGCAATAGCCAAACAGTGGAAAGAGCCCAGATGCCCTTCAACAGATGAATGGATAAAGAAGATGTGGTCCATATATACAATGGAATATTACTCAGCCATCAGAAAGGATGAATACCCAACTTTTACATCAACATGGATGGGACTGGAGGAGATTATGCTAAGTGAAATAAGTCAAGCAGAGAAAGTCAATTATCATATGGTTTCACTTACTTGTGGAACATAAGGAATAGCATGGAGGACATTAGAAGAAGGAAGGGAAAAATGGGGGGGGGAATTGGAGGGACAGATGAACCATGAGAGACTATGGACTCTGAGAAACAAACAGGGTTTTAGAGGGGAGGGGGGAGGGGGGATTGGTTAGCCCGGTGATGGGTATTAAGGAGGGCACGTACTGCATGGAGCACTGGGTGTTATATGAAAACAATGGATCGTGGATCACCACATCAAAAACTAATGATGTATTGTATGGTGACTAACATAACATAATAAAATTAAAAAAAAAAAATCCTCAATCCTCACTTTTTCAAAAGTCACTGTCATCTAAGGCTGGTTGAAAACAGAGTATGTGAGAGGGACCATGGTAGGCGCTGTGGACACCGCTGTATTTATAAATGCACTGCCGGAGGGCTGCATGGTGACAGAGCTGCAGGTCACACCCAGGCCGGGAAGGAGGGCAGGGGAAAGCACATTTAGGGGAGGCAGGTGGCAGGAGCAGAGCCAGAGTAAGTTTGGCGAAGAGCCAGCAAATCAGCGTGGCCGGGAGAGGGCCATCCGCCCATGTTCTCAAATGCCCAGATACAGAGATGGAACCTTATCCTCCTGGTCAGCAGGGAGACAGGGATGCAGGAAAGTGCCCAGAGAGCAAAGGCGAGTGGGTAAAGGCTGGGATAGAGCTGTCTGTGTAGTGCGCCTCACTGTGAGAGGAGAGGGTGCTGTCTCGGGTTGGGCCATCACAAAATACCACATGCCAGGGAGTTTACAGATCCTGCAGCTGCAAGTCTGACATCAGAGAGTCGGCGGGTCTCGCTTCTTCTGAGACCTCTCTCCTTGGCTCACAGATGACCAACTTCTTGCCATGCCCTCACAGTCATCCCTCTGTGCGCACCCCTGGTGTCTCTTGTGTGTCCAAATTTTCTCTTCTTATAAGGATGCCAGTGAGCTCAGATTAGGTCCACCCTGATGGTCTTACGTTAACAGAGGCTGGGAGGCACACGCACGAAGGCACACGGCTAAATTAAAACTCACCAGCCTGCCTGGGCCAGAGGATGGACAGGCCAGGTTTGGACTTTGGTTCCCAAGTGCATCAAAGGGACTTCCATTTTTTTCCAATGTGAAAGTTAATTGACAGGCATTGTCTCTATGTTTAACATTTAGGAGAGCTGGGTTCACATTCTGGTTAAGGATGCCCCTCCTCTCCCATTTTTAGTGTAAAAACAGTTTGACTAGAAAAAGAAAACCTCCCACAACTTCTCCATCTCTGGCAAGATACTTTTTTTCCTTTCTTTTTTTTTTTTTTAATATTTTCCAAATTTCCTTATAGCCTCTGTGCATTGCCTATATACAAAGGGATTTAAATAATGGATCAGGAAGACACAAAGGATGTCTTTGAGGATTACCTTTTTTTTTAAGGATTTATCTATTTATTTGAGAGAGAGAGAGCACAAGTGGGAGGGGCAGAGGAAGAGGGAGAGAGAATCTCAAACAGACTCCATGCTAAGCATGGAGCCAAATGCCGGGCTCAATCTCACAACCCTGAGATCTTAGCCTGAGCCAAAACCAAGAGTCGGATGCTCAAGCCACTGGGCCACCCTGGCGCCCCGAGGGCTTTTTTTTTAATACAAAATAATTATGCAGGCCTCCCTCCCCCCAGCACACACATGCACACATTGGGTATTTTGTTAGCATTAACAAGGATCCAAACAGCATTGTCCTTGACCTTAACTGAGGCCCTCCAGCGTCAAGGAAAAAGTCTCTGAGTGAGGGAAGTACATAAGCCACCAAAACTCTTACTGAGAGAAATTTGGCAACAGGTATTACACTTAAAGCCTGAAGTGTTTTGTACCTAGTAATTCAGCTTTTAGCTACATCTCATAAAGAGGAATGGAGAAAAGACTCACGATCCTAAACATTTTACACAGCCTTGTTGATGATAGTAAAAAATTAGAAGCAATCTCAATCTCTAACGGTAAAAGAACGAGGGACCAAACATGCCTAACGGCGAACAGAAGGTCCCTTGGCGCCCCTCACCTTGCCCGTGAAGAGAGTGAGGGGGACCCACGGGAAGGCAGTGCCCAGCCGCATTCCCAAGCCCACGGCATCAAGAGTGTGGGGCAGGAGGGAGAAGGTGGCTCTGCGGCCAGACCAACACAGGTGCAAACACTGCTCAGTCCTGCAGTGGCATTTCCACCTCTGCCCACGCAAAGCAGGTCGGAATCCCAGCTGGCTGGGCTCTCAAAGGAATTACATGGGGCCCAACACGTGGGAGCTCATATCCACCCAGGGTCACCCAACCAGCATGTTGCAGAGCCAGGATCTCAAATGAGGTGCAGCCAGTTCCGAGATCTTACTCTTTCTGTTCCTTCCACAATGCCATATCTCTTCTAGATTCTCCTCCCAGAAGCCCTGGGGAAACAGCAGCGGCAGGAACCACAGACAGGTGGCTGGGACGTGGGGCTCCAGCTGGGGGATCTGGACGTGGCCCTTGCCCGTGGGACACAAGAAGTTGATTCAAAAGGTCACAGAAACCAGCAGCTTTCACTGCGAGGCCCCAAGTCCTGGGACTGGGGTGTTGGAGGGGGATCCAAAGCAAACAGGCACAGGTTTGGAAGCAGACGCTGTAGTCCATCACGCCCAGCTGTCAGAGGGACGCAGCTTGAACTTGCAGGCAGGGAGGGGCATTTTATTTTGCTTGGCCACAATCCGTGTATTTTCACAATCCGAGAAGGAGGCAAGAGATGACTTTCCTGCCTGCTGCAGATAGAAAGCTCGCTGGTGTCAGCTCCATGGAAGACACTGCTTGCCCCCTTCAGGAGCAGCTCACGGCGGTGGACGCCTGCCTTGGTGGGCAGCAAGTTCCGTGTGGCCGGCTCCCTCTGCCCTCAGGCCCCAGGGGCCCCTCCGTCGTCCAGTCTCCACTCACCTTCACCCTGAAAAGTTGTAGGTACACTGTCTGTCAGTCTGTGACACTCTTTTTTTGCACTTGTGTCATTCATTTCTCATTCTTTCCTTGAGTTTCCTTTCACGGTCCACTGGAGATGGGGTCTCTCTCCAGAGGACGCCTGGGCTGTGGTGATTGGTTTAGAAGCAGGAAGGCAGCTCTGGAACAAAGTGAATGTCATTTCCAAATCTGTTCCACGTGAACAGATTTCTTGGACCCATCACAGCCAGCCAAATCAGGTGGTCAGTTTGGAAACACAAAACTCTTCCAGGCCAGACCCACAGAGACAAAACTAACAGGCCTTCTTTCCTTCCTGCCTTCCTTCCTTCCATCCTGCCTGCCTTCCCTCCTCTCTCCTTCACCTTCCCTTCATCCTTCCTACTTTCCTTCCCTTCTCTTTTTTCTCTTCTTCGGAGAGACCAAATGGAAATAAAGCTGAGGAATCCTGCAGGTGCTCTGGGCACCAGGGTAAAAACCCCAGAGATCCATGCAGGAACACAGATCCGTCCTTCTCCACAAGATTTCACCCAAAGTACAGTCATCCTCCCTGGGATGAACAAGAGAAGTAAAGGGATGGAGGAAACATTTACTGAGCACCTACTGAGTACCAAGTGTGCTCAGAGCCTGTGAGGCAGGCCTGGTGCTTCCTGTCCGCAGACCTGAGGCTGAGAACATGGGGCAGGAGAGGTACCGGTGGAGATGGGGCTCCAACTGCTGGTTTCTGGCTCCAGAGCTCATGCCTCTGCCCTCTGGCAGCAACGTAAATGGAATCCCCCCAAAGAGGCTCTTTCTGAAAACTGGTGACTTTAGCCAAAAGGCTACAATCAAAAGAATCCACATATGTTCACACAAAGAATGCTGAACGAGTACAAACGATACACAACTACACATCACAACATGAATGAATCCCATGGCATGGTGTGGCTGGCTCATACCAGGTCCTAAGAGCTGATTATGAAATATTTTGGAATTTTCCAAGCTGATTCTTAAATCATGGCTTGAAATCAGCCATGGTGGGAGTGTTTATACCACTGAAATTGGCAAACACTCCAAACAGAGCCTTTCTTTTTTTCTTTTTTTTTTTTTTCGTTTTTTGAGAGCCAACTTACCAGAGCACACTGCTGGATGGATCTTACAGACACTGAGCCGAAGTAACCAGACATAAAAGAGGACATGCTGGTCCCACTTAGAAGGAGCTCAAGAACAGATGCAGCCTCCTACAGGGATGGGGGTCAGGGTGGAGGTCGCTCTGACGTGTGTCTTCTGTCTGACGCACAGAGCATGTGTCTTGATCTTGGTGGTGGTTATATGAGCACGCTCAGCCTGTGAAAATTCACTTGTGATGAAGAATTTTTCACAGACACAAGCCTCCTAACATCCCCAAACATCTTGGTGGGGAGGAGGGAGAAGGGCACTATTTGGCAAAAGCAAAGAGACTCTCCTTGAACCTTTAAAATAGATCAAATGAGCCTTCACAAGTGAGACTCTAAGACTCAGGCTCAGGAGTCAGAGGCTTTACTCTGTAAGCTCAGGCAAGTTCCTCAGTCCCTCTGGGCCTCAGTTTCCCCATCTATTAAATGGAAATAATTTTTAAAAAACCTATGTCTAGGGAGACTGAATGTGCATCACACTGTCTCAAACACTACAAATATCCAATATGTTGGTTATTATTTATTTTTGCCTTTATTATTAATAAGCAGGGCTGGGTAGGAGATAAGGAAAAGAGAAAAGGAGGGAAAATGAATGTGTGAGAAAACAGTCAGTGAAGGAAAGCACAGTATTTCCTGCAAAGTCTGTGTTTTGCCTCTGCCACCCAGCCCTCCCCGCCTCCCCCATCCCCCATGGCTGGGTAAGCTCCCTCCTAACTGAAAATACTGAGTCTGCAATAGGATAGAATGGCCCAGGGTCAAAATAATACCAACTTGGACCAAGTTTGATTCTGGGGCATGCCAGGCACATGGTCCAATCTAGATTTAGTGGAAGAATTTACCCAGCTAAACCCATGGCAGGTTCCCAGCATAACTCTCTAAAGGAATCATACTAAGTGTGGAAGGACTAAAAATTCTGGTAAGGGCTTAAAAAAAAGGGGGAGGGATGGGTTAGCCTGGTGATGGGTATTAAAGAGGGCACGTATTGAATGGAGCACTGGGTGTTATATGCAAACAATGAATCATAGAACACTACATCAAAAACTAATGATGTAATGTATGGTGATTAACATAACATAATAAAATAAAATTTAAAAAAAAGATACATGGAGAAAACATAAATAAATATTGTAAAATTTTCATTTCCCTCAGAGTGGGTAGTGACAGGCTTGTGTGTTTCATGCTTTGATCCCAACATGATTTCCACTTGGGCTATCAGCAAATATTTACCAATAACCTACTTTGTTCTACACGAGACCCTACTCAAGGTTCAAAAGAGAAGCACAGATTCTCAGAGGTAAAAAGGGACCCAGAAGATCACCTCATCCAATTACCCACTTGTTACCTAAATTTTCAAATAATTTGGTGGGTGGCCAGCCAACGTTTCTGACATTTGCATACTTCCAGTGACAGGGAACCCACTACGTCAGGAGGTAGCCTGTGTATCTGCCCATTGCTCTGTGAAAACATCACTGAAGAGAAATAATCGGCCTGACTGTGGTCAACACGGAGTTTGGCTCTACACCTCAGGGTCACCAAACATCAGAAGAGAGATGCCCCTTCCACTGGATGTTTCCCATCATGTGTGCAGACCCTGCCTTGCTCTTGTATTTTTTTGGATCCATAATGCCTTTAGAGAATGTCACCTCCATTTTTTTCCATAAATAATGGGTTTCCCATTTTTTCATCTTCTCTATCTTGCTTCCCTATTTTTAACTACTGCAAAGTTACAAATCAAAACCTAAAGAGCATTATTTCTTCCATGTCACTTTTTCTTTTTAAAAACTCTTTTTAAAAAGTTTTCACCCAGTCTAGGGCATCCAGGTGTTTTGTAATGTCTCCCTGCCGGTACTTCTAGCCAAGTCCTCTAACACTGCTCCACGTCCTCATCTCCCTCGGCAGTAATGGTTCTCTTCCACAAGCCCTGCATATGCTGCTCCCTCCATCCCACCATCCCCCCCCAATCTCAGCTCAGATATTGCTTCTCACCTCTCCATTACACCTTCCTAACATCTGTGCCCTGTCATCCTCCCCTGCCAGAGAGCGGCTCTCTCCACGGTTGCCCCAGCACCTGTCACACTGAACTGGAACTGCTTCTTTGCATTTCTCTCTCCCACTGACAGTGAATTGTTGGATTGGGGACCACCTCTCCTTTTCCATCTTCCAGCATCTACCATCCTTCTTGCATAAGGCAGACCCCACCACTTTTACTGAACGATTTTTTCTCCCTCTGCTAATTCAAGTGTGTGAATTTGCTGGTTGTGTTCCTTTAAGAAATGTCGAGTAGATTTCCTGACATAAAGCGGTTTGTGTAGAAATAGTAGCTTTGTTAAGGAACATGTTCAGATGCTAATCTTACCTAAGCCCAGTAGAGTACAGCATTTCTCCACATGGATTTCTAAGAAGAAAGCTACGGTGAAAGTTCAGATTATAAGATCTGCTCACAGAAGTCAGTCACAGTTATAAACATCAGTATAATTGGTGCATAGTATTTAGAACACAGCCCCATCAGGGGTGCTTCTGTTGTATTTGGAGTTTGATCACATTTATAAAATTAAGAATCTGGCACTGGAATCTATCACACGTTAGATAAAATAAGTAAGTTTCTTATAATTAAAAACATGATGCCAGAATCTCAGCTCACAGGAAGATGAATTACACATACTCTTCCTTGTTCGTCCTGCTAAGTCCAACAAAAAACCTGGACATTAAGTGTAACGTTAAGAGATAGAATGAGAGACTCTGAAAGGTGGAGAGAAGGAGATTAGCCAGGGAACTCAAAACCCGAGTAACAAAACAATGAGTTCTTGGAGTGGACCCCGCCCGCACTTGGAGTTAAAGAAGCCAGTGAACTGGAAACACAAATGGACACACATAAAAGCGACCCCAACAAAAGCCTGCTCTGTCTAGCCGAAGGACCAGGAAGAGGTCAGTCCAACAAGACAGAACACCGTTAGACAATAACCACCCGACTCCAACCAAATACCATAGAAAAAAACAGTGGCCCCACCCCTACCCACACCAACAATCGAATGGAGAGCCTAGACTTCTACCCCCACTAGGCTAGAAGGAGGCGGTCCAACGCCCTGTTAGCATGGTGTCAGAGAAGAGTGAGTAGAGAGTCGGGATGCTCATCTTCACCGAGCAGCACCCCTCCCACCCCGTGGAGACCAGGCGTCAGTGGAGGCCACCTGGGAAGGCTGGATTCCCTCCCTGCTTCGGTAGTCCTGACAGGGAGCAGGGTCAGGACTTCCACCAGAGCCTGGCAGGAATGAGGCCAGGGCCTCCCCTCCCACCTATGGCATCATTCGAGCTCTCAGAGTCCTTGTCTCATTGTCTGTTGAAGAATTTCCAGTGCATCTAGTTATATTTAGAGGGAGGAACAGGGGAGAGTGAGTATATGCCACCTTGTTCTGGAACTGAAGAGCTAGCAGATATTTTTGATGCCCACTCTGTGCAAGGCGCTGCCTCCACTTCCACAGCTAACCAGACAGAAGCAGACCCCCGTGGAATTTCTGAGTGCTTAGACCATGCAAGGCTGTCTGTGTTTCTCAGAGGAACCCTCGAGAAAGATCAAGGAGCAGTGGAGCCCAGAAAGTGAATGTTCCTTGAATCCAAAGCTCCAAAGGGGCCCTTATTTTCATCACAGGATGAAGTTTTCTCCGTAATTACCCAGTCTCTAAATAGATCCAAATCGGAGCCCCCCGCCCCCCGACTTGGTGCTACCCTCCATCCCTTGCTATACTCCTTTCTGTCTCCTGTCCTTACAGCTCAGTAATCCCACTTCTGCAGCTCTCCTCCCTCCTGCCTTGCTGTCAGCCTGCTACTTGTCCCTCTGACTTTAGGGGACTTACTTTTGGAAGGCTCCTCCTTTCAGTCCTTACTGAGGATTTGCTGAGGGTCAAGGAAATTATGTAGCCAAGATCATTTTTATTGTATCTAAATTAAGATTAAATTAACTCTGAGGAGCAGGGTAACAGACTTGTGTGTTACCAGCCAGAGCTTGGGTACTTGGGAGTTTTGATAACATTTTGGCAGCTCAGTGGCTGTTTTTACTACATCCCTGTTGTTGGCTGTGTTCCAGATGATCCAGGCTGCCAGAAAAGTGGCCTCTAAATAAATGAAGTGTTTTTGCATTTGTTTGGTAAACACTCCCCACCCCGTACAACACCTAACAGTTTCAAGCTCATGACTAAGGCCCAGTAAGTCTTTTTTGGGTAATGTACACAAAAGTGAAGATTTTTTTTTCTACTTTTCTATTACAAGAAAACAGCTGAAAGGATATTTTACAACACTCTCCAAGAGAAATCGTTTCTGTGCCAAAATCAAACATGAGACATTTCAACCCAAAATAAAATCTGACAATGCGCCATGGGTACCTTAATTATAGCTCTTCTACAAGAAAATTGTTTGAAGGCAAGAGGGGGTTTTCAGTTGAGTTTTGTTGGAAATTAAATCCAATTATAACGAGCATTAACTATGGACTGGATAACACCATTTCCAACACGTAGAACACTCCTGTCCTGGACCTGGATTTTAATGACGAGGCTCTGTGCCAGAGGCCTTCCATCACGGAGAAGGAAACCTGGAAGGCCACATCGCAGGCCCTGGAAGTAGGCCTAACTGGTAAACGGACATGTGTAACTTAACAGGACAAAAGTAACAGAACTCCAAACACTTGTAAATTCACTTGTTTGGCCACAAGATGGGTCCCTGAAATAATCACGTACCCTGATTTCCTAGGGGCCTTTGGCCAAGGTTATGAAATCTTCATTAATGGCACACAGATCAGGACTGGACAAACCACCCACCTTCTCCTGTTTGTCTCCCTCTGATGCACAATAAGAAAGTGTTCCTTAGATGAGTCAGCAGCCCCTTCCAAATACACTGATTAACTAAGCCTGAGCTGTCCAGATCTGACTCCTTTCCCATCTTGCCACCAAATGAGGTGGGAGACTACATCCTGAGGCCCTACTACGCTGCTCGGGCTCATCCCGGTCTCTGGCCCCAGGGCTCCGAGGAGGACACTTTTTAAGGAAATGGGTTCTGAGGCACTGTCATTCCCACAGACTCTGTCCTTCCATGGTGTGTGTGGCCTGGCACCAGCCTGAGCAGTGACTGTGGTCCAACAGCTTCTGTATCTGGCAGCGTGTGAGTGTGCATGTGTGTGTGTGTATACATGTGTGTGAGTGTGCACAGAGGTTGTTCCCAAGCAGGAATACCTTCATGGGTACTTTTTTCTTGACCAGCTCTCAGGACCCTGAACAGCCTCTTAAAAGTGTCCCCACATCTGATCTGTTCCATCCAGTTCCTCCTTCTCATGCCAACCAGATGGGTTTTTCTGAAACCCCAAAACCAAGGAGGCTGCACGTCCCGTGGTCAGAAGAATCTGGGGATTCACTGCCTCGCTGCCTGGAATGGAGGTCTGGACCCACCATCTACTGCAAAGCCTCACTATCCACACTCCTCTCTTCCTTTACAACACTCAGAAAACACCCATTACCTTTCAAGACTCAGTTAAGACTCCTATCCTCTATAAAACTTTTCCCAACCTGTCCATCCACCTCCCCACCTCAGCAAGCAGAAATGACACCATATCATATATTTTTGTAATTATTATAACCTTACACGCAGGTCTTTCTCTAATGGATAAAGTAGAGAAAATAGGACCTCTGCAAAATATCTTTGTATGCCCAGCCTTTCACCCAAATACCTGGCACATAACACTCACCAAATGTTTGACAAGCAAATGAATGCATCTTTCAGCTGGCAAAGAATTCCAAGCCCTCTCTGGAATGAAAGATACATTAAAAAGAAAAGTGCTTGAGCCCAAGGGGACCTCCCACATCAGGGAAGTGTGCAGCTGGGCGGCTGGGGGGGGGGGGATGTTGGGTTCTCCAAAGAGCACAGAGATGTACCACCCCACCATGTGAATACCAACCACGTAGAGAGAGGGTGCTCATGGCTAGCAAAAACCAGGAGAGAAAGGCCCAGAGCCATGGCCAGCTTTGTTCAACCAGCCTTAGCATGGGGGGAGTGGGATGCTAGGAGAGGCAGAAGGAAGAGGAAGGCAAGATCAGATCTTACCTGCACCCCTGCCGAGTGATGGTCCCCAGAGCCCGAGCCAGGCCTGTACTGCAGGAAGGGAGACATGTGGAGAGCATTTTCACATCTCGCTTCCTTTCCTGACCCTCTCTCTTTGGTCCTTAGGCTCTTGCACCCTTATAACACTTATTCCCAGAAAAGTATCTGAGATTAAACTAGCCAGAGCATGCATACCTGCCTTCTGTCTCATCCCAGATCTCTAGAGATGACAATAAAGTATGCTTTATAAGAGAAAACAATTCCCAACTGTGCTAGATAACCAGAAGGGGCAGGTGTGCTCAGAGGACCAGAAGCTTACAAGATTCCCTGAGAGATGAGATCAGAGACCACATCAAGAGTGGGCCTGCTCACCCCACAGCCTGGCCTATCCCCACCACACCCCCATTACTAGATTGTAGCAAAGAAGATACAGCATTCAGGCAACCTCCAAGACAAAACTAGAGAACACATCCACAAAGGGACAAGTATTTAAAGAAAATGATCATCAAGAAAAAGCACAAACTCATGAGTGGAAGAATTCTCCAGAAAAAGAATTCAGAGGAAGCAGAAGAAGGCCCAAAAAGAAATTGTAATTAATTTTCTGGCAATTGTTTGTACACATTCTTTCACAAACAGAAATTTTAAAAATTTTAAGTAAAAACTACCAAAAAGAGCACAAGTGAAATCTTCCAGATACAAGACAATAAATAGGCTTTATTAAAGAGGAAGGGATAGGGGGGAACAGAAAATTTTGTACCCAACCAAACTATCATTCAAGTGTGAGGGGGGAAAAATAATTCCAGTTACATTATGGTAAACTGGATTGTTGTTCCCAGTTCTTCACCCCCTTTCTTGGCTCCGGTACCTTGAAGTACCTCCCAGCACAGAAAGAGGAAGGTATACCCCCCCCTCTACCCCACTCGCTTCGGGCTTTGCCATGTGACTTGCTTTGACCAATGATGGGTAAGAAAAAACTTGGGATGTGTTTGCACGGTCTAGCCCAGCCTCTCAAGCTCCTCTGATTTGCCCTGAAAAGAGTATGCTCCAGGGAGCTGCTTCTCCCATAATAAAATACATGGAGCTGATCCAAATCCAACTCATGGCTGGAGCCAAGCCCAGCCGAGCCTGACCAGAAGGAGCCAAACCCCAGCGAATCCACAGACCCACAAGTAAGCAAAATATATGTTTGTCACTGTAAGTCACAAGACCATGAGTAAACCGCTACGTAGCATTAATGCAGCAACATCTAATTAATAGACAAACACAGAAAGTTTACTGAATTATTCAGGCCCCTTTTCTGAAAGAATTACCAGAGGATATCTTTTAGCAAAATACAGTACAATCCAAGAGACAAGGAACAACAACAACAAAAACTAGTAAGAAAAGAATAAAATAGGGGCACCTGGGTGGCTCAGTCGTTAGGCATCTGCCTTCATCTCAGGTCACGATCCCAGGGTCCTGGGATCGAGCCCCGCATCGGGCTCCCTGCTCAGCAGGAAGCATGCTTTTCCTTCTCCATCTGTCCCTCCCCCTGGCTTGTGCTCTCTCTCTCTCTCTCAAATAAATAAATAAAACCTTGAAAAAAAAGTAAAGAAAATATATAATTAGTTATATAGGTACTGAGTATAAGAAAAAAGTAAAAATAATCTTTTTTCAAAGATTTATTTATTCTTTTTATAGAGAGAGCACAAGCGGGGGGGGGGGGCAGAGGGAGAGGAGGAGAGAGAGAATCCCAAGCAGACGCCCCATTGAGCATGGGGCCTGACTTGGGGCTTGATCCCACAACCCTGAGATCATGACCTGAGCCAAAATCAAAAGTTGGACATTCAACCGACTGAGCCACCCAGGCGCTCCCAAAATTAATAATAATCTCGATGACCATTCCAGATGATCTCCAACTGAGCAGTAGTGATGACAGGGAAGGAAATTAAGGTTCTCATCTTGTTCAAATGGTACAAGAGAGGATGAGGAATGTAGATGCACTTAAATCAACACTGATTGGGGGGACGGAAATAACTGTCAATGTGCAAATTAAAGTTTTAAGGGTAATTACTGGAAAAATATAGAACTGAGATGTATTGGGGCACCTGGGTGGCTCAGACGGTTAAGCGTCTGCCTTCGGCTTGGGTCATGATCCCAGGGTCCTGGGATCGAGCCCCACATCAGACTCCCTGCTCAGCGAGGAGCCTGCTTCTCCCTCTCCCTCTAACTGCTGCTTCCCCTGCTTGTGCACTCTCTTTCTCTGTCAAAAATAAATAAAATCTTAACAAAAAAAAAGAATTGAGATGTATTACTTTCAATTATTAGAATAAAAAAGCAAGAAAATTGAAGACAACAATCCAACAAAGGCAAGAAAGATTTTTTTATTTTTTAATTAAAAAGGACAACAGGCAGCATTTTACAGATGAAACACAGGATGATACGGCAGGAATGAATTCAAACACGTTACTAATCAGTGAAAATTCAAGGCTAAGTTCTTCTATAAAAGCAGAAATTCTAAAAATTAGGGGATACTTCCTAAAACAAAATAATGCAAAAAGGACAAAAAAAAAAATAGCAGGCAAACACTAACTAATAGATACTGAATCAGTATCACTTCCAGATAATAGAATTCCAAGATGAAAGCATCAAAGAGGACAAAGAAAAAATATATTGAATTAATAAAAAGCAGAATCTATATATACAGTCATCAACCTTGATGCACCTGACTACTAATTCCAAAATACTGGATACAAAGACTGATAGAAAGGCAAGAAATGGACATATCCCCCTCATAATGGATACATTAACACACCTCTTCCAAAACTTAACAGATTAAGTTGACCCCAAAAAAAGAGGATCTAGAAGATACAAATAATATAATAAACAGGAAGGATTTAATAGAGCGCTTTGTACAGAGCAGAAAATACACATTCATTTCAAACACAGGAAACCCTCACAAAAACTGGCCACTATGAGGCTTCAAAGATAATCTCAGCAGGTTTCTCAAAGCAGAAATCTCATAAGGCACCTTCACTGAACATAATTCCATAAAATATAAATGAATAGCAAAAGAATAGCCAAGAACCCAATTCATCTGAGAACTTTAAAACAAGCTGAGAAAAACAGACACAGCAAATCATTCACCCTCTCTGCCTAGACTGCTGCTCTTCACATCTCCCACTGCTGAGTGCTCTTTCTCTCTATATATATCTCTTTTCTCCTCTTAGAATGTCCATCTCTTGGGATTTGCTTAGATGACTGGATATGAATATTTTTAGGCAACAATTTTGCTTGTCATCCAGTATGCTAGTTCTTAATTGAGAATTGTGGCCAGAGGGTATGTGGGTATGAGTATCCTTTGCTTATCTTCACAGTACTGAAGTTTTATGGGAGTAACTGGCTGTGCAGGACATAATAGAAGCTTTTCATATTCTTTTACTCTTAAAATCAGTATCTTTTTACAATATGCTTTCTACATGACCCTTTTTTGTACATTTAAAAATATTTTGACTAAATAAGACCGCTGATTTTGCTACTTTTTCTAAAGGGGTCTTCAAGTAAGTAAAAAACATATATTATAGGTAGAGGGAAAATGTGCCTTGAATGTGCATCTTTCCTCTCACACCCAACCTGTCAACAACAGACATAATTTATTTTAAAACCTGTATCCTCAAATTATCTCTTGAGATCTAATATGAGACCTTTGAGGAGAGAGTATGCTCAGAACTTAGGAGGCAGTAGGCCAAGTATGGTAAAGGTACAATAAATTTTCTAATTTTACACCTATAACAAGGATATATGGTCACTAAAAAATAAAAATATATATGTAGGACTTAATGTACTCTTGCTTCATCTAGCTGTTTACAATGGTTTTCAAGATCAGAGTGTAACTCAGAAAAGCAAATGTTTCTGGCAGTAATATATTAGCTCAAAAAAAAACCCCATTTATATGATACAAGTAAATAAATATTAAAAAACAAATCTCAAACAGAACTGGGAACTATTTTAAAACAAGCACAAGGCAGTGCATATCAAAACCTATAAACTGTAGTTAGAGAGGTATTCTGAAAAAGTTTTATAGTCTTTAATGCAAATAGAAAAAAAATTTTAATGAAATGGATCCATTGAGCATTCAACTCAAGAAGCAAAAAACTAAAAAACAAAGTAGCCAGGAAAGAAATGCAGAATTAATAAATACTAAAGCATAGATAAATGTTTGCCCAAGGAAGCAAAGATTCTTTTCTTGAAACCTAGATTAATAGCTAGATAAAAAAGTCTTAAAAAGGAGTCAAGAATTTAGAATTTAGTTGTGTGTGTGAGTGAGTGCATTGTGTGGTAAGTGAACATGAAGGTGATGGGATCTCAAACTGGGGGAAATTAAATTCTATTGGGACGATCAATAAAATTTATTGAAACAAAATTAAGTTTAGATACTTGACTCACACCCTACACACAAAAATGAATTCCAAATGAATCAAAAAAACATAAAACAAATATCATAAAAGCATTACAAAAAATATAACATTTTTGTAAATTTAGGGTAGAGGAGAAATAAAAAGCAAAGGCTACAAAGAAAAGGACTATCTATATACATTTCTCAATCATGTACAGTGACCACAAAAATATAGTTTAAAAACAACAGAACAGATCAAAATATTTGCAATATGCCTAACAGAGAATTAGCATCCAGAATTATGAACAATTTAACAAGAGAAAAGTAACAACCCTTCTTTTTTTCCTACATTAGAAGTGTCATAAACAGCTCCATGATTTCATCATTCATTCTCCTTAGCTTTCTGCACACACTTGGTATATACTACTGGAAATACATCTTCCAAAACCCACAGCATAAGTTACCTGACTACATTATGTTGATAGAAAATGAACAGTCATGGGGAGTTAGATGAACAGTTGTCTACAGAGAGATGCAGATCTCACCACACATAACTTCTTCTAAAATGATTTTGTTTATATTCAAAGTGCTTCCTGCTTGTTTAGAACAGTGTCTGCAGATTGCTTTACTTTGCAGCTAGATGAAATTTATGTCCCATATGAGAAACCATTCTGATTTGACAGTCTCCTGTCATTATGAGTTAGATCCAAAAAAAAGTGTTACATAATTTGTTATAGTTAGTTTTGGTTAGTATCCAAAATATATAAAGAACTGATATAACTCAATACCCAAGAAACAAATAGTCCAGTTTAAAATGGGCAGAAAGCATAAACAGACATTTCTCCAAAGAAGATAGCCAGATGGCCAACAGACACATGAAAAGATGCTCAACATCACTCATCCTCAGGGAAATGCAAATTAAAACTATAATGAGATATCACCTCACACCTGTCAGAATGGCTAAAATCAAAAACACAAGAAACAACAGGTGTGGGCGAGGATGTGGAGAAAAAGGAACCCTCGTGCACTGCTGGTGGGAATGGGAATTGGTGTAGGCACTCGGAAAACAGTATGGAGGTTCCTCACAAAATTCAAAAGAGAACTACCCTACGATCCAGGAATGACACTACTAGATATTTACCCCCAAAATACAAAAAAAGACACACACAAAAGAAAAGAAGGAAGGAAGAAAAAAAGATTTTTTTTCCCTTGTGATAAGAACTCTTGAAATCTACTCTCTTAACTTTCGTATATATATTACAGCAGGGTAACAACCCCCCCTTTTTTTATCAGCAGGAGGAGGTAGATAGGCAGTCTACACAATGAGAAATACAAGCAGGCACTGAATAT
The DNA here is from genome assembly GCF_964656455.1 of Halichoerus grypus. Classification (NCBI taxonomy): domain Eukaryota; kingdom Metazoa; phylum Chordata; class Mammalia; order Carnivora; family Phocidae; genus Halichoerus; species Halichoerus grypus. The sequence goes on from NC_135721.1 coordinate 35,872,841, forward strand.
AAAAAAGGATGCCAGCCTCACTAGTCTCAATTTTAGTATATGTGCTGCCAAAGCGAGCACCAGCCTCACTAGTCTCTGCACCAAGACCTATTACCTCTACCTGGCAAGAGGGAAGAGAGAAGGCAAAGAAAAGCACAAACCCTTGCATTTGACCCTTTTTAGGATGTCTGCAAAGTAGTGATGGAGAAAAAGAACTTTGGTGTGCTAAAAGGAGACATTATCCAAGGATCTCCCCCCAAAATTTGATTCGTGCCTTAAAGGGCCCCTTTGATCCAACACAAGTTATGCCTCCAAATTTCTGGAACTTTGACAGCAGTACAAACTCTTTTATGTTTCCATCTGCATCACAAATACAATCACACTTTGTTTTCCTCTTGGGATCATACATTTAGCAGTGAGTCTTATGTGTAATTATTCTTGAAAACCTCCCCACGTATAAATCAGGCCACAGCGTTTTCATGCAAAAAGCACCCAGCCCTTCTTCCCAGAGTTGCAACATGAAACCTAGTCAACGTCTTAGAAACCACAGACCCAGGCTTGCCCACGAAAGCACCACTCCCAGGGGCCCGAGCCCACTGAGCCCTGGTGGAGTGTGCTCAACCACATGAGACATTAAGAACCAAGCAGAAGAGGCCGAATTAATAACTCACAATGAAGAGAACATAAGGGGACATGGGCCAGCCCAGGAGAAAACATGACAGATCAGTACTCAGCACCAGCCACAAGGCGGGCATGACAGCCTGTCCTAGAGACCAGCCCTCACCTTCAGGAAGTCCTGCACTTAACCTTCTTATTTGGTTTTACTTGTGGTAAAATACACAGAATATAACATTTACCATCTTAACCATTTCTACAGGTTCTATTCCGTAGCATTAAGCACATTCATGTTGTTGTGCAACATCCCCTCTGTCCATCCAGAGAACTCTTCCCATTGTCCCAACTGAAACTCTGTACCCATCAAACACTCACTCCCTGTGTCCCTACCCTCAGCCCCTAGCAACACCGGTCTACTTCCCATCTTTATGAATCTGACTACTCTAGGTAGCGCTTCTATAGCAGAATCATACAGGATCTCTCTTTTTCTGCCTAGCTTATTCATTGCCTCAAGACTCATCCACATTGCAGCATGTGTTGGAATTTCTTTCCTTTTTAAGGCTTAATAATATTCCCTTCTAAGTATATACTACATTTTGTTTATTCATTCATCTGTGGAAAGACCTTTGGGTTGCTTCTACCGTTTGGTTATAACAAACATCATCTTATGCCTTTTCTAAAGGCATCTAGAAGATTCCACAGTGACCCACCGCGAAGTCTTGCAGTGAGTTTTATTTTCCCAAAATCAGCTGCATGTCAAACCTAAATCCTTTGTGCTGTATCTTAAGGTCATCTCTTCCTTGTGCTCAACATAGGTTCTGCCTTGGCTCCACCACGTACAAGCTGTAGGACTTTTAACAAGACGCTTCACCCTTCTACACCTTGGTTTTCTCCTTGGCAAATGGGGAAACCTTTGCAGGGCTTTGCAGAATGTGAAGTACACTGATGCACAGGAGCCCCTGGCCCTGAGCCTGACACTTAGTAAGAGTGCAACATTGGTAGCACTTTGAAATAAGCATGTTTTGTCAATTTAAAATGTGTCCATCTTCTGTACTCAATTTCAAACTCCTCTAGATGACTCATATTTCCTAATCAAGTCCCTGTGTGTGTGTGTGTGTGTGTGTGTGTGTGTGTGTCTGTGTGTCCAATGAGTCAACTTTCACACACAAAGATGCCAGCTAAGCTATCCGCACATCCTCCCAGAATGGCTCAGGGCTGAGCAGTGGAAGCCATGCCATGAGAACCAGCCTGGGGATGCATCATTTCAGCCACCTCAGGGCTGGGTTCTGGACCCACATCTCTTTGCATCTCACCATCTAAACATTCAGAAACACCCTCTTGGCTGGTGCCAAAGTGAAGGCACTAAGCCAGCTCCCCACACACATTTCCCTTTAGGGCAAGGTTTTCCATATGCTGAGGTGGCTCTTGAACCTAGGTCAATTTAGCTAGCACCTGATTTTTTTCAGGCTCCTTCAAACAGCCCTCTCCTAAACTGCCCCTACTTCTGGCTATGTTTACTCCTTTTTACAGTAAAGAAACAAACAAAAAAATGCTCTCTCTTCTCAGCCCGGAGTAGCCTGCACAGTCCCATCTCTGGCAAGTCTGTTGCTGTGTTCCATCCCGTCATGCAGCTGGTGCCCAGATGTGCCAGCACCGTGTTGGGAGCAGCTGCAGGCTCGTGTCCACCAGTGGCCTCTCCTGGCTCACGGCCAGGACCTTCCCTCCTCCTCCAGGGCCTTCCTGTACGGAATGCTGACCGTGGTTCACCTACTGCCGGAAGCAACGAGGCACAGGACCTCCCTGCCTGCAGCCCCAGTGTCAGGAACCCCACCTGCTTCAGGTGCCTCTTCCTACAGTCATTTTCAAGATGGAAATACTAGTGGGAAGCACCAGAAGCTTACTTCATAGGGGACATGTGCTATCAAACTGACTTGCTTCTGGAGAACGAAATCATGGGAGAGGTTGAGGCGGGGGTGGGGACAAAGAAGCCTGGGTTCAAATTTTAGCTCCTCCATTACTAGCTATAGGGTGGTCATCACTGGGGCGGCTGCCCAGTCACACCACTTCCCCCAGGGGCTAGGGCCTCGATGACCCTGGCCAGAGCTGACAGAGCTTGGGGAGAAACATCTGGCCAACCCCCTTCACAGTATAACAACCAGCCAGTGCCAACCCCTCTTTTTCACTGTACGAATTGTTTTCGTTTCAAACTGGGGATTCCAGCATAAGCCCAAGCTTTATCTGCCCCTGAGTCCAGATTCAGAAATGTCTAAAAACCTCACATATACATGTTAAGCGCATGACCGTCAGGTCCCATGCCTGGAATACACAGTGACTGGCACAGCTCCCGGCCAGGGGCCCGCTGGACCTCAAGCCTGCTCCCAGCACCATTCGAGCCAGAAGGCCTGTCACTGTGCCACTGCGGTCCCCGGGGCTCTGAGGCCTGCTTGTTTCAGCTTTCCCCAAGAATCTGGAAATGAGCTCCACAGCCCTCCAGTAAATCCCTGTTTATTGCCGGAGCCATCGCAACCTTAACTAATGTACGGTGTAATCTCAGGCCAAGCATATCAGCCCATGTGAGTGCAGACAGGCTGTGAAGTGATGGAGACAAAGCACCCAATACAAGGCTGGCCCTAAGCAGAACCACCATAAAGAACAGCCACGCTCCCTGACTCATAAGACAGAGGTCAGGAGGGCAGCAGGAGTGAAGGGAGCAAGGTGAGAGATGTAGAATGCACCAAGCTGAAGGAACGGGCAGCAGAGAGGGCGTAGGCCAGAGAGACCAGCTTTACTCAGTGCCCACTTCTGCTCCAGACTACTGTCCCTGATTCCCATCCCTGCATTCCCCGCCCCCAGCACACGCCCCAACATGATCTACCTGATGATTTCAGAAAGCCCCTGATCATGGGGTATCTGCACTCCTCTGCATGCTGAGTCTTGTGGGCAGCTACCTTCTTTAAACCCCCTGGGTGAAGATGATGACTACGATGGTGTGGTAGAATAATGGTCCCCCCAAAGGTATCCACCTCCTAGGTGGATATGACAAAATTGAGGAATGCAGAAGGATTTAAGGTTGCTAATCAGATGATAAGGGAAATTATCCTGGATTATCCAGTTGTACTCAATACAGTCATGCAAGCTATTAAAAACAAAAGAGGGACCCAAAGAGTTGCTAGAGATCTGGTGTGAGGACTCATCCCACCACTGCTGGGCTTTGAGATGGAGGATGGTGTCAAAAGCGAAGAAACTGGCAGCCTTTGGAAGCTGGGAATGGCCCTCAGTTTACAGTCAGCAAGAAAACAGGGGATCCTACATCCACAAGGAACTGGGTTCTGTCATCAACCCAAAAGAGCAAGGAAGCAGATTCTCTCCTGGAGTCTCCAGAAAGGAGCACAGCCCTGCCGACGCCTTGGTTTTCACTTGGTAAGACCCATGTCGCACTTCTGACCTCCAAATGTAAGAAAATAAAGGTGTATCACTTTAGGTCACGGAGCCTGAAGTGGTGTGTCACATTAGCACAGAAATGAATATAGTTGGTACTGACTCATCGCACAGGCCTGTGCACACTGTCCCATAGGCATGATCACGTTCAATCCCCACGACAGCCCCAGGGGTAACAGCTAGCGTCATCATCTCCGTCTCACAGAATGGGAGGAGGGAAGCTTGTCTCTTTCCCAAGGTCACATAGCCCCTAGTGGGGAGTGGGGACTGGATTCCAAACTCATCAGGCTTCAGAGCTTGTCCATAAGCCACAGGGCAATTGTGCCTCCCCAGGGCCACAAAATAATTGTCGGTTCCCTAACGCACACGCACACATACACACACACACACGCATGCACACACAGGGTAGAGACACCAGCCATCCCTTGCTACTCCGTGGTTGTGCTGACTGGCCCCAAGTACCTTTTGTACAGGAATGTCCTGCTATGTGGTTTGGTTACGTGATCATTTAGAACTTTTTGGTTTTAGGTTCTGGAAACACTTGACATAAACTAGCAGCTCCAACAGGAACCAGCCCCACAAGGAAGGTGGTCGTGCGACTTAAGAAAGGATTAAACCAAAGGCCACACCCCTGCCCCTCCCTCCCGTGGGAGACCTCAGCCACTGGCTTCCACAAATCATCTTAAAAATCCCTTTTTTAAAAAAGTCAAGCAAACCATGTATAAATCTAAAATAAAAAGTCTTTGCTTAATGGAAGGGGGAAATAGAAGAGTCTTTAATGGGTGGTGTGGTTTCTCTTACTATCTGAGGGAGGTTGAGATGACAAACATCACAAACATCATGATCTGCCAGAAAGGAAGCACAAGCTCTGACATTTCTTGGCCACTAATTCTCAGAATTCTGAAATGGATTAGCAATCACTATAATAAACCAGGGCTTTTCAGAGTGTTACCTACTGACTTACAAAAGGGGTTTCACCCTATGTTAATCCCTCAATGACTTTTCGTTTTTCATATTTGGTGTTATTTCCTCCTTTTGCAGAGAGCAGCCATGACACAGCAACCACGACCCTGGGAGGGACCTTCATTTCCTATGAAGACTCATATGCTGGCCCCGCCAGAGGGCTGTCATTGGTCTCCAAAGGAAACATCTCTTTTTGTTTAAAACAAGTAAATCTGCTGGTGCGCCTGGGTGGCTCAGTCGTTAAGCGTCTGCCTTCGGCTCAGGTCATGATTCCAGGTCCTGGGATCGAGCCCCGCATCGGGCTCCCTGCTCCACGGAAGCCTGCTTCTCCCTCTCCCACTCCCCCTGCTTGTGTTCCCTCTCTCGCTGTGTCTCTCTCTGTCAAATAAATAAATAAATAAAATCTTAAAAAAAAAAAAGAAGTAAATCTGCCAATTTTTGTGAAATGTGGGCAATCCCGGGAATGAAGAAATTTTCAGCCCAGCAAATAACAAATTAGGAAAGAGTTCCTGAAAGAGTGTCACGGGTTTTCCATGAGGCCCCTGCTGGCAACTCAGCGGGGAAGCACGGAAGCATCAGAAGACATGGCTTTTGCACTTACCTGCTTCCTGGGATTCCTGAAGTAAAGAGAGAAATCACAGTCTGACTTGTGGCCAAACACCTCTAGGCCAGGAAGAAAGGAGGAAGTAGATATGAAATGTGTACCATGTCTCAGAGGCTGTAGGAATAACAGCCATCACCACGTACTGAGTTTGACACCCTGCTCTGCCCGTCACACGTACCATCTCACTTAGCATTCCCAGCCGAGATTTGAAGCCGGAGGCCAGAGACAATCATATGTAGGTGTTGTTACGATCCTCATCACTGATTACCAAGGGTCACTCACGTGGACGGGGTAGACACGAGGTTGAAAACCATGCTGTCGTTGCCGAAAACAAAACAAGTTTGAAGAAGGTGGATGTAGGGAACGGCTGCCATAGAGAGGACTTCCTACTCAAGAAGTGAGTGACAGCCAGCCACCGGTTCACCCCAGGTAGGCTGAGCAGATAGGGCAGACAGGGTCTCACAGGCTGGCAGGGGCCCAGAACAAGGAAAATGCAAGAAGCCAAAAGAGAAACTGGTGTTGCTGAGGGCCGCCAACCAGGGGCTGGGGGAGCTCTGCTGGGGCAGCGGACAAGGGCCACTTCTGCACACAACCCTCTCCCAAACACACAGGCCTTCCTCTGGCGCAGGAACCCATCGGCCTTCTGAGTACGAGAGACCTGGTATCCAGAGCAGGAAAGCAGGGCGCAGAGGGGATGAGGAGGAGTGTAAGCAAAGGAGAGGAGCTGAGGCAATCACCTTCCTCCCTATCCCCGTAAATTAGCAGCTCACATGCAAGCAAGAGCCAGGAAGCAGTTCTGGCTCCTTTCTTTTCAAAGCAATCTCTTTCCTACCACCGTGTATCAACTACCTCTTTAGAAGAGAAAGAAGTTTCCACTTGATGAGAAAACTGGGCCAGGGAGCTCCTGCTCTCGCAGAAGAAACATAATAACATCATTTCCTTCCTTCGTGTGACACACTGAGTGCCCGCCATGTGTCAGGCAGGGCACCCGGCCCTCGGGAGCGTGGGGAGGTGAAGAAGGCCGCACACGAGGATCTGGCCTCACACAGGTGCTGACTGAGAGCTGCAGGGGCACAGGAGATCTGACCTGGCTCACACTTTCAGCCAGCGCTGTCTCCTTACTCCCAGACGTGAGGAGACTGTGGAGGAAACCTTACAGATGAGGCAAGTCTCTTCTCTCCGGAAGCCCTCAGACGAGCTGAGAAGCCACCAAGACAGTGACTGCAGAGCTCTGTGCACAGAGATACTCTATGTCCAGACACCTGGCTCCACCCCAATGCCCTCCTGTACAAGTGAAGAAAATGGCGCCCAAAGCGTTTCAGGGACCTGCACAAGAAAACTGTCAGATTGAAAGCTGAAGCCCACCTATCTGCGACTTGGCCTGATCCTCAATTGGGTCTGATTCTTCCATCCAACCATTCATTCGTTCACTGGAACACTTACTGAAACATTTACAGAAACACAAAGCACTAATTATATGCAAGAACTGGACTTGGCTCCTTATGTCTCTGGAACTACAGGATGTAATGTTCACATGGAAATAAATTTTATTGGTGCTATTTCAAACTTATTATTCATTAGAAGTGTTGCAATGCTTTTGTCATTTGGTATATGTCTCTACTTTGATCTCAGTCTAATCACCTCCCGGTGACAGGATCCAAGAGAGAACTTATGGAGCCCTGACAGCATCTTCTATGGTCTACCACAGTAAAATTACAGAAAACCAAAGACAAAAAGGTTCTGAAAGCAGCCAGAGCGGGGAGGATGTAGGACTTTCAAAGGAGCAACAAGGAGACCGACAGTGACTTTTCTAATAGAAACAATGGAATGATTTTTGAAGTGCTGGGAAAAAAATAGCTTACAACCAAGAATTCTATACCCAGTGAAATATTTTTCAAAGCTCAAGGCACAATAAATACACTTTCAGACCCCAAGTCCCTACAACAGAAACCTGAGAGTGTTCATCAAAACAAAACCCACAATGAATGAAATACTAAAGGAAATTCTTCAGCGGAAGGAAAATGTTCCCCCCACAAAAAGAAAAAAGAAAACCACAGAAACAAAGAAGAGCAAGGAAAAAGGCACACATGTGGGTAAATGTAAACAAATACTAATTACACGAAATAATAATGACGACTTATGGAAACTAAAATATATGTAGAATTAAAACTCCTGATTCTGTAATGGGCATGAGAGGGGTAAAGAGAATTAAAGTGTTTTCAGGTAATAACATTGTCTGAGAAATAATAAAAATATTCATTTATATTCAAGTGTAAAAGGCCAAGAGCATAAAACTAACAGACTAATGGAAAGGGGGAAATTGGATAAAATATTTGATTCATACAAAAGGAGGCAAGAAGGGAGAGGAAAAGAAACATAAAACAGATGACACAAATAGAGAACAAATTATAAGATGGCCATGTTATATAAGATGGAAATAAAACAAATGTTCTAGTTAAAAGCCTGAGGTGACATCTGCAAAAATGGATGAGTAAGAACCTCGAAAGTTTGCCGCTCCATACAAGCAATCAAAAAACTGGCAAAATTTCTCAAAATCATCTTTTTCAGAACTCTGGAAATTAACCAAAGGCTTACAATAATCCAGGAAACCTTTAGTCAAGAAAACCAAGTAAATCTTATAAAGAAATAATTTCCTTCTACTGGGAAGGAAAACTCTATCTATCTGCAGGTAACATGATCTTATATAAATCCTAAAGAATCAACAATAAAATCTATTAAAGTTAATGAACAAGTTCAGCAAAGTTATAGGATACACAACTGATACTCAAAAAGCAGTTGTATTTTTATATACCAGCAATGAACAATTCAAAACTGAAATTAAGAAAATAATCCCGTTTACAATAGTATTAAAAAGAAAAACTACAAAAGAAAAAAATAACCCAAAAAGCATAAAACTTGAACTTGGAAAACTCTGATACGTCCTTGGACAAAATTAAAGATCGAAATAATGGAAAGATATCCTGTGTTCGTGGATAGTAAGACCTAATGTTGTTAACACTGCAATGCTCCCCAAGTGCATTTACAGATTCAGTGTGATTCCTATCAAAATTCCAACTGCCTTTTTCCAGAAACAGACAAACTGATCCTCAAACTCATCAGGAATTACAAAAAGACCCCAAGAAGCCAACACAATCTTGAAAAAGGACAAGTTTGGACGGCTCACACTTTCAGATTTCAAGATCTACATAACCCTACAAAAAGACACAGTAATGACGACAGTGTGGTACTGCTACAGGAACAGGCATACAGACAGAATGATCAAGGGCTAGAACTGAGATTCCAGAAATAAACTCAACAATTCCAGTAGCACTGTAAACCCGAATGAGAAAGGTAAAAAAATAAAGTTTCTATAAGACTGCACCAAAAAGTGAAAAAGCAAACCAGACAGCAGAAGGTGGCTATAGTAAATATATTCAGCAAAGGACTCATATCCAGGACATACAATGAAAATCTTATGATCAGATAGATAAAGACTAACAACCCAACTTAAAAATTAAGCAAATAATGTAAACAGGCACTTCATGAAAGGAGATATCCAAATGGCCAACACACAGCTAAAAAGGCACACAAAGGCTTAATCATCAGAGAAATGCAAACTGAAGCCACAGTGAGATACCACTGCACACAGTTCAAAAGTACACTAATAGTACCAAGTGTTGGTGGGCTCGTTCTGCAAAGGAAAGCTCATATACTGCTAGTGGGGATATAATTTGTTCAACCGTCTGCACAACCATTAGGCAATATTCACTGAAGCTGAAGGTAAGCCTACCTTGTGACCTATCAATTCCAGTCTTAGACACGTACCCAACAGAGATGCCTACACATATCTGCCAAAAGATATGCTCATGGCACCATTATTCATGATAGCCCAAAACAGAAAAGAACTCAAGTGTCCATCTAAGGAGAATGAATGAATGAAGAAGACTGCATGAGAAATGTATACAGTGGCGCTCTAGACGGCAACGGGAAAGACAGAACTGCCACTGTAGACAACACAGAGGAATCTCACCGAGTATTAAGCAAAAGAAGCCAAGCTCAAAAGACTACATACTGTACGGTTCCAGTTACCCAGAATGTAATAAAACAGGCCCCATCAGTCTGTCATGAGGGAAGCTGGGACTGGTGGTAACCTCTGCAGGAGGTGATGTTTGGGAGGAGACACAGAGGGAGCGTACTGGGGGCTGGTAAGGCTCAACGTCTCTGTCTAGGTGGGGTGTGTTGCCTCTGCAGGAATTTCGCACGCGGCACACACGGTTCCCCTCGCATGTTCTACTTAATCTGTAAGGTTTGCCAGAAAAGCCCTGGAGAGGCCATCCAGACACTGCCAGGAGGAGGGTGAGCACAAAGAAGTGCAGGTGAGAGTGAGGCTGAGCAGAGCCCACAAGCGAAGTCAGAAGGCAAGACCAAGATTCGCCCCTCAGCAGCTTTGCCGGCAGGGATCCCAGGCCAGTCCCGCTGAGATAGAGCAGCTGCTTCCCTGAGGGTCAGAGAAAGACCATTTAGAAGACCTGACTCCGTCCACATGGAAAACCTTATCTCATTTGCCTCCTCCCCATGGCTTTGAACCATATCCAACTCCTTTCTTTCTGATAGCACGAAAGGAAGGAATGTGCATACACAGAATTGACTCAAAGTGTCTCTGAGGATGACCAGGGGAAAATACTAGACAGCTTTCAGAAGACAAGTGAGCCACACCGAAACTCCAGCACACGATTCTGTGGCTGCTTGGAATCACCACCTCTTCGGCAGGCAGCACTCCTAAGGAGCATAGCTGAGTGTGCACCCCGTGTCAGGCAGTGTTCCCCACACTTCGTATGGGCTCTTAACTTATGTAATCCCCCCAGTAAGCCTATGAAGCATAGTTACCATCATTATCCCCAATTTACAGATAAGAATATTGAGGTACAAAAGTAGGCATGTGGCCAAGCTTTCACCACTAACTGCGAGTGGAGCTGGGATCTGACTCTACCACCTCCTGATAACACAGGTGCACGCCACCTCTCCAGATGCCCGAGCTCAACTTCTGCACCACCGGCTTCATTTCTAGAGAAATGTTCCTCAGGGCTTGCAAGCCAGGGCATGTAACCCATGCACAGAGGACAAAATGTGAGTTGCAGAGAAAGATGTTGCAGTTCCCTCTGATTCCTCCTGGGGGCATCACATTGCTAATAAAGTGACTAACGTCATACTTTTTGAGGAAACGACCACAAACACAAAATTTCACCACCTATAAGTGATGCTATTTTCAAGCAGTGCACATTGGCTTTAAAAAGTTTTATTCGGTCCCAGCCACAAGTCCTGCTCTTTGTTCTATAAAACTGAATTACCACCAGCTTTAGAAGAGGGTTTTCAGGGAGAACTTCTTCAGGCAGACTGAAGAATCAGGTAAGAAGGCAGGTAGGAAGAATCACTTGTGTTGGGTCTCTCACCACTTCTCCAGGGGGTGCCCGTGGGACGGTGGCTCGCTGGTCAGTGACGCCAGCAGCACCTGAAGCAGCTCTGCCTCTGCCTCCAGAAGCAGCTCGTCATCATCACGTAGAACTGTCCCCCTAACTCGTCCTGTCAGGAAGCCCTCCTTCCTCTTTCTCCAGAGCATTCCAGAAACGGGCTGATGGGTGGGGGTTCAAGTGAGCATTCCTTGCTTCTAAAGGCTGGAATGTGGGAACACAGATGTAAAGTGGCCCAGGGATCCCACCCACAATCACCAGACCCGGAACTGTTCCAAGCTGGGATAGTCTGCATTCGGGGATAGCTGCTTCTTTTCCAAAAGAGACCTCTCTTTATCATTTATGGGGATTTCTAAGAGACCAGCTTTCAACAGTGGTAAAGAAGTGAAAGCACAGTTTGGAACACGTTCGAGATCGGCTTCGTTGTGGTTGGTAATCCTGTTAGTTTCTAGCGCACCATCTATTAATGCCACTCCCAAGTCACCCACAGTCACCCTTAATTTGCAACTAATGGAAACGCCCTCAAAATGCATGGCCGCAAGGGAATTGCTGCTTTTTATGCCAAGCTGAAAGTCCTCAATGGCACTGGGACAGTAAGGAAATAAAAAGGGATAAAATGATTGCTGAGCGTGTGGGGCTGGTGATGTTATGCCTGTCGTGGACACTGTCATCTCAAGGATCGCCTTCCCAGTGAAGGGTAGATGGGTCTCCGCTGTCGGTGCACATTCATAGTCCTCTCCAGATCGTGTCTACGAAATTTCACATCTCAACCATTGCAATACAGAGTTCTGTGTAAGTGAAAAACGCTGTCCGAAACAATGCAAGACATAAAACCAGTGTTCTGATTTCTAATACACGGCTCTATCAATCCTGGTACTTCATCCTGATGCACACATACTGCTACAGAGTTTCCAAGCCCCTAATCTAGTTAGAGCCTGATGCCTGCGTCCCACACTGGGAACGTTCTAGCTACCCTGACTTCTGAGCCATGAAAAGGAAGGCAGATCACATTCTCATCTTTGCAAGTTACTGTCCACACCCAAGACATACATCCAGTTCTCTGAGCAACGGTGGAAACATAACCCGGAGAGTTAGGTATCTGCTTGGACTGCCTGCCCTCAGACAGTGTCACTGAAGGCCCTGCCTTAGAAGCAGGGGAGTGGGTGGTGGGAGCTCTGCGCAAGCTGACCAGCAGCCCAGGGAGCAGAGAGACTGCCTGAGCCTATTCTCAGCTTCACTGCTCACAGCTGGGTGACTTCAAAGGTTGCTCAGCCTTTCTGAACCTCCTTTTTCTCACCTATAAACCTGGCTAGTTAGATCAACTGACTGGGTTGTTGTGTGATTTAAATAAATTAGCATAATGAGCCTCTCTCGGTGACTAGCACAGACACCAGTCTTACATGTTGGGGAGATATGGCCAGAACCTGCCCCAGGGATGCTTCTATTAACAACCCTGCACCGGCTCAACCCTTACCCTGCACTCCCACCTGCACTCCCACAGTCTCCAAAAAGGGAAACCACAGTTCTGGTACTTATTTTTGTTCAAAAATGATGTTTCAGTGATTCTTTGTCAGTAAAGGTGCAGCTAACTCTTAAGCTTCAGGAAAAGAAAATAAGGCCCAGAACATGCACAGATGTGCTCTGTGCTCACCCTTGGCAACAGCCCCAGACCACTCTGCTTTATTTTGGGAGCACCCAGGGTGCAAGGGTGCCACTTCATGGCATCTGCTGTTTCTTCCTAAGTAGACACTGGCTGTCAGCCACGGACCTCCCATTTGTCACCAGCTGTCTCTCTGAACTGCCATCAACCTTTTGATTCTATTTTGCCCCAACTTTTGGGGAGTAAAAGTTCCATTCTTTTTTTTTTTTTTTTTAAGAAAGGAAAGCGAAGTCAGTCAACCTAAGAGAATGGTTTTGAGTTTTTTCCCTAAATCTGATCAATATATGCTACAAAATATATAAGGTTGTTAGAGGTTTCTACCAGAAGAGGAAAAAAAAAAAAAATCTAAGGATGCAACTCGCATGATTCTTAAAGGAGTGTTCCAAGCCCCTCACCTGCCTATGGTCTTCAGTTGGTGAAGAGGTCTACAAATATTATTAAAGACAAAATTCTTTTTTTAAGAAAAAGACACCTGAGCTTTTTCCCTCTTTCTATTAATGCTTATCTACAGTGCTGTGGATAAATCACTCTCCCCAGAGTTGCTCTGGGACTTTATTATTTTATTAGTTTTTTTTGTTTGTTTGAACGATTTTATTTATTTGAGAGAGAGACAAACAGATAGTGACAGAGATAGCGAGAAAGAGCACAAGCCTGGAGGAGAGGGAGAAGCAGGCTCCTGCTGAGCAGGGAGCCCAATATGGGGCTCAATCCCAGGACCCTGGGATCATGACCTGAGCCAAAAGCAGACGCTTAACCAACTGAGCCACCCAGGCGCCCCTATTTTATTAATTTTTTTAAGCTGCTACCAACCACACAGCGATGTGCTTCTGGGGTTACCACCGCCCCAGCACTGGGCTCAGGCCCTCCCCAGTGCAGAGACGTAAGGGCCTCCCGACTCCAGGAAGGCACTCAGATTTCCACATGGTGTAGGCCAGCTCTGACCCAGACCTTCATAGAGAGCCTGCAAGGACAACCATTTCTGGTTGGATTCGTGTTTATTATTGGCAAGCAGGTGGATAATGTCAGGGGACAGGGGTGGGGTACCACGTTAGGAAAACACGAGATGGGGAAGTAAGCCACTCAAGAGGCAAAATTAGGAAGGACAACGTCTTATTTGTGCAACCATCTGCGCATTTAGCCTACCTTCTAGTCGAGGTGACACAATACTGCCATCTACTAAAAAGGCAAGGAAATGTATGCATGAGTCCCTGCTCCTTGCCTGCCACCTCAGTCTCCCCAGAGAAGGACAACACATACAAGCAGTTTGCCCTTTGTTTTCTGAGTAAGGGTTAATAAAAGTAATGACTGAAAATTTCTCTGCCAAATCCGCAAAACACAATCTCAGCCCTGAGACCAAATGGTTTCAATTCCCTGCTCCTTCTCCTCCCTCCTGCCTTCAAGATAATTCTGGCAGCCAAGCCATGCAGAGAGCAGGTTAGCAATCTTTAGGGCTCAGTCCTCCCACGGCCAACAGACAAACCTGCTCTGTTTTTCTCGGGATAACCTTGCTGTGGTTCTCATTTCTGTTCTGTGTCACCTTCTTTGAATGTTTCTTTATTTTATTATCAGCTACAGGGCAAAGGTCTAAATGGTTTCTTCTCGAAGGGCTGTCAGTATGGCTCCCAAGTTACTATGGGACCATCCATTATTCCTGGGCAGACAATGACCAGGATGCCCATGGCCAGCCCTGAGCCAGGCAGGGGAGGCAGTGTGCCTCTTATCCTAAAGATTGGGGGTCTCTCTGTCTCGTGCTCCCTTTCTTTTTTTTAAAGCTTTCCATATGTCTTATACCGTATCAAGCCTGACCTTTCCATTGGGGCATCCCTACATCAGTCTTCAGTTGTTAATGAAGCCGACCCCCCTCTAACTCTTCCTTAGCTTGCTCTCTCTCTTTCAGTGGACTGAGGCACAACTGGATTCCAACCCAGCTCCCCAGTGACCAGCTGAGAGACCCTGAAAAAGTCGCTCAGTCTCTGAGGCTCACTTTCCTCATCTGGCAAACAAGCATAATTTAAAGGTGTTAATTCTTTGAGTTGTTGCCAGGGAGAAATGAGACAGGGTGTGAAAAGTGCTGACACAGGCCTGGCATGTAGTAAATGCTCAGTAAACAGTGTCAGTGGTTGGAAGGGGGGGGGAATCATCCATTTCATGGAGGAGAAAACTGGAAAACAAAAGAATACACGCCCTCTGGTTGAACCCTCTCAGCTTACAATGAGGAACCAGAGCCCAGAAATCAGACATTTGTTTTTCAAGGGCATGCCCAGGTGCGGCGGGGGTTAGGGGCCACACCTCCTTACACCCTTACTCTCTCTACTGACCAGGCTGTGCAAAGGCTCCTTTGCCAAAGGTCTCAGCAGTGACGCTGTCCAGGTGAGGATGAAGTAGAGAAAACCTGGTGTGACCTGACACACACTCTATGTCCAAGAGATGCTTCTGATCACAACTACAATTCAACTTCCTAAGAATGAAATATGGCAAAGTATTTTCAGAGCTCATGTCTCTTACTGAGAAATAGTGAATGTAATCAAGACAATTATAATAACTTAAGAAAGGCCATCAAGGTCAAGCCCATGGGCTATTGAGACGAGGGTATATCACTCACAGTGCTGGATGTGAAGTATTTACAGAAGGACCAAACGCTTATGGAGACAACTCTTAAAGTGCCCTTGCTTCCTTAATTGGCAGTGAAGCTGTCTTAGTGCTAATGATCATCCTCATCGATCTCCAAACTATTTAGATTTTTAACCAAGACCTTCTCTCAAGACAACAAATTCCAAATGTTGACCAAGTTATTTGTCCTAACTATACTCTTTTAGACCTTTCAGGACTGCGGTGGAGATGCATCAACAAGATGGTGTTGGCATCATCCGTACCCTATACCCTCACTGCCACCACCCTGAATCCTGCCGTTTCTTGAGCTCCTACAGTGCCGGGGAATATATAAAGCCCTCACCGGTCTTATCTATCAAATTTGGATAACAACCCTCACAGTCAGGTTCTGTCACCATCCTCACCTTGCCAATAAAGACTGCCAGGTTCAGGGGACACCTGGGTGGCTCAGTCGTTAAGCGTCTGCCTTCAGCTCAGGTCAGGATCCCGGGCTCCTGGGATCGAGCCCCGCATCAGGGCTCCCTGCTCCGCAGGAAGCCTGCTTCTCCCTCTCCCACTCCCCCTGCTTGTGTTCCCTCTCTCGCTGTGTCTCTCTCTGTCAAATAAATAAATAAAATCTTTTAAAAAGAGACAAGACAAGACTCTGAAAGGCTGGAGCCTTGCCTGGCACATGATTAGAGTTAGGACTCTTGGCCCCATCTCCCATCTCCAGGGAAGGGCTGGAGATTGAGTCCAATCTCGTGCTAATGATTTAATCAGGTGTGCCTACATAATGAAATTCTAGACAGAACCTGAAACGATGACGGGTCTCAAGGAGTTTCCTGGTTGGTGAACACAACGATGTACTGGGAGGGTGGTGCACCCTGATTCCCCTAGGACAGACACTTCTGCCCCTGCCACCACTGCCTTCTACCTCCCCACCTCCACCCCTAAACCTTGCTGCCCTATGCATCTCTTCATCTGGCTGACCACTTGTATCCTTTATGATAAAATGGTGATTGTAAGTATAGCACTTTGCTGGGCAATGCAATGTGAGTCATTCTAGCAAATTATGGAACCGTGGGAACCCCCAAACCGTAGCCAAGTCGGACAGGACTGTGAGCAGCCTGGTGAGCTGGGACTTGCGACTGGTGTCTGAAATGGTGGGCAGTCCCATGGAACTGAGCCCTTGAACTTGTAGGGTCTGCACTAATTCTGGGTAATGTCAGATTGAACTGTAGGACACTCAGTTGGTGTCAGAGAATTTGTTTTGGAATGGATGTGCCCTCCAGCCTTTCCAGGCCCTGGATGAAGTGTCCCCATCCCACATCTGAGCCTCTACTTCAGCAGTTTCTCTGATCATACACCTGTCTTTCCATGCAATAACAACCACCAACAACTTCACACCTTCTCCAGCTCGGATACTTCCTGGTTGTGTTCAACACGGTACCAGATGGTTAAGAGAGGGGCGTTAACTGGCTAATGTTAGTACTAAGGGGCAGACAATCTAACACAACTTTGAAAAGACCCATCATCAATAACATGATGGGCAGAACACATGTGAACCTCTGTTCAGCAGTATGGGCGCTGACCATCACTGCTAGCATCATTGTTCACAAATGTGTAATGGATTACCTTCAAGATGAGCACACATCGGTAATGGATTAGAGACCCAGGAAGCCTGCTCCCATTTTGAAACTTTAGTGCGCCCTGGACGCTTCCCTTCCTCTCTCACTGATGTCACCCACACGTTGTTGATGCACTCAGCAGGCCCCTTAAATCAAGTTTCCCTTTCTCTCCTAAAACTAGAGGCCAGTGATGGGGGATTTTGTGTTCTTTCCACAAATCTGTTAGGAAAACACACAGCTTTATTTAAGACCTTTTTTTTTCTTTTGAAACCCAGCATGAGATTCTCTATCTTGCTCTCCTAATTCAACACATAAAATTCCCCATGTCCCTAATGCTCCCTCCATCTCCCCAACAAACTGAACTGAAGGTTCCTCCAACAAAAATACTGCACTGCAAGGTTACATTTCCAAATGACTTTCACACACATAGTCCTTTCTGTTTTCTTTCCAGAGCAGAAAAGCTATTGTGATCTCCCTTATTAAATATGAGAACACTGAAACCTGCCTGGGCCGGGGTCATTTCCATGCATTTCCCCACTTGCTCCTTTCAGCAGCCTAGGAAACCAGTGCTCTCAGTGACCCAGTTTACAGATGAGGAAACTGAGGTTCAAAGGCACCAAAGAGATTACTTGGGACCACACAGCAAGTGAGCGGCCGAGCCAGGCTTCTTACCCCCAAGAGCACAAAGCCACCTCCATGCATTCTTGGGTGCCCATCTAGGGTGTAAGCTCAGAGGCAAGCCCCACCCTGCCTGGTTCCCTTGAGATAACACAACAGATCTTGACTCAGTGATGTGAGGAGACACCTACACGTCTGTGTCAGCTTCTTCCCTCCCCCGGCACCTTCCTACTAATATTCTCCCTTCTGAGGTCAATAGAGTCAAGGTCAATGGGCAGCAAGCCCATTATTCTACTCTCTCCTCAGACTCCTGAGCTCCTCATCCTGCATCTCAACTCTCTCTCCTGCCTTCTTGCTCCATTTCTTTTCCTGACTCTCTGATGCGAGGATCACTCCTTCCCTGCACCTCCCCATCCCTGAGGTCCAGCTCGTTCTTGCCCCTCTCCACTCAAGCCACATGCCCTGCCATCTCTTCAACCACCATCTCCAGGTGGAAACTTCAAGTCTCCAGGGGTCAGGCTGAGGCCTTCAATTTGTCATGTGTTTGGCCAAATCACTGGATGCATAGTATGAACCCAATAAATATTTGTTTGAGTCATAAACCCATAAACAGGAGTAACCAGTGGTTTAACGGAGTACGACACTAAAACCACTAAGAATAGCCAAATAAGAACTGTCACTATTCCAAGCAGGGTGCACACTGAACATGCTTTTACCTATTCAATCCTCACCAAAATGCTCAGGTAGATGCCATGATTATTCCCATTTTGCGATTGAGAGAAGCAAGTTTTAGAAAGGTCAGGTGATTTTCCCGAGATGACATAATTAGTAAATAGCACAGCATGACCCCAGCTGGAGGCCTGACTCAAACCCCTTGGCTCCTCTCCCCAGTAACTCAGTGTGGTCTTGGTCAGTCCCCGGCCCTGCCAGTCCTCAAGGTCCCCTCTATGAAAGAAGGGAATTGAAAGAGGTGATCTCCAAAATCATCACAACTCAAAAGTGCTGAGGGCCCCTGTGGGGACATGCACTCTGCCAAAGAAAATCACAGAGCAGGAGACGGTGCTCATTTGGGGAGGGTGGCTGAAGGAATGAAAGAGGGAAGATCAAACTTCTTTTCTTGGGGATAATAATTTCTAAGCCTCACTTTGTTTCATTTGTGAAAACCAGTATGTGGTTTTGGCCAGAGAAAACGTCTGAGAGCAACAGACCAGCTTTGAACCACAGACACAGTGGCTGGAAGGTACCCATAGTGTCCCACCTGGGCCCCAACTCCAGGCCATGGTGAGGCCTTGAACCACCAAGCTTCTGCTGCCCTCTGGCTTCCTTTCTGGAGCTCCTCCTGCCTTGTCTGGAGCTTCTTCCTTCCCTGACTTCCCGGCCAGCCTGTGGTTCCCAGGAGCCCTGGGGAGGACTCGGGGCCTCCCACCCAGCACCTGCTCCTCTTTCCCCTAGGTTTTGGTGCTGGAGAAGCCACAGCTACCTCCTGCAGCTCTGAAAGTGATGAGGTCCCAGACAGCCCATGGAAGGCAAAAGGTGGACCTAGGTTTGCATTTCTCTCCGGCAGAATGGAGACCAGGGTGTCCTAAGCCCATTGAAGCTACTGTAACGGAATACCACAGACTGGGTGGCTTAAGCAACAGAAATGCATTTCTCACAGTTCGGGAGCAGATCTGGTATCTGGTGAGAGTACTCTCCCTGGTTTGCAGATGGCTGTCTCCTTGCCATATCCTCACAAGCCAGAAAGAGAGCAAAATCATGTCTCTGTGTCTCTTCTTAAAAGGGCACTAATCCCATTCATGAGGGCTCCACCCTCATGACCTAATCATTTTCCACAGGCCGGACCTCCTCATACCATGGCATTGGGAGTTTAGGCTTCACTGCAGGCATTTGGAGAGGACACAAACATCCAGTCCATAGCGAGGGGCAATCAGGTGACCGTGAGGGTTTACAGCCCTGACACTCAGCTTCTGAGTCAACCCAGAATCTGCCAGAGAAGTTGGAACAGACAGGACAAACCAGGAACCTCTGCGGGCCTCAGCCCTGATGGAAGCGAACCACAGACCCTCCCAGGACCAGCAACGAGGACAGGGAGGCGGCAGGGAACTGCGGGCCAGCAGCCACCCCGGAAGGCCACCCGGGCCACATTTCATGTCTGGATTCATCCCCTAGGAAGCAAGGATTCTGGAGGCGGTACTCAGGACAAGGACACCTCCACAAATACTACTCACCAGGAGGGTAAGCAGGAACTGGCTTCTCAGGAGCACCCAAGGCTTTGAGCACAGCCTGGGCCATAGGCAGGGCTGGGGACGCCCATCTCCTCCTCCCGCCTCTGCGGCTGCGTCATCCTGGGGGGCGCGGGGGAAGGGTGTCCTCAAATGATTTGCTCCGAGAGTCATTACGAAGATTCAATGAAGGAATCCACCTACAGCGTTGCACATAGCTGTTCTCATCCTCACTATTACGACAGTTCAGAGGTTGAAGAAGAGCGAGCAAAGGCCAGTTGCCATTTGCAACGTCACAAATGCGCATGTTCGTGACTAACCAGCAGGGCGCGTGCGCACACTGAACTCACGCCAGACGCTCTCTCCCTCCGCTGGTCCTCGCTGGGCCTCACAACGTTCATCTTCACGCTTCCCATCGATGTCTGTGGTCGCTGCTCCTCGTGAAAGCCAAATGCACAGCGGGAGGGACCAGACGGAACACCACCGTCACTCCCCAGGGCCTGATGTGCAGGCAGGACATAATCCATCTCGTTCTTTCCATCAACGCCTTAAGGACTGAACTTGTGATCTTCCCTAACGAATGATGGCCAAACAGTACCTGGACCCGTGCCTCCTTCAAGACCATGTCTCCCATTCTTGCATGTTTTCTTAGGCTGTATTTCTCTGCTTACCGGAAGTGGGAACTCACCAGAAAAATATGCTTTACCTTTGGAGATGATTTGCCTCGAGGTCTGGATTTTTCAGTCTACTTTTTTTTTTTTTTAAAGATTTTATTTATTTGAGAGAGAGAGAGAGCAAGAGGGGGGAGTGGGAGAGGGAGAAGCAGACTCCCTGCTGAGCAGGGAGCCCGATGCGGGACTCGATCCCGGGACTCCAGGATCATGACCTGAGCCGAAGGCAGTCGCTTAACCAACTGAGCCACCCAGGCGCCCCTTTCAGTCTACTTTTTAAGTGAGAACCTGCCCTGGCCGTGTCCTCCTTTTTAAAGGCATCTGCCCAAATTTTGTCCCCAAAAGCTTGGCTCTTGGAAGAGCATAAGGAAAAATAGACTCAGAGTGAAGATTCTGGAAGAGAGAGGCCAGGGACTGACAAGGCTGTCCATAGCCCTTGGGGGGAGGCAGTTTGAAGCTGCAGACCCTTCCTCCGCTCCCTCCCCTGCCTCAACTGCAGAAGCTCTTCACTCATTTGCTTCATTCTCTGGGCTTTGAGTTTTGAGTAAGAATATTAAACACACACGGATACACACAAATCCTGAAATGCCCACACCCAACCCATTTCTCTAATTTTACAGGTAGTTAACAGGTGACTGGGGCAGGGGCGATTAGCATTGGTGACGAGTAAAATACAGGTGCCCCCAGCTCATGGCCTGTAGTCTGAACACAAATTGCTTTCTGCCTCTGGGGAAAAGGCCTTGAACATTCACTCTTCAAAACCTTGTCAGACCAGGGCTGCTCCTCGACAGATTCTTTAAGGTTTGCTGGTGGGAAAAATAGATCTTCACCAACCAAATCCTCTTTAGATATAGATACTCTGACATGTTTTCTGTTCCTTCACTTGGAGATGAGAAATCCTTCCACAAAGAAAGCCAACCAGATATCTGGAAGTCAGATACTATTCCCAAATGTGCTCATTTGACCTGCACAGTACTATAATTTTTTAAAAGTTGTAAGTGGTCAATTCACAACTGGTCTTAAAATCAGGCATTTTTGCACTTTAAAAATTCTGATTCTAGCTTTTGCAGAAAATTTGGCAACAATAGTCCTCATTTTCCTGTGGCAAAGACTAACTGGAGCTAAGTGGTTTTTTTTCCACTGAGATGGGCATGAGCTCTTCACTCCCCACAGCCCCTGGTTCCCTCTGCCTTACAGTTAGCCCTCGGAGGTGCTCACAACCACTACCTGCCTGCCTGTAGGCATGTGAGCTCATACCCCAGAAGCAGGCTTTGAAGCCTGGTTCTCTCCATTATATATCCCTCTCTTGCCTCTACTTCCCCATCCTCACCCTATACCCATCTAGCTGCTCCTCAGAGCAGAAAAAGAAAGAAAACTTCAGCTAGCATCAGGAATGTGAGGAATGCCAACCTGGCCTCACCGAGTTTCCATGTCTGACACAGCAGTGCAAGAAATAATTGTTGGGTAATAATGAAGGATTTGTCATCAGTGCCGAGCCTATTTGTAAGCCTCAGATCTGTTTCTGTGCTGGATTTTTAAAAAACGTATGTTTCATGTCTAATGGGAGTATATATTTTCCCCCCAGAAAGTAAAATTTCAAGGGAAGGAATTATCCAATAAGGCTCTCCAACACTTACTCTCCAAAAGAGAGACAACTCACGCCACTGACCCCAAAGATAAGATGTGCCAGAAGGGAGTGCCAAGAGAGAAACCCTCCCAGAAAAGCCTGCCTTGGCCTGGCATCAAGTGGAGTGATGGGGCAATGGGCTGCAGACTGGAAGAAAATTTTTGTCATCACACTGAGTCTGCAGGAAGACTTCCCAGCCTCCCCAGCTGTTCATCCTAAACTCAGATTAACCTAATCTCACCCAGAATATACCCTGGAAACAAAAGCAATGTTTGATCTTGCTGCCTTCTGGTTTTCTCGTCTCCTTTCACTTCCTCCAGCTGCCTTGTGTGATGCCAGCGGAAGACCATGGAGTCCTGTCCTCTCCCCACCACCACCCAAGGTGACCCTGCTCTCTCATGATAAACAAATCTCCTGTGTTTCTGTGTGCCATAATTTAAAATTGTTTTTAAATTCCAGAACTCTTCAGGTGGAATTTTGTGAGGAACCCTAATATGCAAGGCAAATAATGAGGGTGCCTGAGATGGACGCACAAGTGGAAGAGGATGAGCCCAGAGCCCCATGTGCTTAGTGCCCTTCATATCCCCAATTCTGCTCCACCCTTCAGGGGTTCATCAGAGTCTGAGGGCTTTGCAGGTGCAATTTGGAAAACTTTGCTATGAAGTCTTGTCCGCAAGTGGGGTGAGGGTGGTGACAGTGTTGTTAGTGGTGGTGGTACCATTGATGGCAGTGGTGATGGCAGTGGTGATGGAGGTGATGGTAGTGACAATGATGGCAAATGTGGCAGCTATGACAAATAGTGGTGGTGGTGGTGGAGGTGGTGATGGTGGCTGGAGTAGGGGTGATAATGCCGATGGTGGTGGTGGAGATAATGGTGGTGATGATGGTAATGGCGATGGGGATAGTGGAGATGATGATGATGGTGATGGTGATGGTTGTGGTGATGATGGTGGTGTTGATGGTAGTGGTGATGGTGATGGTGGTGATGATGGTGATGATGATGTTGGTGGTGATGATGGTGATGATGATGTTGGTGATGGTGGTGGTGGAGATGATGGTGGTGATAATGGTGGTGGTGGTGGTGATGGTGGTGATGGTGGTTGTGATGATAGTGATGATGGTGATGTTGGTGATGGTGGTGATGATGATGGTGGTGGTGATGGTGGTGATAATGGTGATGGTGCTGATGGTGGTTGTGATGATGGTGATGGTGGTGATGATGATGGTGATGGTGGTGGCAATGGTGGTGATGATGGTGTTGGTGGTGATGGTGGTGATGGTGGTGGTGATGATAATGAGGGTAATGATGGTGATGGTGGTGGTAGAGATGATGGTGGTGATAATGGTGATGGTGGTGATGGTAGTGATGGTGGTGATGGTAGTGGTGGAGATGATGGTGGTGATGTTGGTGATGGTGGTGATAGTGGTGGTGGAGATGATGGTGGTGATAATGATGATGGTGGTGGAGATGATGGTGGTGATAACAGTGATGGTGGTGGTGATGATGGTGATGTTGATGGTAGTGGTGATGGGTGGTGGTGGAGATGATTGGTGGTGGTGGTGGTCATGGTGGTGATGGTAGCAATAGTTATAGACAAGGTTGTACTGAAACAAAGGATTAATTGAAATGATATTAATTTTAGGCCCTATGGAAGGTAAACTCCTTTTTGAAAAGCATCATCTTCCAATTCTTTTGTATTTCTCACTGGTATACATGTAGAAAAGGCACATAGTAGGTATTCAATAAATGTAACTTAATGTGAGATTTTCATCTCTTAAAGGAAATAGCTGATCCAGAAAATTCTGTGTGGCTATCCCTAAGCCCAAAAAGACACATACTAAGAGAAAGGAATAATTTTTATGAAAAAAAAAAATGGATAAAGTATTTCAATATGAAGGAAAGCAGAGGAGTAGGGTATAAAGAAACCCCTTAAACTTAGATACCAGCTCTATCCAGGAAGAAAAAGGAAATAAGAAAGCCATTGTGTGTTGAGCCTTCACCGACTCGTAGCAACCTTGCAAGGTGTGGTGACTGGCATCGATGCAAAGAACCGAGGCCCTCGGTTCTGCAGCTGGTGACACCACAACCCATGGGCCTAAGGTGGACTCCAGCCAGTCTGGCTCACTCTACGATGCAGTTCTGAACGAAGGGTGGAAATTAGCCAGAGGAATCAAAGAATTCCATTTTATGGTCCTTTCTGAGCCATGTTACACACAGAGGCTAGTCTCAGGTGTGGTCCTGTTGCCACCATGCATGAATATACCTGACAAGGGTGGTTTTTCCTCCATGTTTGGAGACTTCATAGCCCAGCTTGATTTCTGCCTTATATCTCCACTCTGGATGGATGGTGGTTCAGAGGCCCAGCCTGTGGTTAGTTATGTTGCACTGAGAACCTGGTACCGCACAATAAAGAAACAAACTTGCAGGAATCGTGTGTGCAGAGCACATGACCAGGCCATGCGGGGGGAGAGTCACATGGGCCTATTTTCGAAGCTGCCAAAATCCAAATAAATATCTTGATTCTTTGCCTACGTCACCTCCAACCACCAGGTCCTGTATGTGCACATTCTGGGCCACATACTCCCAACCCATGAGGGTCCAGCTCTTCTCCACTATTTACTTGATTTTTGTGACTCTCTATTTTATACAGAAAAGAAAATGTCCAATATTTGATTTTCTGTTTAAGTTGATTTATCATGTGATAAGGGCAATACATACATACTGATGGTATTTTGGAAAATATTAAAAATTATTTTTAAAAATGTTTAAATCATGCCTAGACTTACTGACCATCAGTAGACAAGCACAGTGAACATTTTGGTGTTCCAGCTACTGCAGGGAAGTGTGTGAAAACATGGGGGAAGGCAATTTTTGGTTTTTAACAGAATCAATTTTGTATCTTTTGTTTAATTTTATTTTTTTTAAGATTTTATTTATTCACTGGAAAGAGAGAGAGCACAAGCAGAGGGGAGCAGCAGAGGGAGGGGGAGAAGAAGACTCCTTACTAAGCAAGGAGCCCAACGCAGGGCTTAATCCCAGGACCTGGAGATCATGGCCTGAGCCAAAGGCAGGTGCTCAACCATCTGAGCCACCCAGGCGCCCCTCTTGTGTTCAATTTAAAATTAAGTCACAAGCATTTTCTCAAACCATCAAATATAAAATAGCATTCCTTCATGTATTCTTTTCACAACTTTATTGGGCACCTATCAGGTGTCAGGTGCAGGCTGGGGTCACAGGGACGAATAGGCAGAAAGTCCTAACCTTACACATCTACGGGTAAAGGTTGACGGACTCTCACAACAGTGGGGAGGGTTAAGTCGAGAAACTGAGAACACAGAGAATTGAACACTAAGGGCTTTCATACACACAGGCAGAGGTCTCACCCATGCAGCTGCTGATTCACAGCCTGACCAGTCCAACCAGCAAGACTGTCCTTTTCTGTACTGTGTGTCCCAGGCTGAGGTGGCTTTGGAATGTTCCTCTTTAGGAATAACATTTCCTACAATACCATTAATTATTGATGATATTTAACAGCAACATAGATTTAGACATTAAATGACTATCAGGTCCTCACTATTTGCCACGCACTCAGGTACCATACAAGAGTGGCTGATACCAGGGTACACGGCTGGGCATCATCCCGGCCAGCCATAGCCTATAACAGGAGGTCCCCCTGGGTGCTCAGCCATCCTCACACCCGCCCCATGGTTCCTGCAATAGGGCAATCATAGCACCTGCCGGGCGATCCAGTTCATTCCCATCAAGCACTTAGACCAGGGCTTGCCTCACGGAGACCCCAACTGTTATTATGGGTGTGTCCTCCCAGGTCCTTGTCCCTCCTTCCCCTCCATCCTTGGAGCTGCCCTGAATGTCTTTTTTTAACAAGGTCTGCCTTCCCTGGGAATCTGGGATGGGTTCCACATAGCCTTAGCTTAAAGCTCACCTCTGCAGGAAAGGCCCCAGGGTCACACAAGAACATCAACAGCAAGTACATCCTAAGAGAGATGACAAATGCACTCAGAAGACTTCCAAGGCAGAAAAGGGTGGAGAATTTTTACTCTAAAGAGATGGGGGGGCACCTGGGTGGCTCAGTCGGCTCAGGTCATGATCCCAGAGTCCTGGGATCGAGCCCCACATTGGGCTCCCTGCTCAGCGGGAAGCCTGCTTCTCCCTCTCCCTCTCCTACTCCCCTCTGCTTGTGTTCCCTCTGTCACTATGTCTCTCTCTGTCAAATAAATAAAATAAAATCTTTAAAAAAAGAGAGAGAGAGAAGGGAAGATGAAGTGGCTTAAGAAAGCCCCAAATAAAACTGGTAAGAATGCAAATCCTGGGTAAGATTATATGAGATATTTTACCTTTTTCTTGATGCTTTGCTGATTTTCATAGTTTGAAAAGTGGGTATATATTGCTTATATCATCAGAACATGTAAACCTAAAAAAATAATAATAAATACCTATCAATTCAAAGTGAGTAAAGTAATTCTTGTGGCAGCAAGATTTCACCTATTTTTCATTCCTGACAATTTGATATAAAATAGAAACTGGAACCCTAGTTACCTATATAGAACCAGGTGCTTGCAAAATTTCATTGGTGCAGCAAATTAAGCAAGCCAGTTCAAGTTCACAAAAACATTTTCCATCTACTGGGGGTGCCCAGTGATGGAGCCCCAGCCATACGGGGGGGAAATGGTTTTGGCTGTGTAATCACAGCTAGAACAACCACATTCTGTTTTTTTAAAAAAAATATATACATCTTTTTCAATTCTAAATCACAAATGCAAATGTGAGAATGTCAGCCTGTCTGAATGTCAGCCCTTTTAAGAGTGAGGACGGGCCTCAGGAAAATTCACGGCGGTAGTTCTGCTCTGAAATGGAGACAAACAGAAACTGTGCCTTGGGCCTTAGTGGGTGGTTTGCCTGCTGCTCCCTCCCGCACTGCCCCTTTCACCCCCAAACCTAGTCCTTCGCTTTCCTTCTCCTAAGCAGTCAGGGCTCAGTGGACAATGCCCCAAAGTGTGTGTTTTCCCTTTACCTGATGATGCTGAGTTGGGGAGTGGACAGGGGAGGACCCGAAGCAGCAGCCTCGGGGGTGGAGGGACCAGGACACTGTTGCCTTGGAAATGGAGGCATCTCGTTTAAGTATCTGATAAGCCAAACACAGTGTGATTAATTTGCACTAACATGAGCTGATTTGTGAAATGCAAAGGGCTCATGTATTATTCATTCAAATAAGTAATTCACCGACTGGTTCTCACTGGTGAGGCACCTGGCGCGTGCAGACAGGCAGGCAGCCGCCCCGTGGCACCCACAGAAGACCCAGGAGCAGAGGGACAATTCCGGGCCCCGTCTGCCAGGCTCTGAAGCCGTCACCTTCTCACAGTGTCAAACGCAGCTGCAGAATGCAAACATGAAGGCAAGAAGAAATGCTGTAAACTTAATGACAACTCAATTACAAAGTGCAGGGAGGAGAAAACCACCTTTGGGGTGTCTGTTTTATTTTCTGCTAGATCCCCAGGCCCCTCACTGTTCCTGGTACAAGGTATCTGCTCAATAAATACTTGGCGAGTAAATGAATCAGTGAATAAAATTGCCTGCAGAAATAATTGATGCTTTATAAAATATATTAAAGCACCATTCAGTTAAAAGGCCAAGTGGCCACAGTTAGGAGGACACCAAGCTAAATGGACATGAGGATCAAAAACCATAGGCTCGCATCCTCATTTTAAAAATCACAGCGGAAAAAAAAAAAAATCACAGCGATGTGTTGAAATGAACCACCCCCCGCCCCCACCCCAGCATTCAGTAGTGATGCTGGATGCTGACAAGAGGCTTCTTGGTGACAGCGCCCCCTGGGACATGTCCTGTAATCCAGATGAGATGGGGTGGAAAGCCTTGCTCACACACCATAGTCTTGCACCTGGGACTGAATTTTTCAGGTAAGCAGGTGAAAAACATGAAGTATTCCTTTTTTAAAAAAGAGAGCGACAGGGATGCCTGGGTGGCTCAGTCGGTTAAGCGTCTGCCTTCGGCTCAGGTCATGATCCCAGGGTCCTGGGATGGAGCCCCGCATCGGGCTCCCTGCTCAGCGGGGAGCCTGCTTCTCCCTCTGCCCCTCCCCCTGCTTGTGCTCTCTTTCTCTCTGACAAAGAAACAAAATCTTTAAAAGAAATAAATAAAAATTTAAAAATTTAAATTAATTTTTAAAAAATTAGCACATGCTTTGTCAGAGAATGGAACTCGTCACATCAGGGGTAGAGGTGATGCGGGCATCTTCAAAGTGACAGGATGGGACACTGGAAGCTTCAGAGGAGAGCAGGACTGGGTAATGCAGGGCCTTCTTCAGGCCCTCGAGGTGGCAGGATTGTTCCCCTCCCGCTCCACCCCTGGGTATCTGTGCTGTAAGTGGCCAGGAAGCCCCCCAGGAAGCCTCCCAGCTCGGAGGCTTCTCACCAGAGACTGTCCGTGCTCACAGGCCGTTCAACGGAAGTGTTCGGCAGGCCACCTTGCATGCGGCAGGTCAGGGATCCGGGATCCTTCTGCCCGCACACAACCACTTGGGTCAAGAGGGAACCCGTACCTCATCCACTCCCATCTCACTGGTGAGAACTGGTCAAGGGGCCCTATCTAGAGGCAAGGGGGACCGGGGACATGGCCCCTAGCTGGGCAGCTGCTTGCCACCACAACTCTACTCAGTGGAAGAGGAGCGAGAAGCTCCTCAGCGAGGGAAGGAAGTCTTGGAGGATGAGAGCAGCCACGAGGCCAGGCTGGGCTGGGCTGGGCTGGGGTCAGAAACAGAACCAGGCTGCAGGGACCAGCATGGGTGGGCCAGCAGGGGGCTGCGGGTCATATCTTCCCCAGAAAACTTTCGGTGGAATTTTGTGGTTGCATAATGTTTTTGTACAACTGGCTCCTTTGGGGGGACCTGAAAAGGCACTGAGTTCTGTGTCTGGTCTTAGGTGGAGAAAAAGCACCAGAGCCAACCTACATTCCTCTGATACCACATATCCTGACTTCAGGATAGCCTGGTACCATGCATGCAAATTTTAATACTCTCATGTAGTTTTGCAATAGTGGTCCCCAAATTAGTATCCATCCACATTTTGCTCACGTGGAGTTTGAAACATAAATTTTAAGGAAGGTATGCTAGGTTGAATAGTGTCCCCCAATGAATTCATGTCCACATGAAGCCTCAGAATGTATCCTTTTGGAAAGAGGGCCCCTGCAGGCATAATAGTTCAGATGGGGTCATGCTGGGTTAGGGGGAGCCCGAAATCCAATAGGCCCAGTGTCCTTATAAGAAGACACAGAGGGAACACCATGTGAAGAGGGAGGCAGAGATCGGAGTGGTGCATCTGGGAGCCAAGGAACAGGGAGGACTGTTGGCAACCACCAGCAGCTGGAGGAGGCAAGGAAGGATCCTTCCCTAGAGCCTTCAGAGAGGGGATGGCCCTGTGGCCTCCCCAACTGGAAGAGAATCAACTTCTGGGATGAGAAGCCACCACAGGAAATGGATACAGGAGGGGATGGTCAGAGGGGAAGGTTAATAAAATGAGTGTTAGAAAGTAGAGTCATCCATAGCTCTCCATCGCCCATCCCCGCCTCTCTCCTCAGCTCCACGCATTTTTTTGCAACAGACTCTCTCTCCAGCTGGTCGTCCCTGGCACATCAAATACAGCAGGTCTGGAGCCTAAGGGATGCCTCTCGTCCAAACACGCTGCTCTGCTGTGCTTTCCTTATCTTCTCCCTTGTCTGCGGACCCTGGCTGCAAGCCCTGCCCTCAGGCCCGCCCCTTCTGTCCTCTGTACCCCAGCATCCAATCCACCTCCCAGTCCCTCACTCCTGCCTCCCAGGCTCCCTTCTCTGAAATGGGCCCCCTGCTCTCCTTTCTCTCAGCAATGCTTCTGCGCCTCACTGCAGATGGAACGTGGTATAGCTCAGCTCGGGTCCCATCACTCCCAGCTGAGGCAGGCATACCTGCTCACCCTTTCCCCAACTTTCCCCCCCACCTTCTGCCAAAAAGACGAGTCTAGATAGATCCCTCCAGTGACATACAATCAAGTACTTGACATGGATGACTGAAATTATCCCTTACAATCACCCTAAATTTAGGCGCAGTCGTTAACCTCCTTTGATAGGCAAAAGAACCGGGATTGTGGGAAGATGAACTTGCAGGTGGCAAAGAGGGGGCTGAAGGATTCCCCCAAAGAGAGCCAGTTCTTCAACTAGGAATTAAAGATGAAACATGGACTCTTCCAAAAATCAGCCATCTGGCCCCCCATTAAAACACCATAAATCATCTTGGTAATTGTGAAGGAGTAATAATAAAAAATGATATTGGGCTATTTGGAAACGGGGTTAAGCCTGCAGGTTTAGAAGATCATCCGTGCAAATCCCATCACTGAGACGTCTTTGGAGTCTTGAAAGTCTGCTATCAAGCAGGTCAGAGCTCCCTGCTGACTGCTGTGGGGAGCACAGGGGAATGGGATGTCCCTCTGAGGGGACTTTCTTGAGAACCCTCGTGCAAAATGCTACCCCCAACATGTCTGGGCAACAACACTATTGTACCCCTCTTATCTAAGTAACTGTCTATAGATAGAATGTTTGTGTTCCCTCAAAATTCATATGTTGAAGCTCCCAACTCCCAGAGTGGTAGTATTTGGAGGTGGGGTCTTTGGGAGGTAAACAGATTTGTGTAAGGTCATGAGAGTGGTGCCCTCATGACGTGGATAGAGCCATTATAAAAAGAGAAAGCAAATTTTACATACAAACTTAGCTTTAAGGTAGAAAAACGATGCCTTTCAGATTTCAAGCACCTGAATTGTGTGACCATTCTGACCCATAAAGTTAGTGTAAAGAAGTGAACACTACTAGCCCGTGTGCTTAAGGTCCTAAACATCTCCTCTGGTGGCTGTATTAGTTTTCTAGTTCAGTATATCGAATTATCCCAAACTTAAGACTGAAAGCAACACTGATTTGTCAGCTTACAGTTTGGTAAGTGAGAAGTCCGTGGCTTCCATGGCTCAATCCTCTGCTCGGAGTGTGTGTTACAAGACTGAAATCAAAGTATCTGATGGCAGCATCTCTCTCCAGAGGCTCTAGGGAGATTCTGTGGGCAAGCTCATTCAGGTTGTTGGGTAAATGAGTTACAGGACTAATGTCCATGTTTCTTTGCGGGCTGTCAGCCAGGGTTGCTTCCGGCTCCTACAGCCCCCTCCACCTTCAAAACCAGCAAAGGAGAATCTCCCTCCCACCGAGTCCCTCCTGCACTTCAAATCTCTCCCTGATTAGTCCAGGCTCACCCACAATAATCTCTTCTCCTTAAAGTCAACTAACTGGGGACCTTAATTACATCTGCAAAATCTTTTCACAGCAGCACCTAGATTAGTGTGGGATTGAATAAGTGGAACAGAGTGTGTGCATGGGGGCAGGGATCTCGGGAGCCCTCTTGGAATTCCACCTACCACAATGGCTTGACCTTGGCTCATCAGCCTCATGCTCTTCTTTATTCAAAAAGAGCAGGAAAAGGTCCTTTATTTCTAATTATTTCAATATGCCAGAAAATGAAACTTATTTTGGAGCTGACAATCTATTCTGTGGCCAAACTGGCGATATTTCAGAGACCTAAATAAAAACCAGCCTATTCTGAAGCCTGTTTGTGCAGGGCCCAGCATTAAAGCCTCTTACCAGCTATTAATATCACCGGAATAAGGGACAGCTCAGGCACTGCAAGCCACCATGTGACACCCCAGGGGCAAGCAGGGGCCTGCACCAGAGGGCCCGGCTGTCCACTCACCAGCACTCACTGCTCTTAGAAGGAGCTCTGGTTACCTAAACTTCACCCCTCAAAGTGTGACCCTGACCAGCAGCATCGGCACCATCTAAGAGCTTGGAGGAAATGCAGAGTCTCAGGCCCCACCCCAGGCCTCTGAACCAGACTCTGCCTTTCAACAAGATTCTAGATAATTCATGTGCACATCAGAGCTGAGGAGCATGGTGGAAGCCACTCGCCCCAGCTACTCATTCTGCTCCGTCGAATGCACCCAACATGCCACTCCTGCCCCGCACAACCCCACCTGCTCCCTGCCCAGGCTGAGCCCCGATAATGGATTAGATCCATGTCACAGCTATCCATGGGAGAGGAGTCTCCTAACTCGGGCAATGATTGCCTGAAGTCGCTCCCATTTCCTGGGGTGCAGGGCTGAAGCTGGTGAGTGACGGGAGGGGATGCGGGCTGGCCCAGTCTGAGCTGCTCTCAGACCTGCAGGCCTTCTCTGGGACACAGGGTAGCCAGGGCTGCCTGCACAGGGTCAAGGTAAAGTGTGGAACCGGTGCCCAGTGAAGGGCAGGGAGGGAGTGGGAGAGTAAGACAGGCCAGCCTCCTACTGCATGACTGACAGCAGCTTTCCGAGTCACCTGCCAGGCACGTCTTCTGCCCCAAGTAAGTATAGACCCGCTGTGTGGCCAGAGAGCCGGGCGCTCCAGAAAGCAGGCTTCTGCCGCCAAACCCTGGGCCCTTTCCTAATCATGACTTCACAGCTCTCTGCCTCGGGGGCCACAGGTCAGTGGCTAGGAGACAGGACACCTATACTCTGGCAACACCGGGGCTCCAAGCCCGACTCCCCACGTTTTCGCCATGTCACAGTTTTGGCAAGGTGCTTCATCTCTGAGTAACATTTTCCTGGGGCAGCCAATCCTCCTGGTCTGACTTTCCCTGCCAGATACCCCATAGTTCCCCGGGGCCAGGAGGCTCTTTATTTTCAAACTGCAGCCCCAACCTCGGGTGCTCCCTGGGGTCACTCAGGGCCCTGAGCTCCGATGTGGCCCACCTCTGTGTCGGAGGAGAGAGCGCTCCGGAGGGTCTCACACCCATACCTCAGATAACGGTGCCACTGGGGCTCACAGCCCCCCAGTCAGAGGCGGTCACATGCCCCACCCAGCCAGGGGACAGGAAGTGCCAGGCTGCCCACCAGAAACTGGAAAGCTGCAGCCGTCCAGCGAGATGGGAAGGAGAGTATGGGGGTGGTCTAAAGCCCCCCCAAGTCCCCTTTGGGCCACCTCTGTCTTCCATGTGTTCTGAGAGGGCAGCACACGATTCAGGAGCCCCAGAGCCCCTTCTGCAATGGCAGGGTTTCTGACAGACAGTGAGGGTGCAGGAGGGCCCTCAGCCCTCAGCCTGAGCACTGACCTGTTCTCCCTACTTGCTGGGCTCGATGACCCAGGGCCTGCTTCATGGAGGGGCTTGCGTTGGCCCTCGGGTTTCTTATTCTCTCATGCAGCAGGAAAATGAGGCTCCCCTGACAGAACTCAGCTCTGCAATGTGGGGGAGGCCTGTGGCTGGGTGAGGGGTTTCTCTGGGACAAGAGATCCCAGAACCTGGGTCTTTGGGGGTATCATCGTCAGGACAACGCTGGCTCTGTAAGTTTCCAGAAAGCACGGCTCTCCTGCAGGCTTCGTAGCTGGGTGGCCTGCATTTCTGTCCTTGGTGCTTTTACTTACCAGCAAGGTGACTTCGAGCAAGGACTTTAAGAGCATCCCTCTCGTAGGACTGTAGTGAGGGATGAGGGAGAAGGGGGGAAAGAGTCAGAGGATTAAGAGTTTAGGGTCTAAAGGTGTGACGCCTGCTACCCAAACACTCCTCCCACAGACTCTTGCTGTCGATTTGGATGCAGTTTTGACCTAGAGCTTGCATCCCTCTCTTTCCAAACCTCAGGAGCTGCCCTCCGAAATCAGGAACTGCATGGCCCTGCATCAGGGGGCGTCCTGTGCACACGAAGGGCCTAGAACTCCCGGCCCAAGTGTGCCTAGCTATCACTATTAGGTGTGCTTCAAAAGCACAGCCGTGCCTGATGGACGCTCAGGGAGAATTTGGACCCTTTGAGTTCTTTTCCTGTGAACAACCAACTTTCCACTTGTCACCTAGTCTCCTCTCCAGGTATCACCAGGCCCAGCCCTTAACGCGGGGGCGCTAAACTTCTGTTATGCAAACAAATTTCCTGATAGGGAAGAGTCAGCTCCCCGGGGGGGCTGGATTCTAGACCTGGATGGCACAGAGTTTGGGAAGCTGCATGCTGAATGTCTCCCAGCTTTGCCCCCAACCCCTGCTGGGGACACAAGGGTTGGGTGGATATCCCAGCTTGGCCGAGGATGGGCTGCCCCGAGCCCCACGCACTCAGATCCCACCTATGGACCTCAAGGGGTCTCAAGATTCCCAGAACTGCTGTCCAGTGGAGGAGAAGGAGCCCTTTCTCACGCCGCACCATCTGCAGCCCTGGATGCCGCACCAGGAGCTCGCTGACAACACAGGGTAAGCCAAGGGTGCCCAAGGCAGAATTTTGCCTTTATCCATGTGGTGACCAGGGCTCGTAAAACATATGATAGTTCACCCCCCACCGTGTTTAAAAATTGGCAGCATTTATATAAGTGCTGGGGCTGAGAGCAGCTGAGCGGTGTAAGAAGAAAAACATCACCTGTCCAGGAAAACCATTGTAACATGTTGTGTTTCAAAGGAGCTAATTTTGGATGGGCCTCAGAAGTTTCTAGAGTTCTAGAATGGCCATGTGTGTTCTCAGAGGGAAAGAGAGAAGCCTCCCTTCACCCAACAGAGGCTGTGGCATCTCTAGCCCACTTTGTTATGTTTTCCAAAATGTCTCATTCGTGCAAGTGGGTTTTATCAAGGGGAGCAAGGCCTCCTTGGGGACACTCAGGAAATCAGTGGGGCTTTTTCTGTTGTCACCATGATGGGGGTGGACAGTGATAGCATTCATCAGATACAAATCAGGAATTCCAAGAGACTCCCTCATAACACAGAATCCCACCACATCCCACATGATTTTCAAACACCCTCCTTGACATCCGTGTAGGTGAAAATCTGTTCATTGTTACCTGAGCCTGAACCGAACAACATTGCGTATTTTTTCACACAGTTTCCAATAACACTGAGTCTCCCGGGAATCAACCACGGCATACATCAAGAGAAGACAGTCCTTTGATTTGTTTGAAGCTTTTCCAAGATCCAGTCTCCAGTCTGGACTATCAGGGCACAAACACCATTGTTGTCAGATGGACAGATGGACAGACAGATCTGACAGCAAACTCAGCCCAGGTAGGAAGCCCCATGCAGATGACCATGGAAGTGATTCCCTCCACTCCCCAGGAGAGAAAGCGCCTCTCTCTCCTGCCTGAGGCCTCCCTCTCCTGGGCTCTCTACAGCAGCTATGATGGGAGACAGGAGAAGCTGCTGGTAGTTTGGGTTCATCACAACATCTCAAATCATTTTTCAAACTCTTGGTCCAGCCCCTTAGACCCTTTGCCAAGTACTTTTCTGCTCAGTTTTCAAACCCTAGGGAAATGTTATCTGAATGTTTCCAATTTATTTATGCTCAGTTCATCAAAATGCCATTTTATAAGAGCTGTTTAACCTCTGAAAAGTCTGGGAAACTTGCCTCTGGTATATTTATATGTGAGAAGCAGGCTGGGTCCTTGCGTTAAGTGGGAGTACCCTGCTGGGCTGCCCCCAACTGCCCCCCACCCCTTGGACCACCTGGGCAGGCTTAGATGCAGACCAACCCCAGGCCATTTCAGGGCAAGAGATGAGGCTGGGTACCATCCAGGCCACCTCACCTCCACAAACAAGAGAGAACTGTTGGACCCCAGCAGGAGATTTGAGTTCCCAAATGCAAACATTTTAGTGAAGTTTCCTCCCCAGACAGCATTCCTTAAATGCGAATGAAGAGTCTCTGGAGTGCTGCAGATTGGAGCTGGGAGAGGGAGGGACACATTCTGAGCCTTCAATGTGAACAGAGTCTCATCTTCCTCTGCCGTTTCTTCCTGACTGGCTGAGGTTTAAATGGGATAGTGTCTCCAGTGTCCAGAGCCCTGCGAGATCCAGGATCCCCTTCAAAAGAGGCCAGGAAGTGTCTGGTGGGGTTGCCCTCCTCCCGACCTCCAGCTCACTCCACAGCACAGCCTGGAGTCTGCAAGATCTGCTGGAGTGTCCCCTCTCCCTACCACGTATCCACTCCTCTCATCAGCAACCCTCCAAGTATAAGGATGGGGGGATAGCTTCTACACCCCAACTCACTTCTCCACTTTCCCCACCATGGTTCAGTTCAAGCCTCTCCTGCTTGGGGCGGGGGGAGCACCAGAAATCAGAAAAATCAGAAATCACTAAAATTAAAAACAAAAGATCAATGGAGACAAAGAATGGAACAAAAAACTGGTTCTTTGAAAAAAAATCAATAAAATTCACAAACCTCTAGCAAGACTCACAAAGAAAAAAAAGAGAGACGGAAGACACAAGTTACCAATATCACTCATGAAATGAGACAAAACTACAGATACAGCAGACATTACTTGAATAATAAGGAAATACTATGAGAAACATTAGGTGCATAAATTTGACAACTTAGGTGAAATAAACCAGTTCCTTGAAAATTACCAACTACCACAACTCAGGCAAGATGAAACAGATACTATGAGTAGCCCTATAACTAATAAATAAATTTAACTCTTAATTTAAAAACTCCACAAAAAGAAACCTCCAGGCCCAGATGACTTCACTGAAGGGAATTTCAACAAATGTTTTAAAAAATGTTAACACAAATTTTACACAATTTCTTCCAGAAAACAGAAAAGAAGGGAACACTTCCCAATTTATTTTATGAACCTAGTATTACCTGATATCAAATCAGACAAAGATAGTACAAAAAAAGAAAACTCCAGAGCAATATAGGTCACAGATATAGATGCTAAAATTCTTAACAAAATATTAATAAATAAGACTTAGCAGTATATAAAAGGAATACCACATGATCAAGTGGAGTTTATTTCAGAGATGCAAAGTTGGTTCAATACTTAAAAATCAATCAATGTAGTCCACCATCAACAAGTGTAAGAAAACAAATCACATGAATGTATGTTCACAAGAAAACTTATACACAAGCTTTTATTTTTGCTTTTTTATATATAGTACCCAAAACAAAATAATCAAGATGTCCTGCAGTGGGTGAATGGCTAAACAAACTGGTACAACCATAGTATGGATGGATCAGCCAGGGGTCTACAGATTCAGATATACGGAGAAAGAGTTTAAGGAAGTGGCCCATGTAATTATGGAAGCCAATGAGCCCAAAATTTGCAGAGCAGCCCGGCAGGCTGGAAACCCAGGGAACAGTAGAAGGTGCAGCTCAAACCCGAAGGCATTCTGCTGACAGAAGTCCCTCTTTCTTGGGAGAAGTCAGTCTTTTTTCTCTTAAGACCTTCAACTGATTGGATGAGGCCCACGGACACTATGGAAGATAATCCGCTTTACTCAAAGTCTGCTCATTTAAATGTTAATCTCACCCAAAAAAAACCTGAAACAAAACAAAACAAAAACCCTTCACAGAAATATCTAGAATACTATCTGACCAACTATCTGGGTCAATATCTTGACCTAGCCAAATTAACACATAAAATTAACCATCACAATGGAGTACTATTTGGCAATAAAAAGGAGCAGACTCGGCACACACAACAACTTGGAGGGGTTTCAGGGGAATTCTGCTGAGTAAAAAGTTGCAGTCTCAAATGGTCACATACTCTACGATTCCATTTACATAACTTTTCAAAATAACAAACATACAGATGTGGAAAACAGATTAGTGGTCGCTAGGGGTTAGGGATGGTGGGGAGGGAGGGCAGCATGACTTTAAGGGAAAGAACAAGGGGGACCTTTGTGGTGTTAGAGCAGGTCTGTGTCTCAGCTGGGTCGGCACTTTCAAGAATCTATACATGTAATACAATGGCATTAAACCACACACACACATAGTACCCAGGCCAGTTTCCTGGTTTTGGTAGCGGACTATAATTACACGAGATGTAACCGGTGGGGTGACCAGAGGGAGGGTACACAGGAAGCCTCTGCACTGTCTTTGCAACTTTCTCTGAATCTATAAAGATTCCAGAATAAAAATTTAAAGAAATAAAAGAACCAGAAGGATTTATAGCAAAGAGTTAATAAGCGACTCTTCAACAATAAACATGTTTTCCTCCTAAAATAACACACACTTTTTTCTTTTACTTGTTTTTTTTTTTTTACAAGAATGTCCAAAACTTTTCCCTCAGAAGGAATTAGACCAGTATCAATTAATGCATTGATGCCTGTTAATAACCGCTGGAGAAAGAGGCCAGGGGAACTTGCCTGAGAAGCAAGTGTGAGGATGCCCTCTGCCTAGATAGCACTGAGGTGGCCGAACCCCTGGGTTGTCGGAGTTGTCAGGCCCCTGACGGAAAACCTGAACCCCCCATCCGCCTCTCATTCTCTCCTTGGGTAATCCTGGGATTGCAGGGATGGTAACGGTGGGCCCATGGCACATGGAAACCACTAGGGCACCAAAATCTGTTCTTTTCCATCTCCTCACCTTCTTAAGGCAAACTGATTTCCTTTCTTTTTATATCTATCCAAACCAACAGCTGAAAAGGAATAAACACCACTGTCTACAAAGGCCACACAAATCTGTGTTAATAGATTCCATTCATATGTATATATTAAGCCCATGGAGATGAACAGCCCTTCCCAAAGCAAGCTATTTATAGCTATCAGAGTGGACAATTGAAAATTAGGGGTGCAAGTTACTTCTGAAGCCTGTAGATGTGTTTAAACTGACCCTTTAGTCATGGGACTAGATTGCTTTCAAGCTGCCTTTCAGAGAGTAGTCTAAAATAAAAATAAGAACCATGCAGGGGTCCCTGGGTGGCTCTGTCATTCAGGCGTCCGACGCAGGTCATGATCTCAGGGGTGAGATCAACCCCCGGGTCGGGCTCTGTGCTATGCATGGAGCCTTCTTAAGATTTTCTTTCTCCTTCTCCCTCTGCCCCTCCCCCCAACTCGTGTGTGTGCTCTCTCTTTCTAAAAAAAAGAAAGAACCATGCAGACAGGACTTTAGGAGCACCTAAAGGAACTGCCAAAAAAAGGGTAGCAACTGATGGCCTCTAGTCAAAGGGATAGGACAGGGCGCCTGGGTGGCTCAGTTGGTTAAGTGACTGCCTTTGGCTCAGGTCAGCCCCACATCAGGCTCCCAGCTCAGCTGGGAGCCTGCTTTTCCCTCTGACCCTCTCCCCTCTCATGCTCTCTCTCTCTCTCTCAAATAAATAAATAAAATCTTTAAAAACAAACAAACAAAGGGGTAGGACAGATGTGAGATAACACAACAGGGCAGGCTCATGGAGAAACAGCCCACAGTGGTGAACCTTGTCTACAGTGATGAACTTGGTCTACAGTGATGAACTTGGCCTACAGTGATGAACATTGTCTACAGTGATAAAACTTGTCTATGGTGCTAAGCTTGGTCTATAGTGATGAATTTTTTCTACCGTGTTAGCCTAATCTCTTTCCCACCAGCCTTGCCTCCTTCTTGCCCTTCAAGATCCTCCCCACACTCTAACCCTGTCAGGCCTTAGCTGACCTTCCAGGGCTCTGTATCTTCTGTTGGGGCTTCTTCCCCATCCCCCAGCCCCTTCCTGGGAAATGAGTAAGCAGGGTTTGGCTGGCTCTGCCTCCTGCCCATGTTATTACAGCTGATTCACCAGATACAGTTGGTACACAGTTTGGAGTATTGATGCAATTCACTTCACATTAGATCATATTTCCCTGTGTCATTAAATATTCTTGAAAAACATGATTTTTTTCATGGCTAACATTGCCAGCACCATCTGCTTACTTGATGTTGGCACTGAAGCTGGCAGATCTCAGCATCCCCCTGGTCTTGGATCCATCCAGTGGAGAACATACACCCAAGTGTGGCCATTTCCTGGCATTCACACACTATACACTAGGCCCCCCTGCAAAGCTACTGCTTTGAATCTAGGCATTTAAATATCAAAACATGATAGCCACAAAAAATTTTTTAAAAAGCCCTATAATAAGCCACCTGGCCTTTAGCCCAAATTTACTTGCCCCTGAGATATTTCCATTCACTTCAGTTCAGATAATGGAGAAACGAACTTTTTTTTTTTTTTTTAAGATTTTATTTATTTATTTGACAGAGAGAGACACAGCGAGAGAGGGAACACAAGCAGGGGGAGTGGGAGAGGGAGAAGCAGGCTTCCCACCGTGCAGGGAGCCCGATGCGGGGCTCAATCCCAGGACTCTGGGATCATGACCTGAGCCGAAGGCAGATGCTTAATGACTGAGCCACCCAGGCGCCCCGGAGGAATGAACTTTCTTTCCTACACGAGCAGGGATAGACATCTAGCACGCAGGCCCAAGAAGATAGTATTAAAAGGATCCTTGGATCATAGGATTTTTTTTTTAATAATTATGTTTATCGCACATACGATGTGTTTTTGTACCAGATGCCCAAAACAACATAATAAAAAAAGTCCTTAAAATATATTTAGAATAAGGCAGTTTTCTATCCATTTGAATAGATATTCAACTGATTAATATTAAAATTATTATCACAAAATTCCTTGCCTCTTAGGAATTACTAGTAAGAGTTAGGGTCAACTTTTTAAATCCTCACAGCAGTAATCATATAGAAATCTTTATGGATGGGCACCTGGGTGGCTCAGTCGGTTAAGCGTCTGCCTTCAATTCAGATCATGATCCCAGGTCCTGGGATCGAGCCCCACATCAGGCTCCCTGCTCAGCGAGGAGTCTGCTTTTCTATTTCCCTCTGCCTCTGCCCCTGGCTCATTCTCAATCTCTTTCTCTCTCTCACTAATAAATAAATAAAATCTTAAAAAGAAAATTAAAAAAAAAAGAAAATTAGAAAAAAAGAAAGAAACTTCACAGATTCCATCTTCTGTCTAAAGAAGAGAAAGGACACAGCACTCCTGTATGGGCAGGCCCCTTATTAAAGATTCTGAGAAAGTCATGCAATGATCACAGCCTCATTCGCTGCACATGTTCTGGCCCCCACACACTGCACAAAACACCTTTATGGAAAACTATCACTACACTTTATGACATATTTTTGGCCCAAAATGGCAAGGGGAGGGATGCTTTGTTGCAAAATGCAAGAGCTCAGATTTAAGAGTCCACAGTGGACATTACCAGCAAACAATGTTCCAAAGCAAGGGTCCCTGAGTCCCCTGGTCACACATGGGTGTTTCCCAGTCAACTACATGAGAAACCCACCACCCTTTCCATTACTGGCTGCTCCTCAGAGTTTTCCTGCCCAGTTTTGCTCTTCTCAACCTTGTGCCTGCTGGTAGAACAAGACAGACAAAATAGGAAACTTGTACATTTTCCTTCTCACTGATTGTTCTGTGGCAGATTGTGTTTCCAAAGGTGGCCACAAGAATATCTCCCACCCCACGTGCCTTTCCAAAACATTGCATTCCTCCATCAGGAGGCAGGATCTAATTCCTTTCTTCTTGATCTGGGCAGGCTTAGGACTTGCTTTCAACCAAAAGCATGCAGCAAAAGGGTAACACCTGGTTTCCAAAGCTAGGGCATAAAAGGTGATGCAGTTTCCACCCTGCAGCTAGAAACCTGAGGCCCATGTAAGAAGTCTGACCCCTGGGAGGCCACCATGCTGAAAGGCCAGGCCATACCTAGGTGTTCCAGATGATGGTGCCAGAGATAAGGTCCCCGTTGATAACTGGCATCAACCACCACAATTACAAACAGGTCTTCAGATGATTCCAGGCCTCAGCCCCCATCACCACCAGCCTTTGTGTCTCCCCAGCTGAGGCCCCAGACACCAGGGAACAGAGACTGGTCCATGAGGCCAATGCAGATTGTAAGGTGTTACTACAACAAGGACATGGAGGCAAACTTGTTAATGAATGTGGTCGCTCCTAATAGTATTTGTGACTAATCAATGTTCAAGAAAACCTGAATTTCCCTGAAATCTTACAGCCTGTGCATAAAAAAAAAAAAAACTTGATGAAAATAAGGATGATATGGCCTGAAACTTGCAAAGTTCACAGCTCTGTGAAAAAGCTGGATTGGAGAACTTGGTTGGTCCCAGAAGGCAAGCTGGGGGCTCCCAGCATCACATTCAAGTCTAGGCCTTGGAACTTCCAGAGGAAGTCTGGGTCTGCTAAGTACTATTTGGAAGATTATGCCAGGCGCATAGGTCCAGCAGATGGCAGGACAGAAAT
This sequence comes from Halichoerus grypus, assembly GCF_964656455.1. NCBI lineage: Eukaryota > Metazoa > Chordata > Mammalia > Carnivora > Phocidae > Halichoerus > Halichoerus grypus. Next base: position 35,915,015 of record NC_135721.1, read on the forward strand.
GGGCTGTCAAAAAGACTGGTTCTACCCCAGATGTGCTTCCCATCTGGAAAGAAAACAGAGAAGAGCCCTGGCCCTTCCTCCCAATTGGTGGGACTCATGGTGATGTGTATGCGGGGTGCAAAAGAGAGAACACTAATGAAACAACATGGTGGCCACATTCCCTTGTAAATGTGGCCCAGGCTCTCACCAGTCTCCCCAGTCAGACGAGACACGGCTTCTCCCTGGGGGCAGGTCAGCAAGCTGAGTGGAGATAAAGTGTTTATCCCGACACTGCAGGGGTGTGGGGATCGGTCCACCGTTTTCTCCAAGACACTGTGCTGAAGTGTGAGCTCAAAGAGTAAGCTAGGCCGGCCTCAGGAAGGAAGGCCCAAATGACAACGCCTCCCACATGTTTGCAACTCTCAGCTGCTCAGAGATGGGGTGCTCAGCCTGTGCTGGGAGGGTCTGCCCTGGGCTCACTCTGTCCTTTCTCTCTCCTGAAGGAAGTGTTCTCTGGAAACAGGCTCAGCCTGGCTGTCTCTCCCCTGGCCACACGCTGCTTGGCACAAAGTGAGAAGTTGTTCCGGGGGAGTGTTGACTCTAGAGCAGGGAGAGATTGTGGCCATTGGCGGGCTGGGAGAGGAGAGGCCATGCACTGCCCAGCACAGGGAGGAGAGGGACGAGGGAACACATGGAGCAGAGCTCACCCCAAACACGCCTTGGTTTCTTTGGATGCCAATAAGACAGAGTAGGAGGAGGCATCAGGGGCTTGGGGCGGGGGGTCTCCCCTCCTCCTGGTCCCTCTTTTGGGCACCAACCTTCCAAGCTTTGTGTCCAGACCTGACCTTAGATGGGAAGATCAGACCAGGCAGGTAAGCAGCAAGCACTTGGCATGATTCTGTTCCTAGAGCCACTGCCAGATAGACAAAAACGAGGGATCCGATTTTTACAGTAAGAGGATTAACACTTCTCTTCTGCTGGCAGTCTCTGAGGACCACTGCCCCACCCCCATTTCTCTAAGAACTCCTTCAGCCTCCGGGGAGCAGGACGGCAGCTCCTGTTCGGATACCTCGTCTCACCTGTTACCAGCAACAGCTACCTCCTTTTGATTCTGACACAGCTCCCCATAGACAGTAGGTGCTCAATCAGTGCTGGTCAAATCAAGGGAAACCTTCGGAATGGCTTGTATGGATTTTAAGACTCTTGCCCACCTCTGACCCCGGGCCACTAGCTCTCAGGGTTTTCATGGTGCCTGCCGGCATGACAGGTGTCTCTGGGGGGCCAGAAGGCTGAGCGGGACTGCCTCTGCCCTTGATGAGGGCAGGCAGCCGGCAGACGGTGACCAGCCAGCCGCACCCACACCCTCGGGAGGCAGGGGTGCTTCTGTGCCAGCAGACCTGAGCCCTTTGCACAGTGCGGGCGGAGGGGGGCAGCACGGACACAGTTACTCCCCGAACATGAGAACTGTAGAGACCAGAGGAAACTCAACTGCTACAAGGGCAGCTGCCCGCTGGGCCTCGTCCTGATGAAGCTCCACTTTCCCGGCAAGGATGTGCCAGAGAGAACATCCCTCTGTCCACAAGCCACTTGCCCCCTCATGTGCAACGGCTCGCTGCCCCCTCACTGATGAGGGTTCGGGTCGGCCGGGCTCAGCTCCGCTTCCCACGGGCAGCCCATCCCTCGGTGAGGATGGCCATGGGCCCCGGAGCCCCCGTCCCATGCGCTCACTCATTCACGGCAGCCCACGTGTCTACTTGCCGTTCTGCTGACGTGTCCCTCCAAGAACTACAAACAGGAAGAGGAAGATAAAAGATGGCCCTGAACGCGACCCATGACGCATTGACAGGTGTCCCACTCCACGCCATCTCTCACTTCGCAAAGAGAACAATCCGTCCGACTGATGAACTGACTGCTCTGCACCACGCACGGTGGAGGCCTGGCGACACGGCCGGGGAGGGGGCAGAGGTGACTTGTACTGCGGTTTCCCTGTTTCCTTGGCTGCACTGCAGGCACCTCCTGCCGCGCTGCCCCTGCCGGCTCCCTCCCTCGCAAGCGACTCCTGCGACGTTCATTTCTAATGACCCCAATGTCTGACTCAGCCCGCCACGCTGATCCATCCTGCCCGCGTCGGTGATGTGGCGAGGCAGCAAATCTCTGGAGCTCCCCTGCCATAGAAGGGCAAGTCCAGGCACCCCACGATTTCCAGGGGGCCGGCAGCCTTGGGGTCTGGCTTGGTGGCAGAGGACCAGGAAGGTGTGCCCTGGGTGGTTGCTATTTGGCCACCAGCCGCCTTGCTCAAGCTGCGAATGAAAAGCCCAACCCTGAAGAGCTCCGTGTCTAAAGGTCACAGACAGGTATAATGCAGGTCCAGTGGGAATGGGGTCATGGGAGGACATTTGGGGCCACCTTTAACTCCTGGTAAGAAAAAAAAAAGTTTCCTGGTCTGTGTTTGTCTGGCAGATTCTAGTAACTTCCAGTCCCAAGGCTGAGGGCCCAATCTGGCACCTCCCATCGCTTTCACTCCTGTGAATAGAGCAGGTTTGATTGGAACCAAATAGTCCCATTCTGAAGGTCTTTGCAGTGAAGCCTGAAACTCATCCTTTCAGGCCTGAGGACCAGAGGGAAGCGGTGAGCGCCCGCTGCAGGGGAGGCAGCCATTCTCTCCTGGGATTGGGAATCCGGAGTGTGTGCGTTGATGTTAGCGGGAATGCAAAAGATGCAGAGTCCGGCTGCCTGGTCAGGTGAAAAGAAAGCCCAGCGCTGGGTTTGGACAAATGTGGTGCTTTCATTTCCATCCAAAAAGCACCAGAACTCAAGGTGAGAGCTGTCAACTCATCCAGGCAGGATATAGAAAGCTCAAAGCCAGGGGCAGAGCACACGCACTCACTTCCAAAGGGAGGTTGAGCCCCGGAGGGGGCCCGGGGGGGCTGTCTCACTGATCCAGCAATTCAAACTATCAAAGGATGGATGACTCTAAGCTCACTTACCCTCTTCATGAGCATCACAAGGATCTGAGTGTCCCGGGAGGCCCTGTCTAAAGAGTTTGCTGGTTCTCCCTCATTTTTGGTTATCTATTTAGTGTGGACCAAACTGGGGCAGCCATGTGACTACAGTAAGCTGCTAGGAGAGGGCAGCACTCTTTCAGACACCCAAACACCTGCTTTTCTTGTTAAGTAAAAACAAGTTAATAGTCACAGCAAAACCATGAAAGAAAACCACAAGTGACCTAAGGATTTCTGACTCACCCCGTAGCCTGAGTACTTGGTGACATTCCACCAAAAGCCATCAGCCACCTGCAGCAGCCCTGAGAGCTGCTGATCAGCAATCCTTTTGTCTCCCTAACTCAGGGTAATTACCCATGTGTGCCTACTCCCAGATGGCTCCTGCCTTCAGATTTAAAAAAAAAAAAGGCAAACAACAACAACAAAACCTACCTTCCCTCTAAGCCCAAATGACTAAGAAAAGCTGGCAGGGACCCTCCCTCAGACCATAATTGTGGGAAACCTCTTGTGAAACAGTTTCCTCTGCAAGATAAACTGTGTCTGTTCCCAGCAGCCAAGTGCCACACCCAAGAGAACGGTGAGAGATTTCCTTTAAGAAACCTCGAGAAAACACCAAGAACATTCACTCTTCTCTGCACTGGGATTAGCTGTGAAGAGTTATACCCTGAGTAAGATATTCTTTTTTTTTTTTTTTTTAAATAAAAAAATATAGCCTCCAGGATAGGTACAACATAAGCCCAGTTCTGGAAACCAGGGTTAGTAAGCTCCAAATCAGTCCTGGGCTCGGTAAACTCCTATTAGCGCAGGGGCTGCCACGCAGCAAGCACAGGTCAAGGCCCGTTTCCCTGTCAGGGGGGCTAACTGCCAGAAGCCCAGCTGTCCAAGATTGTGCCGGGGCCAGCTAGGCCCCACGGCCATCCTGCAAGAGGCAGCCGGCATGAAAGTCACCACGCTCTGTGTCACGTAGCTCAGGTGGTGTGGTCACACCTGGCGGGGACTAAGCCCAGGCCACAAGCCGAAGGCTGCCTTCCTGGGGCTGGACTCTGGGTAGCAATGGGCTATGAAGTTGCCTGTTCCCGAGTACTGCCTTGGGGGCGACTGGGGCCCTCTGTCCCCATCGGAGTCTCCTGCTTTTGGTCTGAGATAGCATTGAGGTCACAGCAGGGGAGGGTACAGCCCCACCTCTGTCTGCCCATGGCCTGGCACTGCCCATGGGTCTCTAGACACTCCATGCACCTGCCATTCTGTACCCTGCACCCGGCTGGGCTCCCTGCAATTCCCCACCCGGCTTAGGCACATAGAGAGCACCTCTGCCTGATAGCTGACCGATGAGCACAGGGTTCAGGGCCTCTCAGCCAAGGCAGCCTGTGGGGACTCAGGCAAGACACAGAGGACAGGAATCCAAAGGCACTCCCTGGGGCGCCAGGGTGAGGAGGAGTAGGGACTCCAAACCCCATGGAGAGGAACTGCCCTGAATCGTGCCTGTGGTGTGAGCACCGCCTGAGGTCACAAGAATATCTCTGTGCTTGGGGGAAGTATCTCCCTCCGAGGTCTCTCCACATACCAAAAGCCCGCCATTAGAAGCACCCCAGGAGCCTCTGTTGATTGTTCTGTGGGATGAGACACAAGAACAGCAATATTGACCCAGCACCTTCTAAGCTTTTATGCTACATTTCCAATCTAGGATCTTTCAATACAGGGTCACAACCAACTTAAGGGGGGGGGGGGCAGTTCCATGAGCCCATTTTATAGATGAGGAAGCTGAGGCTGAGAGAGATTGCATAATGTTTACAGGGCCACACGAGCCGTGGTTGGAACCCCCAATCAATCCTGGGAACATCAGATGCTACCGCGTTGTTTTGGGGCATCTCACACTGGCGTGCAGCACGTCAGGCCATTTCTCCCTTTCCTGCTGGCATCCGGCAGAAGCCAGCACCTCAGAGAGAAAGGAGCTTGGAGGGTCTAATACTAGACCCTCTGCCCCAGGGTGAGCCTCGGCACCTGGGTATCTGAGGAAGAAGGCGGTGGCGGGTGGTCTAACCTTGGGACCAGGAGCTTGCCTCCTGGAGGGCATTCTTTGGGCCTTCTCCCCACCCACCGTCTGTCATATTACTTCAGCACCTCAAATGCAGGCTGAGTGTGCATCTGGCTGCAAGTGGCATGGTTTCAGTGAAGACATTTCCACACATCATTTTTCTGGGTATTTAGAAGAAATAAACCTGAATTTGAGAATCATAGTGTTCCACTTCTCCAGTGCTAAGAATCCACTTCACCCCCTGAGACTCTGAACTTAGCAGTTAGCAGGGGAAAGAAAAAAAAAATTCGAACCTGAAGGAAAGAGAAAAATTATCTCAGAAAGCCAACTCCCCTTCTCTAGACCCCCTCAGCACTGCCTTCTTCAGAATCTACATCCTTAGAGTGATGTGTAAAGTGACAATTTTGACATTGCTCGGAGGGAGCATCCAGCCTGGGCCTAAGTGTGCCCAGGATGGACTGTTGATCAGGAACAGAGAAAACCAGAAATAAGAATGGCCAGTGTCCAAGCATCCATACGCCCACTGGACATTACTGCTTACCACAACTTAGATGATTTATATGACTTCACCTCATATACAAGGTCTTTAAAACCTGGATACCCTAAAAGTGAAAATAATAAAGATGTTAGTAAAGACTTCATGAAGCCAAGAAAGTGTGTGGAATGTTCCAGAATAGAGCTCCTTCCCAGGCATCATGTTATTATTATCGTTGTTTCCAGAGGTTGCCACACAAGGTAAATTCTCAATAAGCGTTCATTTGCTTACTCTCTTTTGGCCTGGGCCTCTTAAAGTAACGAGTCAAACCTTGACCTCTCACATCACCTCAGGAGTGACAGGAAGAAAGTGAAAATCAAGATGGACAATTCTGACACCTCCACAGTCTCCAGCTGATGCTGCTGACGTGCGCCGCAAGCCTCACCCATCCGTGTTTGAAATCACCATTCTGGAAAGCAATGTGGCAATCGGAGTTCCACCCCTCACCCACCTTCTGGCAATCCACCACTCAAACAGGTCAGAAACTTGGATTTATTTGCAAAGATGCTCATTGAAGCATCATCATATACAGTTCCAAAAAAGTTGGCACCAGTGTATTTGTCTCATACTGTGGGAATGGTTAAATAAATTATGGTATATCCATACAATGGAAGAAACAGCAGTGATTTCAAGATGGTGACTTCAAGAGCATTTAATGACAGAGAAACACAGTTGTGCTGTAATGTTAAGTGAAAAGTTATAGCTATACAAAATTATATACACAATTCCAAGACTGCAATGTGTATACACATAACCGGAAAGAAATATTACAAAATGTCAAAAGTGGCTATCTCTGGATGGTAAAATGATGGTTCATTTTTTATTTTCTCCTTTGTCCCTTTATGTTTTCTATCTGTTGGCTTTGTCATTTAAAAAGGCTATTGAAGGGCGCCTGGGTGGCTCAGTTGGTTAAGCATCTGCCTTCAGCTCAGGTCATGATCCCAGGGTTCTGCAAGGGGGGGGAGCCTGCTTCTCCCTCTCCCTCTGCCCCTCCCCCCGCTCATGCTCTCTGTCTCGCATTCTCCCTCTCTCTCAAATAAAATCTTTACAAAATTTTTATAAATAAATAAATAGACTATTGAAGAGCAATTTCCACCAAAAATAACAAGAAAAATTTTTTTCATAGTTAACAGTGCAAGTATGGAATAATAGGAAAATTTTGTCTGTGGAATTCAGTTAAATACGGTCCTGCCCTGGCTTCGTCCTTGTGGAGCCGGGCCTGGCGTGCAGTGTCAGCCCCTTGCCCCTGTTCCCAAGAGGAAGTGGGGCCAGAGCTAAAGCCAGGCAGGGAAGGATTGCAGTAACGCTTGAAACGCACAACAAAACGTCTCCATACAGCTCACTTAGAGCATACAGTTGCTTTTTGTGTTTTTTAGGATTTTTTTAATGCTGGATTAGGTTGCAGGACAAGGTTCCATAATTACTCTGTTTACACTGGGAGTTTTTTTATTTGTTTGTTTGTTTTTAACGAAAGGTATCAGGTATAAGCCATGAGGTATATGAAGGAGCTGAAGATGCTCATGGGCCCCAGTGTGAAAAATGATAATGGCCACAGCTTCCCTGACCCACAACAACTCTGATCGGTGGGCATGTCCACCCGGAGTGCTGCTGGAGGGTTCTGGAGCTGCGCTGGTTGCAAAAGAGAGGAGGCCAGACAGACGAACCAGTGTCCCACAGAGACAGCCAGAAGGAGGGGCAGGGGTGTCTCCCCAGGTCAGGACCTACGCAGCACTGAAGACCTGTCCCTGACAGGGCTGCTTGCAACTCTGCATAATCATCCACCTGCCCCCAGGACTCTCCCTGCTGGCTTCCTCCACTCCCTCTTCAAATGTTTACATAATAAAACTTGCTTCTCCAATAGAGGCTGAAAAATTTGGCTTCAGACTCCTGCACACCCCAAAACACCCTGACAAACACCAGTGCAAGGAAGCTCGGCTCCTGATGCAGAAGCCAAGCCTCCCAGGGAAGGACCTTCTGCACCCCGCACTCCTGAGCCTCTGGAAGCAGAAGAACATGGCTTTGTGTGGCCAGACTGGGAGCTGGCCCAGATACACAGTGGTGTGTCCACGAGAACGGGCAGTGTTCCAGCTGGCGTGGATGCTTCGGTCTACACAGTTGGCCAGGTCACCAAGGTACAGGGGGGCCTGAAGGAAGGCCACGTGGGACTCCTCCCACTGCCAGGACAATGTGACAACCGCCTCAGCCTCTTCTGCTCTATGGGCCGCGGGGCCTCCAAGACCTCTGTGATCACTGCCCTTCCACACTTGGGGATCGGAGACCATGACATGAGATCATGAATGAGGGCTTTGAAGGGTAAAAAAAAAAGCTATATACATGCAAGCTATCTTGATTTAAAAAACAAACAAAAGACTTTTCAAACCACACAAAGTAATAAGCTACGGATATAGTCATTCATGACTGCAGGTAAGAGGTGGACGGTTTCTGTTCAAGCTGAGAAATCGTGGGGGAGGAGGGAGGAACCACAGGAATCAGCTGAGCCCTGCTCTCCTAAGAGCAGACCCAGGGTGGTGGGGGCGGGGGAGGGCAGAGCAGAGGGAGGGGAGAGCCTGGGGTCAGCTAATGGCAGTGTTCCAGGGGGAGGGCAGAGGAGGGCTGGGGCTGGCAAGGGCGGCTCTGGAGAGCCTGGCAGAGAGAGGACATAGGGTGTGCAAGGCGGGGAGCAGAATGGAGAGGCCCCAGGGTCGCTGCAGCGTGCAAGGCTCAGCGACAGAGGAGACGGTTGTAAGTGCTCTGCCTGACGCGCCACACCCACCTGTAAGGAGCTGTAAGGATTTCAGGTGCTGGCTTCAGTGCTGGGGCTTCTGTGGAGGCCGTGCTCCCGGAAGCTGGTAAAGAGGCTGAGCTGCGAACAGAGGCACACTCAGGCCCCAGTCACCACCGTGCACTGTGCAGGCAACGATCTGCACATCACAGGTTCGAGAACAAGAAGGACACCTAGACCAATATTTCCCAAACTGTACCCACCCACCACCACCATCACCACAAAAAGGGGGTTTTGTGGTCAAAAAGTGAGGGATGTGCTCACTGAACATCCTAATCAGTTTTCTTCTTGTAGGTATCTGCAGATCCTGTAATGTGCTAATGAGTCTTGTAACGGAAAGGAGGGGCTGTGTTTTCCAGACATACTTGACCAAGGAACCTTCCTGGTGAGACACCTACACACATCTGGAACACAGTTTACTGTTTCTCCTTTTAAAGAAGAAGAAAGAGAAGCGAGAAGGTTGAAGGACTTGCCCAAATCACATGACTGACTCACCATGAAATCAGAAGCAGCCCTAGACCTCCTGTCTACTCCCCTCAGAAGCGCCTGGCCCGGGACTCATGCCCCTCCAGGCGACCTCCCAACATGCCACCATGTTCTCCTCATGCAACCCTCTTTCCCATCACCCCAAAATGCAATGCTGTGAAGGTAAATTTGGTAATCGAACCTGAAACCTTGTGTCCCAATGCGGCATATACATATTGATCATATATTGCTTGGAATTACACTGCAGCTCATTTCAGCATTGACTCACATAGAGTTCCATCCATCAGGAGCCAACAGAACAAGAGAACCTAACTGAAACAGCATGGTTTTAAAACCATGTGGAATCCCTGCTCACTACCCCCTCAGGAAACTGTATCGCTCACCCTCAATGGCTCACGGTAAGGGTAGGACAGATGAATGCCCTCCGCTGTGGCCCAGGACCAAGGGCGTGTGCTGGAAGAGAGTGTTTTGTTATCATCCTCGCAGAAGGCTGGTTGCTGAGAACTTTTTTTTAAATCTTGTCTGGGTATAATTAAAGTACCATGTAGCCTGTCCTCTCCCCATCTCCCCTTTCTTTTATCTGGACCAGAAAACAAAAGGAATCATGCTTTTTTCTTGTTGGGCAGAAATAAACTTCTGAGCTCCTTGTTGCCTTCACGGTGGCCCTTGGAGTCAGGATCACCAACCACTGAGATGAAGAGCACAACGAGGAAAAAGGAAAGGGTTCATAGGATTGCTGGACTGAAGGCAAGGAGAGATCAGAGGAAGGACAGGACCAAGAGGAGCTCACTACCCAAGACGCTCAGGTGTGACATACACCATCAGCGCCCCTCACCCAGTGTGCCCATTCCATCCCACCCCAAGGAAGGCAGTGAAGGGCAAGACTAGGATGCCTAGAGGAAGCCATCCAGCTGGTCACCTGCAGCTATGAATAGCCTCTCCCACAAATGGCCCAGGGTGTGGAACAAATGTTATTCTGTCTGTGGACAAGGAGTGATGAAGGTTGATGCACCCTTGCAGGGGGAATGCTCTCTGTCCCCTCCCATGCTGGGTTAAGTGCCCTTCCTCCATATCCCCGTGGATAGAAATCTTGAGCTGACTTCTATCCAACAGCCCTTACCATGCTGCTGTGTACATACGCATGAGTAAGGGCTGCTGTAGCCTTGACTCCCCATCCTCCCCGGGCTTACGCATTAATAGTCAATATGACTCTTGCTCAATGTTTGCCACATGCCATGCCCTGCTGAAAACACAGTTGAGGAGGCAGTTCAAGATGGCAGCATAAGAATATCCTGAACTCAGCTCCTCCCACAGACCCACCAAATCTACAGCTACATGTGAAGCAATGCCTTCTAAAAAAGACCTGAAAGACAGAGGAACAGCTCCCCCACAACAAAGGAGAATAGGGCCTCTAGAGACAGGTCCAAGAGGAAGAGACGTGGTCTCCCCCAAAGCCCCACCACTGGCACTGTGACCCACAATTGGAAGCGATCTCACAATTACAGAGTTTCTCCCCAAGGAGTGAGGAGTTTGTGTACCACATCAGGCACCCCAACCCTCAGGACCTGCACTAGGGAGATAGCCCCCCAGACATCTGGCTTTGAAAACCAACAGGGCTTACTTCCAGGAGATGCAAAGTGCTCTAGGGAACTGAGATTCTGCTCTTAAAAGGCTCATGAGCAGACTCACTCACTCAGCACAAAGGCTGCAGTTGAGAAAAAGCTAGACCTTACGCGAAGGAGATTCGTTGGCTGATCTTTCAGCGTCTGCTGGAGGGGCAGGGCCTTTGGGACTCTCTCCAGGGATGGAGGCACTAGCAGGCACCCTTCCTCTACCTTGCTAGTGCCAGTGAGCACCACACAGCCCCCAAGCTCCCCCATCACCTGCTAACGCCAGTAGGTGCACCCCGCCCCATGCTCTCCCACGGCTCCATGAAAGCCAGCAGGCACACAGTTCACAGAGGGGACACCCTTGGACACCTGGCTCTGGTGGCCAGGGGCGAATGCTTTTCTGAGTCCCTCAGGACTAAAACCATCGGAGAGACAGTTCTTGGCAGGCTACCACCCAGGGCACAGCACAGACTGCAGACTGAAACACACCCACTCTTCCTGTGAAAAAGAAGGCCTATTTCCTTGTCTGGAGCTTTAGTCCAAGGGGTATGCTTCAGGTTCACCACATATCTAGAGGCTACAGAGGCTCTCAGGGAATGTGGGCTGGTATCGTTGCACTCCTACTGGCCTCACAACAGCTCACTGGTACCTTCCAGAACAGAGCTTATCCGTTCATCTGGAGCTCTGATTTTTGCAACTGTTACCCAGGGGATACCTCCAAATTACCTGGTTGGGAGTCCAGCAGGGTTTACAGGTGTGGTCCCATAAGACTATATATGTTTGCACACTTTAAAAGATGTTGCTTTAGAGTCCCCAGGTGGCTCAGGCAGTTAAGCGTCTGACTCTTAATTTCGGCTCAGGTCATGATCTCAGGGCACTGAGATCAAGCCCCACATCGGGCTCCATGCTGGGCGTGGAGCCTGCTTAAGATTCTCTCTTTCAGGGCACCTGGGTGGCTCAGTCAGTTGAGCGTCTGCCTTTGGCTCAGGTCCCGGTCTCCTGGTCCTGGGATAGAGCCCCGCATCAGGCTCCCTGCTCAGCGGGGTGTCTGCTTCTCTCTCTCCCTCTGCTCATGCTCTCTCTCTCTCACTTGCTCACTCTCTCTCTCAAATAACTAAACAAAATCTTTATATAAAAAAAAAGATGCTCTCTTTCATTCTCCCTCTGCCCCTGCCCTTACTCCCTGCTGGTGCATGCTCTCTCTCTCTCTCTCTCTCTCTCTCACTCAAAAATAAATAAATAAATAAATATGTGAATAAATCAAAAAAACAAAAAAATAATAAATAAATAGCAAGCTGTTGCCAGTAGGTCTGGCTTCCAATCAGCCTGAAACTAGGAGCTGACGGAGATCCCTCCCTTTGGAACACTGGCAGGTCTTGGGACACCCCCAACCACTGGGACCCATCAAGGATAAATCAGCCTGCTTAGACAATCACAAAGGTTTGAGAGACAACCAAGAACTAGGGCAATGTTGTACAATAAGATCCATCTCCTACACAAGGCCAGTCTTTTAAGACTGGAAGGGGTGGCTATTTCACCAAATATGTACATATAAACACAGAGAGCCAAGCAAAATGAGGAAGCAGAGGAATATATTTCCAATGAAAGAATAAGATAAAATCCCAGGAAAAAACCTAGATGAAACAGAGATAAGTAAAACTCCTAGAAGAAAACATAGGGAGTAAGTTTCTTGACATCAGTCTTGGCAATGATTTTTTGGATCCAACTCTAAAAGCAAGGGCAACAAAAGTAAAAATAAACAAGTAGGATTACATTAAACCAAAAAGCTTCTGCACAGCAAAGGAAACCATCAACAAAATGAAAAGACAGTCTACTGAATGACAGAAGATATTTGTAAATCATATATGATTAGGAGTTAGTATCCAAAATATATAAAGAACTCGAACAACTCAATAACAACAACAACAGAAACCAATCTGATTAAAATATGGGCAGAGGACCTGAATAAACATTTTTCCAAAGAAGACATACAGATGGCCAACAAGCACATGAAAAGATGTTCAGCATCACTAATCATCAAGGAAATGCAAATCAAAACCACAAGGAGATATCACCTCACACCTATTAGAATGGCTGTTGTGAAAAAAACAAGTGTTGGTGAGAATATAGAGAAAAGGAAACCCTTCTGCACTGTTGGTGGGAATGCAAATTGGGGTACAGCCACTGTGGAAGACGGTATCGAGTTTTCTCTGAAAAATTAAAAATAGAAATACCATATGATCCAGTAATTCCACTACTGGGTATTTACCCAAAGAAAACAAAAACACTAATTCATAAAGATGTATACACCCCTATGTTATTGCAGCATTATTTACAATAGCCAAGAGCCAAGATATGGAAACATCCTTATGGATAAATGGATAAAGAAGATGTGATATAGGTAGATAGATAGATAGATAGATAGATAGATAGATAGATAGATAGATATAATACTACTCAACCATAAAAAAAGAATAAGAGAATGAGATCTTGCCATTTGGGACAGCATGAATAGACCTTGAGGGTATTATGCTAAGTGAAATAAGTCAGAGAAAGATAAATATTACCTGATTTCACTCATATGTGGAATTTAAGAAACAAAACAAAGAAAAAATAAGAGACAAAAAAACAGACTCTTAAATACAAAGAACAAATGGGTGGTTACCAGAGGGGAGGTTGGGGGTCGGGGAATGAGTGAAATAGATGAAGGGGATGAAGAGTACACTTATCGTGATGAGCACTGAGTAAGGTATAGAATTGTTGAATCACTATGTTGTATATCTGAAACTAATATAACACTGCATGTTAATTATACTGGAATTTAAAAAAACAAACAAACAAAACTAATAGACACAGAGAACAGATCGGTGGTTGCCAGAGGGGAGGGAAAGTTGGGGGGTGGGCAAAATGGGTGAGGGGGGTCAAGAGGTACAAACTTCCAGTTATAAAATACATAAGCCATGAGGATGTAGTGTACAGCATGGTGACTATAGTCAATAATACTGTACTGCATATTTGAAAGTTGCTAAGAGAGTAAATCTTAAAAGTTCTTATCATAAGTAAAAAATGTGTAACTTTGTATGGTGAAAAATGATAACGAGACTTATTGCAATGATCATTTCACAGTATATACAAATATCGAATCATGTTGTATCCCTGAAACTCATATAATATCATATATCAGTTATACCTCAATTAAATATAATAATAATAAAAACATAATCGAGCACCAGCACAAATGTATGAGGTAGGCACTATTATTCATGCCCATTGTAGAGATGAGGAAACCACGGCACAGATAGTTTATGTGACCTGTCCAGAGTCAGACAGGTGTACTCAGGGCTCCAAACCTGGCAGTTTAGCTATGGAGTCTGTTCCTAATCACTCGTCATTCTGCCTCTCAAATAAAGTGTGTTGGGGGTGCCTGGGTGGATCAGTGGGGTAAGCGTCTGCCTTCAGCTGGGGTCATGATCACAGGGTCCTGGGACGGAGCCCCATATTGGGCTCCCTGCTCAGGGGGGAGTCTGCTTCTCCCTCTGCCTGCAGCTCCCCTTGCTTGTGTTCCCTCTCTGTCAAATAAATAAATAAAATCTTAAAAAAAAAAAAGTGTGTTGAATAATCAGCCAAAGCCATCAATGAAGACCCTTTAGAAACAACATCTTACAAAATATTATAGTAGATGGCCAGGCCAGGAAGGGGAAGAAGTGGAAAAGAAATGACAAAGGAGAGCGGCACCAGCCGGCTCCCACCACAGCGCTGGCCGGCAGGATAGCAATTGGGTAAGACCCCCCGAACCTCACCTAGTAGCGGCTTCGGCATCGAGAGAACTAACCCGACAGATGTCACAGCAAATGTGGCCAGCGCTTGTTTCTGGGGGCCTGGATCTCAACCGAAACTCACTTTCTTCCCTGTGCTTTGCCGTATTTGAATTGTTTTCATCTACAGTGACTCCGATTTGCTTTTACAGGAATGCTCCCACTGCTCTGGGGTTCACCATCAAGTTGGGGCCATCCGCCGTAAACCAATACAGAGGAAACGGTAAAAAGCCCGTGCTGAGCAGTGGGAAAGGAAGCTCTGCAGCCGGGCAGCCTGGGGAAGACGCACAAAGCAGGCCAGACCTGGCTGAGAACGGAGCGCGAGCAGGGTTTGGCGACCAGGGGCCGGAGCCGGCCCACGACGGCCGGGTTCAAGAGGGCACGCGGTGTTTCTAAAAGGTGAGTTCAGTGCAACGTTGGTTTGGGTGGGTTGTTTTTACCGAACTAAAAATGTTCAAAATGAGGCAAACGGGCATGTCACTCTCCGTTTCTCTCCTCAACCGCTAGAAAACAGCTCACCGCACACCCAGAAGCTTTCCTTGGAAGGTCGGGGTGTGGGAAGGCATGAGGCAAGCCTCGGCTCAGTTGTGGGAGAAGCAAGGCACACACGCAGCTCCCCCCACACCGAAACGCAGCAGAATGGGTTCTGGGAACAAAAACCACAGGTGACTCAGCTAGGAGGGAAAACATGTCAACAAAGTCCTCATTCCACTTCTAAGACTTGAACTTTCCAGGGAAAGGAGCAGCTCATCCACAGCAAGTGTGATGGCAGGAGGCTCAGATCCCATGAGTCCAAACACAGTTCTCAGAGGCTCCCCCACCCCCACCCCCTGCCAGGGGCTGACGAGGTCAAGCACAGCTCTCCCTGGAAGGCTCTGGGGCCTCGGGCCTGCTGCACCGAGGACTCTTCGAAAGGCCTGGGCCCCCTCGAGCCATGTGCGGAAACAGGACCTGTTGCCATTTGGGACAGCATGAATAGACCTTGAGGGTATTATGCTAAGTGAAATAAGTCAGAGAAAGATAAATATTACCTGATATCATCAAGTCCTTCTTCGTGCAAACCCTCCCCAAGGCTGAAGGGATGTGCTAAGGCACGTGCACACCCCCATTCACGCCGCCCTCTGACTCCTATTATTCTGGGACAGGCCGAGCACACCCCGAGGTCCACGCTGCCTGCAGACTGCCACAGCCGGCAGGCACAAGGAGGTGGAGGGAGGCAGGAGCCTACCCCAGGCAGCCTGAGGAGGCCCATGGCAGGGACAGGGGAAGCCCTGACAGCCAGAGGAAGAGGGTGCGGGAACACACCCAGGCCCAGGCCCCTGCACTGCCCAGCCTCCATCACCCACTTAGCGTCTTAGGAATTAATTACCCGATTGCTCCAGGCAGAAGCCAGAAGCTTGAAGGAGGCCACGGGCAATCTGTGGAGACTGCAGGGTGGGGGAAGCCATGTTTGATGCCGAATATCAGCGAAAACCTCAGAGGAGGGATTGTGATATTTTCACATTTCCTGCAGCTCTGACTGCATCTTACCAACCCTCTGATCGAAGAGAACTTGGTTGTGATAAGTTTATCAACAGAGCACAGTTAAGAGATGAAACTACTTCAAGGGAACCTCAGCATTCGGGACAGCCTTCCATCAACCTAGTAGCTTGATTACCTAAAGAAATCAAAGTAGAGGAGAGTAAGGCAAAGCACAGTGGAAAACAAAGGAAGCTTATCTTGCAAAAGCATCGGGGAAGAAAGGCAAGAAAAAATCGAAAGCATTGTGGGGCTCTTCGAACAGTTTCTGAGTTTGTATTGATCCAGATTCTTTTCCCCCCACGCTGTGGAAAATGTCTCCCCAAATTGCTTCACTACAAGGCAAAGGATGGTTTTGTGAACTTGAATTGATGAAGAAAAATTGCCAGGAATAAATTCGTGATCACGAAGGAAATTAGCAGGTGATGGTAGCAACGATCGCGCATAGCTGAGTGATCGGAACGGGGTCCCTGGGACCAGAAGCGCGTGGAGAGAACTGGAAGGTGCAAAATGTGTGCAGAGTCACAGAACTTTTGAAGCTAGAACTGGTTTTGTGTTTTCTGAGGTTGTCAGGTGGCAAGGAAAGTACAGAATGTAAGTATCGTATGATAAGTCATGCTTTCAAGACTATCTGAAATTTCTGGAGAAAAAAAAAAGTCTGTAATGTAAAAAGCCAAAGTTCTCCTTTTCTCTCGGTCTTTGCCATTGGTTTAGTGCACAGCCTTCCAGAACTTTATATATTTACATACATACGTAATAAAAATTTGCTACATGCATCCTTCCACGACTTTCAATCTTTATTTAACAATTTGTCAAAAGGGCTTTGCATCTCCTTTTTTAGGAGGATGCCATAAATTCAGCCATGTCAGCGGCTTCATTTAAATGCTGGCCACCTCCATTGTGCTACTTACCCAGAACGCTGGGAGGAAATCACCATTTGCAGGTGTCTGGGATCAGGGGTCACGCCTGCGGGCTGGGGCCCGGTTTTAGTTCAGAAATGACCAGGGGCAGATGAGAGGAAGCCAGATCACCCAGTGACCCCTTTTCCTGCCAGATTCTCTGTAACTCCCTTCAGGGCCCAGTTACAGGCAGATGCTTCCAGTTAGAGCCCAGGCAGGTCTCAGCTTTGTGTCTACCATGGGGACACCAGAATGGGCCAGTCTGAGTGCATTGCTGGGGCCAGAGCTCTTCCAGAACCCAAATCCCTTGCCCCTTGCCTCTCGCCCTGCTCTGAATACTGCACGAGGCTTTGTAAGGAGTCTACCTCAGAAATGTTTTGCTAGAAGACTGTGAGATGGTCACTCACAAAATCCAAGAGTCAGTTGAGGCGAGAGAGGCAGGGCTGGCTTTCTAAGACACAGAGACAAATGACACATCTCAAAACAAAGAAGTAGCTCACCTACTGAATTCAAAACCCACTCTTTTGCATGAGGATCTGTGTTCCCCTCCTGCCCCCTCTTGTTATTCTTGGCAGCGCTGGCGAATTGTGAGTGTCTACCTCAGGCCGCTCTCCCAGTCATCATCTGCCGTGGAGTTGCCACTCAGTCTGGGGTAGATAACCGATCTGGAACAAGGAGGCAGAAATTCCAGAGAGCCCCAGGCGGCCAGGGGGCCCCAGCCCCACAATCTTCCTGGTTTAGCCAGTTGGGGGGCTCACTCCCGCTCTTGTGCAGAAGCCGGGATGGGGAACATTCTCTTCTCCATGAAGGCTCCATCCAGGTCCCCACCACGGGCATGCTGTGCCATCTCAGCCTCTCTGCTATGGTGCATTCCCCAACAGCCATGACAACAATGACCCTCAGTTACTAGAACTCCCTTCCCAGGAGCCACACACAACGCTCGGTGCTCTCCACATGATCCTTACAACAGCCCTGTGGAACAGACACCGTCATTTCCAATTTCCACAGAAAGCAACCGAGGGCCCCAGGCACGGCCACCATTCCAGCCCACGTCTGTCTGAGGTCCATGCGGGCGCTCAGCCACATGGCTGTAAGGCCTCCCTAAAATCCACCACTTCAACCGTAGAAACTACAAGTCCTGCTAGCTCCCATCATTGTATGATTTCATCCCTTCTGAATAAGGAGAAAGACTACCAAAACACAGGCACCCGCCTTATTCACTGAATCCACAGTTTCCAAAACAAAGTCTCATGGGACTCACTTGTAAAATATTTAATTTAATCGATTGCTAGATGGATGGTAGATGGTGGCAGACAGAAAACTAGGTGGGGGAGGACAAATGTGCTAGAGTAGGGTCAAAGAAATGTTCCCTGTCCACAGTGCTATTTGGTAGAAATGTATCCAGCTGGCTAGCAATGTCACCAAGCACCCTGCCTTCAACAGTAGGTGAGGGTGAGTAACAGTCCGTTTCCAACGGTTTACTGATACCTGGTCAGACACAGTCAGAGTTGGATGGATGAGTAAGACCGTCATTTACTTTATACCAGGCCATATATTCCAACCCTCACAGAATCCACAGGGACAGGAGCTGGGAAACAGTCACCCCCATCCCAAGACCTTCAAGCGAGGCTCCTGTGGTCACCCTCTCACGGGTGATGGAGAAAGTTCTTCTTGTGTTCTCCATGGCCCCTTCCCCCACTTTGGTGTGGTTGGGTGGGGATGGAGAGGCCCTCACTGTGGTCTGGCCTCAGGGTAGAGTAACCACAAGACAATTAGACTGCCAAAATTGAACTCACCATAGCAGAGTTCCTGTGTGCTCTTAGGCTAAAGGGGCCTCTTTGTAGTGTTGAGTTGTATTTAAAAAAAGCCTCATATATGCATGCGTGTGCGCGTACATGCATGTGCGTGTGTGTGCGTGTGTGTGTGTGTTATGGATACATACATATAAGCCCTAGTAAAGAGTGGAGAAGAGGAGAGAAACCAGTCCCATTGCAATGTATCACACCATGTGTAAATTTCCAAAATCTATTTGTTCTTAAGAGGAGAATCTGCATCCTACCTGAACAGGTGAACCCATGTAGTTATTTCAAAATGGCGGCCCCATCTCCATCTCCACCAGGGTAATATTTTCCATCAAGCTGAGTCAATAAGGTAAAGCAAGCCCATTTTTCCTTGAGGTAAACAACAGGTTAGAAATAAAACATCCATGGATATCGCTCCTAGTAAAGGAACCTTGTAAACATAAGCATTTTAAATGAGACTGAGGAGACGAATACCTTTACGAGTCGCAATCCCGAGAAAAAGAAGGCTTCTACACATTGCAGCATGGTCCATGATTCCCCCTAATTTCAGGGGAGACCAGCTCTTAGATTAGAATCTGTCTGCAGACTCACAGAGCAACCCCAACCCACCCCCTGGTCCAGCTCTGTCAGCACGCAGCCGTAGGCCTTCCCCACCAGGAAAATCCATCCATTCCTTCCAAAACGAGTTCCATTTGGAGCACCAACTGCCCCACCAACCTCCACCTTTGGGCGTGGCTGCTCACTCTGGAGCCACAGAAGCTTAGGCTCACTGACCTAGAGAATAGCCCGACACCTTCAGTTGAGTTTTCTTACTGGGGATTTTTTAAAAAAAATTTTTGGTTAACGGTCTTAGAAAAACAGAACCACTTTCAAAGGTTCTTAGAACAGAAAGCTGTCTCAACTGTGGACCTGAGGAAATGCAAAATGAGGCCATTTCTGGAATGCTGTAGCCCCTGGGCCCCCCTCTCCACTCCCACCCGCCTCAAAGATAAAAGGATGGTCTTAAGTGACATGGACCCCATGAATGAAGCACCCACAATTTCTCCCATCCGGAATAACGATCCTGCACAAAGCAGTGTTTTCTGGGGTGACATTCAAAGGACAAGGAGTCATTTTTTACCCATATTTCCAACTCTCAGATAACACTTTTTCTTTTGGAGGGGTTTTCTTTCTCTCATTTATTTCCACACCTCCAGGGGGTGGGTAGGGAGGTGAGCTTTCCATACTGGCCATTGGGGGATTATTAAGCCCCACGGGGATAAGTAGTTATTGGCAACTTCAGTGAATCACACACACAGCTAGAGCCGGGGCAGGACTGGGGCGCCTCCAGGGGACACCAATCCCAGAGCAAGGCAAGGCCGTGCGCAATAGAGGGTCCACCCAGCCTCTGCACCACACCACACAGCAGCTCTGTCTCCTAACACATATAAGATGCAAGACCATACGTCTAACTCCCTGCCCAACCCCCTGCTTCACAACAAACTGCAAGATCTAGTTTAGAGCCCCTCAGACGATGGTGGAGAAGGCACTTTGCTGAGACTCCCCCCCCCCACCTCCCACCCCCAATCTTAATTATAGACTTGGCCAGGACTTGTTGCTGGATCATGTGCTTTATGTTTTTAAAGACAATTGATTAAAAAGAAAGTAGAAAGTGAATGAGCAGAGTAAAATGGCAGGTCTAGCTTGAACTAACAGAGTAATATTCTGTCCCCACCTTTGGACCAGTGCTCCATGAGAAATAAACACTCAAAAATAGAAATAAGATGGGGGCACCTGGGTGGCTTAATCGGTTAAGTGGCTGACTCTTGATCTCAGCTCAGGTCTTGATCTCAGGGTCAAGTTCAAGCCCCATGAGGGCTCCATGCCCAGCATGTAGCCTACTTAAAAAAAATTTTTTTTAAATAGAAATAAGATGGGGGAAAATAGCTTAAGTCCTTTATATATGTATTCTGAGACATTGACATCATTTTGTAGGTTTGGGTTTACACAGCTAGCACGTGAGACATTTTATCTCCTCTGTCAAAGCATTATTTTCAAAATGATGAAACGTGGCCTCATACTGTCAAATATATACGAAGCACATTTATTCAGCTCATCAGCGAGGGAGCCAAGAGGCTGGGAAAGCTGGTTCTCAGCATTAGAGAAACAGAGATGGACAGCCAGTCAGGGGGAGAACGCTGGAATAAATAATATGTTAGTCCATTTGGGCTGCTGGAACAGAATCCCATAGACTGAGTAGCCTATAAGTCACAAAAACTCATTTTTCACAGTGGGGGAGGCTGAAAAGTCCAAGACCAAGGCGCCGGCAGGTGAGGCGTCTGGTGAGGCCCCACTCCCAGGTTCGTAGACGGGCATCTTCTTGCTGTGTCCTCTCATGGCAAAGGGGGCAGGGGGGCTCTCTGGGCTCTCTTTTATAGAAGCACTAACCCCCCCTCGGGGCGCCTGGGCGACTCAGTCGGTTAAGCGTCTGCCTTCGGCTCAGGTCATGATCCCAGGGTCCTGAGATCGAGTCCCGTGTCAGGCCCCCTGCTCAGTGGGGAGCCTGCTTCTCCCTCTGCCCCTCCCCCCTGTTCGTACTCTCCCTCTCTCTTTCTCTCTCTCTCAAATAAATAAATAAAATCTTAAAAAAAAAAAAGGCACTAATCCCACTCATGACCTAGTCCCCTTTCCCAAGGGCCCCACCTCCTAATACCATCACCTTGGAATTAGGCTTTCAACATGAATTGGGGGTGGGGGGAGACACAAACAGTTCATTGCACTAAGTTACCTATAAAACTAGTTACATATAAAACTATAATACAATAAAACCGTAACATCTGTGGGTATCTTTTCAACCAGATAGAAATGGTTTGCATTTTTACTAGGCAAAAGGTACATGCGACTTACCCTCTCTGTAAGTTAACATGTAACTTCACGGAGTCTGAGTCCTAACAGCTAGTAGATAGTACATGAAACAAAGATACATCCCCCTAGAGATGTAATGACACTTCAGTGGACCTATTAGACAATGCTCAGGTATGACATTAAAAGGATATGGAGGCATCCCTTTTCCTCAATTCCAAGTTTGGGATAATTTTTCTTTATACCTTCTAGGCCCCTTGCTGGCCGTTTGGGCAGCTTCCAGCAAGTCAGTGATGAGGGCTGAGTTACAGCCTCATGGCCAAAGCCATAATTATCAGCTCCTCTATGAAAATGAGCTGCATGCTAAAAACAAAGCATAATATTAAATTACTAATTTCAAATGGCCATCTATAAAATTTAAAGAAATTTAAGCACCCAGGTACCACCTAGTACCTTTATATATCCTTACATTTTCTCACATCACAGATAACTTATTTTGATCTTTTCTACTTAGCTTAGAAGAGACATTTTACCTCTTCCTTTAAATGTTGGTCTACAACCTCAGGCCTAGCTACTTGGGTTAAGGTCATGGGGTGCGAGCTGAGGAACTGGGGCAGGGCCCAGGATCATGGAACAAGGGACTGGCAGAGGGGTGGGCCAGACACCAGGAGGCATCTAAATACCTAAGGTTAATTCATGTCTTGAGTCTGAAACAAAGCCCTTATAAAGAGTCATCCAAAGCATGGCCAAGCGAGCATCCCTCTTCTGCAATATCTAGTCTAAAGACTCTTCCCTCATTCATTCCTTCCTTCACATCCCTGAGGCCGCCCTCTCATCTAGGCTTTAATCACACCATGCCTAGATCACCACCATAGTATCCAATGTCTTCGCAAGCCAGCCCCTCCAAACCTGCTAGAAGATGAGTTCATTCAATTCATTCAGCAAATACTTACGAACAGATTACAGAACAAATGCTAAAACTGTTCTAGGTTCTGCTGATAATCAGAGAATAAGACAAAGTTCTTTGCACTTGTGTAGTTCCTTAACAGCAAGGAGACAATTAACAAAATTAATGCCAAGTGGTGATAAGTAAAACCGAAAGCAGGGCTAATTAAGGGATAAAAGGATGATGGATGGTTATTTTATTGCAAATGCTCATGAAATTTCTTGACTTACACCTGACCTCTTAACATCCTCATCACAAGCCGTGAATCTACAAAAACAGATGAAATCCTTCTATAAACTCAAGTGAACTAGAAAAAGTATTTTTAAAGCTTGGGCAAGTCCCCAGAATAGAAATGTTTCGTTAAAAGTTTTCCTGTGTTTTGGTATTTTAATAAAGACCACACAATATGAGGCTTATTTCTTATTTATTAAAAAAAAAAAAAAAAGACTGATGGAGGGGAAGCTGCTGTTTTATAGAGTGGCCCAGGAAAGCCTCTATAATAAGGGACCTGAAGGGAAAGGAAGAGCCAGCCATGCACATATCAGAAGGAAAATTTTCCAGGATGCGAAAGCAGATAGTGCAAAGATCCTGGGGCAGCTGCATGTTTACATATTAAAGGGCTTCAAGGTGTCTGATAAAGAGGAGAAAATGAAGTAGAGTGAATTGAGTCAGAGGTAAAGATACAGAGGTACCACAGACCATGGAGAGCTTTGTGGGCCAAGAAAAAGACTTGGAATGTTATTCTGAGGGAAATGGTACTGAGCAGAAGAGTGGGATGATCTGACTTGTGTTTCCAGGCTGCAGCAGGGCAAGCGGAGAAAGGACTCTAGTGGGGCAGCACCCTCAGTGTCAGATGGGGCATCATGGCAGCTATGAGTGCTGGCATGGGGAGAAGTCCATGGATTCTGGATGTATTTCAGAGGAAGAACTGACAGGATCCCTGATGGATGAAGCATCAGGTGTGAGAGAAAAAAAGAAGTCAAAGACGACTCCAGGGTTTTCAAAAGAGAAAGCAGTGGACTTCAGCGGAGATTGTGGGGGGGGGGGGGTTTGGAGAAAGGACAGGCTGGGGAGGGAGCGTGGATAAAGGGTTCGGTTCAGGCTATGTCAAGTTCAAGACTCCTAAGAGAGATCTAGGTGGAGACAGGAAGTGGGCGGTTGGCTGCAAGCATGTGCCATTCAGGGAGAATCGAGACCCGAGACTTACACTGAGGAATGGGGAGAGTGTCATGGGTATGTGACGTGTCTGCGTGCCAGCACGTGCACAGCCACGTGCACTACACGTAGTAGTGCGTGTGTCTGACAGCAGATGGTTGATAGAACATAGATGTGCGGTGGCAGATACATGAAGACCGATGCATTTTGAAGGAATCCAAAGCCAGACCCAGCTACTCAGAGAGTGAGGAGAGAAAGAGGGAAAGGCCCTGAAAATGAGCCTGGGGCCCCCTAGCATGTTTGTCTGAAACAAGGCATCATGCGGTCACCCACCAGAACCATCCAAGATGCCCATCATCCGAACACTTTGGGCCAATGTCCTCAGGGCACAGAGTCTGGTCCTGCATCCCAAGCCCGCTGCCGGCCCCTCCTTCACCCAAGCCTGCTTCACCCGCTCACACAGCATGCCCACTTCCTGCGCACCTGTGTCCACACCATTGGCCTTTGTAGGAAGGTCTCCCTGGCCCCTCCCTTCTCTCTGACTCATTCCTACTATGCCATCCGAGACCATCTGACCCCCCATCCTCCCCACAAGTGCTACTGTAAGCCCTGCCCCAAGGAGCCACCCGTGACATCCCCTCCCCTGGCCAGGCCTAGGCTCCTGACCTTTACCATTACCCCAGCACCAATCACTGTGGTCCTGCACCAACGTGCTTTCTCTCTCCTGGTGAGAATGACACCTCCATGTCTGTGTCCTGGCTTCCCAATACTTCGCAGAGTACCCAGCATAGAGAGGCATTCAGCAGACATACGTTCATCATGCCGATGAGAGCTATGTGGGCAAAGAGAAGTGCCACCATCGTGGCGCCCAATGTGACTGGTGCGCTCGGGGGCTCCCAGCAAGGCCCACGGCAGCCTTTCGTCTGTGCCAACAGGGTGAGTTTTCTCCTTCTGATAATTGGTGCTCAGCCGAGCATCTTCCTGCTTCCTGTGAGAGAAAAAAACAGGGGCTTTTTCCTCTGACACTATGACTTTCTGCTCTGTTTGGTCACATTGAAGCTAGAAGAGAACAGGACGGGGGTCCCCTGGGGCCCCTTCCCATAGCCCCTGTGACCACCCTCTCCAACCAGGAGAAGTGTCCCCCCGTGGATGAAAGAGCCTCCCTCCAACTGTAAGTTATTTCTAAGTTGTATATCCTGTTTAATGTGTTTCAAAATTGAAAGAAAATACCTCTCCCACAATTACAGTCATTTTGTAACTCCATGCCACAGTTTCCCAGCTCCTTCCAAACCTACCTATTTTAAAACAGAAAAATACCACTGTTTCTCAATGTGTTTTTTATTGAGTAAGCCAGGGTGTGCTCAGCAGACCACTTTCCCCTCCAGGATTATCCTAGGACTATTGGATTAGAGACAAATTAGGTAATATTGTCTGCTGCTCTCTTTCAGAGAGATTTTGAAAGCCTGGTCTTAAGGGAGGCGAGGGAACACCAGAGCACACAGGGAGGCAGGTGGGGACCTTTGTTGCTGAGACCAGCCACAGGGAGAAGCAGACCCCAGGAAAGACGCGGTGCTAGACGACATGAAGCGAGGGTTGTGCGACGGGGATGGCCTCACACTGCCGCCCAGGCTGGCGGGGGGCAGGGGGTCCTCCCGGGGTCTTCCAACATTGGAACAGGACCCCTTACCTTTGGAGAGGACAAGCTATAGTCCAGAAGTTCATGGCGGGACGTTTTCTAGTGTGTAGTCACTGCTCTTGATGAGAAAATAGAAACACACACCCTCCTTAACCAAGGCTTTAGATGGAATGAACCTCACCCAAGTCCGACCCTGGGCCTTAACCTCCACGTGTGTCCCCCAACTGATGCCTGGACTCACACCACTGAACCATAAACAAACTAGGAGTTCCACAGTAACCACAGCCTCAGACAACGCGAGAGAGTGTGCCTTGTTTTCAGAGGCCAAATTTTACCTGCTAATAAATAAACAACACTGTCTAAGTACCACAAATGACCTGGAACAACTATGGGGCCCACAGACAGCAGCAGATGCCTGTAAGCTCAGACTGACAAAACCCACTCCCGGGGAGATGGCGAAGGACTCCAAAAGAAGCAACCATTTCGCACTCAGAAGGTGAGCAAGAGGCTTTCAAGGTAAAACACGGGCACTCGGCTGCCTCCAGAAACCGGGATGCCCCCCAACACATGCAAAGGGCATGTAGGTCAGGAAACCTAGCAGGGAGCTCCAGCCCAAAGCTGAGTCAACACATGCTTCAGCCCCCATAACTCTTTCTTCGACTGGGAGTCAGTTTTCACCAGGTGTGAGACACAGAGCCATTGACCCCAAGCCAAACATGCAGCAGCAACCTTCCTTAATACAGACACTTGTCATCTTGGATTTAAACTTGACCCTGCCTGCCCCTGCTGCACGTGGGAGAAAGGTCAGTTCAGCATGCCAGAAAAGTCTCCGTGATTAATCACTTCCCACCAGATTTGACAGCCCCAGATAGTTTCCTTCTGGCCTCCAGGCATTATCTCAACTCAGGATGAACTTGGAACTGCCACTTGAGGCCCAAATGCAAAACTGACATATGAGAGGTAGAAGGACACAGGGGAGACGTGCCTCCCACCTGTGCCATGTCAGGGTGTACCTGTTTTCCTCAGGAGGACAATGCAAACCTTTCTACAGCACCTAGAGTTCAAAACCGGGCTCATCTCATCCACAGATATGCAATAGTTTTTTGCCTAAAAGCCATGTACCCTCATTACATGTCCAACAAACTTCTTGAAAATCATTGCACAGAAAGATACCCATGGACATCAGGAAGGGCAGTCATGTGTCTTGGGCTAAAAGTGCCCCTTTTGGAAACAGACTGGTATGGCCACCTTGGAAAACAGTTAGGCAGTATCTTATAAATCATGCATCCATCCGACGACCCAGCAAACCAGTTCCTGGGTATTTACCCAAAAGAAATGAAAACAGATATCCACACAAAGACCTATACATAATGCTCATAGCAGCTTTCTTCTTAATCACCAAAACCCAGACACAACTCGAATGAATGCCCATCAGCCAGTGAATGGGAAGTTAAATGTGGTGCATCCATGCAAAGCAAAACCACTCCACAGTAGAAAGGAACTGACCACTGGTACACACGGGGACATGGACACGTCTCAAATTGATTATGCGGAGTGAAAGAAGCCAGATGCACACACTACATACTGTTTGGTTGCATTCATATTAAATTCTAGAAAAGGCAAAATTATAGTGATAGAAAACAGGTCACTGGTTGCTGGGGCCAAAGGGAGGGGGTTATTCCAAAGAAGTTCAAAGGAACGTCTCCGGGTGCTAGAATGTTCCGAATCTCAATTGTGGCAGTGGTTACATGACTGTATAATCATCAAAATTCATTAAGGGTGCAATAGGTTAACTAACCAAAATAGATTGGTTGTATCATGTAAATTATATCTCAATATTTTTAAAAGATCCCACCTACCTACTCCAAAACAATCTGTCTACAGATTCTGTTCCTGTCCTTCTTTACCTTACTTGCCGTCTGAGCCTCTGTTCCTACAGAAAGCTGTGGTTATGGGAAACAAGAGGCTGGGAGGGATCCTTGGAGTCCTGTCCCTTCTAAAACAGGGTGGTCTATGTCAGGACCAGGACACACCTTCAGAAAGCCAGAATGGGGTCCACAGCCTGGCCACCAAATATCCCAGGAGAAGCAGACATAGAGCATTCTACTGCAGAGATGTTGCATGCCGTCACCTCACAAAAGAGGGGTCCTCACAGAGGAGGGGGGCTGTCATGCAGCACCATCTGGAGAACAGGCAAAGTCAGGGCTGGTGCTCCAGATGCCCAGAGAGGAACATTGGCCTCAAGGATCGACCCTGTGAGTTCCTGGACCATGAGAGAAAGGCTGGTGTGACCTTTAGAAATTCACCAGAAACAATGTGAAGGATCCCAAGGAGTATGTGCCATGAGCATCTGTAATTCAAAGGAATAAGATAAGTCTGTAAAAGTCAGAGGGTCAGGAACACAGCAAATGTAAGTACTAAAACAGGTCACCCCTGTGATTCTGGCCAGATTCCAGAAAAGCAGAATTCTTTCTTTCTCACTAGGGAAAAAAAAACCATGAAGCCTCTTCATATTTAGGTGGCAAATGATAAAGACCAACTATATTATTTTTGCAAACTTACAAATGCCCCGAGCCTGGGCAAATTCTTGAGCAAGAGTATGAGGCACCCACGGTTGGTGTTTGCAGGTCAGCAAACTAACCACACTGCCTTTCCCACTGCCTTGCTCTTCTGGAAAGGGGTTGGGCAAAAGCAAGAGAACAACGCTACCACATTACATGCCGACCATTGGTACCAATTTCTGTGAAATAACAATGAAATCATCACAGATTCTATTGAAACCAAAACCCTGAATAATACCTAATAATAACAATAGTCCCCAAATTAAAGGTCGCAGCCGCCAGGCATGGAAGGACTATGGGGGCGCCCCCAGCCGTGGACCTCAGTCTCTCCTGAATGCTGCCCACATTCCAGATTTCAAAAGGCACAGGAAGGTGCTGGGCCCTTTGCAACCAAATTCCAGGGAATCTGCAAAAAATAGAGAAAGCCAGTTAATGCTCTGACTCAGCAAAGAACATCCAACGGTCCCGTTTCCCAGGGCTCCTTGTCAAATGAGCTGGCCCCACTCTCTGCCCCCCCTTCCTCCCAACAGCTGTGCCCTCACCATTCTCTGTGTTCTTTAGACTCACCAGGAGAAGAAAGGGCTGGTTATATCCTGCCCCTGGTTGGTTAACCAAAGAGCCCTGATAAGGGGAAAGATATCAACTATGAGTGAAACTTTAAGGGTTGGGTAGCTCATGAGTGGCCATGCAGGATTTGCATTCAATCAGCCTTCTCCCTCTGTCCACACCCCAGACATAAGTAGGGAGTTTCTCAAATGCCAGCAAGTGTGTCCCAGAACCACAGCTAAAGACAGAGATCAACGGAAGGGGACTGGGGAAGCCATGACCAAGATGAGCACGCCCTCAAGATGCCCCAGGGGCCCACTCACAGCCTGCAGGGGCCCTCAGTCTCAGCCTCCATTTCCCCATCTATAGAAGGGGGACCCCGCTGCCACATGGGCATGTCAAAGGAAAGAATGAGATGAAATCAGCGAAAGGCAAACTATAAACTGTTAACCAAGATGATTCCTGGAGCCACCTCACGGAAGTTATTACTTTCCATTTAATAAAAAGCCCTTACCCATGAATAGCCCTTTAATTACCAGCCAACAAACATCTCAAAACGTAAGCTCAATGCTCAGTGAATGATGTGATTTTTTTTAAAACAATAAAACCAGAATCCTCCTGCACTTCCGTAAGTTGTAGTGGCCTCTGGGCAGCCGGGCCCCTGGCTGCAGCAATAAAGCAGAAACCTGGGCAGAGCCCTCACTTGGAAAGCTGAGCCCTTCCGAAGATCAAACCCCAGCTTAACCAGAAAGTGGTGGCTACTGTGTGGGGACCTCATCCCTGGCCACAGTGGGCCAGGGATCCCCGAGCTGGAGCTCCATCCCCTCCACCTTTCTCTCCCACTGCAGGGAGCACATCCATCTGTCCGTCTGTCTGCCGGGGCAGCTGTCCACCAAAAGACTCCTGCTTTTACTCCCTGATCTTCCTCCTCTCTCTGCCTGAACTTGGGCTCAACAACACTCCCATCTTGTGCTGAGCACAAGAGGAAAAAGAGGGAGAACACTGACAGCACTTCCCTATTCCAGAAGCTTCTAAGTGAGTGCATCATTAGCTCATTTTAAACCTCCTGCAACTCCAACAGTAGCTATCATTAAGCTCGTTTTTGTCAAGGACACAGAACAAATTAAGTGCCAATTTGGGACTCAGGCACAGGCCTACCTGAGGCCGTCGTACTGGCACCCCCACATACCCCAGCACTTGGTCATTCACCCTGAGTCGCGGCTGGCACCCCTCCCGAGTCTCAGCTCTGTGGGGGCAGACTGCCCTTGACTGACTGGTATCTGCCACAGAATGTATCTCTCACAAGATGAGCAAAAAATTTCACTTTGTTTTTGGAAAGTTTTTTAAATGAAATGAATCTATAATTAAGTGGCTGCCCCACAATGATATATAGCAGTTGACCCCAAGAGAATGTTTGGGGCAACTGAAGGCTAGGTGGGCAGACACTCCCGGCGACTCCTGCCCCCCTTGGGTAAATGTGCCCATGCCACGTCCCTGGAGATGCCATGAGATATTTCAAAGGCAGGCTGAGGACTTCAAGCTTCCCAGCCTCCCCAGGCTCTTTCCAGGGAGAGGCTTGCTGAGGGAAAGACTCCTGGGACCTTCCCCCTGTGGAGCAGGCGAGCAACACAGTGCAGTTAACAAATCAGCCAGCCCTGCTCCCATCCTCAGAGGATCTCAAGCTGTGACCTGGTAACACTTCAGGACATTCTGGTGACCTACAACTGGTCCAAATGAAGCTGCTCTCAAGTGGGTCCCCGGGGTAGAGGGGCTGGCCCTAGATCTACCCACATATGGAGGGCTCCGCGGGCAGAGGTTCTGAGGAGAAGGTGGAGTGAGGAAGACATCCTTTTTATCATAAGACCACTGTCATAAGAAGATATCAGGTTGCTTAGTTCACTCAAGAGAAAGTCCTAGAGAAAACAAACTTAGTGTCCACACACCATCTCATACCCATTAAGATGGCTACTATCTAAAAACAAAACAAATCAGAAACAAGTGCTGACAAGGATGTGGAGAAATTAGAACCCGTGAGCCCTGCTGTGGGAATGTAAAAGCTTCTATGGAAAGCAATAGAGCAGGTCCTCAGACACTTGAAAATCGAACTACCACATGATCCGGCCGTTCCACTTCTGGGGACCTACCCAAAAGAACAGAAAGCAGGTCTCAAAGCAATCTTTGTATACCCACGTTAATAGCCGCATTATTCACGATAACTAAAACACGCAAGCAACCCAAGCGTCGATGGATGGATGAACAATAAACAAAATCTGGTGTGTACACGTCATGGAATATCATTTGGCCTTAAAAAGGAAGGAAAGTCTGGTGCGTGCTCCATGGATGAACCTTGAGGACGTTCTGCTCAGTGAGATAAACCAGTCACAAAAGTACAAGGACTGTAGGATTCCACTTAGATGGGGTGCTTAGAATAGTCACACCCATAAAGATAGAAAGATGAATGGCGGTTGCCAGGGGTTGTGGGGAGGGGGCAATGGGGAGTTGGTGTTTCATGGGGACAGTGTTTCAGTTTTACAACAGGAGAACTTAGGAGGTGGATGGGGGTGACAGTTGCACCACATGAATGTGTTAAGGACACGTAAAAATGGTTAGGATGGCTAATTTTATGCTATGTGCACTTAATTACAATGTTTTAAGTGTTCACACATTAAAATCAAGAGCACCCAGTCCTTATTGCCCCATCACTGACCAGATTTCACTTTTTGTTTTGTTGTGATGTGTCTCTTCCTCAGCTTCATAATCCAATGCCAATTTTATTAATGGTAGGATGAGAAAGGAGGAAAGGACAGAGAAAGGAGGAGTGCAAGGCACAGGCAATTTGCCAGTACCAAAGAAGAGAAAAATAAGTCACGGTCAGTTCAGAAGGTGCTGGCTCTGCCCTTCAGCCGGGCCCTGATGGGGGCTGGGAGGTGGACATGCCTTGCCCTGTGCCAGGGGACTGGTCTTTCCTTCTGAAACTGGCCATTTGGGGAAAAGGGGAGGGGGCACGGTAGACAGAGGACCAGGTTACAGTCCACAAAATGTGTTATCACTGTCCTTCCGGGTTCTAAATGTTCCTTTCTATGAGTCACAAAGGTTAACTGGGAGGCTCTTGAATTAAAAACCCACAGGGTTTTCCTTTTATAGACTGTCCTCAGGAGACCTCTGAGTGTTCCTTCTGTCCTCATCCCCAACTGGCAGCTGCACTTAGCATGTGTGTTTACAGAAATACCAGTAGTTATTGCATGTTCCTTTCCATGTGATTAAGCATTGCCATAAAGCCCAGGCTGGATTAGAAATAGACCTTTCCCTTGCTGAAAAGAGCATAGCCGGCGTCGGTGGCAGTGGTGTGCAACTTGCGCCACCTACTGGCCACTGTGGGGATCACATAGCAAACGCCGAAGGGGTGGACCGGGCTTTGTCACCTACCAATGAACTGACCAGAAGCACTGCCCCACCCACCCTGCCAGGCTGGACGTGACTAAGAAATGCCACCAATCAACTGCCCAACCCTGGAACGTAGCTCCAGATCTGTTCTCCCTCACAAAGGGCTCCGATCACCTGAGCTATCATCTAAGGCAACAGCCCATTGAGTCTCTTGCTCCCACGAGAGGGCACTTCAGGACAAGGGGACCTAACATCACGGAATTATTCTACATATGTGTTCAGACTTGAAGATGAGGGTCAGACACCTCACTATGGCTTGCAACTATAGCATTTGCCAGGTAACATTTGACAAATAGGTTTTGATCCTTTGACCCTCGTAACAGTTGTTATGAGGTATGTTCTCTTATTTTAAAGATGAGGAAACCAAGAGGTTCAATCACTGGGTTAAATACCCTTTGAACACACAGAGGGAAAGGTCAGGGTACCTGTTGGGAAGTGAAACTATAACATAATAGTCCCTTTTTGGTCTGTTTTCCAAAGCAAACACACCAACATAAAGATATCCAAGTGTTGTCTTAACAATTTGGAAGATCCTATTTAAAAGTTCCCCGAGCAAATTAATATCCCCAGCTTTGCAGCCACTGCCTCATTTCTTGGTTCATTTCAACAAATACGAATTGACCACCTTCTGGGTCCCAGCAGAGCAGCTGGTGGAAACGACTTCATCACCTAGCTTAGGGTAGGGACGCTCTTGATGCCAAAGAACTAATTTTAAATAATGGAAACTTGCCACCACAGAGGATAGTCATGTTCTGAAGCTCATTCACAAAGAATTTGGAGCACTAATAGGAACATGTATGTAAAATCTCCAAGAGTGACCACTTCAAACAAGATGACATCCATGAAAGTGTGTGTCCTAATGTGTTCATTTAAAAAAAAAAAAATTAGTAGTATCCTATATAGAGCCACACCTAACATTTAGAAAAAGAACTCATTGTCACAACAAACTTTCTAGAAACAGCAGAAGACCCATCCTTTAGGAATAGGATTCTAGAAACTCTCTCCTCCCTGACCCCAACCCTCACTCTGCTCCCTCCTTCCTATATGGTCCCAGATAACCATCCTACAACGTGTCCTAGGCTGTCCTGAAAAAAAGAAAGAAAATGCATTATGATCCCACTGCTGCCCACTGGCATTTTGAAGAGCATGTCTTACTCCAAAGAAGGAATGCAGCCTCTAGTTTCATACAAGGTAGGGTGGTATTGCCTCCTTGTCATGGGATCCACTCAACTGAGGCAGGGAGCCTGATGTGCAGTCAGCCTGCAGAAAGAGCCCACATAACACCAGCAAATGGAACCCAGGTTTTTTTTTTAAAGATTTTATTTGTTTGAGAGAGACAGAGACGGAGATAGTGACAGAGATAGCGAGAGAGCACAGAGCAGGGAGGAGAGGGAGAAGCAAGCTCCCCACTGAGCAGGGGGCCCGATTGATGGGGGTGGGGAGCTCGATCCCAGGACCCCAGGATCATGACCTGAGCTGAAGGCAGATGCTTTACCAACTGAGCCACCCAGGTGCCCCTGGAGCCCAGATTTTAAGAGAAAATCAGATTATATGTTTTGGGAGCTCCTCACACTCAGTTTTTTAGTATCAATTAAAATAGTTCTAAAACCCTCATCTATACTTCTCTGTGGTTTCATACAGAATTATTCCTACCCAAGATCACCACTTTCTGAAGAAACTGAACAGTTAATTTTTTCTGGTGGCTTTATCTAGTGTAGTAGCCTGAGAATTCATTCACTCATTTACTTGGCACCTACTATGTGCCAGGTACTGTTCTAGGCAATTAGGATACTTCAGTGAAACACAAGAGGCAAAGATGCTTGCCGTTGAGGAGGTTATATTCTAGGAGAGGTAGACAGATCAGAAGCTCTAATCAGAACTTATACAGAATAGTAAAATATGGTAAGTGCCACAGAGAAGGAAAGAAGAGAGGAGAATGAGGAGTGCCAATCGAGACAGGGAGGGAGTTATGATTAAATTTCACACAGAGAGGGGCGCCTGGGTGGCTCAGTCGTTAAGTGTCTGCCTTCGGCTCAGGTCATGATTCCAGGGTCCTGGATTGAGCCCCACATCGGGCTCCCTACTCGGTGGGAAGCCTGCTTCTCCCTCTCCCTCTGCCTGCTTGTGTTCCCTCTCTTTCTCTCTCTCTGTCAAATAAATAATCTTGAAAAAAAAAATTTCACACAGAGAGATCAAGGGTGGCTGTCGAGAAAGTGATGCTTGAGCAGAGACAGAGCTCATTTAATGTTGGACCATGCAGTATGCTGGCGAAGCCTAAGAACAGAAGAGTCCGGGAGCAGCCAGAACATTCCATCAACAGGATTTGCTATGAATCCATCAACAGGGTTGGGCACAAAATTTAGGAAGAGCGACCAGAAAGCTCTCCAAGATTTGAGACTTTGCAAGCAAACCTCAGTGTGATGAAAGAAGGAAGCTACTACACAGGAGGTCCTTCACGGTCAGGCCTTCAAACGGCCTTAACCAAAGCTGGAAAACACAGCGAGTGACCAAGTGAACAGTCATCCCTGTCTCCTTTTGGACGATGGATGAAAACAACGCTTGGTGTTAGAAAAATCAGAAAAAATGTTGCTGCTCACCAAGAAAACCTTTTCTGCAAAGGGACTGCACATGAACAGCCCCATGTCTGGAAGCTCCCTGAGCAATAATAATCTGAGGCAATCACAGGCTGCACCTCATCTGTCTCCCTTTCCTCAGGGACCATTCCTCTGCCCTGCCTCACGTCCCGTGTCTTAAAAACCAACTTGGTTTTTTCATATATTTTGTCCTCTAGTTATCTCGGCGGGGAGGGTAAATTCAGTCCCTGTTACTTCACTCGTGCGGTAGCAGAAGGGCAGAGCAATGATTCTTGACATTGGAGAATCGGAGCTGTAGGCTCTCTGCCTGTCAACCACGGAGGAGACACTCCCCAGTCAGGGGAGCTCTCGAGCCCCCTAACACATGGTTGTTCTTAATGTGTGTGATAGACAGATGGTGGTCCCATTCCTCCCCACCCCTGGAGTCACACATCCACGTCCTTGTCATGGCCTCGTGGCAGGCGGAGTGTATTTCCCCACGCTGGAAAGATGGAACTGTCCTGGGACTTGCAGCCTGACAAAGGCTGAGGTTTGCGATGCACTTGCTGGCCGGCCTTGGACTTGGAGGCACCATCTCCCCTTGGTGAAGTGAGCTTCTCCACTCAGCCCCCGACGGGCGGTTCCTACAGAAGGCTGTCATGGCTGTTTAAGCTGGAAGCACAGGAGAATCGTCATTCAAAGCAAGTTTGCGTTGAGATATTGAGTGTGGCTTGGTCTCAACAGCACTGCATTAAGTAAAAGAATTCAGAAGAATTTGGTACTGGTCTGCGAGCTCTGGTCACAGCAGTGCTTGAAATTCTAGTAGGATTCAACTTATCTCACTAACAAGATGAAGGAGCTGAAGCAACACTGAGGAGAGAGACCCTCACTGGGAGGACGAGCAGCCGTGGCATCAAGACCCGGTTAAAAGGGTGAAAAGACAAACTACAGACTGTTAGAAAATATTTGCAAACCATGTGTCTTACAAAGGACTTGTATCTAGAATATATAAAAAGCTGTGGAAACACACAGTAAAGAAGGGAACAATTCAGTTAGAAAAGACGTGAACAGACATTTCACCAAAATGGATATATGGATGGCGGACACACGTGGAAAGACGTTCAACATTTTAATCTATAAGGGAAATGCCAATTCAAACCATGATGAAATAGGGTCGAAATAAAAGCTAGTGATAACACCAAATGCTGGCAATGGCGTGGAGAAACTGGGTCACTCAGATGTTGCCGGTGGAGAGGCAAAATGATAGGACCGCTTCAGAAGAAAATAGCAAATGCTCACAAAGCGAAACAAACCCTTTGCCACGTGGCCATGGAGTACTACAAAGCAATAAAAAGGAATGAACTCTTGATTTATGCAACCAACTGAACAGTTCTTAAGGGAATTACGCTAAGTGAAAAAAGCCAATTGCATAAGATTATACACTATCTGCTTCCATTTATATAATAAATTTGAAATAACAAAATTATAGAGATGGAGACAAAATTACTTGTTACCAGGGGTTGGGGGGTGGGGGGATACTCTAAAAGACTAGCATGAGGGATCCTTGTAATGGAATTGCTCTAAATCTTGACTGTTGTGTCTCTTGATGGTGGTCACATGGGTGTACACATGTGAAAAACCTGCATAGAACTAAAGACACACATAAGCGTGTGTGTAAAACTAGTGATATCTGAATAAAGTCATTGGATTGTACCAATGTCAATTTCCCATTGTGATATTGTGCTTTAATTATGTGAGTTTGTACTACTGGGGGAAAATTGGTGAAATTTACATAGGATCTCTGTTTTATTTCTTACAACTGCATATAATCCTACAATTATCTCAAAATATAAAAGTGAAAAATTTTTAATCTTAATATGATCATAGCTAAACAGAAGTAAGAAGATAGTAAAAATAAACTACATGAGTTACTTTTATTATGGATGAGGAATTAGTCGGCTTTTAAGTTTGTGTCTTTGATATGTGGATGTATTCTTTCATCATTAATTGATTTGATTAAACACAGGATGAGTTTCAAAGTGGAGATAATGTTGATATAAAAGGAGGTGAGTCCAGTATTCAGGCTGGGACACTAACTGCCCTCCCCTTGAGGCTCATCATCTTTTCCTCGAGGCCTTTTATAGACCAAAGAGCAGTTCCTGGTGGAATGATGTGATGTCATCAGTGACTCATGTCAAGGGCTCCAGAATCTTGGGAGCCATTTGATTCCAAAGACCTGGCTACGGTCAGTGTTCTTCTCACACTGTTCTGAGGCTGTGCTCTGGGTAAATGTGAGGGGCCTAGATCCCGAGAGAGCCAGATAGTCCACTCTGGGTAAGTGTCACTCGTTCCTGTCCTAGACTGAGTATGTCAGGCCACCCAGCTTGGCCTTCATAGAAGGGTGACTGAGGCACAACTCTTGTTGCGCCTGGCCATTCTCCCCTTGAGCACTGGTCAGACACGAGTCCTAATCCCAAATCCGAAGTGTTCTAGCCTTGGTCAAGGAACAAATCCTACGCAAGTTAAGTCACCATTTCCTCACCTGTAAATCATGTAAGTCATACATCTTAGTTCACAGATCATTATAAGGATTGAATGAGGTCATTCTTTATGCATTGATCAATACTGGAAGTTCAATAGGCAACCAATAACTGTTAGCTATTATTGCCATTTTAATTATTATTAGGTTTCACAAGGAGCAGGTTAAGCAAACAGAAATGGCCTGGTCAGAATCAGGTTGAGTCCCTTCCATTCTTTTCGTACACAGAGAAGACAAGACAGGATCCCTCTGGGCTCCACATTAGCTGCCTCAGAGACTGTTCCAAGCCAACAGGACCCAGCAAAGAAGAATCAGAAGAAAAGGGTGTGCATGGAAGGGAAGGCAGGTGTGTGTGATCGTCTGGCTTCTACCCATGGTCTCTGAATGATTGAAGTTGACAGAACACCATGGCTCCAACATTACTTCTCCTTCCTCCTCTCAGCTCTCATGTGTTTGGGTCTGCATGGGCAGGGGAAAGGGCTTTCAGGGTGAGACAGGGAGGTCACTATCCTGTGCACTTTTATGGCTATTAAAGACATCTATGACTAGAGAATTTTACATCTGTCTCTATAGAGGTATCCTCCAGGCAGAACAATCCATGGAAAAAGGCACAGGAGAGCAGCCTTTGCCTGGCAAAGAAAGGGAAATAATAATTCCTACCCTCCTTTATAGACAAGTGCAAAGGGGTGATGGTCATTCTCTTATCCCTCCAGATGTCACATGCAAAATTCTCAACGTAAGTGGGAAAGGAAGAGCCTAGCATTTCCCAGGTGGGTCCTCCCGCCATGATGACACAGGGTCCTTCCTCTCTCCCAACAGCTCCATGGAATAGGAGCCCTCTGGCTTCCAGTTCTGCCTCTTCAGAGGCTGTCCCTGAGCAGAGAGCCAGGAGAATGAGAGGCCGGAAGAGGAGGAGATCGATGGATGTCAAGGCAGGTATGTGTCCTCGCATGTGCCTCAGCTTCCCTGCATGAAGTGTCAACTACTGTTGAGTGACCACTTACCATCTTGTCTTCACAAGGCTGAGTCCAGGCCCAGTGTTCAGAGTGAGCTGCATGGCAAGGACTCCACTTCTCAGGTGGGTCACATCCACGCTGACTCAGAATCTTTTGTTTCTGCAGCTGCCCAGGAGAGCAGCATCCCAGCCTCCAACTCTACCACCTCAGAAGCTATCTCTGAGCTGAGGTCCTGGAAGAAGAGGGGACAGAAGAGCAACATATGGACAGTCAATCATGTTGAGGGAACAAAACTCAGGATGAACAAGAGGAGAAGACCCAGTTACCGTCCTGAAGACCAAGAAGCATTCTACCGACTTCTGGGTGTGTGCTCTGAGCGGATGGAGCGTTCAGGGTCCTGCTGAGTGGGGATCATGTTGGAGGCAGTGGCTCTGGGATCATGCTCAAACCACCCCCCAGGCTCTAAGCTATAAAGGGTCCAGGGGGGCACGGACACAGAGCGACCCTGCTTCTGCTGGGGGGCTGGCAAGTTTTTCCTCTCTGAGACAAGTTCTTAGAGGGAGAGGGAGGAGGCTACAGTGGAGAGTGCTCAACAGTCAAGACATTTCAGAACCAACCAAGGGGTGCATCCTCTGCCCACTGGGATACATTCATGTATTCCCTCCAATTAAGATTTTAGAGATTAGTGATGAAAAGACAACCTAGATCTTGCTGTCTGTACGTTCAAGGTGGGAGGAGACAAAAAACAAACCCATATAGAAATAAGCTGTTCTCAGCCAGTGACAAATGCAGAGAAGTAATGTTGTTCAAAGGCAATGATGCCTGGAGAACATGAAGCAGGAGAGGGGAGCTCTATGAGATGGGATACTCCAGGGACTCTGTCTGAGAAGGGGCCATCAGGACCAGAGGCAGGATTAAGTGTGATAGTTCTGGAGACAACACTGTGATCACGTTGTCCAATACAGCATTCATTAGCCACATGTAGCTATTAAAACCTGATTTAATTCATTTAAAATTAAATTTAAAAATTCAGTTTCTCAGTCTCATGAGCCACATTTCAAGTACGCAGTAGCCACACATGGCTAATGGCTCCCATAGTGAACAGTGCACATCTAGAACATTTTCATCATCACAGAGTTCTATTGCAGAGAGCCAGACTGACTGGAGAAGGGTCAAGGAGAATGAAATAACCCCTGACTCCTCCATCCTCCCTGTTGTGCAAGTGTCATTGTCCCAGTCAAGGAGGGAAAGACAGCACCCACATTCTCAGGTCTCCCCTGGAAAATGGTACCTCCAGGGGACAACTCTAATCCCAGAGTTGGGATTGGGGGTGGGGGGCACAGGTCATTATCTGCAGGAAGCAAGGGGATCCAGGAGAAAGAGGGCAGTACTCCCAGCACCCCCAGGGGCTGCGAACTGACCACCACAGGCTCAGGGTGCTCAGTTAACGGGAGGCGGCAGGAAGCTTTGTCCGGCCCCAGCATGATAAAGTGACAAGGACAAATGTGGTGTCATAGAGACCCATGGCCACATCCAAGCTCTGGCCTGAGGCAAATGTGTTAAGCATTGAGAGCCAGGTCACATCTCTGTGATCAACAAATCCCTGCCCATCACGTGGAAGTTTACAATAGCGAAATCCAAGCCCCACAGATGAAACTCACGACATAGGCCTCCCTGGAAGGAGTGGCCATTGTCACAAATATTAAGACTCACAACCCTCCTGGCAGAAGGGACGCTGCCTCCACTTCCAGGAAACAAAGGAACTTGAGGGAGGCTCTGGTTTTCCTCCTTCCCTCTGGAGTGTCCCACAGCCCCCAGAAGGCCTGCTCCAAGGCCCTCCTCACTTCTCCCTTCCTTTGCAGAGGATCCCGTGATCCAGAGCTTCTTGGAAGCTGACATTTTCCTCAAAGTATCTGATAAGGTATCTGCAGCACCAAAATGATGAGGGCCTGAGGGGTCCACAGAGTCACCACCCCATGGGGACAGGAACAGAGAACCAGATTTCTGGCCAGGCGGGAGAAGCCCTGGAGAGACCTGCTCTCAGTGTCAGAAGACACACCGCCCGTGGCCTGCCCTGCCCATGGGCATCTTCTCCTGGCCTCCCATCCGTTCCTCTCCACTTGTCAAAGGGCCTCAGCACAGCCTACCCTGAGGGGTTCCCACCATGGCCGTTGGATGGGGCAGGACCCATGGCCCGTGCGGGACACTCTCACCCCCTCTACTGACCCCTCACCTGCCTTCCGTGCCCACACAGTACCTGCTTTCCATGGTGGTGGAGTACTTCGGCCGTGTCGGGCTGCCTGGACACCTGTACAACAGGATCCACTTCTTCCTGGCCCTGTGAGTGTCTCCTCGGGGAATGCTCTCAATTCTGCCCAAACCACCCCATCCCACAGCCTCACCACCCCATCAGGATGGCTTGGCCATGCCTATGAGCTGGACGGTCTCAAGTGGTTCCTCTTGGCCACAGAGCAGACAAGGCCTTCAGGGGTCACACGGTCATGGGGTAGGGGAAGGCAATGAGTAAGTTCCTAAGATCATGAAAGTAGCCAAGAAACATCACTTGCTGCTCAGAAACTGAGTGACCGGAGGGAGGAAGCCCCAGGGAAATGGAGAGCAGCCAGAACCTTGGCCTGGGCCAAGCACAGCGTGGGCCCCACAGGCTTGGTCCTGAGGACGGTCCTGCTATCTCTCTGGAGCCAGGCTCCCTGCAGATAGGGCTTCCCCGACCCTCCTTCCTGGACAGACTGCCCTGGGCACTAAGTCCTCCAGTGTGACCTCTGCAAGCTTCCCCTCTTTTCCCACGGCAGCTACATCGCCTCCGACATGGAGGAGGACAACCCCACGTCCAAACGGAGCATCTTCCAGTTCCTGCTGGGCAGGGAGCACTGGCCAGACCTCTACAAGGAGTTCCTGAAGTTGAAGGTGGAGTTCTTCCATGCAATGGGGCACCGAGCCTGGGTCACCCCGGAGTTGTGTGAGGAGGTCTGTTGGGGACGAGGAGCAGAGGGAGCACCCGAGTGGTAGGGCTGGGCCCTTCCTCCAGGCGCTTACGTTGCTGTTTCCCTTTCAGATCCAGGCCCAGAACCCACATCACTGGGTCTGGAGTCGGGCGCGCCAGTGTGCCCCCTAGGTCCCCAGGTAACAGAGCGGGGGATGCAGGTGGTCCAGGTGAGTGCAGGTGCTCTCGGGCTCTGCAGGGTCAGACATCCCCACCCTCTGTGCCCCTGCAGTCACCTCCTGGGCTGGTGGGCATGAAGGGGAAGCAGTACAGCATCCCTCCGTGCATACTAGCATAGTAAGGGCTCTGAGAACTCCCGTGATAAAGAAAGTAATTACCTGTGTTTATATCAAAACTCTCCATATGAATTTGACTGTGGAATCATGAATGTAATACCAGATCCCCAATTTGCATGTCAAAATTTTTTTTTACGAGAACTCTTGGAAATGCTGATTTAAGTAATGAAAACCTCTGTAGGGTTTTGATCTGAGTTGAAAATTTTAAGCAAATAAATGAAAGACACCGAAGTCACCTTTTCTGGAAAGGGGGCTGTTAGCCTGGTGGCTCTTGGGAGGAGAGATTAATTCCAACATGTCATCAAAAGTGGTATGTGATTTGCTCCTACACGAAGCAAGCTTAGTAGCTGGGTCCCTAGGATGTGTCAGTCTCGTCTTGTCACAGACAGAAGGAGCTCCTAGGGCTCCTGGTCTCTGCAAAAATCAGATTGCTGGGGAAAAAAGGGCAACAAACACCTGGAGAACTGTGAAAAATCACATAACAGATGACACACTTACAGAAAACAAACGCTTGACCAGCATCACACTCTTTCGAATACGTTTTCTTTCGTTTAAATTTGGTTGCTATATTTGGGTTTACTTGAAGTTGGGGGAGATCTTTGGTGAAACGCAGAAGAAACCCTTTGCCTGGGGAGACAGCTATACCAGAATAATCTTGTGAACTGAGCCACCCCTGCCTCTTTGCAGGGTGTGACGGAGCCTATTCTGACCCTAGGAAAAAGAAGGTCAAGTGTGCTCTGTGATAAACCAAGCTTGGGATAAAGTTTAATTCATCCACAGGCTTCTTATTTGAGGACCAACAACTACTATATATGCCAGAATCTCAAATTCCAAAGAAAACTGCATTATCGCCACAATAAAAACAGAGATGAATAGTGGCTACAGGGGCCGCTCTTGGATCTGGCCACTTATACAAGCAATGAGGGTGGCAGCTGATTTTGCCCAGGCTCCTTTCTAACACGCACCCGTGGTGAGGCACTGAGAACTTCCTCACTTGGGAGTTTGCCTTCTGCTCTGATTTCTCTTTCTTTTCTTGTAGCCCCCGCCCATCCCCTGCCTCTCCCTGCCCCGACACCAAGCTGCTGCCTCCTTCACAGGCTCCGGGAGCCACAGAGGGACAGCACTGGGCCTCCAGTTTTTCTCAGACCTGCAGGAAGGAGGGTGCAGGGACAGCCAGGACCATGGCAGCCTGAATAGCACAATGGCTCCCCAACCTTCCAGTGGGTGTCAGCCAGCAAAGGTCCTAACCCCTGAGTAACCTGGAACGGTGTAGTAGTAACATGGAGGGGGGACCAAAGGAGCCAAGAGACCAGAGCAGGAGCCTCTGTGAAGGCAGAGGGAGAGGGGACGGAAAGTCTGGGAAGAGGCCTGGATCACTGAGGAGGAGGAACTTGAAGGAAGAGGCCAAAGAAACAGCTAGAAGATGATGAGGAAAAGAGGAGGAGACAGGAAGGGGAGAAACACATGAGAGAGGACACAGATGTGGCCAGCCCATTCTAGGCAATCAGCATCTTGGGGACAGTTGTCCTTGGAGCCTTTCCTGACACTCCACTAGAATTAAATGAAGCAGACTGGCGGGAGGCACGGAGCTCACTGATGTGTGGATCTAAGGCTGAAACAAGAGTGGGAACAAGAGGGGGGAATCCTATGCCAGGATAGGCTCTGACATCATAGAAATAACCCAACTTTCAAAATGAGAGGAGAAGGGAGAGAAGAAGGGAGGAGGTCATGAATGGATGGCTAAGGGACAGGTGGGGAGGTCCCAGAGTGCCATCTAGGCCAGAAACAAGGCAGTGGAAGCTGAGGTTAAATTAAAAAAAAGAGGGACTAGAAGAGTCCTATGAGGATATTAAGTGTTAAATGTATGCACAAGAACACAAGCCATCCTGAATGCCAAATAAATATGATAAATTTTAAGAGAGCAAAGAAAACATCAAATACATGGCAAATATAAGAAATAGAGTAGAAATACATAGAAACAGAATTATCGCCACAATAAAAACAGAGATTCATATAAAAAATGAGATTCAACTGAGATCAGTCATATTATTTGCATTAATAAATCTGAACTCACTACTAAAAGATTTTCAGATTGATTCGCAAAGCAAAACCCAGCTCTGTGTGAGATTATCCTTAAATCATTCAGAGGTGCTAACAGTAAGGTGAGGGCTCGGGGTACACCATGCAAATGCCCTCAAATGAGAGTAGGGATTGTGATCTTGATACCAAGGTAAGGAACATTCAGATGCAAAACCCTTCAGAGACTAGGAAGGACACTTGGGATGGGGTTGAGGGGCAGAATCTGGGGGTAGGTGCCCAGTGTTACAGGCAATTCCACAGGCCTGGGCTGGTCCACTGCAGCTCGATTTGCTCAGTGACGC
Organism: Halichoerus grypus; assembly: GCF_964656455.1. NCBI lineage: Eukaryota > Metazoa > Chordata > Mammalia > Carnivora > Phocidae > Halichoerus > Halichoerus grypus. The sequence continues at coordinate 35,958,353 of NC_135721.1, forward strand.
TCATAGATTTTACAGCACTCTTGACGGATGGACGGATGGATGGATGGATATACAGATATATTGATATATAGATATGTACAGCTATTCTAGATAGGAAATCTAATTACTGGACAATAACTGCAGTTACCAGACAGAACTGTCTAGGTCTTCACCACTTTTTTCCCATGGAAATGCCTGATTTGCCACAAAACTGCTTGTAACTCCAAGGTTCCCAGGAACCTCACAGTCAAGCATGGACAGAATATCCAGTCTTGTAAAAGGTTGACTCCTTTCAAGAAGCAATACACCCTGTCTATCCCATGAGGGCTTAACATTTTCTTCTTGAGTCCTCTGGAACTTTCCAGTTGCAAATAATCACAGTACTCACTGTCTGTGACACCTAGTCCTTGCAGCCCCAGAAGGCCAAGGTAGAAACAGTTAGGCTACGACGTTTCTCTCCTCACTCAGGCATCTAGTGACTCAGTCCCAAGAAGTCTGGCATAATATACAGTCAACCCACATCGTTCCAGTTACTTAGCAATAAAGACCGTGCATTCTTCCTTTAGTCAGTGAGTCCTCTCAGTGTGTTAGGGAGAAACCCAAGGCCACTCGGGGGGGTCACTGCCACTGTGGCCTGAGGTTGGTACCATCCAGATGAGTTGGCGCATGGATTACAGGACTGTCACAAAATCTTGGGAGTGTCAGAGCACACCTGAGGGTTTGATCATGGAAAAGGAAAGTGAACAGCACTGGGAGCTCAAGAGATAGCCAAGGGCCGGAAATTCTATGAGCAAAATCAGGGGAGACCAAGTGGTGGTGAGTGGTTTTTACAGGACTTGGGGATGGGGCTGAGTTCACACTTGTGTCGTGTCCCACTTAACAGCACAGGGTTTGCTCAGGAACCCAAGTAGAAAGGGTGTTGATGAAGCAAAGTAGACAGAAATGTTTAGGGAGCAGAGGACTGAGAAGCCCCTGCAACACTACAGAATCCAGGGCTGGATCTGTCAGAGCTGGTGGTAGCTTCCCGCAGCCAGATGTGCACCATCTGCCCTCCTGCCAGCCCGTGACCAGTGAAGGAGAGCAATGGCCTGGCTGCCTCTTCCACCTCCAGGCCTCCCCTGGGCATCTCTCACTGGCTCCTCCCAGTGGCACAATCTTACCTGGCCCCACATGGGAAAAAGCTAAGCAAAGAGAGGAGGAGGTGCTGAAGATACTGAGTTGACATCTGGCCCAGGCAGAGGGCACAGTGAGATGAGCCGAACAAAAATTAACTAGAGAAGCAGAGAGGGAGTCTGGAGCAAGATGACACAAGACAGCACCCACACCACCCTCTGGGGTTTTGCAGAAATTTCATCAAGTGGGGGTTGGTGCTCATCTCATCTAGATCTTACCAGGCAGAGAGACTGCAGCTAGGGATGCTAATTACAACGGATTTGCTAATGATTCTTCGATTCTTGAAGAGCCGTGTACATTTACCCACATTTCCAGTTGATGAGACTATCTTCTTAATCTCTGGAATGGTACACAGTAAGCAAACAAAAGCCCTGATTAAATGAAAAATAGGCACAAATATGAACTCAAGACAAATGAAAGAACATGAGTGGCACTAACTAGCTTCCAAACACAGTCCCTGTGATAAATCCCCCCAGTGACATGATTACCCAGATCATGATTTAGTACATCTGGGTTCTGGAAGCCCATGGACTACAGCTCCCCAGGGCAGCATACCTGAATCTAAGACCAGAGATGGATCCATTAACTACAGAGACAAGGCAACAGATTTCACACCTAAGTATTGGAGTAAAAGCAGTGGAAATTATGAACATGCAGTTATTTATAGATTTTCACTGATTTTATTGAATCTAGTACAAATTTTTTTCTAAATTTCCTATTTCATTTTATAATGTACCACGGAATAGGAAGAAATATTTTCAGCTAAAAGAGACATTTTAAGTTAAGATGGTTGTTATATGACCAAGAAAGCAGCACACAGACTAACTCAATCTAATTCCAAGAAATTACACAAAGGTCTTTGTTTTTCTAAAGATGCACAGAGAAGGGAAGGGTCCACAAACTGGAGCAACGTCCTTCTAATTTATGCTGATCTGCCTCTTAGATCTACTGCACTAAGAGAGGCAATAATGAGCCAGATTCGGGGGTTAGAAGCAGTATGGTCTGAAAGCCCAGGCTTGTTATAGGGGTTGTGATGGGAGCAGAGCAGCCTTGGGCCAGCCACCTCCCTTCCTGAGCCTCAGGGGGCTCAGCTGTAGAAAGAGGGGCAGAGAGATCGTCCAGTACTGATCTTTTATGCAGCGGCTTGAAGACGGAAGGTCCTGCCATCTGGGTGACCCTTACTCCCCAGCCTGGCCTCCCTTTCATTCAAGGACAGAACATGGAGCAAAGCAAGAGGATGGCCAACAGGCAAGTCCATCCTTAGCCACAGGCAAGAATTAAGGATATGGTTTTAGGGGCTTTTCTTTCAATTTAGCAATAAAGACTTTCCCATGCTTATGACTAATGAGAAGCAAGTAATGTATTTCAGAGTGGGGGAAACCTGGCTGGCCCTGGGAAGCAGGAAAAGCCAGTCACCTGGGAACCTTTGTAAACCACATGGGTATCTGCAGGGTGGCTGCTAAGTGCTAACAGAGGCCTCCAGCCTGGGTACACCCTCTTAGAAGCTGCCCCCCCAACCTCCCCTCTGCTTCCTTCCACTGCTGGCTAAACACTGCAGACACTGGGGGTACAGAGGTGACCAAATCCTGTCCCCTTCCCCATAGCTGAATTGGAGAGATCTTCATACAACTAGGCATTTTCTACAAAACGTGGTATGAGGATGGAGGAACCCAGAAGACGAGCCCCCAACCCTATATACAAGAGGCGTATTAGTCTGTGTGCTGCCAACTAAGTCTTCCTGGTTTGGATCTCAAATTGGTCCATGGCCTTCCAGCTTCACTCAGCTCCCAGCATCCTCTCCTGACTTTGGTCTACTCCTGTCCTCAGATTGGGCTTTGACATGGTTCTCCTCAGAATCCATGTCACACACACAGCTGACACACAAATCTATTCCTCTGGCAATTCCTGCCTTGGCTCCACATGCTCTGGCTTCTACTCAGAATCCTGGCTTCCAAACTCTGGCCTGTGCCCAACAGGCACACTGGCCTCCCACCAAAGTGGGTCTCTACACTGATCATCAAGCTGAGCGATGAGAGGTCCCCTCCTCCTTGCTTCCTCTGGGCTGTCAGAAGATCTCTGAGCTGGGATCACCATAAGCTATGAAGTCAGCTGGTTTCTAGACAAAGGGTAAAAAAAGTGGCCTTACTCAAGATCAGGCAGCACTGAGAGAAGCTCTGTAGGGCTTAACTCAATGGTCACTCCTGCTAGGGTCTGGCGTCCATGCCTCAGAGCTGCCCACAATTTCAGGCCTTCACCTCTTCACAGGACATCTTACTCAAGGGAGGGGCACAGATATCAGCCCCCCTCCCCTCAGGGAGACAATAATCTCTCTGAGTATGCATGTGTGTAACTACTATTTAATTATGTCCATCCATGGAAGCATTTATAGCCATGCAAGTAGAAAAGATGAACGTGGGGAATTATGAGTAAGTTAGGAACCATACTGTGACAGACATAAAGTAACTAGTACTCACCAGCGTCCGGTTCTCCTCCCCTTCATGGACACATGGAAGAGTAGTCACACGAGGTGGATCAGTTTGACTTCCTGCCAACAGGCTGTAACTGGAAGTGACAGCCAATTTTGGGCCAAAACCCTTAGGAACCGGATGCACTTCTCCAGATCTTCCCTTGTCCTAACTTTGAGGAGGCTGAAATATTCTGGATGGTGAGAGCTACTCTCCAAATTTTTTGAAAACCCATAAATAGCTAGAATTCATTTGTTTGATGATCCTATCATGTCTATTCAAAAGACTGCCCAGAATACCTTTTGCTCCCTGTCACCTAACCATTAGGTCCAAACTATAAAGACAATGCTATTTCCAGACCATCTGCAATCTTTTATTCTGCTCTTTCTCTTAGAAAGCCTGATTTTTGCTTTTGTTGACAACATTCTAATGACTCTTCTCCCTCATATATGAGAATACATAGTGTGCAAGTAATGGTCTCTTAAGTTCTCCTTCAGAGAAAAGAATACAAATTATAAACAACTGAGACTGAAGATAGCAAGTTGCCCAGATACTGAGTTCTTTTAAATCTTGATTCAAATGGAATTTTTGTAATCTGTTTTAATTTTTTTCTTTTAGTTTTAATGATAAGAAAAACTAGCTAAGTGTGAAAGGGAAGCACATTTTGCCCTCCCAGGCACCCACATCTTGCCTTTGCTGTATATGCAGGAGCAAGTCCCTGGGGCAAGCATGCAGATGGAATACGGAGTCTAGAAATGCCTCTAGAGGCATGCCCTCCTCCCCGCTCCCCTTCCCCTCCGAAGCAAATGTCACATGGGTTTTTGCCAAAATCTCAATGGAAACATTTCTATTTGCTTTGATTTTTACATTTCAAGCTAAACAGCAAAATTCAGGATGTGGACATGTGAAATCACGGAATGAATCTTGCCGTTTCTAGCAGTTTAGGGTCCCACTGGCCATTCAGGAAGCACAGGGCTCATGTCAGGATCTGGACAGCAGTCGTCTTCTTCCCATACGGGAAACCTGAAGCTGGAGGCGCCTCTATGTGAATCTCTCTCATCATTATTTAGTCTACAAACTCCTGATACAGATGTACATTCTGTAAATCTTGGGTGGAAATGGACCATCATTTATTTTTAAATGCAACTTTTGAAGACCTCTCTACAGTGGAAATTGCGTATTTCTCTACTTAGAGCAGGCTTCACGTTGAGCAATTCTTCATTACGGTGTGACTGTCCTCCTGTTGAAGGTGACTGCTCATACTATGAGGATGCCTGGCACTGTCACAGAAAGTACACACTAATTTTAGGCAGGAAAACTGACATCTTAGAGGAGATGCTAAAAGCCATTTTCTTGCTGCAGAAAGTAAAACTTGATGACAGAGCTTCTTTAAAAACCTTGCAGATCTGAACATAGTCATTTCATCTGAATCACCATAGTTGAAAGATTAAAAATGAATATCCACCCCAGCCCCCACTATTCTAGTCTCTGAAATCCCAAACTAAAATAATCATCAAGAGTTTCGAAAACAGTGCTCGCTTCGGCAGCACATATACTAAAAAAAGAGTTTTGAAAACAAACCAAAAAACTTTATTTACAAAAGTAAATTTTAACTCACTTCTATATATCATATAATGTTAATGCTGACAGCAACAGAGCCTCTGGAATATTTAAAACACTTGGATTTTAAAATACACTGAGGTTTGTGCAGCTCATTTCCCCCTAGTTATATTATAAAACTTAGAAATGTTTCTTTAGCTTTGTTGTTGGGTCATGTTTCAGGGTAGGTTTACCACCAGAGCTGATCACATAACCATTGGCTGTGGACTTCCAAGAAGCAAAGGAGCCAATCTTAGCAAAGCTCGCACTGGCATTTTCAGCTGTTTAAATTTGAAGAGGAGTTCAGCAAAGCTTGTGCTCCCTAAAGAAATGGAAATGGGAGGGGGGGTAGTCACACTTCTAAATAAATTCAGCTGTACACTCCTTTCAAGGAAGCTTCAGACACACAATTACATTTAAAGCTGACATTCTTCCCTTTGAAAACAATTCCCCAAAGATAATATTTAAATTATTAATTTCCCAAATGCACTGTAAAAAATAATTTGATATAAAAATGTAAATGTATCCATTTTGTACTTCAGTGACCTGTAAACACATCTGAAACTATTAATATTTAATTATATATTACTTAAATATAATTAATAAATGTGCCTATCTGCTTTCAACTACCATAATCTATATACTCCAGTATGTATCTAAAAACAGAACACAGGCTTAAAATGAGTAACACAGAAATTAATCTAATGCCTCAACCTCTAAGAAGCAAAGGTTCTCAACCGTGGTCCCAAAGAGATTCCAACATAATTATGTGGAGTACAGCCTGGACATCTGGAGGTCTGAAGGCTGCTCAGGTGATTCTGATACACAGTCAAGGTAAAGAACCACTGCTCTAAAGAAGTAGGAAGTGTATAACCTGAAAATCCTATTAAGCATCATCTTCCTTTTTGCCTCCATCCCAACACATACAATTGTAAACTACTCCCTCTTTTAACTGTCTTAATGTCCTCATCTGCTAATTCAAACATCTGTGTCAATTCCAGGTCCGTTGAATTATTTTTCATCTCATTATAGGTCCTATTTTCCTGTTTCTTTGTATACCAGATATTGTGAATTTTACCTTGTTGGGTGCTGGATATTTCTGTATTTCTATGTTCTTGGGCTTTGTTCTAGAATTACATTTCTTGAAAAACAGTTTGATCCTTTAGTGCCATGCTTTTAAGATTTGCTAGGTGGGACCAGAATACACTCAGGTCTATTTAGTCTACAGCTAAATATTTCCCATTACTACAGCAAGACCATTCTGAGTATCTATGGCCCCTTAAATTATGAAGTTGTGGGAACAGGCACTATTCCTGAACCTGTATAAGCAATTGGTAATGTGTCCTCTAACCCATGTAGACAGTTCTCCCCCCAACCTCAAATAGTTTCTTCACATGCATGTGCTGACCAGTAAGTGCTCTTCTGATAGTTGAGGGGGACCTTCTGCAGATGTCTGACATTCTCTCTTTGTGTAGCTCTCCCCTCTCTGGCATTTCATCTTGTAAACTCTTAGCTACTCTGGCCTCCCTGTACTCTCAGCTATATCACCTCAACTCACGGAGTCTCCCAGGCTCCACCTAGGTTCTTGCTTCCTCCCCACAGTCTGGGACCTCTCAAGGTTATAAGCTGGGGCAATCATAGGGCTTATCACAATTGTTCTTCATCTCTCAGGGATCACTGTTCTTCATTACCTAGTATACACTGTGTCAAAAGCCACTGCTTCATAAGCATTGTCCAGTCTTTTTGGTTCCACGCTGGACAGTAAATAAGATCCCTGTTACCCCATCCTGGCTGGAAATGGAAGTCTATGCTTGAAAATTGTTTCCTCTTTTGTTTTTAGTAGTTTGACTATTATGTGACTATGTGTGGTTTTCTTCATATTTATCCTGCTTAGGGTTCACTATAAGTTGATGTCCATTCTCCATTTTTCAAAATTCTTAACCTTAGTCTCTTCACACATTGCTTCTACCTCATTTTCTCTCTCCTCTTATTCTGGGATCTCAACTATGTGCATGTTTGACTTTTTCACCATGTTCCACCATTTTCCTTATCTGTATTTTCAATCCATCCTCTCTGTGCTTAATTTGTTTACTTTCTACACACCTGCCTTCTGGTTCATTTACCTGCTGTGTCTGATACGCTACTTAATCCATACACTGAATTCTTAATTTCAATTATATTTTTCAATTCTAGAATTTCCATTTAACTCTTATTGATTCCAGATTTCTGGTGAAATTCTCTTATCTTTTCATCTATTTTCTTGGAAATATTATTCTTTTTTTTTTTTTTTAAAGATTTTATTTATTTATTTCACAGAGACAGACACAGCGAGAGAGGGAACACAAGCAGGAGGAGTGGGAGAGGGAGAAGCAGACTTCCCACGGAGCAGGGAGCCCGATGTGGGGCTCAATCCCAGAACCCTGGGATTACGACCTGAGCTGAAGGCAGATGCTTAACCACTGAGCCACCCAGGCACGCCAGTTATAGTTATTTTAAATCCAAATCTAGTAACTATAATATCTAAATTACATATAGGTCAGTTTCTGTTACCTTTTTTCTTGTTACGTCTTGTAATTTTTTATTCAACACTAGATACTGTGTATTAAAAAGTATAAAGGTTCAGGATATACTTTGTTCCTCCTAAGAAGGTTATGGTTTCTTCTAGAAGACAGGCAGAATGCAAACAGATCTCCTCTGTTCTGCTGAGGCTAACTTTAGGTCTTGTCCATTTCACTTTTTACCTTTACTCCTAGGCTTGGTCCTGCTGTGGTTTCATCAGAATGGCTGGGATGCTTATCAGAGCCACTTCACACCTTGACAGCCCTGGAACGCTACCCTTTGTCTCCCTGGCCCTATGTTATTGCTGAAATCTTTGCTCACATTTTTAGTCTCCTGGCTTCTGCTAGATTTCTTCTGTTAGATTTCCTGTGCATGTGTAAGATTTGGTATGTGTCTCAAGGAAAGAGTACGTCCAGGTTTTTGAGTTATTATTCTTATTATTCCCTCCTACCAGGGATTTAACTCAAGTTCTAGATTCTCAGGCAATTGTTAACCCAACCTCTGGCTACTCTGCCCAGCAGCACCGCTGCCTTTTGCTGGGACTCTACTTCTTGTGCTATGAACTGACAAATGCCTTTGGGAGAAAGCCAGAGTAAATATGGAGTTTCCTCATTATGCTTCCCTTCTCACGGGGATTGTGGCCCCTCAATCAAGTCTGGCCAGCATGGTTGCTACCAATTCCTTTAAATAGCTGTTTTATGTAGTTTGTCAAACTTTTATATTTGTTTTTGTGGGAGAGTCAGTCCAATATAAGCAATTCCATCATGGCTATAACTAGAAGTCTCTAGATAGTGCATTTTTATCTGAGGTCAAAACAGCAATAAACTAGTAATGTTATTAAATTTTAAATGATTAAATGGAGCAATCTTTGCTCTTCTTAAAAACAATTTTTGAATCCTCAATAAGCAGAAATTTGAAAGTGATAATAAAGGTGCTCTGAATTAATTATATTTTATGATTCAGGTTACTGGGCAAACTCCATACCTGATTACATATTCTGAAAAATATAGTGAGGCGCTAATACTTTAAACTCTGTATTACAAAAACTTTCAAATTCATATAAAATCAGGTACCTGATCATTTTAAAGCTTTATAATATTAGAAATTAAGATTATGTGATTAAAAAGAAACATCCAAACTAAAACCCCAGAAAATAAAAATAAAAATAACTTTAATAAAAATTAAGAAAGAAAAATAACATAACCATTTAATTTATTTATTAGTATATACTGGTGTTTGGGGCTCTCTGAAGAAGAACCCATCCTTTTCTGAATGTAAATAAAAGTTTATGCATGTATAAAGTTCAGATCGTCTTTTTAGAAAAAGTTCTCAACAATAACACCCAAACATGAATGAAGACCAAAACCTAACTAGAGAAAATAACTCACCAGAAATGCCTCCAACCAAGAAACTTAAAAATAAGGGAGTCAATAATAAAGGTACTGAAGAGGATTTAGATCTGCAATTACCTTCTAGTCCTATAGACGGCAGGTGCCATGGAGCTGGTACTGAGTGGTAGACGAGGAAACAAGCCAGCATGCTCAGCTGAGATTCCTCAAAGGGCTGCCCACTGAGGTAGGCGTGCACACACATATCACCCCCAGCTGTGAGAGAACACAAATGGAACTGAAGCAATTTATTTTCTTATCCAGAACTCATTAAGTACTTACCATACACCGGACAGGTAATATGCTGGGCATTAGGGCTACAGTGGTAAGCCAGACAGAGTGCCTGTCACCACAGAGTATGAAGTGTTGTAAGGGACAGAGACATTACACAAACAACGACACAAACAAATGCATAATTAGAAATTGTGATGAGTGCTATAAAGGGGTAGTGGTCACTGAGGTTGTCTCTCCAAACACCCATTTTACGACCCTTCTTCCCTGCAGTATATAACATTTGAGGGGACTGACTTCAGCTCCAGAACTGGATCCTGATTACTATTAGCCAGACTTTCTCAAACGTTAAGGCGCATCAGAATCACCTAAGAGAGCTAATTAAAACAGATGAGTGGGCCCCATCCCCAGAGTTTTTTGGATGGGGTCAGAAAAATTACATCTCTAACAAGTTCTCAGGTGATGCTACTGCTGCCCCAGAGAGCGCACTTTGAGAACCACTGTTCCAGGACAATCAAGGCAATCCCATTCTCAACACAGTGATTGGTTCAGAAACTGGCAGACCTAAGCTATTCAGTAAGAGACATTCTCTGCCACAGGGACTGACTGAGGAATGTGCATGTGTTCCAATTCAAGCCAGAGACATGAGGAGATGTCTCTTTGCTAGAGGCGTCTGAGAAAGAAATTTCCTCACTATTATGGCAACACTCCTAGAAGCAACTCTATTCTTCCTCTGCAAAACGCTGAGCTTGAGGCAAGGAACAGCCATTTTATTACCATGAGAAAAAGCATTCTGAGGATAAAGCCATGGCACAGAGTATAAATAATGGAACCTCAGAGAAATAGAGCTGAAGACACTAAAATAAGATGACCCTTAGACCACCTTACCTATTCCAATAATGTAAGCTTATATGTGTCCCTACTGTTTAAGCCAGGTTGAGTTAGGCCCTCTATTACTTGTAGACAAAGGCATTTTGATACATAAAGAAAAGTTGAGGGAGAGGAAGGGGGGAGGGGAAGGGGAAAAGACAGGGAAGGAGGGAGGCAGAAAGAAATAAAATGGCAGGGAAGTTGCCTGAAGTAGTGTGGTCTTAGAAGGCCTATGAGAAAGGGGCACTTAATTTGAGGCTGTAAGAATGAATATAAGTTGAGTAGACAGAGAATGAAAGAAAAAGTTCTAGGGAGGGAAAGCAGCATATTTAACAGCCCCATAAGAGAAGGGAGAAGAGAAATTATAACATACCAAAAAAATCATAAGAGACTACTATGAACAACTACACACCAACAAATGAGACCACCTAGAAGAAATGGATAAAGTTAAAGTCCTAGAAACATACGTCTTCTAAGACTGAAACATAAAGAAATAGAAAATCTGAATAGACTGATTACTAGTAAAGAGACTGAATTGGTAATATAAAACCTCCCAATAAGCAAAGTCCAGGACCAGATGGCTTCACTGGTGAATTCTACCAAACATTCAAAGAAAATTCAACATCTACCTTTCTCAAATTCTTCCCAAAAACTGGAGAAGAGAATGCTTTCAAACTCATTTTACAAGCATTAACCTACCACCAAAACCAGACAAGGACACTACAAAAAAAGAAAATTACAAACAACAAAATATTAGCAAACTGAATTCAACAATACATCAAAAGGGGTCCCCACTGTACCTATGGCCAAGGTTTCAAAAGACCTCACCAAAATGCTATCTCAAATGGAACATGCCATGGAAACCATGATGTTCATGTTCCACAAGTTTGGTGGGGATAAAGGCTATTTACCAAAGGAGGACCTGAGAGTACTCATGGAAAAGCAGTTCCCTGGATATCTGGAAAATCAAAAAGACTCTCTGGCTGTGAACAAAATAATGAAGAACCTGGACCTGGACCAGTGCTGAGATGGGAAAGTGGACTTCCAGAGCTTCTTTTCACTAATTGCTGGGCTCACCATCGCATGTAATGAGTATTTTGTAGTATACATGAAGCAGAAGAGAAAGAAGTAGGAGGCATTGAGCAACATTCCTGCCTGATGAGAGTTCTCCCAAAGGGTCTCTTAAGGACTCTTAAGGGTCTCTTAAGGAATCTGCCCCACAGATTCTGCCTGTATAAAGGATTGACTGAACAGATCAGGATCCTCAGAAAATGTACAAGTAAAATCTAACATTTGACAAGCAGAGAAAGAAAAGACAGTGAAAGCTAGATAAACTTTTGATTTTTATATTGCTTGCATCCTCTTGCCCTCAATAAATAAATTCTTTTTTAGTTCCTCAAAACAGCAACAATAACAACAAAACACAATATTTTAAAAAAAGATCACACACACCACAACCAAGTGGGATTTATTCCAGGAATGCAAAGATGGTTTAACATCTACAAATCAGAGTGATACAGCACAATAACAAAACAAAGGATAATTAAGCAATTATTAATAAACTAAGAGGAAATCATTATTTCCCTATTCCAAATGTAGAATAGTCTCATTTATTTTGATTTTTCTGTTACTTTAAAACCGTTCATCTTTAAAACATTTTAAACATTACATCTAATGATAATCAATAAACTACTTCAAATAAAAAAAAGGCTAAAAATAACATGATCATCTTAATAGATACAGAAAAAGCATTTAACAAAATTCAACATCCATTTATGATAAAAAACACTCAACAAAGTGGGTATAGAAGAAATGTACCTCAACATAACATAATAAAGGCCACATAGGACAAAGCCACAGTTAACATAATACTCAACTATGAATAGCTAACAGCTTTTCTTCTAAGACAAAGAACAAGACAAGGATGCCCACTCTTGCCACTTTAATTCAACATAGTAGTGCAAGTCCTAGCCAAATAGGCATAAATGCTCATACATCAACGGAACAGAACAGAGAGCCCAGAAACTAACACACACATGTAAGGTCAATTAATTTAGAACAAAGGAGTCAAGAATATACAATGGGGAAAGGATAGTCTCTTCAATAAATGGGGATGGGAAAATTGGACAGCCACATGAAGAATGAAACTGGACCATCTTACACTATATACAAAAATAACTCAAAATGGATTAACGACCTGTGAGACCTGAAACCATAAAACCCCGAGAAAAAAACAAAGGCAAGTAAAGATCCTTGACATCATTCTTTGGTGTTGAATTTTTGGAATTGACTCCCAAAACAAAGGCAACAAAAGCAAAATTAAACAAGTTGGACTACGTAAAAAGCTTCTGCACAGCAAAGGAAACAATCAACAAAATGAAAAAGCAACCTACTAAATTAAAAAAAAATCTGCAAATCATATATTCAATAAGAGGTTAATACCCAAAATATATAAAAAACTCAAACTCAACAGAAAAAAAGATCCAATTAAAAAATGTGCAGGGAGGACTGCCTGGGTAGCTCAGCTGGTTAAGCATCCAACTCCTGATTTTGGCTCAGGTCGTGACCTCAGGGTCAGAAGATCGAGCCCCATGTGGGGTTCCACACTCAGCAGGGAGTCTGCTTAAGAGTCTCTCTCTCTCCCTCTGCCCCTCCCCCTACTCGCATGCTCTCTCTCTCTCTAAAATAAATAAATCTTTTTTAAAAATGTGCAGGGAGGGGAACCTGGGTGGCTCAATCAGTTAAGCGTCTGCCTTCAGCTCAGGTCATGATCTCTGGGTCCTGGGATCGAGCCCCATATCGGGCTCCCTGCTCTACAGGGAGTCTGCTTCTCCCTCTGCCTGTTGCTCCCCCTGCTTGTGCTCTCTCTCTCTGTCAAATAATTAAATTAAAAAATCTTTTAAAAAAAATGTTCAGGGAATCCAAATAGACATTTTTTTCAAGGAAAGCATAAAGATGTCCAACAGACTCATGAAAGATGTTCATTATCACCAATTATCAGAGAAATGCAAATCAAAACCACAATGAGATATCACCTCACACTTGTTAGAATGGCTATTATCAAAAAGGCAGGAAATAACAAGTATTGGAGAGAATGTGGAGAAAAGGGAACTATCTTGCACTGCTGTTGGGAATGCAAACTGGTGCACATGCTAGGAAAAACAGTACAGAGGTTCCTCAAAAAATTAAAAATCGATCTACCATATAATCCAGCAATTTCACTGCTGGGTATTTATCCAAAGAAAACAAAAACACTAAACCAAAAATATATTCAGTTAGTTGCAGCATTATTTACCACAGCCAAAATATGGAACAACTTAAGTGTTCATCAATGGATGAATGGATAAAGATATGGTATATATACACAATGGAATACTGTGTCATATAAACGAATGAAATCTTGCCATTTGCAATAATGTGGATGGGCCTTGAGGGTACTATGCTAAGTGAGATAAGTCAGATAGAGAAAGACAAATACCGTATGATTTCGTGTATATGTGGAACCTAAAATACAAAACTCATAGATACAAAGAACAGAGTGGTGGTTATCACAGGGGAAGGGGGCTAGAGGTAGATAAAAAGGGTGAAGGGAGTCAAATGTATGGTGATGGATGGTAACTGTAAGTAGACTTACTATGGTGATCACTTTGCTGTATATACAAATATCAAATTATGATGATATACACATGAAACTAATATAATGCATTATATTAAAACCAATGCAAACTTGGAATCAATTTTACCTCAATTTAAAAGTGATGGTTCTTCACTAAAAAATAAATGCATATTTTTGGCAATCACAGCAGCAAGTCAAATTTGGTAGAGAACAATGTTGTAATAAACTATCAAATGCCCTAAAGAGCAATAAGAAAAAAAGTAATTCAGGGCAGTATTATAGAGACTGCTGTAGTCACTGCCAAAGTTTCATTACTGATATGAAATGTGCAAATCAGAGACTCTACAAAGGTTGAAGGACATACTTCTTATCAACAGCAAAGGTCTGCCATAGGCGATCAAATGCTGAACTGAATATAAACAAAATATCAAAATTTATGTAATAACTTGTATTTTTCCCAAAAAATGAGAACAAAATTGAAATTTTTAAAAACATTTTAAAACTACATAATCTTTCGAATTCTAAGAGAAAATGATAGAACAATGTAGGTGTTAATCAAACACTAGAAGTTTGAAATTGCTGTTTTCCATGTATACCTCTCACAATCCGGTTTAATTTTTTTTTTCAGAAATTTATTCCCTAATATTACAGTAGATAGTTTTTACCTTAATCATATTCAAATGCAGGTTCTACTGATTACTAACAGCTTTAAAACATCAAGAATTATTACTACTGCTATTCCTAGGGTTAGTATTTACCCCAAACAGGTTGCTTTCAGGTATGTTTGAATGAACTGAAGAAAACAAAAGGAGCAAGAAGTTCACTAAAACTCCATTTCAGACATACATCAAACATCAGACAGGTTTCCAAAAATCAAAATCATTTGCTTCATGTGAGGCACAATTACTTCTACACTATTAGGAGTAACTTCACAATTCCCCTGCAATCACAAGTCTGTACTTCCAAGCCATAGTCACATGATGTCCCAGGTTCCCACTGACTGACTCACAGAGCTGGTAAAATAAACATTCACCCTAAGCACACATCAAGTTTTCAGTGTACACAGGGCAGAGGTACAAAAACTGGGAAGAAAACAGCCGTTTTCTCAGGGGAAGGAAAGGAAAAATAAATCTCAGACCTCAGGGGAAGGAAAGGAAAAATAAAATAAGATGAAAATAGAGAGGGAGACAACCATAAGAGATGCTTAACTCTAGGAAACATACTGAGGGTTGCTGGAGGGGAAGTGGGTGGGAGGATGGGGTAACTGGGTGATGGGCATCAAGGAGGGCACTTGATGTTATGAGCACTGGGTGTTATATATAACTGATGAATCACTAAATTCTACCCCTCAGACTAATAATACACTATATGTTAACTAAACTAAATTTAAAGAAAGAATTTAAAGAAATAAAAAAATAAAAAAGCACTGGGCACAATGCTATTATTACCTTGTAGCCACTGGTCCAGAGTATTATCAATAGTGCATTTTACAACAGGGAGGAACTCAGAGTTCATAAAGAGCCCACGCTTAGGGTGGTTCTGCAGCCGCTCCTGGTGGCTCCTGGAGCTGAAAAACTCTAACACCAACTTTATCTGCCAAAGTTCAGATGTCTCAGACATTTCTCTTCTTCCTAGTCTTCTCATAGCCTTGAAGAGACAAAAGGAACAGCAGTCCACTTAATGAAAGGAAGAGTGAAATTGCTCTAATGGTCTCTTCCTCAGAGTTGTATAATAGAGGATTTTTAAAATATGGCTCATATATCAATAAAGAGCAGAGGGGAATCCATTCCATGTTTTGATGTAGTCAGCCCCACAGAGGAACCCTCCACTAGGTGCAGATACATGTCCACTCTCTTCAATATGGTCCCCACATAAACAGCTTTTGGATAAAAGCAACAAACGCAAATGAGCTCATTCTTGGCTCAATGACTCTGAAAAATGAAGACCCACTAGGTCTACTGCCAGTCACCTCTGGGAAACCCAAGTGGAGTACAATGACATGGCCAGGGATCCCAGGGGTCAGAAGGCAAAACAATATTACTGATAATACTGCTCTTGGGACCCATCTGCAAAGTCACCATGGCTGCAACCAGCAGGGATGTCCTTTTGTAGACACCTGCCCATGACAGTGAAGGGATAAAGGTTCAGAGCATAAAAAGGGAACACTTTGAGCCAACAAAAGAAAAACAACTCATTACTTGGCTGCT
The DNA here is from genome assembly GCF_964656455.1 of Halichoerus grypus. Lineage (NCBI taxonomy): Eukaryota > Metazoa > Chordata > Mammalia > Carnivora > Phocidae > Halichoerus > Halichoerus grypus. Next base: position 35,974,440 of record NC_135721.1, read on the forward strand.
ATCTGGAGAGGCCCTGTGAGAAGCAATGTCAGTGTGGACATCACATACTCATACTTTCCAATTAAAAAATGTGGATGGATATCAGACAATAATGCCATTCTGGGCCTATCTGGTTATATTAGAACTTGCCTTTTAATAAGAATATTACTTAACAAAATGTGATTTTCAGGTTTTGAGGAATTCTCCCCTGCCTAAATGTCATTTTCCTACTTTTCAATAGAGATTATTTTGCCATTAGGAATTACTTCCTTTGGCTTTAGACACTGAGTCCCACATGCTTATCTGTGAACTCATCATGTCACACTCACTTAAAGCATTGTTTAAAACCACAGACCTGGAACTCATCCCAGAAATTCTGATTCAGGAGATGATACAGAATGGGATTTGAAGATCTGTATTTTTAAGATTCCTCATATAAATTTAAGCCAAGTTAGAAAACTACTGGCTTAGCTTAACTGCAATTTTGGGTCTGAAAGGTATGATACTACTAAAAAGTCATATTTTGTTTCTCAAATTTCTCATATCAGTGAAAGCATATGATAATTGTCTTTCTCTGAAACAAGATGAAACCAGAGAGGGAGACAATCCATAAGAAACTCTTAATCTCAGGAAACAAGGCCGGGTGATGGACACTGAAGAGGGTATGTGCTATGGTAAGTGCTGTGAATTGTGTAAGACTGATGAATCACAGACCTGTACCCCTGAAACAAATAATACATTATATGTTAATTAAAAAAAAAAAGTCGTATGTATTACTAATAACCTAAAGTGAATAAATTGGTCTGATCCTTTAGGGAAGCAGTTAAGCATCATTTTCTGCATTACCACTTTTAGGTTCTTTTAAAACAGCAATAACACAAGAGAAATTTAAAAATGAACTCAGAGGGGAAGGAGGTGGGGCGATGGGATAGCCCGGTGATGGGTATTAATGAGGGCACATGTTGTGACGAGCACTGGGTGTTATACGCAACTAATGAATCACTGAACACTACATCAAAAACTAATGATGTACTATACAGTGGCTAACTGAACATAATAATAAATGATAAAACATAATAAAAAAATGAACTCCAGCTTCCTAAATCACTATATACTAGTATTATAACCTCTTGCAAGCTTAATCACAGGCATAATTTCACATTACTGCCATCACTAGGGCACTGTTTGTTCACTCACTGCTCATTCGCATCTTTTCCATGAAGAGGCTTTGTCAGGACGGAGGCAAGAGACCACTGGAGGATGCTAGGGGAGAAAGGGAGGGAACGTGCTCTTCCTCTGCTAGTCAAGGAAAGAGAAAAAAAGGGGAGAATGGGAACCCTAGAGTAAGACAGCCCACCAGGGGGCATTCCTGTCATTATAAGTTCTAAGCTTTTTTGTTACATATAGAGCTTTCAAGTTTTATAAGGTTTCCTTTTCTGAATTTCTAAAAGCAAATGAGAAACCAAAAATATGGACACACAGGGAACCTTACCTCACTGTTCAGTATGTTATTTAAAATACAGTAGAAACGTCATCAGAATTGGACTGTTTTTTGAACCATACCTGATCCATTGCTATGTATGCAGGCAACATCTCTGGGGTCTCCTGAGTAACACATTCATACAGTACTGAAGAAAACAGATCCAGAATTTCCTGTTTCTGTGGAAAATTAGAAACTTTTTGTAGCACATCAGTGTATATTCCAAAATCAATTCCACATTGTATAGCAACTACTATGGCCCATTCTTAAGCTCTACAGTCAATAATATATAAGGTAAAATAGACATCTCTTTATGAAATCACAGTGAATGTAACACTAAACATCAATAAAATATAATAAAATTAAGTCCCAAGGGACAGTTATGGATATAAGTGCTGTGAGGAGAGGAAGGATCAGCTGGGGTAAAATGAGCAGACAGGACACCACAGAGATGTGCCTCGGGTTAGGCTGGCAAGAGCAAGATCCAGAAAGAAAACCCAGCATTTACAAAGATGCAGTACAAACACTGAGCAGAACAGGTATGGAGGAGACAGCACAACCAAATCCAGCTAGGCTTAAGGGCAGGCACGGACTTCATCAGAGACCTGCGGCCCTGAATGCATGCCCAGCCCTTACTAGCTGTGTGATCTTGGGCATGTGGTATCTGAGTGGCAGTTTCCTCACCTGTAAACCTGGAATGATAAAGTACCTACCCTCAGAGTCGGAATCCAATAAGAAAATTAAATAAAATACTGAGCAAAATGTCTAAAAATAGTCAAGATTCAGTAAGTTAAAGGGGTTACAATTGTCTCACTTAACCCTCAAAACAACAACATAAGGTAGGTTCTATCATAATCCTACTTCTAGAAACAAGGAAAATGCCTTTTGGAGAGCTTGAAAAATTTTCCTGGAGCTACACACACTTATAGGCAACAGGCCATCAATTCCAGATATCAAATTCCTACATCCAAGCTTTGGATTAAATAAAAGATCTGCTGGGCACCCTTTGAATCCTGAAGAGAACAACAGTTTTATGACCAATAGAAAAAAAGTTATAAAATGCACAGAAAACAAATAATAAAATTATGTAAAAATAAGAGATCGTAAACACTGAAAATATCAATCAGTACAAGAATGCACATAAGAAAATATCACCTACTGAAATTAACATCTTAGAAATTTTAAGTTGTTTCTTCTATCAAGGTAGGGAGTTACTGAATTTAATAGTTTTAGACTATGAAAAATCTGCATTTGCCAAGCAAAAATCATCCAATGTACCCAAGGCATGTCATCAACCTCAAAGATAGGTATGGATATTACAGGGTTTTTTGGTGGTGTCCACAGATAAATGTAAGAACAAATTGTAGTCTGGCAGCTGAGCAAAATATATGATACATACCTGACCCATATTCACAGTTGGTTTGCAGAAATATTCAGCAAATGACAGAAGTGCTGGATCAGAAGTGAATGCTGAAATTGTTTCTGGCTAAAAAAATAAACAACAGCAACAAATATAAGTGAGATATTAGAAGTTATTTTCCTTACTGCTCAAATTGTAGTATATATGCAGTTTTAAGAACTCTACCTCACTGTTTTCACACAATGTTCCCATAAAGCCCAAGGCTGTACAAACTTGCTAGAGCTTCACCAACCTGTTCTGCTGAGAAGTTACAGGACGCTTTTTAGCACAAGCCAAACATGAGCTACTGATTTATCAAAAGGCCAATAATAAATAGGTCTTGCTTACACAACTTGCCCCCAAAGGCTTTCACCTCTCCCTCATTAACTAACTCAAAAACAATTAAGAAACTAGAACTGCTACTGAAAAGGTAAGAAAAAAAGACTACCATTCAAATAAGCCACTCACTAAAAGGTAAATACTGTATGATTCCACTTATATGAGGATCCTAGAATAATCAAATTCAGAAACAGAAAGCAGAATGGTGGGCACCTGGGGCTGTGAAGAAGTAGGGACAGGAGTTGCTGTTGAATGGGTACAGAGGTTCAGTTTTATAAGATCAAAGAGTCCTACAGATGGATGGTGGTGATGATTGCACAATATAAATGGACTTAATGTCACTGAACCATACACTTAAAAAGGGTTACAAGAGCAAATTTTGTGTGTATTTTACCGCAATAAAAAAAATTGGGGAAAAAAAAGATTAACACTCAAGGTTCGAGAAAATGGAACATGGAATATATGGAATACAGAAGTATTACCATTTTCCATTGAGGTTTATATTTTACTTCTGAATTCCCTTGAAGCAGGAAACTGAGATGTCTTAATCTTTATGTAATTTCCCAATTCAAAATCAAGTATAAACTTCTCTATTTTCTTTACAAATTAGATTAGGGTCTTTGAGATGGGCTCTAATTTATACAAGCAATGGTGCTTAAGTTAAACCGTATCCAAAAGTCCTTCAAAACTATTTCACAGACATCCTATCAAATACTGCCAAACAAAATTCACTGATGTCAACTACATCTATTTAAACCCTGGGAAGTAATATAAAGGCTCAGTCATAAGTAATTGGTCTAAAATGAAATGTGAGTTAAATTAAAATAAATGCTATCTCCTTTTTTTTTTTTTTTTTTAAAGATTTTATTTATTTATTTGAGAGAGAGAGAATGAGAGAGAGCACATGAGAGGGGGGAGGGTCAGAGGGAGAAGCAGACTCCCTGCCGAGCAGGGAGCCCGATGCGGGACTCGATCCAGGGACTCCAGGATCATGACCTGAGCCGAAGGCAGTCGCTTAACCAACTGAGCCACCCAGGCGCCCAATGCTATCTCCTTATGTGGAAAAACAAAAGGTGCTAATTCAGTCCGCTGGCCACCACTTAGCCCGTCCACTGGCCACATTTTTGCCTCCACCACCACCCTCTAGAGGTCCTGACCACTTTACACTGCCACTCGATGTATCTTCAGCAGAAGCACAGTTGCACATGGAATTCCTGAAAACTGTACTTAAACTGAGAAATTTTAATGTTAGTTTATGGAACGTATTTCTAGTGTGGGAAACTTATTTGGAGTTCTAAAGTGTAGAGTAAAATATGTACTGGCTGCGATAGAAATGAGATTGTTTCATTACACTCTTATTTTAAGTACTTTTTCATTCAAAATACTCTTGATTTAGCAGTCAAGTACCATGAGGATAATAAACTGATAAAATAAATCTGTCATCATTTTATCCTCACCAAGATTTAACCAACAAATGGGGGGTTTAAAAAAGAAACTAATTAGTGCTACCTTGTAAAAATCTTCTTCTATTTCTGCCATGAATTAAGCAAATCTTAACAGATTTGAAGATTAATAAGTAAAATTATTAAACTAAATGTTTTTACAATGTTAAGATATATTGTCCCTACTGCTAAATGTAAGTCATCCTTAGAGTTCTGGCAGATGGCCCGTATTTTATTATAGTTGCTACATAAAACAAGAAACAGATCCAAGGTTATGCAGTCTTTATAATTTGCAGTGATGAGAGAGCAGATTCAACTAAATGGTACCATAAATATTATCACAGAAGTACATGCTTTGGATGGGCTAGTGGGATTTGTAATTATTCCATCTCATCCTTCAGTTTTTAACCAATCAATACTACCTTGAAAGCCCGAGCTTCAGAGTTCCTGTTGGCCACAGTCTGGGCCAACAAACTTTGCCACCCCATTGGATCTTCCTTATAGGAGAGCTGACCTGCTCTGAGCTTAACATACAGAACTCCATCCTTAGAAAGGATTGATCTGAAAAAAAAACAAGAATGAATTTTATGTGAGGTGTTATTTGTAGTTCTCGGCTGGAAACAGTGTCTCCCAACACCTTGTTCACATGAGATGAAGTCTTTATCATTTTCCAGTAGGGTATATGATTATTTACTGTGTCTAAAATTAAATCAGTCCCTATGAGAAAGCCAAAATAAAGTTCTACTTTTCTTTGGTGTCTAGGTTCACAGAACTTAGTTAAGTAAAAAGGTGCTCTGCCTGTTCAAGTGTGTGCTTCAAAGGCTTTTATCTAACACTTTTTCATATTCCTTTTATCCTCTATCCACTGGAGGTACTAAATATCTATTGATTGGTTTGCAGCAGAAAAAAAATAATGCTGCAAATAACAATATAGAAAACAGCTATCATATAGATAGTTTAAGGGAAATATAAATTGGGACCAAACTATAAAAATTCTTATGTGCTTGTTAAACTTTCTAGAAATTTAAAGACTTAATTTACACACTACTTAAGGTATAAAATTAAGACTCTGTTCATGAATTACTTATATATGACTATTTCCACCCAAAAGCAATCTATCATAATCTTAATTTTATGAGAACAATTTGACAAAACAATGATAAAAAGATACAAAGATGTGGTCTGACAACCATCATTTGTTATAAAGTTCCCTTTGTAGACGGACATACACGCCAGCCTTATTCCCCCCCTTTTTTTTTAAAGATTTTGTTCATTTATTTGACACACACACAGCACAAGCAGGGGAAGCAGCAGGCAGAGGGAGAGAGAGAGAGAAGCAGGCTTCCTGCTGAGCAGGGAGCCCAACGCGGAGCCTGACCCCAGGACCCTGAGATCATGACCTGAGCTGAAGGCAGACACTTAACCAACTGAGCCACCCAGGCTCCCCCCAGCCTTACTTTCTTACACTGATTTTCATTACTGCTCCAACAGATAATTCCATTACTGTACCAACTTAGGTCACTACAAGTTTTTCAATGAATAAATATAACTATTAGGGTTTGTCTTCTAAACTAAAACTCAGGCACCTGGGTGGCTCAGTTAGTTAAGCATCTGCCTTCGGCTCGAGTAGTGATCCCAGGGTCCTGTGATCGAGCCCCACATCAGGCTCCTTCCTCAGCGGGGAGCCTGCTTCTCCTTCTGCCTGCCGCTCCCCCTGCTTGTGAGGTGTTATTTAACCCTCTCCCCACTCCCACCCCATGTCAAATAAATAAATAAAATATTAAAAAAAAAACAAACTAAAACTCATTTTCTAATACAAACTCCGTTTCAAAGTTACAGACCAATTTATTCAATATATACTCTACTGTCCTGTATGAGATCAAAGGATGACAAGGAAACATTCTAGATAATAATCCGCAATTTCTACCTTCCCATATACTTCTATTCACTTCACAGATACATCTAAGAAATTCAGTATACTTACTTCAAGTGTTGTGTTCCCTTGCTTAAATCTATGAGCAGTTCCCAGTATCGTGGGCCTTTTACTTTAATCTGCCAAGATAAATGTGAACACAGTCGACTGAATGTTAAAAAAGTGCTAGTTTGACAAAATGAAACCCACGTTTCTCAGAGGAAATAAAAATAAATAGGCTGGAAAGAAACACTGAAAAGTTAACAAGCTTCATTTCTACATAAAAATGTACGTGAATCAAGTTCTACAGCCATCTAACCTCTCAGTAAAGATCGGCAAGTACAGACCTTCTCTGTTCCCCATGACAATTCCTCCTGGGGCTGCTTTCCTATTTCCTACAGAACACTGAGAAAGCATAGGCTTTTACTTGGCTACCTTTGATGCTATACTATCCTTGCTGAATTAACCTCTTGCACAGATCTCCCTAAATCACATCCCACTTACCTGCTTTAACAGGTGGAGTTCTGGAAGAAGGGTAGGAGCCATCAATTCTTCTTTGGTTTGTTCATACCACTGAGTACCCTTTACAAATGTAAAAGAACAGCCACAATTCACTATGTAGTTAGGGGAAGCTACAAAGAAGAAACATCTCCACTCTGTACTTCTTCTCTCTCCCCACAGTTTCTACACAGATGGTCAAATGGCATTAAATGCTCTCTGGTATCAAGTCTTAAGAGCAAAGTCTACAATCCTTTGCAGGGCCTGCATCCTCTTATACCACCTCATACGCTAGCAATACATATCTGTACTTCTGAGGCCTCTAGGTTTTTGCACATATTGTCTTCTGGGAATGTGCCTCTGCTCAGCTGGCAAATATCAGCCCAAACATTGTGTCTACCATGACAACTTCCCCAACCCTCAACAGCTGGAGGGGGCGTTTCTCCTCAGTTCCCCTGCATTCTACACATACCCCCACACTCTATTCTGACTGCACCCATGGCTGGCTACCCAATGGACAGGAGTCCTTAAGGAATACAACGATGTAATTTTTATACCCCAGAGCCTTTGCATAGTTTTGATGCACAGAAGGTACTTAATAATATTCTGAATGAAGGAAGGATACATGACTTATAATCTGTACATCTAAATCAAGGATCTCTCATCAAATACATGATCTTAAAGCACTCTGCACACAAATCTAGGAATAGTTCTAACTCAACTCATTCTTTAGAACACTTTAGTGAACAAGGACATTTTCAAACTATAGGCTCTAGGGACAAAAGAGCAGCTCGTGACTTCTACAATATTACCCTCATAAACTACAAATGAGCCCAAATGGCCTGGCAGGATGTACAAGAACTTTAGAAGCTTCAATTTTTATAAGAGATTAATTCACTCTGTCATCTTTTAAAGGACATTTTTTAAATATTTTGACCTGCAAAGATGTATGAGTGGTAACAAAATTACAAACAAATGAGGGGAGGAAAGAATTACCTTATAGGTAACTTCTAAAAGGGCATAGCAGGGCATGTTTGTGTCCACATCCACAGGCACTAGAAGCCTTGGTTCTGCAGCCAGCACATACAGGTGCCGCAGAGCCTGGAGATGATACCTGTTCACAGAAAACACAGAGAGGAGGTAACAAGCAGGTGCCAACGGCGTGAGCTCCACAACCATGACAGAAGCTGGTGTTGCTATCTTCCCATGACAGCAATCCTGAAGGAAGATGATGAGATTCAACTAAAAACTGATGGAGAGATTCTCTTCAAAAAATTATAGACACATGATCCGTGACTCAAGAATTCTTTACTTGCATTTTCACAGTTAAGAGGTTTTATAGATGAGGTAAAAATTATCTTAACATGAAAATATTTACTGATAAATTCAACACTTATAAAATCAGTTCTCAAATAATCCTTTAATGCCCCACACAGGCACCTTTTTACCTTCCAAGGGACTTATTTCTATTCTTTGTTTTTCTGACTTAAGGGTTGGTAGGGAGAAGGAAAGCTCTTCTACATATGCATCCCTGTACACAAATACACACACACACCTGGGATCTAGGACACCGAAAACTAATGGGGGAGATTATGAAGTTTTTCTTTCCGTGTGTGTGCTTTTCTGGGTTTTCAAAAAAAAAAAAAATTTTTTTTTAACTTTAAAATTTATATTTTAGCATTTAGACACAAAAAGTTTTTACATTTTAAGATGCCATAAAAGGATAAAATGAGACTTCAAATTTTTCTTTTTAAAGTTTAGTTACAGCAATAGCCTCCCTCTTCCCACCCAAACCTACCCTTTCCTATAAATTAATTAGAATTAAAAGCAGAGGGGGGCTCCTGTTGCTGAACTCTGGGTGCAAGTAAGTGGGGCCTACTGAGAAGAGGACTCCTAAAATGACAAATGTGTCTAGAAGGCTGTGTTCCAAGGCCATTTTTGCTGGCTATAAGCAGGGTCTCCAGAACCAAAGGAGCACACAGCTCTCCTTAAAATTGAAAGTGTTTATGCTTGAAATGAAACCGAATTCTATCTAGGCAAGAGATATGCTTAGATGTACAAAGCAAAGAATGACACAGTGACTCCTGGTGGCAAACTGAACAAAACCAGAGTAATCTGAGAAAAAGTAACTGATGCTCATGGAAACAGTGGCATGGTTCATGCCAAATTCCAAAGCAACCTTCCTGCTAAAGCCACTGGCCACAGAATCTGTGTGATGTTGTACCCCTCAAGGATTTAACCTTACTGAAAAATAAATAAATAAATAAATAAAGGTGTAGATCTGTTCCTGTTTAAAAAAAAAAATTAAAAGCAATCAAGGCCAGAAAAAAAAAGATATTTATCAGTTACATAAAGGCTCTTGGTGCTCACCAAATTAGTGCATTTAAAATAGCTAAATCAAATGATCCTCCCAGCAATATGAAAGTGTGGCTCTTTGTTGTACCCTAACCACTAATTACTGACTTTAACAACTCAAAATGTCTTTCCTAAACTGACAAGCAAGAAACCACTTGTAAGAGTTGCATTAATTTAAGAAGAATATGCTTGTGCTCCATCTATCATCAGAATTTGGATGTCAAATCAGGCCACTTTTATAAAGAGCTAACTTTCGTTTATTATTACTATTTTAAACTACATTACACTAGAGCGTGACAGCTTAGTTACTCTGTTACTGCTCCATCTCTTGATGCTTCTCTTGAGAGATGAGTTGAACACCCTGGTCACCTCGGATGTCACGGGAACATAAGGAGCTATTTTCTCCCCCTCCTCCACATGCAGCAGGAATCAGCTCTGCCTGAAACTACTGGGGAGACTGCAGTGCTCATGGCTGTTTGTGCTCTCAAATGCAGAGCTTCTATACAATCCCACCTTTCCTATGTGTTTGAGGTTCCAGGGCTCACTGCCACTTCTAAGTTGTCTCTGATTCTTGGCTGCATTTTGCTTTTCGTGTCCCTTCTATTTCATTTATACAAAACTTCTCAGCATTTATGTAAAAGAGGGAAAAAGGGAATTCATATAGACACTGCCACTAAATCAGATCAATTTCTCTCTTAGAATTAAACAATTATAGTATAAAACATATCATCTTGCTTCTGTTGGCTACTATCTTTTGTTTGATGAATTTTTCCCTAAAGATAACCCTGTTTGGCCCACTTCTGGGTTCACAGCAGTTCTACTGATTAAAAAATGGTGGAAGACTGATCCTTCAGTTCATCAGATGTCCAAAGTTCTCTTTTGGTCTAATACTTAGAGAGACATTTTAAAAGATTTAGTCAGGAAGATAACTTAGTCCAAAAAGAGAATAAACTAATTTGGAAATGAATCCATGGAACCAAATCATCATCAAATTACCCCCTGGAGACCTTACGAAAGATCACGTTGAAGACAGAATCACTAGACTCACCGGTTGTCAGTGCTGTGAGCTGGGAAGTGCGGGTAAAGCGCACAGAGGAGAGCTGCAATTGAAGAGTTTGACGTACTCAAAGAGTACCTGTGAAACAAATGCAGGAGGTAAAGACGTTATTATACTATGCAAACTTCCAAGGCCTTCTTGAGAATCAGGAAACTGGAGAACTGTGGCAAGGGCCCACTGATGAAATGCCTTGATAGATACACGTGTGTCAACGTTATCAACGTGTCACTTTTCAGTGAGTCTTTAAGCCATTTCAAGATCATCTACTAATGAAAGCAGAAGCAACATCTCACAGATACTAACTTCCAAAACCTGAATTAATAAACATGGTTTTTTAACCGAAAATATCACAGTAGTGAGGACCATGAATGCAATCCTAGAGATTACAGATATTGACAAAGTCATGTATGAAGGACACCACTTCTCCAGTTCTATACATACCTCCTTAGACAATAACAACCCTCACTTCTAAAAATACAGGGTTTGTAACTGGGTGTATCTCAAACCTTTTTGTTTCTGTAAAGCCTGAGCATTTCCTTAAAATGATGGACTAAGTGAAAAAGGTATAAGTTATCATAAAAAGTTACAATGAATGTATAAACAACTATTCCTCCAAGTACAAATAGCTTTTTTTCTTATCAATGTGATAAACTTATTTTTATAGAGGCCACATACTTTTTTTTTTTAAGATTTTATTTATTTATTTGACAGAGAGAGACACAGTGAGAGAGGGAACACAAACAGGGGGAGTGGGGGAGGGAGAAGCAGACTCCCCGCCGAGCAGGGAGCCCGATGCGGGGCTCGATACTCTTAATAAAATCTTTTGAGATTTTCCTTATATTATTTTACTGTTGCTCAAACTCTGCATGGCAAACAAGCAGATTACTCTAAAGTTCTAACGTTTTTCTTACAAATATTTTGAAATAAAAATAGTACCAGACATCACATAAAACCACTGTTGCAGATAACCAATATAGATATATACTTTATTATATACATTCACATGCACACACACACATACATATCCCCAAGTCTTTATCTATTTTAATAATTAAGGTATCAAGTAAGAACTTAGCATTTATCATATATACACATACTTAAGGAATTAGGAAGAAGAGATTTCAAAATTTATGTAAGGAAATACATCTATTTTCACATGTGCATAAAATAGGCCATTGTCTCTTTACCATTTCAACAAAACCAAAATCCAAAGATAAACGTTAGATATTGTTAGAAATTTTGAGATTAAACATAGGATATGGTTATGCAATGAGAAATTTAAATGTTGTCACAGAGTACACATAACCATTTAAAGACCAGGAATCATTAGAAAAGCAGAGCAGAGTAGGAGAAAATCTACTCAATATGAAAGCAGAGGAAATATGGTCACAGTGTAAAACAATGAAAAATAAGATTGAATAAGATTGAGTATACTGGAATTGAAATTTTAAAAAAAGAGTACGAGAACAAGAGAGATGCAGGGGTTTATTTGGAAAGGAAAATAAGTTTTCAAAAATCATAAATAAGAAGAATTTTCATATTAAGATTTCCTTAACCATTCTTAATTCTAAACAATTAAAGAAAGAACAATTTGGGGCACCTGGGTGGCTCAGTCATTAAGCGTCTACCTTCGGCTCAGGTCATGATCCCAGGGTCCTGGGATCAAGCCCCGCATCAGGCTCCCTGCTCTGCGGGAAGCCTGCTTCTCCCTCTCCCACTCCCCCTGCTTGTGTTCCCTCTCTCACTGTCTCTCTATCAAAATAAATAAAATACTGAATGAAAGAAAGAACAATTGTACAAAACCTGTTAAAAGAGAAAGCACACCTTTCTGATAATCCTTACTTTTTATACTTCTAGAAAAGTGAGCTCCAATATTTAATTCAGTCTTACAGAAGAGAGGAAAATAAAACTATATGACTTGTAGAAATTCTATCAATTGACCAAGGTCACATAAACTAAAGCTAAATAAATGAAACAATACACCATATTCACAGATTGACAGACTCAATATTATAACAGATTTCAATTCCTCTCAAACCAATATATAGACTCAATGCAATTCTGATCAGTATTTTATCAGGTCATTTAGTGTGGAAAATCATACACAAATTCCAATTTTTACACAAAAATTCAAGGAGCCAAGAACAGAAAAACACACTTTTGAAGAAGAAATCCCAGTTTGGAAGATTTATTCTTCCTAACATCAAGACTTATTATAAAGCTACAATTATTAAGGCTGTGGTACTGTGCAAGTATAGAAAACTAGACCAGCTGAACAGAATGGCCCAGAAATAAATGTACGTATATGGACACTTAATTTATACTAAAAATGGTATTGCAGAACAGTGGAGAAAAGATAAACTTTTCAATAATAGTGGGGCATCAATTATCAAAAAATCATACAGAAAAATCAGGTACAGGTAGATTTTATATCCAAATGTGAATGGAAAAGCTAAAAAACTTGTAAAAAATAAAGAGAGTATCTTCATTTGGGGGAGGGGAGTAAGGAAATATTTCATCAGAAGGACAAAACGTACAAACCATAAAAGAAAAATGTTCATAACTTTGTTCATCAAAAGACACCATTAAGAGAGTTAAAAGGTGAACCACACAGCAGGACAAGGTAAGTACAACACATAAGAGTGACAAAGGGTTCAGGATCATAATGATAAACCAATACAGAACAGTCAGACGAACAGAAACAGAGAGTAGAACAGATACTGTCAGGGGCTGGGGGAAGGGGGCAAGAAGGAGCTGTTGATTAAAGGGGACAGAACTTCAATTCTGCAAGGTGAAAAAGTTCTGGCGATTGGTGAATACACTTACTACTACTGAACTGCACATTCAGAGATGATTAAGAAGATAAATTTTATGTTATGCGTATATTACCACAAATAAAATTTTTACATAAATAAGCCAATATGAAAATGGGTAGCAGGAGACTTAGACATCACAAAAGGAGATTCCCAGTTAGGCATTAAGGATATAAAAGGTGCTAAATATCATTATTCAGAGAAATGGAAACTAAAACCACAACTACTACCAGATGGCAAAATTAAAAAGACTAACAATAAAACAAGTGTTGAGAAGGATGGGGAGCAACTGGAACGGCATACAACACTGATGGGTATATTTGGAGCACCGACGGTATTATCTACAGAAGTTAAGCATACATACACACTCACAGATCCACACATAGATCTATATACAACAAAATCAAAGACATGTACAAGAATATTCATAACAGCCCCAAACTAGAAACAACACACCCATCACGAGCAGAGTAGATCGATAACTGTGGTATAATCATACAATGGAATTCAACAGAAAGAAACAGGAATAGATCATTGCTACATGCAACACAGATGCATCTCAAATAATGTTGAGCTAAAGAAGTACAGTTGACCCCTGAACAATGTCAGGGTTAGAGGTACCAATCACCCTGCACAGTCAAAAGTCTATGAATAACTTATGACTTCCCCAAAGCTTAACTAATAGCCTACTGTTGACTGGAAGCCTTACCGGTAACATAAACAGTAGATAAACACATATTTTGTATGTTATATGTACTATATGGTGTACTCTTACAATAAAGTAAGCTACAGAAAAGAAAATATTAGGAAAATTAAGGAAGACAAAATATATTTACAGGACTGTACTGTGTTTGACCAAAACAACAGTGTGTATGTGGACCTACACAGTTCAAACCATGCTGGTCAAGGGTCAACTCTAAGTATGAAATAATACACAGTGTATGATTCCATTTGAATTTCAAAAACAGGCAAAGCCAGTCCAAGGTGTTAGGAGACTAAATAGTGATTATCTTTGGGTAGAAGTGAAGTAATAGTTAACAGGAGAGGCATAGCAGGGCTAGAGACAGGTATTCTGAGTTCTTATCTACATGGTAGTCTACAGGGAAGTCTTATAAGTAAGATGAGGTGGTCAGGAATGACAGATGCTGGAAAGAGAGCAAAGAAGGGGAAAACTAAGAAACTCTCAGGACTTGATGACCAATACTGTTCATAACCTTTATGAGAGAGTAGTTCAGTAGAAGGTCAAAGTCATTAAACAGTGGGGAACAAGAGGTGATGCACTGAAGAACTGAGTACCGACTCTTCTGCAAATATACAGCGAGGATGGTAACTCTACTAAGTAAGGCATAAACTGATGGCTAAACTTAAAAAAAAAAAGCCCTTTTAAAGTGTAACAATGCTCCCCAATATGCTAAAAGATAGGCAGGATCAAAAATTTTCAAGTATCTTCAAAACCAAAATAAATCACTTATAGATCTTGTTCATGAGATCGTTTCATTAAACAGAAAATATATATTCATTTACCTTCCTCCTCCCAGAAAGAGAAGTCCAAGGGCCATGTGATGGGCTAAGTGGAAACCATAGTTCATTTCACCACCTGTTTTCATGTGTAAGAAGCGACAAAGCTGCAAAACCTTTAGGTTCCCCGAGCCAGCCATTACCATGGCAAGAGAGAGCAGCACCACACTCAGGCAGGTTTCTAGGTTGTAAGGACCTGTCTGGAAATGCAAAAAAGACAACATACTACAACTGCAGTATTAGACTATAAATACAACTTTAAAAAATCTGTAAAAACAAAAATTTTCTCTGATTATGATATTTAAGTTATGTAGAAAATTCAGAAAATAAATATCAAAAGGAAATAACAATTCCTTGGAATACTAACACCCAAAGAGAACTGCCATAAATATTTTGGCCTTTCCCTAAATTTTTTCCTGTATCTTATGAATTTTTTTTCAAATGAAATTGAGATATTATTATACATGATATTTTTAACTTTTTAAATCTATTATATATAAACAATCTTTACTCATAAAAATTCTTACACAAGTTTGATAGCTCCATTGTATAACAATGTCCAGATACCCAATAATCAAATGTAACCTACTTTCAGACTTCTTGATTTTCCAGTTTTCTCATATCATACATAATGTCGCACAGATCTGTGTAGTTTTATCACGAAATAAAATCTTACAATCTCCCGTCATTAGAGCAGCAATGCCTCAAAAGGAATTGCATTTTTACTAAGCGCTAATTTTTTTTTTAAAAAAAGCAGTTACTAATAATCAGTCCTGAGACAGAATGGCATAGGGTATGACAATCCATGAAGGATATGGTTTTTGCTATCACAAGAATTAGAGACCTGTACATCCTTCAAGGGTCAGCATACTTCCACCTAATTAATACCTCAGAACACAAAAACAAAGATGAGCCAAAACTTCAAATCTCCCATTCTAAATTCAAACAAACTGTAGAGATACTTAACAACACATAAGTAACTGAATTATCAGTGAATTTTCTTTAAGTTCAATTTTATTCCCAAGGAGAATAATCATAAAAAGACTTACTACAGAAGCATTAGGTGCAGACAAATAAGTCATAAAATCTTTTGCAAATTTATGCTGGAAAAACAAAAGAAAAAAGTCTGAGGTTAAAAGAAGCATATCAACACTTTAAAAAAGAGAACAGAGTAAACTAAGATCCTTCTTACCAAACAATTAAACGCTGATAAGTTTTCTGAGCCAGCAAATCGAAAACCCAGAGACAAACAGGCTCCTGCAATTATGTAGACATGTGCTTGCCTGAAAACAGATTACAAGAAATTTAAAACTGCCATTATTTTGCTTTAAAATTCATTATTACTATTTTCTGGGGGTAAAAATAATAAATATTCCTGTTCTCAAAACTAGTTTATATTCTTCTGGGAATGCTCAACTGTGCCTCTATTCCATCAGCAGATTTCTTCAGCAGAAGGACCATGCAGCCCTTACTGATAAAGTGTGCCTCTTGACTGTGTGTTTCACACACAGCAAGAAGATAATTTTTTAAAATAACTGCCAAATTTTTTAATGAAAAGGATAAAAGAGGAATATGTACAAGTTAAATCTCTGACACTGTTTTTTGAGGGCAAGAGCTCTACACTTCAGAGACCTAAACAAAAAACAACGAAAAAATCAACTCTGTGAGCATCTGATAAGCAACAGTTAGAAACATGGGGGATTCAGAATTACTCAAATCAAGGACAGCACTTCTCCTACATAGTATATTTCTATTTATCCATGAGAGATGCTACGTTAGCTCATTTGATTTACATATTTCCTGACTTACGACAAAGTTTCCAAATTCAAATCCTCTGAGCAAGGCAATTCAATTTCACTGAGAGAGATACTATTTTCTCTTATAATCTGTCAAGAGAGAAAGCAAGAATACCTGGACATTAATATTCAAGTTACAAATATTAAATGATTTGAAAAATAACATACTGCTTTTGGGGCGCCTGGGTGGTTCATCCGACTCTTGATTTCGGCTCAGGTCATGAGCTCAGGGTTGTGATATCAAGCCCTGCACAGGGCTCTGCACTGGGCATGAAGCCTGCTTCAGATTCTCTCCCTCTCCCTCTGCCCTCCCCCCAGGACCCTTCACCAAAAAAAAAAAAGAAAAGAAAAAGAACATACTGCTTTTCGTGGCCATAATTATATATAATAAGCCATTTTATTCAAAGACATATATTTTAATCACATTGAATGCAATCCAATTTCAAATCTAAGACAGACCCAACAATGACTGAATAGGACTGAATGTGTATGAACTGGAGGACTGAAGTGTATTCTGAGTCAGTAACAGGGTGATATTATTTCATACCAGTGAACTGAAATGCAAAGATGACTATAGAATAGGGCTGGAGCAAGAATATGGGAAAGCAGTAGGGAGAGGGAAAAAAGCAACCGGAAAGAACTCTAATCAGAGTTCTTATTCATGAGATACTTCTTATTCATGAGATATTTTTAGCCTTACGCCTACCAGAGTAGGGTTAGTCACTAGATTAGTTACCCAAGCTAAACTAAACCATCAATATGTTAGGGGCGCCTGGGTGGCTCAGTTAGTCTGCCTTCGGCTCAGGTCACGATCCCAGGGTCCTGGGATCGAGCCCCACGTCGGGCTCTCTGCTCAGCAGGAAGCCTGCTTCTCCCTCTCCCACTCCCCCTGCTTGTGTTCCCTCTCTCACTGTCTCTGTCAAATAAATAAATAAAATATTAAAAAAAATAAATAAACCATCAATATGTTAATCTATAACTACTGTTTAGAAACACATCCCTTTCCTTATAGTGTAAGTAGTAAATAAAACTTTATCAAAATTAAATTTGATTTAAATTACCCAATTAAATCATTTAATTAAGTAACTTTAAATTAAATTTTAAAAATTCTTCTTATAAACTTTTAGAAGACTCTTTAGAAGAGTAATATTTCAGGATGCTTTCTATAATAAACCAATAAATATTCTAAACTCACTTATGACCCAATCTTATGTACTGAATATCACCAAATCAAAAAACTTGAAATACCTTTTCTCTTTGATAATCTCAATGAGGTAAGCAATTATGCTGGCTGTGTAATATAGGCTGATAACTACTTCCATCCTTCTTCCTTCCTCTACAGACTTTATTTTTAATTTTGAATGTTATTTACTCAGAAATTGAGTGACATTCTGAAAAACTGATATAACTCCAAAGTGAGTAATTTATATATACATAGATAACCTAATTATAACATTTATATAAAGTGTTTATTATAACATTATATAGGAATGGAATATTTCTATTTTGACAGCAGGCATTTATAAGCTCCTTTTGTCTTCAAAACTGGAGCTTAAGGCCTAGGTTCAGCAGGGCCCACACTGGCTCTGTGACAACGAGCAATTTTCTTGACTGCTCTGTGTCTCGTCTGTAAAATGAGCACAGTAAATGCCTACCTTCTTGGTTCCCGTGAGAATTAGAAGACTCAATCTACTCAAGGCTCTTAAAATTAATGCCTGCTACATAGTAAGTCTTAAGTGTTAGCTGCTATCATCACCATCATCAATCTGTGTACTATAACACTATACTTGATCATAAACCATTAAAAAGCACCACTAAGAACCTGGGTTGTAAATAATTGGGGGAGGAGAGGGAGAACTCCTCCTCAATCTGGTCCTTGTCATCTTTCCTATGGTCTCCTAAAGTTTAAAAAAAAAAAAATCAAAAATATAAGGAGTAATCAAAGGGAGAAATGTAATCCTTTAAGGGCAAGGTAAAACATCCAGGAAATGAACAAGGAAAGACCACCAAACTCCTCTGTCTTGTACGGGTACAATGCATAACTCTTAAGATCTGAAGTCCTACTAGCTAGTTTTAGTTTTACCTTAGCTTTTAATAGCTGGGTGACTCTGGACCCCCAGTCTGCCTTCTTTCAATTAAGAGTACACTGTAACAGTGTAACAGTACCTCTCGCTACTAAGTGCTAGCTGCTAGGAAGGAAAGATGGAAAAGACACAGTAGCTGACTTTGAGGCGTTCAGTCTAATGGATGCACAGACACACTGGTAACAAACAATAGCACATTGTTCCCACCCATGCACTGAGGGCAGTACTTGAACAAGTCACAGTACAGCACTGCCTAAGAGCATAACACAACGTTGTATAGTAACACTTGTAATGAAGGAAAAAGTGCTATGAAGACGTTAGTTGTTGTTATTTTAGATGTGCCTTAAGTCCAAACAAACAAAAAAGCAGTTTACAAAGTGACCTTTTTAATACCTCTTTTAACACTAGGTTGTACCCTACAACGGGCCTTGCTACAGAATCAATGAGATGAGTGGGTGAAAACTAGGAGAAGTGGAGAGTGATAGGAAGTATCAATGAACAGAACTGTGAACTTGTTATATGTATTTGGGGATCCCTGATATAAACAAGGCCAAATTTAAAAATATTAAGTCTGAAGTAAAAGAAATACCAGAAAGAAACTATAAATTAAAAGTCCAAGGACCACATGTCCACAAAAGTTAAAAAGAGATCTCTGACATGGATCTTCCCTTTCTGTTCTAGAATACAGTCATTTGTGTACATGCTTAACTTTGTAAACTAAACTTAGTAAATGTACTAGAGTTTCTTGAGGACAGTCCACATTTCAGATGCATGTTAAATGTAGCCTAGAGTTTAGCATTTACAGAGGTCATTTACAGAAGATCAACAAATATGTACTGAATGAAGGAATGGGGGGAAAAAGTGTAATTTTATACTACAATATAGATTTTAAAGGGCATTTTCAGAAAGAACTGACATCTCTGACATCCAGATGTACTAGGAGATAAAATTCTGGTGACAAATGGCAGAGTCAATTAAAACAACTCTTCCTCACCTGTTTCACATTAATGGTTAACAAACTGGAAGAATCAAACAAACACAAATATATCTAGGAGTTCAGGTAATGGATGAATAAACTATCAGACTGACTCTCTTGCAGAAAACAAGTATACACTCTGGGCAAAATATAAAAATTAATTATCATGGCAGGGGTCAGCAAACTTTTCCTTAAAGGGCCAAAGAGTAAACATTTCTGGGTTGTAGACCATATAGTATCTAAAGCAACTCCCGATTTCTGCTGTTGTAACACAAAAGCAGCTATACGTAATAAGTAAATGAATGACATGGCTGTGTTCTGGTAAAACTTTACTTATAAAAACAGGTGGATCATAGTTCCCCAATCCTTGACCTAAAGGCACTAGAGATCAAACAAAAGCAAGCAGTTTCTAGAGGAGAGGTGACACTTAGAAGACAGGAAAACTAGTGCGTAAGTTTCCTTTTTCATGGCTTCTGGCCTGAGGGCAGGTCCTAGTCTGTGCCATAAAGGGCAGCTTAATTAGGATAAAAACATCAAAAATACTTTTTTAAGGTACTTTGGTATATTTAATTTTTTTTTTTAAAGATTTTTATTTATTTATTGAGAGAGAGAGAATGATAGAGAGAGAGCATGAGAGGGAGGAGGGTCAGAGAGAGAAGCAGACTCCCTGCTGAGCAGGGAACCCGATTGCAGGACTCGATCCTGGCACTCCAGGATCATGACCTGAGCCGAAGGCAGTCGCTTAACCAACTGAGCCACCCAGGCGCCCGGTATATTTAATTTTTAATACTACAATTTCTCAGGATCTGGGGCCAAAAGAGAAGACTGTGGTCTGTGGTCAGCACACAATCTTGAAGTTCCCATGTTTTCAAGAATACTATAATTATCAATATTGCCTTTATTAAAAAAGTATTTTACAGGGTTTTGTAAAATCCCACAAGAAACTGTAATTTATGCCATTAAAGATACAACAATGTTTATTATATATACTCACTTGAGGAACGTTGCTATCAACCCACTTGGAATTTGGTAAAATATCATCCCACAGAATCAGGCATCGAGCAAGTGTCTTAAAAATGTAACAGAGAAAAAATCAATTAGAGTAGGCAAAGTTCATAGATTTTATAACAATGATCATATTAAATAATGTAAAAATCAGTTCCCAACTGATGGCAATTTTGAAAAATACAGTACATAATATCAACCTAAGCTAAACTCATTAAAATAAATTGAAGTTTAGATTTTAACACACAAAAAAACCCTACAATTGAGTTAATTGTTATTAAAGTTTAAAGGACTTTTAAACACTTGCTTCATAAAAGAAAAATCACAAAGAATCTTAGCACTGTCTATATAACTTAAAAGCTTTCATATGCTAAAAACTTACACGTTTAAACATTAAAGAATAAAGGGAAAACATAGGCAATTATGTCAAATAGTTAGTCATTAATAATACCCTTAATAGTAATGCTGCATCCTTAATAATGAAAGAATGTAAAATAAAGCAGCCCTAGCCACTTACTGCTTGTTGAATAATGTAAGAAGTTGAAATGTCAACTCCTAGCATTATATAGCAACATGGTTGTGTTTCCTGGCATTCCTACAAGGTACATTTGGGAAATTTCAAAAGAATACTATCAATTACATCTAGATGATGGATTAATAGTAAAAGGCTCCCCTATAGAAACATTTATATTCACAAGCTAAACTTGAGAAACACAGACAGACTCCTAATGTTAGCAGAAAGAAAAAATTACAAAGTACCATACCCTAAGCAAGAGAAATTCTGGCTTCACAAAGTCTAGCAAATACATGGTGTCAGGAGCACGAAGCCAATCTGCAATAGATCTGTTGGTGGAGGATATCAGTAGGCATTATTGCTCAACTAGAGAACAAAAAAATCAGGAATCCCAAGACAGGTTTCAAAACACTTCTCCCCACTCCATACACTACCCTATTTGCTTTCCATAGTACTTTATACCCTCTAATACAGTATTTGTCATGTATTAATGTCCGTCCTATGACAACATATGCTTTATGAAAACAGATATTTTTAAGTTTTGTTTTGTTCACTGAAACATCTCCATTACCAAGAAAGCACTAACATACATATTCATCAAAATAGATGAAAAATACCTGTTTTTAACCATTTTGTTAATTTTACATACATTCACTTTTTCTAACAAGGGAAATTCACAATACTGAAAAAATTCTTGAATCTTAAAATATTTTTTAACTTAAAAGACTTAAAATTTAAAACATAGTTTAATGTCTCCTACCCAACTTATTCTTCTATGTAAAATGTAAAAGAATAAATGCCAAAAGTCTACTTTTAAGTGTCCAGCACTAATTACTGGGAGTTGGGAAGGAAGCTGGTATGATTATTAGGCAAGTTCCTGAACTAAGCAGAAATCATTTTTATAAATGGCAACCAAGAATAGAATAATGTTACGTGATTCTGACTTAACCAATCCTCAAATAACATGCATAATTCATGAAAAGGAATTTGGGCATTTTCTGATTGTCAGTGACATCAACTATAAAACAAAAATAAAGATTGGCAATTATATTGTCAAAGATTAAAACAGCAAAATATATTGTTTCTAGATAAAAATCTGTATAACGTGAGTACTGGAGAGAATAAAAATCAGGTTAATCCAGTACAAGGAAAATAAACACATTAAGATAATTTAGTTTTACTACTGAGGTCAGAAAGGAAGTCACACTATCATGGCAAGGGGTGAAGAGGGGGGATGTGATACCTGTTATTGGTTTTTAAGTAGATCATAGCCAAAGCTAGAGTGGCACCTGGACAAGTTACATCCACATTTATGGTATCTCCTTCCTATCAAAAAAAAAAAGTTTATTTATGTAAAAAAAATTCTGAATTATTACAAATTCTTCTGAATACTAGCCTATGCTTAAAATTAACAGATTACAAATGTTGGTAAGAAAATTACTATTTTCAAATTAACTCTTAGCTTCCAGAATTTTGATCTGTTGCTTTATTTTGGACTTACTTTGATTTGATAACTTGGAGATTTATGCTTCTCCCTATGCATTCCTGCTTGAAAGCGCCTATGACCTCCAACCATGTACTGATAAAGCTGCTCAGGCACATTGAGATCAGACATACCTATCAAATTACTGCCATGCTGGAAAATGAAATAACAAACATATGAAAGGAAATCTTATGGATTAAGATTCATAACACATACCCATGACAAATAAAAGAATGAACTAACTTCAAGCAAGGTATTTTGGGTTTTTTAAATTAAAATTAAATTAAAATAACTATATTATTATATTATTCTAAATAACTAATAATTATTCACATTAAGAATTACAATACTTAGGGGCACCTGGGTGGCTCAGTAGATTGAGCGTCCAACTCTTGATTTCGGCTCAGGTCATGATCTCAGGGTTGTGAGATCAAGCCCCACATTGGGCTCATGCTCAGCAGGGAGTATGCTGGAGATTCTCTCTCTCCCTCTACCTCTGTCCCTCCCCCTGAACACACTAGCGCACACGCTTTCTCTCCCTCTAAAATAAGAAATAAATCTTTAAAAAAAAAAAAAGAGGGGCGCCTGGGTGGCTCAGTTGGTTAAGCGACTGCCTTCGGCTCAGGTCATGATCCTGGAGTCCCGGGATCGAGTCCCGCATCGGGCTCCCTGCTCAGCGGGGAGTCTGCTTCTCCCTCTGACCCTCCCCCCTCTCATGTGCTCTCTCTCTCTCTCTCATTCTCTCTCAAATAAATAAATAAAATCTTAAAAAAAAAAAAAAAAAAGAATTACAATACTTATATGTTCAAGTTAATACTTTCATTTCATAAAATAAAGGCTTCAAAATACAGTTAATTACTAACAATAAAAGAAAATATTAGGTATATAAATGAAACTTGAACTACAAACATCTGAGTCCTTTCATTATTGTATCTATGAACTATTTTAGCAACAATAAGTATAATATGAACTTATTGAACACTTACTGTTTCAGGTACTATTCTGTGTGTTTAACATGGATTAATTTACCTAATATGACAATTCTACCAAATAGCTACTATTTTACAGATAAGGAAAGTGAGGCACACACAAAGCCCAAGGTTACAAAGCTAGTAATTGGCAGGGTTGGATATAAACAAGGATATAAAACAATCCATGGAGTTGCTTAGCCACTAGACAATACTGTAGTTAAAGGACATGACTCACTGGTCAGAACCAAATCAATGCCCCAATTCCCAGTATGCTGCTTTTCCATTGTACCATCTGCTTCTTTAGTTCATGTGTCAAGTGTGAAGAACCAAAAACCTAACAGACAGTGAACTTTCTTTTTATAATTTAGTTTCAGTATAACACTGTATTGGTGGTTCTTAAGGAACCCACATTCCAGGTAACTCAGTCATTTGATCAAATGTTTCTGATAATTCTACACTATGTCTCATGGATGTGATTAAAGATGGAACAAAGTGGGGACGCCTGGGTGGCTCAGTCGTTAAGCGTCTGCCTTCAGCTCAGGCCATGATCCCAGGGTCCTGGGATCGAGTCCCGCATCGGGCTCCCTGCTCAGCGGGAAGCCTGCTTCTCCCTCTCCCACTCCCCCTCTTTGTGTTCCTGCTCTCGCTATGTCTCTCTCTCTCTCAAAAAAATAAATAAAATCTTAAAAAAAAAAAAAAAAAAAAAAAAAAAAAAAAAAAAAGATGGAACAAAGTGATACTGTATTCTGTTACAAAGCAAATACTACTGTGACAACATTCTGAGATCCCAGTGAATACCAAGATGCCAAAAGAAGGTCATGGTTTATCTCTAACAACTACTATGGACACTTAAAGCTCCCCATCATACACAACTTTCTTTTTTCTGTCTGAGGGGGCTATCACTTCATCTTACATCTTTAATTCTTCAAGATATTTCATTCCCTGAACATTTACATCTAAGCCAGGGGGATAAAAACTTTTAAGCCCTACTCTTCACTACAAATTCTCTCCATTTCCAAATCTAGCACTTTTTGAAAAATATCCAGAAAGAAAAAAAAGCTGAGAATCAGGTTAAGTCACAGTAAGGCAGAGTGGTATTCAGAGTTAAGTGTCAAGATCATTTGTCTCAACATGCAGATGTCATAACTGAAGCATCTGAAGGCACAGAGAATGCTTACCCCCAAGCAAACCATGCCCAGAGCCAAGCCGGCAGCTAAAGAGTAAGACTCCCTGTCAGTGCAGTATTCCATTTCAGGACCAGGGGGCCGTCCTATAAAATAGAAAATAACACAGTTCAAGCTGGCCTACTGGCCTCTTAAAATTCTATCATAAATTTTAGAATTAGCTTTCTAGTAAGTTGCATAAGAACCATGGAGTCAATACAACCCCACTCAGAAAGATATGACATTATCACAAATGGTATGCACAACTGTTGGTTTACTACAAAGCAAAGCCCAAAATGGTTCCTTTAATGTACCAATTTGAAAGGATTGACTTTTAGACACAATGGAACCTGGGGTTTTATTAAGAAAAAAAAAAAAAAAAACAAAACTATTTGACCACTTCAAGTATACACATGAGAAAAACTGAAAATAGGAGATAATGATTTAATACAGTATTTCTAAAAGTTGTCTCAATGAAAGGAAAAGTCAACTGATACACCAGGGAGTCTGTGGGATCTCATAGAAGTATATATTTTTACATGTAAGATATTTCTTGATTGTCTTAAAATATAAAAATCTGTTTTATTTTTAAACATTTTAAGTGGTTTAGTATAAAAAGGATGTGTTCACATGTTCCCCATTCTTAAAGTAAAACTGATATTCTAGGGAAAAAAATTATCAAGAAATAGAAAAATTTTTTAAAGGAAGGGCACTCAAAAATGTTTTAATTTTTAATCTCTTGCATTTTGTTTTTTGTTTTGCTATTTTCAATCCACTGTTCAAATACTAATAATGGACAGGAAGGACTCTAAGTTTTTAAGCTAAATATTATGTTTTCAGACACTTAACTCATACTTTTAAAAAGCACCCCCTGATTCTAATTCTACCTCTAGGGCAGCAAATACACATAAAGACCCCTCTGTCCAAAACAAATTTCACACTCCTGGGATTTTACACACAGGAAAAAATTAAAAAAAAAAAAAAAAGGAAAAAGAAATATTATACAGAAGTAACCAATATTACACAAAAGTAATATTTATATATAATAGCAAAGATTTAGAAACAAACTAAAAAAGTCCTGAAAATTAGAAAACAGGCAATTTACAGAACACCATTTCGATGAGATACGACACAATATGAAATTAATTTTAAAAAACACTTATGACAATGATATATGGAAAGGGCAATATAAAAATAGTATGTACATTCTGACTATAATGATATAAAAGAGCATATGCATATGAATCTAGATGAAATCCTCTCTATACAACATGAAAGAGGTGTGCTATAAATCACCTTGCAGATGAACAAGCTTTAAAAGCCACTCTTGAGTATCTTCTGAATAAATGTTTCTCAGACCAACTTATACTATTACATATTTTGGTAACAGAAAAATTTCAGTTTTGTGAATAATTTATTTCATCATTGTAGTAGATTAAATTGTTGGTGTCAATTTTTCACTGCCCTACAGTGCTCATATATATACATCCATACCCTTGACAGAGCCCTATGGCGGACTTGAACATGTGACTAGCTTTGACCGGGGATCTTAACTGGCATAATGTAAGCAAAGGCCTGAAATGTGCTTGCATTATTTGGTTCTCCCTCTTGACCTTCTGTTACCACCATAAAACAAGCACATCCTCTAGCCTGGGCCTCAGAATAAATCATCTGGAACAAGAGCCAGAGCAGCATATCTGCAGACCTACGACCTAAAGCAGAGATGCCGGGCCAATTTTGTGGTTGTTAGATAGCATTACTGTGGCAACAGCTAACTAACAGAATCATTCCAGAGAAAAACATATCTTCAACAATATATCCTGAAATAGGATAGAACAAGACATGGAATTATGTGTCTAAATTAGTGAACATATTAATAATGCCAATAGCATTTCCATTTGTCAGAAAAAGATAACAATACATAAGACACATTTCCAAAAGGTTTAGACTCAATTAAAAACAGAGAAAATGCATTTCATTACCAACATACCCACCAGCACGTAAAGGAGGAAAAGCAAGGGTCAATCACTTCCATTCTCTTGAAAGTAATAATTGTCTAACAGAATGAACACTGTTTCTAGGGATCAAAGTAATCAACCTTGCATTTCAAGTGCAGATCACTGCTAGATACTGCCTAGTAAAGACAAAGCGGATAAACAGCACTCTCACTTGTGATTAAAACCACAGGTTACTGCATTAAATAGGATCTCTGGAGCTCAACAATGGGCTGGCCAAATAAACATGCAGATTAATAACCTGCACACTAATATCAGTCTTGGAAAATATTGCTTATACTATTTTTTTTAATTAGCATCAGAACATTCTAACAAAAGCTACTATTTTTCCTTAATTTTTGTGATTTTACTATTGTTTTTACTTTGGTTCCTGTGGAGTGGGCAATGTATGCTTATGAAGACATAGCACTATTAATGCCATACCTATTTCAGCCAACAGGACTTCCGCAGTATGCCTGTGAGCCGTCCCTTGATATACGAGGCCGATGCCAACCACTGCAGCCACTTGGACATTGTGAGGAACATCAAGCTCTGTGGACGTTGGGGGTAAGAGGGCAGGAATGTGAATGCTAAGAAGCCGAGTAATTGACATATCCATGGTGCCTAGTTTAGCAGCAGAAACACCAAGGAGCAGTCCAATGCTTGTCATTTCATGACCCTAAAGGTAGAAAGTAAAATGAAATATAAGTCACTACCTGTGCAGTCTTAAATAAAGTACTGCCTGCCAGTACCTTCAGTAAGTACTTTTATTGACAGGCACAGTGAGAAGCACCAAGAATGCAACAGCAACTAAAGAGACAACAGTCCTTACTCTCACGATGCAAGCGCCCTAACAGAGGAAAAAAAGTGTTGAGGTAAAAATATACAAATAAATATATTATTGAAAAGCAGCATATTGAAAAAGCACAAAGTAATATGAAGTATTATTTTTTAAGAGCCTAATTTCAATTAGGAGGAGCTGAAGAATTATTAGGAATCTCTAAAGAAGTAAAACTTACAACAGGACCTGAAGGATTAATACAAATTAACCAGGAAAGTGGAAGAAAGGGGAGGCACTCAGCTTTAGAAAGTAAGAGAAAATGAGGTCAAGTGAGAGAACAACATGTAAATGGTTCTGATGTGATCCAGAAATAACCCCTCACAGTAATGGTCAAGTGACCACAGAGTGCCAAGACAGTTCGATGGGAACCAAGTAGTCTTTTCAGAAAATAGTGCTGTGATACTTATAGACCACACACAAAAGAATAAAGCTGGACAGCTTCCTTATATCATTCACAGAAATTAACTCTAAGTGGACCACAGAACTAAACATAAGTGCTAAAACTATAAACCTCCTGGAAGAAAACATAGGTGTAAATGGGTTAGGACCATGGGTTAGGCAATGAGATATGACACCAAAGCACAGCAATTAAAGAAAAAAATAGATGAACTGGACTTCATTAAAATTAAAAACTCTTGTGCTTCAAAGATACCATCAGAAAGTGAAAGACAACACAAAGAATGGGAGAAATTTTTGCAAATCATTTATCTGTTAATGGACTTAGTACCCAGAATACACAAAGAATACAATTTAGTAAGATAACCCAATTTTAAAATAAACATAGGATAGACATTTCTCCAAAGAAGACTTACAAATGGCCTATGAGCACATGAAAGATGCTCACCATCATTAGCCATCAGGGAAATGCAAACCAAAACAATGAGCTATTACTTCACACCTACTAGGATGTCTATAATTAAAAAGACAGACAAATGTTGGCAAAAATGTGGAGAAACTAGAATCCTTATTTATTCCTGGTGGGACTGTAAAAATGTTACAGCTACTCTGGAAACAGTTTGATAGTTCCTCAGAAATTTAAACAAAGAGTTACCATATGACCCAGCAATAGTACTCCTAGGAATATACCCAAGAGAAATGAGAACATACGTCCACACAAAACCAGGTACATGTTGATAGCAGCAGTATTCAGAACAGTTAAAAAGTAGAAATAACCCAACTATCCACCAACTGATGAATGGGTAAACACAGTCTATCCACACAATGGAGTATCTATTCAGCAATAAAAAAAGCACGAAGTGCTGATACATGATACAACATGAACAAACCGTGAAAACACTGTAAGAGAAAGAAGCCAGCCATAAAAGACCACCTACTGTAGGATTCCATTTATATGAAGGAACCAGAATCAGCAAATCCAGAGACAGAAAGTATATCCATGGTAGCCAGGGCCTGGAAGGTGACTGCTACTGCTATGAGGGTCCTTTATAGACTGATGAAAATGTTCCAAAAGTAATAGCAGGAATGGATGCACAACTCTTTGAACATACTAAAAACCACTGCATTGTATACTTTAAGTAGGTGAATTTTTATGGCATGTAAGTGGAAGAGTTTATGCCAAGAGAAAGAGTTTAGTTTGCCAAACTCTGAAGTGAAGAACTTGGTTTACCAAGGAGCTAAAATGGCCAGCCCCTATGGTTGGAGTATAGAGAGCAAGGGGATGAGTGGTACAAAGTAAGGTTGGACAAGTGAGTGGGATCACACAGGCTCCCAGAATGTATATCAAGAGCAATGAAAGATCTTTAAACAGTTTTGACCAGGGAAGTGATATATGCTAAT
This sequence comes from Halichoerus grypus, assembly GCF_964656455.1. Classification (NCBI taxonomy): domain Eukaryota; kingdom Metazoa; phylum Chordata; class Mammalia; order Carnivora; family Phocidae; genus Halichoerus; species Halichoerus grypus. The sequence goes on from NC_135721.1 coordinate 36,003,856, forward strand.
TTACACTTTAGAAAGATGACTCTGCCTGCTATGGGAACAATGGATTGAGAGGTACAAGAATGAAGAAGGAAAGCAAGTAGAACAATTAGGAGCTACTGCAGTGGCCTGGATGAGGCACACTACAAGGAGCTGGGAGTCTCACCTTGGTCAAGTAGTCATGGATATTGAGAGTAGCCAGCTTGGTAAGGTGCCCATTCAGACCCAGGGCCATGAGAAAGCCAGCATATTCATTGGCTAACTCGGCATGCTTGGGCTTATTGTAAACAATCCAAGCTGAGTCAATCTGGGAGGCAGGAGCTATCTTCAGGCCAGCAGCCACACCATTGTGGAAGCTGGCCCAGCTTGTCATGTTGGGAGGCACATCAATATTTCCACTGTTAAGGTCTACTGTTGTGTTCCGAGGAGGAGCCCGTCCTATTCAGGCAAACAAATTTAAAATTGAGAGAATAATTCATAAATCCAAAATTGCTCAACTTAGATTTTTGCGAACAGTGATTACCTTTTCTACATTCGAAACCCTTAACCCCGTAATATCTGGAATGACATTAGGTTATTATGAGTACTTTAACTTGTGCATCAAATTTGATGCAAGGTGAAAAAACCGTATTTAAAACAGTTCATTATCTGAAACTGGACCACTTTCTTACACCATATACAAAAGTAAATTCCAAATGGATTAAACACTTCCATGTGAGAACTGAAACCAAAAACCTCCTAGAAGAGAACATAGGCAGTAGTTTCTTTGACAGAGGCCAAAGCAACATTTTTCTAGATATGTCTCCTAAAGCAAGGGAAACAAAAGCAAAAACTATTGGGACTACATCAAAATAAAATGCTTTTGCACAACAAAGGAAACTATCAACAAAACAAAAAGGAAACCTATTGAATGGGAGAAGATATTTGAAAATCATATATCCGATAAGGGGTTAATATCCAAAATATGTAAAGAACTTATATGATTCAACAACAAAAAGAAAAAATCTAATGAAAAATGGGCAGAGGACCTGAATAGACATTTTTCCAAAGAAGACATACGGATGGCTAACAGATATGAGAGGATGCTCAACATCACTCATCATCAGGGAAATGCAAATCAAAACCACAATGAAATATCACCTTACACCTGTCAGAATGGCTAGAATCAAAAAGACAAAAATTAACTAACATTAGTGAGGATGTGGAAAAAAAGGAACCATCACGCACTGTTGGTGAGAATGTAAACTGGTACAGCCACTGCAGAAAACAGTATTTTGAGGTTCCTCAAAAATTTAAAAACAGGAATATCATTTGATCCAATAATTCCACTACTGGGTATTTACCCCCCAAAACAAAAGCATTAATTTGAAAAGATACATTCACTCTATGCTTACTGTAGCATTATTTACAATAGCCAAGATATGAAAGCAGCCCAAACATCCATCAATAGATAAATGAATAAAGAAGATGTAGTGTGTGTGTACACACACACACACACACACACACACACACACACACAGGAATATTACTCAGCCATTAAAAATGATGAGATCTTGCCATTTGCAACATGGATGAACCTAGAGGGTATTATGCTAAGTGAAATAACTTAGATGGAGAAAGAAAAATACCATATGATCTCACTTATATGTGGAATCTAAAAAACAAAAGAAATGAGTAAACAAAGAGCAGGATCAAGCCTATAAATACAAGGAATAAACTGATGATCACCAGAGAGGAGAGTAGGGCAATAGGCAAAATGAGTGAAGGAGAGTAGGAGATATAGGCTTCCCGTTATGGGACAAATAAGTCATGGAAATAAAAGATACAGCATTGGGAATATAGTCAATGGTATTGTAAAAACACTGCATGGGAACAGATGGTAGCTAACATACAGAGTGGTGAGCATAACATACAGAGTTACCGAATCACTATGCTGTATACCTGAAATTAATCTACCATTGTATGTCAACTATACTCAAGTAAAATTTTTTAATAAAAAAATTTTTAAGAATAAAATAATTCATTATCTTTTTTGCTAAAATACATGGGGCTATGATAATGGATACCAATTTAACTTTATACAGATCTGATTAGGATACCCACTACTTCAAAATCTGTCAAACAGAAGTAAGCTTATTAAAAAATAAAATGAATACTAACATCACAGTTAAGCTATATGAATAATAAATTTCAACCTGTGATTGATGACACTGATGTTAATTTCAAATATGCCAGCCTATATTTTTCTCTGAACATTAAATACCTTGTAAAAAGAGACAAGGACCTTTATAAATTTGCTTTCTTACTATACCTGTTTATCTCTCTATATAAGTATCCACTTATATGCCATTGTTAAAAACGCCAAATTGCATTCAGGTAGTACTATAAAAAGTATCATTTTATAGACCTGAGTTACCCAGTGAACCATAAAGAGTATCTGCTAAATTAAATTTTATGGTCAACTTATGTAAGAGTACTGTAAATTAAATGTTCATGATGCTATGCTCTCTTTGAATTCCTTTCCTTGAGTCTTTTGGTTCTCTTTTGGATCTCCACCGTGTACATGCAAATACTGAATTCTTTTTATATCTTTAATGTTCTGTATTAATTAGGTCAGGTCATGGATGAATATTTAAAATAACTATTCTAAATATTGCATAAAATTATATAGTTCACTACAAGTTTGAAAATATGGTTTTAAAGGAGTTCTGAAGTTAAATGTAAAATAAATTTCAGATAGATGCACAATGTCTTAATTGGAGTGTGTATACACAAACACACAAAGTAAAACATATTTGTTTTTACCATTTGCCTTGTGTTCCTAAGAGCTAACTCAAATAATGGTGTATGACAATGCCACGCTGGGTGACAAGTTCATGAGGTATACTTTTACCTTCTCAAAAGGCAGAGAGATTAATAATGAAAAAAAAAAATGAACTCTCTAAAACAATTCATCATATGCATAAGACAGAGTATTTACACACAAGAGAAAATGACAGGCAAAGGGTAAAGCAAATTTTCTTCAATAAGAATAACAACATACAAATGTATTGATACCAGTGTGAGTTAAGGAGCTATTTTAAGAAAGTATTAGTGTGAATTAAGGAGGTATTTTAAGAAAGTATCTTTTCCTAAATTAATTATTAAAACAAGATAATAATTTGGGGGTGGGGGAGCTTACCAGTATCGCTAAAAGAATAAAAGTTTGGACTAATGTCAGAAACACATTCTGAATATGCAAATTTAACTAAATGTATTCAGAAAAAAAAAGATGACTCATGTATTTATTTTTTTAACACCCACCCAAGCATCACTGCCCAGATTTAATACATTTTAACATTTCCCAGTTTTACATGAGATTCTTTTCTTTTTAACTCAAATTCTTTATATGAAAACTTTAAACAGTTGAAAGACTAACATAATGAACACCTATATACCCCGCTCTCCATGAAGATTCAGTAATTATTCAGATTTTGCCATACTGCTCCATCGCTAAGAGAGAGAACAATTCAAATATTGAAGGTAACTCTGCTTGCTATGTCTCTAAATAAGATTAGGGCTCCAGAATAGGTATAATATTGAGATGAAAATAGGTTCATTCAGCTGATCTCATCTTTCCATGTTACTAAACATATAAGCTCTCCACATATTTGAATGGGACCCTGGATTTTTTTAAATTATGCAACTTAAAACACTGCAGAATTATATTGGTATATATTATTATACTATACATTACTGTGTGTATGATAAACACATTTCGTACAAGTCTCATAAAACCACACATACTATACTTCAGGAATTTTCAATGATAATTTCAACTGTACACAACTGTCACCTTTAGAACATATTCTTACCAGCATTAGGTGAATATGCACTATAAAACCCATTGTAATCAATAACATTAGGAGGGCGCCTGGGTGGCTCAGTTGGTTAAGCGACTGCCTTCGGCTCAGGTCATGATCCTGGAGTCCCGGGATCGAGTCCCGCATCGGGCTCCCTGCTCGGCAGGGAGTCTGCTTCTCCCTCTGACCCTCCCCCCTCTCATGTGCTCTCTCTCTCTCAAATAAATAAATAAAATCTTTAAAAAAAAAAAAAATAACATTAGGAAATGAACACACTTACATCTTGCAGAAGTAAAAACTCACACAACCAATCAGAAAGGTAATTTGACAATACGTTAACATCAAAGCCTTAAAATCTTGCTGTCCTGGGAGTTCTACTTCTAAAGCAATTAACATAAATAAATGACTATACCCTGACAGCATGTTTATAATAGTAAAAAAATGATAATTTCCAACAAAATCAGGTTGTTGACATAAACTATATTCCATCAATAAAATACTCTGGAGCAAATAAAAATGAAGTTGTTGACTAAAAATATCTGTATTCAATACCTACCTACATAATATATTCACATAATACAACTGTATACCTATGTATGCTAGATATGAAAGGATGCTCACGCTATAGTACATTTGAAAACAATTTCTAAAACAGAGTTAAATTTTCTGATAATCAAAAATATATAAAATTATGAACTAGAAAAATAAAATTGGGAACCATATATACCAAAATGTTAACATTCTAACAAGTGGGACTACTATACTATACGTGAGCATTTTTTCTTTTTGGTTAGTATATTTTTGTGTTCTTGTCCAAGGATCATATATTCGTAATAAGATATAACAAGACACATTAAGATACAATGTTCTTACATACTATACTTTAAGATTATTTAAAGTTCAGTAATCTCACCATCATCAATAATATCTTTCTAAACTTTCCCAAGTGCCTTTTTATATCATGAAACAGTCTCATTAAAAGCAAAATTTAGTAATGAGCTGCATGCTACTTCCCACAATGTTTAGTTTGATTTGCTATTTGAGCTCTGACAACCACTAGAGTGGTTGATATTTGAAATTAGTGGGGATAGAAAGAGCATTTCTTTGGTTTTAACTAAAATAATTCAGTAACTCCACTAAAAACAGACTTAATCATTTTCCTTTCTCACTGAGCCCAGAATTTAACATACCAGTCAAATTCAATTTGGGAATAGGCAGTGGTTCCGTTGGAACAGGATGGTATGAAAATAAGGTAAACATTCCTCGTCCTACTGGAAGGGCCATAGTTCGCTGACACAACTGGAGCAATCTGTAATTAAAATCAAAACCAACATGTGAAAAATTCTGAAGCAAAAAAAAAAACCGGAATGTAATCTGTAGTTAAGCATTCCAAAAGAACTACTATGTAAGAAGAAATCACATCAGAGTAAATCCATACAAAGATGTGGATGAATCATCCAAACATGGTTATTCTCATTTTAATATTCTTGTTCCCCTTAGAAACTCTACGGGAGAGATACATTTCTTTTGTTTCATATTTGCTTTGAGTGAAAACCAGCTGGTCTATAAACCAAGCCAACCCTCCCTCAGCAACCAAAAAGAGAAACCCAAAATGCCATTCTGATGCTAACCTGCTCAAAGGTATGTTTTGGGTTTCCTCATTTTGTTATTTTCAGTCTAGCTGCCTTCAGTACATCTGGGATCCTCCTGCCACCCTTTTTGCCAACATAGCCTCAGAAGCGCCACCTCTGCAGGCATCTGGGTGGCTCAGTCAGGTAAGCATCTGTTTTCAGCTCAGGTCATGATCCTGGGGTCCTAGGATCGAGTCCTGCACTGGGCTCCCTGCTCCGCGGGGAGTCTGCTTCTCCCTCTACCCCTCCCCCCTGCTTATGGTCTCTCTCATGCTCTCTAATAAATAAATAAAATTTAAAAAAAAAAAAGTGCCACTTCTGTAGCCCGTACACAGAAAGGAAAGCAAATCCCTATATTAGAGGTCAGTGGATTTCACGGTGTCTCCAGGGAAAAAAGAATTAGTTTCACTTACATGATGGCTAAGACTTATAGGATTTATAGCACAATAAGTTATATTCAGAGTTAAAATGGCTTCAATGGGCTGTACTTTGAAACTAATACACCACACTTAACTTGTTTCTATGTTAAATCACATTCCACGTAGCCCCTTAAAGCAAAATCAAACAGGAATTGTGGAAGTAGGGATATTTATAACCAAGAAACGCTTAACAAAAGTTCTATCTCTTGTTAAGATATCTGTGTTGTTAAGATACAGAAATACCCCATCAGAGGCTAACATTTTCTCTGCAGACAAAGCTATTCATAAACATGTTCTCTCCCTAACTGTACATACATACAGCTGCTTTTCTAGTTTTTTTGGTAAGAAAAATCTGCTGTCCCAAGATTCTTTAGGAACAGTGCCCCATGTTAATTTAGAATCCAAAAAACTCAAGGCCATATCCCATAGAACTTTTTAGCAGAAACCTTAAACCCACAAAACTGTAATAATGAAAACAAAATACTGTAATCCCTTCTACCTGAGATGTCACTGATTATAAAGGTTAAAAAAAAAAAAAACAAGTAGCTTCATGTATCATTGAACTCAGTTAATAATCATGGCTAACTGCACTGAGCTTTACTACGTACTGGGCAGTGTTCTAAGACTATATAGATATAACTCATTCTACACACACAGCAACCCTGTGAGGTATGAATGCTACAATTATGCCTATTCTTATAGTTGAGACAACTGAGGCAGCAAGAAGTTAAGTAATTCATCCAAAGACACCCAGCACATCCAGAGCCCACACTAACCACTATGTTTCCATACAACTTCTCTGTCCCTCAGACTCCTCAGTTACAGGTGACTAATTCCTAGGTATACATGGGAGAGGAAACAGTGAGACGCAGATTAAGACTAACTCAGATCTTCAGCACCCTGCAGCTAGGTATGGATGATCCTTCCCCGTAAAGCAGGACCAGTGTAAGCAATGCGAGAACCAGAAAATAATGGTGGAAAATGACAGGCGACAGAGACATGGCAGGTAATAGGACAGGAGAGAATTTTCAAATATAAGTTGAACTGTCCCAAGGCAACAACTCTGGAATGTCACAGGATGGTTACTACTGAGTATTACAATTACCAAGGGATATAACATATGTTAGAGATTGGCAGTAGAGATTTATACAGTATTACCTATCATATCAGAAAAAAAAATACTGGTTTTAAGTTTTAAGTTTAAGCTACACTAAAAGCATATATACATACACACACACACACATATACACACACACACATATTTTTTTCCTCATCAAGATATGGAAGAATGAGTTGAGTTTTGCTTTGTTTGTAAATTCTTACGGTAACTAAGCAAAATGGTCTTAGAGTCACCTTTTCTAAATAACAGAGCTGCATTTCAAGAGGAGGAGGATCACTTATGTCATCAGACACTCTTGTGTTATCAAATGCCAAAATATTTTGAAAAAATGTATGGTTTACCGAGGATGGATAAAAACTTACAACACATGGTACTTTTAACTCTGAAGTATCTTTTTAGGGTTTTTTGTGTTAAAAAACACTGACAACAGATAACAACATGCCTCCTTTACCTGTTTTCTTTTTCCTCAATGAACTCGTGGTCACTGAGTTCTGGGTACTGTACTACATTGACACGGACGGGATGTGCACTTTGAAGAAGCCTTCGCACGTCCTGCACTCTTAAATCTTCACTCCATATTAACGACATAACCTCCTGATTCATGTCATTCATGCCATCATCTTCCTCCTCTGTTTCTGTTCCTGAAGGAACATCTGATGAGAGCACCTGAGTAACAGACTTGGTTGTAATAATAATTTAAAAACCAAACACCATGCACTTACTGAACACAAGGATATACAGGATGATGTGCCGTGACTCTACTGTACAGAGAAAATATGTATTCCAAAGCAAGGCTGGTTTGGGTTCCCAGTGTATACTGGGACTCTAATCTAGAAGTCTTTTTTAAAAGTACAATTATACTGCTCACTTGGGAAAATTCTTTATTGAGCCAAGGGAAAAACATTAAATTTAGGAAATAGTCAGGAAGCTGATCCACTGAACATTCTAAATAACTTCTAAAAATCTAACTACATCCTAAATATCTTAAAAAGGAAACGAATTACTGCAAGCAGAATATGAAACCCACTCACTATTACTAAAGAACCCACACAAACATAAATATTATCTTTGATTAATATAAGCAGAAGAAAACAACCTGGGAGGATATAAGCCAAGGGCTGGAGGAAGCTGAACAAAATTTTCTTACTTTAGTACTTTAAATGGATCATTATTGATTTTCACTTTTTTTTTTAATAAGGATGTCTTAAATAAAAATTCCTTTATCAGAAAGTAGCTACAGCAAAACAAATGAAGAGGGTTAATCCCCTGATTATCATTCTGTCCTCAGAAGCTCAGCATGTGTTTTCATATGAGCCCTCCCCATCCAAATAATTCAATCACACTGCAACCTAGATGTGAATAGCATAAAATCTTCTAATTTTCTCTCAAGAACTTTATACTCCTTTAACAAAAGATTAATTCCTAGTTAAAATGCTGAAGTTTTGCAACATTTAACAGGGAAGCAACGTTAGCCTAAAAAAATTATAGCAGATGTGACTAACTAATCCCTCTTACTTAGTTCATAAATATTCATTACGGTTCCTAAGGAATATCTAACATTAAGAGAAACTATTCTACTGGGTGAGTTAGCTATAAAGTATAGATCCAAATAGTTCATAAACTGAATTTCGATGAGTCATAAAAGGTAGCCTCAAATAATATAAAATGTAACCTCAAATAACTGATCAAACTGAATTTAGACAGAATTACTTAAAATGACATCTAAATAGATCAAAGATTATCAATACCATTTGGTTTTAGTGCTAATGATGTTAAACTGCTCTCACTCATAGTAACAAATGAGGTCGAAATGCTAAAACTTATCTTGATAAAGGAAAGGATAATCCTATTATTAGCAAAAAAAAAAACACAAAAGGTTTTCTGTTTAAAGTAGGACAAACACTAATTCAACTAAGAGCTATTATATGAGTGCAGATTAAAAGAGAGATGTGCTGGGCCAAGCCTGCCGGAGATGGGATCCCATGGAAACTGCTTCTCTCATAGATCCAGTAGGCAACTCTAATGTTAGGAATAAAATTTTGATACAGACTCTGAAGCTCTGAAGAAACATTAATAGCCTAAGATGTAATATGGATTATAAATAGTTACAGTATTTTGATTAATATGTGTTGGTTCAAAAGATGAGGCAAATTTGTGCTGTTCTCTTGGGGATATAAACAAAGTACAAACGGGGTGCCTGGGTGGCTCAGTTGGTTGGGCATCCAACTCTTGATTTCAGCTCAGGTCATGATCTCAGTGTCGTGAGACTGAGCCCCGTGTCGGGCTTCATGCTAGGTGGAGCCTGCTTAGGATTCTCTCTCCCCCTGCCCCCTCCTACTCGCTCTAAAAAAAAAACAAAAACACCAAAGTAAAAGAGCCACCAAGAGTGGGAAAACCATCCCTGAATCCTCTATGATCCTTAGGGTAATGCAGTGCTACCATTTATATTTTTTTAAGTTAAACAGAGTTCTAGAAAAAGTAGTTGAAATTCCACTTTTAAGTTTTAAAAGAGGCTGATTTTAAAAGAGAGATAATTAGAGAGTAATGATGTATTTCATTTTTTATTTGTAGGCTTCTCAGAACCCATTCTTTATAAAAGCAGAGGAAGACTGACAAAGGATAGAATTTCAGGAGGAATAACCTAAGACATCTTCTAAAGAACTTTAGTGTCCCCCATCCCAGCTCCCAAAAAACCCTTTCCTGGAGCTTCAGTTTTATGTGATTAAACAGATATATTTACACCTGTTTAAAAGGTTAAATTCAAGAAATTCAACACATCAAAAAAGTATGAAAGAGAAAACAGTTACATATTCAAAGTAAGGATACATGTGTTCCCCCTTTTTCTACCTAATAGTCACAAAGTAGTTAATTACCAATATGGTACAAGCAGAGAAAGAGTCATGGTAGTGGATCTACTGACTCAGCACTTTTCCTGACTTAAAGGAAAGAAAGGTCTAGGCAAGAGGAGCCTTCACAAAATCTCCTGTTCCCATGTTCAATTTATAAATAAGAAGATCTGCCCAATTATAAACCCCATATGGCATACAATATAAAAGACAAACTGATATATACACTTGTAAAAAGACTTAAGAAAAAAATGAAGAATATTACTACTTTGATTTTGAAACTAAATCTGAACTTTGAACTTTCTATGTTGATACTCACAGATTTCCCTTTGGGTAAGTTTCCTTCACAGGCCTGCTTGGAAAGATCCTGACGTCCGATCAGGAGACAGACAGCTTCTGGCCAGTCTGAAGCAGGCTGCTCACGACAGTGGTAAATTGCATCTCTGATGGGAAGAGCAATTCCAAAGGGAAGAGTTTCCAAGTCTCTTAAAGTGAAACCTTGTGATGAAAGGAAGGGAGAAAATTTTTCATTTAGACCTGCCACTGTCCCAATTATCCTCTGACTCAAGTTAATCAACATCTCTCCTGACAAAAGAGAAATCAATTTTTTTCATCTTACTACCAGACTAGTGTCTTGACATCTAGGATTAGTATAAAAGGTCCTTTAAAGAATTAAAAACGGGGCACCTGGGTGCCTCAGTCAGTTAAGCGTCTGCCTTCAGCTCAGGTCATGATCCTGGGGTCCTGGGATTGAGCCCTGCATCAGGCTCCCTGCTCAGTGAGGAGTCTGCCTCTCCCTCTCCCTCTGCCCCTCCCCCTGCTTATGCTCTCTCACTCACTCTCTCTGTCAAATAAATAAATAAAATCTTTAAAAAATAATAATAAAATAAAAGAACTAAAAACCTTAAGGAAAAGAGAAACAACCCAATAGGAAAGATAGGAAAGACAAAAAGACATTTCCCAAAGAGGAAAAATATAGGCTATAAACATATGAAAAGTGATCAGGAAAGTTCAATTTAAAATTATTAAAATTATAATTTCACTCACTTGATAGACACATATTCAAGTAAATCAACAGTATTTCCCACCCACAGCTGGTGGTGGTACAATCGCTTTGGAAAACACAAGGCAGGTACAGATAGGTCCACCTCTATGGTCCATTAATAGCCATACAGAAACTTGTACACAAGTGCACCAGCACACAACTATTAAAATATTCAGTAGCAACACTAATCACTATGACAAAAACAGGGAAGGGAGGAAACAGCCCAAATGCTATCATCAATAGAATGGATAAATAAATGGTGCTATAGTCAAACAATGGAGTATGTAGCAGTGAAAATGAATGACCTACTACTACACGAGTCAACATGGATGAAGTGAGCGGAAAAAAATAATTTATATCTATATCCGTTTACATGAAGTTCAAAGACATACAACACCAAGCAATATATAAAGATGGTAAAACTACAAAGAAAATGAGGTAATACAAAATTTAGGTAAGGCCGTGATTACAGGTAGTAAGAAGGTGTGTGAGAGGAAGATTATCACATGGAGCAGAGATGTAGGGCCTTCTAATATACTAGCAATGTTCTATTTCTAATGGTAGGTGACCAGTACACAACAATGTTCACCTTATTATTATTCTCTACACATTTTATACATTCTTTTATATTTTACCACACTTCATATTTAAAATTTTTCAAATCCTCAGGTAAAACTTATTTTTCTTGTAATGATTTTCTAAATTTTTTTATTATGTTATGTTAATCACCATACATTACATCATTAGTTTTTGATGTAGTGTTCCATGATTCATTGTTTGCGTATAACACCCAGTGTTCCATGCAGAACGCACCCTCTTTAATACCCATCACCAGGCTAGATTTTATACTATTATATATTATTTATTAATATTTAAAGTTGATTAATTATTGAGGTAAAAATGTTTCCTTATGAGAATAACACTTTTATTAAATATTATAATATATAATATACAAACAGAACTAACTCATCTAATATTTTTCGGCATAGGACAATTGTAATTCCATAGGACAACTACTGTAATTTTTAAGGGAGCATATTAAAAAAACAGCAAAAAGCTAAGTCATTTAAAATACTCTTTAAGAATTCAGACATCCTGTAATATTCATTACACCATTACTTTATAACATACTGTTCTGTAACACTGCCATATTTTTATACCTTCATGTCCATAATTTAAAGTTTTTTTTAGTTCTTCATTTTAAATGCAAAAAAATGTCTTTAGTATTTTCCTCGGTTTAAAGCCTAAGAGCACTGGCTTTGGGAAAAGGGAATAGGGAACTCCTCTCTTCCCTTTCCCTCCTCCCAATTGTATCCTCATCTTGGAGCCTAAGTCACTAGCCTATATTCTTCAAAAGCATACCCTGAAATGTCTGTATAATTATGTTTAGATTTTGCCAGAAATACTCCCTTCTGATATGTGAGTATTACAATGTCTTCAAGTCTGAACGTGTAATGACTACAGAGCCACAGCTCTGACTGGCCTAGAAGGGCAAATAAACATTTCTTACCCACTGAGAGATAAAAAGCTGGTATAGCAGGATTATGATATGGAAGTTGTGACAAGGTCAGGGAAAGGAAGTGTGGCTTGATGGGCCACAATCTTGGTCCTGCAGGACCCTTTCACAGAGTGAGAGCCCCTGTCCTGCCACCCAGTTCTAGCTCACTGGGAGGAAACAAGGCCTACTGAGGAAGGAGGTTTCTGTGGAAAGCAGGCGGTTCTCACCAGCATCTCAAAGACATGTAAAAAGCAACAAGGACTACCTTACCTACATTAGTCATCCAGACAACTAATTGTTCAGCTAGACTAGAAACTGATGTAGAATGCTTGAAACTAAACCTGTAAGGGAATGAAACATGAAGTTATTCAACAGTAAAACACAATAGTGCTTTATATTTTTAATATATAAGCACAATCTGAATAAAAGTCACCTGTTTTCTTCTTGTTCTGCTTGTGACTTTTGGGGGGCTAAAAGGCAACAAAATGAAATTTTATTTTGATAGTTATCCTCATAAAGAAAACATGTAACATGCAGAAGACATTTGGAAATAAAAATTCACTAACAAATAACTCCTAAAAAATAACAAAATAAGCAGTCCTTTGGCAGACTGGGAAGTGTAATAATTTTCCTGAGGCCAAAATAGTCCTTTTTATGTACACTGAAAAAACAAAAAATTTGTTAAATTTGAAGTACTCCTGGTCTCTGAAAATCAGCTGTGGACTGCAGGCTAGACCAGTACAAGAGGTCACCTCTAAAATGAGGCAAAACATGCCCTCTAAAGCAAACACTTAGGAAATTTTTCATTTTTTAATTTCAACTCTGATATCAACATTTATAAAAATTTGTTTTGGAAAAAAATAATTCATTTTGGGAAGCCAAAACAGTGTAACATTACACTGACTTACCTATAATTATTCTGGATAAATACTGTGAGGAGTCCTCAGAAACAGAGCTCTCATTACCAAGTATATAGAGTGCAATACTCTGCATAAGGAGAAAATTAACATTATTTTTTAAACAAACAAGGTGTAATTACAGGAATTATAGGAAAATTCATCCATTTTAGGTGTACAGCTCTGAGTATTGACAAACATTATACAATAATATAACCACCACTCCAGTCATGATATAGAACACTTCCATCACCCCAAAAAGCTCCCTCATACCCTCTATAGTCAATCCACTCCTGCTACACCCAGCACCGGAAACAACTCACCTGTTTTCTTTCCCTATAGTTTTGCCTATTCTATAATGTCGCATAAATGGAATCTTAGAATATGTAATCTTCTGTGTCCTACTTCTTTAACTTAGCATGCCTCTGAGATTCATTCACATTACTGCATGCATCAGTGGTTTGTTTCTTTTTATTGTTGAGTAGTATTCCATTATGCAGATTTACCAAACTTTCTCTATTCATAAACTAATGGACACCTGGATTGTTTCTGTTAGGTGAACCCTAACCCACACCCTTCTCCACTTTGGCCTTCAAAGTTCTCATTTGAATATTTGCTACTTGCTACTACCACCAAGAGCTGCACCTGCAAGTAGCTTTTTTTTTTTTCTGAAAGTAGCACAATTCTATTAAAATGTTACTACAATGCTGGAGAATCTTAAAAATCCTATATTCTAAGGGCGCCTGGGTGGCTCAGTCGTTAAGCGTCTGCCTTCGGCTCAGGTCATGATCCCAGGGTCCTGGGATCGAGCCCCACATCGGGCTCCCTGCTCCGCGGGAAGCCTGCTTCTCCCTCTCCCACTCCCCCTGCTTGTGTTCCCTCTCTCACTGTGTCTCTCTCTGTCAAATAAATAAAATCTTTAAAAAAAAATTTTTTTAAATCCTATATTCTAAACCAATACCAGCATTGCAAGTGACATATTCCTAAACCTAACTGACATCATATCTAACAAAAAAAAAGTCATAATATGAATATCTGTAAGCTGACTAACATAATTTAAGTTGGAGGCTGACCAACTTGGTATAGTCATATTTCTCTGGCTCCTCTTTGCGGCTAGAGATTACACCAAGTCAACCCCCCATTCAGCAGAGCTGGACAGGACCAATATATTTGGTGGTTTTACTTAAAATGTTTTGACACAGGTATCAAGGGATGCAAAAGTTCTGGGATTAACCTGTTCTTAACATTCTGTAAATGTATTTAATGCCACTGAATTAACTGTACACTTAAAAATATTTAAAATAATAAAACATCATGTTATGTAGATTTTACCATCATTTTTTTAAAAAAGAAGAATCACTATTTTACATGTCTGTTTCAGGGCCACAGGGGACTCTGAAGCCTCTTTCAACATGAAGTAAAGCAGAATGCAGAATAAGGAAAAGACATGTGGGGTACAAAGACATTTACAGTCCAGTGATATCTGTGGAGGAGACAAAAGCACGGGGTTCTCCTATAAGCCTAGGAAGGCCCCATCTCTGGAAAGGTACACAAAGGACCTGTAGGCCGGCTGCCCCAGGGAGAAGGGACCAAGGAACAGGAGCATGAAGGAACTCACCTTTACTAAATTCCTTCGGTTCGATTTGAAGGTCTGATCTTGCACATGTATTAACTATTCAAAGTAAACTAATTTTTTAAAGTAAGTAAAGATGCGTTTCTTGGGAGAAAAAAATTCAAGTAGAATTTTTTTTGTAGCTATACACATGCTGATTGTAAAATTTAAATGAAAAGGCAAAGGAACAAAATAGCTAAAACAATTTTGAAAAAGAAGAGTAACAAAAGGAGTCATCACACTAACCAATTTTTAAGACTCACTATACAGCTACAGTAATCAACACAACGGGGACAGCAACACAGATCAATGGACAACAAAAGAAAGCCCAGAAATAAATCGACAAAATTGTGGCAAATTAACTTTTGACAAAAGTGCAAAAGCAATAGAGAAAGGAGAGTCTTCTCAACAAATGGTGTTAAAAGAATTGGACATCCAAATGGAGTAAGAACCTTAACCTAAACCTCACATCTTATTAAAAAGAAAAAAACATTATCAGAATGGATTATAGATCTAAGTATAAAGCATAAAACTATAAAACTTCTGCAAAAAAACACATGAGACAGTAATTGTGACCTGAAGTTAAACAATGAATTCTTAGACACCAAAAGCACTATCCATAAAAGAAAAACTGGATAAACTGGCTTCAATAAAATTAAACATTTTTGCTCTGCTAAAAGAAACATTAAGAGAATGATGAGACATGACAGCTACAAACCAGAAGAAAATATTTACAATCCACATAGCTGACAAAACCTCCTATCTAGAACTCTAAAAATATTATCAGCCATTAAGGAAATGCAAATTAAAACCACAATGAGATACTAGTACACATCTATCAAAAATAGCAAAAATTAGAAATCATGACCATACCAAAACTGACAAGGATGTAGAAAAATTGGAACTCTCACAACTGATGGTGAGAATGTAAAATGGTATGGCTGCTTTGAAAAATACTTACTTTTATAACCATCAATCCCACCTCTGGGTATCTATCCCTGAGAAATGAAAATTTACATTTACACAAAAACCTAGGCATGAATGTTCATAGGAGCTGTAGTCATAACTGCTAAAAAACTGGGACCAACCCAAATATCTTCAACGGGTGAATGGGTAACCACTGTGAAACATCCCACAAAGGACTAGCGCTCAGCAATTAAATGCAACAAACTGCTGACACAGGCAAGAACTTGGATGAATTGCAAAAGCTTGTGGGAAGTTTTGGGGGTGTTGGAACTGTTCCGTGGCCTAATTATGGTGGTAATTACATGAACCTATACATTTGCTGAAATTCACAGAAATGTACACAAAATGAAAAATAGTTTTTTTGTGTAATTTTAAAAATTAAGTTTAAAAAGAAAAAGATAAACAAGATAGGTAATACATACCAAGACTACAAGTCTGCTTCTTTCACAGATTCCAGGAAGGTAAGGATAGGGCGGCATTCCTTCACCCTTCAAACAAGAACTCACCCACTGATAAATACTTGGTGGCTCAGAAGTAAAAAATGATGGATGATGCATAAATCCTGTTTGACCTTTAGAATTAGATAAACATTTATAAAGACACAAGAATACATTAAGATAATACCATTTTATTCTGTTTTTTTTTTTTAAAGTAGGTTCCGTGACCAGTGCGGAGCCCAACATGGGGCTTGAACTCACAACCGTGAGAAGAGGACCTGAGCTGAGATCAAGAGTCAGATGCTCAACCAACTAAGCCACCCAGGCGCCCCACAATACAATTTTATTCTAAAGGGAAAATAATCAGTATCTGCCATTTGGAAACAATCAGAATAACATTTTTCTCCAAAATACTCCATGTTTTCTGTCACAGAAAATGACTGACTATATTATAATATGTAGAATGTAAATGACTACTATCTTATCCCATTCTGGATGGAAATTTAGCAAATTCTTACACTCAAGGCATATGAAGAATCTAATCAGAATTTTGTACCCTAATCCTAAAGGTGAGAAAACAAGAGAAACTTAGGATTCCACTCTAACAATTGGGCCCCGATCTTGAGTCGCTGTAGTTCAAGGTCTAAGGCAATAGAATGGTGACGGAAATGTCCGATACCTGTACTATCCAATATGGCAGCCACTATCCTATGTGGCTACTGAGTACGTGAAATGGGGCTAATGCAACTAAGGAACTAAATTTTCAGTATAAATTAATTTAAATAACATATGGTTACTGGCTACTGATTAGACAGGTCTAGGGCAAAGCATCCTTAGCACTTGGGGATGGATAAAACTTCTCCCACACACCGAAGGAGAAGTTAATGTTATCTCTTACTGTAAGTCAGAGGTCAAACACTACAAACTGAAATCTACCTGATGGAAAAATACCACCTCTGACTTAGAGAGTAAGGTAAGAAATACAGTGCTATTCATCAAGAAAGATACGAGAAAACGTTACTCACCATTTAGATAATCTTTAATGGCACAAACACTTACCTTGATCAATTGTGCACACTTGTCCAGTGGTTCTGACAAGTGTTGGGTAATCTCTATAGTAATGATCTACATAAGGCTCCAATTTTAAATCCCTAAAACAATAAGAGCATATAAAAAAGAAATCACAAGAAAGGTATTAGAGCATTTTCCCCCACAGAGTTAGGATTCATCAGTTCAACTTTTCAATTTAAAAAACTTATGACAAAGAAGATAATCAAATCTAGAGTCCTTTTATTCTATTTCTGGACCTTGAAGTGCCCAATATAACAAACGCAGCCCAAACTTTTTGCTAGATAAATTTTATGGAGGTTAAACTAGTTTCTCCTTTATTATTTGTTAGTTCTGTTGTCTTCAGCAAGTTATCTCTATTAGCCTCAGTATTTTCTTCCAGAAAGTAGATAAATCCTCCTTCACTCACTTTTGAGGATTAAATAAGATATATTATGTAAAAATTAGCTTTAAAAATATAAAACATTATAAAAATGTTACTTATTTCAGAAAGCCATGATTAGAGTTTGGAAGTCATTTCATTACAAAAGAATTTTCATGCTAGTAATGATTCATCATAAGAGAAACTGACCATCAATTAAAACTGCCACTTTTCAGAAAAGAATTTCAGAGTCTCAAGGAAGAGCACAGAAATTAGAAAATGTGCTATAATCTTAACTCAAGAGTTTGACATTTCAATTCAAATTCAACTTTATTACCAAGGGTCACAAAGGCTGAAATAGCACCTAAATATGACCTTCACAATTCAGTGACGAACACAATCTTATTGTGGATACACTACAAGAGCCTCAAAGACAGGGATAACCACAGACTGAGACAACAAAAACACAGCAAAAAGAACCCTCAACTAGCAAACAATATTCATGTTCTTAGGAACAAATTTAGACAAGTTTCATCATCATTAAAACAGGGATCGTAATACCTACAATTCATATATGTAAACTATGATTGTGTTAACTATACCTCCTATTTGAATTTAGGTATTACTGTAAAACAGCAGGGGTTTTACAATGCCCACCATAGTGTAGCCAAGTCAGCTTGTCAAAATGAAGAGCTGAACAGATCACCTCCATTGTTTAAGACACTTTTATGATGTCCCACTAATCTTAGCATAAAGACTAAGAACCCCATAACAGCCCACAAGTCCTTTACATAGCCAATACCTTCAAACACTCTGTGGTTTATAGAAAATGCTCTGGTTTTCTGAAAAGGTAGATTTCAGAAATTTATTTGCAAGGTTCCTATATGATATTTAGGGCTGAGATCAAGTCATCTAAGGACCTCTTGGTAGTTTCTAATCTACAAACGATATTTACCTTGCCAACTGAACAAGAAGGCCAACAAGTGAACGAATTCCTTCTCCCATTAGAGTATTCAACTTAAGCTCCTCATACACAAGGTGAAGAACAAAAAAAATTGCAGGTATATGAGTAAACAGAAGTGTAGAAGAATCCAGAATGAGATTCTGTGAAAAATCCTCATCCTTCATCTGTGAAACTTCCAAAGGACTTAAACATAAAGATCTATTCAAAAGATGAGACTCAACATTCTGGTGGTAGTCTGAATTTAGTAAATACTCCCAGTCCTGAGAAAAATAAAGAAGATATTATTTTTTTAAATAATGCCTCCTTGTAATGTTATCATTAAAACAATTCAAGTTCTATTTTCACATTAAGTTGGAAAAAAATCACAATGCTTAAAAATTAGACCCACATCAAAATAGCTAAGCAATTTCCAGATGCCAGCAATAGACATTAAGACAAACCACTTTTCAAAACCCATCTGAAAAATTTTAGTCATGCCCTATTAGGAAATAGACTGAGAGAAGAATCCCACTATTTATAGAGATTGAGAAAGAAAATTAAGATTATCTTAGGTGATTTCTTATGAAGCCAAAAGTAAAGAATAAAAGGTGGGAGTGTAGATAGGCAAGTTTAGTGACCACTACACTGATCTGTGTTTTGGTAAGGGGAGAAGTCTACTTGTATCTGGTTAGTATATTCATCTATGTTTATAGGATGCTGGAGCTAGCAATTACAACCTAATAACCAACTGAATTTTGTATTCACACTGATTGTAGTCCATTTTCCAAGTACTGAGTCTGTTTTTGTTTTTACTTTGATTTATTGTACTGTGTTGAGAGAATATGATTTATGCTATTTTCAGGTCCTGGAATTTACTGATGTTTTTGTAAGGTTTAATACAGTGTGTTATTCTAACTTAAACATTCTTGGACCAGATACAGAAAGAACAAACCATAAAAGTAAAAAATTGGTAAGATGAGTAACTAAAATTTTTAAAAATCTGTTCATCATCATATACTGAGAGAAAATATTCCCAAAACATACACAACAAAGAACTCATATCCAGAATATACAAAAAACTTCTACAGCTCAATAAATATTTTTAAAAATCCAATTAAAAAACTGTAAAAAGCTGGAGCAGAAACTTGACGAAAAGATATGTAAGTAGCTAATACGCACATAAAAAAGTGTTTAACATCATTAGTCATGAGGAAAAGGCAAATTAAAACCTAAGAGAAACTACTTTACACACTCAAATAGTTAAAATGAAAAAGACTGACAACAGCAAATGCTGGCCAAGATGAAGAACAAGAGGAACTCTCATTTATCACTGGTCAGATTGTAATGTAGTATAATGAGTTTGAGAACCAGCAATGATCCATCAATTTCACTGCTAGGTATTTACCCAGAAGAAATGAAAATACATGTCCACAAATACTTGTCACTGAATACTGATGGCAGCCTTATTCATAATAGCCAAATAATGGAAATAGCCTAGGTATCTATCAGCAGAAGAATGTATAAACAAACTATGGTATATTCACACTACTCAGCAATAAAAGGCACAAACTGCTGATATCTGCAACACCTGGGATGAATCTCAAAAACATCACACTTAATGAAAGAAACCTTTATACCAAAGATTATGTACCACATTATTTCATTTATATCAAGTTCTAGAACAGGCAAAATTAACTTATAGTGATAGAATTCAAATCAGTGGTTGCTTCAAGAATAGAGGAAGGGAATGAAGGGAATGATTAAAAATGGCACATGAAAACTTTATGGAATAACGGAAAGGTTTTGTGTTTTGAGAGGGGTTATGGGTTACATGAGTGTTTATTTGTCAAAGTTTATCAAACTGTAAACTTCAGATCTAAGCATTTCATTTATGTAAATTATACCTCAATTTAAAAAAATTTTCTTAATCACTTAATAATATACCCATGGAATCAAGTATGATTGAGGACCTAAATCAGAGGATTAATTAGCAGTAAAATATCTACAAATCCAAACTCAAATCATGTGTATTATCTATGTTCAGTAATTTTTAGATGATCATTAAAGACAAAAGTATATGAATAACCACAGAAAACCTAACATATCCAACCTTCAAGATAACTGCTATTCAGTATTAAAATGAAGCAAAAGGTGTCAGAAATATACACAAATCAACAAGAGTACCACGTCTGTAGATTCTAGTACAAGTACCCACAAATTACTTTTTAGTAGCAAGAAGTAAGAATGCTTACATCATCAGATCCTGTCTCAGAAGGCCTTGCTTTTTTGGGTGCAATGACTGGGGAAAGTGATCCTTCAAAGTCAAACTGAAAGACAACCCCAAAAAAGATAAAATCATATAAATTAACTGATCAACTCAAAGAATTCAGATATCAGTTTCACCAATTATGGAAACTAAGGAAAGTCACCAAAACTCATTTTTTTCATCTGGAAAAACATGGTATGAATACTTTTCCTCTCAGCTTACTGTGAAGAAGAAATGAAATCATAGATGGAAGGCATCTAGTACAGTGCCTCGGCCCACACGCACTGCAATGGTGGTTTCCTTTCCTCCCCGACTTCTGTGATGACACAGATCACCACTGCTTTAGTAGAACAAGGACCTTTAGCCATATCCTAAATATGCCAAGTATAACCCAATGTTAGCCAAATGTCAGAACCAAGCAGACATTTGTTTAGAGTCTGTCTATAGAGGACAGGCTAACAATTCTATGGCAGAGACAGGTAGCTACTCTTCAAAGAGTTCTCCTCTTTCTCCTGGACCCACAGCCAGGCTACATATTACTGCCTCCCTCAGAGTTAGGTATGGCCCTGTGACAGTGTGACAATGAATGAAAGTGGGTTTTAGGGATGACTGGGTGGCTCAGTCGGTTAAGCGTCTGCCTTCAGCTCAGGTCATGATCCGAGGGTCCTGGGATCAAGTCCCGTGTTGGGCTCCTTGCTCAGCGAAGAGTCTGCTTCTCCCTCTCCCTCTGCCTGCCGCTCCCCCTTCTTGTGCTCTCTCTCTCTCTCTGGCAAATAAATAAATAAAATCTTAAAAAAAAAAAAGGAAAGAAAGAAAGAAAGAAAGTGGATGTTATCACTTCCAGGCCCTGTTCATGAAAAACTCCTGTGTATGCTCCTCCAGGCACTTCTCCCTTGTATCTGACTGATAGAGTCAACCCCAGGGCAATCTTTGAAGCCTCATGTTGAAGATGGCAGATGCTCCATCAGCCTGGGTCCCTAGTAACTGTGGAGCCTGTTCACCTGCTAAGTACTGTTCTAGGAGCAAGACTTACATTTTTATTGTGTGAGCTATTACATCTTTTGAGGATTTTGTTATATACAGCCTATCCTAACTAATACAGTTACATAAAAGCACTTTTCTCAAAGTTCACTCTTACTCAGTTCCCCCGGCATCACCTTTGCCACCTCTGCTACTTCCACATTGGCACTGAACTACCAATTCATCAACCATAAGCCCATAAATGGCAATGGCTATTTTCCGATGCTTTATTATAAAAACTTACATATTTGTCAATCAGTATCACTCATATGAAAGTTGATTTCTATATAAAAACTAAAGATAGACAGCAATAAAGTAATTTTTAAAGCTGAATATTTATATTACAATATTTCAATATTTAATAAATATGACATTTAAATATTAAATATAAAATGGAATAAAGTAGCTTTTAAAACTGAGTAATTTTTTTTGTTGTTGATTTGTTTTTATTTTTATTTTTTAATTTTTTATTGTTATGTTAATCCCCAAACATTACATCATTAGTTTTAGATATAGTGTTCCATGATTCATTGTTTGTGCATAACACCCAATAAAACTGAGTAATTTTTAAAACTGATCATGAGAAAAGGTTTTCTCGTAAAGCATTCAAAGAAAACAGTCCAACTCACACACAATACTATCAAAAAACAAAATGACAAGAATAAAATCAAAGCAACAGATGCATTTCTGTTAGCTATCTTACCTAAACCTTCAACCAAAACTTAGCACATATGTGCACACCTACATACACACATTCTCTCTCTCTCTCACATATTCTAAATACCACAATCACAAAGAATGTCCTTGCTATAGTTATCACATTTATAAGACCTAGAATTATGAAAAACGACAACAGAAATTATCTGATACAGATACCTCTTTGTGGCATATATGGATCTATTTTATTTTCGTTATTTTAATATTCTGCAGGTTACCCAGCCCTGTTATACGCTTCTGTAGATCCCTGACCTTTATCATAAACTGACGTAAAATACTTACCTGCCTTCTCCTGAGACTGTCGATTCCATGAGAGGAACTATCTTGCCTAATGAATATCTGAAAAGCCTGGCATCATGCCTGGCCTTCAGCAGAGGTTCAACTTCTAACTAATGAAAATATGACCATCCTGAAGGACACAAAAAGTTAACCCCAGATGCAACCATTCATAGAATGTGAGAACCAGAAGGAAACATCATATGGTCCAGTGCTCTCATTCAACACATCAGTAAATTAAGGAAGGCCCAAAGAAATGCCAAAAATCATGTAACTAGTCATTGGCAAAAATTCTGTACTCCCTACTCTCCACCCCATTATTTAAATGAAAACAAAAAAGGATATATCTGAACAAAGCAAAATTAAAGCCATTTGCCATTGAGGACCATTTCATCCTGAGCTTTGATGTAAGGACAAAAGAATAGCAAGGGTTTAATTATGCAGTCCTATTATAAATAAATGTGAAAGCAACTCAGCCTCAGAACTGATTTCCTTATTCCCTTTTAGGACTATTATCCAATAAATAAGTCAGAGAGCCCCGCCCTTCTTTATGAAAGAAAAAATGGTAGGTGCTCAGTCTTCCCCCTAACACGGAAACCTGAGGGGTACCTGGTTCTCTGCTAGAGAATGGAGCACAACAGCCTGTATTCATCAACAAGTTCCACAGCACAGTAACACACAACAACTACACAAAGCTGAAGCATTGCAGAAATCCTTAGTTTCTAGTAAGGCTCAATTTCTTCATATTTAATGAAGAATGGGAAAATGTGGAATAAAGTAGTTTTCATGCAACTATTTAAAATAAGAGAATTGTCCCTATTTTCCCAGGAAGGTTTTTCTCAAGGAAATTTCAGAGGGAAATTCTTTCATATGATAAAACAAACACAAATTCTTAAATATAGTATCTCATTCAGACGTAAAAGAGCATTAATTCCACAAATTCACTGAGCACCCATCTATGCCACACTACTATAGGTCCTAGAGATAGTGAACAAAACTAAACAAAAATCCCTGCTTACACAAATTCACATTCTAGAAGGAAGAGAGACACACAAGCAATATAAATAAGTAAAAATATACAGCATATTTAATTAGTTCTAAGGGAAAAATAAAACAGGTAAAGGGGATAAAAAGTATGGAGAGGGGTAACAATTCCACATGGACAGAGCAGGATGCACTGAGGTGCCACGTGAAAAAGATCTAGGCTTGTCTTATCTGGGGGAAGGCTTTTTCTCTAGAGTTAACAGCAAGTGCAAAGACCCTGAGGCAGGAACACGCATGGTACGTTCCAAGAAGAGTAATGGAAGCCTGTGTGGTGGGGACAGTGTGAGCAAGGCAGGGATGAGGAGACAAGATGAGAGAGGTAAGAGAGGGATGGGTCACATGGCACCTTGCAGGCTTCTGGCTTTTACTCTGAGTAGGAAGGGAAGGTACTGGAGGATTCTAAGCAGAGTGACATGACCTGACTTTGTCAGACAGGATTACTTCGGCTGTTGGGCAGAGAAGAAAATGAAACATAGTCAAGGACATGAAATGTGAGTCAAAAAATAACAACTATAAATGACCAATGAGAGGGACTCCTGGCTGGCTCAGTCGGTGGAGCATCCAACTCCTGATCTCAGGGTCCTACGTTGGGCATGGAGCCTCCATAAATAAATAAATAACCAATGAGAATCTGAAAAACCCATTACCGCTTACTTAGACAGGAATAAGAGAAAATGTCTCACTAAGTTGGCAAAGGTTCACCACACCACAAATCATCACTATGCTGAAATGGGCACTTCTAAATGAAGCTAGTGAGAATGTCAACTGGGCAACCCTTTTTGAAAATTATTTGACTTAGTAATAGCTCTTCTAAGGTTAAGTTCTTAGGAAATGACTACAGCTGTAAAGATCTGTGTTTGCAAATTATTCCTAATGAGAAAAGAAACTGATTTAACAATGTTCTATTATTAGTTGTTGGTTAATTATGATAAAACCACATGGTAGCCTATTATGAAGATGATAAAATGGGGGGTTTTGCCTAAGAATTTTTTTTTTTAAGGTTTTATTTATTTATTTATTTACTTATTTATTTGACAGAGAGAGAGCACAAGCAGGGGAAGCAGCAGGCAGAGGGAGAGGGACAAGCAGGCTCACTGAGCAGGGACCCCGGTGCGGGGCTCGATCCCAGGACCTTGGGATCATGACCTGAGCCGAAGACAGATGCCCAACAACTGAGCCACCCACGCACCCCAGGAATTTTTAATGATATTGGAACTTTTCATTTATATCGTGTTTATCTAAAAGGCAATACAAAGATATTCAGAGTGGTTATCTGAGCAGTATTATTTTCTTCTTAATTCTTCCATTTTCCAGATTTCCCTCAGTAAGAATGTACGTTCATAATGAAGAAAAAAATGATTTTTTAAATGGATTTACTATTATAAGACTAAAATGTACAGCTGAGCTACCCAGACAAAGGTAAGTGTGTTCTAGAATGATTTCTTTAGAGTGACCCAGGCAAGGTTGTCCTGGGAGTTATCTCTAGAGCCAAAAGGAATCACCAATACTGAAGACACTACTCTGCTGGTTTTGTAAATAACCTGTTAAAGGCCTGTAAGAAAGCTTCTGGGGTGGAGAGAGAGGGATACAGCTTCACATCATTAACAGAGTCGATACTTAGGCTAAAGCCCTTGAAATTGCCCTCAAATCAAACATTCCTCCCCAAAGACTAAGCAATTTGTGTATGAAAACAGCATGGACTACAGAGAAGAACACTAAGCCATCATTCAGAAGACACAGTCTAGGCCCTGTTTTGAGCAAATCACCAGTCTGTGTTCTCTCTGTGATTCAGTTTCTTCATTAATAAAAAAACCAAGATGTTACTACTAATCCTAGCATAACTTGCAGTCATTTTACAAAGATGAAATGAGAAATTATAGTCAAACATGCTTTCCCATGTTATAAAACTCAGTATTATAATTACCAGTAAAAGATTATCATTAAATATTAAATGACATGTGATTTACCAAATAGATAGATAGTACAATAAGCCTTAGTATTATTCCATTTTGTTGATTAAGGTCTACCTATTAGTAAATTGATCTGTTACGTACTCTAAATACTATATTACCAATTATGCAAACATTACATTGGTAACAACAGAATAACTCAGAAAAAAAAAAAAAAAAACAATTATATGTACTTACATTTCTGGTCCATGCTAAGCGGTCTGTGTTATAACCCATCATGTTCATGAGACAAGTCACAAATAAATTCCACTCGGAATGATAACTGGGTCCTCCCGGAGCACTGTGGACACTGTACCACTTGACAAGCATCTGAACAGCTATTTCCTTTGGCAGGATAAACTTAATTGCTTGCAAACATGTTTGCACTATTAAAAGCAAAGATTAATTTTAGTATGCTTCCCATATGTATTTCTTTTCCCCTTTTAATAAGAAAGTTTTTTTTTTTTTTTAACTACTTCTGTGTAAAGGCCAATTACTCTGAAAAGAGAACTGTCATTACAGAGCCAGCGGGACGCAAACATTCCCCGCCGATCACTTAAAACTTAAACCAACTACTAAATTCAACAGGGATTGCAAGAGGTCTTAGGGCAGCTTTCAACCCACTGATTTTGGGTCAGAAATAAGACAACCAACAGTCCAGCTTACCTGAGACAGAACTGATTTATACCCACTGCCCCAGCAATGACTAATAGCTCCCCATTTTGTTCTCAAAAATACTCTAGTTTGGACAATAAATTAAAGGTCATTCTATCAAAAACATGTAATTTCTACATGAATAAGTTTATATAAAATACTGCTGAAATACTTCAGTAAAATATGCAATACTCAATATACGCAACCTCATATAGCAATGCTTAACTATCATTAAAAGATGTTCTCAATGAGTTAACATCCCTGTTAACCAAAACTTTGTAACTTTTAATTATTTCTGACACCATTCACTTTATAAATGTTTTACGTAACGGATCAGCCAATACTACGTAATTTATACCTTCCTTAGTGACTCAATGCCGTTGTAGAAATATCAGTCACAGTGCCACACTGTCATGCCGCTGCACGGAAGAGCCCTGGGTCTGCTTTTCTTAGTTAAATGGCCCCAAACTGCAACGTTTTTGTATTCTCACATCTTCTCTTTAGAGGATTCCCCTTTTCCCTTCCCACTGCCACTGTTAACCAGGCCCATCCTCAGCAGCATATCCTTTCTCATCAATTGGCTATGTGTGTACACATACAGCAAAGATTAGAGGCAAATAGAATAAATGTTAGAAAACCAAATAACCAGTTTGTCGTGGTTGAATCCAAAATAAGTGTAAACCAGATACCGCCTGAGGGGCTGAGGGATGTTTATAAGTAAAGTACAGAAACTTCCAAGTGAAGTACAGAAACTTATGTGACTTCTATCTGGCTATGAGAGAGTAAGATTTTACTCCCCTTTCATTTATTTTATTTAGTCCATTATTTGTTTTTATATATTTTGTTTAGGTTATACTTCTAAGGTACATGGCCTTGAAATTATTGGCTAAATACCTCTTAGAAAAGCAAGGTATCTCTATACCTACTCACTGTATCATTTTACCAAACCAATGAAAGAAATTTCCTAAAATTAAAAAGTCATTCTACCCTACTTACCAAATTCCAGAAATCACACAATCTGCCAATATTTTGCTTTGCCACTGAGATTTTGAAACTAATAAATGTTGTGAATTTTCTTATACATCCTTAACTTACAATTGTTGACAAATCCTTTCAATTCTAAAGTTTTACTATTCTCTATTCAGAAATATTCTCCTAGTATTTTCCAAGTTGTGTTTCAATAATAACTTAAGCAGACTCGAATTTTATTAAAATACACCTGACTGTATTTTGACTATAACATTAAGTTTTATTCAATTTAGGCAATTATGTTAATTTCTCAATTTATATAACAACTGAGATATTTATTATATGATTAAAAGCCATCACATATGCCAAAAACTGTTTTAGTTGCTTAGCCTTCCTTGTTTCTCAGATTTTCTGGCAAGAGGCATGTCCACTCACTGCATGGCCTTCTTCAACATAAGGAATCTCAGAGAAACAGAACTAGCACATCCTTCAAAAATACCCCTAGCCTTAGAGCACACATGGAGTAGACACTGAAAAGTGCTCCCCAGCTCTTCACAGCTTCTCTGCAAAGTAAAAACCTCAATCCCACGGCTTCAAAAAAGCAAATTTTTAAAAATCCCAATTACTTTTGCAAATCAGCAAATACTACAAATCTTATCAATCAAACTGAGAATACATGGAAGTGAGGTCTGACCTCAATCATACCTAATTCAGAGGTGGCAATTTCAGGAATAGTGATCCTAACCATGGAGCCATTACTCAATTCCTAGGGGAAAGAACAGAAACAAACAGGAGCACGTAAATAGAATTTGTGCATTCTAAGTCTTTGAATGTCTTAAAAATGGCTATGCTTTATAAGACTGCCTGTCAAATTAAAATTCAATAAAATAAATAAAAAATAAATATTTTTCAAACGGAACTGAATACTTCCAAATTTCAGAAACTGTAAATGTGCTTATTTAAAAAACATTTCCAGGGGCACCCAGGTGGCTCAGCCGGTTGAGCACCTGCCTTCGGCTCAGGTCATGATCTCAGGGTCTGACATAGAGCCCTGCGTCAGGCTCCCAGCTCAGTGGGGCGTCTGCTTCTCCCTCTCCCTCTGCCTTTCCCCCTGCTCCTGCTCTCTCTCGCTCTTAAATAAATAAATAAATAAAATCTTTAAAAATAAATAAAAACCATTTCTAAAAGTTGTTTTAATGAAATGTTTAATTTTTATACATAAGAGTCACCATCACTAAAAAAGATTAACTTTTAATGAAAAGACAAAAATCCTATCAATATAAAATTCAACTATTTAAACAAGATTTGTTTTCCATAATTTTTAAATAATAAAGCAACTGTAGAAAAGTTAAGCAGAATTACTTTAAAGTAAAATAGTACAAAAAATGACACATTGCAAGAGATTTAAAAAATCATAAAAAATATTTGTTTTCATGATTCAGACAAAATCCTGCATTCTGACAAATTTGAAATAACAGTCATATTTCTTAGAGAGCTACCTAATCTTCTAAAAATAAATATACCTACCAGAGTTACTCTGTTACGGACAGGATCTCTTATAGAATGAATGTAAGTCCCAAGCTGCTGGAAAGTACAATCCTCATTATAGAGAGAATCATGAAGTTTTGAAGAATCCCTCAGTTCTGGAACTGGGGAGAATAGAACCACCTATAAAAAGTCATAAATACAACACATACGAAATATTTTTTGAGGAATTAAGGATAAAAAAAATCTCTATTTGTACATGGTCTAACAACTGTACGTAATGACTTAAAATCATTCTGCTCTGGGTATGATGAAGTACCTTACAGCAGACCAAGATCCTCACCCAAAGCAACTAGAAAAGGTCAGTAAAACAGTAAAACATCTGATCAATAGCACTGGAGAGCTATGGAGACAACCTAGACCTGAGAGGCCAAGATCTAGGAGAGAAAGAAGGGAGTCACAGGGAGGTGGCCCAAAATTCTTACACCACTTTTCCTGGTCTTGGCATGTGCAATATTTGGTGGGGATTAAGTAGGGAGTATGGATACACTGAGTATGCAAGGAAGGCCAATGCTAAGAGGAAGAAGAGATAGCAACACTTCTGGCAATCTTAAAGAGCTAGACACATAAACTATAACTTGAGGCAGCCCAGGCAGAGATGACTTGAGGATCTAAGACCCGAGAGGGAAAGGAGAGCAATGAGAAAGCAAAGAAACAAGACAGGTACATAGTGGTATCTCCCCTACAGCCAAATGTTTGTTCTGAAAATATGAGAACATTTACTTGCTCAACTGCAATTATGCAAACAAAAAACTTAAATGATCTTAGTTACTAATTACATGCAGATGCTCCAGCTTTAGATCCAGTCCTAACCACTGACCCTTTTTATATTCCCATAATTCAAATTATAGGACATCTCTAAGTGAATAGCTTGTCAACACTGACAGCCCATCAAGTATAAGATTATTTATTATATTCAAGCTTCTACTCCTACAGCTGCCACAAAAACTGAGCTCCACTGGTCCTGAATCTAAGTCTAGTTGCACAATCAACCAGAGACGTGGAAAGCCATTGGCCAATGTGTAATACAATGATCTTGTGACCCCATGGCTACCACAAAGACACGAATCATTCCTGGGTTAATGGAATTCTAAGAAAGTTAGGAACCATTTTACATTATAAAAGACAAAAATTCTTCCAAATCACACAAAACTGACACTTCTCCAGCTCCCTTTTGAAAGTTCTGCAAATGTCCTGCTTTGAGGGAAAGAACTCAATGCTGCACATATTTAAAAAATAAAACCAAGGCCTAGACATTAACCAATACAATTAATTGCTTACACCAACCTTCACTTTCAACTTTCCCTAAACATCTGCACCCAAATGTCTCTCAAATACAGACCCCCTTTCTCCAGGCTTCCTAACTTGGTAAGCATGGGTGTCCACCTAGCTTGCTCAGAGAACTCTGAGCCTTGTTCCCCAACATAGCACAAAACCAGTCAGCTGACAGACTCTGCCATTTCCACTTCTCCAGACCTCTCATGTCACTGCCCTCCTCTCCAATATGCTGCCGTAACTCGGATTCTCTTCGCACCTCTTGAATTAACACAAAAAACAACACTTGGAATCTCTTTGGTCTAAGTCCCAAGATAAACATCTAAAACACAGAGCCTAACATTCGTAACTCCATCCTCAAAAGCCTGTAATGTTCTGGTGATAGCATTCAGAATAAAAACCTTTTCATCCTTTCTGCTTTTAAGAACATGTTAGTAAGAGTGTAAATCCCAGCTCTAACACTGACTAGCTACATGACTTTAGACAAGTAACCTCCTTATACCTCTATTACCCATTTGTAAAATGGGGAGCAGTACCTTCCCAACAAAGCCATTCTAAGGAATTAAATGAGTTAATACATATAAAACACTTAGAACAGTGCCTAGCACATAGAAAACACTCAAAAACAAGTTATTATTACCCATTCCCTGCCCTGCCCCACCCAACAGGCAACTTGTACTTTTATAAGCATTCATTTATTCCACAGACTTGAGTCTTATATGCTACACGATGGAAATATGAATATGCATAAGAAATGTTCTGCACTTACCTGCCTCCACACCCATTTCCCATGTGATTCCTCTTTGCCCCAAATGCCCCTTTCCATCTACAGATATCCTACTTATCCTCAAGGTCCAAACCAAGTCAGACATGCCCCTCAGATATGAGCCTCTGGTTCTGCCACATCAACCCATCAGGATGTATCCTCCTATCAGCGAATCTGCTGTGGTACTCTCTGTTCCTCATTCATAAGTCTTAATAGCCTACCTCAAATTATAATTTCTCATGCAGATAGTACATCTGTTCCACCCAAATCAATTATGAGGTTCCTAGATTAAAAAGAATGTCTCATTCTCATCTCTGTAGTACCTTACACATCACAAGGGAGGTCAATATGTTTACTGAATCATTTGTGTTTGAAAATATGTATATTCTACCAAATATTAGCTAAACTTCCAATTCTGTCATTTTTAAAACAAAAAAGTTAACCATGGGAAGAACTAATATTTGAACCAAACTTCTTTAAAACACTATTTATTTTTTTAATTTTATTTAAATATTTTATACTTTTATTTTTTAATTTAAATCCAATTAATTAACATATGGTGCAATATTAGTTTCAGAAGTAGAGCTCAGTGATCATCAGTCTTAAATAACACCCAGTGCGTATTACATCATGTGCCCCGTCACCCAGTTACCCCATCCCCCCACCCCGCTCCCCTCCTCCAGCAAACCTCAGTTTGTTTCCTATGATTAAGAGTCTCTAATTTTTGACAACACCTAATTCATTACTCACCTCATCCAAGGATCCAAGTAGTTTACTAAGAGGCTTAGGAGTACCAACACTGTCAAGTGGAGTGCTGGGCCGAGGCATCGTGGCAGACATTGTCAGGGAGGGGGCTGGCAGTCCAGGAATAAAAACCTTTCCCACCTTTAAGCAATAAAAAGATGTGGGGAAAAATACTGGCTTTAATGTGTCATATCCTTAAATATAACGTTATGGCATGTAAGCATAAATTTCTTTCGATATTCCCCATTTTACACACACCGAACACATCTAAAAAATGAAAAGAAATAAAATTTCAGTAATTCCACCAGCCAACTACAAATATCTTGGTATAATTTCTCTTGGTCTGATTCCTTCTCTTCATTACGGAGCACTTATTTTGGGCAGGAAAGTGGGTGAATGTTAATACGGTCATAACATAACACAACATCCCATATACTATGCATTTTCCTACTGTATTGGTGGTAGAGACAGCAGGGACACTAAGCTTGCAGAAACTGTAAGCAGCAATCTTGTCAACAAAATCTCCGGGCAGAGAGAAGAAACATCAATTACTTCCGAGGCGCTAAAAAAATGAAGCTGACTGACGCTCCAGAAATTAAATCCAATGTAATCCAAACTGGGCTCTTAAGCTCATAATCTGCCTTCTTCCCTCAAATACTTCCTCAAAACACTTTATACATATTCTTCATTAAAAGAGTGAGTGGATAATCCATGCTAGCCACCCCTTATTTTGGCTATCCATGGGGTTCTCAGGAAAAACACAAGAGAAGTTCAGATCCACATAGGCCGAAAACTCTGATAAGACTCAAAGGAAATATTCAGAACGCAAGTGAAATTCTAACAAAACCCACATTTATGTCCATATACTACCCAAAGCTAATAAAATTACAAAGTTACCCAAATAAAATCCTCAGGATTAGAAAACAAAATGAGGGCGAAAACCAGTATATATAAAGTTTTTAAAAAGCTACAAGAGGGCGCCTGGGTGGCTCAGTCAGTCAAATGTCTGCCTTTGGCTTAGGTCATGATCTCAGGGTCCTGGGATCGAGCCCTGCGTCAAGCCCCACATCACCACATGGGGCTCCCTGCTCAGTGGGGAGTCTGCTTCTCCCTCTGCCTCTGCTCCTTCCCCTGCTCATGCTCTCTCTCAAATAAATAAAACCTTTTAAAAAATGAAATAAAGGGCGCCTGGGTGGCTCAGTTGGTTAAGCGACTGCCTTCGGCTCAGGTCATGATCCTGGAGTCCCGGGATCGAGTCCCGCATCGGGCTCCCTGCTCAGCAGGGAGTCTGCTTCTCCCTCTGACCCTCCTCCCTCTCATGCTCTCTGTCTCTCATTCTCTCTCAAATAAATAAATAAAATCTTTAAAAAAAAAAAAAATGAAATAAAATAAGCTACGAGAGACCTCCAGTTAATGAAAATATGGAGTAAGCACATTTTGTGCTATTCTTCCCACTATTTACAATGGAATCTGCACAAAATTTATAATGCAGTGGAAGACTCTGAAAGGTGAGGAAAAGAAGACACTGGCTAGAGACGTGAGAACCAGGATGCAGTAAGGAAACAGCACCCTACATATGATGAATTCCCTAGGCGTTTTTGTTTCTTTCACTCTTTCCATAACCAGTTCTTGAGCTCTCAAGGGGCCTGCAACCCAGAAATGGCCACAAGGTGCAAACCAAGAGAAACCTTGCTCTTTTTAGACAAAGTGTCAGGAAAAGAGGGACCAAGCAAGACAGAGACATCTTCACCATACCTGCCCCACTCCAGGAAACACTAGGAAAAAAGCCATGGCCTTCAGTTTCCTCCGTATCAGGAGCTGTGGCCTGGAGACTATGGGCAGAGTTCTATCATTCCCTCTACGAGGAGTAGGTGGCATCCCTCCCCGAGCATAGGGACTGTGGGCCAGGCCTATTTCGCACTGTGGTAACTAGGTGGTATCTCCTCCCCTCTTCATCAGGCACTGCAGGTGCAGAGACTATGAACAGAGCGCTGCTGCTTTCATTGCCAAGAGGCAGCCCCTCTGCACCTCCCCATGGTGAGCAAAAGCTATGAAGGGGGAGGAACACTGGCTTTCATCCTTACTCTACAGTAATAAGGCAGCATACCTCTTCCCTTCTGTCCTCCACAGAAATTATGAGTGGAGGGAGTGCTGTGTTCCA
This sequence comes from Halichoerus grypus, assembly GCF_964656455.1. Lineage (NCBI taxonomy): Eukaryota > Metazoa > Chordata > Mammalia > Carnivora > Phocidae > Halichoerus > Halichoerus grypus. The sequence continues at coordinate 36,037,902 of NC_135721.1, forward strand.
CCCCCACCCTGCAATAACAAGGCAGTAACCCCTCTCTGTCCCACCTAGGGAGTTAGAGGAAGAATGGAAAGGAAGTAAGAAAAGGACTTCTTAAATATGTGTATGAAATCCTGGCCAGGCCTCTGAGTGAACTATGTGTGAAACTGACCAACAATGACACAGTAAAAGATCTGAGAACTAAACAATGATCTCTACCACCATTCAGTTCTCAGGCTGGCGTCTGGGTAGCAAAGAAGTTGGGGGAGACCACAATCTCATTAAGAGAGCAGACAAAAAAAACAGGCCCCAGAAATACTTCTCTCCTTGGCCAAAAAAATCAGGAAAGGAATAGCTTAACAAGATCGAAAACTTTTAGACAATAAGCGATATACTCCAGACAAACACCATGGGAAAAACTGTGTCCCACCTCTCAGTCCTGTCAGCAAAGGCCACATGGGGAGCCTAGACTTCCATTCTCACCTGGCTTTAACAAGGCACCAATTTGGGGGGATGGGGGGAGAAGAAAAAACGAATAGTACTATGGATTCATAAGAATTTTACATAAAGCAGCATTCGGAACTCTCATACACTGTTGAAGGCAAGAAGTAAGGGGAGATGTTGTAAACTGGTACAACCTACACCTTAGAAGACAATTTGGCACCCCCACTCCCCAGCCATGACCAAGTTGAATATGCATATACTCTGAAGGTTAAGAGACGTGTTTAAGAATTTTTTAAAGCATTACCAGAGGAAACAGTAGAAGCAACATAAACATCCCCAGTGATGATAAAATGGTAAAAGTTTTGGTATAACCATACAACGGACTACTATAGAACAGTGAATGAATAAACAACAGCTACACATGGACATAGATAAATCTAAAAATAGTAATAATGTTGAGCAAAATAATGAAGTCCAGAGAAGACCATATGGTATGATTTCCTTTATATAAAAATTCAAATTTAAGGAAAACTAAACAATTTACTCCTTAGTGACATGTACATAATTGCAAAAAAGCTTGTAATAAAAACAAGATTTACTGCAAAAAGCCAGGACAGTGTCTATCCAGGGGGAGACAGGGAGATGAGGATGCAGTAAGGAAACAGCACCCTACAGACTATAAAGATACTGCCAGTGTTCTAGTTCTTAACCTGGCAGTGGTCATAGGAAAGGTCACTTCATTAGTCTTTGAATTGTGTTTATGTATTTAAATTTCACAATTTAAACTTTTTAAATTTACATAATTCTGTATGTAAATTCCAAAACTGTTAAAAAAAAAAAATTATATGGTCAACATATTACACATTTAATGAAACTTTACAAAAACTTTGAGACTTAACAAAGTACCCATACATCAATTTCAAAACTACATTCTTTATAAAACTTCAGGTTAACTTTTTTTTTTTAATAATCTACCTATACTCATTAATGATTCCCCATCTGTGCCAGATAGCACCAATCCATCTCATGGCAGTGAGTCCTAGGCCTTCAAATTGGGACCAAGCTAAACTGGAGACTTCATTTTCAACTCTTAGAAAAATCTTCTGCCAAATCCTACAGCCAGGGGGTCACTAATATTAAATATTAGACTACATATTAAAAAAAAAAAAAAAATCAGGGGCGCCTGGGTGGCTCGGTTAAGTGTCTGCCTTCTGCTCAGATCATGCTCCCAGTGTCCTGACATCAAGCCCTGAGTTTGGCTCTCTGCTTAGTAGGGAGCCTGCTTCTGCCTCTCCCCCTGCCTGCCACTTCCCCTGCTTGTGTTCACGCTCTGTCAAATAAGTAAATAAAATCTTTAAAAAAAGAATGTTTAAAAATAATAATAATATCAAGGAGGTGGTCCTACAAAAGGATGAAATGCTACTTACTACTTACCCGAACCACTCCTGTGTACAGCACCAGGTTTCCACTGCCTTCAAGGACCAGCATGGTATCTATCTTCTGAGAGAAAGACAAAAATTTTATTTGCCAATCTGTGCAAATTATAAAACATAATGATTTTCAACTTCTCAAGAAATGTGCCTGCATTTACCTCCACTGGCGCTGCATCCTTTGCATGTATGTTGGTGATGGAGCCAAAGATGAGCTGAGTTTTATCATTACTCTCTTGAAACTTTACACAGCTAAATATTAAAATAAAAAGAGAAACAAACTACTGATATGTCCAACAACTTATAGTGATCTCAGAGGTATTATGCTGACGGGGAAAAGCCAATTTTGAAAGATTACATATTGTATGATTCCATTTTGTAACATTTTCAAATGACAAAATTATAAAAATGGAGAACAGATTAGTGGTCGCTAGGGGTTAGGGATGGGGGTGGGTGGGTTTAGTGTATGGGACTATAAAGGAGTAGCCATGAGGGACATCTTTGAGGTAATAAGAAGTTCTATATCTTGACTGTGGTGTTTGCACAAATCTACACATGAGAAAACTTCATGGAATCATATAAACACACACAAATGAGGACATGTAAAACTGATGAAATCTGAATAAGGTGTGTGGATTGTACTGGTGTCAATTTTCTTGTTTTGATAATGTACTATAATTATATAAGATGTTACCTCTGGGAGATAGAGTGCAGGGTACACAGGACCATCCCCCTACTATTTTGCAACTGCCTGTGTTTTATAATTATTTCAAAATAAAAAGGTAAAGAAGTGGACAAAAGATCTGAATACACATTTTTACCTAAAAAGATAAATGACTGGCCAGTAAGAACATGGGAAGATGCTCAACATCATAAATCATTATGGAAATGCAAATTAAAAACACTTCACACCCACTAGAATGGCTACAAAGAGACAGACAACACGATAAAGAAACTGGAACCCTCATAGATTGCCAGTGGGAATATAAAAGGATGTAGCCTATTTGGAAAACAGTTTGGCAACTTCTTAAAAACTTAAACATGAATATACTGTTCAACCCAACAATTAACCTTTACACTCTTAGGTATCTCCTCAAGAAAAAAGAAATCAGGGGCGCCTGGATGGCTCAGTCGTTAAGTGTCTGCCTTCGGCTCAGGTCATGATCCCAGGGTCCTGGGATCGAGCCCCGCATCGGGCTCCCTGCCCTGCGGGAAGCCTGCTTCTCCCTCTCCCACTCCCCCTGCTTGTGTTCCCTCTCTCGCTGTCTCTCGCTCTGTCAAATAAATAAATAAAATCTTTAAAAAAAAGAAAAAGAAAAGAAAAAAGAAATCATGTATGTCCACACAAAGACTTCTGCTCCAATGTTCATAGGGCCATAACTCACTATGGTCAAAAAGTGGAAACCAAATGTCCATCAACAGATGAATGGATAAACATAATGTGGTGTATCTACATAATGGGCTACTACACTGCAAGAGGAATAAAGCACTCATACATGTTACAACATGGTGGATCCTAAAAAACATTATGCTAAGTGAAAGAAGCTAGCCACACAAAACTACATTTTGTATGATTCTATAACATCTCTGGAAAAGGCAAATCTCCTAGGCAGAAAGCCTATATACAGAGTGGTTACCTGAGGTTGGGAATCAGAAGAGAGACTGACTGCCAATCAAACACAGGGATCTTTTCAGGGGGACAGAAATGTTATAAAACCAGATTGTAGTGATGGTGGCATTAACTCTGTAATTTTACTAAAAATAATTGTACACTTAAAACATGTCAATTTTTTGGCATGTAAATTATTTCAATAAAGCTACTTAAGTCAAAAAAAGAAAAAAAGAAAAAGTAGCCCTACATTTGTTGACACAGAATCAAAGGGAAGTATGCACACTTACCGCAACTGGAGCTCAGACTCCACCAAAAAGCACAAGAACTTCTGCCCACATAGGTCAGATGTAATAAACACTTTTGAGGTCTGTGAATTTTTCTCTCTGTAGCAGATACATTAATAAAATAACTGTCAGCATTAGTTCCAAAATCTGCCACGATAACTCTTAATGAAAATATCCTGCAAGAAATCTTAAAACTACTTGGGCCAAGCATTAACACTGAAGACCTCACAACACTTCTAAGATTGGAACTTCATGATCTCTGAGATTCCTTTCAGTTCTTTGATTCTGAGTCCATTCCACAGCTTTTTAGGGGATAAATTATAATAAATTTAATCATTATCAATGACCTTTTTAATTCCATATTAGTAAAGTTATGTACTGCTAAAGCTGCAAACTTGAATTCCTACTCCTTAAAGGATGTAAGGGGTCAGACCTCTTATAACATGACCTCTCCTATCCATCCTCTCTCTCGCAGATTAGGCTCTACTTCATCCCTCTTTCTGAAACCATCTCTAATTTCCAAAGATTTCTTTCTGGAGTGGTACAGAAGACCATAATTCTATAATATGAGAAACTGTAATATAGTCAATTTACCAAGACATATGTAAAGACAAATGATTTTTAAATGTAGGAAATTCTTATTTTATTTATGAGGAACAAAAACAGAGAAGCTACTTCAACACTGTATTCACAGCTTTACTTTCCTCCAACTATACCTATCCCCTAGCCCCTAAGAACATGTATTTATTTGCCTTCTGCGTCACAGAGAAAATACAGCTATAAGGCTTGAGCCCAACCTCCTGCCCTATGTATCTAATAACCATCACTGTCTTTTGTCTTTCTCCTGAAGGCTAATCTCTCCACTTGTGCTCCTTTCTGGTTCCTCGTTCTATCCGTCATTTCCTCTCTCCTGTATTTTCGATGCTTTCCCTACACTGAGTATAGTCCTTGCAGCCTACTCTCTCATATTAAGATAAAAATCTTCAAATATGAAGATGGACTGAATAATAAACGATATAAAGGACTTACTGTTAATTGGCTGGGTGTAAAAATGGCCTTGTGGTTAGGTAAGATGTCCTTACATTTTAGAGATACGCACTGAGGTATCTAGTCACGAAGACTAATTTTCTCTAATATAATTCAGCAGTAACAAAACTCTCCCTTGACCCTGAGACTCCCTCTAATTTTGCATCCTCATCCCCATTCAAAGGCAATCCATAAAATAATCCATATGTCAACGTTCGCTTCCTCAGTCCCCATTCACGTCTTCCACCCCATTCCACTCCACAGCCCCTCTCCAAGTGCTCTGGCCAAGGTCACCAGTGAACTCACTGCCATCCGGGTACCTCCTTTCTGAGCTCATTGCTTAGTGCCACACCTCACTGGCACCTGGCAACACTGGCAGCTTTCTTTTTGAAATGCTCTCTTTTCCAATGTCCCATGACACTTCTGCTGCTTCTCACACCTGAGCTCTCCTGCTCTGTCTCCCTATAGCAGCTTTGTCTCTTTTCTCTTTTTATCCCCAAAAGCTTAAGTTTCTAAGACTTCAGTCCCTAGCTCTCTTCGACTCTACACCGCCAGATCAATTATTTGGAGGTCTCAGACCCCCTATGAGAATCTAATGAATGTAAAACCCTCTCCTTAGGAAAAGTCCTTATAAACTAACATGCACATGATTACTGCATGATGCTATGTTACTAGAACCTCTGCAACTGCAAGCTCATCCACAGGCCCTCCAGGAACCCAACGTCTACACACTCCTTAACTTCCAATCCACCTCCCTTGCCTCAATCACCACTTACAAGCCAACAACTCCCACATTTATTGCTCTGCTCTTTCCCCTAAGTTTATGACCCACATATAAAGCACCTTAACAGCCCTCATCAAATAGCACAGCCCTAAAGGGCAATCTCTCTCTCAAGCCTCCCCTTTCTTAATCCTTGCCCTTCCTTCCAACATAAGCAAAGTGAGAGTATTTGTACATATCACACACTCATACTTCTGAACTTCTGATCATCCTGCCTACTGTGCCCTTCTTTCCTTTCCTACCCAGCAAATACCTATTCATCTTTCCAAAGCCCTACCAGCAGAGTAGGCAGTGCCTCTGTGTCACCATCTTCAGCTGTCTCTTTTTGAGGATAGGGACAGTGACCAATTTGCCTGTAACCCACAGCCACTAGCACACGCACTGGAACTGGCTGAATGATCAAAGAGAACATAAAAGGAGAAAGGCCACACAGAACAGAGGTCTGAGTTGCATTTCCCAAAAACAACAGCTGACACTCAACTAACGTAAAGATAAAACTTTAAAAAAATGCTATAAAACCCCAAGTTTCTTGATCTAGTTGTTTCTCCCTAAAACATCAAACACCTCAAATCTGAGAGATTCTTACTACTAAAGAAGAAATAGGAAATGATAAAAGAATACTTTTATAATCACTTTAATATCATTAATATCCTCTATTGAAACTCAGGTAGCTTTAATATTTATCTCTGTATTTTTATAAACTGATTATATTAAAAGATTAAAAGGAAACTCTAAGCAAAACACCAAGTATTTTCTAAAACTTTTACCAACATTTTTCTTTGAATATAAAAATATATATCCCAAACCTTATATTAGTAATCGTTTCTGTCCATAAATGGTCAATACAAAGTTCAGGAACAATTGGCTCTGTTTCTGGTGCAAGGAAGGAGCCATTAGAATTACTATTTGGAGAATGAGAAATACTATGTCTCTTTGGAGACTGATTATGGCTTGAAAGGTTAAACCTCTGCACCCCTGAGAAAGAGTGCACTCCTAAGGCGGGAGAATGAGCACGACTGCAAAATAAACAGAGAGAAGGCATCACAATTAACAAGGCAGGCTGATGGAACATGCTTTCCAATCATACTTTCTAAAACTCTATGTACCAAGTGCATTCATGGTATAATCCCAATCAGAAATACATTTTTTAAAAAGGGAATAACTACTTAAATCGTTCACATTAATGTGTTTTATTACATTCTAAAGATTTACAATTCTTGTTAGAATTCATCCTTTAATTTTAAAACTGAAAATTAGTTCATTTTCTGCCTCAGAACATGAATTGTTTTTATTATTCAAAAAGGTGCAAACTACATTCCTATATATTCAGATATATACATACCAACAAAACTATGTTCCCATATTACCAGACAGATACTAATAAAAATGAAAAAGCTAATGCAAAAGCCAAAAAAAAGAAAGGAAGAAAAGAAAAACCAAAATATTTTTGAAATTAATATTCATCAAATTGCTGCCACTTAGTGATGGAAATGAGGCAACCAATCTTATGACAAGCAGAGGCAGCTTCTAAATAGGACTCATTTAAAAAAACTTTACTTAGTAATACAACTGGGATAATCACTGTTTTCCCTAAAAAAATACCCAAGAGCTGTCAACAGAGATTTTAAATCCTTCAAAACATAGAGCGAAAGTTTGAAAAGAAGGTATCTCTTTCTTGGGATATCTTGTTTAAAATAAGGAAACACTTCCACACTTAATTCCCACCTTAGAGCTGCCATGTTGGAAATAGAAGGTGAACGAGAGTGTAGACTGGGTGAGGAGGTCGAGCGACTCTGACTGTGAATGGAGGAGTAATTCTGGAAAGGTGAAGCCACGGGGGAATCTCCTTTGGAGAGGCTTCTGAGGTGTGCTGTGAGGGAGCTACTACTGGCCACATTCTGTGGGGTTCCCCCCTGTTCAGAGAACTTTAAGACAACATTCTCTTCCTTAAGTCAAAATGATGAGAAGGGGGAAAAAAAGGCAATAATTAGATTAAAAGGGTAATTTCCGGGTGAGAATTCAGGGTAGAAGCCAGTTATTAAAGACACAATATTTCTTTTTTCCTAAGAAGCTCAATGCATTTCACAAATGATTCTTCCAAATACATGTGAAAGCTTTCAGTGTTAACTATCCTTTCATACTAAGAAGTGACTTGCCTTTATCCTTACCTCTGTTTTGACTCTCCGGAGAGCCCACACAGAATGCAAACATTGAACGGTGTCGTAGGTCATTATAATGGAGGGGTCAGTGTTGAGAAAAACAATTTTCATTGCATGATCTACAACATATTGCACCCTTGATGAACCAAAAAGACCTTAAAGATAAAATAGTAACGATCAGGTATTGAACAATGAACTTCACAAGACAGTTCTTTAAAGAAATGACTTTCTATAATTCCTAAAGAGAAACACAGCCAATTAAGACACAAAATCCACTAATATATAATTACCCTGAATTTTTAAGTTTACTTTGGGCATCAACTTCCTCAAAATACATAAAGATAAGAATATATTACCAGTTTCCATTTCACATACATGCTATTACATGTTGAAGATGTGTGCTGACTCACTGTTCCATCGGCCACAGGGAGGTCTGTGACTACTCAACAACTGACTGATCTATAAACTGCAATCGACTATTCTGCCAAGTTTGACCTCTTGACTGTTTTTCTTCTGTATGAAATCTGTCCTCTATAATAACTATTCAAACAGAGTTGAACAGTACACTATTTACTGAGTATACATGCAAAATAAGTTCTTCCTAATCAGTTTAGCTTTTACTCCTATAGCACCATGAACTGATTTCTATAACCTTATCTGACAGCTTCCTAAATGCTTCCCTCTCAGTTAAAATATTTTTTTAATTTTAAATAATTATCTTACAAAAATAAAAGGTATTTTTTAAAGAAATGAATAAAAATCACTCATAATTCCACCATCTCAAAATATCCACAATTAATGTATTAGGGAGTATTCCTTCTAGTGTTTTTTTCCTACACGTATACATACACTTTTTATGCCTTTACAAAATTAGAATCACTGTATTCAGTTTTATATTCTACTTAACATTATGAATAAGCAATTCCTAAGGTCATTAAATAGTATTCAAAAACGTGATCAATAATGCTTCACACCATTCAGTCATAGACTCTAACATGTTTATTTAGGTTGTCTGTAATTGTTACCAATATAATACAGAATTATCAATAAACTTTCCTGTAAAAGGCCAGAGAATAAATAGCTTAGGCTTTGTGGACCACATAATGACTGTCATATAATGTTTTTTTCTACAACCCTTTAAAAAGATAAAAACCATTCTTAGCTCATAAGCCATACAAAAACAAGCTGTTGGCTGGATTTAGCCCATGGGCTATAGTTTGCCAAGCCCCGATACAGAAGATTAAAACCTCAGTGGAATTTCAGAATATGTGCTTGGGATAAAGTCCTACAAGTAAAATTGGTCAAAAAATATAAACATTTTTTTTTTCAGTTTTCAAGTCCTCATTATTTATAATCACCTATCATGTTTGGCCACATTTAAATTTTTAAGATCAGTATCTAGAAATACCTGTAGGAAATATTAAAGTTCTGCATCTCAGCAAATTATTTTATTATAAACAAGAAAATGAATTATTAAAATTTACACAGTACCGGCCTAAGAACCTACACTTTTCTTCAACAACAACAAACAACAATTTTAGTTCATCTAAGTATTGTTCATTTACTTATTACTGAGGAGTAGTCATCTGTAGAGTCATCTACAGATAGGTTAGTGAATATATCAATGTTCCTGATTGATTATAGGCCCTATTTTTAATAAAAGAATAACTATGAAAACAGTTAATACCATGGTATTCAAGAAGTTCTTGCTTTAATATAAATTTTCATAATAAAAATGTTTAAACTACATTATTTCTATAAAACAAGCCCAATTTTCACAAAGCTCCTTCATTTCCTCCTATCCCCCAAACTTAAAAAAAGAGCTTATATGAAAGAATTTATAAAAATACACTTACTTCCAGATTTACAAACAAGTGGGGTTATTTCATCTAGTGGATGCAGCATGCTGAACATAGTGGGTAAAGGTTCTCTAGTAATAAACAAATAATCAGCCAATCACCAACACAAAATGATTCCATTTATGCGTAAATTTTGCACTTTCTTTGCAAAGAAATATCTTCTTCACATTATACAAGCAACTAGAAATCTACCATCTCATAAAGCAAGCCTCTAAACTTTTTACATACTATTTTTCACAGTATCTTCTATTTCATTCCTAGAAATATCTCTTCTTGTGCATGGTAATTCTATGCACGCACACACACACAGGAAAATCAATACAGCCCAGGGAATCTCTACAAATAGCAATCATCACATTACAGAGCCAATGGAGTAATAAGCATAAGGCAGTTTTTGTTTTTTTTTAAACCTCTCTTAGTGGCAGTGTGTCTTTAGCAGCTAAGAAAGAAATTTAGTGTCCTACATCCATTTACAAAAAAGTGTCAAAAAAAAAGGGAAGAAAAATTTCAAGTAAATAAAAAGGCTGCATTTTTTTAAGGAGTGATTAAAAAAGGAGAAAAAAACAGGCCTTCTATCTAAACACAGAAAGATTAAATCTATAAGCAATTTTTTAAAAACAGTGTCTACTACTTGCACCAGACTATGACAGGTACTATATGTTCCTGCCCTTCGATGAGCTCACAATTTATTAGGGACACAAGGTAAACATGCTACCAATAAGCACCTACCATTTATTGTGCATCTAACATGTACTAAGTCCTATGTCAAAGATTGCATACATCAGCTCATTTAATCTTTGCATAAATCCTAAAAGATAAATGATAGTACTTCTATAACAGATAAGGAAACTAAAGCCAAGAAAGCTCTAATGACTTGCCCAAAGTAACACAATGAAACAATGACAGCTCTAAGAACAGTCTTTATATCCGTAAGTATGTGTTCATTTAATTTTACTATGGAGGAGAGGAGGGAAGCAGTAGATAATTGTCAAGTCAGAAGTAGACCTCATAAGTGTACAATACTGAGATGAGAGAAAATGGCATTTATCTGTGCTGTTAGCATGGAAATGATCATCATCCCAAACTTTTAGGTAAACATCTTTACCTCAAAACCTACACCAAAAAAGCCCAAATAATAATAAACTGAACCTAGTAAAATGAATACCTGGGTGGACCTGGAGGTACCTCATGTGTAGAACTGCTTCGTTCAAACAACAATCCATATTTGGTGGGCCAAACATTAGCAACCTATCAGGTAAAAGGACAGGAAAAAACAGAAGTAAAAGAAACTACTCTTTACAGCATGTGCTTAGGAAACCATAAAACATTAGATTTTCTTCCGACTTAAAGCTTTACAAAACAATGTGATCGTTAGCAGTATTTTTTTAAAGTCCAAGACAAAATCAAATCTAAGAAAGAGTTCAATCAGAAATTCCTGCCACTGGCTAATAACAGTACCAAAATGACAATGTGATGAAATTTTAACAATAGCACTAGGTATAAAAAAGATGATGAGAAACAGGAAAAACACTAATCTTTTTCATGTGCTTTAATATTCCAAAATGATTTCTTTTTATAACCGAAAAAATCTCTCAGGAAAAAACTCCATAATTCATTTCATTAAATAATTTATTTTTTATACAAAGGATGGAAAAATGGTAAGGATTAAAACTGTTAAAATTTGAATAAATTTTGTTTTATTTTAATGTATATTTTATTCAAATTTTATTTTAAATTTATTTTTATTCAAATATAAAGTTATTTGAATAAAAATGACATTCTTGATTACTACAAAGCGTAACAGCAATACTTCTGCAACCAATTAGTTCAAGAATATTCTACAACAAAACACAAAAACAGTGAAATACTCAATTTACCTGAAAAGGTAAAGAAGCTATGTAATCCTTTCCTTCTATGCTATGCATGTTAATACATGAGCTTTGCAATATACATATGCATTTTTCTACTTCTTCACTACCTGAAAAGAAAGGGTACAACAAGATTTATGCATTTTTTTCAAAAAAAAAGAAAAAAAATTTCAACAATCACAAACTGCAATTCCCAACAGCACAAATTCTTTAATGTACCATAAAAAAAAATGCTTAGGCTAAATCACTATTACTAGTGGCTACTTATTTTGAACAACAAAAAAAACAAGGAGATAAAAATCTGGAGTAAGATGAAATAAAATTTCAAAAAGAAACTTACTGTAGGCCTTCTCAGACTTATCCTGTGATATGATGAAGTCACACCACAGTGCCTAAAATCAAAACAAAACGCTTACCTGAGAAAACTGTATCTAAATAATAACCTATTCACTGATGGCATCTGACTAGTAACAATGACACCTACATAATACCTGTCCCTCCTTATGAGCTCAATACACATACCATGGGAACAAAAATGAATAAAACAAAATCAGATTAATGATAAATATTATAAGGAAAGACAAACTATGTTTGCAAATAAGTTTTATTTTAAAGATTTTATTTATTTGATAGAGAGACAGGGAGAGAGGGAACACAAGCAGGGGGAGCAGCAAAGGGGGAGGGAGAAGCAGGCTTCCTGCCGAGCAGGGAGCCCGATGTGGGGATGTGGGGCTCGATCCCAGGATTCTGGGATCACGACCTGAGCCAAAGGCAGACGCTTACCGACTGAGCCACCCAGGCGCCCCATGCAAGTAAGTTTTAGAAAGCCAAAGAGTTAGAAGAGTTCAAAATCGCCAAGCTATTTCATAATCTCCAGACTTACCCAATAATCTTATCATTCTCAGACTCTCCTAGACTCATTTTAGAAAAAATCTTTAGAAAAATTAACATCACCTTATATCCAGTCCATTTGCAACTTTTGCAAATTTTCCCAAAAAATGTCTTTTTTAGCTGATATTCTAGAACCAGGATTCAATCAAAGTTCATTTAACAAGTCTCAAAAACTATTGCATTTGATGTCCCTTTACTCTTTTTTAATCTAGAGCAGTCCCCACCTTTTCTTTCTCCCTTTTTTTTTCTCCCTGACTTTTTAAAGAGACCGGAATGTAGACTGTCCCAACTGTTTTCTTAGTGTTTTTTCTTTAAACTTTTTATTATGGGAAGTTTCAAATATGTATTAAGTAAACAGAATAGGAATGAATTCCCATCCGCCAGCTTCAATAATTACCAAGCTTTGGCCATTCTTGTTTCATTTATATCTCCAACCCACTCCTCATTTCCTGATATTTTAAAAATTGATCCTCTTGTCCCCATATTTCCTAAAATTAAAAGTTAGATCTAAATATTCAAGTTAAGTATTTCTGGGAAGAAAACTTAGTAGATGACATCATGTATTTCATGCTGCATTACAACCACAGGTGCGTATTACTCCTTTGCCCCACTACCAGTGACAATAAACTCAATCAATTTGGTTGAGGTGGAGAGCAACAGATATCTCCAAAGTAGCGATATATTTGTTCCTTCATGTTAACAAGTAAGCCACAGGGTGACACCTTGGGGCCATGGTCGCATCCTTTTACCCAACAATGTTAAGTGTCCATTTACAATCATTGTCTCAATGAGTTTACACTGGAAATTTAAAAATGGTGGTTTTCTAATCCTACCATTCCCTTCTTATTTATTCATCAGCATTTTTACAAATAAGGGTTTTCCTTCATGTCTTCCAAAAAGGCAGGGTAAATGCTTAATTCTTTCCCTTTAATTACCAATTTCAGAACAGAGTTAGGTTTAATAGCCAACTACAATGATAGTAAAGTAGATGTTTTTCCTTTCCAAGTATTACTCTGAGCCCATTTTTTTTATTCAATACTCTGCAATTAAAATCATCATGTGTTAAAATATTTTTGTACCCTTAATGTCTTACAAATTTTTATTGACAATAAATCAAATTAATCAAGGACAATGTTTAAAGATCATCATTTAACTGACAAAAGGACAGTATAAAAAAAGTGAGGATATAGAAAACAAATGACATTTTTATTTTCCTACCATTATCTTCACTACATTTTAAAATATACGTCCAGCTGCTGTGATGGTTAAGCTATGTTTTTATCATTTCTGTTAAATTCTAAGACAAAAGCTTTTTTTAAAAAAGTGTTAGTCAACTAAATGCTAAAATTCAAATCAACTCACCTGTTGAACAGGACTGTCAACTGTAAACGCTTTATAAACAGCCAATGCCTGGCTTTTACTTCCTTTGCTCCAGATCACCATATTTCCAGCCACATAGAGTTCCTCATCATAATCCACTTCTTCTCCAATTTCACTGACGCCTTTCCTTAACTGCCAGCTTTCCTTAAAAATTAATAAATGTAAGACAGGTTAAAGCACTCCCTTTTTCAATAGTATGGAGCAAGATTAATTAAATCAAATGGTCATCCAGATACAAGTCTCCTACTCTTGCTCTGCCTATGGAGTAAGACTCACTCCAAACCCAACTCTAAGAATCTCTGGTGCCACTGATTAACAGACTGGGTGTGTATTATAAATCTTACAGGATTTCATGTACAAGAATTTACTCAAAAATTCTCTATATATCAACTGCCTTATATTATAATACATTATTCTGCCAAAAATATAAACAAAAATTATACCTATCTATAGAACGAAACCAACATACTTGGGACACTAAAAAGGTATATTAAGCATATGTGGGGGTGATGGAAAGGGAGTAGTGAGGTACACATGGGAATCACTGGCAGAGTTTATGTATAATGCAGATTTCCCTGTTTTACAACAGGGAAACAAGTAATGAATGGGAACAAGAAAGGTTTAGATTTCTTAGGTTTTTTTTAAGATTTTATTTATTTATTTGAAAGAGAGAGAATGAGAGAGAGAGCACGAGAGGGGGGAGGGTCTGAGGGAGAAGCAGATTCCCTGCTGAGCAAGGAGCCCGATTTGGGACTCGATCCTGGGACTCAATCCTGGGACTGCAGGATCATGACCTGAGCCGAAGGCAGTCACTTAACCAACTGAGCCATGCAGGGGCCAGAAAGGTTATAGATTTCTAACTACATAAACCTCCCCTCTCTGAGATTTTGGTATCACAAAGGGATAGGAAAAAGGAATAAGGCAGGAAAGACTGATTTTCTGATACATACTTGCATCTCATTCCCCTATTTAAGAATTACTACTCTATTTACTTGTGTAGCATTTCTTTTCTCCTCTAGAAACATGCAGGTCTTTTGCAGTAGGGACCATTTCTAACTCTACCATCTACTCATCAAATAACATGAAATCTGGTCTCTACATACTAAGTGAAGAGGAGGTTTAAAATAGACCATAATCATACTACTGAACTTCACAATCATTATGACACCATGAGTTACACATGTCTAAATAAACAGTTATGACACTATAATACAATAATGTCATTATTTTAGCCTTGATTGAAATTACCAAATCTGAATCTCTACAAGTTGCATCATATTCCTTTCTGTTGCATCTGAGTAGTCTTAAATTATAAATAGATCACATCACTCTATATTTCAAAAATGTAATGGGAAACTTAATGGAACCTTCTGTTTCTCGTGGATTGTAACCTCCTGAAGGGATCCCACCAAGCCAGCAGCACCATCAGAAGACCATAACTCAGAGGCTGGCTGCAGCTGGCGAAGTTGAAGGTTCAAAGCATTAGGGTGGTGCTTGCAGTGGTCTCGACCAAAAGGAACAAATTCCTGCAAATCCCCGGCTGCAATCATCGTTGCCCTTTCTTCATAGAAGTTCGACATGGGTTCCAAATATCAACATTATTTCTGCATGAATTCAAACACATTCTGGTCAGCTTCTAAAGTCAAAACCAGAATAAAAATGTCATAAAAGTTTACAGAAGAGTCATTAATCCTTAGATGAGTGTCAAATAAATCCTATCATATTGTAGGTATACAAGTAATCATAATATCAAAGGGCATTCCAGTTCCATGAAAAGCATACCCTAAAGGATCACTGGCATACTGGAATGTAACAAAAAAAATATTACTAACTCATCAGTAGTTGAAGTACTGCTTTTAGTTGACCAGTCCACAAAAGACCTAATAAACTATCAAGTGTCATCAGCAGTTTTGACACCCCAATTCATTTAAACATACAACTACAACCAATTCCAATTTTTGGTCAAACCAGAACCAAGGCATGAATAACTCTGGCCATGGAAAGTCATGCTTGTAGCAAATTTAAGAGTGCTAGCTTTTAATTAACACAATCTATTACAGTACAGTTCATTAGATATAGATGAGCTGTGGGTGGAAAAATACCTACCTCCAAAACATTTCTATATACAGTAATTGACAGCTAATAAAATTCTGATACTCTGCAATGTGGTAAAGTGGATGCCGGTTCTGTCTCTGAGACATCTACATTAGAAATAGGTTTTGTGACATCACATTTAAACTGCAATCCTCGAACACAGAAACCAAAACAAACATTTGATGTCAGCACTACAGACAACCTTTAGTATCCGAAAAGCACTCACAATTAAAAGTTTAATTAAATTTGATTTAGATTTCTCATTTGACGTTTTTTTGGCATCAGTAATTTTCCTTGCTGCACTATCTCAAAGCCTCTGTAGTTCCTATGCAACAACCAGAGTTGCAAAGCTATTTTGCTGTGAATTAACATTATTCCTGAGACAACTGTATGTCACAATGGTGGCACTTATTTCCTCCTGCTAAAATTCAGAATTGAGAACAGTTGAACTTAGGACATAACTAATAACGTGCCTTATAAAACTTACAAGAAAACAACAAAACTCTGCTGGTCTTCCTATTTCCTAGTCAACAGGATAGCCAGCATTAAACTTGCGACTTTATCCAACTTCAGTTGTGCAATTTCGAAATGTTATTCTATTAAAACTTTGAGAAAATTACATTATTACATAATTATTTTAACAGTGCAGTATCTTTGTGTACGATTAAAACATATTTAATAGTTTTACAGTACCCCAAATTTCTATGTGTTTATTAGGACAACATAAAAAGCTACATATAAAAGTACTATATCACATTGATAAGCTATAAATCAAGTCATCGGCATTGTTTACGATAAAGAAAAACTACCCTGCCAAGTTAACCACAAAATTGCTTTAAGAAGAGACCCAAATGCACAGGAAAGGCATCTTGCGTAGAGTCTCCGCAAAAAGGCAAGAGTTTCCTCAGCCTCTTTAGGGTTAGGTGAAACCAACAAGCTAAGCGCCTGGGCCTCAAAAACTCCTGTGCGAGAAACAAGGGGCCGATATAGAAGCTGAGGCCCACACGGGACACCGCGTCTAGCTCAGGAAGGAAGTCGGCGAGGAGCGGCGCGGGGAGGTGCACCCCGGAAAGCCCAGTCCGCAGGCCGGGGGCCACTTGGCGCAAACGCGCGCTCAGGGCCTACCCCTGGGCTCCCAGCCCTCCGGTCACCGAACGCAAGTCAACTCGGAGCGGGTGCGAAGGTCACAGGACATGCGGCGAACCACCGGACGCTGCGGGCCCGGGCCCGCACCTGTGTAACTCGGGACGCGTCAGGCGCGGCGAGCCCCGGCTGCTCCCCGGAGGCGTGGGGCCGAGGGGGCCCGAGGGCAGCGGCGGGGTCGGTCAGGGTGACTCCTCTGCCGCTGCAGCTTCTCATTCCCTCTCCCTCCCCTATTCCGGAGGAAGAATGGGCAGCAGCTGTTGGCTGGACTGCGATCGACTGGCAGGAGTACTGGGA
This sequence comes from Halichoerus grypus, assembly GCF_964656455.1. Taxonomy (NCBI): domain Eukaryota; kingdom Metazoa; phylum Chordata; class Mammalia; order Carnivora; family Phocidae; genus Halichoerus; species Halichoerus grypus. The sequence goes on from NC_135721.1 coordinate 36,055,146, forward strand.
AGCCACTCAGGCGAGATGTTCAAATGAACGCGTCCATCTTGGCTTTCCCGTCCTGCCTCGCGCAGGGGCGGGGCAGGGTGGGGCGTCGCGGGAGGCGCGCGGCACTACCTCGGTCCTAGCGCCTGCGCAGCTGCGGGAAGAAAGCGCGGGGCAGGATTTGCAGAGCACGTCAACCTCTCTTAGCGCAGCGCGGAACTCCAAAGCCGGCCTGCCTCTGCTGCAGTGTGTCCCGTGATGGCTCCCCCCCGGCGTCCAGATCTTCTCCGGTCATGTCATTACAACTTGAACTGCCTCTTAACTCTGAATTAGGAGATATTCGGGCTAGTTTCACTCCATTCTCCTGACCCCCAAACGGGAGGTATGTACTTCCAGGCTTGGGACAGAAAGGGACGTGCTGATTTTCTCTCTTTGGCAGGGCGCTTTAACTTTTTGGGTTCCGGGCCCTTTGAAAAGTTGATGAAAGTTACGGAGGCCCCCACAAAAACGTAGCGTGCAAGTTATGAGCTTTACAGACACTTCCCCTAAGATTCATAGACCCAGGTTAAGAAGCCAGCTTTATCCCTCCTTCTGTGTCTGTGGATTCAACTGTACAATACCACAAGAAACTAGAAAACTTTCTTGAGCTCTAATCTCCCATTGCATGGTATCTCTAGGTTAAAAGTATTGATAAGCGTCCTATTGCCTAAAAAATAAAGTTCAAGTTCTTTTATCCAGAAATGTAAAGTTGGCTGAAACTTTATGTCCACTGGGATTCCCCTAACACGTTTTGCGCTTCGTCGCCCTGGTATCTTGGTTCATTCTCTTCCTTTTATTTGGAATGTCAGCTTCAGGGTTTAGCTCAAATGCCTCTTCTCAGAATTCTTCACTCCAACAGGAAAGAGGCTGCTGAGGACTGAATGTTTGTGTCCCGCCAAAACTCATATGTGGAAACCCAATACCCCACAGGATGGTATTAGGAAATGGGACCTTTAGGAGGTGCTTAGATCATAAGGGTGGAGCCTTCATGAATGGGATTAGTCTACTTCTAAAAGAGACCCCACAGAACTCCCTGCCCCTGCCACCAAGTGAGAACACAGCAAAAGACAGCTATCAATGAAGCAGACAGCAGGTGTCACCAGACACTCAATCTGCCAGCACCCTGATCTTGGACATCCCAGACTCCAGAACTGTGAGAAATAAATGTTTGTTGTTTTTAAGCCAGGCAGTTTATGGTATTTTTGTTATGGCAGCCCAAATGGACTAAGCCAGAGACTCGTTAAGAAGTTTGTGGGGACCTGCCTTTCACTTTAGTCATTTGCCTGAAACCAAACTATCCCGACTTCCATGGCCTGATACGGGGAACAAATTTTGATCAACGCAAATTGACCGGTAGGAACAAGGCCAGAAGGAGCCAGACAAAGAAATTCCCTTTTCTTCTGCCCCAGGTGGACTATTGAAAGGCATGGTTTCTCTATACCACCTGTCAGGAGATGTGCGTGGCTGAGTGGGCCAGCTGTCAAGCAGACTCGTGGTGTTTTGGCAGCCTGTGTGAAGCAGCACCGGTACAGTACTTCTCATCCTTCCTGCTTCCTTTCCCCTTTCCTTCCCTGTCTCCAGCTTGGACATCAGCACTCATCACACTTGCCTCCAGCTCTGTCTTTTAAGGAACACAGGCAGCACAACCCATGAAGAGTTTCTTATGCTGCTAGTTACTCAATCTGTAAAGCAGAGTCACTGAAAGGATTCAACTCAGCTCTCCATCCTGAGTGTTCCCCTGCTACTCACAAATTCTCTCAAGATGCTCCTCTGCGGCCTCAGCCCACGATGTCCTCTGTGAGGACACCAAGGGCGATGTTGACATTGCCCCTCCAATACTCCCAAAGACCATCCGGCCTCAGGTACCAGAGCAGGGCTGTGTTCCCTGCAGAGTGGCCAAACACATCATTCTCTCCCCCTGCAGCACTCCAATGTCAATAACAGCACTGCTTGCTTTCATGGTCTGACAAAGTCTCTTAAGAAAGCAAATCTTCTAGCTTCTGCCACTAACCTCTGCTCAGGGGGGTCCAGACCACAAATCCAAGGGTTTCAGAGAACAGGCATCTCCTGTTCTCTCCATCATCCTCCCGTTCTCTTCTGCTAGCATTTGAGGCCTCCCTTGGCTCAGAACACAGAAGCCCTGGTATAGACTCCTACAGGCAGCCGACTCACTGCGTTTCTGCCATGTCCTCCAAGCAAGCATGGACTACCTGTAGGCCTCCTGAGATTGCATTTTGGCTACAGATACACATATATCCAGTATTATAAAGTAGACCTCTTCTGTTGGTGTACTTATCCAGTAATTAGCAAAATTCTCCATATATAATTGGTGTGCCAAAAAACTTGAATAAAATCCCTATTTGTCACTTTTAATCTATTTGTGACAAAATATACAAGTCTCTGCCTTAGTAGCTATTGTTACATAACAATATTACCACAAAATGTGTGGGTTAGAATAACATATATTTATTATGTCACAATTTTTGTGGGTCAGGAGGACCGGCCTAGCTGGGTCTTCTGCTTAGGGTCTCACAAGGCTGCAATAAAGGTGTTATTTGGAGTATGGTCTCATCCAAGGCTCTGTTGGGGAAAGTTCCGTTCTCAGGCTCACTCAGAATTCAATTTCTTGTGGTTATAGGACTAAGGCTTCAGCATTTTGCTGGCTGTCAGCAAGAGGCTGTCCTCAGCATTAGAGGCCACCCATGGTTCCTTGCCACATGGGGTTCCCCAATACCATCAAAGCATGCAAGCCGAGAAGGCAATAGCGTTTACTCGCAGGAAGTCAGTCACAATCTTAGATAGTCTACCCACAAAAGTGGCATCTCATCACCTTTGGGGGTTAGAAGGAAGTCACATTCAGGGGTGAGAGAGGATTATATAAAGAAGCAGGGAGCACTGGGGGCCTTCTCAGAAGCAGCCCACTACTGTCTCTAATATCTAATAAGTATAAGGCCTTAGACTACCCATTTTAGCTGAGAGTGAAATGTATGCCAGGTTCTTCCTCTCTTCTGAGCCCTTGCTGCTCCCTCCCCTCTCCCTTTCCTCTCTGGGCCTACCCAGAGCTCTATATCTGAGTCTCTACCAGGCCTGCACTGGGCCCACAGCTGACCCCATCCCACCTCCAGTACTTGACAACTTCATAGTCTCAGAAACTACAAAAGAACTTTGGTTAAAGCCAAGTTTTCTGTATTTTAACTACTGCAGAGGAGAGACAGGGAAAACAAGCTGCTTCTCAAATGCCTGAAATCATACTTGATTTTTATAGGGTTGAAGAAAAAGGACCCAAAAAGTCAGGGACAGTTACCAGTTCATTTACATGGTAAGTGAATAACAAGAGGTACAATTAATGAGCTATCACATAATGTTTTCTGAATGTATTCAGTTTTGAGACTACTGGTCGTATTTGAAATGACAAAAGGCAGGCTTTGTACACAGCTGAGCAAACCCTTACCTTCTTGGACCTTGGGTATTGGGACAGTTCAGGGAAGTGAACCCCACAGCATATAAAACACAATGCCTTCTCCATTTCAAACATATGACTAGCCCCGCTGGTCCAACTTTATGTCTCACAATGTATTTGCAAAAAACAGTTGCAAGATCTGGAACAATTTTCGAATTGCACTGAGCAAACAGGAAGCCTAAAAACCTAGGAAATTAGGGGTTTTATTCATTTAATCAAAGCTTGTCCCATCTTAAAGACAGAGTTCATATTTCTGATCTAAAATTTTTCTTTATCAAACACAAGATTTACAATTTTTTGATTACACAATTTAAATGCTACCTTTTCAAATAATAACTCATTTCCCCCAAGAAAAACACAACAATCTTAGAAAACTATAATTAGAGATTAAATTGAGAGTAGGTGGCATATGGAAACTAAATAAAAGATTGTGTTCAACCATCTTTTTTTTTTCAAAGGCAACTCAGGTTAGTTTGGTTAGTACATTTTATATCAAGTTCTTGCTTCCCAATTCTGATTTTAACCAGCAATCCTTTACTATTTTAGGCCTCTGGTTCTCTTTGCTATTACTATAATTGCTAAATTAGTAGGCCACAAGACTTGAAATGGTGACGGTAATGGACTACTTCATAGTACAGTGAATATGTTATTGTATGGTACAGAATGGGGACCTTAGGTACAAATGGCAGCAAGCAGTCATTCTGTGGATGTGATGACAGTTCCCGTAACGTAACAAGCAACAATTAAGGTAGTGCCTTCTAAAATCCCTCCATGATCAAGGTATTCTTAGCCATCATTCATGCCTAACCAATCCCAGGTATAGAGACTTTACCAAGTAAGGGTGAGTAGTTGAGGTTGGTTGAGAAGCAGTAACACCACATGCTGAGAAAGAAGAACTACGCAGCTTGAATTCTCACTTGCCTCGTTAATAGGTTCGGAGGTAATTTTTGTATAGTCTTTACATTTCCACCTCTGCAAAAAAAAAAAAAAAATGCTTTCCAATTCCCACAGGTAAAATGTGCTGTACATCATTCTCTATAGCTTTTCAAGAACTCTGAGGGGTTTGAAATTTTACTGTATCTGCCTGCCACAGGTCCATGAATGCCGGTAGAAGCCAGAAAACCCCTGGGTCAGAGATGAAGGATAATGTATTACTTACAGCAGTAGCAGCGTTATTGTACCAGTACCCTGAGCCCCAGTTCCCACAGAGTGATGTGAAGAAGGCCACATGACATCTGCATACACATTGGGTTACATCACAGGAAAGGAACAGTGAGGTTAGAAAAACCTTTAGTAATGAGCAGTAAGAACGTCTGCCCTTTGCTCAAAAGGAGACACAATCTCTGTCTTCAAAGGCTATAAACAAACCTGCCCTTTACTCCAGAGACAGACACTATTTCTATCTTCTAAGGTTTCCTACCAAAGGAACAAGGGCAGACTGCCCCCTTGAAAGGCAAGCAGAACTGTCTCCCAGCATGACGAAGTATAACTCTCTCCAATATCAAAGTTTCTTCCATACAATTAAATTAAAAGACACAGAATCTAATTTCACAATGGTTATGTATTAGTCATTTCTTGCTGTGTAACATTACCACAAACCTAGTGGCAATCCACATTTATTATTATCTCACAATTTCTGTAGAATATTAAAATAACATGTTTGTTGTTTTATACCACTAAATTTGGGGTCACTTTTTACACAGCAGTAGACATCTGGAACAGAGAGACAATGAAGAATTAACACACATGTAAGGAAACTTCTGTACTATGTTGACTAGTGGCTTCTACAGCCACCCTCCCCTACAAATTCCACCTGGAACCTCAGAATGTGACCTTATTTGGAAATAGGGTCTTTGCTAATATAGTCAAGTTAAAGTGAGTTTATGCCAGACTACAGTTAAACCTAATCCAGTGACTAGGATCCTTACAAGAAAAAGAAACTTTGGACACAAAGACATAGACTCATACAGAAGGAAGATGGCCATGTGAAGGAGGAAGAGGTTGGAGTCATGCTGCCAAAAGCCAAGAAACACCAAGGATTCCTGGCAACCACCAGAAGCTGGGAGAGAAACATGGGATAGCTTCTCCTTCAGAATCTCCAGAAGGAACCAACCATGTCGACATTTTGATTTTGGACTTCTGGCCTCCTGAACTGTGAGAGAATAAATTTCTGTTGTTTTAAGCCACTCAGTTTATGGTAATTTGTTACAGCAGCCCTAAAAAATGAATACAGCTTCTAACATTAAAAACAAAAACAATGAGACACCTGGGCGGCTCAATCGGTTAAGCATCTGCCTTCAGCTCAGGTCATGATCCCGGAGTCCTGGGATGGAGCCCCGTGTCAGGCTCCCTGCTCAGTGGGGAGTCTGCTTCTCCCTCTACCCTTCTCCCCTGCTTGTGATCTCTCTAGTCCTCTCTCTCTAATAAATAAATAAAATCTTTAAAACAACAACAACAAAAAACAATAAAAAGCAACTTGGAGTAAAGGGAGAATAAACATAGAGAAGACAGCTTCTCAGGAAGAAAAGTAAGGTTTTCAAATAGATAAGAGAAGTTTAATGATATTGCAATGTGAACTAGGAAAAGTATACCATAAAAAGGAATAATCAGAGCAAAAAAGAATTCTAAGAAGTTAAAAATATAGAAAGAAAAATATTCACTAGAACAGTTACAAAATGAAGATCTCCCAGAAAGTAGGACAAAAAGTCAGAGAAATGGAAAATAGGTAAGAAAATATAAGAAAATAAGAAGAATGGTCCAAGAAATCAAAATTCAAACAGGAGTTCCAAAAAGAGAGAATAGAAAAAAGAGAGGGCAACAGAATCAATAAAACCAGCAAAATTGTCCAGAACTATAAGACATGATTTACTTACTGAAAGGACCCACCAAGTGCCCAACGGTGAATGAGAAAAGATGTACACCAACTCTTATCTCTGAATTTTAGATACATTTTTGAAGAGATAAAACAGATCTTCTACACAAAGTGTTAGGAGTCAGAATGGCTTCAGATTCATGGTAGACTGACTGCATTAAGGGCCCTAATTAATGGCCTCCCTATATCCATAAGCTTTGCCATGTAACTTTGTAGTCCCTTTCTACTCTGACGATGGCCTTGGCCATATGACTTACATTGGTCAAAAGGACAGTAGTGGAGAGAGCACTTAAAAAAAAAAAAAAGGAAATCAGTGAGGTGATAGATGTGTTAATTAACTTGGTGGAGAGAATCCTCTCACAATGTATATATCAAATCATCATGTCATACACTTTAAATATATTACAATTGTAGTTGTCAACTATGCCTCTCAATAAAGCTGAAAAAAAGAGAGAGTGGGTTATACGGGAAAATTTAGGTACACAGATCCATGGGACAGGTAGAGTTGAGAAACAGATACACACAAATCGAGGCAATTGATATTTTTAAATCAATTTTATTTTTTCGAACAGTTTATCAGAAAAATTACAAAGATAGTTCAGAGAGTTCCCATAGATTCCACACTCAGTTTCCTCTATGATTAATATTTTACATTTATTAAATGTAAGGTGGGTACATTTATGAAAATTAATGAACCAATATCAATACATTATTAATTTAAAACCATGCTTTATTCAGATTTCATTAGTTATTACCTAAAGTCCGTTTTCTGTTCCAGAATCCCATTCAGGATACAACATTACATTTAAGTCGCTGTGTTTCCTTAGCCTCCTCTTGTTTATAACAACCTTGACAGTTCTGAGGAATGCTGGTCAGGTATCTTGTATAATATTCTTCAACTGGAATTTGTCTGATGTATTTCTTCTGATTAGACTGGGGATATGGATTGGGGGAAGGAAGATTATAGAGATAAAGTGCCATATCATCCCATCATATGTACACCAACCACATGACTTAGTGTTGATTTTAACTGTGGCCCCCTGGCCAAAGTACTATTTGTAACTTATTACTTTATATACTTTAAAATTACTGTTCCCCCTTTCCATATTGTACTCTTTGGAAGGAAGACAATATGTGCAGTCTTCATTTAAGGAGTGGAGCCAATTGATTTTTTTTTTTTTTTTTTTTACGAAGTTGCAAAACAATTCAATGGAGGAAAGATAGTCTTTTTGCCAATTAGTGCCGGAAGAATTAGATATCCATATGCAAAAAAAAAAAAAAGAGAGAGAGAGAGAGAGAAACTTGATTTGTACTTTATACTAGTTTTTCAAAATGGATCAAAAACTTAAATGTAAGAGTAAAACTATAAGACACTCAGAAGAACACAACATATGTGTATATTTTTGTGACCTTGGATTAGACAATGATTTCTTAGATATGGCACCAAAAGCTCAAGGAATGAAAAAAAATTAATAAGTTTGACTTCATAAAAATTTTTATGATTTTTTGTATCAAAGGATACTATCAAGAAAGTATAAAGACAAGCCACAGAATGGGAGGAAATGTTTGCAAGTCATACATCAGCATTTATTATCTAGAATATGGAAAGAACTCTTATAACTCAACATAAAAAGACAACCCAATTTAAAAATGGGCAAAGGATTTGAATAGACATTTCTCCAAAGAAGATAAACAAATGGACCCAAAAAATGGACATGAAAAGATGATCAATATCATTAGTCATCAAGGAAATGCAAATCAAAACCACAGTGAGTTACCACTTCACACCCAGTAGGATGGCTGTAACCCAAAATTGTACAATAACAAATGTTGAAAAGAATGTGGAAATATTGGAACCCTCCTACATTACTGATGGGAATGCAAAATGGTGCAGCCACTTGGTAAGACAGTTTGACAGATCTTCAAAAAATTTAAACCTAGAGTTACCATATGACCCAGCAATTCTCCCAGGTATATACCCAAGAGAACTGAAAACATATGCTCACACAAACACTTCTACGTGAATGTCCGTAACAGCATTATTCCTGATAGCCAGGAAGTGGAAGTAACCCAAATGGCCATCAGCTGATGACTGGACAAACAAAATGTGGCATATGCATGCAATGGAATATTATTCAGCTACAAAAGGGAATGAAGTATTGATACATGCTACAACATGAATGAATCTTGAAAATATGATGCTTAATAAAAGAATCCAGTCACTAATGGCCACATATTGTATAATTCCATTTATACAAAAGGCCTGGAATAGGCAGAGCTACAGAGACAGAAGTAAATTAGTGGTTGCCAGGGGCTGGAGGTTGGGACAGAGGGTGGGGATGGGGATGCAGAAAATGACTGCTAATAGGTATGGGGTTTCTTTTTGGAGTGATGAAATGCTCTAAAACAGTGATGGTTGCACAAGTCTGTAAATATACTAAGAACTGCTGAATTATGTAGTTTAAAAGGGAGAATGTTATGCTATGTGAAATATATCTGTGTTTTGAAATATAAAGCTGTGTTTTTTTTTTTAAAGTTCTTAGATAAGACACCAAAAGCACAATCCAAAAAAGAAAAAAAAATAGTGAACTAAACCTCATCAAAATTAACACTTTTTGCTCTGCTGAAGACATTGTTAAGATAAAGAAAAGCCAAGCCATAGATTGGAAAATAATTTTGTAAGTCACATTATTGACAGATAGTTTTTAACCAGAATATATAAAGAAGTCTCAAAACTCAAAAAAAAAAAAAAAAAAGAAACATACCACCTTGTTCTTTGATAAAGCTCTTATCATACTTAAATGACATCTTCATCATGATCATGGTTGCAAATTGATTTATCCAATTATAACCTGGTAAAAAAGAAGACAGATTCTTATTGAAGCTATGGGGAAAAAATTATAGTTATGAAAGAAGAGAACTGGGTAAACACACTTTTAATATTTAACCAATGTTACCATTATTCTGAGCAGTTTTGTAGATAAGACTAACCAAGATATATCTTTAATCATAACATAATCTTTATTATATGTTTTCATTGTTAGCTTATAACCTACTTTATACTCTATGGGATTGCTTATTCTAAATTCCAAGGGGTCAGTTAGTACAAGATACTATTTAAAGGACGTCTCATTCCAGTTTGAACAAGTATGGCAGTAAAATTGATGGTTAGAGATGAAGGAAAAAGATTTTCGATATGCTCACTAAAAGTAGAATATTACCCATAATTAAATCTAAAGTAGGTTTTGCAGCATTTGTCTGCTTCTAGACTAAAGACTCTGCAAATCCTACCCCAGTCCTTTAGTACAGGTTGACAGCAGTTTATGTTGTCAATGTCAGTCTATTCTGTATCTATGGGACAGTCCTTGACTGTGGTTCTTTTGATGTTCCTTCCAGAAGACCTGGCAAGGTTCTCAGGCAAGAGGGGACCCTAAAGAGGAGTTAATAGCTGGATTAACTCTAACTATTTTGTTACATGTCCTTAGCTGTAAAGCTTGTCTGGGCAGATTGTGGCTGAAGTAAGGGGCGTAGCTTTTAAGATTTAATAACCCTTTATTGTTGCACATGGAGCTTTCCCCTCAAATTGAAAGAAAGAGATACAGAAAGGGTTATTGACAAACAAGCCTTTGTAAAAGATGATTATCTTTTGTGAGGAAGTCTTTTTTCTCTCTTGTACTACCTTTTAAAGATTCATTTACTTATTTCAGAGAGAGAGAAAGAGAGAAGGATCAGCAGGGGCAGAGGGAGAGGGAGAGAGAACCTCAAACAGACTCCACGCTGAGCATGGAGCCCAACATAGGGTTTGAGTCCACGACCATGAGGTCACGACCTGAGCCAAAACCAAGAGTCGGACGTTTAACTGACTGAACCACCGAGGTGCCCCTTTTGTACTCCCTTTTAAAATGTTCACCCACACAAAAAGAACTACAAGCTTAGGTTTTACAACATCAACCAAGGGTCAAAAGGAAATATTAAATTTAAAAACACCAGTCCAGGGCGCCTGGGTGGCTCAGTCGTTAAGCGTCTGCCTTCGGCTCAGGTCATGATCCCAGGGTCCTGGGATCGAGTCCCACATCGGGCTCCCTGTTCGGCCAGGAGGCCTGCTTCTCCCTCTCCCACTCCCCCTGCTTGTGTTCCTGCTCTCGCTGTCCCTCTCTCTGTCAAATAAATAAATAAAATCTTTAAAAAAAAATAAAATAAAAATAAAAACACCAGTTCAGCGGCTCCAGCACACACACGCGTGCACATACACACAATCTTTGCACTCTTAGTGGCAAGCAAACACACCAAAGAGCACAGAGAATGCAAGGAGATGACAGAAATACAAGTCTCCAAACAGACAATCAAAAACTATTACCAATCAGATTTTCTATTGTCTGCTACCTGGCAGATCACCAGACAGCAGCCTTTCCTGAGAAACCACCAAAACAAGACCCCTGTAATTTCAGTATGTGGTTCAGCAAATGCAATCTCATATCCTTACTGTCCCCATTCCGCCAACAAACTATAAGACTTAGAAACTTCTTATTTAAAGAATGGTTTTGGCAAGCAAAATGGAGTCTTTTACATGAACTATCTCAATTCCCCTACAACTACAAAGGCAAAACACTTCGGCTACTAGTATTTTTGTTCAAGAAGCTAAATGGAGTTGCTTACAAGCATCAGTTCAGTTTCCCATTAAACTACAAAATCTAAATTTCTGTGCTTCTGCTATGTTCTGTAGCATGCTGAATAATCCCCTACATCCACCATCTCAATGTCCCCCAGTCTTCAAGTGTTGGACACTTGTACATCCAGAATGGTTTTATGCTGATCTGAGACTCTGCTAAGCACCATCTCAGTGCCTTGGTGAATCCTAACATCTAGATATTTGCACATCCCAGATGTTGTTCAGCATGGTGAAGGAATATCTTATCAATACCATCTCAGGTTTCCAAAAGCTGCAAGTTGGACACTGGTCCTTCCAGTTTGTCATTTACCCCTCCAAATGCAGTCATTTATATGCTCCAATACTTGTACTTCCCATATGTTGTTGACTGTTGTTGACTCCAATACTTGTACTTCCTGTATGTTGCTGACTGTGATTTGAGCCTTTTAAACACACAATCCGAATTTGCCCTCCCCACCCCCACCACAGCCATGCAAACACGTGCAGATACACGAGCTGGACAATTTCCAATCTGTTGTTCAGCACGTAGAATGAGGTATCTTAAATGCCCCATTATCATACCCAAAAAAATTCAAGAACTGGGCACTTGGCTTTCTACTATGTAATTCAGCCTGCTGGCTGAATGAAGTGTCATTCCAGAATTCTCTTGGCCCCATAACAAATTACAAATGCCAGACAAAAGTACTTCCACTTTTTCTCACCATGGTGAAAACATACACATCTCATTTTTATAACAAATTGGAACACGTGAATACTTGTACTTCCACTCTTTCCAGGACACCCAATGGATCCTCTGACATGCACAACATCACTTCCCCAACAAACTATGAAAGCCCAACAATTGTTTTATACAATTGTTCAATACACTGAGGGGCATCTTTAAATAGTACTATCCCTTTTCTGAGCTAGACAATTTTACTTTCAGTAAGTTTTTCAGTCTAGTGAATGGATTTTCTCGCAAAAGAGTTCCCAAAACCACAAAAGGAAATGCCTTTATTTCACTATAATAATCACTGTGCTGAATGTAAACTTTTACTTGTACCATTTCATTTTGCAACGACTACAAAAGCTATTGTACCATGAGGGCCTGGAATTAGCTTGACCTATTTTGCTAAAGTTCCTGCATGGCACTGATTCCTGGTCAGGGCATGAAGCATACTGATTAATAATGTTGCTTTGTAATCATGGGTTTGTAGAGGTTCAAGGAGATTTGTACCAGCTTCTCAGCCTTGTTTATTGAAAACAGTGAGACAGATGATTTGCACCTGGTCTCAGCGAGACACCCAAAGGGCTCTGCTGTTGAAGCTGGTTATGCCTTGGAAATATGTCTAGATAACCAGCAAAAATATAAGAATTCCCAGCTGAGCCTCTATTTGGGGCTCCCTGTTTCCAAGGTGTTCCAGGTGGTTCCTGATCCAAAAGAGAAAGTGCATCTGGCCACATGCCTTACAGAAGGGAGGACAGAGGATCCTGTACCTGACCACTCTGGCCCCCTTACCATGAAATAACCTTTAACTATGATGCATATTCTTATTTTATTGTTGTTTCTATCCATATTCTCTTTTTGTAACAAACTGTAGGATTTGGATCTGGTGAGTCTTCTTTAGCAATGGATTTCTGTGTAACTGCCACTTAGCAGTTATACAAGAGCCATGGCACACTTGTGTTAGATTCCTAGTGGATTACCTTCCCTATAACATAGTCCCCCAAGAGCTATGCATTGTACTCCCGGTATGTTGTTCAGCTCACTGAATGGAGACCCTTCCATGCAACATCTTTGTTGCCCAAGAAACTACAAGATGCTGTGCTTTCTTTCTTTTCTTTCTTTCTTTCTTTTTTTAAAAGATTTTATTTATTTATTTGACAGAGAGAGCACAAGCAGGGGGAGCAGCAGAGGGAGAGGGAAGCAGGCTCTCCACTGAGCAGGGAGCCTGATGCAAGACTTGATCCCAGGACCCCGGGATCATGACCTGAGCCAAAGGCAGATGCTTAATCGACTGAGCCACCGAGGTGCCCTGATGCTGGTGCTTTCCTTAAGATATGGGGCATTGGGTCGCCTGGGTGGCTTAGTCAGTTAAGCATCCGACCCTTGCTTTCAACTCAGGTCCTGATCTCATGGTCATGAGATCAAGCCCCACATTGTGTGCCGTGCTCAGCATGGAGTCTACTTGAGATTGTCTCTCTCCCTCTGCCCCTCCCCCCACTACTCCTGGGCACTTGTGCTCTCACTCTCTCTCTCTAAAAAAAAAAAAGATATGGGGCATTCTGAGTTGACTCTTTTATTGGCACCATCCAGTTCCCCAGCAAATTTCAAGAACTTAGCACTTACATATACATGTTGCTCAGCACACTGAATGGAGGACGAGAAGTCAAGGAGCTTAGAATATGTAGTGTTGGAATGTCATTATATGGTATTGAAACCACCAAGAATTACTATAAGGGTACTGTGAAGGAATGACTGTGGTCCAAGTACTGAAATCTTCAAAGAATGAGAGAGAGAGCCCCAGGGGTCTGTAGATAACTGCAGCAAGCAGGGCTGGTAACATAACGATCAAAGCCACAGACTTTAGAGAGGAGGGACAGGGAATGGTCTTAAGGCAGGAAGGAGAACCCCACCTCAGGGCTCAGAGACAGGAGGGAATGTGAGTGTGGGAGCCATGGTTTTGCTAAGGAAATCCAGGGTGCCATGACTGAAAGACCGTGAATGGCTGCTGAGTGAGTGAGTCCAGGCTATGACTAGCATGAGGGTCCATGGGACAGGCTTCCTGAGGGAGGTGCTGTGCATATGTCCCAGGTGTTGATATTATACTTGGAATTGAGCACATGCTCAGTCAATGTCTGTGGAATGGTGAATGAATGAATGGCTCTCTGGCACTGAAAGAGGGCTGAAGCCATTTCTCAGCACACCCTCATTCAGAGTATCCTAAGGCCACGCCAGGTGTGTAAATACTATATTAGGTGGCCTACATAGTACTAGAAGTCCTAGCCTCAGCAACTGGACAAAAGAAAGAAATAAAAGACATTCAAATTGGCAAAGAAGAAGTCAAACTCTCACTCTTCACAGATGGCATGATACTTTATGTGGAAAACCCGTAAGACTCCACCCCATAATTGCTAGAACTCATACAGGAATTCAGCAATGTGGCAGGATATAAAACCAATGCAAAGAAATTAGTTGCATTTCTATACACTAACAATGAGACAGAGGAAAGAGAAATTAAGGAATCAATCCCATTTACAATTGCACCAAAACCCACAAGATACCTAGGAATAAACCTAAACAAAGAGGCAAAGGCTCTGTACCCAGAAAAGCCATAGAATACTCATGAAAGAAATTGAGGAAGACACAAAGAAATGGAAAAACGTTCCATGCTCATGGAATCGAAGAACAAATATTGTTAAATGTCGATGCTACCTAGAGCAATCTACACATTCAAAGCAATCCCTATCAAAATACCATCAACTTTTTTCACAGAGCTGGAACAAATAATCCTAAAATTTGTATGGAACCAGAAAAGACCCTGAATAGCCAAAGGAATGTCGAAAAAGAAAACCAAAGCTGGTGGCATCACAATTCCAGACTTCAAGCTCTATTACAAAGCTGTAATCATCAAGACAGTATGGTACCGGCACAAAAACAGACACACAGATCAATGGAACAGAACAGAGAACCCAGAAATGGACCCTCAAATCTATGGTCAACTAATCTTCAACAAAGCAAGAAAGAATATCCAATGGAAAAAAAGGCAGTCTCTTCAACAAATGGTGTTGGGAAAATTGGATAGCCACATGCAAAAGAATGAAACTGGTTACCATTTTCTTATATCATACACAAAAATAGACTCAAAGTGGATGAAAGACCTAAATGTGAGTCAGGAATCCATCAAAATCCTAGATGAGAACACAGGCAGCCACCTCTGTGACCTCGGCTGCAGCAACTTCTTCCTAGAAACATCGCCAAAGGCAAGGGAAGCAAGGGCAAAAATGAACTATTTGGACTTCATCAAGATAAAAAGCTTTTGCACAGCAAAGGAAACAGTCGACAAAACCAACAGACAACCTACAGAATGGGAGAAGATATTTGCCAATGTCTTATCAGATAAAGAGCTAGTATCCAAAATCTATAAAGAACTTATCAAACTCAACACCCAAAGAACAAATAATCCAATCAAGAAATGGGCAGAAGACATGAACAGACATTTCTGCAAAGAAGACATCCAAATGGCCGACAGACACATGAAAAAATGCTCAACATCACTCGGCATCAGGGAAATACAAATCAAAACCACAATGAGATACCACCTCACACCAGTCAGAATGGCTAAAATCAACAAGTCAGGAAACAACAGATGTTGGTGAGGATACGGAGAAAGGGGAACCTTCTTACACTGTTGGTGGGAATGCAAGCTGGTGCAGCCACTCTGGAAAACAGTATGGAGGTTCCTCAAAAAGTTGAACATAGAGCTACCCTACGACCCAGCAATTGCACTACTAGGTAGTTATCCAAAGGATACAAACATATTGATTTAAAGGGGCACCTGCACCCCAATGTTTATAGCAGCAATGTCCACAATAGCCAAACTATGGAAAGAGCCCATATGTCCATGGACAGATGAATGGATAAATAAGATGTGGTATATATACAATGGAATACTACTCAACCATCAAAAGAAATGAAATCTTGGGGCGCCTGGATGGCTCAGTCGTTAAGCGTCTGCCTTCGGCTCAGGTCATGATCCCAGGGTCCTGGGGTCGAGCCCCACGTCGGGCTCCCTGCTCAGTGGGAAGCCTGCTTCTCCCTCTCCCACTCCCCCTGCTTGTGTTCCCTCTCTCGCTGTGTCTGTCTGTCAAATAAATAAAATCTTTAAAAAAAAAAAATGAAATCTTGCCATTTGCAATGACATGGTTGGAACTAGAGGGTATCATGCTAAGTGAAATAAGTCAATCAGGGAAAGACAATTATATGATCTCACTCATATGTGGAATTTAAGAAACAAAACATAGGGGAAGAGAGGGAAAAATATAACAAGATGAAATCAGGGAGGGAGACAAACCAAAAGAGACTCTCTATTTTTTTTTTTAAGATTTTATTTATTTATTTGACAGAGAGAGAGAGAGAGAGAGCACAAGCAGGGGGAGTGGCAGGCAGAGGGAGAGGGAGAAGCAGGCTCCCCGCTGAGCAGGGAGCCCAAGGTGGGGCTCAATCCCAGGACACTGGGATCATGACCTGAGCCAAAGGAAGATGTTTAACTGACTGAGCCACTCAGGCACCCCCATAAAAGACTCTTAAACATAGGAAACAAACTGAGGGTTGCTGGAGGGAAGCCGGGTAGGGGGATGGGGTAACTGGGTGATGGACATTAAGGAGGGCATGTGATGTAATGAGCACTAGGTGTTATATAATACTGATGAATCACTGAGCTCCACCTCTGAAACTAATAATATACTCTATGTTAACTAATTGAATTTAAGTTAAAAAACCCAAATATATAAAAAAAATAAATTCCAATGTCATTTAGATGCATGGTATGTGTGAAATTAATACAGTAGAGCTGATATCCCACATTTTAGCTATGTTTTCCTATTTGTGGAAGTAATAAAACATAGCTGCAAATTCTTTGACACTTCCATCATCGAGAGGTGAAGGTGGGGGTCTATGGCTCGTCCCTGTAAGAGTGGGGTTGTAACTGCTTACACCAAGAGAGTCTGGTGAAGTAGAGCTAGGTGACCTCTGAGGCTATAGGTCTTAAAAGGCCCTACAACTTCTGCCTTGTTCACCAGAATGAATGCCTGCTCTTGGAGGCCCAAACCACCATGCAAGACTTCCAACTGCACTGAGGCCACCATGGAGAAGCCTCATTAAGTGCTCTGGTCTGCAGCCCTAGTCTTCAGGTCATCCCAGTGCAAATCCCAGCACAAGCCTTTAGATCAGAGGTTGGCCAAGTTTTTCTTTTTCTTTTTCTTTTTTTTAAAGATTTTATTTATTTATTTGACAGAGAGAGACACAGCGAGAGAGGGAACACAAGCAGGGGGGGTGGGGGAGGGAGAAGCAGGCTTCCCGCGGAGCAGGGAGCCCGATGCGGGGCAATCCCAGGACCCTGGGACCATGACCTGAGCCGAAGGCAGACGCTTAACGACTGAGCCACGCAGGCGCCCCTGGCCAAGTTTTTCTTAAAGGGCCAGATCACAAGGTCATATGATCTCTGTCACAGCTACTCAACTCTGCTGTCATAGCACAAAAGCACCACAAATGGCTCTATTCCAATAACCCTTATTTGCAAAAACAGGTGATAGGTTGGCAGGCTGTAGTTTGCTGACCCCTGTTCTAGATGATTCTAGTCCCCAGCCATTTGAGGCTAAGATCCCAGCAGAGATGGGAGAGCAAAGATAAACTGTCTCCCCTGCATTCTGTCCAAATCTCTGACCCACAGAATCCATGACTCTAATATAATGGTTGTTGTTTTATCTCCACTATGTTTGGGGTGATATGTCACATAGAAATAGATCATTGGAACTGAACTGTTTTATGCAAGGTAGGCCTCATCAAGAAAGAGAGGTTTGAGCAAACTTGAAGGAGTAGAGTTAACCAAGAGGGTGTGAGTCTGGGGGAAGAGCATTCCAAGCAAACAGTTGGTGTAATACCCTGCGGTGGCAGAGTGTCTAGTATATATGAGCCACAGCAAGAAAATTCTAGAACGACCCTGCTGAGATGCCCTGGTGACCTTGCACATCTCCACGTAGGCATGTAGGCAGGGCTTGATTGTAGTCTTACCCAAGTCTTGACAGATTGCTGTATGATTCCTCCCAGAACAAGAGAAGGTAAGCCTGGTGAGCAGTTTCCCATCCCTATCTTGCGGGCGATTGCAGCAAGCCCGTTTTTCTTCCTTCTCCATAGTTCTAGTTGAGCACAGGACTTTCCATCTCCTTCGCTCCATGCCTCCCCCTCCCCTGAAGGTACAACTGCAGTCTCCAGTGTAAGTCCATAAAAATGCTTGGCAATAGATGAGAGTTGGCTGCTCAGCAGCAGAGTACCCCACTGCTCAAGTGTGTACATCTGGCCCCTCTGATCTGGTGCCCTCCTCTGGGGCTGGGGACACAAGGAGCCGACACCATGCTGATTTTGCTTTTGCTGTCAGTATAAATAATAACCTGTCTAAATCCATTTGGGTTGGTTGTCTCTTTATAACCAAATCTACCCAAAGAGGCCAGCCAGCCTAAGGTTCAATGACTGACAGGAAACCAGCATAAATGGAAATGGAGCAAGGAGATGAGGTCAGAGAGGATAGGGGCCCAGGTCCCATAGGACTTTGTAGGCCTTTGGCCTTTATGCAGCAAGAGCGGAAACACTGGGGCGCCTAGGTAGCTCAGTCCTTGAGCATCTGCCTTCGGTAGTGATCCCAGGGTCCTGGGATCAAGCCCCGCATCGGGCTCCTTGCTCCGCGGGAAGCCTGTTTCTCCCTCTCCCACTCCCCCTGCTTGTGTTCCCTCTCTCGCTGTGTCTCTCTCTGTCAAATGAATAAAAAAAAATCTTTAAATAAAAAAAAAAGGAAACACTGTAGAGTTTTGAGCAGAGAAATGACAATGATCTGGCTCATGTTGTCAAAAAGAATCACATTAAAATAATCTTGGGGCACCAGGGTGGCACAGTCAGTTAAGCCTCCCATTCTTGGTTTCAGCTCAGATCGTGATCTCAGGGCCATGGGATCGAGCCATCAGGCTGGGGGGCTCAGCACGCAGTCTGCTTAAGATTCTCTCCTCCCGGGCGCCTGGGTGGCTCAGTTGGTTAAGCGACTGCCTTCGGCTCAGGTCATGATCCTGGAGTCCCGGGATCGAGTCCCGCATCAGGCTCCCTGCTCGGCAGGGAGTCTGCTTCTCCCTCTGACCCTCCTCCCTCTCATGCTCTCTCTCTCTCATTCTCTCTCTCTCTCTCAAATAAATAAATAAAATCTTTAAAAAAAAAAAAAAAGATTCTCTCCTCCCTCTCCTGCTGCCCCTCCCCCTCTCTCAAATAAATAAGTAAATCTTTAAAGATAAAATAATCCTAAAAATGATTCCTTTAAGAAAACATACAAGTGTAAGCTCCTGTTGCAATTATTAGTAAAAGTGGCTTGATTTCTTTTATAATGAGCTTTCTCTGCTGCTGCCCTCTTGGCCCCTCCACACTTTATAGCTTCCAGCTGCTTTTCCACTCCTGCTGTGCACTTTTTCCTTGATGTTCACCTCCCTCCCTGAGCCTCATCTCTCTTTGACTCCTCACGGGGGCGCAGTAAAGGGTTCATCCCGGAGGCAGTGCGCTCCTCGACGCCAGGGCCGGGTCTCACACCTTTGGCCAGGTACCCAGGGGGCCCTCAGTGGGAAGCGGTGCGACAGTGGCCTTCGCCTCTGGGAACGTTGTCGCCAGGGTTTTCTGTGTCTTGCACGTCTGGACTGCGGGATCGTCGCGGCCGAAGGTGCTGGACCCTCCTCTTGGGTCTGGCTGAGGCCTCGGGAGCCCTCCACTCCCCTCCTACATTTCTCTCTCTCTCTCCTACACGTGTTGGACTCCGGGCCCGCCCAGAGGCCAAGGCTCTTTCTCCTCCTCACCTCCGCCCGCCCCTCCCCTCTTTTTCAGTCCCCTCCCTTTCTCTCCACCCCCCCGCCCCCATCCCGGGCCGCCCAAGCTCGGCCCATGGCCCGCCCCTCCCCGCCCCTGCTGTCCAGCCGGGGTTCCTTCCCCTTAGCTGCGCGCCTCTCCGCCCTCCTTCCCGCCCCCTCCCCACCCCAACTGGCTCGGGTCAGCTCGGACTCGGCCCCCGACCCGCCCCTTTCGGCCCTAGGCGCCTCCTGCCCCCGGGTCGGCCCGGCACTTCGGCGCTAGCTGCCCGGCCGCCGGCACTAGGCAGCTTTGCTAGCGCGCTTGACCCAGGACTGGCCAGGTTTGGGACGTCCGTCTGTCCGTCGATCGGGAGAAAATTTCCAGACGCGCGGCCCCGGGATGGGGCGGGCCCTGCTGCGGCTACTGCTGTGGTTCTTCCTCCCAGCGTTCTGGAGCGGAGGTGAGGGCGCGGGGCCCAGGGCCAGGCGCTGGGGGCCGGGGGCTCGCGCCTCGGAGTTCGCGGGAGGCGGCGCGCCAACGGGGGCGCGCCTGGCTGCTGGGCAAGTTTGCAAACACCTCCGCACGCCCCAGGCATGCCAGCAAGTGGAGCGCAGGGGCCCCCACCAGCCCACTGACAGAGCACCCAGTATGGGTCGTGGATGCGCGTCCCGGTGGAGTCGGGTAGGGGTGGGCACCGAGGGCTCCCCCTTACCTCAGAGGAGGAAATCGAGCTCCGCCCGGCCCGCTGCAGGTTCCGAAGTTCTCGCTCCAGAGGAATGTAGGTCGCAGGTCTGGTCCGGAATGCGCTGAAAACCTCCCTCTAGACATCGTTGCGTGGTTGGACCCCGGCTCTGGCAGTAGTTCTGGGAGCCGCGGGCCCCATCTCCCGAGGGACCGGTGCCGGGAGACGAACAGGCTGGGGAGTTGGGGTCACATTCCTGGTGCTGCGATCGACCAAGGACGGGAGTCCGCCAGGGAGGGCCAGCCGTCCAGTCTGCTCCCACTGGGCTCTTATAGGTAATGTTAGTACCTCTTTGCACGGACACCCTGTGAGTGTGGGGACCCTGGACACAGGGGAAGCATTCTTTTAACCCCTGTTATTGCTGAACAGAATCTAATGTGCTTGGACAGCATCTAGGTTTGTCCCGATTCGGTCACATTCCAATATAAGGTTCTAGATTGATAAGTGGAGGCAAGGTAAGGCGGGTTCCATTCTGCGTCAACAGCCTGTTCGGAGGCTTAACAAGTTTTAAGTTGATCGCTGATGCATTTCTTGAGGAAGCTGGGAGAAACTTAACCAGGCTTTGCCAAAAAGAAAAAGAAATGGAAGGGGGGTATTTTGAATAAACACATCCCTGGCATTTTTTCTTAGTTAAAAGTTTTCTATTTCCATTCAGCATGTGGTTTTTGTCTCTTGACGGTGAACATGGCTGAATAGCTTTTACCTAATTACAGTCAAAGATATTTTTTAAGAATACCTGGAAAGTTCAATTTATAGTTAAGCAATTTACTTAAAATGTTTTCCTTTGAGGTTTTCCTTTGAAAGCTCAGTTGCTCAAAAAATTCTTAAGCAGTGAACCCTCTTGTTACACATTAAATTACATAGCAATTTATAATTTGGGGCCACATAGCAATTTGAAGCAAACATCAAAAGCCAAAACCAATCAAAGAACTGACAGTTCCATTCTCCACCCCCACCAAACCCTAAAAAATTCTTCAGCATTTCTGCCAGATCCCGTTTTTTCATAATCTGCTGCAAACCCATTCTATTTTGCTACTACTGAGGACTGACCATAAATAGTCTTGGAGGTAGTGAATGTGGTGAAAATTAGGAGAAAAGCAACCGAAACGATTGTTTTGGTGCTTATAAGATATTTAAAAATGGTGTGTTTCTCTAAATTTTTAAAAAACCATTATCAAAAACCTTTTGTAGCAATTAGCTTTAGTCAGATAATCATAAAAGTTCGCTAAAACCCACCCAGCAGGAAGAATGAAAAATTTCTCCACTTTTTCTTCGACGTTTTGCCTTTTTTTTTTTCAAGAAAAAGAGAGAGAGAGCTGGGGGGGTGGGGCAGAGGGAGGGGAGAGAAAGAATTTTTTTTTAAGATTTTATTTATTTATTTGAGAGAAAGAGTGAGAGAGGCAGAGGGAGAAGCATACTCACCACTGAGCGAAGAGCCTGGTGGGGGCTTGATCCTGGGACTCCCAGGATCATGGCCTGACCTGAAGGCAGACACTTAACTGACTGAGCCACCCAGGTGCCCCAAGAGAGAGAATCTTAAGTAGGCTCCATGCCCACCCCAATGCGGGGCCCCATCTCATGACCCTGAGATCATGACCTGAGCCAAAATCAAGAGTCCGACCCTTAATCGAATGAGCCACCCAGGCACCTTACCTTTTGCCTTTTATCTTGAATTCGCCAGTGAGATGTCTGACAGTGTTACATCTTAACTTGTGAAAGCTTAAAGGATGGGATTCTCACTGGCAGAATTAGAACAGAAGTAAGAATGTTATGGGTAGAGACTAAAAATGGAAATTAGACCCTTTGTCCGGTTTTAAGATTTTAGAGAGAGAGGGAGAGAGAAAGAGGGTCAACGTGAGGGATGTGTTTGTATACAATGGAGAGGAATGGATAAACCTAATTAAAATTTACATCTCACTTTAACCCAGAACCCCAAACACACACACACAGATGCATACACACAAACACCATCCCACAAAGAAACACACACACACAGAACTGAAACTGCTGAACCAATGTCATCAGACTTTCCAGTCTGTCCTTTTCTGCTCAGTCTCTGGATGGGGGAGCCAGTGAGCAGTGAAACCAGGCAAAGGGTGGCTCTCTAGAGGGCCAGGGAGAGGACAGAGGAGGAGAAATATAAAAGTGAAGGACTTAGTCCATCATGAAACAGTATGTGTAGCCGAACTCGATCCTTAGAACAAATTGGGCTTTTTTTTTTTTTTTTAAGATTTTATTTATTTGACAGAGAGAGACACAGCGAGAGAGGGAACACAAGCAGAGGGAGTGGGAGAGGGAGAAGTAGGCTTCCTGCCCAGCAGAGAGCCCGATGCGGGGCTCCTTCCCAGGACCCTGGGATCATGACCTGAGCCGAAGGCAGACACTTAACAACTGAGCCACCCAGGCGCCCCCAAATTGGGCTTTTAAAACCCTTCAATGTTAGTGTTTCCCTCCCAAGCTTATGGAATGCCAGAACGCATGTTACAATATATTGTAAATATTTTCCCCGAGAGAACTTGAAGTTGTTCTGTTGTTTACAAGCTTTATGACAATGGCCTCAAATGCTTTTTGGAAGTAAGCAGGGCACATTTTAAAAATAAATAGTTTTTAAAAAGTCATTCCGATCCCCTTTTTGAAAGTGACGACTGGAACACAGATATGTTCAAAATTAACAATAATTTTTCAGTTTTATTTTTAGAAATAATTTTCAGATAATCTGAGGAGCAGGGCCAGTGAGTTACCAGTCAGAGCTGGTTATGAACAGGTGGAATCTTTAGATGCCCATGAACTGGGAACATGTTACCGGATAGAAAAGCTGAGCCAGGGTATCGGATCCCCCCACCTATAAATGAACACATAGGTGTAACCGCGGCTTCCTACATAATAGCCAGGATGAAATTGTAAAGAATTGGACGGTGTTGTCTCCTTGTTTAAAATTCTCCAGCGGCTTCCCACTCCCCCCAGTGTTTGCAAGGGTGTGAAGAGCCTCCCACCCCCTTTGCCCCATTTCCACTTGTTTCATGTTCACACTGCTCCAGCCACAAGTGTCTGTCTAGTTCATCTGCAGTGGATATTCCCTCTGGCTGGAATCTTTTCCCCAAGATCTCTGCATGCTGGCTCCTTCTTGGGTTTCAGCTCAGATACCCTGGAAGAGGGCTTCCCTCCCACACCAACCAGAGTTACACACACACTCTCTCTCTCTCTTTCTCTTTCTCTCTCTCTCTCTCCATTGAATTTAATTTCCTCAGAACACTTTTCACTACCTGATGGTGTGTGGTTTGTTTTTGTTGTTGCATTTGTTTTGGTTTTGTTGGTTTTGAATGTAAGCATCCAGATAATCCCTTTCCTTTTTACCAGCTAAAACTAGGTTTTCCAAGTGAAGCCTTCTGGCTGCAGTGCTTCACCCATGTCAGATGCTCAGTATCTGGATGGTGTCAGAGGGCCAGGCCTCTGTGGGTCTCACCATGTGCTCCTCCCCCTTCTCTGCTCCTGCTGGCTCACTCAGACACAGAATTGCTGCAAAACAGTCTTATATTTTGCCGTGATGCCAAAGTGATTTCATTACTAGGAAACTTAGGGCATTGAAAGAAGATAGATTTGGGGACTATATTAACCCAATAGAGCAATATTGACATTTTATATTTTCTTAACTGTTCCAACTAGAGGGAAAAAAAGGTCAAAAGCTGATTTTTCATGTTAACACAGAGATCGCAACTCCTTGCCAGAGGCAGGTTGCCTGATACCCTGTTAGTTGTGACCCTGAGTGCCTTGACTTTGGCCCATTGTCACTAGTTTAATCTTACCCAAAGCACATGGCTCTGGGTTGGTATGCGTCTCAGCAGGAGGTTAATGATTATAAAAGATGGAAAAAAGTAGGTTCACCACAGGAGTTTCTTGGGACTGGGATGAAAATGTTAACAGGGGGGCTGGGTAGGCAGCAAGCTGGGCTTCATGTCCCACCTGACTGGTGTCTGGGGAGCCCTGGGGGCCATGGGTAACTCAGGACATCAGTTTCCTCTCTGGTACCATGAGTCTCTTCACTAGTCAGAACAGGCAGGAGGATGAAATGAGCTAAGGACAAGTGGTAAATGCTCCAAAAATATCAGCCATCACTGCTGTTGGTTCTCCTCCATTCTTCTGGACTCACACTTTGGGCTAGTGTTTTTCCTAGACAAAGGGTGTTGGGGGGAAAGGTTCTTTTCTTGCTGAAATGTATCCTAAGTTGCAGCCTGAAATACGAGAACAGAGCTGTGAGCCACCCTCCACCAGTCAGAGCCCGTCAGTGAAGGGGTCCTAGAGCCCTAGAGCGATCAGGTCCTTGTCGCCGCTCTTTAGGGCTTTGTTCCTAGGAGTTCTGCTTGCAAAACCCACGCTGGTCACTTGTGGCTTGTCCCAGGAGGCAGGGCCTGCCTTGCTGCCACTCCTCCCACCCCGCCTCGCCCGTTACCTCCACTTGTTGAGTTCAGGCTTAGCATAGTACAGGAATAGCTTCCTGTCATGTGCCTCTCAGGAAGGTATAAAAATGAAGTCCAAGTCCTGCTCAACTTTTCCCACAGAACACTACTCCAGAGTGGGTGTGGTTTGTTTTTGTTGTTGCAGTTGTTTTTGGTTGTGTGGGTTTTGAATGTAAGTATCCAGATAATCCCTTTCCTTTTTATCAGCTAAAACTAGGTTTCCCAAGTGAAGCCTTCTGGCTGCAGTGGATACAAAATGAGGCTTTGTTTCTTGGATTAACTGTGTACGTGTCTGAGTGTGTGCGTGTGCGGGTGGTCCGTGAGCACACGGGCAGAGAGCTCCAGATGCACTCCTGGCTTCCAGACACTTCCTGTTTGGTGGCAGGGCTGAGCCAGCCCCCAGGTACCCTGAGGGAAGCCCAGACTCCTCTGCCTCCTACACTCGGGGCATGTGCTAACCCCTGACTTGGGAAGTAACTTATTCTGTCTCTTCACCTGTGTTCTAGTCCTTCTGCCTCCAGCTGAGGGCTGAAAATGCAGCCTGGCAAGGGTTGAGAATTCCATTAGGATCTGTGGGCATGACCTGCAGGGGAAGCCCTAGGCTGCCACGTCCAGGTGACCTCCTCAGTTCCTGGTGTTTTAAAGTGATAAACGGGACTCCTGGGTGGCTCAGTCAGTTAAGCATCTGCCTTCGGCTCAGGTCATGATCCCAGTGTCCTAGGATTGAGCCCTGGGTCGGGCTCCCTGCTCAGCGGGGAGCCTGCTTCTCCCTCTGCCCCTGCCCCTCCCCCTGCACATGTGCGCGCTCTCTCTCTCTGTCAAATAAATAAAATCTGAAAGTGGTAAATGAAGAAAGGGTGATTATGTCTTATACATGTCATAGAGAAACCTACAGGGTTCTTTCACTTAATGGTAAAATGGATTTTCCATGAGTCTTGGGGGTGGTTGGGGAGGAACAGAGGGGGAGAGAGAAAGAGAGAGAGGGGACAGATGTTGACTATGTTTGGACCAAGATCTTTTAGAAGTTTTACACCAAAAACTAAGAATGTTTGAGAGACTTTTGCTTGGAGAAAACCCATTTCATTTCATCTCAATTTATAGACTTTCGTGAGAGCAAATTCTATGCTCCTGTGTCTCCTTGTACCCAGTCATTAATGTGTCTTCTGGGTATTTTTCAGTCGTTTCCTTCAAAGGTTCTGTCTGGCGCCTGGAGAGTGAGCCAAGGTCCCAGCCAGATCTGATCATCACAGTGTTAGAGCCCTGCCCTAGCTCACCCGGGAAGGGGGCTCACTCTCAGGTTGGCATTTGACAATCAGGCAAATGCTCCCGGACAGATCTCTTTTTGTATAATCTGCTTTTTTGGAGGGCTGGGGGAGCTCCAGTTACCTCAGTATTCAAGGACAGTAAACATCGTACGTAGAATCTGCCTTCGCTGTGGTCTTGCCTCTCATTAGACACACAAAGGAAAGCCTTGTTTATCTTGGAGAAGCGATTGTTTTGCTATTTTAAGCTTTAGGGCTTGCTCCAGCACCGAATAGTAGACTGGCCTCATTATGGTTTTTGGAAATGATCTTTTCTTTACAAGTCAGAACAAGCTGTCTTAGTGGAGAATATTAGAACATGGACTCAAACTTGCTGAAAGTTGTTTTCTGTCCCTGAGCTACTTAGTGAATGCACAGTGAGGTGATAAATATTCATGGACTCCCAAGTGCTGCCTCTTTGCGGGGCTGGTTTTCCACTTGCTGCAGTACTTAATGGTAATGCCTCCACACAGGAAGTGAAACCAGCCCTTAAGCCTTTTTACAATTCTGCCTCATGATTTGAAGATTTGTCGATGAAAACAATGTTCTTTGAAGGTTTTGGAGCAAAGGAAAAAGGAAGCTCATTAGATTTAACATTCCATCTAAAGCATTCGTTGAAAAATATAACCACTTGGGGAATACAGAGATAGAAGTTCTCATCCCAGTTTTGATAATAACTTGCAGGGACACTTGGAGTGTGGTGCTCCACATTTCTCAAACTCCAAATCCCCACTGTTCGAATGGAAGGGCAGATAGGTAATTCTGGGGCCCCATCTGGGCAGAAAACAGATTGTGTCTGAAGGGGAGAGGGGGGTGGGACACTTTCTCAGTGTGGTTCCAGATTGAGGGTGAACCTCCCAGCTCTGTGCCTGACTCTGGCTGTGAGTGTCCTCAGGCATCAGCCTAGAAGCGGGGCCAGAGGCAATACAGAGTCTTTTGTAAAAATGAGTCATACCAGTGGGTTCTGTCCTGTGGGCATCTGCCATTCCCTGACGCCTGAGCTGTCTGTGCCCCCATGAAGTAGCCCCTCCAGCTACACAAATGTGTATTTCGGAGAATACTGGATGTGCCCAAACAAATTATGGCTTCTTACTGTCCAGTCTGCAGGGAGCATGGACTTTTGGGTTCTGGAAGACATGGGGATGATTATATAGTCTTTCTAGAAGGGCTGGGCAGAGAAGAACATGTCTCCCCAGGGTGCACAGCAGAATCCCCAGGGTCCAGGGGGGAATTATATCATTTTTATTTTTTAATTTTTTAAAAAAATTTTTTTTTAAAGATTTTGTTTATTTATTTGACAGAGAGATAGAGAGAGAACACAAGTAGGCAGAGAAGCAGGCAGAGGGAGAGGGAGAAGCAGGCTCCCCGCGGAGCAGGGAGCCCGATGCGGGACTCGATTCCAGGACCCTGGGATCATGACCTGAGCCGAAGGCAGCCGCTTAACCGACTGAGCCACCCAGGCGCCCTTTTTTTTTTTTTAATTTTTTTTTAAAAGATTTTATTTATTTATTTGACAGAGAGATAGAGAGAGAACACAAGTAGGCAGAGAAGCAGGCAGAGGGAGAGGGTATATCATTTTTAAAAGTCTGTTCATTTAGTATCATGATGTAATTTTATATTTGGAAATTAAATAAGTATTTTATAATGTGAATTGTAGGATATAAAGCTCATAAGCATTTTGGCTAGGAGGACAAGGAGAAAATCAGCTAGGAAGCTTTTTCAAACTATGGAAGCCCACACCCCACCTCGGGCCTATGGACTCAGTCTTTAGGGTGCAACCTTAACCATCAGGAGTCCAACCCATTCCGAGCACATCTCCTGATACACCCCACCAATTCAACGTGTCTGATTTTTGAGGAGGACTGGGGAGCCTCACACCTTCCCCACTGAAGCCCCCCATTGCTCCCCACTCCAGTCTCCTCCCCTTGCCTCACCTCCCCCAGAGAAAACCACTCCCCCACACTAGGTATTTTAATTCCCACGTATCTCTTTACCCGTTGACAACACATAATTGTATTGGTGACGCTTTACAGTGTTGTTTGACACCATGTCAGGTAGGGTTTACTTTTGGTTGCATGTAACAGAAAACCTCACTTCAGTGGCTCAACCAAAAGGAGGGTATTTCTCTCCTATAGCAAGCAGTCTGAGGGTAGCCAGGCCGGGGTTGGAACAGAGGCTCCATGATGTGGTCAGGGACCTGGCTCTTCCCGGCTCTTTAGTCCGTCATCTTTATTATATGGTTTTAGAGCTCATTGTCTCTAAATAGATACTGCATCTCTGGGCATTTCATTTGCATTCCAAGAAGAAGGAATGAGGAAGGACAAAATACAACCAGTTTCATGCTAGCTGAGTCTACCCTTTTTAGGCCATAAGAAGATGATAGCCTTATGTGAAGCCCCGAACTGTTGACTTCTGCTTGGGTTTCCCTGGCCATTCCGAGCTTCAAGGAAGAGTGACAAATCGGGCGCCTGGGTGGCTCAGTCGTTAAGCGGCTGCCTTCGGCTCAGGTCATGATCCCAGAGTCCTGGGATCGAGTCCCACATCGGGCTCCCTGTTCAGCGGGAAGCCTGCTTCTCCCTCTCCCACTCCCACTGCTTGTGTTCCTGCTCTCGCTGTCTCTGTCAAATAAATAAATAAAATCTTTAAAAAAAAAAAAAGAGTGACAAATCAAGTGTGGTTGCTCCCTGAATGAGATCGAGTCCCATTTGTAAGGAAAAGGGGGACCTAGCATTGAGCAGGACACTAGCAGCTGGTGCTATGCACACATGGTAACATTTTATATAAATAGTGTGCTTTCTTTCAGCTTGCTTTCTCACTCTGTGTTGTTTTCTAGACTCATCTGAGTTGAACAGTGTTGCCCTAGTTTATTTATCTTCATAGGCAAATATGTGGATACACCGTAGTTTATTTATCCGGTCTCCTTTTATTGGGCATTTAGAGTTTTCTACGTTTTTCTGTTACAAGCAGTGTTGCTGATGTGGAAATGTTGGGGTTCAGAGCAGACAGTCAAGAAAGAATTCTGGAGACGTTTTCGGTGAAAAAGGTGGTTTTAGTAAAGCACGGGGACAGGACCCGTGGGCGGGAAAAGCTGTACTGAGGTCCTGAGGAGTGACTGATTATATACTTTCAAGTTGGGAGGGGGTTAGGGACAGCACAAGCTTCCCAGGTATTTTGGAAACAAGGTTTCTAGGACCCTGAGGGGGCTAGCTATTGTTAGGAAAAGGTCTTTTATTGCTGTTAGTGAAAACCTCAGTCTTGATACCCTTCAGATGTGTATCAGTGGGTATTAGGCTTGCGAGATGACTGCCAACACATATCTTGGGATAGAGACAAAGGAAGTTTCCAAAGGAATTTCCATTTGTTTAAAGTAGACTCACAGGATCCTGGGGGTCCAGAGATGTTAAGCCAAGATTGCCTTTTGCCCTTAGCCAAGTGTCAACATCAAGAGGCTGAGCTACCAGAGGAAGATCCCTCCACCTGTTTTAAGGACTTATCAATGGACTGGAAGTAGTAAGGAAATTTAGTTTTTTTCTTTTGCCTTTGTTTCCCACATAATTGCCGTGAGCATTCTTGTTTTTAATTTTTTCCTTAAAAAGGTTTAATTTGCTATAATAAAATGCACAGATTTTATGTCAAGTTTGAAGAGTTTTTGACAAATATGTGTCAAAACCATTATCCGAGTTAAGATAGCCATGAACTTGCATGCATGTCTCACTGTGGACATGTGTGAGTCTTTAGGGGTGGAAATGCTGAGTTGTAGGATGTATCAATTTCAGCCTCATCATATATTGCCAAATTGTTATTAGAATAGAGAAAAACCTTTCTTCTGCCCATTTTATAGGTAGGTTATTGCTGTGGAAGATCTCGACTGAGGCATTTCTTCAATACCTCAAGAATACTCTAGATAGATCTGGTAATGCTGTTCAGGGCTGGTTGTAGCCCGGTTGCAAAGCAGGCTGAGACCATCTTAGCAGCCCCCACTGGCCCTCCAGGCTCACCACCCAGCACCCCATCCCCGCCATTGCCTGGCACCAGGCACACTGGAGCCCTGTTCTGTCCAGTCCTCAGAACCAACCACAAGTAGGGGCTTAGGAGCTGGAGCCTGAATGTGGCTGGTGAGGCGAGGGTGGGTGGGACCGGGAGAAGTCCCTTCACTCCTTTCTACCCGTGATGATCTGCACCAGTTGCTTAGCACCTGTGAGCCTCAGGCTCCTCACTACAAACTGGGGGCAAGGATACTCCCTGCCCAGGATCAGAGAGGATCGTGTAGGTGGAAAAGTTGGCAGAGTGTGAGCGTCTGGAGATAATACAGGTTCTGCGGCTTTTGCCTCTTACCCAATAGAAGCTATTAAACATAGTTAGATTTTTAAAATTAAATTTTTGGGATAATTTTCGATTCTTATGCTGTTTCTAATAAAAAATAAAATGGAGAGGGGCGTCTGGGTGTCTCAGTCAGTTAAGCAGCTGCCTTCGGCTCAGGTCATGATCCCAAGGTCCTGGGATTGAGCCCCACGTCAGGCTCCCTGCTCAGCAGGGAATCTGCTTCTCCCTCTCCCTCTTCCTCTGCCTCTCTCCCCGGCTTGTGCTCTCTCTCTCTCTCTCTCTCTCAGATAAATCAATAAAATCTTAAAAAAAAAAAAAAAGAAAGAATATGGAGAAGCCCCCATGTACCCTTTACCTAGTTTCCCCTGAGGGTAACATCTTAGAAAACTGTAGTACAATGTCACAAGCCAGATACTGACATGGATACACTCCACCACTGCAGGATCCCTCATGGTGCCCTTTTAGAGCCTACCCATATCCCACTGCCCTCTCACCTCCTTAACCCCTGGCAATCGCTAATCGGTTTTCCATTTCTGTAACTTTGTCATTTCAAAAATGCCATATGAATGGAATCATACTGTATTAGTTTTCCATTTGCTGCTGTGACAAATTACCACCAACTTAGTTGCTCAAAATAACAAAATATCATATCTTACGGTTCAGTAAGTCAGAAGTCTGACCTGGGTCTCACTGGGGCTAACATCAGGGTAACAGCAGGGCATCCTTCCTTTCTGGAGCCTGTAGGGAGAGTCTGTGTCCTGGCCTCTTCTAACTTCTAGAGGCCGCCCCTAGTCCTTGGCTCCTGGCTCCTTCCTCCATTCTCAAAGCCGGCAAACATGGGTTGGAGCCTTCTGGCATTGCAACACTGACACCCAACTCTTCTGCCTTCTTTCTACTTTTATGGGCCATTGAAACTGCACATTCTCGACAGCATCAGCATCTGGTGATGTCACTGTTTTTAATTTTAGCCATCCTGACAGGTATGAAGTGATATCACATTGTGGTCTTAATTTGAATTTCCCTAATGGTTTACAGTGTTGAACACATTTTCATGAGCATATTTGTCATCCATATATACTTGTTAATGAAACGTTTCTTCATGTCTTTGCCCTTTTCTAATTGGTTTGTTTGTTTCTTATTGAGTTTTGAGGGTTTTTTAATAATCTAGATACTAGTGCTTTGTCAGATAGGTGGTTTGCAAATCATTTCTCCAAATCTGTAGGTTTTCTTTTTTTGCCGCTTAATGGGGTCTTTTGCAGAGCAAACATTTTTAGTTTTGATAAAATTCTATCAAATTTTCTTTTTATGTATCATACTTTCCGTGGCAAGTGTTAAGACTCTAACTCTAGATCCTGAAGATTTTCTCCTGTTTTTTTTTTTTTTTAAGATTTTATTTACTTATTTGAGAGAGAGAGACAGATAGTGACAGAGATAGCAAGAGAGAGCACAAGTGGGGAGGAGAGGGAGAGGCAGGCTCCTGCTAAGCAGGGAGCCTGAAGTGGGGCTCCATCCCAGGACCCTGGGATCATGACCTGAGCCGAAGGCAGATGCTTAACCGACTGAGCCACCCAGGAGCCCCTCTGTTGTTTTTTTTTCTAAAAGTTTTTTAGTTTTACGTTTTACATTTATATCTGTAACCCATTTTTTGTTAATTTTTGAATAAAGTGTAAGAAATAGGTCAACTTTAATTTTTTTTGCCTCTGGATATCCACTTGCTCCAGCATCATTTGTTTAAAAAGCTATATTTGCTCCATTGAATTGCTTCTGACCTTTGCCAAAAAGTTGTCGGGTATATTTGTGTTGGTCTATTTCTGGTTCTCTTCTGTTCCATTGATCTATGTGTCTATACCTCTGCCAATACTATCCAGCTTGATTATTGCAGCTATGTAATAAGTTTTGAAATTGAGGAGACTGATTCCTCCCATTTTATTCTTCTTTTTCAAAATTGTTTTAGCTATTCTAGATCCTTTGCTTTTCCACACAAATTTTAGAAATACATTGTTTTTAGCTACAAAAAAAAAAAAAAACACCTTCCTGATATTTTAAGAATTGTGTTAAATCTTTATGTGCTTTTTTTTCTGACATCAGATATATAGTTTCAACAACAAATTCTCCAGTTCTCTGACCTCGACTGGGTATCCTACAATTCAATTCAGTTCTGACACTAACTACCTAGAGTTAGCCTAGACCTCACAGGCTAGGGGCTCAATCTCATAGGACCGCCTCCCACTTCAGACACCGGCTCAAATGAAGTGTCCAATTTATGAACCCAGTATGTCTCTCCATTTATTTAGATCTTTTTTCATTTCTCCTATCAGCGCTTTGTAGTTTTCAGGATATGAGTTCTGAATGTGCTTTGTTAGATTTATACCTAAGTATTTCATCATTTGGGAATGATTGTAAATGGTACTGTATTTTTAATTTTGATGTCTATGTGTTCATTACTTAGTATATAGAAGTAAAATAACTTTTGTATATTTACCTTGTATCCTGTGACCTTGATGAAATCGGTTATTAGTTCTAAGGACATTTTTTATGGATTCTGTGTGATTTGCTATGTAGATAATCATATCTGCAAATAGTGGCTATTTTATTTCTTCCTTTCTGATGCTTTTTATTTCTTTTTCTTGCTTTATTGCATTGGCTAGAACTTTCAGCACTATGTTGACTAAGAATGGGGAATGCAGGGGCACCTGGGTGGTTCAGTTGGTTAAGCATCTGACTCTTGATCTCAGTGTAGGTCTTGATCTCAGGGTCGTGAGTTCAGGCCCTCGTTGGGCTCCATGGTGGGCGTGGAGTCTACTTAAAAACAAACAAAGAATGGGGAAAGCAGACATTTTGCTTTGTTTCTAATCTAAGAGGAAAAGAATGAAGTAAAGGAAGTAAAATTGATAGCTTTTAGTTTTTGGTAGATGCTCTTTATCAAGTTGAGCAAGTTCTCCTCTCTTCCTATTTTCTTAAAAATTGTGAATGGGTATTGAATGGTTGTTGGACTTTGTTAAATGATTAATATGATTATGTGATTTTTCTTCTTTAACCTGTTAATATGGTGGATGACATTGATTGATTTTCATATATTGAACCAACTTTCTGTCCATGGAATAAATTTCACTTGATCTTGGTATATAATTCTCTTTATATATTGTTAAATTCTATTTGCTGATATTTTGTTAAGGAGTTTTTGCATCTATATTCATGAAGGATATTGGTCTGTACTTTTTTTCTGTACTGTTTGTCTAGTTTTGGTATCAGGACACCAGCTTCACAAAATATATTGGCTTTTGTCCTCTCCTCTTCTAGTTTCTGGAAGATATTATGTAGAATTTGTGCTAATTCTTCTTTAAGCATTTGGTATAATTATCCAGTGAAACCATTTTGGCTTGGAAATTTGTCTTTTGAGGAGTTTTTTAGATAATGAATTTAATGTCCTTTATAGTTATAGGGATATTCAAATTTTCTGTTTCATATTGGATGAGTTGTAGTAGTTTGTGTCTTTTGTGGAATTAGTCCATTTCCTCTATGTTGTCGGATTTGTGTGTAGAGTTCTTTGTAGTATTTAATTATTATCCTTTGGATGTCTGTACAGTGAATAGTAATATTCCTTGTTTCATTCCTGATATTAGTAATTTGTGTCTTCTTTTTTCTTTGTAGTCTTGCTAGAGATTTGTCAATTTCATTGGTATTTTCAAACAACCAGTTCTTTGTTTCATTTATTTTCTCTATTGCCTTTCTTTTTTCAATTTCATTTCATATAAACATTTTTGTTTTGCTCTTCTTTTTCTGTGTTCTGAGCTTAGATTACTGAATAAATTTTCCCTTAGCACTGTGTTGTGTCGCACAAATTTTGATGTTTTTATCTTTATTTTCATTCAGTTCAATATATATATATTTTTATTTCCCTTGAGACATCCTCTTTAATCCATAGATTATATAGAAGTTTAGTTTGCAAGTATTTGAAGAATTTCCTATTACCTTTCTGTTATTTCTAATTATTTCCATTGTGGTCAGAGAACACAAACTGTATGATTTTAATTCTTTTAAATTTCTTGAGATTTGCTTTATAGCCCAGGGTATGGTTTATCTTGGTTTATATCCCATCATCATTTGGAAAGAATGTGGATTCTGCTGTTGTTGGATGGAATGTTCTATAAATGTAGACTAGATTCTTTCCATTGGCAATGTCATCTAGTTCTTCTGTATCCTTGCTTATTTTCTGCCTCATTCTTCGATCAGTTCTTGAGAGAGAGAGATGGTGAAGTCTCCAACTACAATTGTTGATTTGTTTTTTCTTCTTTCAGTTATATCATCTTTGCTTCACATATTTTGCAGCTCTTTGCTTTGTTTGGTACACACTGATTTAAGACTGCTGTGTCTTTTTGGTAGATTGAGTCTTTATCACTATATAATTTGGCTTTCTGTCTCTGGTAATTTTCTTTGCTTTGAAATCTACTTTATCTGATAACAATGTAGCTATCCTGCTTTCTTTTGATTAATGGTTGCATGATACATCTTTTTCTGCGTTCTGTGTTCAGCTTGCCTATATCGTTATATTTGCCATGAATTTCTTATAAACAGCAGATAGCTGGGTAATGTTTTTTAATCTACTGTGCCAATCTTGGGCTTTTAATATACTTAGATCATTTACATTTAATGTAATTATTGATATATTAGGTGTTGCTGTTTCATCAGTTCAAGGTAATTATAAAATCCCTACCTCCTTTTAAGTTCCTTTTTTTCCACATTTAAAACATAATTATCTTAAATATTTCTTCTTCATATATAGAACTATATCAGACAGTGTTACAATTTTTCTTCAACCATCAGGCATAATTTAAAAAAACTCAAGAAGAAGAAAGTCTATTGTGTTGACCAATATTTTTGTTTTCTGTTTTTTTCCTCCCTTCCAATGATTCAAGTTTCCTTCTTTTATTGTTTTCTTTCTGTTTAGAGAATTTCCTCTAGCTGTTTTTTAAGAGTAGGTCTGCTGATGACAAATTCTTAGTTTTCCTTCATCTGGAATATTTTGGTTTCCCCTTCATTTCTGAAAAATTCTGAGTTGACAGTTCTTTCCTTTCAGCACTTATGAAACGTGCCACTTTCTTCTGTCTTCCATGGTTCCCGCAAACTGCCATTTGAATTGTTTTTCCCCTATATGTCAGGCATCATCTCTCTCTCTCTCTCTCTCTCAGTACTTTCAAAAAGTTTTCTTTGTCTTTACTATTCAGAAGTTTGACCATGATGTGTCTTGGTGTGGATATTTTTTGGGTTTATCCTATGTTAGGTTCACTCAGATGTTTGATTTTGTAGGTTTATATTTTTTGTCAGGTTTAGGAAGCTTTTAGCATTATTTCTTCCAGTGCTTTTTCATTCTTGCTCTCTTCTTTCTTCTCTCCTTCCAGGACTCTGATAATACAAATGTTAGATCTTTAGTAATAGTCCTATAGGTTCCAGAGTCTCTGTTCATTTTTTCTTCAGTCTCTTTTCTCTCTGTTGTTCAGATTAGATAATTTTCTATGGTTCTGTCTTCCAGTTCACAGATTCTTTCATCTGCCCCTCCCTTCTGTTATTAAGCCCACCCATTGAGTTTTTTATTTTGGTTATTGTATTTTTCAGTTCAAAAAGTTGCATTCTTAAATATGTATGTTTGATTTCTTTACTGTGACTTTATATTTCTTTGTTGAGGCTTTCTATTTTTTAATGTTTCATGTTCATATTTGCTTATTGAAGTATTTTTATGATTCCTTTTTTAAAACCTTTTTCAGATCATTCTCTGTCACCTTGCTGTTGGTATTTCATTCAGTTTGAGATTGAATTTTTTATAGAAACCTAGACATTTGAGGTATTATATTATGAGACTCTAGCTCTTATTTTTATCTTTTGTTATACTGAGTTTCCTCTCAGCTGCTCTGGCTGTCGAAGAGGTGAAGAGGTATGCTGCCTCTTCACTGCCTGCTGGGGGAAGAATTCTAGGCTTTCCCTTCAACCTCCATTGGCATCTGAGTGTGAGTTACTGCTGGTCTGAGGTGGGGTGGGAGTTCTGGCTGCCCATTAGGTTTCCACTGACACCTCCTGTCTGGGAGGGGATGGAGTGCCTTCGTATTTCCTGACTATGCCCCGCCTTACCTCCACTGACACTAGGGGAAGAGGGGGGATGGCCTCACTGGCAGCAGTGAAAGCCCTGATTCTCTACTAGGCCTTCTCTGCTGCCACCCCAGTGGGGATGGGAAAGGATGCCTCATTAATGCCAGGTGGGAGTGGAAGTCCAGGCTTCCCACATGGTCTTTACTAACACAAGCCAGTGAGGATGAAAGTTTCAGCTTTCTACGTGGCCCTCTCTGATACCACCCAGTGGAATAGTTGTGGCACCTCTTTTCAACCCGATAACGGTGGAGGTCTAGGCTCACTACTTGACCTTTGCTGGCATGGATAGGGATGGGACCGTAGGTTTTTCTGGGTGGTTTGCCTGGAGGAGAACAATTTTTTTTAAAGTTTTTATTTATTTATTTGTGAGAGAGAGCAAAAGCAGGGGGAATGGGAGGCAGCGGGAGAGGGAGAAGCAGGCTCCCCGCTGAGCAGGGAGCCAATGTAGGACTTGATCCCAGGAACCTGGGATCATGACCTGAGCTGAAGGCAGATGCTTAACCGACTGAGCCACCAAGGTGCCCAGGAGAACAGTTTATTGTGTAAAAATCTTCTGTATTGATGGGCTGTTCCTTTCCTGGTCTTTTGTCTCCGGAAAATAGGCTTTTGTTGGGGTTTTGTTTTGTTTTTGTGTTTTTGTTTGTTTGTTTTCTTGGTGGTGGTGTTCTTTGCCTGGTAACATTTCCACATTGAGACATATGGAGCCAAAGGAGAACCCAGAGAATTCATCATCATGGTGGTCTAGCATCCTGAAATCCCCATTTCGTCTGCCTTCTCTCCACTTTTCAGAGTAGTTGTTGTTGCTGTTTGTTTAATGTTTGTTTCTGTTGTTTTTATGTATACTTAGTGGGGGGA
This sequence comes from Halichoerus grypus, assembly GCF_964656455.1. Classification (NCBI taxonomy): domain Eukaryota; kingdom Metazoa; phylum Chordata; class Mammalia; order Carnivora; family Phocidae; genus Halichoerus; species Halichoerus grypus. The sequence continues at coordinate 36,092,553 of NC_135721.1, forward strand.
GTAGGGAAAAGTGTATCTGTTTTTGGACAGAATTCTCTGCCTTCTGTCACTTAGAAAAGACTTTGACAAACTATCTTGTTAGATGTTCCAGAAAGTCACATTTTAAAAGGGAATAATTTTTTCTTTAAAAGAACGGCTTTTTATTTTTTTTTAAGATTTTATTTAGGGGCTCCCTGGGTGGCTCAGTTGGTTAAGCAGCTGCCTTCAGCTCGGGTCATGATCCTGGAGTCCCGGGATCGAGTCCCACATGGGGCTCCCTGCTCAGCGAGGAGTCTGCTTCTCCCTCTGCCCCTCCCCCCTCTCATGCTCTCTCTCAAATAAATAAATAAAAATCTTTTTAAAAAATAAAGATTTTATTTATATGAGAGAGAGAGAGTGGGCACACGTGTGTGTGAGCAGGAGGAGCAGAGGGAGCGGGAGAGAGAGAATCCCACTCAGACTCCACACTTCCACAGAGCCCAAAGCCCATGGCCCCAAGATCATGACCCTAGCTGAAATCAAGAGTCTGACACTCAACTGACTGAGCCACCCAGGTGCCTGAAAATCGCTTTTTATTAATAGCCCTTCAGGTATTGGTGGGCTGGAGCGTATGTGTTGGGAGTGGCATGATGGAGGAATTAAATTTGGAGACTGAGAGTCTCTTGTAGATCTCCTGAAAGCCACATCTGGCCCTTAGGGAGAACCAACCCCAGATAACCAGGGGCAAACTGCTTCACCACTCTGGCCAGAAAGTGTTCCTTCAGTCTTTCTGTGATACTTGGTATGCTGCCAAAGGGGAAAGAGAAGGAAAACCCGTAGTTAAGTAAACATATATTCGTATTTCACTGCAAGAAATTGAATGGTCTAAGTCAGCATAACTGGTCCCATATGTTCAGCATTGATTGTCCAGGCATGACTAGTTGCACCTTCGAAATGACAGATCATTTGTTTCATGTTATGAAAATCTTAACTGGGGGCATGCTGGTGGCTCAGTCAGTTAAGCATCTGCCTTCAGCTCAGGTCATGATCTCAGGGTTCTGGGATCCGAGTCCTGCATCGGGCTCCCTGCTCAGTGGGGAGTCTGCTTCTCCCTCTCCCTCTGCTCTCTCCCTGCTCGTGCTCTCTCTCTCTCTCAGATAAATAAATAAAATCTTTAAAAAAAAAGGAAAAAGAAAATCGTTTAACTGCCATTTCTTGCATGTCTGTGCATGGCAGGCACTGCACAGAGTTTTATGTGCAGTATTCTGCTATTATTCTGAAAGAAGGAGGAGTTCTGTGTCTTACTTTACAGATGAGGAGACTGAATCTCACTTGAACAAGTGACTTGCACAAGGTCATCTGGCCTCTGAGTGGTTGAGCTGGGTGGGGCTAAACATTGCTTCTTTGACTCCAAGAGTTCTTTTAAGTTGGTACCATGTTCCCCAACCACAGGCATTCAAACCTGAGCCTTCTGGGTGGGGATTCTCAGGCGGAGCCCTCAAGAGCCCCCTTCCCCAAAGTGATTTGGGCTACTGGATCCATCCCCTAGAGCAGGGGCTCTGACCCTGGCTACACATTAGAATCACTAGAAGAGACTTTTTTTTAAGTCCCAATACCCAAACTGCACCCCTGACCAATAAACTCAAGCTCTGGAGATTCCAATGTTCTGTTAGTTTGGAAGGCATGCTGGAGAGTTAGAAGATGATGACGAGTCACAGTCCAACTCTGGAACTCTTTTCTGGTTGAATTGATGTTCCTCTACAGAAAGGACTTGAGGGGTGCAGTCTGCTTGGGAAGCTTCATTTGCAAAGCACTTCTACGAAGAAAAAGTTAAATGTCCAAGTCACAAGTGGGGTACAGGCTGAAGGGGATCACGAGGAGCTGCTTAAAGCCCTTTGAGGCCCTTGGAACTTCACTGCGGAAGTGTGTGCACAAGGGGGAAAGGCACAGGGAGGCTCTGCTTTTTTTCTTAAGCCAGAAGGAATACCAGGGAAGTGGGGAAGTGATCCCGGTTATCATCATTGTTGCTCAGAGGTCTGAGCCCCTTTACACCCTCCAAGCGAGGGCTCAGAGAGGTTGAATAGCTTGCTTGATGTGCTGGGGTCCCTGTTTGCCCCCTCCAGACCTGCTCTGCACCCCAGGAGGCCCGCCTGTGGGAGGGCAACAGTGAACTCACTCCCTGGCACTCTGGCTCCAGCTGGTTTGGGCTAATGATACTAAGTTATATATATTTGACTGAGTAGATCCCTGTGTGTGGGCATATTCGCTGCTTATCTGAAATTCAAGTGTAACTGGAACATCTTGTTTTTTTATCTGACAATGCTATGCCCGTTGGGGCACATGTGGAAAATCTGATCTGCCCACACCATGTTTTATACCCAACTTTGCTTTCTTCCCTCTAGGCAGGCATGCCAGTGGGTTTTTGCTGGCACTCCGTCTTTTCTGCGATCACACCACAGCTGTGACCCCTCCATACACAGGCAGCCAGACCACGTACTCCCCTTGATTTCCAGTAAAGCCCCTGCCAGAGCCCATTCTGTCCCAGTCAGCTACCCAGCTTCTGCTCACCGGGCTTTGCTACACTTGGTACAAATGGGACTGTTCAGGAGTCAGTTTTATCCTGTGAATGGTCTTTTTTTCTGTGTAACTTTTCCCAAGTGGTGGGAAATGGGTGGGTAAAGGTTTAAAATTTTTCTCTCATTAAAATATTCTTGCTACTCTTTATCAATTGAGAGACCTTCATGTTTACATAAAGTGAAACAAAACTAAGTAGAAAGTTTGTTTGTTCTGGGTTCGGCCTCAGCCAGCCACAGGGATGGGGAAGGAGCCCTTAAACTAGATGACAGAAAAGGTGCCCAGGGCCATGATTCAGATATCAGCCAGAATGATGGGGGTGGGGGAAGGGAGACAGTCCAGGTATGGCCCTTTCTCTTGGAGGGGGACACAGGGCACTGCAGGAGAGGGGATGGGGTGCGGGCCCCAAAAGCCTTTTTGTAAACTGCAAACCCACAGCCGAAGGAGACCTTTTTCCAGTTGCTGGGGGCCACTTAATAGCAAAGGCAGAGCAGACATCCAGGACAGAAAGGAGGCCTTAGCTCCTGGGCAAAGGGCATCCTCCCCTCTGTCTGTTACTGCTCCCCTGGACCATGTATGCTTTGCAGGTGGGAAACAAAGAACCTGCAGGAGTTCAAGGCTAAGCCCTCACTCTTGCATCCTCCTCTGGGCCTCCTGATTCTGAGGCTGAGCTTCAAAGAGCTCGCTTGAGGCCTCTGTTTTGTAGTTTGAGCAAGAGTAGAAAGAGCAGGGCAGTGGGTCCCACAGGCTGGCACTCCAGTCCTGTCCTTATTCCAACACTCAGGCCAAGGCACTTCTGCTCTCCCTTTCCGGGCACCCAGGATTGTAAAGCAGATTGATGGCACCTGACACCCAAGACAGGGTTGAATTAAATAGAGCTCGCCAACCCACACTCTTCCTCCTGCAGGCCTGCCCCCCTGCCCAGTCGTCCTCCATGGTTTGGAGGGCCTCCACAGCCTGGATACTGCCCAGTGCTGCCATTCCACCCACTATCGCTGGACTTGCAATTTAAGCAGCTTCTGCTTCCTTTATCCACCTTGGGCTGTAGTCCCAAGGCTTGCAGAAGAGGAAAGGATCTCATGTTATGGAAGCATTATGGAGGCCAGCCAGCCCTGCAAAGGTACCTTAGAGCCCAGAGCCTTCTGGCCATCATAAGCCAAAAGTTTCCTTTCTCCTCTCATTCACGGGTGGCAATTCTGTTGTTCCAGTGTTGCTATTCCCTATGCACTGACCTCTCTGATTAGTCCTAGTGCTCATTCCTACAAGGCCCAGGCCTGGCCTCAGAAATCCTACTTCAGGGGCGCCTGGGTGGCTCAGTCATTAAGCATCTGCCTTCTTCGGCTCAGGTCATGATCCCAGGGTCCTGGGATTGAGTCCCACATCGGGCTCCCTGCTCCGCGGGAAGCCTGATTCTCCCTCTCCTACTCCCCCTGCTTGTGTTCCTGCTCTCACTATGTCTCTCTCTGTCAAATAAATAAATAAAATCTTTAAAAATAAAAATTTAAAAATTAAAAAAAAAAGAAATCCTACTTCAGGTGGCCAACAGGCCCTGGGTTCAGATGCAAGCCAATGACGACAACATCAGCCAACATCTGTAGAATGTGCTGGCAGACCCTATAGATCCGATCATGTCCTACCACTGAGGCACTCTTATCCTTGCAGGGGATCAGAGAGGCTAAAGAGCTTTTCTGAGGTCATGTCTCAGGCAGCAAGGGACTTTCCTGGGCAACCACTGAACAGTACTAACCACCAACCAGCCCACCGGCCATCACGCACACTCAGTAAGCACTCAGCCACCATTTGTGGATTTAAAGGTGGGACGGGCTAGTCAATCACACAGAAAGTAAAGTGTTTACTAGCATCCCCCAACTGACCAGTTTTGAGTCTAACAGACTAAGGTCCCTAAATGTCTGGCCCACTGCAGCTAGGTGTGGCTGGTGGAGGAGGTGCTGCGTCAGAGGCATGCCAGCATCCCACCTCCGTCCCACTCCCAGCCACAGGAGTGTCCCTGCCTGGACCACCTCTCTTCCCTGCTCACCCTTCAGAACTCTGTCCACATCACACCCATTTATTCCATGGGTGTTCCCTGCGCATTAAATCCATGTCATGCATCCTGCTGGGTTCAGAGGATGTCACCTCCAGCTTTCGAGGAAGCTATAAATGTGTTCAGAAAAACAAGGCGAACCTGCATGAAACAATGGACAGTGTACCTAACCAATTTTATTTGTTGGATGAATAAATATTTACTAATCAGGTCCCATAAGCCTGTTCCTGCGCTCAGCCCTGGGGGTCGATGACGGAGACACAATCCCGGTCTGTACGAAGCTGGTGTTGGAATCTGGTCAAGAGCTGAGTGGTGATTAGGAATGGGCAGGGGTGCTCCATTGTGCAGCTGCAGGGCTGGATGGGAGTGGTCCCTTGGAGCTGGCAGATGCAGCTGCTGGAACAGCTGGACAGCTACTCTCCCACCTGGGTGGGAGGCCATTTATCCAAGGCTGCTCTTAGCAGTTACTTAGGTGAGGTTAAACTTCCCACTTAAGTGGCTTATCCAGTCCACAGAAGGAAACAACCTTGCAAGGAGAGGAGGGGAGGGTGAGGTTTCTTGTGCTTTCCAACCAAATTACAGCCAGAGGCAGCCCACTTTTCCGTGTGTGCTGCGTAGAGGGTACCAAATTCTCATTCAGTCTCTGTGGGCTTTAATACATCTCTCACACTGACTAAACATTGTATCAGCGTGTATCCATCTAACAGGCCAGCATGTTGCCTTTTGCCATCATAAATATGAGTTAGCAGGAGCATGTTAGTGAGAACTAGAAGGTTTGTTGTACAAGCAAGCCTTGTTGGCCTGGTCTCCTCCTCCTGCCATAACTCTCCCCATCCCCCCATAATTTTAAAGCAGTCCACTTCTGTAAGAAAAAACAGGGGGAGGAGCATTATACATGGAAGTAGTCAAAACAGTGAAAAGTTAGCAGCTTAACACGTAATCTCTGATTGGTCATTGCCCTGGCCCTTGGGTCCAAAACCTGGGATTGGTATTTTGCCTTTTTTCACATTATCCATAATCACGCAGGGCCCCCTATCTGCACTGTTGAGTTCTAAAGCACCATTCACACAGACTGCTATATGAATGGCAGCCCCCTCCAACCCCCACCACAGTTGTGCAGTGGGAACCTCACCAACCTCACTGTCCATGAGGAGTTGGTCAGCCCTTGCTATCAACCCCTATAAATCAGCCATTCTCAGGTATTGGGCTGTGGCAGGTTTTTACTGATTCACAATAATATAAGAAAATAGTAAGAAATAGGGGCTCCTGGGTGGCTCTGTTGGTTGAGTGGCCGACTCTTGATTTTGGCTCAGGTTGTGTTCTCAGGGTCCTGGGATAGAGCCCTGCGTTGGGCTTCCTGCTCGGTGCAGAGTCTGCTTGTCCCTCTTCCTCTGCTCCTCCCCTGCTCACACTCTCCTCTCTCTCTCTCAAGTAAATGGATGGGTAAAATTAGAAAGAAAGAAAGAAAGAAAGAAAGAAAGGAAGAAAGGAAGGAAGGAAGGAAGGAAGAAAGAAAGAAGAAAGAAAAGAAAGAAAGAAAGAAAGAGAAAGAGGAATAAAAGGAAAGAAGGAAGGAAGAAGAAAGAAAGAAAGAAAGAAAGAAAGAAAAAAGAAAGAAAAAGAAAGGAAGAAAAGGAAAGAAGGAAGGAAGAAGAAAGAAAGGAAAGAAAGAAAGAAGAAAAGAAAGAAAAAGAAAGAAAGAAAAGAAAAAAGAAAAGAAAGAAATGAATGAATGGGGGCACCTGGATGGCTCAGGCAGTTAAGCAGCTGTCTTCAGCTCAATTCATGATCCCAGGGTCCTGGGATTGAGCCCCGCATTGGGCTCCCTGCTCAGTGGGGGTCTGCTTCTCCCTTTCCCTCTGTGCTCTAACTCAAGTAAATAAATAAAATCTTTTTTTTAAAAAAAGATTTTATTTATTTATTTGTCAGAGAGAGAGACAGAGCACAAGCAGGGGGAGCGGCAGGCAGAGGGAGAAGCAGGCTTCCCGCTGAGCAAGGAGCCCAATGTGGGACTCGATCCCAGGACCCTGGGATCATGACCTGAGCTGAAGGCAGCCGCTTAACCAACTGAGCCACCCAGGCGTCCCAAATAAATAAAATCTTAAAAAGAAAGAATAATCGCTAATAGTTACTGAGTGTTGATTATGAGCCCGACATAGTAATAGGGCCTTCATTGCTAACAGCAACCTTATGGGGCACCGTTATTGCCATCCCCACTTCCCCTGTGAGGAAACTGAACCAGAAGCAGCCCCCTGGCCTGTATTCTTCTAGCAACAACCAGAATCATGACCACTCTGGAAAACTCTCCTGTGTTCTGAGATTATATCCTTCCTAAATACTTGGTGTCAGACCGACCTTTCTGTCGTGGGACGATGGTGATAGTGAGGTCGGCTCCTGGCCTCTCCCCCATTCTTCCTGCTTCCTGGCCGCTCTGCTTGTTAGGTCTTTGCTATCTTCCTGGCGGGTTTCCCACCTCCTGGCCTCCTCCTTCCTGCTCGACTTGCTCCCGCTCAGCCGGATGTCAGTGCCAGGGTCAAGTAAGGCTCTGATCTTCCCCCTCCCCTGCTCAGAAACCTTCCAAGAATTGCTGCTGCCTCAGCCAGGATTCGGGGTTCTCCAAGGTCAACCTGTATCCACTCACTCTGTCACTTTGGTCCAAGCACAGGAATGCCACCCTACGGCTACATTCATGTTCCCAAACTATTAGGGTCTCCTCTTTCTCTTCAGTTTCCCACTGTCCCTGCCCCTTGAAACCCTGTCCACCTCTCCTCCCTCCTCTAATTCATGCCTTTACTTACTCATTCAACACACCTACTTGGAGAATCGTCTATGAGCTGGCTATAGCGTGGGTGCTAGGCCTCTTGGGGTTCTCAGTCCAGCAGGAGAGAAAGAACTGAATGAGGAATCACAGAAGGTGCTACAAAGGGGAGGGCCCCAGCACCTAATGTAGGAGGGCTAAGTGGTCGGGGGTGGGGAGGGACCAGGGAAGGCCTCCCTGACATTGTCAGGACCTCCCCTTCGCCCCAGTTAGCTTTGTCCCATTTCCCCCTGGGACCCTCTGCTGCCCCTCCTCTGGGGCAAGTGCCTTTCTGTACCCCATTAAATTATCACAGCAAATCTTAGAGCCAGTAGGTCTATGTAAATATTGGTTGGGAATTGAATCATTGTGCCCACTCCTGGCAATTCAACTCGTGGAGCTTAGCTATCTTTTCAACCATCATAGTGATTACAGGGTGGGTTTTCTGCTCCTGACATCATCCGAGTGGGTAGCCTTGTCTTTAGTTTGTTCAGTGAGCTGCTTAGCTCATAGAAAACTGAAGACTATACCCAACTGTAATCAGAGGTTATTCTGCAGGGTTGGGATTACAAAACAGGTTTCCATTTTATATTTTCTGTGCTTCTATAAATATTTGAATTTTCCACTACCAACTTGGGTTACCTTTATAATTTGGCATTTTAAATGTCTTTAAGTAAATTAAACAAACCAAAGAATTATTTGTTTCTCCCACTCTACTTGTTTGCTTTATATTTCAAGAAAAACAAAGTTATCTGGACATACCCCTGACTTCCCATTCCTGTGGATGTCGATGAATAAGGACCATAGACAAATTTGCTGACCTAAGAGGCTAGGGTGAATTATAAGTGCTTTCTTGTGAAGGGTCTGCAGCCATAAAATAAACAGCCAGAGCATTTATAACTGTAGAAAGTGTCCCCAAATTCAGAGGAAGATGATGGAACTGGATGGGACCCAGGCAGAGCTTTGCCCTTCCCTGCTAAGAGCCCAGGCCCACATTTGTGCATAAGATTTGCATGGCATGGGGGCGACAGGAGAGGCAGGGGCCCCTCTCTGCAGAGTCACCCTGACCACCACTCCCTGGAATAAATGAACGCTCCCATCACAGCACACTCATCTGTCTGGATGGCTGGGCTCAAGGCCAGCCTGCGGCTGACCCACATAGCCTCCCCCAAAGCATGCAGAGGGCCCCTGCTCTCCCACAGCCCCTGAGACCTCAGGCTAACGGCAAGCAGCCAACCTTCCCTGGTTTCTTATAGTGAAATCTCTTCTCCAACCTGGCATTCACCCTGGAGGCAGTTCTCAAATGCATCAACTATGAGAGCCGACCTGGCATGAAAGAGTCATATGGAGAAAACTCCCTAACAGAAGCCGTAACCTTCAGCTGAGGAAGATGTGCAGGCCAGAGTGACTCGGCAGGGAGGAAGCGAGAGGAACAAATGCTCAGATCCTTCCTTCTGCCCCCAGATCTCCTGCTTGTATCTCCATTGGCCAAATAAGTGCTTAGTTGACTCCCTAGGCTAAACATTATTTGTTGCTTATCTAAAATTCAAGCTTAACTAGGCATCCTGTGTTCTTATTTGTTAAATCTGGCACAACCCTAAGCAGAGACCACCCTACTCCCTCACACACACACACACTCAGGAGCCCAGGAGGGTGTGACACCCTGAGTGTGGCAGAGGAACAGCTGTCGAGTGGGGACCCCCAGTCACTTACAAAAAGCCAGCCCTGTCTCTCTCCCACTCTCTGCCTGTCTCAAGCACTGGTGGCCAACGTGTTTGAATATATAACCCCCAGCATAGAATGTATGCTCCAGAAGTGCTATTAAAAAAAACCAGAAGTGGGGCACCTGGGTGGCTCAGTCGTTAAGCGTCTGCCTTCGGCTCAGGTCATGATCCCAGGGTCCTGGGATCGAGCCCCGCATCGGGCTCCCTGCTTGGCGGGAAGCCTGCTTCTCCCTCTCCCACTCCCCCTGCTTGTGTTCCCTCTCTAACTGTCTCTCTCTCTGTCAAAAAATAAATAAAATCTTTAAAAAAAAAAACAAAAACCAGAAGTATCACTATTGTGGATCAGTATTTTTAGAAATACTTGAGGGCCAGATGAAATCAACATTTCCAGGTCCATTCCAGCAAGCAAGCATTTTACTAGAAGCTCCAAGTCATCCTGTAGTTGGTGACATGAATGACTGATGTTTTTCCCCCATATCTAGAGATGGGTCACATTGAGGAGCAAGAATTATAAACTGTTGTCTTTGGCTACCAGGAGTAGCCTTTGCAAGACTGCTGGCCAAATTTGTGGCATAGTCTGTGAGTGAGAACACAGCCAGAAAAGTGATCTCGGGGGCCATCATCACCTTCCTGCCATGCTGTTGAGTTGGGTGTGAAGGACTTCGAATGAGTCACAATTTTGAAAAATGGGTGAAGGCAGTCAAAAGGTGCAAACTTCCGGTTATAAAATATATGAGTCCTGGCGATGTACAGTATGGTGACTATAGTTAACAATACTGCATTGTAAAAAAATCAAAATACTGTATTGTATACTCTCTACCTAAGAGAGTAGGTCTTTAAAGTTCTCATCACCAGAAAAAAAATTTTGTAACTACGTGTTGTGATGGTAGTCAACTAAGCTAACTAGATTATTATGATCATCATTTTGCAATATTTACAAATAATCAAATCATTATGTTGTACACCTTAAACTAATATAATATGTCCATTATATCTCAATTAAAAAAAAGTAAACAATTTTTGAGGGGGTGTCTGGGTAGCTCAGTCAGTTAAGTGTCTGACTCTTGATTTCACCTCAGGTCATGATCTCAGGCTCGTGAGATCGAACCCCGCATCAGGCTGCATGCTGAGCATGAAGCGTACTTAAAATTCTCTCCCTCTCCCTCTGCTCCTCCCCCCCACCCCGCCCCCCTCTTGTGCTCGCACGTGCTCTCTCTCTCTCTAAAATAAAATAAAATTTAAATGTAAAAAAGGAAACAATTTTTGATGGCGGGAGTTATATTTCTTAAACATTCCTTAGGAGGTAAGTGAACAGATGAATGAACTTATGAATGAGAATATACATCCATGGGCGCCTGGGTGGCTCAGTTGGTTAGGCGACTGCCTTTGGCTCAGGTCGTGATCCTGGAGTCCTGGGATCGAGTCCCACATCGGGCTCCCTGCTCGGCGGGGAGTCTGCTTCTCCCTCTGACCCTCCTCCCTCTCATGCTCTCTGTCTCTCATTCTCTCTCTCTCAAATAAATAAATAAAATCTTAAAAAAAAAAAAAAGAGAATATACATCCAGACGTATATTCTGCTCATGTTTTCTGAGGACACCAAGGATACCCCAATTCTCTCTCATCATGGCCTTAGAGATTAGGAACCTATTTGGAAAACTCCATTATTTAAAAGGCTAAAAATCAGATTTCTGTTTTCCAGCTGTTGCAGAGGTAAGGGAAGAAATCAAGCCTGACCTGCCATTGCCAGGAGGCCTGCAAGCTGACCACACGCCATTTTCCCTTCCTCACACCAGTGGACACCAGCCTGCCTTGATGTCTTCACCAACCCAGCCCGGACGACCGCATACAGGGAATGCAGCCCATCCTGGGGTGACCTCTGCTGGGTCAAAGCTCCTACCGCCTCTTGCATTTAATCATACAATTGGCCACATAATACTTTCTGAACATAAAGATGTCAAATTTAATTGCTCCATCAATATACCTAATATGTACCAGGACATTGCAGTTATTTCTTGGTGGAAAGATGGGAAGGAGTTGCTTGGGGCACATCATGCCATTACTCAGTTTTATCCAGATGATGAAGTTACAGCAATAATCGCCTCCTTCAGGTATGTGTTCTCTCTTCCTTTCTTTTTTTAATGTTGTTATTTGTGATTCAAAAGCAAAAACCTCGAAGTTAAAAAACAGGTTTTTGTTTTTGTGTTAGCAACCCTCCTGGTGCATTTAGAGTGTAGATTAATAGCTGACAGTCTGTATCGTTGATCTCTTTTACGTTGATCTTGGCCCCACTGAAACTTGATTATCAGAGGCTCTGCGTCCCAGGGAACCACTCCCCCTCTCCCCCCACTGACCTACAAGTTATGTCAAGTCCCGCTCGACTCAAGAGGTCTCCCAGTAGTAAGAACAGTGTTTCTTACCGGTTGTGAGGAGACATCTAAATCACCCCATGGGCATGGAGCTTTGAACACATTCCCATCCCTTTCATTTGCCTTATCCCCCCCTCTCTTCCACCTGTCCCCACCACCCCCTGCTTCTGCAGATCATGGTGGTGATGTAGCCCTCATCCTATTGGGGTGGGAAAAGGTGGAAAGTGGAAGGTCTAAAGGCTGGAGAAATGAGACAGACCTTCAGCCACTTGGGTCACCGTCTCCATGTTCCACTTTGTTGGAGGGTCCAGCCGAATGCTCTAGGTGTGTGTGTGTGTGTGTGTGTGTGTGTGTGTGTGTGTGTGTGTGTGTGTGTGTGACAGGGCTAAGCCAAGTCAGCATGTATATCTGGAAGAATCCCTTGTTCCTAGGATTGCATCATCGTATTTGCATTGTACTGCAGACAGTGAGCCAGCTGCTTTGCTTTTCCCCCATCCCTTTTTTATTTACTACTCTCTCCTCTTTAGCCAGGAGGGGTTTGGATTTTTCGTTTTGTTTGTTTTTGAGTCAGAGTCTCTTTGCACGGACAGCTTCAGAGTTCAGTGGACCTGTGGTCCTTGAAAGCTCAGAATGAGGTCAGAGCCACACAGTTGGAGCAAGTGCCTTTTCCCTGGGCTTCTTCCACTCGGAGCGGAGCCCTCTTTGATCTGGGATGTTTTCACTTTCTCTGGCCTGATACTCGGGGCAGTCCCAGACAGGGTCATGTCTTTGGTGAATCATTTTGTTTCCTTTTCAGAAAACTGCCTTGGAGATACCACAAGGCTAACAACTCCAGTTAGAGTTTAGTGTGTCAACACTTCCACAAGATGCACCCCCTTTTTTTTTTTCCATATTTTTTCCAAGTTAAAGGCTTGGTTAGCATCAAAGCAAAGAACATAGTTTTCACATTTTCCATTGGTTGATTTAAACTCTGGCTAGGTCTCTCGGGCTGCCATTCTCAGCCAGTGGCTGAGACCACTCAGGAGATTTGACTACATTCTTTTCTGCATCAGCTACAAAACACAGACATTTTACCATGCTATAGACACAGCTTCCCATGAGAGAAGTAAGATCATCATTTAATAATGAATAAGGAACAATTTATTTTTTTTAAAGATTTTATTTATTTGAGAGAGAGAGGGAGCATGAGCAGGGGGAGGGGCAGAGGGAGAAGCAGACTCTCCACTGAGCAGGGAGCCCGATGCAGGGCTCCATCCTAGGACTCCGGGATCATGACCTGAGCCAAAGGCAGACGCTTAACCGACTGAGCCACCCAGGCACCCCTAAGGAGCAGTTTAAAGGCTTCAAGAAACAGAACTCTGGCACATTGGGCTCATCAGGTATCATTGGAGGAAAGTACTTCCCTGCTGACTCTCTGGGCTGGGGTTCCTGAACAGGGGTCCTGCCACTGGCCAGCCGGGAGACCATTGGGGAACTGCCTTCTTGCCAAAGAGATGGGTTTGGACCCCATGACCAACAGCTTCAGGTGTGTTCAAGGGGTCCATGAGATGATTTTAAAGGACCTAAATTGGAGAGTTTTTAAACTTAAGAGTAGATGATGGTGTATCTTGGATTTGTGTCTTCAGAGTTCAGAAGGTTACCTGGGTCATAGTTTTAGAACTTTAGGAAAAAAATGATACTTTTGCATGGGTTCAACTTCATTTTCATAAACTCATTCTGAAGGGGAAAAAATCTTATTTGGCCTCCAAACTAAGCCATAAAGCAAATTTAGTGCTCAGGATTCTTATAAATGGTGGATGCTGTGCTGAACTGAGCAGCTTTGGGGATAATACCAAGTCCACCATTATAATATTCTTCAGCTATATTAAAGCCATGTTCAGGTGATCCAGGAGCCATATAGAGATTCAATGAAGTAAATTATAGTGACTTAAGGTTATAAATATTTGTGTAATTTCTTGGCAGGAGAGAAGGATGTTGGAGCCCCTAAATTTGATATCTTTTAGGTGAGGGCCCTGAGGTCCCTATGAGTAGGGTGACTTGTCCAGGGTCACTAGGGAGTAAGCTGTCACCCTTAAGCAGGGGACTTGGTTTGCACATCTGCAGTGTCTTCTATTCTCCCATCTCATAGGCCCTAAAACAGATCTACTCTGGTTCCCAGGAACAGTGAAGAGTTAAAGACTATTCCATGTATGGAATTTAATCAGGAATTCATTAGCCTGCAATTTTGTTGGAATTGCCATTAACAATACCTGTATGGACCACGTGTATTTAAGGGAATGGACAAAATACAGATGTGTGTATATTGGCAGGGTCAGAGGAATTATGGAGAGAAACACAAGGTATTTCGAGTTAGGTCACGGAACCATTTTTGTATAAGGTGTTGTTATAAGAAAGGGTAGAATTATAAGAAATGAGTTTTGAAAATGATGGGGTCTCCAGATTGAGGTCCCCATCCAGGTACCAGCATGCATCCTTTAACTATGAAGCAACTGTGGGTTGCTGGAGCCTGATAGGATTGTGGATGTGATGTAACTTTCTTAGTCTTTCATGATTCCACATTTCCTCCTCTATATCAGGCAGACCCCACACTTACACTCCTAAATGCCCCATTCTGAAAACAAGGGTTAGTCAAGTGTCTGGCCTTTGACCCTAGAACAAGATCCGTTCTGGTCGAAGGTGTAGATTAGGGCGTGTGCACACTTAAGGGAAGCTTTCCCCTCTTACTCCTTCCATTGCTTCCACACCCCCTCTTTTCCGTGGTGGCCCGATTCTGTCATGGTGCTCTCTCCCTTCCAAAGGAAGAAAAGATTGTGATAAAGTAATTTACACTAAGGAAAGCGTTCACATTCACTGATGACATCATTTTAGACATGAGGAGTAGAGATTTTTTTTTTTTTTCCAAATCACCACACAGGCAACTGCCCACCAGTTATAAAAACAGTCAGCCTTGCTCATGAAGGTGTTTGCAGGCACCTTATTGGGTGAATAACTACCTGAATGAACGTCTGGACATTGAGACAAGGAGGGTACCACTGGTCTGTGTCCTGCATGTACCTGTGAACAGGATAGAGGGGAAGGGAGAACCTAAGGTCAGGAGCGGAAGTGCTGAGATAGTGTTAACATGTTTGTTAAGGTAGTGTTTCCTTCAGATTATGGATTTGGCCAGAAGGGGAAGTAAGGGGAGAGGACCTGGCATCACTCAGGAGCCAACTCATCTTTCAGTCAAACCTCAGTTTATTGAAACTGGGGATGGGAGTGGGGATGGAAATGATAGAAGTTCATGTGCATTTAAGTACAAGTCCCACCTACTTAGGAAAGACTAAAGAGATTTAAGATCATGAGTGAGAGTGTCCCTGAAAGATTTTAGAAATTGCTTGGTCTTAGTTTCTGTATGTATATATTTCAAAGTTATTTTAATGGTAATATATGTACTTCGTTAAACACTTAGAAAATACCAAACACATACAGAGAAACTGTGGCCCACAACCCCGAGGAAACCCTTCCAAGCACATATAAATTTAATATTCCTGAAATGAAATTGGCATTTCATGACACAGATGATTATGTATCTCATTTCGTTCACTTAATGTTATGCATGTTTTCCTGTATAATTAAAAGTCTTCAAACTATTTTAATGGCTGCTAAATGCCACTGTGACCTGCTGTTGTAAAACAGAAGCACATATAGAAGAACATAAATGAAATTGTAAAGCAAAATGCCAACGTCCGGGGCGTATACAAGGGAAGAAATAACTGATATGGTACCTCAAGTCCAGATGCCCTCTTGAAGTGGGTCCATTCTGTGCTAATAATTCACATTTTTTCCTCTTTCACTTGGATATCTATTATAGGTGTAGGAAACACTCAGTGTCTGCTAGCGGGTTGGGGTGTTCCTAATTGATGGTTTAGTGATTAATACTGAAAATTGTGCCCCACACCCCACATACCCCACATTCCTGACCTAGTCCTGGATGGTGTGCAGCTCAGGCTGCATTTCTCCAGAGCGTCTAGTTTTTCTCCTTTGCAGGGCTTAAGTCACCAGGCTGGGCCACCCCCTTGGCTCTCCAACTGGTATTGCTGCCTCTATCTGCACGTGATACCAACTTGAAACTGTAGCTCATCCCTTTGTCCAGATCCCAGGATGCTGCATAGCCAGGGTCTTTCCCTGGAGTCTCTAAAAGAGGGTGTAATTTTGGGGATACACAGTTAGCTCTACAGTCTGGCACAGGGCATAAGGAGCTCTCTGGCTTAGGTGGAAACACTAGTTAGGGTGTAAAGCATTCCAGGCAGGCACCAGCCATCAGACCAGAAGACTGGGGATACCAACTCTCAAGCAAAAACAAAAGCCGCTGTTCCTGTGGGCGGCCAGGCCCTGCAGATTTAGTTTATTGGGGTAATTTGTGGCCAAGGGAAAGGATTTGATACGTTTTCTGTGTAGCCTCAGGATTCCCCAGTGGGAATTAAATTCTAGCTTAGTTGTCAGTAGCTTAAGCTGGAAGGACTTTATTGCTTTCAAAAATTGGAGTTCTTTAAAAATTTTTCATTTTTAATTTTTTTATCATGGTAAAATATACATAAATGTATTTTAACCCTTTCTGAGTGTACAATTCAGCGGCATTAAGTACATTCACACTGTTGTGAGGCCCTCACCACCATCCATGCCCAGAACTTTCTCATCCTCCCAAAAGGAAACTCTGTGCCCATTAAACCCTAACTCCTCACCCCCTTTTCCCTCAGTCCTTGGTGATCTCTATCCTACTTTCTTTCTCTGTGACTGTGACTACTCTAGGTACCTCATGAAAGTGGAATTGTGCGACATTTGCTCTTTTTTGTGTTTCTTTTAAGAAGGCTGTAGAACTTAGCTGCTTCTCAAGAGTCATTCCTGAGCAAGGCAGTCTAGCTGTGAGGGGTCTGCAGGACAGGGAGGCTCTGTGTGTCCTTGCAGCTGGTCCTGGAGCTAACCCAGCTGAGGCTGCACTATTGTGACGGGCTTTGCAGCTGCTGGCCCCATGGCTCTGTCCAGGTGGTTCCTGTCTAGACGTGGTGGCTGAGTCCGTATGGTGGCTTTGGTTTTCCCTGGTTCAGATGTTTGTATTTGGCCAAAATCTGACACGATTTTTATACCTTTTTGGAAGCGATGCATACACATGGCAAAATACTCCAACGATTCAAAAATCCTCTCTTCCACTCCAGCCTCCGGCCCTTCCCCAGCGAGGAGCTGTGGTTATCCAATTCTTGGGTATCTTTCGGAGATATTCAATCCATTTGAGGTGTGTGTGTGTGCGCGCGTACGCGTGTGTGTGTGTATGTGTGCACGCGTGCGCCTGGCCTCAGAGTTCATCTAATAAAATGTTACAGCTCTGGTTAAATCAAAACCCAGGACTCAGCATTTTTTGTGGCTGTGTAAATGCTGTTTTCAGCTGAGTCATGTAGTAGGCTGTGATTACCATCTTACCTCTGTATAGCTTTTTGATTTTCCTCAATTTAAGAGCTTCCTTGTTGGTTAGTTTGCTTAATTTTCTAAGTATCAATCTCTCGTTTGTCCCTAAACTCTAAAAGCATCTCCTCGCAAAGTGATGAAATTACCAGACCTGGTTTTTTCCTGAGGAGGTGCCTGTCCTGAGGCTGTCCCTCCTTCTGCTCCGGTCTGGGCAACTTGCCCCCCAACTCTGAGGTACAGCTCAGTCATCTTTGCTCCTATTGTGGGGGCCCTTGTTGCTCCTGTTTCCTCCAGGAGCCCCAGGTTCCACATACCCCGCCCCCAACCCTGTTCTTGGCTTTTACTCCTTCACTTTGGCATGGAGCCCATCTTCCACTAGCATGGTATTTGCATGTCTGAAAATGCCATTATCTTTTCTGCCCTCACCTTGAGATAGTTTGGCTGGATACAGAATTCAAAAGGGAAATAATTTCCTGTTGTCATTTGGAAGTCATTGATAAATCTCCTTTTCGCTCGAAGATTTGTTCCTGAGAAGTGTGGTGCTGTTCTGATTCATGGGTGGTACTGCTTTACTTCTCTCTGGAAGCTTCTGGGATCTCCACTTTATCTTGGAGTGGTGACATTCCCTGGTGAACCCCTTAGTGGGTCTTTTCTCTCCCACTGTGCTGCCCACCTAGGGGCCTGGTTAGGAAAGACCTAGATCTCCAGTTGTGGGGCATTTTCTTCAGTTATGCTCCCCTTCCTGTGTTCTTTCTGGAACTCCTCTTGCTCCGTTGTTGGAACCCCTAGATTGCTATTCAGAGCTCAGAGCCCTTGCTGGGGAACCTCCAGAGACTCCCTGCTGTTTCCTTTAGGGAGGAGGAGCTTGGGGGCAATCACTCCTGTCTCCACCTCACCCCCTCCCTGCCTTCAGCACAGCGGCCTTTACTTGCTTGTCTAGGAGGCAACAAGTAGAACTATTTGTGGAAAATGTTTTCTGTGCTGTTAGTAAGATGGATCTGGACTTGCTAAGTAACTCAGGCACATAGCCCTTCTCCCCAGTTGATCACCTTTTCCTGATGTGATCACATTCCCTTTGCACTCTCCTTTTGTATTCCTGGCCTGAATTTTCCTTCCTTGCTCTTTGGCTTAAGGTACTCCTAGACTTTTTGTGCCTTTTGCATCTGATTTCTGCAGCTCAAGCTGGGCTGTTAAAATATTACTTATGCCTCATGGTTTCTCAGTTCTCTGGGGCCTCCGCACAGATGCTCTTTGCATCCTTGGGCTTCCTTCCTGCGGCTTTGCCTTGTATGTCTCTGGGACCTTCACTCGCATTCTGGTCCCTGTGTCTCTAAGTCATGCGGCAAGCCTGCTGCGACGCCGGGGTCCCAGACCCCGAGCCATAGCCAGATCTTCAAAGGCACGGCTGTCCTCAGCCTGTTAGATCACATCGTCAGTCCGGCCCCTGGGTCTTGCCTCAAGAGAATGACTCCTCTTCTAAAGTGAACTTGTGAAATATGTGGAAAGGAGCCCCCCTCTTCAGTAACCATCATCCTTGGTATTTTTTTTTGGAATTGCAGAGAAGACTAGAATGGTCAGCCATGCAGAATCTTCAGGAGCTGCCAACCATTCAGCTACTAGCTGATACCCATGATGGACAGGGCGCCGTTCTAGACACATGCTTCTCTCCTTCTTTCTTCCTGCCACCATGACATTCTGGGAGATTTATCAGAAGAGGGTCGGCTAGGCCCTTATTTGGAGATATTTGTCCTGTGAGGTCTCTTCCCATGTTCTTCCAGTGACCTCTAGACATTATGATCTTCGTTCCTGCCCTAAAGCATGGAGAGATCTGGCCTTTCTTTGACCTCGAGTCCTTCCCAAGTCCAACATTCATTCATCAGGTGCAATTCCAAAATTATATCACTCCTACACGGGAATGAGGGCAAAGGCGAAGACAGAGTATTCTAAATCAATGGGGTGCTGCTGAGATTGGCACATCAGGAAGTGCAGGTGACAGCTGAGAGTCACATTATTCGGTCTTGGAAATAATAAGGAGGTAATATTAACCCAGGCAGCTCTGGTTCCCCTAGTTCTGAGTGACACCATTGTTGTTGTTGTTGTTTTAAGATTTTATTTATTTATTTGAGAGAGAGAGTGTGAGCAAGAGAGCACAAGCAGGGGGAGCTGAAGAGGGATGGGGACAAGCAGACTCCCCACTGAGCAGGGAGCCTGATGTAGGGCTCAATCCCAGGACCCTGGGATCATGACCTGAGTCAAAGACAGATGCTGAACCAACTGAGCCACCCAGGTGCCCTGACTGACACCATTCTTGACATATATTTTAGTTACTCTGCTAGTCAGAAGCTAAAAGGGAACTGCAAAATGGCATTATTGGGGAGAAGTTGTAATTTAAAATGTTCCTGGGGTGCTTGGGTGGCTCAGTCAGTTAAGCATCTGCCTTCGGCTCAGGTCATGATCCCAAGATCCTTGGATTAAACCCCACGTTGGGCTCTCTGCAAATAAATACATAAAATCTTTTTTAAAAAATGTTCCTTGTTTGTTCTAAAAACGTGTGTTCAACCTCCAGGCCTAGGTGCCCCGCTGTGGCAGGTGGGCTCCTGATGCCCTGTATGTGTTCATTCTAGCAGCTGCCGCCTGTCGCCTGGGGGCCCGTGGGCCAGGATGGCGACCCCTGTCACCTTGCCAGCTTCCTGGTCTCTTTTAAGCATTCAGCTTCAGCCCTTGACAAGGACTTGATTTTGCTTCGGGATAAATAAGTTGTATCAGGGAGCAAGCTGCTGGAAAGGAAGATGGATCCCCTCCATGGTTTTCTTCTTTTACTTTTTTTCTCTCGCCATGACCTTTGCTCTGTCTGATGAGCAGAGTAGAAGAAATCAGCATCTTTGGGCCAGGGAAGGTGTCCTCTCTTGGAGAGTGTCTGCGAGCATTTCAAAGAGTTCCTCCATTCCCTCACCCCTTCCCACCTCCAGCTAAGGACAGGTATTGTGTAGCTTCCTGCTTGTAAACATGCTGGAAGGGGGGAAAGCAGGATTCTCAAGTTTTTAGAGCCTAGGCCGCCTGTTTATAGCAGATACTTTACAACATGTAGTGCTCAAACTGTAGTATGGGGAAAACAAAAGAAAGGTGATCTATAATAAAATAATATGAATGTGAACGTGTAAATGCCAGGCATGACCCCTCCAGGAGAGAGAATAGACAATACAGGGACTTGCATGCCCCCTGCCATGCCCCCACGCACATGGCAACTGCAAATGGAGACGTGCTATCAGTGATCTGAGTCATGGCCAAGTTCCAAACAGCACAGAGGGATGGTGGCCACCATTTTCAGGTAATTGCAGCCCTGGGAAATTAGGTGGATATTAAAACCAGACACAATTCTTTGTTTGTATGTAAATGGAACTGGGTTCTAGTCTCAGAAAGTCATCTGGGATATGGAACAGTTGCCCCTGGCCCCTAAAAGTTGCCCTTGGCCCCTAAAAGCCATGGTGCCCCCTAGTTTTTGTGCCCACCTAAAATAACCCTACAAATTTGCAGAATACCTTGATGGGGCAATACCCCAGTATAGAGAACCCTGATATATAGCCTATCATTGAAGGCAAGACGAATAACAGCACATGCATTAGTCATGGTTCTTCAGAGAAACAGAACCAAAGAGGGAACGAGAGAAAGTTATTTTAAGGAACTGACTAATGTGATTGTGGGTGTTAGCAAATCCGAAATGTGCAGGGCATCCGCTAGAGACCCAGGGAAGAGTTGGTGGTGCAGTCTTGCATCTGAAGGCAGTTTGGAGGCAGAATTCCCTCTTCCTTGGAGGATCTCTGTCTTTGCTCATAAGGCCCTCAGTTGACCAGATGAGGCCCACCCATGTTATGAAGGGTAATCTTTACTCAGAGTCTACTGATTTGAATGTTAGTCACACCTGAAAAATACATCTAGAGTAATGTTTGACCAAATATCTAGGTACCATGACCTCGTCATGTTGACACATAAGGTTAATATAGCGTATGACGAAGAACTTGAAGAATGTTCTGCTCCTAAAAGGAACTCAAAGGGTAGTCACTGTAAATATCTTTATGTGTTTTCTTTGAAGCATAACCAATGTGCAGCGTTCAGACAACGGGTCATACATCTGTAAGATGAAGATAAACAATGAAGAGATTATGTCTGACCCCATCTACATCGAGGTCCAAGGTAAGTCTGGAGTGGCCTGTATTAATTGCTTTGCATATAAAACTCTAGAATTTGGCGCGCCCATTTATAACTCTGTATGCAAATTCTGCAAATTGGTAAGCACTGAAATTTTACAAGGTGATCCTCTCTTGAGACTTTAGGTAATAATGAATGACATGCATTCAATTCTCAGAGTTTTAGCTCTATCCTCAGCAATAGGGCTGAGATAAAAATGGATTATGGACTTTCTTGTCCTCAGGTTTTTTACAATTTAGAAACCTGGAGACTTTTTTTGGAAGCGAAATGCATTCCACTATCCAGTTCTCAGTGTTGGCGTCAGATACCACTCACGTGGTCTAGTGGTGATTTGCCTCAGAGGGTCAGCAGTTTTCCCAAACTGGATCAGCAGCTCGATCTGGGACTCATCTGGGGCCCTAGGATTTATTGGGTACATGGTTCAGTACAGTTCCATGACATGACATGAGATAGGCTCAGTGGGGGTACAAAGTGAGACATGGACTAGGAGAAGGAGGTCTCTGCCCTCAAGGAACTTGAACTGCAGTGGGAAGTGTCAGCTGATGCCTAGGTGAGCCCAGGTCCTGAGGCCCCAGGTCTCCAGGTGTGCATGCCTGGTTCTGCAATGACAGGGCCTATCAAGGAAGGCTTCAAGGAGGAGGCACCTCTATTATCATCACAGGTGATCACTCCTCACCAGCCCACAGGCTGCCTCCAGGGCCCTGCATCCCAGCTTTCTGAGCACCCCTGCCATCAGAAGCACCCAAACACCTTTCTTTTCTACTTTCTCCTGACCCTCCTCCCCACAGGCTTTGGAACAGGTGATTGGCTATTCAGGGAAGTTCATCTGGAACCATCTCCCATTGAAAGGCTGCTCTCCTACCCATTGTTTTGCAAACCTAAACCTCATACCCACTAATGCTGCAGGAGGCCTGAGGGAGAGACCCCCTCAGAGGAGTCTCCTTTAGAGCTTTGTTCTAGGCCCATCCCAGGCTGGACAGCTAAGCCTCCTCAGGGTTATGTCAACATCAGCCCGCGGGTGGGGGACGTGATGGTAGTGTTCCTATGTTTGCTGTTAACCTTGGAAATATATTAAGAGGACATTTAACTTGTCAGAATCCCAGCAAAATGCCCAGGGCAGGAACACATTAGGTCCAAATGGAGTTTTTGCAAACCTTTGAAACAGGAAGAAAGAATCCCATTTTGCCACTACCACATCATTCCTTCTGGGATCAGATCTGTCAGTTCCCAATCCCAGAAGAACATAATTTAAATCCCTGAGGACAGTTAGCTTGACCTGCTAATTTTTTGGCACATGCTCCAAATGAGTATTAACTGGCTTTCTCTGAGATATTTCTAAAGTTCCCTTCCTTATGGCCTCGATCCTGAATTACAGTCAAAGATCTTAGGATTATAACTGTGTAACTGTGTCTACACTGTGCTCGTGAGAATGTAGTTTGAAAAGCGTCCAGCCCTGCACAAGTGTACAGATTTTAGAATTCATTATCGCTCATCTTAAAGTAGATGGTCCTCAAAAACAGGCGGACCTATTACGTGGCTTTGTTTTTACTCTGTGTGTATTTTGGGAAGGAATACTGAAAACGTGAGAGCCTCTCCGGAGTCTGAGCAACACCTGATTTCAACACTGCCAGGCGTCCCTTCTGGTAAAACCAGTTCTGAATCCCCACCACAACCCCTTTGGAAAAGTACCCTAGAAAGCCTGGTGGAGCTAGTCAGGGAGGCATTAGCTTCTATCCTTTCTGAGCCAACTTTCAGAAGGTGAAAACTGGCCGTTTCAGACTGGAGGTGGTATATAAAGAGATCTACTGCCAAGTTCCAGAACAGTCTCCATTCCCCTTGGGGCTCCAGCTTTGCCCGCAGACCTAAGACGCTCTTTCACTGAACGCTTTCTCCGCAGGCCTTCCTCACTTTACTAGACAGCCGGAGAGCATGAATGTCACGAGGAACACGGCCTTCAACCTCACCTGTCAGGCCGTGGGCCCTCCTGAGCCCATCAACATTTTCTGGGTTCAGAACAGCAGCCGTGTTAATGAACAGCCGGAAAAGTCCCCCTCTGTGCTAACTGTTCCTGGTAAGTCCGAGTCGGGTGCTCGAACAGTGGAAGGGGTCAAAAGCTCGGTGCCCGCTGCTGGCACCGTGCAGGGGAATGAAACACGGGGGCAGCCGAGTCAGGGGCCGGGGCCGCGGAGAGGGAGGTGGGAATCTCCGGCGTGAGAGTTCGCGAGCCGGGGGTGGGAAGTGGGCGAAGGCGCTGAGGGGTGCCTGTGCTTAAGTGAGCAGAGTGGCCAGGATCCCCGAGCCCTGGCAGCGGGAGCCCTGCTCACACCTCCCATTGCAGCCAGGCCTTTGCTGGCCTTCGCTTCGGGAACCACCGACGTGAAGACCACTGATGTGAGGTTTGACAGCAAGGAACCGCATTGGTCACGGGGGCCGTTGTGGGACGATTGAGTCATTGTGGGATCGTGGCCACACTGACAGTCAGTGGGCATCCGGATTCCCATCTGCATGGAAGCGCCCCGGCTTTGTCCCCGGCACCTCCCTGGCCGAGCTCTTGGAAGTCACCTCCCTTGCCGTTTCCCGTGCTGCTAAAGCCAACGGGCTCCCATTTGGCTTCTCTCAGGGCATCTTTCAGCAACATCTGGCAAGGGTGCCACCCCCGAATCCTTCCTTTCTTCATGCATTCAGCGACTGTGTTGCAAGGGAGTGCTGTATGCCAGAGGCTGTCCTCGGTACTGGGAACACAGGGGCGAACTTCTGGCAACAGTCTTCCCGGCTTCCTTCCCACTGCAGGGCTCCTTCCCTGCCCTTGACAGCCTCATTCCTGGACCCACTGCTTTTCACTCTGAGACACGCCCCCCGGGAGAGTTCCTCTACGTCCCCGACTTCAATACCATCTTTATGATGATGGCCTTGAGCTTTGTTATCTTCTGAGCTTCAGGCCCATGTGCCCAACTCCCTGCCTGGCATTTGCACTTGCTGGTGCATAGGCATCTTAAAATGAAACTCTTTTTTTTTTTTAAAGATTTTATTTATTTATTTGACAGAGAGAGACACAGCAAGAGAGGGAACACAGGCAGGGGGAGTGGGAGAGGGAGAAGCAGGCTCTCCGCTGAGCAGGGAGCCCGATGTGGGCCTCGATCCCAGGACCCTGGGGTCATGACCTGAGCCGAAGGCAGATGCTTAACGACTGAGCCATCCAGGTGCCCCCTAAAATGAAACTCTTGATCCACCTCCCCTGCAGACGTTTTGCCCCAGAATTCCCTATCTTAGTAAATGATACCACCATCGGCCCATCCTTCCTCTTTCTCATTTTTCATGTTGAATGCATCAGCAAGTTCTGTCCATTCTGCTTCTCCTGTGTGTCCCGAGCCTGTTTGTTCTCCATCCATGCTGCAGCACCCCGCTCCACATCACTGCTGGCTCCCACCAACGCCAGTGCAGGAGCTCCTGAAGGGGTCTCTGTTTCCAGCCCTGCCCCCACTCTAATCCATCCTCCTCAGTGGCTCCCTGTTGTCTTAGACTGTCACTCAGAGTCATTCCTGCCCCTGCCATCATCCCTGTGTCCTCTGGCCACTGCCCAACTGTCCAACCCAACCCCACCCCACCTTCTCGTCCCTGCTTATTTAAGCACTAGTCATCCTGATTATCTGTCATTTCCTCACACACGTAGTCCTCCTTCCTGCCTCAGGACCTTTGCCTTCTCTCTTCTGTCTACTTATAGTGTTCTTCCACTTGCCCTTCGTCCTATGACACAACTCAAATATCACTTCTTCCAGGAAGCCTTCCCTGGTCATTCAACTATTTTAGGTCCTCCCTACCTCTTTATTGACTCCCAGTCATGAGTTCTTGTGGACTCCATTGTTGCACTCGTCACAGTCTATCATCACCCGTTTATTTGTTTAGCCTCCTTGTCTGTCTTCTCAGAGACTATATGCTCAGCAAGGACAAGGACTTTGTCTGTCCCAAGGCAGTGCCTGACTCATAGTAGCACTCACTGAATATTCATGGTGACAACAGACCAGCAAGTGAATGCCAGCCCCTCAGTTTTACCTCTGGATCACTTTCCTAACTCCTCACTCCATAAGGAATATTATGGTTTTCTCTGCCTCCATCTGAATTGTCTTTGAGTTTCTCCAAGGAGTTGATAATCAAGCTACTTCTTAGTTCAAAGTCAGTTTGAGGAACCTCCATACTGTTCTCCAGAGTGGCTGCACCAGTTTGCATTCCCACCAACAGTACAAGAGGGTTCCCCTTCCTCTGCATCCTCGCCAACATCTGTTGTTAATTTTAGCCATCCTGACAGGTGTGAGGTGGTATCTCATCATAGTTTTGATTTGTATTTCCCTGATGCCGAGTGATGTTGAGCATCTTTTCATGTGTCTGTTAGCCACCTGGATGTCTTTTTTGGGAAAGTGTCTATTCATGTCTTCTGCCCATTTCTTAACTGGGATATTTGTTTTTTGGGTGGTGAGGTTGATAAGTTCTTTCTAGATTTTAGATACTAACCCTTTGTCAGATACGTCATTTGCAAATATCTTCTCCCACATTATCAACTATGGAGAGAGCCCAAATGTCCACTGACAGATGAATGGATAAAGAAGATGTGGTATACACACACACACACACACACACACACACACACACACACACAATGGAATATTACTCAGCCATCAGAAAAGAATGAAATATTGGGGCATGTGGGTGGTTCAAGTCAGTTAAGTGTCTACCTTCTGCTCAGGTCATGATCTCAGGGTCCTGGGATCCAGCCCTGCGTTGGGCTCCCTGCTCAGCGGGGAGTCTGCTTTTCCCTCTCCCTCTGCCCCTGCCCCTGCTTTTGCTTGTTCTCTCTCTTTCTCTCTCTCTCACATATAAATAAATAAAATCTTTTTTAAAAAAAAGAATGAAATCTTGCCATTTGCAACTACATGGATGGAGCTAGAGTGTATTATGCTAAGTGAAATAAGTCAGAGAAAGACAAAAACCATATGATCTCACTCGTGGAATTTAAGAAAGAAAACAGATGAACATATGGGAAGGAGGAAGGGAAAAAAAGGAGAGACGGAAACAAGCCATAAGAGACTTAACAATAGAGAACAAACTGAGGGTTGTTGGAGGGATGTGGGTGGGGATGGGCTAGATGGGTGATGGGCATTAAGGAGGGCACTTGATAAGCACTGGGCATTGTATGTAAGGGATCAATCACTGAATTCTACTATAGAAACCAATATTGCACTGTGTGTTAACTACCTGAAATTTAAATTTAAAAAATTTTAAATAAAAAATAAAAATAAATAAATAATTTGAAAAACCCAAACAAAGTCCATTAGAAAGCTATACCCCACCCTTTCTAGGATGGTGGCTCTGAAGTCCCATAAAGAAAGATTTGTTTTCATGGAGGTAAAATTGACATACAGTTAGGTGCATAGAACTTAAATGCACAACTCCGTGAGTTTTGATAAATGTGGACACGTGTGGAACCACCACTTCATTCGAGACACAGAACATTGCCATCACCTCAGAATGTCCCCTCCTGCCCCCTTCCCATCAGTCCCCACCTCCCATAGGCAATGGTGTTCTGATGTCTGTCATCATAGATTAGTTTGCTAGGTCTTGAATGTTAAATAAGTGGAATCATAAAGTATATATATTCTTTTGTGTCAGCCTTCTTTCCCTCAACGTGATGTTTTTGGGATTCATCCATGTTGACGTGTGAGTAGTATGTTGTTATTGCCCATAGTGCTCTATGGTATGGATGTGCTATGTTTTGTTTATTTGTGTGGTGAACATTTGGGATGTTTATGGCTGTTGGCTATGATAAATAAAGGAGCTACAGATACTTGTGTGCAAGGCTTTGGGGAGATGTATGTTTTTATTTTGTCTTGAATAATACCTGGGAGAAGAACTGCTAGATCACATACTAGGTATATGTTTAACTTTTAAGGAAACCACCAAACTGTTCTAAAGTTGTACCAAGTTATATTCCTAGCCACAGTGGATGAGTGTTCATTGCTCTATCCATGTCCTTGCCAACATTTCATATGGGTAGTTTTTTTTTTTTTTCCATTTTAGATATTCTAGTGGATGTGCCATGGTAAATTTTAAATTTGCACTTTATTTCCCTAATGTCAAATTTTTTAAAAAGATTTCATTTATTTATTTGACAGAGAGAGACACAGCGAGAGAGGGAACACAAGCAGAGGGAGTGGGAGAGGGAGAAGCAGGCTTCCCACTGAGCAGGGAGCCCAATGCAGGGCTCGATCCCAGGACGCTGGGATCATGACCTGAGCCAAAGGCAGATGCTTAACGACTGAGCCAACCAGGCGCCCCACTAATGTCAAATTTTAAATTAGATTTAGGAAAGGTTTTAGTGGGGAGCCTGGGTGGCTCAGTCGGGTAAGCATCTGATTCGGCTTAGGTCATGATCTTGGGGTCCTGGGATCGAGCCCCATGTTGGGTTCCCTGCTCAGCGAGGAGCCTGCTTCTCCCTCTGCCTCTGCCCCTCCCCACTGCTTGTGCTCTCTCTCTCAAATAAATGAATAAAATCTTTAAAAAGAAAAAAGACAAGATTTTGGCATTTTTTTTCTTGTGCTTATAGACCAGTCATATATCATTGTATTTCATTGTATCATTTCAGGTCTTTGGCCTATTCTCATAAAAATCTTAGAATCAGCTTGACAGCTTTTGCAAAAGAGTCTGTTGTGATTTTGTTTGCAATTGTATTGAATTTATAGATCAGTTTATGGGGAGATAACATCTTAATAATATTGAGACTTCCAATCCAAGAACACACTCTGTCCATTTATTTAGCTCTTCTTTAATTTCTCTCAGCAATTTTTTATAGTTCTTGATGTAGAGGTATTATATGTCACTTGTTAAAGTTATTTGTAAATACTTTATGTTGTTGATGCTGGTAAGTATCACATTTGAATTCATTTCCCAATTGTTAACTATTAGTATATAGGAAATAAGTGGATTTTTGTATGTTGATCTTACATCCTACAACCTTGTTAAATTAATGTATTAGTTCTAAGAGGGTTTGGTTGTTGTTGTTTTGTAGATTCCTTAGATATTTTATGTAGACAATGTCACCTGCAAATAGAGACAGTTTTACTTCTACCTGTCCAATCTTGCCTTTTTATCTCGGTCCCTTTCCTTATTTTACTGGCCAAGACTCTAGCGCGATGCTGAATTAAAGTGGGAAGAGTTCATGTCTCTGTCCCAATCACCAACTATGACATAAACTGGGTTTTGGTCAGTGCCCTTCATTTGGTTGAAGAAGTTTCCTTCTATTCTCAGTTTGCCAAAAATTTTATTTTTTTTATCATATGATCATCTAGTTTTTCTCCATTATTCTCCTAATGCAGCAAATTACATTGATTTGATTTTCAAATGCTAAACCAGTGTTGCGTTCCTGGGACAAACTCTACTTGGTCATGATATATTGTGGTGGATTCGATTTGCTAATATTTAGTTAAAGATTTTTGCATTTACATTTATTCTATTTCACTGCCAGACTAGGGTCATACCAACCGGGTGTACTGCAATTCACTTCTGATACTGACTACCCAGTCTACCCCAAGGCTCACTTCAGATGCCAACCACAAGTCTCAGGGTGGGGAGGGTCCCCAGACCACCTGCATTTCTTACTGACTGGCTATAAATTTGGAGGTTCCCATGACCCCCTGTGGTTTGATAATTTGCTAGAACAACTCACAGAACTCAGGAAAGTGCTGTGCTTAACAATTACAGTTTTATTACACGGGGTATACCTCGGGTGGTATCTGGGAGGGTCCTGCATACAGAGCTTCCATGCCCGCTCCTCTTTGAATCAGGGTGTGTCACCCTCCTGCCACATCCAGGAAAAGGACACTCTACTGAGTTTTGGGGTGCAGATTTTTTACTGAAGTTTCCTTGCATAGGCATAACTGATGAAATCATTGGCCATGTGATTAAACACAATCTCCAGACCCCTCAACCCTCTCATCACATGGCTGGTCGTTCTGGTGATCAGTCTTCATCCTGAGGTTTTCTAGGGGCCCATTCTGAGTCACCTCATTAGTCTAACAAAGCTACTCCTGTCACTCGGGCAATTATAAGGGACAAAAGCTAAATTCTTTATTGTACAACAATGCTCATGAGGGCAGTGGTCTATAATTTTGTTTTCAGAATGTCAGTTTTTGGTATCAGGGTATTGTTGTCCTCAAATACTAGTTAGGAAGTATCCCTACCTCCTCTATTTTCTGAAAGAGTTTAGTAACATTGGTGTTATTTTGAAAAGACATGCATAAAGTTCAGTGGAAGCTGCAATATAGTGTTTTGGACACAATATTTCTGGTAATGCAGTTTGCATTACTATTTCTGATGACGGTTAACATGTTGATTAATGTTGAGTTTGAGGCTAACTGAAATCCTCGGGTCTTTTTTCTCATCAATTACCGCAAAGCCAAAGCTCTCCTGCTTCTTGTATATTTCATTATTTTTGGAAGTTCAGCCTACCATTTATCCTTATAAAAATTTAAAATATTGTCCCAGCCCACAGAGGCCATTCGGAACCTCTATCCTCTCCTTCAATTAACAAAACACCCCCCCCGCCCCGCGCTTTGTGCTGCCTTTTGTGTCTCATCCAAGTTGTTGATGAAAATCTAGATTCCATTCTAACTGAGGGCAGAGTCCAGTGGCCTGTTGATAAAGGCAGACTCTGAGTTGACCTCAGCTCATTAAATCAACTTTCTTGGCTACTGTTCAACCATTAGTAAATCTGCTTGCTTTTATTTTCCCTCCATTTATTTCTCTTTCTTATCTTCTGAGATATTATTACTACATCGGGCTAGTAACTATCACAGAAAGTCTGGAAATCAGCTTGAAATTTATTTCAAAATCAAACCTGACTTCTGGGTGAGCCGAATGACTAGATGTGACCATTTCCTGCATTCTTACAGGCACCAGTTTGATAGCCCTCTCTCTCTCTCTTTTTTTTTTTTTAAGATTTTATTTATTTATTTGAGAGAGGGAGACAGAGATAGCAACAGAGAGCAGGAGTGGGGAGGAGAAGGAGAAGCAGGCTCCCCACTGAGCAGGGAGCCCAACGCGGGGCTCAAAACCGGGACCTGGGGATCATGACCTGAGCCGAAGGTAGATGCTTAACCAACTGAGCCACCCAGGCGCCCCTTGATAGCCCTCTCTTACGTTTTATGGTGGATTTCTCTCTCAATGATTCTGTACTACCAGGGTCAGTGTCATTTTTCTTTATGAAAATGGGGACAGGGTCGCCTGGGTGGCTTAGTCAGTTAAGCGTCTACCTTCACCTCAGGTCATGATCCCAGGGTCCTGGGATCAAGCCCCACATCGGGCTCCCTGCTCAGTGGGGAGTCTGCTTCTCCCTCTCCCTCTCCTTGCTCATGCTCTCTCTCTCCCTCTCATTCACTCTCTCTCTCAAATAAATAAATAAAATCTTTTTAAAAAAGAAAAGAAAATAGGGACAATCTGTCAATCTCTGTTCATCTGGAACTTTTCCTCTACTGCATGTTATCTTAGAAGGTAAAAGTGTGTTTCTGTGATAAGATTTACAAATTCTTTTGATACCCACGGCTGTGTATAATTTGTCTCAGCTTGGAGACCTGATTTATTTCTAAATGGTGATATACTCTCACAACCACAACCTATTTTGGGTTGCAAGTTCATTACAATTTTTATTTTACTTTTTTTAATTTGAAGGTTTTTTTTTCTTTGGTAGAGAAGATAGAAGTAAAATAGAAATAGAGCAGTTTATAGCCTAATAATGTGTTTTTTGTTTATTTATGCATTTGAGAGAGAGAGAGAGAGAAAGTGCAGTGCAAGCCAGGGGTGGGGGTGCAGAGGAAGAGAGAAAGAGAGAATCTCAAGCAGATTCCACACTGAGTGTGGAGCTGGATGTGGGGCTCAATCTCATGACCCTAATCATGACCTGACCCGAAATCAAGAGTTGGACACAACTGACTGAGCCACCCAGGCGCCCCCCAATAGTGTGTTTTTTAAAACAACCTTTATTGTGATGATAGTTACACAAAGCTGCATATGTTGTTAACTTACATAGAGCTGTATACATGCGTGTGTGCACGTGTGCACACACACACACACAAATGAGTGCATGTATAATTGGTAAAATCTGAATAAGCTCTGCGGATAGTACCAATGTCAATCTCCTGGCTAGGAAATTGACATTGTGCTGTAGTGTTTTGACAGTGTGCTATGGTTATGTAAGACGTTAACATTGGGGAGGTAGGGTGAAGGATACACCAAACTTCCCTGTATGTTTCTTTACATCTTTCTGTGAATCCATAATTATTTCAAAATAAAAAGATTTTAGGGGGCCCAGGTCATGAGGCTAAGCGTGGAGCCTGCTCAAGATTCTCTCCCTTTCCTTCTGCCTCTGCCCCATTCTCTTAAAAAAAAAAACAAAAAACGGTTTTTTAACTTTATTTTACATAATTATTAAATGACTTTATGTCTAAAATGTAGAAAATTCAGAAAAAGTATTTTTACATCTTATTATACAGGTATACAATTGTGACGAAAACACAGATTTGATTCCATTTAAACCTTTTCTGTAAATGTATATGCTTGGGTGTATATAGGTGATTTTCCTTCAAATTAGAATGATAATGCACATGCAGACTAATTTC
The DNA here is from genome assembly GCF_964656455.1 of Halichoerus grypus. Lineage (NCBI taxonomy): Eukaryota > Metazoa > Chordata > Mammalia > Carnivora > Phocidae > Halichoerus > Halichoerus grypus. The sequence continues at coordinate 36,124,322 of NC_135721.1, forward strand.
AGCCTTTTTAATTTTTTAATTTTTTTAAAGATTTTTATTTATTTATTTATTCGAGAGAGAAAGAGGGAGAGCGCGTGAGCAAGCGCCACCAAGGGGAGGGGCAGAGGGAGAGGGAGAGAGAGAATCTCAGGCAGACTCCACGCTGAGTGCAGAGCCTGACACAGGGCTCCATCTCACAACCCTGAGGTCATGACCTGAGCTGAAATCAAGAGTCAGTCACTTAACTAGCTGGGCCACCCAGGTGCCCCGATTGCAGCCTTTTTATTACACAAATAATACGTGAACACATTTTCATTGTAAAACATTCAAACCATAGCAACATACCAAAGCAAAATGGGCAAGTCTCCCTTGAATCTGCACACGTTCACTCCCTACATAGTTGTCACATACAGTGTGTGTGATGACACACAGTGTGAGCTACTGGTTCACTTCCTTCAAGGCCCTTCTCCTTTAAATATACTCACACATGTACATATACACATAGATGGCCAAGACAGGCAGATCTTCCCATACAGGTACTCGTGGGGCTCTCATTGTTTATGATAATCGCCCCATTGCATGAATGGACCATAATGTATTTAACCACCCCCTTGCTGATGAGCATGTAGGTGGTTTTATTTTGGTGGTTGTTGTTACTTACGTGGACATCTTTGTACCCATATGTATTTCTTTTCTGAAAACCTTTCAGGACAGCCTGTCCTTGTCTGTGTATCCACAGTGCCTCTTCCATAATGCTTGTACTTCCCCACCACATGAAAGCACAACCATCTACTGTCTCCCTACCCTGAATTATTGATCAGTGTGATTATTACATATTAGTTATTAATTACCTTAGCCCTATCACCCAGCACAGTGCCTGGCACATCAGAACTGTGTGAATGAATGAATGAACTACTGAATAAACAAATGAATTATAAACAGATCCTGAGTCAGAGGTCCCTTCACTGGGACAAAGGAACACAGTGAGAGTGAAGTAACTTGTATTTGCATAATTGCTTTTGCATTTAAACTCCTTATCTCCTCTCATTTATAGAAATATAAATAAAACCAGTTCTATGAAATTAACAGTTTTTTTACACCCATTTTGTAGACAGAGGGCTTAAGGAAGTCCATGGAGAAAGGGCCAACAGTGCAAGCTTCTGACACACCAAGTTAGATCAAGTCAGCTATCTGTGGACTATTCCCAAGCACCTGAATTTTGTAATATTGTAAAAGAACCATAAAACATTATTCTTATTTACATCTGTGTTTAATTTTGAGGATGCGTTAGTGATACCTGAGCCCACCTCAGAAGTTCACGGTTGAGGAATTAGGTGCCATTCTGACTGGAAATGCCAGGGGCTGGGTTTATGCTTTACCTGCTGATGCAAACCTGGGAGTGTTTGCAAGGAGAGGCCATCCTGTCTTGAAATTAACCCTGAAGTAAACTTTTCCGAGGTCGATTCTACCAAGAGAGTGCTAAGTAGGGAAGTGGTTTAAAGAGTCCTGATGGTTGACACTTGCATTGAGCAAGCATGTTTATGAACAGGAAGGCCATATGTTTTTTTTCTCTTGATACCAGTTGGGTTTTTTGTCCTTCTGTGATGTAAAAGCTGTCTTTAAGAGACATGAGCAAAGCAGTACTTTGTCTAAAGGGCATTATTCTGAGTCAACAAAGCCAATCTCAAAGGTTACATGCTGTGTGATTCCATTTATATAACATTCTCAAAATGACAAAGTTATGATGATTAATCAGGGGTTAGCTTGGGTAGGATGTTCCTAAAATATGAGGGAGCTTTTTTTTTTTGGTGCTAAAGTAGTACAAATCTTACCTGAAATAAAATTTCATAGAGCTATACACCCCCCCACACACACACCCCCCAAAAAATAAAACAGAACAAAAATTGGCAAAAATCTGAATATGGTCTCTATTTGAGTTAATAGTATTATACTGACGTCACTTTCTTGTTTGGTTATTATACTGTGATTTTGTAGGATCTTATCATTAAGGGAAGCTGGTGAAGGATATACAAGAACTCTGTACTATTTCTGTAATTTCTTGTAAATTGAAAATTATTCCAAAACAAAATTTTGTTTTTATTTATTTTTTAAAAGATTTTATTTATTTATTTATTTATTTATTTATTTATTTATTTATCTGTTTGAGAGAGAGAGAGCATGAGCTGAGCGAGGAGCAGAGGGAGAGGGACAATCAGACGCCATGCTGAGCACAGAGCCCAACATGGAGCCTGATCCCACCACCCCGAGATCATGACCTGAGCCAAAATCAAGAGTCGGAAACTCAACAGACTGAGCCACCCTATGCCCCACAAAGTTTTGTTTTTATTTTTTATTTTTTTAAAGATTTTATTTATTTGTCAGAGAGAGAGCACAAGCAGGGCGAGCGGCAGGCAGAGGGAGAAGCAGGCTCCCCGCTGAGCAGGGAGCCTGATGTGGGACTTGATCCCAGGACCCTGGGATCATGACCCCAGCCGAAGGCAGATGCTTAACCAACTGAGCCACCTGGGTGTCCCAAAGTTCTGTTTTTAAAAAGCCCTTTGTCTTGGGCAAAACCAAATCCCAAAATAAAGAACAGAACTGCAAGAGGTTTTGCTATATGGTATTTAATGGTGGAACACATTGTAGGTTCGTGGTTGGGATCCCTAGCTATGACATATGCAGTAATACTACTTCACTATCGTGTGTCCCTAGGCAAGTTACTAACTTCCTTGTATAAAAGAGGGATAATAACCGTGTCTACCTCATAGAACATTTATGAGGATTCAGTGAAATAATGAGTGTAAGGCCCTTGGTACAGGAGCAACCCGCAGGAATAACTCAAGTGTTACTTATAAAATTTTTGTCTTATTTTTATATGCAATAGTTACTATCTCATTGTCAGTTTTGAGCTATCTTTCTATCAAGAGTGGTGGACTTACGCTGATCTTTCTGGTTTTTATTTTTTTAAGATTTTATTTATTTGAGAAAGAGTGTGTGAGTATGTATGCGTGTGCATTCATGCATGTGAAAGCAGGGGAGGGAACAGAGGAAGAGGGAGAGAGAGAATCTCAAGCAGGCTCCGTGCTGAGTGCAGAGCCCGACGTGGGGCTCAATCCTACGGACCTGGGATCATGACCTGAGCCATCCAGGCACCCCTGGTTTTTATTTTTTAAAAATACTCATTCATTTTTAAATCCACATTTAGAAAATATCTAAGCTAGCTTTATGTTTTAGTTAGTTGGATAGAGTTAATAATATTCATTGTAATAACAATAGTAACGATAACTAGAATTGATATAAGTCAGTTCATCATTTTCACAGTGCTTTCTCTAAGGACTGACTTTGAACTTCATAGTAAGCTGTGATATAGTTAGGCATTTTTAATACCCATTTTCAGATCAGGAAAAAATTTGGAGGTAGTAAGGGACCTACTTGCTTAAGGTTTAGTCTTCATGTGGCCCCTGCAACGATCCTGATAAAACACAAGTTAGATCATGTCAGTCTTCTGCTCAAAGCTCCAGGTTTCCCATCCCAGAACCCCCACTCCCCACAACATTAGCCTATTCCCTCACTCAGAGTCATTCATTGGAGGACATTTCTCTGAGCCTCTGACCTGAATATTTGAAATCACAGCCCACTTTCCCACCCACCTGCGGCCCTCTCTGATCCTTTTGTATTTTTCCATTCCATTAATCACCTCCTGATAGAGCATGAAGCTTACTTATTTATCAAGGTTATTCTTTCTCACCCACTTCCCTCTGTAAGAATGTGAGCTCTGTAGGGGCAGGGATCTCTTTTATTCATGGATATACCCCAAGTGCCTGGGAAAATGTCTGACACCTAGTAAGTACTCAGTAAATATGTATTGAGTGAATGAATTCAGGGCAGAGAGTGTGTTCCAAGTTAATAAGCAACTTCCTTTATGCAGAATGTGCTTCCATTGCTTTGCCTCTTTTGCTCTAAGGGGGAAAAAAAAAAAAATCAAAGGTTGCTTATCCAGAACTCAACAAATTGGCCACCACCAAACTGGTGCTCTTAGAAGTTGCTTTCTTAGCAATTCTGATTGTCCTTCCCTCAAGGGAACATCCTATTTCTGAATGTTCTTTAAAATATCTTTCAGACCTTGTGTCAGAGGCTGTCTTTTTTTAAACCAGCAGACCAAGCAAGAGGGGCATGAACATCAGGAGTTAGGTGAGATGTGACAGAGTAAGGGGGGGGGCTTCCCACTGGAGGAGGACAGGGCTCAGAAAGACAGGAGGCTCCGGTGCCATGGTCACTCGGGAGAGAGTGGGTAGTAGGGTGTGGACTTAAGGGGGTGGATGATTTTTTTTCCCCTGGAAAGCCACAAGGGCTCACGCTATAAAACTTCAAGGTCTATTCCAGTCTGGTGATTGTTCACCCAGACGGAGAAGAGGAAAGTGAGAGGCAACAGTCTTTCCCAGCACACACTAGTTGCTATATCCAACCCAGGCTCTTACATGAGTCTCTAGCTGAGAAGCTAGTGCCATTAAACAAAGGAAGTATGTATAACTGAATACATTAAGCAAAGAAGACTGTATTTTGTCTTAAGTTTTGGCCCACCTACTTTAGGAGAAAGTTAACTTTGGTTTGAACCAGTTTCCACTTCTCGCTATTGGCGTCTCTTTGGCCTGTGGGCATTAACCACCTCAGCTCATGGGAAGAACTGATATAATAGGTGGTTTAGCTACTTCTGGACAATTCTATACTAGTGTGGATGTCTTGTGCCCGAGAATGTGCTAGAGATTGTTTTCCTGACTTTATGTGCACTTTGAAAAGAAACACAGAAAGGAAAAGCGACTTCCCACTTAACCTAACATAGTGTTCCTGATACGCAGTTTCACTTTCAGCATTGATAAACCTCGCAGCTCTGAAGAACAGTGGGCCCCAGTTGTCTTACTTAGAGATCTATAGCTGGTCAACGGATCTCAGGAAATGAATCCATCCTCCTGTTTTTTTCCGCTTCTGGCCAGCTTGGAATGTGATCTGTATCTTGTACTCAAGTGTTTCCCAAGAGTTTTGACAAGAGTCACTGAAGTCAAATAACTGTGTTTAGCTCGACTATATAAAAAATATAAGTTGCATAGCAACTCTCTGTATTTTCTCATTGAGCCAAAGCCAATTTTTCTAAATATAAGCAAAGTTGTGCCCATTCATGGAGCCTGGTGAAATGGGCGTCTCATTTGAGAGCTTATGACCTGGAAGGTTAGAGGTGATTCTTCAGCATGAAAACCAAAGCATCACAGGCGGGACTGTGACATAATGGTCGGCAGCATGGGGGCCAGGCAGTGGCTTAGAGGGATGAGGTCTTGATCCTCATCTGGGATGTGTCCGTCTTCTTTTGTAAAGTAAATGCCTGACAAAGTGCCCAAAGTCCAAATCTCTCCCTCACTTTGCAAAAGAAGAAAGACCTCTCCCTGACTTATCTGGAGTCACTACAGGGCATCAGTTCTCAAATGCTTTGGTCTCAAGATCCCTTTACAGACTTAATTATTGAGAACCAAAGAGGTTTTGTTTCTGAGTTCTACCTGTTGATAAGTACTGAATTAGAAACTAAAGCAAAACTTTTAGAGCATAAAAATATATAAGCACGTACTCCGTTACCTGATAAAACTAATGACATCATCACACAACATACAGCCTCTGGAAAATTCTTCTGGAATATTCCGTCACATGTTCCTGAGAGAATGAAAGTGGAAAGGACAAATAACATCTTATCATTATTATTAGTGTTATTATTATTATGACAGAAAGAGTTTTCATCATTAGGCCTCCTAAAAGGGCCTCTGGGATGCCCAGGAGTCTCTAGACCACACTTCGAGAGTGGCTGCTACAGTGCATTGACTCAAGGTTAAGAAATTTCCAGATCACTACATAGAAAATTCCAAATTTTGTTCAGTGAAGAAGTTGCCCTTCCAGTAAAATTTTACTGTTTATGTTTAAGAATTATATACATTGTCAGGGCACCTGAGTGGCTCATTCGGTTAAGCATCCAACTCTTGATCTTGGCTTAGGTCTCAATCTCAGGGTCATGTGTTCAAGCCCCACATTGGGCTCCACATGGAGCCTACTTAAAAAAAAAAAAAGAATTATATATTTTGTCTTGATGAGTTGTGCCCTAATAATAGTTGTGAGGATAATCAATCTAGAAGAATTTTTTTTTTCCAATTTCAACGTATATGTGTATTTTCTTTGCCAAAAGTGTTGTAGGGTGATTAGTCATGACTTCCAAACCCACATACTTATACCATTTGGATAAAATTCTGCAGGGGAAGTAGAAAGCCATGATAGAAAACTTCTGGCTCCTGGGAGAAAATTGTTTCAGTGGGTGATGCTGGGTCTCCCATCCTGGTCATGGCTAGGCTACATAGGTGTCTTTAAAGGAATTATGCTTTAAAATGTCAGAGTACCTGAAATTGTATTCTTTGTAGCTGTTTAAGTTATAAAAAATTTAAGATGCAAACCTCAAAATGTATGAGAGACTCCATATATTTTTCAAAGTTATTTGGGAGGAATACAAGCAGAAGATATAATGACCCCTGAGGCAGGGTATTCAAGGATGTCCTTTTATAGATGTGGCTAATGGGTTTGAGATGAATATTCCTCTTCAGTGAGATATTTTTTGTAAACCATCACACAAACTATTAGCAGTTCCATCTGCCACTCAAAAGGGAGTGACCAAAAATGTCACAGGATGGCTCCTACCTGAAATTTTAGTTTCTTAGCTCTTGGAAGTGTCAAGAGAATCTTTTTTTTTTTTTTTTTTAAGATTTTTTTTATTTATTTGCGAGAGAGAGAATGAGAGACAGAGAGAGCATGAGAGGGAGGAGGGTCAGAGGGAGAAGCAGACTCCCCGCTGAGCAGGGAGCCCGATGTGGGACTCGATCCCGGGACTCCAGGATCATGACCTGAGCCGAAGGCAGTCGCTTAACCAACTGAGCCACCCAGGCGCCCCGTGTCAAGAGAATCTAAGCCATTTGATTAGGATTTTCCTCCAGTCTGAGGGAAATACTCTTCACCTCAGAAAATGAAAATACCTGAAGTATCTGTCCTATTCTGACAGAACATTCTTTTAGAGAAGTAAAGAAGTCACCAAAGAATTGTAGGACAGAGATACACAGGTTCGTTTTTTTCTTGAGAGACCGTGTCTAGTCAGCAGAACTCAGGCGCATGGACTAACTTCCATCTGGATGGAAAAGAACAAAACCCCACCAGCACTGATTTTTCTGTGCACTTCTAACCCTCAAAAGAAGAGCCAACATAAAAGGGATCAGGTTCGCATTTCTTCCTAGAACTTCTCCCAGGCACGGTTCTCTGGCCACTCGGCCCAGCCTTGGGCTGGCCTTCCCTCAGCATCTTGTTCCTCCTTGATTTTTCAAATTTTTAATTACTGTTAGTGACAAGCTTTGAATTTTAAAATTATCAGGTGGAGAATTACCTATACAAGTAAAAGGATAGAAGATAACAAAGTAAGGTTTTCAGGCAAGAAGCAAATGGAGGTCTATTTTCAAGAATTTTTTCTTTCTCTAGTTCATGATGTGAACTCTGTGCCAGAGGACACCTTTGTGTGCCAGAGACAGAGAAGTTTCCAGATTCTACCAGATGTATAATATATATGGCTGTGCTTTTATTTTTTATTTTTTATTTTTTTGATTTTTTAAAAATTTATTTCTATTAATAGTACAAACCTAACTGGAAATTAACAAATTATACTCCAGATAATTCCATAGTCCATAGAACCTTCACCTTAGTAAAGAGCTCTACCTTATTTTCCCTACAGTATTTTACATACTTCATATGTAATCAAGATTATTATTAATCCTAGGAGTTTATTTTTTTTTTTTATGTAAAAATATCCATCTGAAGGTTCACAGTGGGAAATAATGAAATTTAAATGGGTACAAACACAAACCTAAAATTTGTATATGGCTGTGCTTTTAAAAAAACAAGAACAAAACAAAACAAAAAACACCCGTTTTTAAATTTTAGAATAGTTTTAGATTTTAGAAATCATGGAGATAATACAGAGTTTTCCCATAAACCCCACTTGCACGTTCTCCCATTATTAACATCTTACATTAGTGTGATGTATTTGTTATAATTAATGAACCAATGAACATTATTATTAACTCAAGTCTCTACTTTATTCAGATTTCCTTAGTTTTTACCTAATACCCTTGTATGATTCAATGAGTTCATTCAGGATTTAGTTGTCTTGTCTCCTTACGCTCCTCTTGGTTGTAACAATTTCTCAAACTTTCCTTGTTTTTAATGGTCTTGACGGTTTTGAGGAATACTGGTCAGGTTTCTTGTAAAATGTCTCACAGTTTGGACTGTCTGATATTTTCCTCCTGATTAGACTTGGGTTGTATGTTTTTGGGAGGAAGACTGCAGAGGGGAAGTGCCATTTTCATTAACATCATATCAAGGATACATTCTGTCAACGTGACTTAGTGGTGTTGACCTTGGTCATGTGGCCAAGGTAGTGTTTATCGTTTTCTCCACTCTGAAGTTTAAAAAAAATAAAATAAAGTTTCGCTTTGATTTCCTTTTCATACTGTCCTCTTTGGAAGGAAGTCACTATGTGCAGCCCACGTTTAAGGGGTTGGGAGTTACGGTCCTCCCCCTTGAGAATCCACATAAATTATTTGGAACTCTTCTGCATGGGAGACTTGTTTGTTCCTCCCCATTATTTAATCATGTATTTACATCAGTATAGGCTTGTGAATATTTATTTTATATTTTGGGTTACAATTCAATGCTACTTCATTTATTTTCATGTAAACCGTTCCAGCTTTGGCTATTAGGAGGAGTTCTTTCAGTTGGCTTCTATGTCTCTGTCATTCCCCCATCACTCTGTGTGTGTGTGTGTGTGTGTGTGTGTGTGTGTGTGTGCGTGTCTCTGTGTGTCTGTGTGTGTGTGTGTGTTGCATGGTGTTTGTACTCATCTTATCTGTTTCCTGCTCCAATCTGAGAATCAGCCATTTCTCTAAGGTGTTCTGGTTCCTTTTATTGGCAAATAGTATTAGAGACCAGTATCTGGATTACCTCTCCTCCTTTTTATTTAAAATTAATAAGTCAACTAGTTTTTTTCATTTCTAAGATGTCTTCAAACCTCTGAAATGGTAGAATTTTTCTTCATTCAGCACTAGTGTTTTCTCTTCAAGTAATAATAATATCTTGTGCTTACGTAATAATTCTTTATGAACTGACTAATTTTTACTGTTAAAAAAGGATTCATTACAACAGATCATCTGAGGTTTTTAAGCACTGTGACTTTTATCCTGCTATGTCTGGTATCCTGAAATGTCACTAGTATGTGATGTAGTATGTACTGTGTGGCTAAGCGGCAGGGGATTGTCCAGATGAGCCTCAGAAAGCAGTCTTCTTGATATTGGGGCCAGCAATTCCTATACCCTCTTGCAGAAATTTTTTTTTTTTAAGATTTTTTTTTTTTTTTTTTTATTTAGTAGGGAGAGAGAGGGGAAGCACAAGCAGGGGGAGTGGCAGGCAGAGGGAGAAGCAGGCTCCTCGCTGAGCAGGCAGCCCGATGTGGGACTCGATCCCAGGACCCTGAGATCATGACCTGAGCCAAAGGCAGACGCTTAACCGACTGAGCCACCCAGGCGTCCCCCCTCTTGCAGAAATTTAAGTCTAAATATTACTGCTTTTGTTACCTAACATCTCACCATCTGGGAAAAATAAAGCACTTAAATGAAGAACAGCTGTGTCTTAGGCCCACGGTTGACTTGCTCCCGGTAGCTAGGGTTTAATCCCAAGTTTGTTTTTCAGCCACCGGCATAGTTTTAAAATTAACTTTGCATTTATGGCTTGAGGCAATGAACCAAAAAGTGAAAGAATGCTAAGACAACTGTAGGATTCTGGTGAACTACAGCCTGTTTCTCTGTGAGCCTGGTCTCACGAGTCCCCTTCCATTTCCAGGTCTGACCGAGACAGCAGTCTTCAGTTGTGAGGCCCACAATGACAAAGGGCTGACCGTGTCCAAGGGTGTGCAGATCAACATCAAAGGTAAGCACCAGGGCCAAGCCTCGGGCATGTTCTGGGAGCTGGTCAGGGGACACAGCATGAGCTCTGCAGCCAGCTACCTGGGTTTGAGCCCTGTCTTCCCCCACTGACTTTCTTTGTGACCTGGGACAAGTCACTTAACCTCCCTAGCTTCAGTATAAAATAGGGATAATTACAGAATCTACATAATTTTGAGGCTTACATGAGATAATGACAGTAAAAACACTCAAAATGGTGTCTGGTGCATAAGTCTTTGATAAACGTTAACTCGTTTAGTTCTGCTCAGTCTGAGAAAATAGGCTGAGATGTCTACCCTCGATCTTCTTAGCTCCTGTTTTCACCTTTCCCTCTCCCACCTTGAACTAGTCCCCATTACCCGTTAAAGAGCCCCCAGGGGTGGGGGTGGCTTAGGGCATCGATTGAAGGAATGGGCTCTGTCCTTACCAGGCAGCTGGGGCTGAAGCGAGTCCGTCCCATTTCCACACACCCCTCCAACCCCCAACCCCCCCCCCCCCCCCCCCGCGAGAGGAGAGATGGAAGGGGAGAGCCCGGAGCTCCTGTGCTTTTGCCTCCTAATCTCCTTATCGCCTCTGAGCTGGGATATAACATAATGGAAGACTTGTCTTTGAAGGTCCCCATGCTAGTGGAGACATTCCAATCCAATCATCTGCCTCCTTCTCCCTTTGTGGGATCGAAGTTAGTTAAACCCGAAACGTGAAAGTAAATATACTGTCATTTTATCCCTTTTCAAATCATCTTTCTTACCTTCTCTCAGAGAAACTCAAGCAAATTTTATGTTTTAGTATTTGGTTTTTTTTTAATATTTTATTTATTTATGTATTTATTTATTTGAGAGAGTGAGAGAGAGCATGAGTGGGGGGCGGTGGGCTGAGGGAATGGGAGAAGCAGACTCCCCGCTGAGCAGGGAGCCCAACTCAGGGCTCCATCCCAGGACCCCAAGATCATGACCTGAGCCGAAGGCAGATGTTTAACTGAGCCACCCAGGCGCCCTACTTGTTCTTAATTTAAATATCGAGAAGCAAATATTGATTCCATATTCCTTTTGGTCTTAGTCTTAGGGATACAGCACAAGGAAAAAGCAGAATGTGTTTAATAATGAGTTAAAAGTTAGGTACACAGCAGGGGACTCAATTTACAAAGAAGTCATATTTTAAAAAGGTGCTGATGGGGGCGCCTGGGTGGCTCAGTCGGTTAAGCGTCTGACTGGATCTCAGCTCAGGTCTTGATCTCAGGTTTGTGAGTTCAAGCCTCACATTGGGCTCCACACTGGGCATGGAGCCAACTTTTAAAAAGTAAATAAATAAAATAAAAAAATAAAAAGGTGCTGATGTTTCATTTCAGCAAATCAACTAGATGAAGGTGATGAGGCATTTTCTAAAAGTTCATTGGAAGAAAAAAAAGAGCAAACTGAAACTTACTCCCGGAGGAAGTGTATAACTTCCTCATTATGAGTCTCATTATTACAATTTTCAAAAGATATGTTGGGAATTTCAGGAATTCATGAGTAGGCGTAAATTTATAAAGACTATTTTCTTTTCTTTTTTTTTTTTTAAAGATTTTATTTATTTGATAGAGAGAGACACAGTGAGAGAAGGAACACAAGCAGGGGGAGTGAGAGAAGGAGAAGCAGGCTTCCCGCCGAGCAGGGAGCCCGATGCGGGGCTCGATCCCAGGACCCTGGGATCATGACCTGCGCCGAAGGCAGACGCTTAACGACTGAGCCACCCAGGCGCCTCAAGACTATTTTCATAAAGTGTAAACACCTTAAAATTTATTTGTAAAATGAGAGACACTTTTTAAAATTTTATGCTTCACACAGAACTTAGCTTTTTTTTTTTTTATCAGTCCTCTTTTGAAACCTTATGTTTTTGGTTTTCATTTCATTTATTTAAACATTTATGTCAACGCAACCAAGACTTCCTTCTTCTAATCCCTTTTTAACTATAATATATGTGGCCAAATTACGATCTGGAAAGGCAGACATTTTAGGACAATTCTACAAGTGATCTATTTAGGGAAGTGAGTCGAACAAAATGCTGATTCGTTCCCACTCACCAAGCTGTGTGTCTACTAGTAAACAGAAACTCCTGAATATGGTACCTCACGCACTTCTCATGGTCCCAGCTCTCCTTCCCCCGGTCTTCTGCCCACCCTGTCATTGCTTCACCTCCTCCAGCACACCTCCCCCAACCCTCCTCCTTGTGTTACCTTTTTAATCTTCCCCTCAGCCCCATGGAGCAGTGCTACTACCATCCCCACTAATAGAAGAAGGAACAGAGTTTAGAAAGGGCATTTGACTGTGGCCGGGGCCACACAGCCAGCCAGGCAGGAACCAGACTCCCCAGTCCCTGCTGGTGCTCACGCTAACGTGCTTGCTGCCTCCTGCAACCAGCCTCCAGTGTCCTACTGAGGGACACGAGCTCCGGGCTCAGACAGACCTGAGTTCAGGGCCCCGTTCTACTGCTTACGAGCTCTGTGATCTTCGGCAAGTTTTTACCTTCTCTGATCCTCAGTATCCTCATCCGTAAATGAGGATCGTGAGGCCACCTCTGTGACAGGGTTCCAGTGATGATTAAACAAAGCGAAGTCCATAACGTCCTGGCCCATAGGAAGCACGCAAAAACAACAGTCATCATTTCTGCTTAGAAATGTGATTATGACTATTAATTAAGAATTAAAATTAGCAGGATGCCTCGGTGGCTCAGTCGGTTAAGCGTCTGCTTTCAGCTCAGGTTGTGATCCCAGGGTCCTGGGATCGAGCCCCCATCGGGCTCCTTGCTCACCGGGAAGCCTGCTTCTCCCTCTCCCACTCCCTCTGCTTGTGTTCCCTCTCTCGCTGTGTCTCTCTCTGTCAAATAAATAAAATCTTTTTTTTTTAAAGATTTTATTTATTTATTTGAGAGAGAGAATGAGATAGAGAGCATGAGAGGGGGGAGGGTCAGAGGGAGAAGCAGACTCCCTGCTGAGCAGGGAGCCCGATGCGGGACTCGATCCTGGGACTCCAGGATCATGACCTGAGCCAAAGGCAGTCGCTTAGCCAACTGAGCCACCCAGGTGCCCTAAATAAATAAAATCTTAAAAAAAAAAAAGAAAAGAAAATTAAAATTAGCATAAAGTAAGATCCCCAAACTTCAGATCCTTCTTAGATTTGAATTAAGATACCTAGCCATGTCCCACACGTGGCCAGGGTCATTGCACACCTTATGGTATTACCTGCCTCCACTCCCAGCAGATGCAGTTGGCTCTTTTGCTTGAACTGACTCTCACCTGTTTCCTTGGCCTGGAAATCTTCTCCCCGCTCCACCACACACCCGCACTCATGCCCCCATAGTACCCTTCTCTTCCCGGCGTGGGGCTCTCTCATCATCAGGTAATATGGGTCTCCCCTCCTCTCCAACCAAGAGCTGCACAAGAGTAGGGCCATGGCTCTTTGTCCCCATGCAGAGCGGCACCCAGCAACATGCCTGCATGCAGTAGGGTAGTGACCATGAGCTCAGTGAAGGAAATAGACGTCTCTACATCCTTTTCCAGCTAAGGCCTCACTTTATCAGTGGGCAGGAAAGCAGGTCTGTGCTCCACTCCTCTGGCCCAGGCAGAACCATCCTATCACGGGAGACCTGTCTATAAGTTATATGCTTAGTCTTGGCATAATGTGGCTTCTTTTTAAAACTTGGGTCGAATTTTCCTAATCTTAAGAAACAGAAACAGGCTTGATATTGCGTTTGGTGGCTGTGGCCACCTATGGTTTATAACTGTGTTTGTATGTGTGTCTTTGTTTTTGTGTAGCAATTCCCTCCCCACCAACTGAAGTCAGTGTCTACAACAGCACCGCAAACAGCCTGCTTATCTCCTGGGTCCCGGGTTTTGATGGATACTCCCCGTTCCGGAATTGCAGCGTTCAGGTAAACCTGCAAGATGAAGAGGGAAGTGCTCTGAGGGCCTACCTGATTTTCCTTCCTCCTGAGGATGAGTGCCGAGGCCTTCAACACCTCTGTTCAGAAGTCCATTGACCTCTTCCCCGCTCAGTGTCCACCGCACATGCCCCATTTTATGGTGTTCTGCCCCGGGATGCTGCTTCCTTTCTGCTCATGGTCCAGGGCCCAACCAGAAGGGAAACAGGTTTCTAGGATAGAACATCATGAGACGAGGGAGAATTAATTTTTAAGATATAAAAACACACCCCTAAATTAGGACTGGCTTGTGACCAGGAGTTCGGGAAGCCAAGTACTCCTCAACCTGGCTCCTCCTGGGCTAGTGGCCATGAAGGACAGGCAAGCAGGAGATGGGTCATTTTTGCTGTCAAATGTAGCACCTTGGCCCCTGGCTGCCAGAACAACCTGGGCATTAGAGGCCTTGCAAAGTCTTTCCCCTTTTTAACCACTACCCAAAATTGGTATGAAATAATGCTGTAAGAAATACCGGCTAGCCATCCTAAAATGATACCTTGCCATGATGTAGGCTCTGCTTTGAGTGTTAATTTCATTAAAATGGAAAGTGTAGCTCACAATTATCTTACTTAAAACCCACACCAGAGGGGTGTCTGGGTGGCTCAGTCGGTTAAGCGTCTGCCTTCAGCTCAGGTAATGATCCCAGGGTCCTGGGATCGAGCCCCGCATCGGGCTCCCTGCTCTGTGGGGAGCCTGCTTCTCCCTCTCCCTCTGCCTGCTCTGCCTACTTGTGCTCTCTATCTCTCTGTCAAATAAATAAATAAAATCTTAAAAAAAAAACCAAACCCACACCGGCACTGCAGACTCAGAGTGCTCACAGAGCCCGTAAAGTGGCAAACCCAGAAAGTTCTGATGCCAAAAGCAGTGCTCAGAACCATCTGCTCATCCGTGTCTCAGAAGAGACATTGCTTGTGGGAGCAGGTAGTTGAACATGTGTGGATTATCCACTGAAAACATGAATGCATTCTGCCCTGTATGTTGTCATACAGTAGGGTCAGAAATTATTCTTAGTTTCATAAATGTCTGGTCTTACTAGCTGAAAACATGTTAACCTGACACTGCCATTCATGCCAGCTCAACTTGAAGCAGTGACTTCTAAAGAATAGTATATGTTGACAACCAGATGTTTTTAATACCAAACAATTAGTTTCTCTGTTTTTATTACTTCCCACTCTTGTCTAACAGCTGTTCCTTCTCTGGAAAGTGAAAACATCCTATTATCCCCAAAATAGCCTCCAACCGCACCCCACCAACTCTAGCTTTGCTTAATTCTTGCCCAACTTTATTTGTAAACCTCCTAAGGGCTGGTAAGTGTTAGGAATTCTTATTGTGTCTACAAAGTCCTCACCAGGGATATCCTCTTTTTTGGGCAGCTTTTTCTGAGATATATTTCACAGACCATAATACTCACCCACTATATATTTAAAGTATATAGTGTTGGGGCGTCTGGCTGGTTCAGTCGGAAGAGCATGCAACTCTTGATCTTGGGGTCGTGAATTTGAGCCCCACGTTGGGTGTAGAGATTATTTAAATAAATAAACTTTTAAAAATAAAGTGTATAATGCTTTTTGGTATGTTCACAGAGGTGTGCAACCATCACCATTGTCTAATCATGTCAATACTCATATAAGCTATTGGTCCATAGTTTTCTTGTGTTAGCTTTTTCTGGTCTTGGTATCAGGGTGATACTGGCCCTTATAGAATCAGTTGGGAGGTGTTCCCTCAACTGATATTTCTTAGAAGAGTTTGTGGAAGATTGATGTTAATTCTTTAAATATTTGATAGAAATCACCCGTGAAGCCATCTGGTCCTGAGCTTTTCTTTGCAGAGAGTTTTTTGAATACTACCTCAACCTTTTTACTTGGTATACATCTCCTTAGATTTTCTATTTCTTCTTGAGTCAGTTTTGGTAGTTTGTGTGTTTCTAGGAATGTGTCCATTTCCTCTCGGTTATCTAATTGTTGGTATACAGTTGCTTATAATAATCCATTAAAAGCTTTTTTTTTTTCTTTGAGGTTAGTAGTAATGTCCCCTCTTTCATTCCTAATTTTAATAATTTGAGTCTTCCCTTCCTTTCTTCTGTTTGCTTTGGGTTAGTTTGCTCTTTTTTTTTTTTTTTTTTTCAGTTTCTTAAGGTAGAAGGCTAGGTAATTTATTTGAAATTTCTTCTTTAATATAAGCCTTTATACTATACATTTCCCTCTAAGCACTGTGTTAGCTGTATCACATAGGTTTTGGTATTTGGGGGCTTTTTCCCATTCATCTCAAGTTTTTTTGTTATTTTCCTTGTGATTTCTTTTTTTTTATTATTGGTTATTCAGGAGTATGTTGTTTAATTTTCATATACTTATGAATTTCTCAAATTTTCTTCCTTTGCTTATTTCTAATGTTATTCCATTGTGTTTGGAGGATATATTTAATATGATTTTCAGCCTTTTAAATTTATTGTGGTTTGTTTTATGGCCTAGCATTTGTTCTTCTCTGGAGAATGTTCCGTGTGTCCTTGAGGGGAAGGTATATTCGCCCGTGGTTGGGTAGAATGTTATATGTCTGGTAGATCTAGTTAGTTTATAGTCTTATTCACTTCTTCTGTTTCCTTGTTGATCTTCTGCGGAGTGGTTTTATCTGTTATTGAAAGTGGGGAATTAGTGTCTCAACTATTATTTTTGAATTGTCTGTTTCTCCCTTCAATCCCATCTATATATAGATATAGATATATAGATCTATGTAGATATAACTGAAGCATGGACCAGCCCTTTTTAAAACTGCTGCTGAGCTGTATGAAGAGTCCAAGAAGACATGAGGCTCCTGCCCACATGAGTATGGTTGCCTTCGGGGAGATATTGAGGACGAGTTCTGCCCCCACCTTGAGAGAGTAGGTCTCAGGGTGGAAATGAGACAGAGTAGGGTGGTAGGAAGGTCTGAAAACATCAGGTCACCCCTGAAGGTAGAAGATGATCATACATAAGCATCACCTGCTTTCTCTCTTTTCGCCTCGGCTTTGGGCAGCCATGGCATGAGTGAAAAATCATCCAGTGACTATCAAATTGCAGGCCTTCCTTGCCCACCTTGGATCCTGTGGTGCCAGACATGGTTATTCTGTCTTTGCCCCACCAGCTAGCTCAGCCTCCTTTCACCCATAAGAATACAGTTATTTTACAAGTTAAATTATAGGAGTAATGTTGTGACATACCTGTACATGTAATTATTTGTTGTTTATCTGAAATTCAAATATAACTGGCTATCCTGTTTTCTCTGACTGGTCCTAGCAGGATTAGTCAGGACTGGCTCTAGAAGTTAGACTTTTATATTCTGCACATTAACAATATATTCCCACTTCTGAGGGAACCAAGCATAGTTTTGTAGCACATCCCCAGCCCATTACAATTTTAAACTCTGACTTGGTAACAAATGAATGTTTTGGACAAGATTCAGATCCACGCACTAGCAGGACACACCCTCTCACTTCCTTTGGTCCTGATGTTAGTTCCTTTCTTCACCCATTTTTGGGCTGCATACTCCATTTCTATTTTTAACTCTCCCACGTACTTCTTGCTATTTCATGCCCTCTTTTCCCCTAGGACCCACTGAGAAGGACTGTTATAGAAACCCTGTCTTCTTCCAGCAGTGTGTTCTCAAAGTGCGTCCCTGTGCTTGGAAATGCTCCACACATTGCTCCGGAAATGGGGCAGGGGTGGAAAGCCAAAGGTTTCCTCCACCTTAGTTTCAGGGGTTGGTCACCAGGAAGTAGGTGCATACTCTAAAGTGGAGAAACAAAAAGTAAGTTCTGCCAACAGCCACCACCAAGATAAGCACGTAACTCTTTGTTTTCTTCTCTGGTGGTTCCTCAGGCCAGCTGGTACTTTTGTCACCCAGTGGAGTCTGCGGGTCTGAGTCAGAGGTGAGACTTGGCCCCAACGCCACCCTCGTGGTATCCACTAGGGGATTTGGAATTCCAAAATGTTATTTGTGGCCCCATGGCCTAAATTTCAACACATATATCCTGAAATAACAGCATTGTGTATCCACACCCCATGACTGCAAGCCCGTTATTATTAGGAATATATACAGGGTTTAAGATTTGTTTCCCCAATTACTTTTGGTTACTTGTGTTTTATTCAATATCATTTTCTCTTTTCTGAGAAAAGAGAAATACATATTGTAGAAATTTTGAAAAACATATAGTGGAAAAAAAAAAAGCATTCTCCCTTGTCCCCATTCCCAGACAGGAGGTTATGCTTAAAGGAAAAGGTAGAAGTTTGGCCTAGGTCTAGATTTTTGCTTGTGTGTACAGGGGACATCTGGAGAGGGATGCGGAGAGACTGGTAGAGCTTACAGAGGGAAAGATGAAGAGAAAGAACTCAGAGGAAAGAGCCGAGGTGTTTTAATGAGATTTGGAGAAAAGTTTGTTGGGTGAGGTACAAATGACTCTTCCCTATATCTTCCCACCAAATAATGTCAGAAAACGTACATTCTCTGCATATGCTTTTGGACTTGAATTGATATTGGGGTGGAAGTAGGGGTTAAAAAAAAAAGGACATGCTAAAATTTACCTCGAGGCACGAGCAGAGTTCATCAGCTTGCATAATGAAGAGAAATACAGAATAAAAACAGAAATCCCGTATCCCATCCATCAGTAGGATTTGGGAAATGTTCTCTGTAAAGGGCCAGATAGGAAATACTATTTAGGTTTTGCCTCCACGTAGGATGTCGGTTGTCTTTGGAGCATATTCTGTGAAACAGCTGAAAGAAGAAATCAAGAATTGAGGTGGTTCTGAGAAAGGAAGGGCTACTTCTTCTTATTTCATATTATAATATAAATTACCATCATTATAATATGATAAAGATCATCATTTGCTCTGTTACCTGCCACAGTGAGAATGCTTATTTTAGGCATTTTGCTCAGGTCCTCGGGGGCTGCTCCAGTAGCATGAGTAACACACAGTAATGCTGGTGGGGAAATTAGTGTGTGGCCCGAAAGGAAGCAGCTACTTCCCCTCGGTGGAGAGGAAGGGCCACGTGCACCGAACAGACGAGCGCTCTGTGTCTGGCATTCCCACCACCTTACTAATGCCTCGTCCACATTTCTACTCCTCACTTAGGTCAAGGAAGTTGATCCGCTGAGTAATGGCTCGGTCATGATTTTTAACACCTCTGCTTCACCACATCTGTATCAAATTGAGCAGCTGCAAGCGCTGGCTAATTACAGCATTGGTGTGTCCTGCACGAATGAAATTGGCTGGTCTGCAATGAGCCCTTGGATTCTGGCCAGCACGACTGAAGGAGGTAATTCCTGGAGTTCAGGATAAATATTGCCCCTAATGGCATGTGATTAAACAAATCCTTCCCGGTGACCTGATTTAGAGTTTAAACTTTGCTTTGTTTGATCTTTGTCTCTGGAGGAGAATTTTATTGAGGTAGCCATTGAAAATGGGGAAGAAGACATTTCCTTCTATTTAGTGACAAAACTCACACTTACTGTGAACAGATAACATGTTCTTTTACATAGGAAGATAATAGCAACACACTCTATGGCATATGTTATTTTGAATTAAAATATAATAATATAAAAATTATTAATCGTAGCATCAAATTCAAGAAATAATGAATGTGAAGATGGTTAATGTTTACCAAACACCACGTGCCCGGCACCACATTAGGTACTTTGCATGGATTTTTTTTTTTTTTGCATGGATTATTTTATTAGATCCTCAGAGAAGCCCTATGAAGTAGTTTCTCTCTATGCTATCTTGCTCATAGCAAATTTTATTTATATCTTTAAACTGTAAAGAATTTTCCATTGTGCTATTTTTGATTTCTGAGATTTTTGTTTTCTTCTGTGAATATTGTATTTATGTTAAATTCAAATCCACAGTTTCTGTTCTTTCCCAACTTAGAGTTCTAGATTGCTAGAACAGTCTTTCCTGCCCTTAACTCTGGCCTCATCTAGTCAGTGCTCTAGTCTTAATACAGATAGTGGGGGGCAAGGGCAGATAGGTCAGGATCAGAAATCTTTAGGGCATAAGCCTTGCACAAAATGACACTCTAGTGCCAAAACTGTAAAATATCTTTTTCTCTCAAATGATAAAGAAAAGCCTTTGAGAACGGTTTTTATATGCTGTGTTTCATTTTCATTCAGTTCAAAAACACTTTTTCTCACTTCTTCTTTGACCCATTAGTTAATTAGCTATATAACTTAGTTTCCAAATATTTTGGGGTTTTCCAGAAGTCTTTGTATTCCTGATTTTTTATTTCGCTCTGTTGGTGCCCAAGAACATAATCTGTATCACTTGAATACTTTTAAATATATTGAGACTCTTTTTATGGCCCAGAACACGTCTTTCCTGATAAATGTATGGTATGCACTTGGAGAGAATGTGTATTCTGCTCTTACTATATGGAGTTTTCTATAAATATCAACTTGGTTGAGTTGGTTGATAGTGTTTTTCAAATTATATTCTTACTGCTTTTCTGCCTACTTCTATCAATTATTTAGAGAGAGACATTGAAATCTGCAGTTACAATTTTGGGTTTATCCATTTCTTTTTGATGCTCTAGCCGGTTTTGCCTTAAACATTCTGAAGGTCTGTTGTTTTATGCATAAATGTTTAATATTACTGTGCTCTCCTAATAATTGGCCACCTTCTCATTATGAGATTGCTTCCTTTATCTTTGGTAGTATTATTTTCTGTGCGATCTACTTTGATATTAATATAGCCATTTTAGCTTTCTTTTGAATATGTGATACATCTTTGATTCCTCCTCCTTTTTAACTTATTTATATCCTTCTATTTAATGGGCAGTGATCTAAGTGTTTTGTTTTGGACACCCCTAAGTGTCAGTATTGGTTTTCTTTCCTCACTTTCCTCACTCACTTTCTCTAGCAAAGAAGTCGCCTGTTTCCCCACCTTTGGAAGGTAAACATGGCCGCCGATGCTCTAGGAGCCAGATGAGGGAGGAGGAGTGAGGCAGAGTCCTCCTCATTCATTGTACAAACTTCCACTTATTTCCCCAGTTGTCTGTCTGGCCTCTCATTGTGCCTTCATCCTGGCAGTGCCCCAAGTCCAAAGGCTTTTCAATTCGGAGACTAAAACAGCATCCTGTCTCCAGGGGGATTTGGAAGGCGTACCTAGGTGTGGGAATAGGTTAGAGGGATCTTGAGGACTAGCTACTTCCCGGTCAAACTTTCAATCTTCCAGTTTCAGTACCTGGGCCCACAGCTTCTGAGCCTCTCCACGTCCTTTGGAGAGAACAGGTTTGCTGAATTAATTATACCTTCTGCATCTCCTTTTCAGCTTTCGAGTATATGTTGACATTTCCTTTCCACTGTTGACTCTGCTGTACCTTATGAGTTTATACTGTTTTAAATTCCTTCCTGTCATCATAGAGGGGTTTCAGGAGGAGCAGACATAAAGACATGTTGAGTTGGCCATGTTTATCCATAAATTCTACAACCAATTTGAAACCGTATGGCTCCGTTCATAACACAGCTTTAGCTGTGTGACATTTCCTAAGCAGAAATGAAGGTTAGAGTACACTTTTGTTTTCTTTTTAGGCATATTGGAAATATATAACTTAATCTCCTCTAAATACAACTGTAGGCAATGGTTTGGTATGTATTATTGCGATTGTTTTTATTCTTTCTATATGTATATATAAAACATTTTTTATTTCTAAAATGGATTGTTATTACATACCTTTTTGCAATTTGATTTTTCCCTCCATAAGATATTTTTTCATATCAGTACACATGATCTACCTAATTCTTTTCAGTGGCTGGGTAGTAAGTATTCCATCGGAAAATGTATCGAAATTCATTACATCATAATTATTGACTGAGCATTACATTTATTCCTTTTTATCATTATTATGTTTCAGTAAATGTAATACTACCTAAGGAGAATTTTTTAGATTAAATTCCTAGAAATAAAATACTTGGTCAAAGAGCATATTATTTTCAGTTTTATTTTTAAGATTTATTTATTTGAGAGAGAGAGAGAGAGAGAGTGCAAGCGGGGGAGAGGCAGAGGGAGAGGGAGAGAATCACAAGCAGACTCTGCGCTGAGCATGGAGCCTGACGTGGGGCTTGATCTCACGACCCTGACATCATGACCTGAGCGGAAACCAAGAGTCAGACACTTAACCAACTGAGCCCCCATATTATTTTCAATTTTAATAGACATAGTCAAGTTTCTTGCTCCCAAAAAGTAATCTAGTAATGACCTTGACCTGTTTCCCAAATTATTCTGTACATATATAATACATACATACATTTTTTTCAAAGTGCTATAACTTTTATCCTTGTACCCTTGTGAGAGATAACAGACATTTTGACATAAGTGAGTATGTGACTTAAGCAGAGCTTACTATAAACCAGAGAGCGAAAACCAGAGTTAAATTTTACATTTTGACATCCAGGCATTACCATTAATCCTCTGATCTTCAGTAATGAGATGTCTTACATATAATATGCATATATACATTTGTAAAATCTTTTGACTGATTAGCTCAGCTCAGACCTTCAGTAACCTGCCTTTGGACTTTAAAGTGGTGGCTCCCTTCTAAGCTCTGCAGTGTTCCCTGCCGTGTACATCTCACATGACACAGACTTGATCTCCAGTCAGTCTGGTTGACCTTCCACCCCACAGGTTACTGTTGGAGAACACTGTTCAAGTTGTGTCTGCTTTGTTTCCCCAGGAGGAGTCCATGAGCACCACCCACCTGCTTCCCTGCCTTTCCTTGTCTTTGTGATTTTAGTTTGGAAAGTGCTTACTTTTTAAAAGCTCATGTCATATTTCAGGGGTGCCTAGTGGCGCAGTTGGTTAAGCGGCTGACTGTTGGTTTCAGCTCAGGTCATGATCTCAGGGTCCTGGGATCCAGCCTCTAGTTGGGCTCCACGCTCAGCACCGAGTCTGCTTTAGGATCGTCTCTCTCCCTCTGCCCTTCTCCCCACTTGCTCTCATGTGCTCTCTCTCTTTCTAAAATAAATAAATAAATAAATCTTTGAAAAATAATAAAAACTCATGTAGCATTTCAATGCTCCTTAATTGGAAAGAGGGTGAAAATCTGCTATTAATCCCAGTCTCATTTGAATGCTTTCCATAGAACATTCGAAAACCAAACATTCAGAAACTGAGAAGAGAGAGTACCTCTGTGTACTTTTCTCTGTGGTTCTTCATCTTTCTTTCTTCTTTCTTTTGCAGCCCCCTCAGTAGCACCTTCGAACATCAGTGTGTTTCTGAATGAATCTAGTCACAAGGTGGACGTCAGATGGATCAAGCCTCCAATTAAGCGGCAGGCTGGGGAACTGCTGGGCTACCGGATATCTCACGTGTGGCAGAGTGCAGACACTTCCGTAAGTCTGCCCTCTGAAGGAGTTCGCTTGTCTCCTTGGGTTTGCTCATTTAATACTGTTGTAGGAGCTTTCGTTTTGTTGTGAGAAGACCAGGAATTATTGATTGAGGCATCTGTCACTGAATAGTTACAAAATCCAGGGAATCCTTGGGGCTCTTCTCACTCACTCACTCGTCCGTTCATTTATGTATTCAGTAAATATGTGTAGGACCCATCTCTGTTATCACCTGATTCGTGCCTTCTGGGAACTTGGGCTCTTGTAGGAAGATAGTTGAGAACTACTGCGATAACCAAAGCAGAAGGTCAAGAAGCTGTATGGCTTAGCAGTCCAGCCATTCATAGCCTCTTGGAAATTCCAGAGGATGCTTTTCTGAAGAAGATTGTCAGGGAAGAACTCCAGCCTCATAGAGAATGGCAAGGGGTAACCAGACTCCAGGGGACAGGGTTAAGTCAGCAACAGGTTGTCTTTATGCAGTTCCACAGAAGTGGGGACGATGCCTGCATGTGGGTGGGTAGGCAGCTCCCACACTGGTCTCCTTCCCACTTGGGAAAGGAAGAGAATTGAGGTGACATTGACTTCTTTGTGACACAGAGCATCCTTGGAAAGGCAGGCGCACTGACTCCATCATCAGGACCGTCTCTTTACCACCATCATGCAAAGCCGACTTCTGCCTGATCATCCTGGCCCTGGGGATAGATCAGATTTTAGCATCCTCGTAGCATGTATGTGGGGCATCTCATGAAAGTAGTACAGCTGCTTGGCGGGAGAGGGGGACAGAGTCAACAGCTGCCCCCACGGATGACGTCCAGGCTTTGTTTAAGTCATTTGCAACCTCACGTCATCCAGCTTTTACCGAAACTGCTCTTTTCCCAAAGGACAGTTGGGATTTATTCTTCTTTTCCTAACTCAGTTTACCTATCAGATTCTTAGAAGCAGTAGGTGATGGAATAGAGGAAAAGGAAGAGGGCTTGAAGTCCATGACTTTTTGTGCCTCAGAGTGATAACAGGATGTTGTTTGTACAAGTCAAACCCCTGCTCAGGAGTGTTGCAGCTACGAGAAAAGCCTCTCGTTTCTTGGTCTTTGGTCCTAAGGCTTCTGTGCAGGGTGCTTATTTGACTAACTGTATTTCCACACTGGCTGAATCAGGGGAATTAAATGCCTCTCTCAGCGACAAGCCCCTTTCACAATGCTAAATTGTGAACAGTCCCTGAACACTCCCTGAAGGTCCAATCATTGTATTTTGGTTCAGTAGGATTTTATTCTTCTCTGGTTGGCAGAAGATAGTAATTATCAGCAGACACTTGAGAGGGCTAAAAAAAACCAGTTTTGTTTAAAGAGCTGCAGGTCATCCTTTTGACTTCTCCTTCTGGCGTGGGTGAAAGCTGCTTGTTTGGAGGGGACCTCTGGAGCTGAGGCGTGCTGAAGGGCGAGAGTGAGGAAAGCCTCGTGGATGACGCAGCAGAGAGCCTGACGCCCTAAATGCCACCCGCGCCCCGCTGCGCTGCGCATGCTTGTTGCCCTTTGTTCAGAACGACCCCTCATGCGGCGAGAACAATACTGCCACAGTCAGGGCTGTGACCTTTCCAGCCGTTACCTCCTTAGAGATGCTGGATCATCCCAGTGAGAACATCATTTGCATTGTACTCATGCTATACTTGGTGCATCATGACGGTCTCGTGACAACAAAAGACTCAGTGGCTCCCTTTCCTTAGGATAACGTTCTCTGAGGCAGCTTAGCTTCGAGCTCATGGGCCGCCACTGGAGGCAAAGAAAAACACTGAAGAAAAGCCAACCCCGGGAGGATCCTAAAACCCCTGCCCGAAGTGAAGTTTGAAATCACCTCTGTCTCCTGAACTCCCTTCATTTTAGGAGGGCAAGAGGTAGACACAACTTCATCTCTCAAAACTGTCCTTTCATTTCCATTTTTAGAAAACTCGCACTAAAGGTATATCTTCTTTATGCCAGGCAAGGGAATTGGATATTTTTGGAGATATTCCCAGGGGTTACTCTCACAAGGGCGGTTTTTTTGTATACAATTTCAGAACTTTCTTAG
Source organism: Halichoerus grypus (assembly GCF_964656455.1). NCBI lineage: Eukaryota > Metazoa > Chordata > Mammalia > Carnivora > Phocidae > Halichoerus > Halichoerus grypus. The sequence goes on from NC_135721.1 coordinate 36,149,722, forward strand.
AAGTGATCTTTGGGTGGGTTATTGTTTATACCTTTGTTATCCCCACCTGTTATGTCACTTTCAGACTAAGAAACTCCTGATATTTACTGTACACACATTTACTATATCTTGATGAAGATATCGACCTCTTTTGGTTCCATTTTTCTTTACATCCCTTGCATTCCAAATCCAAGCTCAAAATCCAAAAGTCAGGAGCAAGTGCTGACGCCCATGGTGGGCCTTTATTCTTAATTACAGTTATGAATTACATTCTTGCAGAGTTGGGAGATTAATTAAAGTCTTTGGATAACTAGAAACAAATACAGGGCGCCTGGATGGCTCAGTCGCTAAGCGTCTGCCTTCAGCTCAGGTCGTGATCCCAGGGTCCTGGGATCGAGCCCCGCATCGGGCTCCCTGCTCCGTGGGAAGCCTGCTTCTCCCTCTCCCACTCACCCCTGCTTATGTTCCCTCTCTCGCTGTGTTTCTCTCTGTCAAATAAATAAATGAAATCTTAAAAAAAAAAAAAAAAAAAAAACTAGAAACAAATACCACTGCAGTAGCTCTGACCGACTCTAGTGCCACACAGGAAAAAAAAGAAACCATGTCTCCAAAGATATGCTATTACTTTCCGCAACAGACACGGCCCACATGTTTTCTGTGTAGATAAAGTTGTGATTAGATGTCATATTATAAATCTGATTATTACCTGAAAAGGCTCTTAGATTTTAAGTCCTCATGGTAGAGATGAAAGCTCACGGAATGAGGACCATGCAGTTAGCCCACGGCGTGTGCCCCAGGACCCAACCACCTCATGCCAGGGAAATGGCCACCCCTTGTGCACTCTGCACCCTGACAGTGAAAGAGAGAATCCCCACAGGGGTGGCTCCTACCCGTGTCTGATTTTAAATGGATTTCTTTGTCAGATTTCAAAATCGAAATTAAAATAAATACTTGGGGATAGGGATATGGTCACATGTATTTGGCATCAATAGACTATGGATAAATTACATCCATTTTTTAAAAACAGGGATCATTTTGGGGGCGTCTGGGTGACTTAGTCTGTTAAACGTCTGACTCTTGATTTCCACTCAGGTCATGATCTCAGGGTCGTGAGATCGAGCCCCGTGTCGGCCTTCGTGCTGAGTGTAGAGCTTGTTTGAGGTTCTCTCTCTCCCTCTGCTCCTCCCCTCCCCAGTCAGACTCAAGCACCCATGCATGCGCTCTCTCTCTCTCTCTCAAAAAAAAAATAAGATAAATAAAAACAGGGATCATTTTTAAACTATCATTTAAGGATATTCTTAGAGAAAATTTTTACACCGCTACTAAAATATTTATCATATATCTTTCTAATCACTACTTCAGCATTTAGTATAGGTCCACACCTAAAATGGGACAATTCTTTATGCATTTCCAAAACGTATTACCTGTAAGCAGGGTCTGGCATCATTCCCATACTTTGAGATTCAGAATGATGACAGCAACAGCCACGATGATCACCACTGTTAATGCACTGAAGGAACGGGAGGTGGAAATTTCTAAGTTCCTTCTCTGGGTTTTCATAGTGAGTGATAGGCCCGAAGCGAATAGATATTATCAACTACTATGATGTTTATTTCCAAAAGGATAATTTTGATTTAGGATTTCTCTTCCTCTAGGGATTTAATCCTTTCACAGTTACGCACGTCCTCTACTTTTGAGATAATTCTCACAAATGATGTATTATATTTGAGTCCCAGCAGATGGAAAAGCATGAGGCTGGAAGTGGGCCCAATGGCCCTCGTCAGGCATGACACCTTCTGCACTTTCAGGAGCCGTTAGGTAGTAAACTGTGAGGTAGACATGTTATTTCTCAGCTGCCAGCCGGACTCACTGCAGGGCTCCGTGACTGTGTGGGTTTGGACCATGGAGTTGCTCTACTTGAGGATCCCCCCCCCATTAGAGAATGCCAACAAACTCATAATCAAAACTGGGTTTGCCATAAATAAAATGTTCTATTTCTAAAAAAAAGATATTGCCTGATTATACCAAAAAATTGTAACTTATTATTTTGTTCACTTAATTAATAAAAAAAAAAAAATCAGTGACAAATCTCCTTGGCACGCAGTCCAGGGGAATAGAAAAGCCAAAAAATTTTAAAGCCCTATTTTCCCCTTTCATCCCTTGTCTGAAGTTATTTCTGAGTCCTGATGGACACTGCTTATTTGGATTTAGAAAGTCTCTGGGTGGCTGACCCAGGTAGCCCCCTTGGTCACGAATGTTGGGACTGCCCTCTTCCCTAAGGGCTGAGCTGGGCCCACCCCGCACCAGTTAGAAGTGATCAGCCTGAGACAGGGTGATCAGGGAATAAAGCTGCCACCCAAACCAGGCCCCTGCTCCCTATGATTCGTGATATCTGTGCCCCACCCATGTGGTGTGACATTTCTCTCTTTCTCTCTGTGAAATCAGATCTCCAAAATGCAGAGATTAAAGACAGGTTCCTGGGGCCTGCTTTCGGCCTTCACCAGCCCTCCAGTTCCCATTTGAAAAGCCAGCCCCCAACATAAAATTAGTTTCTTATGCCAGAGGACAGCATCGTCAAGGTTTGGAAACAAAGAGGAAATGTTATATAAGCACTCAGGTCTGGTTGGGTTTTGTTTTGTTTTGTTTTGTTTCTTTAAATCATTTTCCCCTATGTTTTCATGGCGCATGTTGCATGGCAGTGGTTATAAAACCAAATAAGTAAAAGTGAAACCAGATTTTCGAAATTTGAGAAAATTGTGCATGTATCACACTGGGAGGGAAAAAAAAAAAAAACAGTGTCCGTGCCCTCCTCAATGTGGATTTTAGCCAGAACTCTTATAATTGCAAGGAACAGGAGCCCATTCCTGCTCAAGGGAAGTTGGCAGGCGGTCAAGGTCAAGGTACAGTGTGGCTCTTGGGCGTTAGGCTGTGGCAGTTCTGAGGCGGGGGGCTCAAGGAGCCAGCCTTGCTCTTGCCATCCGGCTGCCTCTGCGGCATGCTCCTCTCATCCAGAGGCTTCTTTGCTGACCATTCTAAGTGCCATGCCCTCATAGCCTTAGTTGGCCCAGGCCCCGAGGCCTGAGGTGGCTGCCGGCCCATTCTGTGTCCCTGCCCACCTTTTGGTTCTGTTAGCTGTGGCCTGAGCGAGGAAGGGATGTGGTGGAAACACAGCCGCTGCTCCCTGGGGTGTGGGTGGGGCGACTTCCCTCAGAGGAACTGTGGGCAAGCAGGCGACGTGCCCCTGGCGCCTCAGGATTTCATTTCCCTTCCTTCCTTTTCTGTCCCCAGAAAGAGCTGTCTGAAGAAGTTGGCCAGAATGGCAGCCGCGCTCAGATTTCTGTTCAAGTCCACAACGCCACGTGCACAGTGAGGATTGCCGCCATCACCAAGGGGGGAGTCGGGCCTTTCAGTGACCCAGTGAAAATGTTCATCCCTGCACACGGTGAGAGCCGGGTTCCTTATCGGCTGATAGAATGTGTCAGGCCCAGCAATGCACAGATGGCCAGACTGACCCGTGGGATGGGCATCTGGTTTAAGAATGAAACACAAAGACTGAAGGAAATTTTGGCGATGATGAAGATAGTTTTTTCATAGAAAGATATGCTAACACACTTCACAGAGCACTGATACCTGTGAGTCCTCCCACTACCATTACTATTGATGGTGGTACTAAGTTACGAGGAGGGTGAGTCCTTTCGGAATACCAAATCTGACTTGACCTATTGAATTTAGTTTCAATGATGTATTCGTGACCAAACGTTGGATAGGCTATGGTAGGGCCAATCCTTAGCTCTCTATAATGGACACTGTTTGTTTATGGCTAGTGTTTGTTTTCTGTGTTTTAAGCAGTACGGTTATTACTCACTCAAGCCTTGCTGACGTGCTTCATGATTGATCGGTACAGAACATGAAGTGTTACCTACAGAAGCTGTCCTTACACGGCATGGGGCTCACTGAGCTAAATGCTCAACCCTGTGTGCCGTCTTCTGCATGTTCCTGGAGTATCCTTTGGCAAGCTGCCCCTGTGATGCCCCATTGGCCCCAGATGCTGTACTTGCTTCCATAGACCAGGGGAGCCCCCTTTGTTCTGACTCTCACTCCCCTGGGTCGCTTGATATTAAACTGCTGTCATAAACTCCATGCACGGGCATCTCTATCAGTGTGATTTTTGCATTTACAAGTTCTTGCCAAATAGGCTCTTTGTACCTGCAGCAGACAGGACTTAGGAGTGGACCACTGAGTTCCTGTCTGTGTGTTCTAGTGACCCTCAAACGTGCTAAAAGGGAGCCATATTACAGTTTCTGCAGCCCATGGGCTCTATACCTAGGGAACATTAGAAACCAGTGATGGCAAGCAAGGAGTGTCTCCCTGGTAGAAATTCAGAGACAATGAGATTCTCATTCTAAGGGCATGGGTTAAAAAAAATCAGAGTTTAAGAAGACAAAGCTTTCATCCTCATACATGGGAAACTCTCCAACATTTTACAAAGCTGTGCTATTCCAGCAATCCTTGCTTTGCACGTTTCGAACGTGCACACATTTCAGCTACCACAGTTGGGTTAAATAACACCAGTTCCCCAATGACATGGTCCGAACTTGAGTTACCATCATGTAGTGTGTGTGAGTAATTGCGTGAAGCGTACACTTCGCCACCAGCTGTCCAGACTGCAAACCACTATGTAAATAACAGATGCACGTCATGATCGTGACTGGTCTTGTCACTCGTCTCAAAGTCTCTCGGTGGTTGGACGCCGCACTTCCGTGATTCAAATCACATGCATTTGGAAGATCTACAGCCATGTTGCCTCCTTATCTCCCAGGACACACCCACACGACACTTGATAAAAATAAGTCCTTGAAAGAGGGAGTCAGTGAACAAAGATGAAGTGCGACAAGGATAGGAAGCATGTAAGCGTTGAAGTGAAATTGGAATTGGATATGGAAGACACAGCTGACTGTGGGAATGCAGACACGGCTGCCACGTGACGGACGAGCTCTGCGGCCAGGGAACACGGCGAAGGTGACTTTACAACGTGAGCATAGGGGCCATGCCAAAAAAAAGGAAGACGGCCCCGAGGAAGTTACGCGAGCAAAAATCTTCATATAAAGGAATGCTCAGAGATAGTTCACAGTTTTGAAAGCACAAAGGCTAAAACGTGGGGAACGAATCCAAACCCAGAAAGGAGTATGAAAATTCTCCAGGGTACAGAAAATATAGTCTTGCCATATCATAAGTTATATGACTGGAAGAAGACAGGTACTATTCAAACTACTCTTGATAAGCTTTTTACAAAGAAATACAGTCTTTTAATTCTCAGTATTTCTAGTGTTTTAAATTACAGTAGACCAGATAAATATGAGTTTTGCCATTTTTCTTTCAATTCCTTATACGTTCATAACAGACGTGAAGAGAGTCACCCGTTAATTATTACGATCACTGTGCCTGGTCTCAGCCTGCACCATCAGAGTGAGGACTGCCTGCATGTGTAGGCCACAGAATATAAAAGGACTAAGTTCTAGAGCTTTTGACTCTCTTCTTTCCCTTTTACAAGCCAGTGTTTCTTATGTATTTTGGATCCCAGAGAAATGTTTTCAACGGATTCTATTGGTTTTTTACTAGGTTGGGTAGATTTTGCCCCCTCATCAACCCCAGCGCCTGGCAACACAGATCCTCTGCTCATCATCCTTGGTTGCTTTTGTGGATTTGTTTTGATTGGGTTGGTTTTATATATTTCTCTGATCATCAGAAAAAGAATCCAGGAGACAAAGTTTGGGTAAGTCTCCCCAGTTTAAAATGTTTTGCTCAATGGTCTCATGTGCTTGTTCTGCCAACGGGTAATGCCTTCCTGCTGGCTCAGCTCCTCACACTGTACTCAGCTGGGGGTCCTATCTTGTGTACATCCTGGGGGCAGGCAGCTTCCTTGCTTAGGCCAGTGCAACAGAGACAACCAGCGGTGGAAGCCGGCCTTGAAAGGGGCTCATTTACAGAGAAGAGCATCAATAGGCCTTCAGTACTCAAACTTGGTTGCTGTAAAATGAGGGGTTTTGTTAGCAGTCTTAAAAATAATCCTAATTATTTTTAAAAAACAAATGAAATGTATGTATAGATAAAAATACCAGAAGGAAATTCACCACAAAGATTAGCAATTCTGGATGGTGTTAGTTGGGATGATTCTGTGTTTTCTTTTTTTTTTTTTTGCTGTATTTTATACATTTTCTGTAATGATCAATGATTTTTCCAATAGAGAAAAACTTTGTATTTTCACATTCCAGTGTAAAAGAGGCACTTGTTCTGATTTTCTATGCATCTGACAGTAGTTAAGTGTCAACAAAGATGTGCAGGTATGTTAAATCAACCTATGAAAAGAAGGCTATATGTGCACATTTGTTTCTGACTCCGTTTTCTACTCTAGTGCCTCTGTAGTGAGTTTGGATTTCCATGAAATCCAGTTTATCACTCATGGGGCGAAGGAGGTATTCTGTAAGAGGCAGGTTGTTAACAGCCTGGAATGGGACAGAGTGAGGGAAGGTGAGTGACTGTTTTGGAGGGAGCTGAGCAACCTTTGTTTGTTTCTGCATCTTAGGAATGCTAGTAGAACATTCCATTCAAAAACTTTCCATTGGCATGGAGAGGGGGCTTGAGAGTGGAGGCTCGACTGCCCTTTATTTGTGTCCTTCCTAGTCCTAAGGGTCCGGTACCTTCAGTACTTACTAATTCCATCCTTATAATTTTTATATCTTAGTATGTAAATTCTAAGAATGACTATTTAAAATTTTTTTAAGGTTTTATTTATTTATTTGAGAGAGAGAGAGCACAATTGGGGTGGGAGGGGCAGAGGGAGAGGGAGAAGCAGACTCTCCACTGAGTACGGCTTGATCCCAGGACCCTGAGGTCATGACCTGCGCTGAAGGTAGACACTTAACTGACTGAGCTACTCAGGCACCCCTAAGAATGGCTATTTTAAAGAAATGACAAAATCTGATCTAAATCCTGAACATATACTTGACTGAAATGCATCCCAGAATCTAGGTGTGGTTTGTAGTCTCATTGTGAAACAGGTGCAGAGAACCTCTGCAGAAGTTGTTAAGAGTAGCTCAGTAATATGTATTAAAGGCCTTCTAGGTGATAACCTGGGATACAAGAGTGAACAAAAGCAGGCACTGATCCTGCCCTCATAGGTGCTCACAGTTGATGGAGAATCAAGCAGTAATCACACAAGTAAATATAAAATGGCAACTGTGTTAAATCCTATATAAAGGGATATGTAAAAGTGTATAACAGGTGAATTTGACTGCATTGAGAAAGTCAGGAAAGGCCTCCCTGCAGAGGCGATCCCTGAACTAAAATCTGAAGAAAGAGCAGGAGTTAATTAGGTGAAAGACAAAAGGAAGAACATTACAACCAGAAAGAGCAGTACATGCAAAGGCCCTGTGGTGACAGGGAGCCTGGCATACAGAGAGGAAGGCACTGGCCTAGAAGACGTGATGCTTGGGTTCTAACATTAATTCTGTCACTTAAATGGGACACGGTTATTTTTCTCCCTTTCCTTACTGTTCTCTCTGGAAGTAAGTCAACGTGCACAGCCCACACTTACCAGGGTGAGGAGTTACACTTCCTCCACCTCATTTATGTATTCAGTGATAAACATATCAGTATGGACTCATGGATATTCATTTTATACTTTGGATTATAATCCAATACTACTTTATTTTATTGCTCAGACTGTTATGGCTTTGACCACTGGGAGCTTCTCAGCTGTTCTGTGTTCTTGAGGGTACTTGGACAGAGTTGCTTTGATTTTGCCAAGCAGGCCTGAAATAGAGCTAAGGAAAGAAACGTATTTCTCCCAGTGGGAAATGTCTTTGTCATAAAAGAGGCGTTTGAACGGGCAGCGGCTTGGTGACATCCTTGTGGAATCAGCACTTGTCCTGGCTGCCCTTTTTTTATAGTATGAGATGTCTTTATTTTTATTCACCCAGGAATGCCTTCACAGAGGAGGATTCGGAATTAGTCGTCAATTACATAGCAAAGAAGTCCTTCTGTCGGCGAGCCATCGAACTCACCTGTAAGTTAACGTCCATTTCCTTTTTCTGGCAAAAGTTAAAGTAGTTGAAAGCAAAGAGAGAACAACGAATTAATCAATAGATTTCTAACAAAAGCCAAAGGAGTCGAAGAATGGATATTTTTAATGTGCAAAAGGTCTTCAAAAACCAGAAACCAGCAAGTAGCTAGTCAGACGTTGCCATGTGCTCTGCTGTTGGCTGGTTTACTGGAACTCTCGAGGGGGCCCTGAGGTGAAGTGGCCGGGGTTAAAGACTCCTAACACCACAAACAGGAACTCACCACAGTGATAGGAGATGTGGTTAGAGGTCAGGGATCTAAAGAAGACAGCAAAGCAATTGTGACATAAATCTCTGAGCTTATTTCCCGCTTTTCTGTGGCAACCAACTCAGAGAACAATTTTCCAATGTACTTCTTAACAATTATGGTTTGAGTTTTGCTGAATCGAAATGGAGCCTTCTAGCTTGAAGAGTGAGAATAAAGGGACAGCTGTGTTCTTGAATAATTAAGAAACAGTGTAGAGGGGCGCCTGAGTGGCTCAGTCGGTTAAGCGTCTGCCTTCGGCTCAGGTCATGATCCCAGAGTCCTGGGATCAAGCCCCGCATCGGGGTCCCTGCCCAGCGGGAAGCCTGCTTCTCCCTCTCCCACTCTCCCTGCTTGTGTTCCCTCTCTCGCTGTGTCTCTCTGTGTCAAATAAATAAACAAAATCTTAAAAAAAAAAAAAAAGAAACAGTGTAGAAAGTATGTGCAAATATTATCAAGTTCAAGCTTCTGGATGCTTGCCAAAAACAAAAACAACAACAAAACAAATCTAAGTATGATAGAAAATAGGCCGCTATGAAACAAAAACTGGTTCGAGGTAGAATGTTTTTTATTTTTATTTTTTTACTTTTCTTAACTATGGCACAAACTGAATCATTTGCCAAAGAGTTATTGAATTGGTTAATTCCTCTTATTGATAACACTTATTGTCAGTGCTGCATATTGATACCTTATTATAGAAGATCTTATTCTCCACTTTCCCGCAAGTACTGAATTTAGCACTTTTTATGTCATTATAATGAGGATGGTAGCTTGTTCTCTCTGTGTTTCCTGTGGTTACTGGCCCTCCTTCCCTAGGACAGGGGAGGTAAGCCGATGGCTCTTTTATATACTATAGTTAGGGATAAAAGAGCAAATACTGCACTCGAAAGTACCTACTGACTATCTTCCTTATTCCTTTAAATCAAGGGCAACCCCCCGCCCCGCCCCCCCCCCCACAAATCTGATTGCTGGTCGCTACTACTGTGTGGTGGGAAGAGAAATGTGGTACTGATTTTTATAATCCTTCAGAATTAATCTTGCCCTGAAGAATTCATTTTCCTCATTTTAATCATAGTAGAATTAAGGGTGATATTTTATTATAGACTTTTTGTGGGGGAGAGCCATGGGTACAAAATGGAGAAGATGTTTAACTCTTTGATAGGGCTATATATATCATTTTAATTCTATTCAAATGAAAGAGAGCACACTGACAACTCTTAATCCATACTCTATCCCTCCGTTATAGTGCGTAGCTTGGGAGTCAGCGAGGAACTGCAAAATAAACTAGAAGATGTTGTGATTGACAGGAATCTATTAATTCTTGGAAAAATCCTGGGTGAAGGTGAGCAGTTTATTTCTTTTTAAATGTGAGGTAAGAAGGTAAGCCGTTTACAGTATTTTTTTATATGTATATTTATTATGTAAAGTACCATTTTGTGACTTTAAGTTACAATACAAACAGTTCTATTTTACAATTTGGTTCTTGAAACTCCAATTTGGCATATGAAAAGCACCTCTACAGTGCCTTGCACAGACAGTAGGCCCTTGAAAAATATTAATTCCCTTCCTTCATTGAAAAGCACGCAATCCAGGGACGCCTGGGTGGCTCAGTCGTTAAGCGTCTGCCTTCGGCTCAGATCATGATCCCAGGGTCCTGGGATTGGGCCCCACATCGGGCTCCCTGCTCAGTGGGAAGCCTGCTTCTCCCTCTCCCACTCCCCCTGCTTGTGTTCCCTCTCTCGCTGTGTCTCTCTCTGTTAAATAAATAAAATCTTAAAAAAAAAAAAAAGAAAAGCACGCAATCCATTGGTCAGTTTCCTATATACTCTAAATACCTCTAAGTCTTAAGTTTACTGTTTTGGGCACTTTCCTAATTAGTTAAATAGGAACAAAAGTGAAAATACATATTTAATTTGTCAAACTGATACTAGGATGAATGATAATGATATTAAGAATTTCTACTTTATAGGGGCGCCTGGGTGGCTCAGTCGTTAAGCGTCTGACTTCGGCTCAGGTCATGATCCCAGGGTCCTGGGATCAAGCCCCTCATCGGGCTCCCAGCTCAGCGGGAAGCCTGCTTCTCCCTCTCTCACTCCCCCTGCTTGTGTTCCCTCTCTCGCTGTGTCTCTGTCTGTCAAATAAATAAATAAAATCGTTTTAAAAAAAAGAATTTCTACTTTATGAATGTCAATAACATTTGCCATGTTGTTCTGTAAGTGTCTTGGATCAGTTATAATGCTTAATAAAATGATGGGCTGAGCCGAGCCTGAGCCAAGCAAGCTTGTGACAAGCAGGAGGCTAGTGCGTGACCTGTGTCCCTGGTGTACGAGCATGGGTGGCCCCAGCAGGCCCTGCCCACCTGCTACATACTGGTCACTCTCCGGCCACATAAAAACAGCAGCTGGGGAACTGTAGCGTTTCTGTGGTCAGGGGAGATTCTGCACAATGTTGTCTTATATAGATGTTGTCTTACTTCACAGGAGAGTTTGGGTCTGTGATGGAAGGAAACCTTAAGCAGCAAGATGGGACCTCTCAGAAAGTGGCCGTGAAGACCATGAAGTGTGAGTTATCACTGATGAAACCCCTTCCAGCCGGGGTGGGCAGTTGGGTCAGTAACCTGGTGCTCTGTAGGGCCAGTGAGGGGGTTCATGTGTCATGCTCTCAGTCACTGATGGGTCAGAAGGCCATCCAGAACCCCGTGTGGTCACAGAGGGAAAGTGACCGTTAGGAGCTCTGCATATCTGCATGGTATATTCTTTACACTCGAGGAAGTTATGTTCCTTATTTATACCACACCTCCCTCTCTGTCTCGTTCTCTCTCTCTCTCTCTCTCCCCCCCCCTTCCCTCCTCACTCTCACCTAGTAAAGTGAATGACTCCAAAATAAATCATGAATTTCTGAGACAAGGCTGATCTGGTAGCAGCCTCTGACCCCAAGGGTTGGCCTGGCTGATCTGGCCAGCTCGGTGGGATCACTTCCTCACTTGAGGATGGTTCCATAGTCCTCAGGAAGTTGTGGGCTGCCTGGAAGGTACATTTCCCAGAGAGAGGAGAGATATTTATGAAGATATGAAGAACAGTGATCCCAAGCTGGAACCTCCAAGCAAGCTGGGAAGAGAGCCTGCAGCCGGGTCAGAAAGGGCCTTATAAGTCGTCACAAAGAATCTGCTTTTTATCCCACGAGTAGGAGAACACCAGTAAGAGTCTTAAGCAAATGAGGAACAAAAGCAGATCACATTCTAGAAAGTTCACTTTGGTGGCAGTGTAGAGGAGAATGAATTACAGCATTGACAAAAGTAAAGACAGATGCTATTTGGGGCACTCCAGAATCTGTGCAGATGTCTATCTCGATAAGGAAACTAGGCTCAGAGACGGGGTGACTTGTCGAAGTCAGACAGCTTAAAAGGGAGAAGGTTGTGCTGGACTTTTTCATCACCACGCATTGGCCAGGCTGCAGTGGCAGAACATGATCGCACATTCAGCACTCTTCCTGCCCTTTGCATTATTTTATTTGAACCTGGTCCATGTGAAGGCTCTTTCCATTGTCCCCATTTACCAGTGGAAGGTTTGGGGGGGACCTTGTAAAAGGGGCTAGGCCTGGAATCTGTTTCTTCTCTGGCCTTGGCCATGCTCTTCTTTGAATTAGAATCACTTGCCTAAGAATTGTATCTATGCTAATTATCAAAGATTGAAAGAACAGTCTCTGGCCTCTGCATCCCAGGGTCATCCACGTTTGCCTAGGATGTTGGTCCCTTGGGGCGGGTGGGGTGGAGTTTGCGGGCATACCCTACCCTTTCTGTTCCACCCACCTAGCTGTCTTAGCAAAGATAATAGGTGAGGGCAAAGGTAGCAGACATTTTGCAGGTCTATATGATTTTTTTTTTACTTTTCTTAAATTTGCTTTAATAAGAAGATTAATATGTACAAAGCCCATAGAATGTCCAGACCCTATGCTATATGCATGCACATGTGATTTCAGTCAATACTTAGTGTTAAAGTAAATTCCCTAAGGCATGCCTGGCTTTATGTTTGTTTTTCTTTGTTTTTCCTCGTTTCTTTGTTTCTAAAATACACATAACCTAAAATATACCATCCTAACCATTTTTAAGAGCATAGTTCAGTGGCATTGAGTTCATTCACACTGTTGTGCAACCATCACCACCATCCACTTCCAGGATTTTTTTCATCTTGCAAAACTGAAACTCCATATGCATTAAACAACTTCCCATGTCCTCTGCCCCCGCTTGCCCCTGGCTACCACCATCCCCCTTTCAGTCTCTATGAAATTGGCTTCTCTAATTACCTCGTAAAAGTGGAATTACACAGTACTTATCCTCTTGTGACTGGCTTGCTTCCCCCAACATAATATAGAATTTTAGATGTCTCTCTCAAGTTGGTTTAATCCCAAGATGGTATGGTGTGGAAGTTAGAAAAGTATATCCAGTCCACAAGGCATGATTCAGCAACCAGCCTTGCAAGATAGAGAGAAACATGTGTTCTTGCTTTTTTTAAGGCAAAAATAATCGCAACAGATCAGTTACATTTGACTTTCAGGGTTTTTTGTTTTTTTTTTTAAGGAATATACTTTAATTTTTAGAGGAGTTTTAGGTTTCTGGAAAAATTGGGCAGAAAATACAGAGTTCCCATATGCCCCTGTTCCCTATCATTAACGTCTTGCGTCCATGTGGGGCATCTTCTACAACTGATACATCAGTAACCCATGTGATACGTTATTAACTGAAGTCCATAGGTTATATTAGCTTTCACCTTGTATTGAATATTCTATGGGTTTTGACAAATACGGTGTCCTATGTGCACCATTACAGTATCATGTGGAAGTTTCCCTGCCTTACATTCTCCTGTGTGCCATCTATTCATCCCTCCCCACCCACCCATGCCTGACGACCACTCATCTGTTTATTGTTGCTGTAGTTTTGCCTTTTCCTGATTTTACTTTCAGAGAACAAAATTGCTCTTACCTCCTGAGTAAATTATCGGTGCCTACCATTTTCCATCCTCTCTTTTAGTGGACAACTTTTCTCAGCGAGAGATTGAGGAGTTCCTCAGTGAGGCCGCGTGCATGAAAGACTTCAACCACCCCAACGTCATCCGACTCCTAGGTACCTCAGAGAAATACGGGACTTGGGGGGGACAGCGGGGCTTGGCTAATCCACTCCGCACCAAAGGAAAAGTCTCTGGGGCAGATAAGTTTATATTTTGTATGACCCCACAGTAATTGGTAACATTGAGTTTTTCACCCCAAAGATTTCTTACAGTTACATTTTCTGAAGCTGATGGTAAAAATGGGCCTGCATTTCCTGGACACCCCAAGGGCCAGGAACATTTAGTGTCCACAGAGTTCTAAGTGACTGTGGGTGAAAACGGGGGCCTGCACGTTACTCCAAGGCAAGACAAAAGCTTATGTTAAACTATGTTATAATTTTTATTGATTTAAGGTTATCCATGAATCAAATACCAGTAGGGTAAAGCTGTCAAAGTAGATACATTCCATAGATCATCTTTGAGAAACAATTTATTAACGTATTTTCAAGTACTGATTTCCTAGGATCATGGGACATGATTTAATAGAATTTGGTTTGTGGCCCTGTAGCTATCAAGAGGTTACTATGTAAGTGCCACAATTCCAACACAGAAGAGCGACCTAAGCATAATTGAATATTCTGCTGACTTCTTTTTTTTCTGTCCTGTGTCTTGATAAGTGCTCAATTCTTTGGGGAACTTTCAAAGTTTTATTAACGATCAAAGCTGCAGAGAGATGTGAAAAAATAATGATTGGATATAAAATCATTTCAAAGAAACCACTGTTACTCCTTTGCAGCTATTGATTTCTGCAGACTCTGAGAACCATCGTGCTTTGCGATGGATGGGCCGTGATATGCAAGAGCTTTGCCAGCCTGCCATCAGGTGACGGGCCCTAGTTCTAGCTTTTCATGATAAATGGTGTTTCTTGTGTATAACTGTTAAAATTTAGAGATGTGAATTTTACCTATTGGCCCTCAAAATTCTTTTAATAGTTTTGAGCATTTGATGGCACCAGGCTTTTTCACCTGATCAGGTGCTTAACTATCCCATGAAATTAGTTTGCCCTTGAATTCTATTGCAGTCACTACCCCTCACTTCGGCTCAGTGTAACAAAAACTCCATGGGTGTCTAGATGGCTATACTGTGACAGATTAATTTTTGAGACCTCTCATGCAAAGATTGTTACTAATCTGAAAGAAAAAAATTACCAAGAAGTGGACCCAGCATGTGTTCCATATTCTAATACAGCTTGTGTGTGAGTTATGGGTATTTGTTTTATTTTATTTATTTGTTAATTTTTTAAGGAGCATGGAGCCCAACATGGGCCTTGAACTCATGACCCTGAGATCAAGACCCGAGCTGAGATCAAGAGTCAGACGCTTAACCAACTGAGCCACCCAGGCGCCCCATGTTTATTTTGTTTTTAACTGTTACCTCCAGAGCACATGGTTTCAATTTGGCCAGTGCTCCTGCAGTCCTTTTCTGGTTACTGCTAACAAAGGGCTCTTTGTAACTTTCTCTGGTTTTAATTTCAGGTGTATGTATAGAAATGAGCTCTCAAGGCATCCCAAAGCCCATGGTGATTTTACCCTTCATGAAGTACGGGGATCTGCATACCTACTTACTCTATTCCCGACTAGAGACAGGACCCAAGGTAATTACCCAGTCGTCTTGCCTCTGAACAGTCCCCCAGGCTTCCGTGACAGGGCCTGGGAAACCTCAGCATCTAACCTTGAAAATAAAGGCGGGAGGGAGAGGACATTTGGCCTTTGTTCAGCGCTCACTGTGCACCCTGGGGACAGAAATGTGGTTTCTGTCCTCACAGCAGGCCTGCTCATCGCCTTATTATTCCCATTTTAGTGGGGGGAAGAAGCCAGCTGGGCGCACAATCTCATGGCTCAAGCCTCATTGCAATGGAGCCGGGTGGGCCCCACATGCTGACAGAGTGGCCTCTTTCTTGCGAAGTCTCCTCTTTCCAACTCATTCACTCTGAAATCACTAGAAGCAGGATCCGTTTCACCCAGAGGGAAGCTGCACTGAGCTGTTTTTCTGGACACTGAGCCTGAATATACTCTGTCCACCTTTCCGATTATCAAGAGCGCCTCCATCCTCAGGATGGGAAAGCATGTTGTGAATTGGTGGGTCGGCATGCTTTCCTTCCAACAGTGCCCCTAAGAGGGGTGGTGACCCCACAGGGCAAACGCTGTCTGAATCCCACAGCACAGGGAAGCCCGACAGAAACAGGAGCTTAGACTGAAGCACCATGCCCACCAGCATGCGGCCACAGGTCCCACCCAGGTGACCGACCCGGGCCCCCAAGAAAGGTGACTGACTGTGGGGCTTCATGAGGAAAGTCCTCATCCCAAGAGACAGACAGATCTGCAGGAACAGCCATTTATCAAATTTGGCAAGGCACTTGAAAAACAAAAGCAAAACCTTGAGACCCAATTTAGGGTAAACATTCCAGAACCTTCCTGTCTGTGTCCTGCTGACCCTGTGTGTTATGGATGAGAAAGGTTATTTTTTGCTTTCCTTTTCTTTTACTTTTACTTGTTTTGTTATTCCCAGAAAGGTGTAAGTGATCTTTCTTTTTTCAGTTCCCCTTGGTTTCATGCTCAGATTTTTGTTCTCTTCCTCATGACTTCTTTAAGTCTTCCACCCACACAGTCACTAACCAGAGTTAGGAAATTGTAGCCACATCTCAGAGCTATTATAAAAATCACTGAGGCTCCTCCCAAGAGTCGAAGGGCCTAATCCAAAGTAGGGGACTCAGCATGGCTGAGTGTTTTTCTTCCCTTTTTCCACCCAAAAGAAGGATGATAATATTATAAGAAGAGAAAAAAAACAAGCAAACTACAATTTCCAACATCTTAGCACAATCATTGGCACCTTCGGATATTCACATCCCAACTTTCATTCCAGGCCTATGTGTTTCACAGGCTGGTGCTCAGGAGGTATGCACCTATCCGCATTTCTCAAGCACTTAGTAGAAGCTTTATTTTGCATACAGCGATGCAGTAATAGCACAACAACGATAGGAAGTCCTTACTAATAGAACCTCAGGTGAGGAAACTGAGGCACAGATCGGGCAATGGTGGAGGCAGGACTGGCCCCCAAGTTGCAGAGCCCCTGCCTTCGGCTCTTCTCTGATGGCCCCATCCCATGTGCACCCCTCCCCGGCAGGGCAGCCTCCAGACAATTGGCTGTGAATGGCTGCATGCCATCCTCTTGAATGGATTTTGTTTCATACTGATGGGCAATTTCACTCCCATTTAGTTTTCTGGTATGTGGTATGATTTTTCTAATAATTTTTGGAGGGATGGGAATTTCGTGTTGCATAAGAGTGAATTCTAGGGGCGCCTGGGTGGCTCAGTTGGTTAAGCGACTGCCTTCGGCTCAGGTCATGATCCTGGAGTTCCGGGATCGAGTCCCACATCGGGCTCCCTGCTCAGCAGGGAGTCTGCTTCTCCCTCTGACCCTCCTCCCTCTCATGCTCTCTGTCTCTCTTTCTCTCTCTCGCAAAAAAAAAAAAAAAAAAAAAAAAAAAGAGTGAATTCTATAGTAAAACAGTAAAAATATACAGGCCCATATTCAGGGCTGTTTGATGGCCAACAATCGTCTGTTTTTACTCGTGAAGTTCAACCTTCCTCTCTCGTATGGGCCCTTTGGAAATAGAGTAGCCTCTTATTGGACTTTTTTCCTGAATCATTGTGGAAGAGATAGAGACTATTTATAATCTTTATAAAAATCTTTTTTAAATTATCATACAGTGTTATTGACTCTTTTTTCCTTTTTGGTGTACAGTTCTATGAGTGTTAACACATAAATGGAATCATGTACCCATCATCATAGTCAGGATACAGAACAGTTTCATCACCCAAAAATACCTCCTCCGGTGACATCTTTGTAGTCATTCTCTGCCCCCATGGCTAACTCCTGGCAGCCACTGATCTGTTCTCTATTACTATAGTTTTGTTTTTTTGAGAATGTTATGTGAATGGAATCATACAGTTTGTAACTTTTTGGCTTCCTTTACTCAGCAGTATGCCTTTGAGATCCATTTAAGTTGTTGCCTGGATCAATAGTTCATTCCTTGTTTTATTGCTGTGTATCTTCTAGTGCATGGATGTACCAGTTTGCTTATCCATTCACCTGTTGAGGGACACGTGGGTTGTTTCCAGTTTGGGCAAGGATGAATGAAGCTGTTCTTAAAAAATGACGTACAGGTTTTTGAGTGAACATAACTTCTTATTTCTCTAGGATAAAAACCCAGAAGTGAGATACTAGGTCATATGGAAAGCATATGTTTAATTTTATAAGAAACTTCTAAACGATTTTCCCGAGTGGCCGTACTATTTTACATTCCCACCAGCAGTGTATGAGAGATTCAGTTGCTCTGCATTCTTGTGAGCACTTGGTATTATCAGTAGTTTTTTGGTTTGGTTTGATTTGGTTATTAGCTGCTCTGATAGGTGGGTAGTGATACCTCATCGTGGCTTTTATTTACATTTCTCTAATGATTAAGGATGTTGAGCATCTTGTCTTGTGTTTATTTGCCATCTTTCTATCCTCTTTGGTGAGGGTCTGTTAAAGTCTTCTGTTTATTTTTTAATTGGGTTGTTGTTTTTCTTATTATTGAGCTTTGAGAGCACTTTATATATTCTAGATACAGTACCTTTCTTGGATATCCAATTTGCCAAGATTTTTCTCCTAGTTTGTAGCTTGTCTTTGTATTATCTCTTTTTTTTGTCTTCGTATTCTCTTAATGTGAGTAAAAATATTTAACTTTTGCTGAGTGCAATTCATCAGTTTTTTTCTTTCATGGATCATGTTTTTGCTGTCCTGTCTAAGAACTCTTTGCCTAAACCCAGATAAAAAAATTTTTCTCCTATGTTATCTTCTAAAAATTTTGTGATTTTTACATGTTACATTTAAATCTGTGATCCATTTTTAATTAATTTTTATATAAGGTGTGACATTTAGCTTAAGGTTTGCTTTTATTTTTCATATAGATGACCAGTATCATTTGTGAAAAGACTGTCATTAATCTGTTGAATTCTCATTTTTGTCAGAAATGAATTAGCTGTGTAAGTGTAGGTCTATTTCTGAGTTCTCCATTCTGTTCTGTTAAACTATGTGCCCATTTGCCCCTCCCACATTGTCTTGATTACTTGACTTCATTGGAGCATTTGTGAGTTGGGTTTTATATTACACGCAAGGGAAGCCATCTGATCTGTTACAGATCCCAACTTATCTTTCCTGCTTTATCACCACATTCTCTCTGCCTCTTCGCTTTTGACACAAGACAACCTCCTTTTCCTAAAACACATGTGTGCTCTCAGATCACTAGGTGTTTGCTCATTCTGATCGTGGCCATGTATTTCCTCTTAATTGGCCATTTTATTCCTTCCTGTCTTTTAAGGACAGCCATGATGACAGTGTAGAATATTTTTTAAATTTTTCCATGAGAATCCATTTCTCTGCTGAGCTTCTGGAGCAGGTTGCTCTTATCTCTGCTTGATGTATATGTTCTTATAGCCTGCCTCCCTTTGGTGTATCCACCCCCATGAGAACTGGGGTCCTGTCCTGTCATCTCCCTGTCTGCCCTGCACACCTCCAGACGTACTATTCACATGGAAGACAGAGTGGCACTTGGGGCCCAGCACCCAGGCCCTGCTGGGGGAGCCCATTTGCATAACCGAGACGTCGTCTTGGGCCACACTAGCAGGAGCAGAAGGATCTCAACACAATGAAGCCCAGAGGTAGGACAGCTGCGGTGTTGGTCAGTTCTAATCTCAACAACATCATCCCGTGTCCACAACTGTTCCATCTTCCTGCTTTTTCAGCTGCAGCTGCCCCTCCACACCTCTGATGGGGGCAGCTCCTCCAGGCATGACATCCTCATCCACCAGCCTCCAGAGACAAAAAGAGAAGTCTGTCTTCTCTCTTTCCCCTTCCGTCTCCCTCTCTTTTCCTGGAACAGGAATTGGTTTTTTTTCATAACATTTTTACTGAGATATAATTCAAACACCATACAGCTCTGTCATTTGAAGTGTACAACTCAGTGGTGTTTGGTATGCCCAGAGTTTTGCAACCATCACCTAAAAAAGGTCCCATACCCTTTAGCAATCACTTCCCAGTCTCCCCTCCCCGCCTTGTTCCTAGCTCTAAGCAACCTTTCTTTTTTTTAAATTTTATTGTGTTTTATTTAAATTCAGTTAATGAACATATAGGGTATTATTAGTTTCAGAGGTAGAGTTTAATGATTCATCAATTGCATACAACACCCAGTGCTCATCACATGTCCTCCTTAACGCCCATCACCCACTTACCCCATCCTCCCACCCCCCCGCCCCCTCCAGCAACCCTCAGTTTAAGCAACCTGCTTTCTGTCTCTCTCGTTACCTACTTTGGAAATTTCAGATCAATGGAATGATAGTGTGTGGTCTTTTGTATCTGGCTTCTTTCACTGAGCATGTTTTTGATGTTCATCCATGTTGTAGCTTCTATCAGTACTTCATTACTTTTTGAGACCAAATAATACTCCACTGTATTGATATATTATGTTTCATTTATCTATTGATCTATTAATGGACTTTCGGGTTGTTGCCACTTTTTGGCTTTTATGAATAATTCTAAGAATTTTATACTTGAGCTCTCACATTATCCATTTTGAGTTAATTTTGTATATGATTTCAGGTTGGGGTCCAATTTCATTCTCTTGCATATCCCACTCACTTGTCTAGTTCTTTTCCCCACTGAATGATCTTGGCACTCTGTTCAGGGTCATTTGACTATATATTTATGGGTTTATTTCTAGACTCTCAATTCTGTTTCATTAATCTGTGTGTCTATCCTTATGCTGGTACCACAGTATCTTGATTATAGTTGCTTTCTAGTAAATTTTGAAATTAGTAAATGTGAGGCTTCCAACTTTGGTCTTCTTATTCAAGCTTGTTCTGGATATTCTGAGTTCTTGAATTTTCATACGAATTTTAGGATCAGCTTGTCAATTTCTATAAAGAAGCCAGCTGGGATTCTGATAGGACTTATGTTAAGTCTGTAGATCAGTTTGGGGAATACTGGTATCATAACAATATTAGGTCTTCTGATCCATGAACACAGGGTATCTCTATTTATTTAGATCTACTTTAATTTCAATGTTTCATAATTGTCAGAGTATAAGTTTTGCATTTCTCTTGTTAAATTTATTCCTAAGTATTTCATTTTTAATTCTTTTTAGATGAAATTATTTTCTTAATTTTATTTTCAGATTGATCATCACTAAGTGTATAGAAATACAATTAATTTTTGTATCTTAATCTCGTATCCTGTAACCTTGTTGAATTCATTTCTTAGTTCTACCACACAATTATCTTTTAAATTACTTTTGGTCACAATCTGCAAGAATAACATAAATGTTCTTGGGAAAAATTACACAAATAGTACCTAATATGCACTACACCTTCACAATGTCAGCAGGATTTTTATATTCTTTAGCACCCAAATCCTTTCCTGGAAACTGTCATCCAGAAAATCAAATGCCTTGAATATACAGAACAGAGGCATAAGAATTTCCTGCCTGATTTGTTGACATTTTTTTGTTTACTTGTTTTTAACAACTCCAGTATGTAAGGGTAAAGGATAATTAAAGCATTTTCTTATATAGACCATGTAATTAACATATATCTTAGCTGGGAAATATAAATCATTAAGAATTCAGTGTCTTCGTGAACACCACTTCGGAAAACTCATGTTCCATAGAGAATAAGCCATGACGAATCCAATGCCCTGGAGAGAGCCTGTCATGGATGGACCCATTCATGAGTGCCAGGAACTTGTGGTAAACCCTTTTCTTCAGGGCCCTTGCTGTGCTAAAATGTTTAGTTACAACACAGCCCTTCATCAGTCATCCCCTCGTCTTCAGTTCCGACGGAGCAGTTGCTCTCACCTAGCCGTCTGTTTGATTTGTACAGCGTAGACTGTTGACGCTTACAGAAAGGCTCTAGAAAAACAAAAATAAAATCCCTGAATACCTCCTTGTGGTCCTTTGGTCCTGTAATAAGGGGCCAAGACTGTCCTAATTTCTGTCTGAAAGAAACGTGTCTTTCCAAGCGTCTCAAAATAAGATGATCGCATATGCGTGCATGACTGGAGTGGGCTGAGTGGGCTTTCTGTCCGTCCCCCTCCCCTTTTCCTCTCTTTTCCTGGCACAGGTGCTTTGTCCCCCTGCCACTCCGAAGGACACAAAGGATCCCATTTGACCTCCTAACTTGCAAAAAGAATGTTATTCACCATCCATATTTTTAAAGACAGGGAGAATGTGTAATCTGCTGGGAAGTTTTGTGGTTTGTTGTTGTTTTTATTCCTTTTTAAAAAACTTATTTGTGAGATGAGTGATACGGAAGTGAAAGGTTTGTTTCCTTGTTTCAAGACCCAACTTTTAAGAATTACAACCACTAAACAAACAGACAAACACAAAAACACTCTCTCTCCCCTCAGGTGGCAATAACTCTCCAAGCTTAACTTTTAAAACATATTTTGTCTGCTTGTTTCTCCTCCCCTCCCAGCATATTCCTCTGCAGACACTACTGAAGTTCATGGTGGACATCGCCCAGGGAATGGAGTATCTGAGCAACAGGAATTTTCTTCATCGTGATTTAGCTGCTCGAAATTGCATGTAAGAGTCCTGGCCCAACCCGGGAGGGGTTAGACCTCATCGTGTGAGATATGTCGGGGGCCGGGTAAGAATAGGGGATGGCCTGTTGCTGTTAAAACATGGAGGAGAGGCAGGTTTGGGAGGGGAGCGCGTGGCTGGCTCTGGAGATGGGATTTCTCTGGCTCTGATGTGTGACTGGGTCTCTTCACAACGTCTGCCTCCACGAGTCTGGTTGGCTTCCAGAACGTTCTCCTGTGACTCTTTATTTTCACCCTCTCAGCTTGAAGAGCTGGGGATGATCTTTGTGATCCTTCCCCTTTGCCATCGGCTAGGTTTGGACCCAGAGTTACATATGTAAGTCAGCTAGTCATGGAGGCAGTAAGGAAAATCATAAGGGTTTTGTCTGTCAGGCTTCAAGATCCTGCCTTGTGAGTGTGTACTGTGAAACTACATGGAGGCTTTCCTCTTGCAGCAGAGAGACAAGGACTTCTACAAGAACTCTGACCTCAAGCTCCCCCCCTCTCCATCCTGCTCCAGCAGGACCATTATCTGCTCTAAATCTTCAAAAATAATAACTAGTTCTCGATTTTAGGTTTATTATTGCAACAAGAGAGAGTGTTCCTTAAATGTATTGCTGTTACTGTTTTTCTTGGTTGGAGATGTGACCATAGGGGCTGGCCCCCTACCACTTGTACCTCATTTTTAAAACCCAGAAGGGTCTTGTTTGTTTGTTGTGGTGGTGGCTTTTTTTTTTTTAAGATTTTATTTATTTATCTGACAGACAGAGCATAAGCAGGGGGAGCGGCAAGCAGAGGGAGAGGGAGAAGCAGACTCCCCGCTGAGCAGGGAGCCCGATGCGGGACTCGAACTGGGGACCCGGGAATCATGACCTGAGCCAAAGGCAGATGCTTAACCAACTGAGCCACCCAGGCGCCCTTTGTTTGTTTTTATTTAAGTGATTTTTCTACCGTGGAAGGAGAATCATGACAACCTCTCTTTGCCCTTAATATTTCCTTCATGTTTTTCCCATCAGGTAGGGTGACCAGCTGTCCACTTTGCCTGGGACTGAGGGATTTCCCACGATGGGGGACTTTTCAGTTTTAAAAACCAGTGTCAGACAAACAGGAACAAGGCAGTCATCCCACCTCCAGACCACTCATTTCTCCTCCTTTCTCCTCCTGTCTAGGATCTGCTTTAACAGCCTGGGCTGTAACTGCAGCTGTATCCCTCTCATTTTCCCGTTAATTCCTCAAGTACCACCTGGCTATCTTAACAGGAAGTCCAGGGTCCCCTCTTACAGCCTGTACTTGCCCACCTCCCCCGAACGGGCAGGAGCCAATGCTGCTTCCAGACACGAGGCAGGAAGGCTACTGGGTGCTAAACGGGTCCACTGGAGGGCCCTGGATTTGGACTGCGGCTCTTTCTCCTCCTGTGCAGCATCTCTTCCCTCCGGGCGGCCCTGCCCTCTGTGCACAGGTGCCCTTGCTGCTCCACACCCCCACACGAACCAGCGTGCAAGGTTGTAACTCCCTGTCACCTGCTCCGTCATTGGTCCCAAAGCAGGACCCTCCCAGGCGGATGGGGTCTCTCTCTTTTGGTTACTTACCATGAATGTTTTCAGCTGCGTCTGATGCAGACCTGTGATTTAGGCTTTGCCTCTGAATGTCACTGAGGACGTGAACTTGCTCTCTGTAGGTTACGAGATGATATGACCGTCTGTGTCGCGGACTTCGGCCTCTCTAAAAAGATTTACAGCGGTGATTACTACCGCCAAGGCCGCATTGCTAAGATGCCGGTGAAGTGGATCGCCATAGAGAGCCTTGCGGACCGAGTCTACACTAGTAAAAGTGACGTGGTATGTGCAGGACTTTGATTCGGAGCCCCACACTGCAAAGACGAAGGCGCGCCGGAAGAAGTGACTTAAGCTGGTGTTGCACGACATGTTACTCTCTGATAAACTGAGGATTGGGAGCATGTTCACACCTTTCATTTAGCACTAGATTCTTTAATTCCGGTGAACACTAGATTCTGCTGAATCTGCTGAAGTCGTTTGATGTTCAGAAGATCTGTTTTTGCATAGGCCTTTCATTTATTCCCATCTTTTTTTTTTTTTTTTTGCTACAATATAGTGACTTATTGCCCACAACTAAGATATTCACATTAAATTGAATGAGTTCGTCCAATGGCTCTATATAAAAGGTGCCTTACCCAGAGATGGGGAAAAGCAGAGACTTGACAGCAGCCGGGGAACCGCGCATTACACAGAGCACTGACACGCGGAGAGAAGGCTATGTCCGCCTTGTCAGATTTCCCGGAACAGCCTTAGTACCCCCGGGGAAGTGTGGCTCTCTGACTCCCTCGTTATTGCGGTGCTGGGAGAGCAGCGTGTCTCAGGCGTAATTGTCAGCTTTGTGCACCATTATCGGGCTTTAAGGAAATGACCTTTCTTTTTCTTTTTTTTATTATGTTAGTCACCATACATTACATCACTAGTTTTTGATGTAGTGTTCCATGATTCATTGTTTGTGTATAACACCCAGTGCTCCATTCAATATGTGCCCTCTTTAATACCCATCACCAGGCTAACCCATCCTCCCACCCCACCCCCTCTAGAACCCTCAGTTTAGTTCTCAGAGTCCATAGTCTCTCATGGTTCAGGAAATGACCTTTCTAAATGAAAAAGTCCATTCAGCCTTTCTGAAAAGACTTGCATCCTAACTTGTTGTTTTGTTCTCAGTGGGCATTTGGCGTGACCATGTGGGAGATAGCAACACGGGGAATGACTCCCTACCCGGGAGTCCAGAACCACGAAATGTACGACTATCTTCTCCACGGCCACAGGCTGAAGCAGCCCGAGGACTGTCTGGATGAACTGTGAGTGAGCATCTCCGTGTCACTGGGCGCTCTGCACGGGCCAGTCAGCCGGCCCTGCGCAGACCTGGGGACACACAGCCGCTCAGCGGGAGGGGTCGCACTTAGCCAGATGGCTGTATGTGGGAGGTGGCACGCAGACGTCCCAGGCCACAAGCCTTTCTTGGTGTGGGAGCTGGTGTGGGCACATCTCCAGCAAGCCTGCACGTGTCCTGATGTTCTATAAGCACCTCTAGGAGACCTACCCTATAGACAAACAGGTTGACTCTACCGTATATGAGGGACTTGAACGATTACCTGCCCTCTTACTGCTACAGTTCTCTTTCTAGACAACATAAAACAATATAAAATCACAGTAACATCTTCAGTGAGGAAATCTGGAGATCAAAGCCAGTGACACCGAGGTCAGCCTAGTCCTCGGAATTGCTGGGAGATGTTCTAGCAGTGTGATCCCTCGGCCCTGTGCCGAGACTAGGACTCTGTTGGTACAAAGTGGGCCTAGAAATGTAGGCGTTAAAACCCTCCCTGGTAGACTGTGTGCTCAGCGAGCGTGAGAGCCCCCAGCTCCAAGCGTGCAGGACCACAGTGACACCTGTCCCCACAGGCCCTCTCTCTTGGGGCGGGCAGTATGGGAAGAGGCCCAGGACTTGCAGTCAGACTGGCCGCTGCCTCCCAGCCAGCCACGTGTGTGGCCATCACAACTGACAGGACCTCTCTGTGCCTCATTATTAGCCACACGCAAAAAAAGTAGAGTCCCATCCTCAGAAAGGGATTGGGAAGAAAAGTTAAAGAAGAGAACAGGTAGAATGCTCAGCCTCTGGGAGTGTCACGTAATGGTACCAGTGATTAGTAGCATCATGCCACATCCATGTCCCCCAAACACCTTGCTGACCTTTTAAATATAATTTCTGTGGCACTGCTTCTAGCTTGGCGATTGGAACCTTCCTGATGGAAGTCACAGGAGTCCTGAGCTTAGAGAGGGCATTTCACCATATTTAGCAAGAATGTTTCAGGACTGTGGGCCTGCACGGACACCCCCCTACACACACACACACACACACACACACACACACACACACACACACACACACTCTAGCCCTGCTTCTACACACGGGTGAGAAGACCTAGGTCAGCATGCAGGCCTCCCAGATCCTGCCCAAGCCAAGCAGAAGGAAACTCTATTGATCAGAGCCTCACCCTGCTTGGTGGTGATGGTGGTGGTTATTGTGGTTGTAAATATATAACATGAAGAACAGACACAAAAAACATAAGTCCTTTAGAAATATCATGAAATTCTAATTAAATTAGATTTGGGGTTTTATGGTAGTTTTTAAAGGGTCCACATTAATGACATATTTGCTTCTGAAAATGAGGAAGCAGTTGCAACCAAACAATATTGAATGAAGAGTTTTGTTGCCGTTTCTTTCTTAGCTTCTCTTGTGCTCCAGAAGAAGTTGGCCTTTGCAGCGATTATCTGGGGTCTTAGCAAGGTCTAAGCTGTGTCACATGGTGGTTTTGAGACATTTCACATAGAGCCAAGCAGGGAATGCTGAGTCAGTGAGAAGTTTTAGGTGAAAGAGTCATAGATGCTCTTGTGTCAGGGAAGTCAGGCAAAGCAGATGGGTCCACGGTCCCCACACTACAGGCTTGCAGGGGCTCTGGTCAACCAGACCCTCTTCCCACGTCCCCCCCTCGAATCTGGATGCTGGAGAACAGTGTCTCCCAAAGAAGCCTCTGTGTTTACATATCTGTGCATTTTCTTTTTAAAAATGAGACAGATACTTCTGAGCTTCCCCTCCGTGTTTGCTGTCTAACCTTAGTTGAGATGAGTTCATTCCTGTGTTGAGTTGCCCCTTGGTCTCTTTAAACGCAACTCTAAGCACTATCACGCTGTAAGGAGCAGAGTACACTCTGTGGCCTGCTCTCCGATCCTGCCCTCCGAGGATCACCTCCTTCTCCCAGCATCAGCCTAGGCTGCAGGCCCTGCTTCCTGTCGCCCAAGAGGCCACACTGTGTGATGCCCCTGTCACCTACATGGGATGTTTCCTTAGCTGAGTTCACAGCGTCCTGGCTGCAGAACACCCCCTACCAGCTGGCCGCTATGGTTCACGACACTGGTGCTGATTGTCCTCATGGTCCAGCGTGACACGAGGGAGCCGCCTTGTTCTTCCTTTATCCCGCTCAGTCCTTTCAGCCAGCACATGTCCTTCAGAGTGCCCCTCCCCTCCTTCCTGCCCCTAAGACCCTCAAACCATGGAAGCCCAGGGCTGGACGGGGCCTGGGGCCATCGACTTCCACTTTCTCATCACATATGTGGGAACAGTGGCACAGTGACCTCACAGTGTATGTGAGTGATGCGCAGGCCAGGGTCATTGTTGTTTCCTGTGGAATAGTGCAGGCCCTTCTATCTCCCATCTCATTTTTCTCCTTATCTCCAGGCTCCTAACACATTCTTTGGGTGGCAACCAAAGCGATGTTTCTGAAATTAGTCTGATCGTCGATGCCCTAAACCTAATCTCTCCGTAGTTCCCCATTGCCCATAGGGCAAAACTCAAACCCACTGTGATCTGACCCATGGCAGGCAGGGGGGCTGAATGGCTAAGAATGTGATGCTCGACATTCCTTTGCCAGGGACAAAGCAGGTGCTTGACAGGTATGGGTGAATTCATCCATTTATAAATTTTGTACATTTGTATGGTTGCATTTTTTTAAACTCCTTTTTTAAATAGTGGTAAAATACATGTAACATAACCATTTATAAGTGGCTCAGTAGCGTTAAGTGCTTTCACTTTGTTATCCAACCATCGCTACTCTCCATCTCCAGGACTCTTTTCATCTTTTGAAACTGATAATCTGTACCCATGAAGCAACTCCCCGTTCTCCCCTGCCTTCAGCCCCTGGCAACTGTTAGGATTATCTCTTTTATAAAATCTCAACAGAAAAACAAAAATGACCAATTTACAAAGGCAACTACCAAACCTGTTGTTTTCTTTCTACCCCTAAAATTGAAATTATTAAACCTCACAGCCCCCTTCTACTCTCCAGGCCCTCTTGCTCCTCTTCTTGGTCCACTACTATGGCATCACCCTTTGGCGGGGGGAGCAGCTCAGACAAAACACATGCTCCCATGTCTGTAAAAGCCATGTTCATATTTTTAAGTACTTCACAAAGTACTGAAAGTAAAAAACATAAGTTTTGGGATGGGTGGCTCAGTCAGTTAAGCGTCTGCCTTTGGCTCAGGTCATGATCCCAGGGTCCTGGGACTGAGCCCCGCATCGGGCTCCCTGCTCCGTGGGGAGCCTGCTTCTCCCTCTGTCCCTCACCCCACTCGTGCTCTCTCTCTCGCTCTCTCTCTCAAATAAATAACTAAAATCTTAAAAATAAATAAATAAGTTTCAAAGTGATTTTGCTACTTTGCTACATGAGAAAATGATAGGTTATTCAAATGCTTTCTCCTAAGACCCAGAAAAATTGAAAATAAGTTAAATAACACAGCCCCTTGATGAAGTAATGGAAAGGAGAGTGTGTCTCTAAGGACAAAATTCCTCAAAGCTCATCTCAGAGGGCCAACAATCAAGGCTTTGTGGGGGGAAAAAGGAAGTCATGCAAATTGATTTATACCACAAAAACCATGAAAATGGAAACAAAAACTGTCAAGTCTTAAGTGGCCGTCTATTGAAGGTAAAAACAGGGAGAGTACAAAGCACTCTGAAGCCTGATGTCCAGGTGAGAATCAGGATTCTCAGATGGGGGAGTATGCCCCTGCGGTTACCTCAGTGTCCTGTGTTCATGGCCGGCCCCTTCGTAGGCATAGTGCTTTGCAAATCTCCACCTCCCAGAAGCATGTGCAAGGGTTGATAAGGGCTGCAAAAGTAAACAGGTGAAAAGATATGAGATCTGCCCGTGCGTGAAGTACCACATGCTAGCAGAATTAGCCAAAGGATCTACATCATGTGTTCAATGTAAATACAGGAATTACATGTTTATGTTCATAGGATCGTGTCCACTCCGTGTGTCAGTTGATTTAAATTTGGGTTGTTTTCGTATCCAGCGACACAAATGTCAAGTTCTCAAAACAGGACAGAATCAAAATGAAATGATGGTATAACTCACTCTTCATCTCCAGCCAGTAGTCCTAATTCAGTCATCTCTTTGTTTGGTTGTGCTCATAATCCTTAATTCTATCAGACACGGGGAACGAAGAAGCCACCCGGAAGAGAGCGTTGTCTGTACAGAACACAGCAGAGGGGTCATGAGCCCCTGGGAGTAGGAGTTGTCCAGGCGGAGGCCGCTTCCCCTACTGACCACACAGCCATGGTGGCATCTTAACATCCCTGAGTCCACTCTCATTTTTATCGCAAAGTAACAATGACCCAGGGCTGTTGAGAAGATTAAATGCAGTGACACACACAGAACACCTAGCCCTGTGACGTACACATCCTTCACCTCTTTAGCCCCTGCCCCAGGGCCCTGCTAACTCAGTTCTCCTGGTGGCAATCCCAGTTTGATGGTATGGAACTGGGGTCAGCCCACTTTTTCTGTAAAGTGCCAAAGAATAAATATTTTTGGTTTTGCAGGCCACGTGGTTCTGCAGCAATAACGCAATTCTGCCACCGTAGCCCAGTAGACAATATGTCAACAACATATTGTACGTAGATGTAGCTGTGTTCCAATAAAACTTCATTTACAGGGGCGCCTGGGTGGCTCAGTCGTTCAGCATCTACCTTTGGCTCAGGTCATGATCCCAGGGTCCTGGGATCGAGCCCCGCATCGGGCTCCCTGCTCCGCGGGAAGCCTGCTTCTCCCTCTGCCTCTGCCCCTGCTTGTGTTCCCTCTCTCGCTGTGTCTCTCTCTGTCAAATAAATAAATAAAATCTTTAAAAAAAAAACAAAAAACTTCATTTACAAAACAGACAGTGGGCTGGATGTGGCCCGTGGGCCATAGAGTTTGCCAACCTCTAGCATGAAGGAAGGACCTGAAATACTCTTACTTTACAACGTTAGATATAATTGTCATGTCTGTTCTGTATTCCTCCTGGAGCCAGAGAATCACTTATTACCTACCCATGGGACATTTATACAAGTTGAACAAAATATTATGCCACGAGGCAAACCCCAGTAATTTCCCAGAAGTTGAATTAATGCGGATTAAAATGTGACAGAATCAAAGGATAGGTGAAAACAAGGTGTGGATTGCACTCAGGGCTCTGGGTGCTGGACCGAGAAATAACTCACGCTTCTGCATCCTTGTAGGTATGAAATAATGCACTCTTGCTGGAGAGCTGAGCCCTTGGACCGACCTACGTTTTCCATGTTGAGGCTGCAGCTAGAAAAGCTCTTGGAAAGTTTGCCTGAAGTTCAGGACAAAGCTGATGTCATTTACATCAACACACAGTTTCCCGAGAGCTGTGAGGACCCTGGAGAGGGCCCCGCACTTGCTCAGCTGGACATGAATATTGATCTTGACTCTATCATTGGTTCTTGTACTCCCAGTGCTGCCGTCAGCGTGGTCACAGCAGAAGTTCACGAGAACAGACCTCACGAGGAAAGGTACATCCTGAACGGGAGCAATGAGGAATGGGGAGATCTGGCGTCTGCTGCCCCGGGAAAGAACTGTGTTTTACCAGAGGACAGACTTGTAAAAAATGGAGTCTCCTGGTCCCAATGCAGCACGCTGCCCTTGGGGGGCCCATCACCAGATGGACTTTTATTTGCCGACGACTCCTCAGAAGACTCAGAAGTCCTCATATGAGGAGACCTGAGAGACATTCCCAACTCAAGGAAATTCTTCTGCTTTAGGAGAATCCCTGCACATTCCATGTTTTTGGAATTTGTCTTCCTTTCCCAATCAAATGCCATGGCCGTAAAGCACCAGGTGAATGTTGTCAAGTAAGTCATCATGAAAATTACATAATATATATTTATTTAAAGAGAAAATACATATATATGTATATGCTGGAAAGAGACAAAAGATCTATTTTAGTAAAAGATGACTTATTTCATGTTGCTTCCCTTGCAGATCTAAAATTTACTCTTTAACAGCCTCATCTCTACAGCTGTTCCCTGATGTTAACATTTGCACAGAGTCAGTGTTATTTTTTTAAAGTCCTTTTCTTTTTCATGACCATTAAGTGTAAAAATAATTTGTAAAATGAAATGCTGTATTTGACTTTGCTTCTGGTCTTACGAAAAATCTGATATTCTTACATGAATCACCTATTTTATAAGAAAGATTTATTTAATACTTAAAGTTTTATAACTGATTAATTCTTTGATAGGACTTCCTAATAAAATATGAACGAGAAGGGATGTGTCATACTTACTTGAAAGACAGTGGTCACTGACCAGCAGCCTCCACACCTTTGCGAAAGGAATTCCCTTAATGCCTGACCCTCGATGCAATCGCTTTGACCGATCTTGGCATTGTTCTATCAGGATATGGAAAAACCACTCCAGAGTCCAAAAATGAAGAACAAAAAATATTGAAAAGTACAATCTGGGTGGAAAGATTTAAAATACCTTGTAGAAGAGAGACTGACAGGTGGAGTGCTTTTCTGTTTGGGAGTCACAACTTGCAGGCAGTAGACGTGGGCAGTGGGCAAGGTCCATCCTGGCTTAGAACTCAGCACCTCTGAGTTCACATCCAGGCTCTGCTACATCTTGGCAGCCATTGTTCTCTGAGCACTTGCTGTGTTTCAAGCACTTTCCGTGAACCGCCCTATTTAATCTGTATATCACTACCATGGGTACCAATGCCATCATCATGTATGGGCCAGGAAACCGAGGCTGGAGACGTTGAGTAACCTGCTATGGCCCACATCTAGAGAGGGGTGCAGCCAGAATTTCAGAACCAAGTAATCTGATTCTGGCTGGCTCTGCATGTGATTTGGGGGTTTGCTCCAGAGCCTCTCGACCTTTTAATTTTATCTAATAAACACATAGGTAGCACGTAGTTGGCCACATATAGCACTCATTTCATCCTAAGAACCTCAGCAGGTAGATACTACTATTATCTCCACTTCACAGATGGGTGGGCTGAGGCAGGGAGACCCTAACTTACTCTGCCGATGAAGGAGTAGACCGATGCAGGGTAAGCATTAATCCCTCGGGCCTGTTGCTCCTTACTTGTGAGGAGTCTCAGCCAAGCCACTGCAGCCTGTGAGCATCCGCGTGTGCACTGGGCCCAGAGGTGTGGCCCCCACAGCCTGGGTCCTGGTCCTGGCTCCCAACCCAGGAGCCCCAGTCTCCAGCATGAGCCTGCTTCACTGTTACTGTGAAATGCTCCGTGCAAGAAAGTTCTGAAGGTTTGAAAAGGATCTGCATTGTTGTAGAAAAGGCCAGCATCACATTTTATCAGTGAAAGAGGAAAAAAAAAAAAAAGGCTGCTAGAACCTATAGAGATAATTTCTACTATTAGAAATTTTGGAATGGTTGTTAAATCAACAAAAAATTTATATCACCTACTTGTGCAAACCAAGTTTCTTATTGAGGGTGACTATCAAGAATGTGAATAGTTCATCATTAAATCCTGGATCAGGAATTGACTGGCTAGTCTATGGCCATACCACCCTGAATGCGCCCGATTTCGTCTGATCTCGGAAGCTAAGCAGGGTCGGGCCTGGTTAGTACTTGGATGGGAGGAATTGACTGGCTAATTCAAGCAAAAAAAACCTGATGTAGAAAGGTATGTTCACATCCATAAGATAAATAGGCAAATTGAAAAATTGTTATTTCGAAGTTTCACATAAATTTAATATATCTAAATTAATATATTTTGTGCTTTATATTTCTACTGTAATTGTATAGTGTAAGTAAATAGATAATAAATAGCTCATCGAATGTTCACAGCTCCCCCAAATCCTGTCTAGTTTGCTCAGTCTGTGCCATGTGGCCTGAGAAGGGCCGAGAAGCCTGGACCCGTTCTGCCACAGAAGAGCGTGGGGAGGTGAGCAAGCTGTGGCTTCTGGCTTTTCTTGAGACATCAACAAACACAGTAGAGAAACTCGCTTCATCTCCAACCCACAGCAATGTACCAGGCCCTTGATTAAATGGGATGTGATGGGCAGCAACTTCCCATCCCTGCTTTCTTTTTCCAAGAGGGGAATGAAGCTGCACTACCATTATTCAGACATTTCAAATCCACTGAGAACTTTGGTACCACAGTGGTTCTTCTTAGCTACATTTAAAAGTTTGAAAGTTCTGGAAGAACTAACATTCAGAGGACCCAATCATTGGGAAACTCTTGTACTATCTCCTGTGCACGAACTGAAAATAGCCTTTTAAATTCCCTTTTGTAAAAACTCAAATTACTTTTGTAAAGTGGCTCTTATGGGCAAAAAGGGGAGGGAGAGAAAACAGAGAGAAACAAATTGGGTCATTGTCTTCAGCCAGCTGGGATGGGGCCGGGGAGGGCAAGGGGGCAAGAGAAATAAACAAATACCAGAAATACTCATGACCTGCAGGGACTAGCTCTGCCTTGAGGGTTTTTCTTGCTTCCTCCCTGCCTCCCTCCTTCCTTTCTCTTCCCTTCCTTTCTTTTCCTTTCCTAAGTAGGAAGGAGAAGTGAAGATCAGAGCCTCCTAAGCTGGGCCACACAGCCAAGGGCAGAGGCTGGACGGGAACCAGTCATGTGAACACTCCTTGGGCAGTCTAGGCAGGTCACTTGGCTCTCCTGGAGCCCGACTTTCTCTAAGTGTACAGTAAAAATAACAATCCCTTCTCCTGCAACCCCCTGGGTGGTTCTGTAGGAAAGGGAGGAGGCAAGGTCTTTGAAAGAACTTTACATTTATTAGAGGCTTTTCCCAATTAGAAGCTTCTCCCAATTTTGTTTTTTATGCAGTACAAACTCACCATTTGTCATATTAGAAATATTTTCCCTGATTGTGTTATCAACTCCCTCCAAAATAACACAAAATCACTCAAAAATAAAAGAATTTCACCATTGCCAGGGATGCACACAGGTGAGGAAGTTGGCAGAGGGAAGGAGACTCGCCACCATCCCTCACCTCAGATGGCTCCTGGGCTCAGAGGCAGGCAACTCTCTATACCCTGATGCCTGAAGGTTCCTCTCCTATCCATCTCATCCTGGAGTTTGGCTCCTTGTGAGCCTCGGTGCCCATCCATCCCCGTAGATGGGTGATGGCAAGCAGTAGTGGCCTTATCGACAAGATTGGGGGACCAGAAGTGGGTCCGAGTGCTCTCCCGGGTTGGGGGTACTCTCCCTCTGGCTCCATGACCCCAGACCAAGCAGAAGTTCCTGCTCAGGAAACAGGCCAAACCACAGTCTCTTATCTTGCAAATCAGATTGACTGTGGCCAGACTAATCCTGACTCATGCAAGTCAGGACATTTGTGACTTCTTCTGGTCAATGGCAAAAACAAGTGGGAACTTCTGCTGAGTCAATGGGAAAATAATTGACCCAAAAATAAACCAGCTATGACAGCAACTTCTCTAAAGACATTTAGTTACCTTGGATGACAAATGAAAAAATGGGAAGTTTTGTTTTCTTTAATGAACATTTCAGTAATGCATGATGTTTCTATATGTAGATTTTATCCTCTCTTTTAAAGCTCCCAGAACAGAAGTAAAACTGCCCTTCTATTTAATGTAAGCCTGTCTAAATTACCTAAATTAATTGTATTTAAATGTGATGAGGGGTGCCTGAGTGGCTTAGTTGGTTAAGCGTGGGACTCTTGGTTTTGGCTCAGGTCCTGATCTCAGTGTCCTGGGATCGAGCCCCACATTGGGCTCCAAGCTCAGCATAGAGTCTGTTTGTCCCTCTCCCTCCCCCTCTGCTCCTTTCCACCACCACCCCCCAAATAAATAAATAAAATCTTTAAAACAAAAACTTTTTTTTTAATGTAATGATTATTTCTAAAGCTGTAACCCAAAGACCACTACCTCAGAATATTTTCATGTACAATATCTTCTATTGAAATGGGATTCCATGTATAGATATTTGAAAGAGCAACTTGATTATTCTATATATTAACCCTTCCTACCTCTTAAGGACACAAGAATATGAAATTAATTCATGAATTTATTGAGACTGTGCAGTTATAAATTCTAACCAAGGCAGGGGTTTCAAACAACAGTCCTGTGAGGACACGTATAATCAATTCATCCATTTACTAATATTCACTGAGAAGGCTCTTTTCTGAACATTGGGATTTGCAAAGAACAGCCTTGCTGTCTTGAATAACAGTCCAGAGGAGGGAACACAGGGCTTCAAATGAATACTTTCTTTTAAAGAATATTCCTCAGAATGCTCTGACTTGCACATTTTGTTGAAGCCAAGTCTGCAGATGATGTTTAGACTCTAACAAACCTCAGAACTAGAGAGCAAGTGCTTTCCCTGGAAGCAGGGTCTAAGGCCCTGCCCTGTCAAAATTAAAGGGCCATCCACTGGAGTTTGAAACTTTGAAAACCAAAGTTCCATTATACCACAATGGTCCAGGCAGTTCAAGGGAACATAGACTGCTGCTTTAACTCCATGAGTCCTGATGGCTTCTTTTTAACATAGTTTCTCCAAGGATAGAAAATAATTTCTTGTTACATAAATTTGTGGTTCTCCAAATCCTTTTCTTCCTATAGTTCACATTAGAGTATTTCTAATGACCTATCTTCAAATTTGCTACTTCTTTCTTCTGCCAGCTCACATCTGCTGTTGAGTCCTTCTAGAGAGTTTTTCATCTCAGTAATTTTACCTTTTTAAAAAAAATTTAAAAAAAATTTTTTTTTAAGTTAACTCTACCCCCAATGTGGGGCTTGAACTCAACGACTCGGAGATCAAGTGCTGCATGCTCCACAGACTGGGCCAGCCAGGTGCCCCTCAGTAATTGTACTTTTAACTCCGAAAGTGCCATTTTTTTCTTTTAATAACTTGTATTTCTTTTTTTTTTTTTTTTGTTTAATAACTTGTATTTCTTTGTATTCTCTATTTCATTTTGAGTTAAAAATTTTAAAACATAGTTTTCTTTAGTTCTTTGAACATATTTATAAATAGATGCTTTTTAAAATAATAAAATGTCTGCTAAGTCTGTTATCTGGGCCTCTTCAGGGACAATTCCTATTGAATACTTTTTTTTCTATGTATGAGTTAACTTATTTATTTGCATGTTTCACATATTTTTTGTTGAAACTAGATATTTCAGGTCATATATAACAGTAACCATAGATCCTAATTTGTCCCTCCTTCCAGAGGTGGATGTTACCACTGTTTGTTTTCTTATTTGTTTTGTTTAGTGGCTTGCCTGAATTAATCCTGTAGACTGTGTTTCTCCTCCAGTGTTTGATCACTGATGTCTCTGCTTATTTAATTTTTAAAAATTATTCTTGTTTTCATTTTTTAAGTCTGGCTGTTAAGGGGTTCACCCCTGGGTCAGCATGGTTTAGTAATAAGCCAGCCATTGGTCAATGTTGTACTTAAACATCTTGAGCCAATAAAGCCTCTACCTTTTGTTTCTGGATCTATCTACAGCTTGGAGAATATATTCCAAATTCAGGAAATTTACAAGTCTGCCCTGCATTCACAGTGTTCCCTGTTCAGCCAGTGATAAGTAGTTCACTAAATGTTAATGGATTAAACATTCTAATTGAAAAGACAGAGATCATTAGGCTGGATAAAAAGGGACTTATATCTAGAAATATAAATAATTCTTACAACTCAACAATACAAAGACAACCTAATTTTTAAAAGGGAAAAGAAAACAATTTTTTAAAAGGGCAAAGGATTTGAATATATACTTTTCCTAAGAAGATATATAATGGCCAATGAACATATGAAAAAATATTCAACATCAGTAGTCATTAGGAAAATGTAAATCAAAACCACAGTGAGGGGCACCTGGCTGGCTCCATTGGTGGAGCATGCAACTCTTGATCTCAGGGCTGTGAGTTCAAGCCCCACAGCTGGTGTAGAGATTACTTACAAATAAAATCTTAAAAAAAAAAAACAACAGTGAGATACCACCTCACAGCTACTAGAATGGCTATAATCTAAAAGACAGTTAATAACAAGTATTGGTAAGGATGTGAAGAAATTGGAACCCTCGTACATTGCTGATATTACAAAACAGTACAGCTGCTTTAAAAAATAGTTTGGCAGTTCCTCAAATAGTTAAAACATAGATTTACATTATGACCCACCAATTGCATTCCTAGGTGTATACCCTAGAGAATTGAAAACATGTTCACACAAAAACTTATACACAAATATTCATAGCAGTGCTATCCATGATAACCAAAAAATGGAAACAACTTAAATGTTCATCAGTGGATGATGAATGGATAAACAAAACGTGGGATATCTATACCATGGAATGTTATTCAGCCATAATGTTCTTTTTTTTTTTTTTTAAAGATTTTATTTATTTATTTGACAGAGAGATAGACAAAAGAGCACAAGCAGAGGGAGTGGCAGAGGGAGAGGGAGAAGCAGGCTCTGCACTGAGCAGGGAACCCGATGCGGGACTCGATCCCAGGACCCTGAGATCATGACCTGAGCCGAAGGCAGACGCCCAACCATCTGAGCCACCCAGGCGCCCCAGCCATAATGTTCTGATACATGATGCAATGTAGATTAACTCTGAAAATATGCTGAGTGAAAGAAGCTAATCACAAAGGAACACATTTTGTGTGATTCCACTTATGTGAAATATCCAGAATAGGCAAATCCATAGAGAAAGAAAGTAGATTAATGTTTGCCTGGGGCCGGAGGAGGAGAGAACAAAAAGTGACTGCTAGGGGCATCTGGGTGGCTCAGTTGGTTAAGCATCTGCCATCAGCTCAGGTCATAATCCCAGGGTCCTGGGATCGAGTCCCACATCAGGCTCCCTGCTCAGCGGGGAGTCTGCTTCTCCCTCTC
The DNA here is from genome assembly GCF_964656455.1 of Halichoerus grypus. NCBI lineage: Eukaryota > Metazoa > Chordata > Mammalia > Carnivora > Phocidae > Halichoerus > Halichoerus grypus. The sequence continues at coordinate 36,187,501 of NC_135721.1, forward strand.
CCTCTGCCCCTCCCCCTGGCTCGTTCTCTCTCTCTCTCTTTCTCTCTCTCAAATAAATAAATAAAATCTTTTTTTTAAAAGTGACTGCTAATGGATTCAGGGTTTCTTTTGGGGGGATGACTATAATTATGGATTTTTATAGATTTTCAACTAGTTTTTCCTTCACTCATCTTAAATTCTGTTCTTAGGTGCTTAAGTATATAGGATTACTGTGTCTTTCTGATGAAGTGACCCCTTTCACATTATGAAAATACCTTCTTTATATCCCTCATAATATTCTCTGCTGTGAAATCAACTTTGCCTGATGTTAATATAGTCATTCTAGCTTTCCTCTTTGTACTGTTAGCATATCATATAACTTTTCATGCTTTTCAGTTTTAACCTATTCTGTTTTTATAGTTAAAGCGCCTTCCATGTAGGCAACATATAGCTGGATTTTTTTCAACCAATCCAACATCACTGCCTTTTAACAAAGATAATTAGACCATTGGCATCCAATATGATTATTGATATGGTTGGGTTTCAAGTAACCATCTTGGTATTTGTTTTGTATTTGTCCTATCTGTTCTTTATTCCCTTTATCTACTTTTTCTGTCTTCTTTTGGAATAATCAAATATTTTTTGTGATTCCATTTTACCTCCCATGAGTTTTTGTTCTTCTAGTGATTATCTTAAGATTTATAGTTATATGTTTAACTTATCACAGTCTCTGTTCAAGTGATATATCATTTAAAGTATAGTATAAAAACCATACAATGATATATTTCCACTTCTCCCCTCCTGGGCTTTATGCTATTGATGTACAGATTTTATTTCACACATGTGATAAACCCAAAAATGGTGTTAGAGATATTTTTTCAATAATAAGAAAAGATCTTTCTTTTTAAAAGATTTTATTTATTTATTTGAGATTGAGAGAGTGAGACCAAGTGAGAGAGAGCACAAGCAGGGGGAGGGGCTGAGGGAGAAGCAGACTCCCCGCTGAGCAGGGAGCCCAACGCGTACCCAATCCCAGGACCCCAGGACCATAACCTGAGCTGAAGGCAGACGCCCAACTGACTGAGCCACCCAGGCACCCATAAGAAAAGATCTTATATAGTTACATGTTGTTACCATTTCCACTGCTCTTTATTCCTTTGTGTGAATCCAGTCTTCCACCTAGAATTATCTTCTGGACATTTCTTCTCGGGCTGGTCTTCTCATGATTAATTCCTTCAGCTTCTCTAAATCTGAAAATGACGATTTCTCATTTGTTTTTGCATATTTCCATTGAGCATTGATTTCTAGATTGAAAAAAATTTTTCTCTCAATACTTTTAAAATAATGTTTCTCCATTGTCTTCTTGTTTGTATTGTTTCAGACAAGAAATTTATGTCATTCTTTTTTTTATTTAAATTTTTTTTATTTTTATTTTTTAAAGATTTTATTTATGAGAGAGAGGGAGAGAGGGAGCGGGTGTGCGAAAGAGTGAGAGAGAGCATGAGCAGGGGGAGGGGCAGAGGGAGAAGCAGGCTCCCCGCTGAGCAGGGAGCCCGATGCGGGGACTTGATCCTGTGACTCCAGGATCATGACCTGAGCCAAAGGCAGAGCCTTAACCAACTGAGCCACCCAGGCACCCCAATTTATGTCATTCTTATCTCTCTTTTTTTTGTATGTGACATGTCCTTTTTCTTTGCCTTAAAAAAAAAAAAAAATTTATTTATTTATTTTAGAGAGAAACGGTGTGAGCAGGGGGAGAGGCAGAGGGAGAGGGAGAGATAGAATCCTCAAACACACTACCCACTGAGTATGGAGCCCAATGTGGGGCTCCTCCGAGGACCCTGAGAATATGACCTGAGCTGAAATCAAGAGTCGGCCACTTACCGACTGAACCACCTGAGCACCCCCTTTTTCTTTGCTTTTAAGATTTTTTTCTTTATCACTGATTTTATGCATTTGCTTATGATATGCTTTGGTGTAATCTTTGGATTTCTTTTGTTTGGCTTTAATTGATCTTCTCGGATCTGTGAGTTTATAGTTTTTATCAAGTTTGAGAAAATTTCAGCCATTATTCATTCAAAAATTTTTTCTGACCCTTCCTTCTTTTGGGATTCTAATTACACATATATTGGGCCACTTGACTACCCACTGATGCTCACTGCTCACTGATGCTTAATATTTTTTCATTTTTTTTCTTTTCTGAGATTTTGATTCGCTTTTATTCCTATGTCTTGAAGTTCACTAATGTTTCCTTCTGCAGTAACCAATCTACCATTAATCCCAACCAGTATATTTTTTATCTCATGCACTGTATTTTGTATTGCTAGAACCTTAATTTGGTCTTTTTTCTATTTTCTATGTCTCTACTTAACTTTTGCACATATGGAATTAAGTTACAATAACTTTTGGGGTGCCTGTGTGGCTCAGTTGGTTGGGTGTCTGCCTCCGGTTTAGGTCATGATCCCAGCATCCCAGAATTGAGCTCCGTGTTGGGCTCCCTGCTTGGCAGGGGGTCCACTTCTCCCTCTCCCTCTGCCCCTCCTTGTGTGCTTTCTCTCTTTCTCTCTCTCTCAAATAAATGGATAAAACCTTTTTAAAAAGTTACAAGAACTTTTAATATTCTTTTCTGCTCATTCTGACATGTGTCAGTTCTAGATCAGTTTCAATTTTTTTTTCCCTCTTCCTATGTCTCATATTTTCCTGATTCTTTGCATACTTGGTAATCTTTAATTGGATGACAGACATTGTGATTTGACCTTCTAGGGTGCTGGAGATTTTTTATATACCTATAAATATCCTTGAGCTCTGTTCTAGGACACAGTTACTTAGAAACTATTTGGCCTTTTGGGTCTTGCTTTTAAGATTTGTTAATTGGGCTCAAGAGCCTTGTTTAATCTAGGACTGTTAGTCCTCACTGTTGGGGCAAAAAACTTTTGAGTACTCTAGAAAATGCCCTAAATTATGAAATTTCCTAGGTTAGCTGATCAGAACAGGCACTTTTCCTAGCCCTTTCTGGTACTGTTCCTTCTTATTCTTTTTGGTGAATCTTTTCTTGGCATCAGGCAGTTTCCTCACATGTAGAGAGTGATCAGTTCTTGCTGAAGATTTGAGGAGTACTATCTCTAGATCTCAAGTTTCCCTCATTGTACAGCTCTTTCCACTCCATAATCAGTCCTACGAACTAGGTGTCTTACTCACATTGGATCCCAGCTTAGTCTTCTAAACTCTGGGAACTCGCTAAGTCTGCTTTGGTTTCTCCTCCCTATATTTTGGCCTGGAAACTTTCTCAAGCTACTAAGCTGGACCAGTCACAGGGCCTAACTTTCTTTCTTTCTTTCTTTCTTTTTTTTTTTTGTTTTGCTTTGTTTTTTAATTCTTATGGGATGGGATAATTGTCCATTACCTGATGCCCAGTGTCTTGAAAACTGTTGCTTCATATATTTGGTCTGTTTATTGTTGTTGTTTTAGGCAGGAGGGTAAATTTGGTCCCTACTGCTTCATCTAGCGGAAGTCTCTAATGTACTTTCTATAAACTTTTTATTATGGAAAATTTCAAACTTACACAAAAGTAGGCAGGATTGTCATGTAAATGCCCATGTGTCCATCTCCAGGTCTTAGAAAATGATCAACTCACAGCCAATCTTGTTTTATCTGTGTCCCCACTCACTTCTCTCCCTCTTGTATTATTTTAAAGCAAATCCCAGACATCATGAAAATTTATGCTAATATTTTCAGGGTCAGTTTCTGCAGTGATCCCTGTCAGTGCCCTGCCCATATTCCCCCTGTCCTTTCATTTCAGTGTGCCTGAACTGACTCTAGCTCTCATGGTCTGCATCTCTTTGCTTAAAGGCTTTCCTCCAAAGTGGGGAGAACTACTGTGTCCTGCTCATAGCAGGCTGGAACTGCCAGTGTCATTGGTGCCACCCCCCCCCCCAGGGACAGACCCTAACCAAGGACTAACGGGTATGAAGATATAAATATCTCAGCTCCTTCATCCCTTGTGAGATGATTATGAGGCATGTGCTTCACACCTTTCTCCTAAGTTTCTCAATGGGATTACATTCCCTTTGCCCACAGTAGTAGTCGATGTGATAATGCCCCCTTTATTATCTGTATCCCCTCTGTGTCACATTTGCTCACTCCCTGTGTCAGTTTTCCAGGGCTGCCATAACAAAGTACCACAGACTGGGCGACTTAACATAATTTATTTTCTCATGATTCTAGAAGCTAGAAGTCCAACATCAAGGTGTCAGAGTTCAAGATGTCAGCAGGGCTGGTTTCTTCTGAACCTCTCTCCTTGGCTTATAGATGACTGTCTTCTCACTGTGTCTTCACATGGTCGGTGTGTGTGTGTGTCCTAATCTCCTCCTCTTATAAGAATACCAGTCATACTGGAGTAGGGCCCACCTATTCAACCTCATTTTTACCTTAATTACCTCTTTTAAGGCCCTATTTCCAAGTACAGTCACATTCTGAGGTATTAGGGTTTAAGACTTTAGCATATGAATTTTGGGGGAAAAATTCAGCCCACCACACTCCCCTACTGATATTTCCTGCATCTCTCAAATGAACTACTTCTACTCAAATCTTTATCTCAGGGTCTGCTTCTGGGCAAACTCAAATGAAGGAAATCTTTAAAAGATAAAAGACTCTTGAAAAAAATAACCAAATTACCCCCATACACTCTTGATAGCTATGCTTCAAGGCTTTACCTATTCTGCCTTGTACAATTGGCTTTTTACACGTGCACATCTTTTTATATTTTTATGTCCTCACAGTGATGGCAGGGACTATGCTGTATTGATCTTATCCCTATCCAGCCAGTGCCTTGGATGCAGGAGATATCAATGCTGCTTGATTTGCTCAAGTCAATGACAGTAGTTCTAATCTGCCTTGGAAACCAGGTTTTAACAGAATAGCCACAAAATCTAAATGACAAAAGTACTTGTACTTTAATAATGTAAAATCCTTGCTGAGTCTATTACCAGCAATGTATACAAATGTGCGATACCTAGCACTAAGGCAAACAATATATGTTGACTGAATTAAGGTTTTAGTGATTTAAATTAGAGGTATATATAGCATCATCAACTGAAGTTGGAAGCTAAAAACTCTGGATTACAGAGACATTTATAGTAGACACGAATTTATATAAAATATCTTCAAACTGCTAGTGCCACCTACTGGTGGGGATTGGCCAGTGTTCCAGAAACCTATCTCCGTGCTCTTGAATTTCGATGGTTGTATAACAAAGGGCCTATATGAAGCATTAGTAAACAATAAAAAATATTTATATATAATTACAAGTGTCTTGTGAAAAGGAACTATCACAAATTCAATCTTCACATTTATATATACACATGAGCCTCAACTCAATACTCTGAACTAGACCCTCAATAATTACTGGCTAAATAAGTGACTAGGGTGACTGATAAGGCAGAGAGAGCCTCTTGACTATAAATCAATCTTATTTTACGTTATAACAATATTAATCCAGGATTGTATTCTTCCTCTGGACATTACTTACATTTGATAATAAAGTAGTTCTCTTTGACATCAAAGACGTCAATGCTGGGCTAAGTACACAGTAAGACAGATGTAAGCCCTGTCCCTTTCAGCTTTAAGTAATCAGGCGGCTTTATTTGTCTGAAAATTACTAATTGTGCTACCGACGTTATGCTTACAACACAGTGCCTTGGGTTCAGCTGACCCTGACCTCAAAGTACTTTCCAGACCACTTTCCATGAATTTAGGGAACAGTTTGTTTCCCTTGAGCTGGGGTAGGGGCACGTGCAGAGGATGCAAGAAACTGAGACACAAGGAGCAGAACTTTGACACGAAACCATCCCATACTCTCGGACCACAACCACAGTGAAATCTGGGACCTGAGTTTTCCCCCCTCAGGCCGGCCCCGCCTCCCAGCCCGCCCCCGCCCCAGTATGGTCCCGCCCACACCCCCGCCTATTCCCGCGGCCCCGCCTCCACCCTCGGGCCCAGTCCTGAGTCCCGCCTCCCCTCCCGGCCCCGCCCCAAATCTAGCCCCGCCCCTAGACATCTCTTCTCCCGACCCCGCCTCCCCACTCGGGCCCGGCCCCCGAGGCCCGCCTCCCCACTCTGACCCGCCCACCCCTCCTAGCCGCGCTCTAGCTTCTTTATAGCTCCACGCCTGAGCCCGGGCCTCGGCCCCGCTTCCCGGGCCCAAACCCCGCCTCCTCGCCCAAGCCCAAACCCCTCGTCCGCCTCCCAGTCCGAGCCACTCCACCCGACCCGAACCCGCCTCCCGGAGGCGGAGCTGCACCAGGTGCGGACCCGGGGCGTGGCGGGCGTCTCGGAGCGCCAGGTGCAGCTTCCGTGTCAAGATGGCCGTCTCCTGCCGCTTCGGGGCCCGGCTCCAGCCCGGCCGCCGCCTTCCTGTCGGGGCCCCGCTGCTTCGCGTCGCCCTCTACCTCTTGTGCTGGGCCCCGGCGGCTATGGACGCCGTCCCGGAGCTCGGGCTCTGGGCAGCGACGGTCAACGACGTAAGTGGAGTGTGGAGACCGAGGCGTGGCGCGTCTCGGGCCCTCTGCGTCCTCGCGGAGCTCGCTCCGACCCCCGGGCCCGGCCCCGGACTTGTTCTTCTGGTCTTTGCCGGGCCTGCTCCGGCTCCGTGATGCGCTCCCGGAGTCTTTCGTCTCTTATGGACGAGGAGGGCCCTCTCCTCCGGCCCGACCTGGGCTGTGGGGAAGCTTGTGCATGGGGAAGACTCTCCCTTCTGAGGGCTGGTACTGTCCTTCCCGAGGTCCTGGCCCCTCGCTGTGCTCTGACGCGTTCCGGCTCGATCAAGCTCTTGTTTATTCAGACCCGAGCCCCAGATCCCTTGGCACTCGCTCGTGCCAGCATCTTTGCCATTTGACCCCTCCTCGGGCCGGGTGCAGCCGCACCGCCACACCCGTGAGGCCACTTTAGAAAGGACTTTCCCAGTCTTCACTCAGCATAAACTTAAAAGCGCGTGTGCTGCTTTCGTTTTTTTCTTTAAATGAGGAGGAAACATGCGGCAGCCACCCCACCCCTCTTTCGCTCTTCCGGGGTTCCTGAATTTCTCTAGGGCTCCTATCATAGTTCCGGGAATGTGTGTGTGGAGATGAGGTGGGATGGGTGATTAAGGAGTGTTTGAAAGACTAGTCTGGAGGCATGAATGTGTGGAAACTTCCTTTGCAGGACAGGCCATTTGAGAACTTGGCATCCAGTAGTCACATGAGATGATGTAGGAGCGATGCAGGAGTAGAATTTTGGAAAGTCTTGCTAAAGAGGGACAGGAAATCAGGAAGAGGCCTTATCCCCTACTTTTCTAGTCAGATGATTCATCCAGCTCTGTTTTAAGATGAATATTTTCCACATGCATTGAAATGATGTTTGAGGGCGCCTGGGTGGCTCAGTCGTTACGCGTCTGCCTTCCTCTCAGGGTCCTGGGATCGAGCCCCGCATCGTGCTCCCTGCTGGGCGGGAAGCCTGCTTCTCCCTCTCCCACTCCCCCTACTTGTGTTCCCTCTCTCGCTGTGTCTCTCTCTATCAAATAAATAAATAAAATCTTAAAAGAAAAGAAATGATGTTTGAGTCCTAAAGGCAAAACTTATATTTTGATTTACTCAATCAGAAAAATTTAGTACCAGAGGCTGCAAATACTTCCTACAGCGTAGAAACTATACAGGAAGGAAAGTAGGTCTCTTTCTGAATTTCTAAGACCCGGTGCTACCATTTCTTCCAGGATTCTTCTGGGTTGGTGTCCCATTAAATGTGTCAGTGATATAGCATTCACATCTCTATTGAATTTCTCTGAACAGTAAAAAACAAAACTCAGAGAACCACACTTGCGGTTTCATGCTGCTTCTTTAGTGAATGGCAGTATCATAAACTAAGTCAGTGTAAACAATACTGGAAGTGAATGAGCTGTGCACAAATTGTTAAACTACTTGACCATATCTGTAAAGATCTTTGCCACTTTACTTTGGATGGTGAAACTCCAAAGGCCCTGGAGAAAGAATGACTTTGCTTCCTGCGTAAGGAAGGTAAATTTTTCCTTGGGTCCTACATCAGATCAGTAGCAGTCCATAAAGCCCTTCTTTGCAGAGAATATGCTGATTTTCCCCCCATTTCAAGTTGTTAGAATTTGTCCTTAAGAATAAGAGAGGAGAGGGAGGCTTTCATTTATTTGTACTGCAAATGTATCAAGAAATGCTTCTTTTGATTGTAAAGGTCAACAAATAGTTTGAGCACCTGCTGTGCACAATGTACTAGACTGGCCATTGCTGTTGCAAAGATGAATTTAGACAACAGTCCCTTCTCTCAAGAAGCTAACGTAGTAGTAGAGACAACAGATTCATGAGTAGTTAGATACATGGCAGCATTCTTGGAATATTAGTGGAGCACTAGGGGGGGCGTCACCTAACTCCGCTTTCTAGAGTTGATGTCTGGTTGGGTCTTTAAAGATGAGTAGATGTTACCTGGATGAAGAAGGAGGAGGGAGTAGAAAAGCAGCAATGCAGGAAAATCTTAGTGTTTCTGCTGAATGAGGTTCTGGTAGGAGTGTTAAAGGGGACTCAGGCTACCCTAAGCCTCCCACAGCTTGGTCCTGAACTTGTGGCCAGGATTCTAAACTCCAGGACCCGTAGGGTCTGAGGCCAGTGATGTCATTGAGTGAAGTGAACTAGAGTTAGGGGATGCTGGGAGAGCTGTGGCCTCTAGATGATGTGCTCCTTCTGAAGAGGGCAGCTGCCGTTCAGCTCCAACTAGTGGATCTTTTATGGCAATGTAGAGACAGAATTGCCAGGTCTCCCCCCCTTTTTTTTAAAGGGAAGACCAGACTCCATGTTTTTATCATGTCAACTAATTTAAAACATTTTTAAAAGTTCCCGTGTGGGCCAAACAAATCCCATTTATAGGTTTGCTTAGGCCACCAATAACAAATTTGGAGTGTGAATGAAGGAGAGCCATTGAAGGATTTTAGACATAAATACCAATCACTGTGGCTGCTATCTAAGGATGAATTACAGACTCAGATCTGGTGGCAGAATTATCAGTTAGGTTATTGCAGAGTGGGAGGCAGAAAATGTTGAGAGCCTGAATTGGAGCAGCGGTGGCAGGGATGGAGAGGAAGAACTAAATTTGGGAAGTGTTTGTGAGATAAAATAGGCATGCCTTGGGGATTGGGCAATGGAGCTCAGGGGCTGGAAGGAGCCAAGGCTGGGGTGACTAAAGCTGGCATCACCTGCAACCAACATGGGTAGTATAGAAAGAGTAGGGGAGGAGCAGAGAGGAATGTGTCTGCTTTAGGACAGGATAGTGTGGAGTGTCTGTCCACTAGGATGGACATGACCTTGAGGCAGTTGGGTATGTGGATCTGAGGCTCAGAGGAGGGATCTGGGCTGGGGGGTTTGTTGTTACTGTTGAAACTGTGTTGGGGTGGAAGGTTACCAAGAAAGAGCTGCCTGTCATCTGTGTTTTTCATTCCTAACCACTTGTTCATTGAACACAAGCCCTTCTCACAGCATTTTTATTCTTGGTGAGGGCAGACGTTAAATAACTAAGTAATGGATTATTTCGTTTTAATTGTGGCAAGGGTCGTGAAGGATGGGTCCTAGAGACTGTGTAAGGGAGGGCCTGGCCTGGTGTGGCACCTGGTGGAAGACTTCCTGAGGAAGGGGCTCTTGAACTGGGCTGAGAAGCATAAGAAGTCATTGACAAGGTGAACCAAGAGTGACAGGGAAGGGTTTTTAAGTAAATTTTCAGGTTGACTACTAAGGTCCTGAGAGCTGGAAGGAGTATCCTGCATTTAAAACACTGAGAGAAAGGTGCTGAGAGGTGGGCAGGCCTTGATCACGCCGGGGCCTGTGAGCGGCAGTAAGAATTGGTCTAAGTACCAGTGGAAAACCATAACAATTTAGGAACAGGGATGGTTGTTTTATCAAAAGTCATTCGAATAGATATCGAGAAAGCAACTGCAAATGCACAGATAGGTCCCCTGCCTGAGCAGCAATAATGGTACATGGCAGCAGCCTTTACCTCCTGTGTGTGGCTGGTCCCCGGCTGAGACACTAGGAGCAAGGGCATTCCGGAGCCTCTTAGAGAGTAGACACATGGCACAAGATTTTAAGCAAGTGGGTGATGGGACCAGATTTACATTTTTAAAAAATAATCACTCTGGTCACAGGAGTGCAAGAGTTAGAACTGTATACTCCTAAATAGAGAAAAAAAATTTTTAACTAGATCTTTCTATATTTTCTTGTGTTTAATTTTAGAAATCAGGACCTTTGATATTTAGAAAAACTATGTTTAACTCTACTGAAATCAAGTTTTCTGGTAAGTACAATAAACTAATATAATACTAACAACAGTATGTTATAAATGAATAATATCATGTAATATATAAACATATTAAAACTAATATAACATATTTTAAGCTATGCAAACATTTTGTCTTTAAGTGGTTCTAACATTTTCAGTGTTTTTCTGTTTCAGTTAAGTCTTGATTATTTTCAAGAATGATTTTTCTGATCCTGTCTCAAAAAATGTAATATGAATCATTCTTTAAAAATTATAATTAGAGTATAATAAAGTAGGCTTCAGCAAAGAAAAGTATTTCACTTCTGTGAAATTTTACTCTGAATCCCAGCTTTTAAAACTAGGTAAATTCCTTTTAGGAATATATGACATGTCATGATTGTGGTAAAGCCTTCATATCCCTGAAACTTTTATAAATATACACATGGATCACAGAATACAATAAAAATTACTAGACACTAACATTTTAATTAGGATATAAGAACTACCAAGTCATAGATCTTAAGGTTTTTACTATTTTTAATGGGTTTACAGCAAATCATATTTACTATAGTCTAACTCCTCTTAGTGTTTCCAGTAACTTGACTAGGTAAGTTGGTTGCCAGGGTTAAAGTTTTGGGATAAAGGAGTAGTTTTTTGTTGGGTAGAGTAAATTGGCTTCCTGGGGATCCAAAGCCATGCCCCTTTTCTCTATCACACCATGTTCAGATCATTTGTTGGGTGATTCTGTTGCATGTGGGTCTCTGCGGAGGGAAGTTGGCCAGTCATGAGCTAGAAAACAGAGGTGGTTCAAAGCAGCTCATTGATATCATAGATCATCAGTGGTGATAAGAACTTGGTAAGAGGAAGTTGAAGTCAAAGGTAGGTGAGGAAAAAAATTTGGCATCTGTTTGCTTTAATGAATTCAAATTTCAGTGTCTAGACAAGTAAGATTTAGAAGGTGCAGACAAAAAAAATGGGGGGGGAAAAAGTGGTATGTACCAGTGAAACACATAATTTGATTTAAAAAATCAATACAGGGGCGCCTGGGTTGTTAAGCATCTGCCTTCAGCTTGGGTCATGATCCCGGGGTCCTGGGATCAAGCCCCGCATCGGGCTCCCTGCTCAGTGGGAAGCCTGCTTCTCCCTCTCCCACTCCCGCTGCTTGTGTTCCCTCCCTCTGCTTGTGTTCCCTCTCTCGCTGTCTCTCTCTCTGTCAAATAAATAAATAAAATCTTAAAAAAAAATCAATACATAATGTTTGTGATCAGCTAAGAGTAGACCACGCTCAAGACGGTGGTATTAACATGTCTAAAGAAAGAATGAGGCAGCAGAAGGGAGTTAGAAGCAAAAGCATAAAAAAATACGAGTGTTTAGTCAGGTTAAAGCAGAGGTCTAGCAGCACCGATGGGAGAGAAGGCTTCTTGAACTATGGCTGTAGGTATAACATGTCACTAGCAGGTGTAGATGCAGCATCCTTCTGAGCCGCCTCATTCTAGTGCCATGCTCATCAAGCAACCTTCATCACCTTTGGGTATCCAGAAAGGCATGCTGAAGGGAGAGAGTTAATCAATCATTACACAACCACTTTACAGTTACTATTCATTTTAAGTGAGTAATTAGGCATTCTAGATCATACGTCTACATTGGTGGTATGGTGAAGGAGTGAGACTGAGTCTCTGTGTTCTCGCAGAACCAGATTTTAGTGCCTGCAAAGCTAAGAATTAGTCCATTGGATATGTGTCCATGCTGTGTGGTGGATCAGGCATCTGGCTTTCCCTTAGGTGACCACTCTTTTTTTCTTTTTTTTTTTAAGATTTTATTTATTTGACAGAGAGAGACACATCAAGAGAGGGAACACAAGCAGGGGGAGTGGGAGAGGGAGAAGCAGGCTTCCCACCTAGCAGGGAGCCTGATGCGGGGCTCAATCCCAGGACCCTGGGATCATGACCTGAGCCGAAGGCAGATTCTCAATGACTGAGCCACCCAGGTGCCCCATGGTGACCCCTCTTTTGCTACCCCATTCAGGATGCAGTCTTGTGGAGTTACTGCTGAAAGTCTCTCAGTGTAATTCACTGTATAAACAGAATAAAAAAAATACGCTATATAATCATTCTCAATATGTACAGAAAAGCATTTGAAAAAAACGCAACACCGATTCATGATAAAAACTCCTAGAATTCTAAAACTAGAAATAGGAGACTTCCTCAAGCTGGTAAAGGCATCTATGAAAAATCTATAACTAACGTTATACTATCAGTTTTCTCCAGATTGTTCTATAAATTCAGTTAATCTTGATCAAAATCCAAGCTGACTTTATATAGAAATTGACTAGCTATTTCTAAAATTTATATGCAAATACAAAAAAACCTAGAATAGCCAAAGGAATTTTAAAAAATAACAAAGTTGAAAGACTTCTATCTGATTTCAAAACTTATAATATAAAGGTACAGTAATCCTAACTGTGGTACTGGTATAAAGGTAGAACATATAGAACAATAAGACAGATCAGAGAGCCCAGAAATAAACCCACATGTGTAAACTCAATTGATTTTCAGTAAAGGTGCCAAGGTAATTCTTTAGAGAGAAGATGGTCTTTTCAATAAATGATGCTGGAACAATTGTATATCTACACTGAAAAAAATCTCATCTCTTACATTGATCATGGATTTATTTATTTATTTTTAAAAGATTATTTATTTATTTGACAGAGAGAGTGAGAGAGCACAAGCAGGGGGAACAGTAGAGGGAGAGGGAGAAGCAGGCTCCCCGCCAAGCCGGGAGCCTGATACAGGGCTCGATCCCAGGACCCTGGGATCATGACCTGAGCCGAAGGCAGACACTTAACCGACTGAGCCACCCAGGCGCCCCTGATCATGGATTTAGGCACTGTCTCCACCTCTCTATCCTTCCCTTCTGGGACTCCATTTGCCCTTATGTTAGACCGCTTGATATTGTCTCACAGGTCGCTGAGGCTTTGTTAATTTTTTTCAGTCTCTGTGCTTCATTTGGGATCTTTCTTTTGCTTTGTCTTCAAGTTCAGTGATCTTTTCTTGTCCAATATTTAATCTCATTTAACCTCTATTAATCTTATATAGTGAATTTTTTACTTGAATATTGTACTTTTTTATTCTCTAGAAGTTTGGTTCCTTTTTTCAAATATCTTCTTTCCCTCCTCAGTATTTTCATATTTTCCTTTATCTTTGAGCATTTGGAAAATATTTATAACAGCTGTTTTAATATTCTTCTCTGCTAATTATCTTTGTCATTTCCACCTTTGTCATGATGACCTATCATAATTATGAATCAATTTTTTCTGCTTTTTATATCTAGTTTTTGTTTGGATAGTGGGTGTCATGAATGTTACATTCCTTTTTTTTTTTTTTTAAGATTTTATTTATTTGAGAGAGTGAGAGAGCACAAGTGGGGGGAGAGGCAGAGGGAGAAGCAGACTCCCCACTGAGCAGGGAGCATGACGTGGGGCTTGAACTCGGGAATCCAGGATAGAGACCTGAGCCGAAGGCAGATGCTTAACTGACTGAGTCACTCAGGCACCCCATGAATGTTACATTTTTAAGTGCTAAAATGTTGTATTCCTTTAACAACTTTGTTCTGGCAGACAGTTAAGTTTCTTTTGGGTCAGTTTGATCCTTTCCAATTTTATGTTTAATTTCTTTTAGGGTGGATATGGAGTAGGGCTAACTTAGCACCACTTCTAAGGTGTGGCCCTGCTACATTTCTCCCGAATGCTTGGTATATTTAATGAGGCCTTTCCACTCTGGTTGGTGGAAACTGAGCTAGTTCCCAGCCCTGTGTGACCTCTGAGAATCACTGGACTTCTTTCTATGCAGGGGCTGGCTGGGGCAGACAGGTTCAATGGTATCCCTGTCCAGATTTCATTTACTTTTTCTCTAGGCAGTTCCAAACTCTTGGGTGTTCTGCCCCAGAAATTCTACCAGTCTCAGCCTCAGGTTGGATTCCCTCTGGTTACCAGTCTTCAAGATGGCTCACAGTGATCCCTGCCTCCTGGTTTTCATGACTTTATATAGTCCCCTACCACATTATATCAAGGTTCGTCTGACCAAGAGAATATGGCAGAACTAATGGCATATCACTTCTGAAACTAGGTCATAAAAGATACTGTGGCTTCTTCTTTGCTCTCTCTCTCTCTCTCTCTCATGACCTACTCTAGGGGAAGCCAGCTGCCATGTTGTGATAACACTCCTAAAAGAGCTTTTTCTATTTCTAGACTTAATCCTTTTCTGTCTGTCTAATCATGTTACCCTCCTACCTGAAACATATGGTAGTCCTTTGTAATATTCAAAATAAAGGAAAACTCCTTAGCAGAGCATAGTACCCCTTACAACTTTTCTCCAGCACTCTTATCCAGCTTCAGCTCTTCCCCCTTTCCCCAATCTGTGTTCTGACCATAGCAGACTATTTTCAGGTGGTCATGGACATTTACATATACTGTTCCACTCTCTTTGTCACCTAGCTAATTCCTGCTCTTCACGTTAAAGGCCTCCTCCTCTAGTAAGCCTGTTGGTACCCCTTCTTCATGCTCTTCTAGACTATGTTAGGTGCCCTGCCCAGGGCTCCCTTGACCCCCTCTTCTCAGACCCTTATTCTATCAAAGGTGCCTGTTTAATTGTTAACCCTTCTCTCCCTAGTACCTCTTATATCAAGGACAGGGATTATTCTAGTTTACCATTATGTCTCTGACACACAAGGGTTGCTCACTTAATATTTTTTGAATGAATAAGTCAGTGAAGAGAACAATTTAGAGTGACTTTAGAGTAAGCAGTGACAGCATATTTCATTACTCAGTTGATTTTTAACTCTAGATTTAATACAGAGATTAAATGAATAATATTATGGCAACTTTTGGTTAACTATAATTTAATTAATTTATCTCATTTTACAGTGACTTTTGGGCAAAATTAGGTAATATTTTACTCACTGTTTCATTAAAGTAGCCTATTTTAAATTGCATTCTCGAAACCTTAAGCTTATATTGGAGCATATATATGATTATTATAAAATAAGACTTTCTTTTTCTAAACAGTTAAGTCATTCAGTTGTTCTGGGCCTGTGAAGTTTACCATAGAGTGGCATTTGAAGCATTATACCTGTCAAAATGAGCTGGAGGTAAGTAAATGCAAATTTTTAATGTATATAAAGCTATGAAGGAAAAATTATGAGTATAAAAATTTATTAGCTCATCAGGTGAGGAGGCCAAAAATATAGATTGTAGTTTTAAAAGTGCCACAGATTTATTTTGGGACTTAGGCAAGAAATGTTTTAATTATATCAAAGTAT
Source organism: Halichoerus grypus (assembly GCF_964656455.1). Lineage (NCBI taxonomy): Eukaryota > Metazoa > Chordata > Mammalia > Carnivora > Phocidae > Halichoerus > Halichoerus grypus. The sequence continues at coordinate 36,203,095 of NC_135721.1, forward strand.
ATGCTTTCTGAGAAGGAAACATCTTTTAGTTTCCTAAAACTAAAAGGTTTTTAGTTTTTAAACTAACTAAAACTAAAACATCTTTAAACAAATTTTGTCTCCTTTTGTCTTGTGAAAAATGTTAATAAATATTTAAACCAGACATGTAGGAACCATCAGTAAAGGGATTGTGGGTCACATACAAATAAAAATCAATGTAGTTAAGGAAGAAATGTAAAAATTTTACTTCATTCAAAAAATTAGTTATAGGGCACCTAGAACTTTAGGGAGCCCGAGTAGCTTTAGTGAGTAGAAGCAGATCTCAGAGAGGTGAGGAGAGGAAAAGAGACCCCCAGGGAAAGGAGGAGGGGGAGCAGGTGAGAGGAGCAAAGAGGCCAGGCTAGGCTTTCTCCTGCCCCTGGGATGTCCTGCGTCCCTCAGCAAGGTGTTTCTTTTGACAGTTCTGATGGTTGCTCACAGCCATTTCCTTGTGGGCTCCTAGCTTGAATGATGCATGGGTTTCCATACTTTTATCTGTATTATCTTTCCATTTGGGATGAAAGGTGCGATTTTCCTCAAATACTGCCTTTGTGACTTTATCCCCAAATATTTTACCCCTTCACACTAAATACTTCATTGTGTGTTTCCTAAGAATAAAGATAATTCACTTAGATTACACAGTACAGGGATAAAATTGAGGAAATTTAACATTGATACAAACCTGTTATCTAATAGATCTTTTTTTCTTAAGATTTTATTTATTTATTTGTCAGAGAGAGAGAGAGAGCAACAACAAGCAGGGGGAGCAGCAGGCAGAGGTAGAAGCAGGCTCCCTGCTGAGCAAGGAGCCCAATGCGGGGCTCGATCCCAGGACCCTGGAATCATGACCTGAGCCGAAGGCAGATGCTTAACTGACTGAGCTGCCCAGGCATCCCTAATAAACAGATCTTAAAGCTTTGCCAGTGTCCCCAAAACATCCTTTTTAGCAGTTTTTTGTTGTTTTCCTGGTACAAGGTCCAATCCAAGATCATACTGCATTTTTGCAGCTATTTTTTTTTTTTTGTCTTTCCTGACATTGATGTATTTGAGGTGTACAAGCCGTTTATTTTTATAAAATGGCCCTCAATTCCAATATTTCTGATATTTCCTCATGATTAGATTGAGGTTATGTTTTTGGCAAGCATACTGGAGAGTTCTGGTTTGTCCCATTTTTGGTAATGCTAACTTTGATCAGTTGGTTAAGGAAGTTTCTACCAGGTTTCTCCACTATAAAGTTACTACTTTGTTGTTAACACTAATTTGTGAAGAAATATTTTTGTGTTTGTATGTGATTATCCTGATTTTTCATCAATCCTTGTTTTAATATCCTTTGATTCTTGACTGATGAATCAGTTATTGCTCTGATGATTGCGAAATGGTGATTTTCTAATTCCATATTTTCTTCTGCTTTGTTAATATTCTGCCATCACGATGAGCTCTCTCTTTTCCTCTTATCTTACCTGTCAATCATTTAACTGAGCAATCATCAGCATGGACTCATTGATTTTTACTTTGTTACATGGGTTATAATCTATTACTATTTTTTATTTATTTTGCTCAAATTGTCTCCTATTTGGCCAGTAGAAGCCAACTTAACCTTTTCTTGATGACTGGAAGCCACCATTAGGAGCCTGGTTTTATTCATCTGTCTTTGATTTAACTTTCCTTGTAGTTAAATGCTGCTTTTCTTTCTCTGTAAAATCTTTTATATATGGGATAAAATGAAAGTAGCCTCAGGACAAAGTATTTTTTATTTCTCCGTGAACCATTTCCTGTGGTAATACCTTAGTCACTTTTCTTCCTCTAAGATTATGCTTGTATTATGTGTTACTGTATCTGAGCACCTTGGAATGGCTAACATGTTATGATTACCTTGTCATACTTAAAATTATATCCAAAACATTTTTCGGTATTTTGTTCTGCATGTTTTCAAGTGTTCCAAACTGAATAAATCTTTGATATCATTTAGATACTAAGTTTTACTTATCTTCTTGAATAAGAAGTGTGGAAATAAATTATAACATAGAATTTTACCTTGGGTAGGAGGAGCTATCACAAAAACAGGATCCTGGTGTTGATGAAGACTTTTGTGGCCATTTGAAGAATACTGAATGTTGGACAACAAAATATGAAAACTTAGATTGCAACAGTGACTTACAGGTGTTTCCCTCGCTGACTGTGAGTATCTGTCTTGCCATGTCAAAGTAGAATGTACTTTACTCCCAGTGAATACAAGTATTAACTTAAATTCTATTTTATCAATATTTTGATGAAGAAAGGTGCTTAATTTGTTAATTTTAGGTGTAGTTCTTTTGTATGTGTAGTAGTAACTAACAAGTAAGATCTGGCGCCATTGCTCCATTTCATTGTACCCTTTACAGAAACACCCTTGAAAAGAACCCTTTCATCATCTTTTCCTGGTCTGCTGTCAGTTCCTCTGTCATCCTCTCTCCTATCTACTCCAGTGAGACCTTTGCCCCCATCATTCCATCAGAACAGCTAGTCAGGGTTTCCAATACTAAAGGTCTGTCAGCTTACTTGACTTATCAGCATCCAACCTACTTGAACACTCTCCTCCCTTATGCACTTACTTCCTCCCAGCCTGGAAGATTTGATTCTGAAATGTTAACAGCAGTCATCCATGGGTTATGAGGCTATGGGTCATTGTAACTTATGTTTTTAATCTGTAAATTCTGAAATGAAAATATGTCTTCAGTGAAAATAATAAAGGTGTTTTTAAAATTTGTGTTGAAGTGTAATAAAGTGTGCATATCAGAGGTGTATGGCTTGATGAATTTTCAGAACCTGAACACATCAGTATAGACCCAGATGAAGTACAGAATATTTTAGCACCTAGAACCCCCTTCCCCCCACCTTTTAGTTCCTAATACCTTCCCCACCAAAGGTAACCGCTATCCTGATTTAAAAAATAATTTTTCAAATGCAGGATTTTGTTACTCATGTTTGTGCTACAAAGATGTGTTCTCTGGTTCTTTACTTTTTTCAAAACATTTTTTCTTAATTGTTAAAGCAGTTTTCCCCATAGAAATGCAGCAATATAAAATGGAATTATTTTATTCTTTTTTTTTCCAGAATAAGGAACTAATTACAAATACCAGAAATGTTTCAAACCAGGAAAGATCAACAGTAAGTCATTTTATTTGTCTTTAAATCAAATGTATACAAGTTCAGGTAAGCCTGAAAAGAATCTGCGATGGATAAATACTTGGAGAGCAATATACAGTAGGGCGATTAGAAGCAGGGAAGGAAAAAGAAGCATTATTCCAAATAGTATATTTTTTTTATGTGTGTCTGTATGAATTTTGTATATACTTATTTCTGGCTTTGTTTAAAAATTCCTTTGAAGTTGTAATTTAAGGTTAACTTCTTTGCAGCCTTTCTTTCAAATGCCTAGCATAACAGTGGGCTGGTCTGGATCATCATTAAGGATGTAAAGAAATAGAAACCATGAATGTAGCACCAGGGGAGAGAGAATTTGGTATTTGGAGGAATTCCTAAAAGTCAGAAGACCAAGAGGTGGAGAGGGTTGGAAGCAGTTGAGTGTAGGGACTGAAGGTAGCTTTAGGAGGGCTTAACGTTTGCTTTTATGCCATGACTCTTCATGTTCCTTAAGTTTTTCAATGATCTTAAAGAGTAGTTTCATAGTGGAAAGGCGTTCCACTCTGCAGTGGCTGGGACAAACTCTTTGCTCTGCACAGACTCTTGCAGGTGCAGGAGTAGGAAGTGAAAGGGAAGGATAGGAAGTATTCTGGAAGGATGAATGTGAAAAGTTTGACTCAATTATGTGGGACATTGCAGCATTCCTAGGCATTACAGTGGGCAATTTCATTTCCCAGCGGGACTGCTAGTAACATAGATGTTAAGGAATTTAAGTAATTGAACCTGTGTACTGAATCTGTACAGTCTTTCTAACAATGTTACCTGACTTCTTACTCCCCCCAGTTCAATTTAAAAACACCCACATTTAACAACTGAATGCTTGATATTAGGATGAAATATGGGAAGAGTAATATTAGAAAAAATATTTGAATGGTATTATTAAGTAAAACAGAATGATAGCATTTGGGGGAGATCCTTTAAAAATATTAAAAGAGGAAAAACTGAACAGTAGAAAAAGCTTTTTTCTTCCTCCATTGCTTTGGGTCTGAGAGGACCATGGTTGGGGGGGGCGGAATGGGGGCAATCCTTCCACAGTCTGCTATCCTTCCACTGCCTACCATTTCTTTCCATTGTTTTAAAACAGTAAAAAGTAACCCAATTCAATTACTAAAAGTTGTTTTAAAATGTGGTGAACAATTGTTTAACTATAGCTTATTCAGCAATTTTTAAAAATAACATAAAGGATATTTTTTTTCCTGTTTTAGGATGTTGTAGCCCGAACACAGAGAGATGGGTTTCATATCTTTATTGTTTCTATTAAAACGGAAAAACCAGAAGCAAGATGGAATTTGAATGGTATAGTTAAACTGCATGCGTGTTTACTATCTGCTTTTACTATATTCTGTATTTTTGTCGTTGACCCAAGTCTACATTTTCTGTTAAAATACATCATTCAGAAATTAATTTCTGTTAATCACAAAAATAAGTAATCTGTTTATCTGGGGTACTTAAAACTTTATGCTTATCTTAACTGTAATATTTATTTTTTAATGGATTGGAAATTTAAAATGAAGGTAAATTTTTAAAATTTCAAAATATAGTGGGATATAAAATTCTTCATCCTTTCAAATTTAAAAAAGAATTTTCTAATATAGAAATGGGTAGGCAACATTTTAATTGCATTTGCAGTACATTATATTCTGTCTCATGAAAATGGCCATCATTGGGGGTTTAAAATTTTTATTTTTATTTATTTATTTATTTTTTAAAGATTTTATTTATTTATTTGACAGAGACAGAGACAGCGAGAGCAGGAACACAAGCAGGGGGAGTGGGAGAGGGAGAAGCAGGCTTCCCGCCCAGCAGGGAGCCCGATGTGGGGCTCGATCCCAGGACTCCGGGATCATGACCTGAGCCGAAGGCAGCCGCTTAACAACTGAGCCACCCAGGCGCCCTAAAATTTTTATTTTAAAGCATCTGTCTATAGCTTAGGAGTAGAAGTAGCCTATCTGGCAACTGTGGCTTCTGTGGGTATGTGAACTCCCTGCCCACCCCCCGCCCCCAAGGTAGGCCCTCTGTGTCTTATTAAGCTCTATGGTTCCTAGTATGCAATGCAAGAGTAGGCTTACAAAAGGCAATTTGTAAGAGAATGAATGCTTTCGCAGATCTCCGAATTGCTTCGGCTGTCATTTTCCAGAGTGAGTGTCTGCTGGACCAGTAGTAGCCAACAGCATGTGAGGGTTCTGGGGACTTGCAAACTGCTCTAATTCATCCACTAGGGACACAGAGGTGAAGCCAGGCTTTGCCTTTGAGAGTTGCCCAGGCCAGTGAGGAGGCAGGAAGTACTGAGTGACATGGGCATTGCTTGAGAGGAGGCACAGAACTGGTGTACCACAGGGGAAGCTGGTGGAGGTGGCTGCTCTAGAAGAGTGGGAAGTAGGGCCTCTTCCCAGAGATGACATAATGGGCCAGAGAAGAGAGCCAGGGACCTTGGGGCCGTTCTGCTACCTAGACTTGTGCATTCCTTGCACCTTCCCAGGTATTGTGTCTATTTCTCCTGATACCAGCAGGCAGTTTTAAGACCCCACCAGTTAGTAACTGGAGCAATTACTGAGACCTGTAAGTTTTGTACTGTGTTTGGCACCCTGTTTATTATTGTTGTCTTGGACAACAACCCCAACCAAATGCTTGAAATCGGTAATCTATCCCAAGTTACATTAAGGAAGACAGAGTCCTCCGTAAGGTCAGTGACTCAGCAGGGGGCCAGTCAGAGGCCAATACTGCTCCGCTATCTGCATAATAAATTATTTGGCCCAGGTGTTTGACAAGACCACGTATACAAGTAAAGGTATCTTGACGAGATTACATGCCAATGACTAGTAATTATCCAGTACTTTTTGCTAAGTAAAAATTCAGCATTTGTTAGCTCGGTTTGTGTTCTTAGAGCCTTCTGGGAAATCAGCTTACATTTAAAAATATAAGAAAAGACTAATGAGTCATTTAATTCTTTAATTTCTTTATCCCCATCTTCACCAGTTTCTCTTTCTATGATTGGGCCTCATGGATATATTTCTGCATCAGATTGGCCTCTGATGATTGTGAGTATTTCTCATCATTTTTTCCTTTTTTTAAAATGAATTTTGTATCCTAATTGGAAACATTAACAATTTAAAGAGCTCAGTGGTGGTATCCCTTAGTAACTAATGCTTGGGTATACCCTCTATTTCTGTTTCCAGAGTGACAGGAAAATAAAAGATACTCGAGTGGAGAAATGTCCATTTTCAAATGATCACAAGGCTTAACTGACTAAAATTGCTTTTCTTCCTACAGTTTTACATGGTGATGTGTATCGTTTATATTTTATATGGCGTACTGTGGCTGATGTGGTCTGCCTGTTATTGGAAAGATATATTAAGAATTCAGTTCTGGATTGCAGCTGTTATTTTCCTGGGAATGCTTGAAAAAGCAGTTTTTTATTCTGAATATCAAAACATCAGCAGCACTGGGCTATCAAGTAAGCTGTGACTCTCTCCATAAATGCAGTATGATCCAGGAGACCCCTAGCATTTGTGAGCAGAGCTGTGGGAGGCCTCCTTTGTACAGTGGTTTGGGAACAGTCGCATTAGAGATGAAGAGGACAAGAGCCAAGAAGGGAATGTCAGAGTGGGGCTCTGATCTAGGCTAGCAGATGTGCTGTCCTCATTTTCTGTTCCCCTGCTTTCCCTCAGTTTCCTCCTGGGGAGAAGAAAACTCCCATTCCAGTGATTGACTTAAAACAACAAAAGTTCCAGGCAGGGGCACTTTCAGTGCTACTAATCCTTTTAACATATTTCTCTGTGTTTTCCCCATACTCTTTCTTCTCTTTTCTCCTCCACAAAAGAAGGAAAATTTGATCCCAGGGAGTAAATTCAGTAGTGTGGGGATGGATGGTGCCTGCAGCCATCTGGCGTTCTCGGTCTCCTCACTCTCACGGAGAACTTCACGTGACCATTGAAGGCCCCTCACGGTTTACACAGGGAGGGCAGGAAGCTGGGCATCTCAGATGTGTCACCCGGATTTCTAGAAGGTAGCGTGCAAAAAGGCCAGAGAAGTAAAGGTACAGTTGCATCGCCAAAGCTTTGGAAAGGGAGGTAGCTCAAAAGGGTTGAAAGCTCTCAGGAGTGTGCTTCTGAGCGATCCATTAAAATGATCTTTGTACAGATTTTCATAGGGTGCGGTTATGTCTGCTATTTATTTTTGTAATACTCCAGGAAAAAAAAGAAGAGTGAGTTGGAATATAGATGAAACTGATTTGGCATAATGTTGATAATTACTGAAGCTGAGTATTGGATACATGGGAGTTGATTATACTGCTTTCTTTATATTGGGAAATGTTTATAATTTCCCAAAATGAAAGGATATGTACAAGAGAAGAAAGAAAGGACAAATATCCAGGGAGGCATATTAGAGGTCTTATTACACTATGAGAGGTTTTAGTGATATTTGTGTGTGTGCACGCGCGCTCGCACACTTGCTCTAAACCAAATAATGAAGGAGGGGTGAAGCTGCTGCTCATGGTTCGCCAGGAGAGCATTCTCGAATGTCAAGTAAGGCAGTTGAGCTTTGCTTTTAGTGGTGATCATCTCTTGTCTAGGGAGGGCGGAGGGTGGCCTGAACGTCAGTGAGGAGCAGCAGCAGCCTAAGATACATGAAGGGATGAGAGGCCACTTGCCACCCTCAGGGACTTTAAGCCCTGTGTCTGAGATGACACGAGAAAGCCTTGGAAGAGAAACCACAGGCTGCTGTCGGTGTCTTTGAGGAGTCCTGTGAAAAGGAAGGCACCAGAAGACGGCATGGCTGCTGCTGTTCCCGATTTTCCCAAGTGGGAATGAAGTCTGTAACCCAGGCTGTCTTGCTGAGCCCTGATCCTGGAAAGATAGACTTTAAAAAAAGTACTGCAGGGACAGGAAACGGTGATTGTTAGGATCCAACACGGGGACCTTAAGAGTAGGTCATGTCAGATTGACTTCTTTTGTGCTTCTAAATTTAGTATATTTGGACTTCTTCAAGGTATTTGACAGCTGTGATTTCTTGTGGACAAGGTGGAGAAATGTGAGCTGAAAACTGGTTGTGCAACCATGTCTGGAGGGCTCGTGCACGTAACCACCCAGCAGCCTTGTCAGTATAGAGCTGTGTTGTCCAGTGTGGTAGCTACAAGCCAATCTGGCTGTTTAAGTAAAATTAAATTAGCAGTTCACTTCCTCAGTTGTCCTAGCTGCATTTCAAATGCTCAGTTGCCACATGTGGCCGGTGATTACTTTATTGGACAGCATAGATGTAGAAATTTCCATCATCCCAGAAACTTCTATTGGACAGCACTGGTCTGGAGCAATGGTTCTCATCCCTGGTTGCACATAAGCATCACTGAAGAACTTTGAAACAATACTAGCGGGGCGCCTGGGTGGCTCAGTCGTTAGGCGTCTGCCTTCGGCTCAGGTCATGATCCCGGGGTCCTGGGATCGAGCCCCACATTGGTCTCCCTGCTCGGCAGGGAGCCTGCTTCTCCCTCTCCCACTCCCCCGCTTGTATTCCCTCTCTCACTGTCTCTCTCTCTGTCAAATAAATGAATAAAATCTTAAAAAAAAAAAAAAAAAAGAGTCTCTTACTAAAAAAATAAATAAAACAATACCAGTGCCAGAGATTGGCATACCTAAGAATTGGTTCTGTTGAGAGGCTTCCCATGTGATTGTGGTGTGCATCTAGGATTGAGAACCACTGGGTTAGAAGGAGGGTTTTTTTTGTTTTGTTTTTGTTTTTTTTAAAGATTTTATTTATTTATTTGAGAGAGCATGAGAGGGGAGACAGTCAGAGGGTGAAGCAGACTCCCCGCTGAGCAGGGAGCCCGATGTGGGACTCGATCCCGGGACTCCAGGATCATGACCTGAGCCGAAGGCAGTCGCTTAACCAACTGAGCCACCCAGGCGCCCCAGGTTAGAAGGAGGTTTTGAATGATGTCTGTCTCAGGTTTCAGACCTTGTTGCTGGTTTATCCTTATTATTCACTTAACGTTCATTGCAGACCTATGCATCTGTAGAGAGCATTCGCTAAAATTTTGTGGACAATGTGATGTTGCAGAGTTGTTAATACTGGGGGTATAGACAATAATTTTAGATGGACCCTTCTCACTTGGAGGTCTTTGAAGGATCAAAGAGTTTTGGTATCCTGAATGGAAAGGTGAAACTTAATAGGCAAGACTTTGAACTTGGGGTTGAAGTACAAATACAAAAATACAAGTGGGAAACTTTTTAAAAGAATTTAAAGGTTGAAGCTGATGAAGAATAAATTCAGCATAGGCAATTACAGGGTGGTTGCCTCCCACTAGCTCCTACAACCTTAGGTAACAGCAGGAGGACTAGCAGTGAAGACTGAGATTCCTGTTTTGCAGGTCCAGCTGTACCAGGAAGGTTGTATAATCACTTTCCTCCAACAGGGAAATAGTCCAGACTGAGCAGCTCATGAAGGAATTTGAAAACACACCACCCTTGAACATTTGTCATCCTAAACCTCTTCACATTCCTCTGTCTTGGAGAGCTCATCCATTGTGTTCCTCCTGAAGCTTAACCTCCTGGCCAGATGTCTGTCCTGAGCTACAGACCTAGTAGGTGGTCACCTGCTAACCATCTTCTGAATGCCTTGCAGACTTCTCAGTCTCTGTATGGCAGAAAAGGAACTCACCTTTTCTGCCCTTGTACTTGATTCACTCTAGTCCAAACCTAATGCTCCTCCAGATATTCCTGTTAGTGGATGGCCGAGCCAGTCAGCCTTGGCGCCATCCTCTTGCCACCCTCTTCCTCTCCCTCTAGTTCCATATCTGTCTACAAGGCATTTGACAAGGTCTCTTATGATTCCTTGTGCATAAGTTGGAGAATTGTGAGCTGAAAACAAGAATAAGTAGGTGGATTCACTACTGGTTTCTGAATGTCTTTCTGGTTGTCTCCATCTTCACTGCCAGCACTGTGCTCTCATCATCTCTTACCTGCATTTCTGGAATAGCCTCCTGAGCATTTTCCTTGACTGTAGCCTAGTTCCTCTCCAAGCCATTAAGTAGAGCAATCTTGATAAAATAAAGCTGTCAGTTTTATTCCAAGAGTCAGCAAACTTCTTTTGCAAAGGCCAGATAGTAAATATTTTTGGCTTTACAGGCCATCAGTCTCTGTTTCAACTAGTCACCTGCCATTGTAGCACAAAAGCAGCCACAGTCAACATGTAAACAAATGGGCATGGCTGTGTTCCAATAAAACTTTATTTACAAAGGCAGATGTAGGGCCAGATTTGGCCTATGGGCTGTAGTTTATCAATTCCTTTTTTACTCCTTGTTTACTGTCATTGACTTCCCACTGCCCTTAGCATAAAATCCAGACTCATAACATGGCCTGAAAACCCTATGTGATTGTCCCTGCCTCTCTCACCACCTCTTCTTGAAATCCCTCATTACACTGTGCTACAGACACACTGAACTTTGACTTCTTGCAGTGTATTTTACTTTTCCTCTTTTCTCCTCCATGCCTCTTCATGTACCATTAATTTTCCTTTCCCCTTTATTTCCCCCCAATAGTTAATTTTTACTAGGCCTTCAAATCCTGATTTAAATGTTACTTCTTCTGAGAACCCACTTGTGCCTCCCTCAAGTGTGGATTGGGTTGGCTCGGCTCCCTCACAGGCCTATATTGCCTCTAGGGCTCACCATGCTGAGTTCTGTCTACTTACTTGTCCTAACCAGATTATAATCTTCATGAGGGCAGTGATCATGGTGTCTCTTTTCCTGTTATAGCCACACAGTAGGAGCATAAGTGAGTAAATGATGAAGGCATCCTGGAGAAAAGAAAACTCTAGAGGACCTTATGTTTTTCAAATATTTACAGGACAGAAAGAGGGATATAGTTCTTTGTCATCTCAAGAGGAAGAAAAAGAACAGGGAAATTGAGGGAGACAGCTTTTAGATTGATATAAGCAAGCTGTGCCCAATAGAGATAGCAAATACGGGGTGAATTCTCCAGGAAGTAACAGGTTCCCCTCCACTGAGGTTTTGAAGCATCAGTTGGATTAGATGACCTTTAAAGCAAATATGGCTAACTCAGCTGAGGTCCAAATGTATAGTTACACACAGTACATATTTAGAATTTTGGTGGTAGGCCTCTAGATGTACACAGAATGATTTCTTTTCTTTCCTCCCCTCAGCCCAAGGTTTATTGATATTTGCGGAGATGATATCTGCGGTGAAGAGGACATTGGCTCGCCTCCTTGTGATCATTGTGAGCTTGGGCTATGGCATTGTGAAGTAAGTATTGGCGTTTGGAAAGATACTGAGCTTTCAGTCTTGTGACTCCTCCCATCTACATTATGATTCTGTGAGACTGGACACTTCTCAGTATGATCATACAAACCCCATAGGGAAATACCTGCAAGAACGTGTTTTTAAGGCATTTCCAGGTACTGATCACTTTACATTGTCTCAAAGATCTTGAATTTGAATTCCAGTGGCTTTTTATAGTTAGATGAATAAGCAATCAACTTTAAGGATAGGAAAATTTTAAATGATTCTTAAAGTTCAAACCATTTTCTCTTTCCTAGACATATAGTTATGCTTTTTATGGAGCATGGAGCACCATGCGTGGAGCCCCACATGGGGCTTGAACCCATGACCTCATGATCAAGACCTGAGCTGAGATCAAGAGTCTGATGCTCAACCAACTAAGCCACCCAGGCGCCCCAAGTTATGTTTTTACGATTGTATTTGAGTATTGTAAGGGAGAGAGGACTAAACACCAGGTCAGCAGATTTCAGACTAAAACCTGGCCGTCCCGTGAGGACCCTACTTCTTCTAGACCCTCTCAGGCTCCATCTTTTCTCTCCCATGCCCGTGAGTCACTGGGAATGACCATGGAAGAGCTTGTCCTCTTTATCCTCACTGCCCCTTTGTTTGGACCGTTGTTCTTCCTTCTTTAAAACTCTCCAGTTCCCAGAAGCTCAAGCTTCCAGACTGGATCACCTGCTATATCTTCTTACCGCAGTTGCCTTTCAAGTTCCAGATTTCTCCCCTCATCCCTTAACTCTCCGAGTACTTGCTTCTCTGTCTTTCTCAACACTTCCTGTGTCGGAATTCCCTGTGATTTCAGATCCTGTGAGTAACTGGATCTCGATCTCCCCACCTCGGCTGCTCTCACCTGTCCCTCACCTCAGTTACCGATTCCCACTGCCACTTTCTAGACTTTATTATTATATTTAACTGTACCCTCTTTATCATTGCAAATGTTAATCCTCTTTTCACCTGTCACCTTCTCTGTTTGCCATTTACTTTTCCCAATAGATCAGCCCACTTCATTCTTTGACCCTAGTGTGGCTTCTGGCCTTTTGATCCTGCCACCTTCCATCGATCCTGCAGAGTGCTGAATATCTGCATACACCTGAAGCCCTCTGCCTTTCTCTTTGTCAGCCTCCCTTGAGCCTCAGGCTCATACCCAAGCAGAAGAATCTGCCTGACCACAGTGCAGGCTCATTTCCCTTCATGACCCAGAACTTTAAGTGCGCCCTTAATGCCCCTCGCAGTTTCTAGATCCTCTTGCCAGTTGATGGTCCTTTTCCCACTCTACAGAACACTATTTTACCCCCTTCTCTCCCCTCCTACCCACCTCCATCTTAGCTGATCTTGGTTCTTTTCTCCCCGAGGAAATGGAAGCCATCAGAAGGGAATTCAGTGCATTCCTGCCACCAAATCTGTACCATTCCCCCCATTCTGGACCACATATAGCGTTTTCCTCCTCTTGAAAGGCAATGGTTAAGTCCTGCTCCTGCCCTCGTGCTCTGGATGCCATTACCTCTCATGTGTCAGAGCAGCTGCTCCAGCAGCCGGCTCTGTTTCCTCCGGGGTCATCAGTTTTCCTGAGCTGCGTCGCTGCCAACAGCATGCTGTCACTTCGGTCATCTTCCAAAGCAAATCTCCCTCCATCCCAGCCGGCCCTCTCCTCTGCTTCTCCTTCATTTCTCTTCATCCCTGTGCAGCATCATTTCTCAGATGCATTGTCTGTGGTTGCCAGTTGGTTGCCATAAGGTCTAGAGGACCTTATTTTCCCTCATTTTCTTCCCTCATTTTCTTCTGAACATACCCTAGTGAGGTTTTGCCTCCACTCCTCCATCGAGACTGCTCTTGTCAATCACCTGGACCTCTGTTGCCAAACCACATGGCCTTGCTCAGGCTTTGTGCAAGGGCCCTGTGGCAGCTTGAGTCTTGGAGCCCTGGCCGCTCCTCCCAGCCCCCCTGCTAGACTCTGTCTTCCTGAGCTCCAGCACTGAAGTGCCCCAGGCTCAGGCCCCAGACCTCTGTTCCAGCGACTCGCATCCCTGGGGCACGCTCATCCAGTTTCTTGGCTCTAACGTCAGGACACATCCAGAGTGAACCCACCCCTCCCTTCCACAGCCACCACCCTGGGTCCAAACACCATCTTCTCTCCCTGGACGACTTCAGTACCCTCCTAACTGGTTTCCCTGCATCTGCCCTGGTCTGTCAGTCTTTTCAGACGGCAGCAGCCAAGATGATCCTTTTTAAATGTAACTAAGATCTCATTACTTTTCTGCTCATCTCGCTCAATAAATCCAATTCCCTTCTGTGGTTTTTTAGATGGCTGATCTCACCTCTTGCTGCTCTTCCTCTTTGAACACTCTGCTCTGTCCTGCTGGCTTTCTTGCTGTTGCTGTTCCTTAAACACAACAGACACTTCCCCACAGTGCCATAAAGGCTTCTGCCTTTAAGCGTCTTCCCCCCAGATCCCAGGCGTGGTTTGCTTCCTCACTCTTTTTTTTTTTAAGATTTTATTTATTTATTTGACAGAGAGACAGCAAGAGCGAGAGATGGAACACAAGCAGGGGGAGTGGGAGAGGGAGAAGCAGGCTTCCCGCAGAGCAGGGAGCCCGACGCGGGGCTCGATCCCAGGACCCTAGGATCATGACCTGAGCTGAAGGCAGACGCTTAATGACTGAGCCACTCAGGCGCCCTGCTTCCTCACTCTTGTCTCTGCTCACCATCCTCTCCCAGAGAGGCTAGTGCTGTTGGAATTCCCAGTGTGGTGCACACCCTCGGTCACTCTGATCCTCACCCCTTTCAGAGCACCGCTTGATGCATATGTTAGGAGTTGTTGTCTTGCCCCCACTTGGAGTAGAAGCTTTGCCTATCTTGTGTCCTGTTGCTCCTTAAGGCCCAGCACGGTCCCTGGCACATAGTAGGCACTCAGTGAATATGCACTGAATGCACATACATGTGCTTGTGAGCTTGAGATTGGTGTAGTTAGCAAGATTTTAGCCAGGAAACCTTTTTTCCACTGGGTATTTATTAAGATTCCTTCTCAAGTGCTTTTTGGGGTCTTGGGAGGTTTGTTTGTTTTTGGCCTTAATACAGTATACAAAACACAGAGTCCTCATGTGGAATCTTGTACCTCATAATTCTAGTTACAAACTTCAGAGCACTCATGGTTCTGGCTGTTGGAAGGTTCCAGTTAGGGGCTGTAATGAGTCAGAATTTAGATGAACTAAATCAGATACAGTCTTCAATATAAGCTGTGGATATTAGTTTAATTTTTAGTTAGATTTTGTTTTAAAGTGACTACATTAAGTATTTTTCTAAAATCAATTTTTTTTCCTAATCACTCTGGCAAGAGGGTTTTTGAGCTGAAACGTTTGTGCTATAGATTTGCAAATTTCATGAAATTTCAGTTCTGTTTTCAAATTACTCATCACAAAAATTACTGCCTTTGCATTTTCCCAAATCATTGATATTTTTAAGAATCAAAAATGTTATTTTAATTCTTTCCAGTGTAAAGAATGGAAACTACAGTGTGTTAGCACTCTTGTTTTGGACATTGAGAGAAGAAAGGGAATAGAATTCGATCTCCTAATACTCCTGTTCTTTTTCTGCCCAAGTCAGAAAATCAGTGGATTATCTCTAACAAACGTATCCCAGAACAGTTTTTAATTAATGTTCATGAAAGAATTAAGTTACTGTTTCTGCCAGTGACACTTAGAAGTTGGCACTTAGCCTCCTAGGTTTCCTCAGGCTACTCTTCCATCCGGTGCAATGAGTACTTGTGTTAATGCTAATCCTCTGGCACCTGGGTGGTCTCAACGTGTTGCTTCATGGGCATCAGTACAGCTTCTAGTTCTAGAGAAGGAGGCCCATTTCTCCTGAGCCTGTTTCTGCCCTGTTCCTGGAAAAGAGGCTATTTTTTAAAACCGAGGAAGCAGAGGCCGGATGGGGGGGGAGCAGACTGATTTGATTAGATAATAACTTCTCTGTGTTGGAAATGGGATCAGTTACTGTATTCAGATGCATTTTACTTACCGGTGCTTTTTCTTTTTCTTTTTTTCTGTTTCCTCTTCCTTATTCCAGGCCCCGTTTAGGAACAGTCATGCACCGGGTGGTCGGACTGGGGATTCTTTACTTTATCTTCGCAGCTATTGAAGGCGTGATGAGAGTTATTGGGGTAAAAGCCACATGTTTCCACTTCATCCCTTTTTGTTGTTGCTATGAAATAGGATTTTACTTTATATCTCCTGAGATGAATTTTTAAAGACAGGACATTTATGAAAAAGGCCCAATTTGAGCTTTTTTTTTTTTCCCCTATGGAATATTTCCCTTTTTAAATACTTCCTGAAAGTAGTAGAAGTCCAGACAGAACACTTCTTAAAATATGACCGATTATGAAGGCACCACTTGATGTCATCCCAGGAATTAGCTCTATCTCAAAAATGCTCGTGGTTATTCTTTATAAAGAACATTTGTCTTTGTCATTATACAGTCTGAACACATTCATTTCTTCCTTAACCCCTGGTCTAAACATGTGGAAGTGAACAGAATTAACTGTATCCTTCACACATGCAGACATTACATCTCATCACTCTTAAGTCTCATTTGGTTATAAGTATTCTCTGACTCTTGTGGACTCAGTGTTTGGGGATTCAGCAGACTCCATTCTTGCAAGAACCATGAGAAGGTAGTGTCCATGGGGAAATGACTCGGGTGATGTAGGCAGCAAATACTTCACTCTCTAAGAAGAGGCAGAACATTTATATCTGGGAAAACCCCTAGATTTCTAGCTCTCCGTTTTTCTTAATAATATGGCTGACGACTGAGTGATTAAGCAGCTTATTATATTTTGCTTGATTCAAAGAACCTAGTAATTTTTACCCAAAATATCTTTTGGACTGGATGTGTAAATCAGATCACTGCACAGAGTGAATGATCTTATGTTGCCAATTAAGTTTACTTCACATATTTTGATCTTGAAGCAGGCCATTTGTTCAATTTGTTAAAAGCCTCGTTCTTCTTTCTATTATCTTTGATACATCTGCCTTCTGTATTAGATACACCTGCTCTTTTCATCTTTGACTCTTTGAAAGGTACATTTATTCTTATTTTTAGACTAGTGAAGAGCTTTGCATTTATGTATATAATTTACAGGAACTAGTCTTTGCTAGAAAGAAAAAAGATAAATATCCCACATGCAGATATGGTATATACATTGTATTTCTTTAAAATTTTACATAGCCAATGTCTTCAGTATAACTTTTAAATATGATTTTCTGTCAACTTGTAATTAAAGTGTCTCACCTATGGTTTGTTTTTACCATTCCACACTTCCTTTTTTTTTTCCATGTCCCTTCACAGGTAAGTAGGAGAGATCAGGAGTCCATTTCATTAGTGGCCCTGGTGGTAGGTTTGGTGTGGAGAGGGGAGAGATTGAAATTGACCTAAGTGGGGCTGGGGACATGACACATTTTATTTGCCATTCCATAATACAATTTTACATTGTAATTGAACAGGTAGATGACAAGCTAACATCTGTTGCTGCCAAAACAAAAATTTCCATGAGCTTAGACACAATTTTATTAGGAATAAAAATTTTATGTGGCTTTTGTAAAGTGATGAGATGAGCTAAATTGTTTTTCTTTTTCATATAATTTCTATAATATAATGAAACGTTTACATTCAGGTTTTATCCCCTATTTTTATCTTTCAGGGTTCTAACCATTTAGCTGTTATTTTTGGTGACATTATTTTGGCAGTTATTGACTCCATTTTTATATGGTTTATATCCTTTACTATGTCCTAAAGTAGTTTGTTGTATCATTAAAATCAGATTACTTTCAGTTTGTATTTATAATAATAGAAAGAAATAATAGGTATACATTATTTTTAACCTCAATATAGGAATTTAGTTGAAGGTGAAAAAGCAATAGTTCCCCAAACAAAGAATATCTTTATTTTTTCTGTTAGTTCAGCAAACTTAAGTACTTACTGTGTGCCCCATGCTTAGGAGGCAGAGAAGAAAAAGGTATTGTCCCTGCGTTTAAGGAATTCACACTCTGGGAGGGAAGACAAACATATAACTAGGAGCAATAATAGCAATAGAAATTGCCATTTTAAAGAGGTGCTATGCAAACAGAGGAAAGAGAAAGTAATTCTAGTGCAAAAATCAGGAAAGACTTCACAGAGATGGTGACATTAAATTGTGACCGAGAGGACAGATGAGGTCAACTGGGGAAAGAATTGAGGAAAAGGCATCCTGGGAAGAATTGAGGGGAAGCGTGAAAATACGGGTGCAGTGATAGAATGTCCCAGAGTAGCTTGCCTGTAAGTGGACATATGTGGGAGAATCATGGAAGGTGGGACCAGAAGGGAAAGATAGAATGACGTGCTCAAGAGTCTCAAGTTCCTTCTGCAGGGAGAAAGGAAAGGGGAATGAAAGCTGCACAGGTGAGTAGCATGGTGAAATCTGTGTTAGAAAGAACCCAAGAATGACATTTAAAAATGACCTGGAAGGGGCACCTGGCTGACTCAGCTGGAAGAGTGTGCAACTCTTTTTTTTTTTTTTTTTTTTTAAGATTTTATCTATCTATCTGACAGAGCGCACAAGCAGGGGGAGGGGCAGAGGGAGAAACAGGCTCCCCACTGAGCAGGGAGCCTGATGCAGGGCTTGATTCCAGGACCCTAGGATCACGACCTGAGCCGAAGGCAGATGCTTAACCAACTGAGCCACCCAGGTGCCCCCAAGAGCATGCAACTCTTGATCTCAGGGTTTTAAGTCCGTACCCCACGTTGGGTGTAGAAATTATTTAAAATCATATAAAAATAAAAATATAAAAATGACCTGGAAAAGGAAAGTCTAGAACCTAGAGATAGGAAGTCTGGTAAAGAGTCATTTGCAGTAGTCCAAAAAAGAGATGGTGAGGTTAAAAATAGGGCAGAGGGAATGAAAAAAAGACTCCAGATGATAGACTTAGTAGAAATGGGTGGGAAAAGAAGGGAGAGAGCTCCAGAAAGGTCTTGCTGTCTCATTTGGGTGGCTGGGGACAGTGTTGCCATCCCCAAGGCAATGAACTTAGGGAAGGGACCATAATGGATGAAGTGTGAGCTGCCTAGGGCATTAGTGTTAAGTAGAGAGTTGGAAATCCCAGTCAGGGTTTGTAAGAGGAATTGGAATGGTGAAGGTTGGAGGTCATCTTCGTGTGAGAGTAGGTCGCAGCCCATGGAAGCAAGCCAAGAACGTGTAGACCAGAGAGAGGAAAGGACCAGGATGGTGCCCAGTGGGGGTGGAAATGTGCATGAAAGGAACACCAGGGTGAAGGGAAGTAGAAGAACCCAGAAATTGTCCTGGGGTGAAGCTTTGGTAAGGAAGGGTGGTCAATAGTGACCAGTACTACAGAGAGATGAACTGCCAAGGTGCACCTGGCTTTGGTCATTCCAGAGGTCACAAATGGGACAGCAGGAGAGCAGGCTCAGTGATGCTGGTGGGACAGAAGCCATGTTACAGCAGGAGAAGTTTTAGATGCATGGTAACCCATCCTTGAGGACGCTCCTCACTGCTTCAGTGACTTCAGTGGAGTCTGGGAAATTCCATTCTTTTTAACTCCGAGGCAGAACCCTCAAATATGCATTCGTGGAAATGGGAGGAACTCTAAAGAAACTGTGACCTGGTCACAGCAGAATGCAGTGTTATGCATATCCCAGAACATTATTTTTATCTCTTTCTTCTGCATTTACATCCTCTTTGAAACTCTTTTCTCTAGATAGATTTTTTTACCAAGTTTTTTTTGTTTCCACTGTCTTCGATACTTGTCTTTTTGCTTTTAATATTAAACGTTCTTTTGTTTCTTTGTAATTCCTTTCCATTTCCTCATCTTTATCTCTCACAGGGAGGCCAGAGAGGGCTTCAGTTTGTCTCTGTTCCTCCTCTGCAAGGAAGCACCCCTTTCTGCAGGCACACTAACAGACATGGCCCTTTCTCAGCCCCCTGTGGGTGGTTTCTCCGAAACCCAGTCTGTCTGCTCTTTAAACTCCCTCTTTGTGAATTTTTAGTATGCTTCCAAGTTAAAAACCAAAGAAAAAAGCCTTTTAATTTACCATCCCTTCTCTCTAAAGCAGTGGTTCTTAGCCTTGTTTGGGTCTTGGGACCAAAGATGCCCTTGAAAGTCGAATGAAAGCTGGGGAGCCTCTTTTTACAAGATAGAAACACACACCCCACAAAAGTGTTGCCTGCAGTGGGGCATTTAAAAGCCTTCAAAATTATATCCATGGATTCCCTACTGTCTGAAGAGTATCTAGTTAAGAAATAACACCTGATTTAAAGAGTTGTTTCTGACCAAACTTGCTTAAAAATCTGTTCTACTTCTGGTCGAAGATACTAGTTTAGAATCCAAGTTTGTTGAAAGAAATTATAGTTAAATACATCTTATCTTTTCCAAGAATGATACTAATCTTATTGTAGTATAATTTTTATGTTTTCCACATGAAAACACATTTAAAGACATTGAGCTGTTGAAAAGGTCAACTACAGTCCTCAGTTCTGCCCATGACCAGTTCTCTGGCCATGAGAGCTCATCCCCAGGGGCCATGGTACCTGTTCTGCTGCAGCCCCATCACTTGTTAGGGATGCTTAGCTGGCCTGAGGAGAAGGGGCAGGCAGGATGAACATACCTGGCATCAGGGTCGGCAGGCGGTGCCGGGGAACCTAGCTGTTAGTCTCAGCATTGCCAGCTCCAGATCTTAACTTCTTCCCTTCTGTCATTGTGCATTTACAAAGTGAGCTTAGGATATCTGCTTAATTTGGAATTGTCTTGTCTCCAAAATTATATATGCTTGGAGCCTTTAATAAGTTAGCAAGTATGTTCTTCAGTCAACTAATTGAGCTATAGACATGGCATTTTTAAAAATCTGTATTATCTTTTACCCTGGTAATTTACAGATACGTATTTCAAAGATTTCTTGTTCTTAACCATGCACAAGGTAGTTCACTGGGAAAACCAGTAATGCAGCTTGGCAGAAAATTCCAAAGACAAGCAGCTCTAAAGGCCCAATTCCATCTGGATTTGAATGAGGGTAATTTATCACCTTTATGGACAGCGTTGACTTTGGGGTCTGTTCCAACATACAATGAGCCAAATTGGAGTGGGGAGATAAGGAAAACAAGGGAAAAGATTGAGTTTGCTTAATGATTAATACTTTTAATAAAGGTGTTAGAAATAAAAGTCATAAAGAAATCCAGAAATTAAAATTATCTTGGTTAGTGTTTCATGGTGAGAGAAAGAAAACTTAGTACCCATTTCAGCTTGAACCTGAATTTCCTATGTTTGCTTTCAGATGGTTATTTGGCAGTTTTCTTTACTGAAATGAGAAGTCTGCATTTTCTGTACAGGAAGAGTAGATTTCTTAAATGATTACAAATGGCAAGCAAAAGAAGCAGGTCTACATATATACAGAACCTAGTGCTTGTGTAATGACCCTGCTTCCTTTGCTTTGATGAACCTAACACAGCTATCCTATAAGAATCTGGTTCTCAAGGAAAGAAGAAATAAGTTGAAAAATTCAAAGCCATTGCTTTTCTCATGAAGCCCTCTTCCTCTTTTTTTCTGCTTATTTTAATTTTTTGCTGTTTTGCTGCAGGCAAATGACTCTGATCTTGTGCTTCTGGCCAGTCTCCCTCTCTCTCTTCTTGACTCTGGCTTGTGCTGGTGGATATCCTTTTCCTACTGCAGCAACACGTTCCCGTTGCTTCTCACCTAAGGATAACTGGGCCTGTTTGCTTTCGTAACCACTTTCCTTTAAAGGGAGAAATGATTTAAGCTTTACTTAAATTTAACAGTGTCTTGGTAAGTGGAGGTTTAGGCAGTTTTGAATTTGCTTTTGATCTTTTTATTCCTCAGCTTCTCAGAAATACTTTTGAATTATTCAATGTGACCATATTTTTAACATAGAAAATTCATTTTAGTCAAGAATTTTTTAAAAGCATTTGTCTTGATAATGTTAAAAGAATACAGTATATTTACTGTTCTGTAAATTCTGACAGTAGCCTTAATTGGTTGAATTGTGTTATTTTAGAAATTGATCTTCTTTTGTAACTCACTGGTCATTTAGGAAGACTGAATAGCAGTTTTGGTAATTTGAGTACTACCATGAAGTTTCTGATTCATGAAGTATTTGGAATTTAAAATAGGCATAAATCTAAAGTTTGCCACTTCCAGTCTCTTGCTCCGCTCTGTTATGTTCAGTATACGGTTCATGAACAAAGCTTGATGGTATGCTCCAGAGGAAGCAACTCCCATTTACAAAGAGTGCTCTGGCTTGAGTCCCAGCTTCACTGCCAAGGTGTCAGTGGAGAAGCCTCTTTTTGCTTCTTCATACATGACAGTGTTGAGCTTTACCTGATCGCTGTGCTCCTGGAAAACAGTCATGGTTAAGAAAACCTCCACCCTTTCGTGTTCCGGGGAAAGGCTTACTTCAAAGGACTTACATGAGACATAAATCCCATAGGACTTACATGAGACTCCCAGATGCCCCCTTGTTACCTATGACAAGGCCAGACACAGACCTGTGTACGTGCTGACCAATCTGGCCAGAACGCCAGCCTGGGCCAGACTAAGCGGTCTCCCTCCCTAGGTCCCTGAGCTTTCATCCACCACAGCCCTTCTCAGTGGCCCCTCTCGAGAATCTGCACACCTCAGGGAAAGTCGTTCCCTGAGCAGCTGTCCAGTCATGCCACCCACTTCCCCACACCTGCTTTCTAGTCTTGTTTACCCCTCCCTACAAAATCAAAGCCCTGTCTGGCCTGACCTGTGGGACTCTTGCAGCTCTTAGAGTTGGAACATCCTCCCCATGGCAATAAGCCTCCTCTGCCTGTTGCAGTAATTTTTTGAATGAAGTTTCTCCTTACCTAAGTCCAGATTTGTTTTATTTAACGTATTTCATTTTTCAATTTATATATTGGAATTTAATAGATGACCTCCCTTCTTTTTTCTTTTTTTTTTTTTTAAGATTTTATTTATTTATTTGACAGAGAGAGACACAGTGAGAGAAGGAACACAAGCAGGGGGAGTGGGAAAGGACGAAGCAGGCTTCCCGCCAAGCAGGGAGCCCGATGTGGGGCTCAATCCCAGGACCCTGGGATCATGACCCGAGCCGAAGGCAGACGCTTAACGACTGAGCCACCCAGGCGCCCCTGTTGACCTCCCTTCTTAATTATGGTCATTCAGAGGATAAAAAGAGAGTAGACTGGAAAGAAGAAAATAAGAAAGAAACAGAGACAAAAAGCACAAGCCTAAGGGCATGTCATAATGTGATCTGTTAAGAGTGTCTGGCCTAAGGTGGCTCGTTTTTTAGTGTATATACTGCTGTATCCGATGTTTCGGGAGCTTGACATTGAAGGAGAACATAGGGCTTCTTGCTCGTTGTCTTCCTCAAAGTTTATGTAGTTCAGACAGTGGTAAATTGTAAAACAAAATCTGCGATAAAATCAGTATCATAATCATATAATATTGGCTAAAATAATATTTTTTCTGTTTTTATAGGAACTATATTTAGCAGTACTAATTTTAGAAATGTAGGAGATTCTTATTTTGTGTTTAAACTTTGTATTGTACAAACTTTGTTTGTATTTAAAATGTTTTTCCTTAACTTTTTGCACATATTTATAAGTTTGGCGCAAACTATGAAGACTCTAAGGCTAAGAAAGAACACAGTGAAATTTTCTTTATACAGGCACTTTACAAATACTCTGATCTTTGCCGTACTAGGTAAGCTATTTAATTTTTCTTATTATAATAAATTATTTTAGTATTGCACGTTCCTTCAGAGGTGACTCTTTTTGGTGTGTTTCAGCTTCTATAGTGTTTATGGTGTGGACAACCAAGACATTTAGAATTGCAAAATGTCAATCAGTAAGTATAATCTTCCTATTTAAAGTTTTCATTTTTAATTATACTATTTTGGGTAATTTTGAAGAATTTAGTTAGTGTTTGTAAACAGGTAATTTTAGTGGAGATTTTCAGTTTAGTTTGAATTATTTTACAGAAAATTATAAGAACTTTTGCCTCCTTTAAATGAATCTGAAAATATTCCTCCTAAATCTACTTGTCCAATTATGTTCTTTTCTCAACTTCCCCTTTATATATTTTGAAAAATAATTACCTTCCTATATAACATAAGGTAACAGGAAAGCTTTCTCTTCTTGCATACCATGAAATTGGGTTTTTGGTATGTAAATGGGACTGTAAACCTTAAGTCTGACATGTTTCTAAGGTGGTACACTCATTATGAACATTCAGGAGATACTCTCTGTGGGTTCTTTAGGTAGAAGGTACATTTCTTAGACTTAAAATTTAAAAGGCCTTTTTGGGGGCTTCTTGATTTAGAGCTAGTCTCTAGTTCTAAATAAACATTACAGACAGCCCTCTGTGCATCCTAGACTTCTGCCTTAGGGATAATTTAGTGAGAGAAGAAACTGAACTTTCTGGAATTTCTTTTTTCTCCTCCTGTCACCTTAGGGTTTTTCACCTGGAGTTCTAAGTATATCTTTTGGATTTTTATTTTTGTTTTGTAAATCTTTCTGTTGACCCTAAAATTTTATGGAAAGGAATGTTTATAATGTTAAACAGCCCTTTAGAAACATTTCAAACAATGTATAATAAAATCTCCTGTCTTACTAAAAGCAAAATAACTTATTGGGAAAAATATTGCATCGAGATCTTCACGTCGGAAATTCTAATACCATCCATGTCAAAAGTACCCATTGTGAACTTGCTTCTGATTGTCTTGTTAACCTGCCTCATGACTATTCTCATCCAGAAAATAGATTAAATGACCTCCGAAGCCCCTTTAAACACTAATTCTTTTTTTTAAGACTTTATTTATTTGTCAAAGAGAGAGAACGCGCGCAAGCACAAGCAGGGGGAGTGGCAGGCAGAGGGAGAAGTAGGCTCCCCATGAGCAAAGAGCCCGATGCGGGACTTGATCCCAGAACCCTGAGATCATGACCTGAGCCGAAGGCTGACGCTTAACCGACTGAGCCACCCAGGCGCCCCTAAACACTAATTCTTTATGATACTGTAGTATATAATTTGTGTTAGGGTTTTATTTATCTGATTGGTTATAAGGCTGAAGTAGGCATTCATGTTAATTTGATGAAGATAGCATTTCTTAAAAAAACATATACATATTTGGAAGATGGACTGGTTGGAAAGATTTCATTAGTGTTTGTCATTGTACACTATTTGAATAGGAAATCTGTGTTTATCAGAAAATTAATATTTCATGTTTGAATTGTCCTTGTTACAGGATTGGATGGAACGCTGGGTTGATGATGCATTTTGGAGCTTCCTTTTTTCACTTATCCTTATTGTAATAATGTTTTTGTGGAGACCATCAGCAAACAATCAGAGGTACCTAACATGGGAAAATTCACATTTGGCAAGCATTTGTTGATCACTGCTACTGTGTTCAAATAAAAACACATTTATAGAAACTGAGGCAGTAGTCTTCACTTTTAAAGGAGTACACAGTCAACTAGGGAGACAGATATAATGTAAGACAGTGAAATAAGATGTATAAACTAGGAAGTCCAGGGGGAAGACTGAAGAGGGTTGAGGAAGCCTCCTTGAAAGGCAGCATCTTCCTCGAGGAAAGAAGCAGAACCGTGAAAAGCTGAGCTGAGAAAGAATGTACATTTTCTGAGGTAGTGGGGGAAAACATGGTATACCTTGGAGGTCATTGAGGCATGCATTTTGATTAATACTACTTACATTGGAGGGAAATAAAGCTTGAAAGGAAAAGTGGAACCAAAATATAAGGAGCTTGAGTTGGTAAGTTCAGGCTGTACCATTGACTGCATATGATAGGAAGGCCACCTGCCCTTGCCTCACTCCGCTTCCCCAAGGAGAGGGCTGTGAAGTTTCTTGAATGCCTTTCTAAGGAAAAATGGAAAAGTATATACCAGTGTGTGTTTCTCCCTCTCTTTTTAAAAGTGTATAGTAATTGGGACACCTGGGTGGCACAGTCGGTTAGGCGTCTTGACTCTTGGTTTTGGCTCAGGTCGTGATCTCAGGGTGGTGAGATCAAACCCCGAGTCAGGTTCTACACTCAGTGCAGAGTCTGCTTAAGACTGTCTCCTCTGCCCCACCCCACTGTGCGAGCATGCACACACACTCTCTCTCTTTATGTAAAATAAATAGATAAATCTTTTTTTAAAAAGTATATAATAATTATACAAAAGTACGTACATACACATATACACCATTCTGCACCTTCTTATTTAAGATCTATCTTTCCATATCATCTTGTATAGCTCTACCACATTTTTTTTTAAAGTAGGCTCCATGCTCAACATGGGGCTTGAACTCATGACCCTGAAATTGAGAGTCACATGCTGTACCGATTGAGCCAGCCAGCTGCCCGTAGATGTACCACATTATTTTTAACGGCTCTTTGGCGTTCCATAATATGAATGTAGCCTAATATGTAGAAGCAGTACCTAGTTATTAGGGACTAGTTTGTTTCTAGGATTGTTGTTATTATCAGCAGTGCTTTCTGAATGTATTTCTGACCTAGCAAATGTGGCTTAGTCAGTAAGCTTTATTTTCACCAGTAAGATTAGCAATTTACCTTTTGTTAGGGGATAAGTTAACAAGTAGTGGGCAGGGAGGGTTTTTGACAGGGAGAAAAAAGTACATCAGGAAGTTCCTTTCCCTGAACATTGCAGAACTGCTTTCTAGAAAGATCTTACCCATTTACACTTTCACCAGCAGGGCTTGGGAGCTCCAGTTTCACTGTTTCATCGCTGATAATCTTTCCTAATTTGAGAGTAAAATAATTGAATTTTTTAATTTGAATTTATAAGAAATTTTTTAATGTAAATATTTTTGTATGTAATGATGCTTTTAGGTATGAACTGAAAACCGAACAGGTTTAAATGCACTAGTAAAACTACTCCTCCTTGTTTCTGATGTAGATATGCCTTCATGCCGTTAATCGATGATTCTGATGATGAAATTGAAGAATTTATGGTACCATCTGAAAATTTAAGTGAGTGATATGTTTTCTTATTAAATGACCATTTAATTGTACCTTGTACCTTTACTTATGATGCAAAGTCACATTTTTTTCCTATTAAAATAATTTTAAAACTATCTGCCAAAACCCCTATTATGGTAGACAGTCACAAAAGGAAAAGTCAGTAATGAAATTTTCAAGATCCTTAATGTAGTTTGAGCTTTTGTTACCTGTTCGCTTTTAAAGTCTAAGTATTAAAATAGATATACTGTTTCACACTAAGAATTTAGTTTACATTGTGCTTAGCTCCTAATAATCTTCTTAATGATGATTGCTAAATTTCCTTGAATCACCTCTTCTTGCTCTTCAGAATTATATATATAATTCTCTTCAGAAAATTATATATATATAATTTTCTGTTCATTCCCAAAGCATTTCTAATTAGTTTTAGTGCTATTTTCATCTTTCAATTAATTTCTACATAGCATTTTATCATTTTATTAATTTTACCATAATACTTTATTTTTTTTTTTTAGATTTGCCTTACATGCTTATCTTTTTATTTTTTTTAATTTTTTTATTGTCATGTTAATCCCCATACATTACATCATTAGTTTTAGATATAGTGTTCCATGATTCATTGTTTGTGCATAACACCCAGTGCTCCATGCAGAACGTGCCCTCCTCAATACCCATCACCAGGCTAACCCATCCTCCCAACCCCCTCCCCTCTAGAACCCTCAGTTTGTTTTTCAGAGTCCATCGTCTCTCATGGTTCTTCTCCCCATTACCATAATACTTTAAACATTTGTTAAGGCAATATCATTACATAATTCAGTTGCTAAGAATAAGTAAGTGTAGAGCTATAACATGTTTATGAATTGTAACTCTCAATATTATTAAGCAGTCAGTACCACAAACTGATAAGTAGAATCAGTGCAATCCCAGTCATAATTCCAACTGACCTTAAAAAAAGTACAAATGGTTAATCTGATTTTGTTTTGTTTTTTTTTTAAAGATTTTATTTATTTATTTGAGAGAGAAA
Organism: Halichoerus grypus; assembly: GCF_964656455.1. Classification (NCBI taxonomy): domain Eukaryota; kingdom Metazoa; phylum Chordata; class Mammalia; order Carnivora; family Phocidae; genus Halichoerus; species Halichoerus grypus. Next base: position 36,230,622 of record NC_135721.1, read on the forward strand.
GAGACAGAGAGAGAGGGAACACAAGCAGGGGGAGTGGAAGAGGGAGAAGCAGGCCTCCCACTGAGCAGGGAACCCGGCTCAATCCCAGGACTCCGGGATCATGACCTGAGCCGAAGGCAGACGCTTAACGACTGAGCCACCCAGGTGCCCTGGGAGAAGAGAATCTTAAGCAGACTCCCTGCTAAGCATGGAGCCCAACTCGGGGCTCGATCCCAGAACCCTGAGATCATGATCTGAGCTGAAATCAGGAGTCGGAAGCTCAACCAACTGCGCCACCCAGGTGCCCCAGTTAATCTGATTTTAAAATGTATGTCAAAAAGCAAGGACCTAGAAGAGCTCAAACATTCTTGTAGTTACAACATGGACAAATCTTGAAAACATTATGCTAAGTGAATCACAAAGCCAATCATGAAGATCACAAATTATATGATTGCCGTTAGATGAAAAGTCCACAAAAGGTAAATTCGTAGAAGACAAAGTATATTGATGATTGCCAGGGGCTGGTGGAAGGAATGAGTAGGGAGTGACTACTGATGGGCATGGGGTTTCTTTTTAGGTTGATGAAAATCTGAAATTAGTGGTGATGGTTGCATAATTCCTTGACTATCCTGAAATCTGCTGAATTGTTCACTTCAAGATGGTGCATTTTATAGTGTGGGAATTTTATCTCAATAAAATAAAATTAATGGACTTATAGTAATTTCAAGACTTATAAAAATATCAAGTTATATTAATCAAGATAGTGTGGTTTGGCAGAAGGATGGAGAAACACAGCAATGTATCAAAATAGAGTCCAGAAATAAATCCACACATATATGGTCAGTTGATTTTGTTGTTGTTGTTATTGCATTAAGTAATAACATATTGAAGAATGTACTTTTACAAGTACCAAATTGATTCCATATAATAGGTTTCTAAAAGTTTTGTTTTTAAAAGGAATGCAATAGAGGCGCCTGGGTGGCCCAGTCAGTTGAAAGTCTGACTCTTGATTTTGGCTCAGGTCTTGATCTCAGGATTGTGGGATCCAGCCCCATATTGGGCCCCGTGCTGGGCGTGGAGCCTACTTGGGATTCTCTCTCCCTATCCCTCTGCCCCTCCCCCCTCTGAATGAATGAATGAATTAAAAAAATGAATGAATGGAATGGAATAATTAAAGTAGCTTCAAACTGGAAACCTCATTTGCCAACTGATTTTTGACAAGGGCACCAAGACGTTATATGAGAAAAGAATAGTATTATCAACAAAGTGTGCTGGAACAACTAGATAAACACATGGAGGGAAAATCACCTAGACTCCTTACACAGATATCACATAATAATTAATTCAAGATGGACCACAGACCCTAGATGTGAAAACTTAAACTATAACTTTTCTGGGAGCCCTGGTGGCTCAGTCATTTAAGTGTCCAACTCTTGATTTTGGCTCAGGTCATGATCTCAGGGTTGTGAGATTGAGCCCCATGTTGGGTCCACACTGGGTCTGGAACCGGCTTAAGATTCTCCTTCTCCCTTTGTCCCTCCCCGCTAAAAAAGAAAAACTATAACTCTTCTGAAAGAAAACAAGAAAATATCTTTATAACCTTGGGTTAGATAATTTCTTAGGACATTAGCAGTTACCATAAAATTTTAAAAACTGCTAAATTAGACTTCACAAAAATTAAAATACTCATCAAGAGAAACTTAAGGAAATGAAAGGCCAGGCTTAGACTGGAGTAAAAGATTATGTGTACATGTATCTGACAAAGGACTTGTATCCAGCCCTAGACTGGAATAAAAGATCCTCAGTACATATATCTGAGAAAGAACTTGTATCCAGAATATAAGTAAAATCCCTATAAATCAATTAAAAAAACTCAATTTGTAAAAAACAGAAAAATATTTGAATACACTTCACCAAAGAAGACAAAAGAATGACCAGTAAGCATGTGAAAAGATGCTCGGTCATCAGGGAAACAAGTTAAAACCAGAGTGAGATACCACCACATATCCACCAGAATGGTTAAAATTTAAAAGACTGACAGCATGACATGTTGGAGAGGGTGTGGAACAGTTATATTACTCAGACACTACTGGAAAGAATATAGAGTAGTAAGACTAATTTAAAAAATGATTTGGTTCTTAAAAAGGTAAACATATACCTACCATACAACCCAGCCATTCCACCCCAAGATATTTACCCAGAAGAAATGATAGATATGAAAGCAATGTTCACAGAAAGACACTGATGTACACTATTATTTTCAGCAGATTTATTCTTAATAGTTTAAAACTGGATATAACCCAATGTCCATCAACAAATGAATGGATAAAGTATTTGTAGTATGCCACACAATGGGCTACTGTTCCATATCAAAAGTAACCAACACTACCACATAAATAAATCTCAAAACCTTTACATTGAGTGAAAGTAGCCAAATCTAAAAGAATATAGAGTCCGTGGATTATGGTTCTATATATGAAGTTCCAGAACAGGCAGAACTAAGCCATGGTGATTATGTAAATCAGAACAATGGTTGCTTCTGGTAGGATTAGGATTGACCAGAAAGGAATTTAAAGAACCTTATGTAATGTTGAAAATGTTAAATGTCTTGACTGAGATGGTAGTTACACAAGTGTATATGCTTGTAAAATCTCTTAGACTGTACACTTAAAATTTGTGTATTTTATTATCTATGTTGTACCTCAATTTTAAAAATCAGTGTATTGCCCCATTAAGAGAAGAGATCTCAAATGTTGGGATTTTAAACGCCTCACAGAAACATTTTTTGATCAAGGAACCTCATTTTCATTCATTGTATCAACTTATGATTGTAACATACCAATTGACCTTGTTTATGGAGAAGCACGATTTGCAAATTATTGTAATAACTAAAGTGATTAGTTATGGGGCAGAGATTACGTGTCAGGCACCTTATATACGCTAACTTGTTTAATGCTCTTGTTTAATGAGGTAGATATCAGTATTATCCCATTGTGTTGCTGGGGATGGTGAGTCACAGAAAGTTAACTGCTTTGCCCAGGGTTGCATAGGGAGAGCCAGAATCCTTGGTGGGGCAGTCTAGTTCCAGAACTCATGCCCTTAACCTCTGCTCTGAAACTGGTGGCAGAAAGGAGAGCCTGGTCAAATAGGAAGAAAATCCTTCTCTTTCCCATTTTACTTTTATCATAGGCACATTCCAAAATGTACACATCAGGGAAGTAAAAGCATAGCCAAAGATGTGTTTTATTATTGAATATGATACTATAAATTCTATAGATTTTTAAATCCATAAACTTTAAAATGTATTGAAACTCTCTAAGGAAATATGTATATGTTTACTTGTTTGTTTAAACTCCTCTAAAACTAGGGGCGCCTGGGTGGCTCAGTTGTTAAGCATCTGCCTTCGGCTCAGGTCATGATCCCAGGGTACTGGGATCGAGCCCTGCATCGGGCTCCCTGCTCCTAGGGAAGCCTGCTTCTCCCTCTCCCACTCCCCCTGCTTGTGTTCCCTCTCTCACTGTCTCTGTCAAATAAATAAAAATCTTTAAACTCCTCTAAAACTAGAATTCAAACTAGCCTCTTGAAAACCTAGTTGTTATTGCAAACATTTGTGAAGTCTGTTAATTTTTGCCATCCCTCCTACATTTCCAAGTCATGTTAAAGCCAGCATCCTGCCCGAAACTTCCGCTATTAACTTTCCTTTAAATATATACATATATAAATAATTAGTATATATAAAAATCTCTCTCTATATAAATCTACATATATAAAGATATATATAAATCTTTGTTGGGCTGTTAAATATGAGATTATGAAAGAAAATATTTTATAATTTATTTCTCTCCATAATGTTTCTCATTATAGCTGAAGGAATAAAATTAAGAGTCTCAAAGACGGTTTCAAATGGAACAGCTAAACCTACTTCTGATAATTTTGTAAGTATAGTATGTATTTAATAGAGTCTGTGTCACATTCATTGTCAGGAAAACATTCTCTACTAAGGTTTTTTGCACAACACCCAGTGTTACCAAGCAGCGATACGGGTTAAGGGCGATGGCTGTAACTGCGGTAGCTGCCGGCTCCCGGGGCGCCATTCTTGGACCAGCATGAGCATCACCTGGGAGCTTGTTCGACACGCAGGCTCAGGCGCACCTCAGACCTACTGAATCTGAATCTGCTTCTTCACAGGATCCTGTAGATGACTCATATGCACATTAAAGATGGAGAAGCTTTGATGTAGTAGAAGCTTGTATTAATTTTTCCACATTTTAAAGTGATTTTTGAAGGCATTTCAGATAACATTTGTTATCTGTTAGGAAAGGACTTTATGTATTGCCTATGCAGTTAACAAAATTAGCATTTGTTATAGAACTGTGGAAGCTTGAAAAAATGGTAAAATAGAGAGTAGAGATGAGTTTTTTAATATTTTAGGCATATTAATTAGGCACAGCGGAAGTGCCTCTCATACAGTTTTATATTCTGCTTTCTTATAAGTGTGTATGTTGTGATTATAATAGAGTATAAAACTTATGTATGCTTATAAGTTCTGACAGGATAGATGATCCATGAGAACAGTCTGATCTGTTGGTTTGGTAAATTTTTTCATTTTTATTTTTGGTAATCAATAATTTTTTAAAATGTGTTCTTTGAGTAGTTTTATGGTGATTTAAACTTTAAAAATTACAGCAGTTTTAGAAAGATAATTATCATATGATCCCACTGATATGTGGAATTGAGAAACAAGGCAGAGGATCATAGGGGATGAGAGGAAAAAATGAAACAAGACAAAACCAGAGAGGGAGACAAACCATAAGAGACTCTTAATCTCAGGAAACAAACTGAGGGTTGCTGGAGTGGAGGGGGGTGGGAGGGATGGGGTGGCTGGGTGAGGGACACTGGGGAGGGTATGTGCTATGGTGAGTGCTGTGTATTGTGTATGACAATATTGTGTATGACTGATGACTCACAGACCTATACCTCTGAAACAAATAATACATTATATGTTAATTAAGAAAAATTAAAACAGTTTTAATTATCTGGTGTTAGAGCTATTAAACTTTAACTTCATTAAGATATTTTCCTTTTAGGGATATGTCTCAGTTTATTTTAAAACTCAATGCTTGCAAACATATCAAGGGAATACTTTATTTCCCTAAATTAAGGGCAGTCAGCTCTTGATCAGGAGCCTTATTTCATGACTTATTTCTCCTTGAGACTTGCTCAGAGAATTGGGGTTCCTATTAATACTGGCTCAGTTGCTTTGTCTGTCTTCTAGGTGAGCAAGATGTGATTAATACTAGAACCAGAGTATTCCATGTAGCCAAGTAGATCACAGAGAAACATTTTGATTTACTTTATTTTATAAATCAAAATACTTAATATGCATTTTTTTCTTTCTCCCAGTGAGATAACCATAAGCAAGTTTCTGTTAAAAAACAGATACCCTGACTGACCTACTTTCCTTTTCTTGTCTTCTGCAGAGAGATGAGCATAAATATAAGAGACCGAAATAAATCGGCTTTTGTAAATTTAGAGTATTTGTACTGTCATCTTTTTCTGTTGAAAAATTATAAACTCCTTATAATAGAACTAGAACAAATTAGGAGGCATAATGAATGCTGGGAGCAAAAAGCCATCAATATTCTTGATATTGATCAAAATCAATATTCTTGCTATTTTCTGTCTTACAAATCAACTGTGTTTCTACTGTGTTTTTTCAGGACAAAAAAAAAATAACACCTTGCATCTAAAGAAAACTAAGAAGTACAAAATTCCAAAGTTCAAATTTTTGTTTGGCTATTTAAGAGAATACTGGCATAATTTCTGTGTGGCGTAAGTGCCAACTTCTTAGGATATGTAGAAATGCAAAGAATCATGCATTTGAATTTTAGTGCTTAAATTTATATACATTATGTTTTAAAATTTTACTTTCAGGTGATACTAAGTAAATGCTAATATTTAAATAATTTATTTCTACAGGATGAAGATTTGAAGTGGGTAGAAGAAAATATTCCCTCTTCATTCACAGATGTGTAAATATCCCCTGTTAAAGTTTGAGTCTAAAATTTAGGTTATCGTATAAAGAGATAATTTTCATACTTTGTCATGTGCTTTTTGAACATCATACCTCCATATGTTTTTATAGGCCCCCATCCCTAGCAAATGACTGGTTTCATGTCAGACTACAAAGAAAACACAGCCCTGCCTTTTTCTTTCTCCTCCATTTTTCCCTATACAGCAAGTACTTTAATACCTATGGCCTGTAACCAACTCCAGCCTTTTCTGATCTAAGTTTTTCAGGATTAGAATCATTTTATTTTGTTTCAACTTTCTATTATGGAGAGGTTCAAACATATGTAAAACATTTTTTTTCAAACACATGTAACTACAATACCATGTGTGGCGGGGAAGTCATTGGAGGAAAACATGAGCATCGGAAAAATAGAGTGCAGAGAAAGCCCCTCAGGAACTTTGAGCTAATCAGGATCTAGGTCCTGCCTGACAGAAGAATTCTATGTAGCTGTTTCCACCACAGAAAACAGTAGGACAGCCAGATATGATAACGTTTTCATATACTGTTCTTTCCTTTCCCTGCTCCCATTTACTTCCTATTTAGACAGTTCCTGTCAGAGTATGAAATTCTGTTTGCATGTCATAGGATAATTTGAATGGACCATGAATAACATGATGCAGTCTATTATAAGATAGACAATATGGCTTTTCCTTAATCTCTGACAAGCCATAAAGGACACAGCTTAGCAGAGTTCACCTCCCTCTTCAGTGTACTCAGTACATCTTGATAAGTTTTAAAGTCATTAACGTCACAGAGGAACTAAATTTTAAGATTGCTAGTGTTTATCTCCAGACAGAGTGCTGAGCACCCAACCGTTGTCTTCTGGGTCTCTCAGGTTCTGATTCATGTTTCCCCTAAAGCAGTCTTCTCCCCTGGATTTTCCTTAATTGTAATATTACAAGCAGTCTCGCCCGGCCCCTTTCTCATACCTGGCTTGTCTCCCGGTTCTCGTTCTTCTGCCCTCACCATAGCCTGCTCTCTAAGTGGCGTCCTCTGGAGTCTTGCTGTGATGGCACTTGTATGTTGCAGCTCCAGCACATAGACTCTGCTCCCCCTCTCAGTGAGGGAGAGCCATCACTCATCGATGCTCTACTTGGCTTTTCTTTTTATCCATATTATCTTTCCCAAGCAAAGGGTAACTCTCTCTTCATTACCTTCACCGGTAGACATCCAGTCAGTAGTAATAATGATATGGGAATTAAACAGATACTTGATTCCATAAATACCACCTTTCATAATATGTTGACTCATCCCTCTTTTTTTTTTAATATATATATTTAAGGTGTACGTGATCCATTTGCTCAACATATGCATAGTGAAATGATTACTGTAGTCAAGCTTATTCATCCCTGTTAAGTTCTCACAAAAGCACAGGGTATCAGATAAGACATCGCTACTCAGATACATGTCCAACTGTTGAAAGTGAAAAATAACAGGGGATTAAAAATAAATCCATAGTTGGATGTCAGTTGTGTTTGGAATTATTCATTTGTATGGTGTATTCATTGATATTCTTCCAACATATTTGCCTCTAGAATTGGTCATCTTGCCTTGTTTCCATTTTGAAGTTACAATTATTTTCCCATTTCAGTTTTTAACTGAATTTTTTTTAAGTATAGCACACATTCTGGAAAGTATAGAATCCTAAGCTCCAATAAATTTTTAATATGAGCACATTCATGTAACTAGCACCTAGATTAAAAAAAACAGAACATCACCAGTTCCCTAAAAACCCCTTTGTTTCCTCCCAAATCACAACCCCACTTTCCAAAATGTGCTGCTATCCTGATGTCTTGTAACTAGATTACTTGCGTCAGTTTAAAAAATGTATCCCTCGCTAATCCATCCATTTTCTTGGCTGTATAGTATTCCATGTGTGACTATAGTAATTTATCCATGTGGGTTATTTTCAGTTTGGGGGCTATTAAGAACAATATGAAAATTCCTCTCCATGTTTGTTGGTGAACGTAGGTGTTTATTTCCATTGGTTGTGTCTATCCAGGAATGAGAATTTGTAGATTACCAAATATGCCTATATTCAGCTTTAATACATACGCTCTCCTTTTAATAACATTGTCATATGTTTTTGTTTTGTTTCAGAGCTCTTCCAGTGTTAGTGGATTCAGATGAGGTAAAACATATTTTTTGCTTATTTTCTTGGTGCTGTTATTTTCACAAAGTAGAAATGTATTTCAGAAAGAAATTCTAGAACTTTATAAAATGATTACAAATTGAGCAGGTTGGAAGACGGTGCACTGATTTGCCAGTAAAGTGTAAAGGAGCTCGATCCTCATTTAAAACAGGAGCAAGGTAAACGCTTGTTGGTATGAAGGAAGGGAGAATTATTTTATAAGATTTCAAGTCTCTGATTTTCTAACATCTTGTACCTTGGTAAGAGTTTAGAATACTTTAAGATGGCAGTTTGTCTAAATTAATCTCTTATACTTGAGATATTTTGTTGGGGTATTAAATAGAGTTTCTGTCTCATTTTCATTTACTAAGCAGGAGATTTGAATAGAGGGTGTGGATTTGAGAAGGTTTGGGGGAGAAAAATGAGTTATGGATCATCTGGACATTGAAGGGTGGCCCAAGACGGAAAGAAGTCTGAATTGTAAGAATTAAAGGGTGGATGTGGGGAGCAGGAGCTTACAGGAAGGAACAGTAGAGGAACATGAGTGGTAGCTGAGGCGTGACTTAGGTGGTGGCTAGGGAACAGGACAGAAGCCGCTGCTGTGTTGACTGAAGGTAAGGGAGGTGACTGGCTGCAGCAGGTTGATCTGACGGTAGCGAGAAGTTTTGAGGAGGCTGCAGTAGACTTGCACCTGGCTACAAAGCAGTTGAACTTAAGGATTTAGAACTCTACGGAAAGATACACCCTGGAGAATTGCTTTTAAAAGGGCATTTAGAGGATTCATGTGATAAATAATTTTATAATTTCAAAATACATGAATTGTGTAAAGTGAGGCAAATCCCCAGATGAACTATGCCTAGGAAATCCATGTTAGCCCCATCCCTGCCTCTCACCAGTAATTCTGAACTCCAGACTTTTTCCAGCTAGCAGGATGTTCAAGTTTTCTGAACTTGCCAACAGATATCCACCATACATCACTAGAAGTGTGGATTGTCCGGTGTTTATTTTCTGTATCTGATATTTCTGTGTGTATCGTGGAATATACTTAGTCCCCCACAAAACTGTGACTGTTGAAAGATTAGAGAATTTTGTTATGTTCTGGAAGGAGCATCAACATTTGCAAGCGTATCACTTTTTTTTTTTTTTAAGGAAATCATGACCAGATCTGAAATGGCAGAAAAAATGTTCTCGTCAGAAAAGATAATGTGATTGGAACCCGTAGAACTGAAACCAGGTTAACGGTGAGAGACTTCCTCAAGACTGAAAGAGAGCTTTGTTGTGATATAGTGCAACAAGGTTTTATTGCATTATCTTGGAAATCTGTGTATTACAACTAAGAATTCAGGTGGTAGGAGGGTTCTGCGACCGTTTTAAGCTGCTCTGGAATGTCGGCTTCTTGTCCATTAATTGCCTGGATTTCGAAATAATCTAAGAAAAGTATTATGATAAAGAAATATGCCCAAATGCCCTTAGCTGAGAGGTGGCAGGGACATGGATTTGGGTTTTCTCTTTTCTCTGGAAAATATATCAATTCCAGACTTAAAAATCCTTTTTACATAAATACTCCTACTATTCTTCCACTACCCTTTGAGGTAGATGATGGGATTCTTCTGTAGTATGGTGAAGCAGCATCTCCATCTCTTGGGTGTGTAGTTACTAGATGCAAAATAATTTTCTTTGACTTTTATACTGAAGTGATTTGAAATTAAGTAAAACTTGGTTAGCCTTAGAACATAAGCATGTTTATATGGTTAGCTTTGGTGTGTGGGTGTGTGAGGGTGTGGGTGTGTATACGTACTCATACGGGTCCACACAAAGTCCTTGTCTGTAAATATCACCATGCACACCAAACCGCAGAGTTGGGTCCTCTCTGTCTGGGCTCAGGGGAGCACAAGAACACAGGAAAGAGGTCTTGATGGTCACTTCCAAGGATCTGCTCTGCCATTGTCCCCTCACTCAGGCCGTATGTGCACGTACTGCTGCGGAATCTGTCTGGGGCAGGTGCTAGACATGTCGCCACATCGCAGTTTCTCTCCGGCAAGCTGGGGGACTCATTACCAGTGACCCTTGTAGACACCAGAACTTCCTTTACATAATCTTCGTTTATTTGGTTTCATAATGAAACGTATATTTATCTGCACAGTATATCACTATTAATCTTGTAATTAATTTCTTAACCTTCAACCATGTTTTACATATCATTTTGTTACATTATATATGTAATATATGATTTGAAAATTTTTTGTTTTTATTTTTTTTAAGTGCAGAACATTCTAAACTTGAAAGGTAGTTGAATGTAGAATGTTGGAAATGTGAATGTTTTGCTGCTTTCATGACCAAAGATACAGGGCTAGTGGACATTTAGAATAGGAATAAAAGTTAGAATCTTGTATATCTTTCTTTGAAGAGGTTCTAACCTTGTGAATTGAGAATGACTTCAGAGAATTTTGATTGAGAAGCATTTAAAGCTTTAACCAGTACAAACACTTAAGTATAACTGTTAATTTATTTTCATTGTGAGCCACAAAACAAAATTTTTTCTTTCAAGAGCCTACCTTTTCAATTTATTTCTCATTTACTCATGTCATAGGAGTTAGCAAAAAAAAAAAAAAATTCTAGTAATAATGTGTCTTGAAAGATACTTTCAAATTTATTTTTGATAGGGAACACTGAATGGTTTGGGGCATCCTTCCTAGGAAAAGAATGTCAATTAGTGTGGGTTCCATTCCTTATTTCCATTTCTGTCACAATAATGGGCCCCCACCCACTACATTTCCCAGCATTTATGTCCATTCTGGTTTTGGTGTATTTTACCCTGGGCCCAGTTGTTTCAGAGCCGGAGGTGACCCTGCCTTCTCATTCCTAACATTTTTCTCTACTACCATTCCCAGATTTTGAGGCAGACCCCCAACTCATCATATGACTCCAGCTGAAGTTTGAAATACAGGGTCCTGGGCTTCCAGCCTGTAGGAGCTGCAGATGTAGTGGGGCAGGAGTGGGGCGTCGATGGTGAGCACAGGGGACACTGCCTCTGGCACAACCTCAATAGTGGGTATAAAAACATCTCTCTGCGGCTGGAGCGATAAAGGATGCGACGTGTATAGCTTAGCTACAGGCTGAAAAGCAAACTTTCCTCATCTTCTAGAGAAAGCAGGTTTCCCTCCTGATAACCTTGTCAGAAATGTTGTTTTTCCAAGGGCATATATCTGTCACTTTCAGTGATAATTGTGTCGTCAGTTGATGTCTCTTGACCTGAATTGAGTATTCCTATGGAAGGTCTTCTTAGCCCCCTCATATAAATAGGAGGGGGTGTCCTAGGGCTGTAGCTGCGGGTCGTCTGAAGGACACTGGGGAAAAGTGATACCTGGGGCCATTGTACAGCTCATTATCCCAGCTTCTGCACGAAGTGTCCAGAAAGTGGCCATCAGAGCTTTTGAGTTTATCAGATCGGTTTATTCTTGGGATGCCACCAAGATGGGTCTCACTACAAATGAAGGAATCTGAGGAGAAGAGTCCAGTTTTATGTGTTTCTAGACAAAATGCTTAAGTGTTCTTCTGCAAGTCATGTTAGATTTATATGATGTGTGAAATTTGCTTACAAGGGAATTTTCATGATTTGAGTTAGATTAGCATTTAATTATCTGCTTTAAAGGATAGTTAATTTATTTCAAAAATAAAAAATAGATGAATATGTGAATTTTTTAAGACTGAGAGACGATGTCCTTTACTTTTCCTGTAAAGAAGATAATTTTTAAATCTTTCATATCCTGTAGAGAAAACCAACTTTTCCTCTGTGATACAGTACATTATGTTTGCACTACTATAATGTCAAGACTGAAAGTATAAAAAATGTACATATAAGATTGATTTTTATATCTTTTTTTTAAAAGGGGTTTGAGGTGCCTGCCTGGCTCATTCAGTAAAAAGTACGACTCTTAATCTTGGGATCGTGAGTTCGAGCCCCACGTTGGGGGTAGAGTTTACTTTCAAAATAAATAAAAGGGGTTTGAGTCTGTTGCACTAAGCTATACATGACTAGTTTAGAGAGATGCTATGCTAGATTTAAAAATCACTAGTTTTCTTAATGTGTCTTTGTATGATCAACAGCATGCAATAAGCAATACAAAACACCAAGCCTTATACTTACAAGAAAGAAGTTTAACATATTGATAAAGTTCTAAACATATCAAATGTATATAAGTGACAAAAGTAGGATTTTAAGGAAATGTACAGTATATATAGAAGCTCAGTACTGCATTAAGAAACTTGTTTAGAACTAGGAAAGCATTCATGTATTTGAGGAGAAAATTTAGGGGTTTGAGAAGTTATATTTTTCTATTTAAAAGGGTTAAATTATTGTATAATTTGGAAGAAGTTGCTTTGAATGTAGGACAAAACTGTTTCAAAGATTTTTGTTTGAAACGTTGATGTATTTTTGTGCCTTAATATTTGTTCTGACTTTTAATAAAACGCTTTCTGAAATCCTGGATGGTTGATTCTAATATCTGTTAGTGCTAGATTATGTAGAGCTGCAGGATAGGTAGACCCAAATAGAGGCAGGCTTTAAACAAAAGTCTTAAGACAGGAGATGCACTAATTAACAAATATGGAAAAGTGTCCAACCTCAGTAGTGAGCAAAGAAATGCAAAACATGAGGCCCCTGGGTAGCCTCAGTCGGTTAAGCGTCCGTCTTTGGTTTCGGCTCAGGTCATGAACTCAGGGTCCTGAGATCGAGCCCCGTGTCGGGCTTTGCGCTCAGCAGGGAGTCTGCTTGAGATTCTCTCTCCCTCTCTCTTTGCACACTCTCTCTCTCTCAATAAATAAATACATAGGGGTGCCTGGGTGACTCAGTTGCTTAATCATCTGCCTTCAGCTCAGGTCATGATCCCAGGGTCCTGGGATCGAGTCCCTCTTTGGGCTCCTTGCTCAGCAGGGAGCCTGCTTCTTCCTCTCCCTGCCCCACACCCCCCCCCCCCATGCTCTCTCTTGCTACCTCTCTCTCTCAAATAAATAAATAAAATCTTTGAAAAATAAATTAAAAAATCTTTTTAATGCAAAATAGAAGATGGGGGAATTTTAAAAATTAACAGGTTTATACTAACACATTTGTAAAATCTGTTTGCTTGCAAAGTCTGATGAAATGAACACACTCATTAATGATAGTAATGTACTTGATTCAGTCTTTGTGAAAAGAAGTTCAACAATGTGTTTATGACCTTTGGTTGCTGCCAATTCTGGTGATGTTTTTAAAAATGATTCAAACTATAGAATAAGGCTTCTGCATAAAAATGTTTATTACAGCATTATTTAAAGTGGAGACAGAATTAGAAACAAACTAAATGTCAACAATAGAATAGTAAGTGAATTATGGTCTAGCCAGATACTTTATGGGATACTGCAACCATTAAGTTATGAAGAGTTCATAAGAACATAGAAAAATACTTGTAAGATACAAAGTCACTGTTGTGAACTCCTATCCATGAAAACACAAAGTAGAGAAAGGATTGAGTGAAAATGCACCACAATGGCATTCCTGGTTAATGTTTAGATTTAGCTAAGCTGTGGTCACAAGGTGATTAAACATTTCAGAAGGTTAAGACAAAAAAGTTTATTTCTTGGTCATGCAACAGTTCTGGGGTGGGTATAGAGGTGGGCAAGGCAACCTTCCCCCACACATCCCTCAGGGTCCCAAAGTTTCTCTCTCTCTTGTGGGGCCTCCAGCTCCTAGGCCTGTCATCTGCATGTAGCCGACAGAAGGAGAAAGGACAGCCTGGGAAGTTTTGTGGGGCAAAACCCGGAAGTGTTGCTCATCACTTCCGAGCATATTCCACGGACAAACAGTCACGTGGCCACACAAAGTGCCAGGCATCTGGGAAATAAGAGCCATGCACCTGCCTACTGTTCTACTCTATGAAGGAGAGTATGGATTTGGGGGACAGCTAGTGGCTTCTGCCACAGATTCTTTGGGAGCAGTGGACAGAGGAGACAAAAACTTCTGCCTTTCTATTTTCTAAGGTAAACATACGGAGATATGGTGATAGTCCATAAGTAGGCTATGTGATATCAGAAAATCTAGAAAAGCACATGGTGTCAGAACACAGCTTAATTCATTAATAAATAAAATCCGTCCTGCCCCAAGTAAGTAGATGGAACATGGAGAACATTCTTGGAAATTCTCCCAGCCTCGGGAGTGGCCAAGATGGGTATCCCCCTGAGGAGAAGGAGGCCTGTTGTAATAACAGTGCTGACAGTTTAGGGAGGGTTGGGAGTGCTCACAGAGTGGCAGGCTCTGTTAACCATTGTAGTCTTCGTAGTCAATAAGGTAGGTGTAGCCAGTGAGTTTATAGATGAGAAAACAGACTGAGCATGGCTGAATAACTTGCCCAAAGTCACCCTCCTGGCAAATGGAAAGCTAGTATAATACTGGTGGGAAATACCCTTGAACGGTTTCTACAAAGTCCTGGCAGAGAGGAGGTACATGGTTGCTTGTTAGAGGATTAAGGTCATGTATCTGAAGTGCTTGGTGCTCAGGCCTTCACAACACAGCGAAGTTATAAAAAATGCATCGGCGATTGTCCTGGAGGCTACTGAGACCCAGCTGAAATAAAGTTCTCCCTATGAAATTCACATTCTAAGATTTATTTACATGTGTTGCAATGGAAGTTTCCCAGGGCAAGTTATTATTGCCCCTTAAGTGATAGTGGATTTACTATTTACTGCTTACTTTTTACGATTTACTACTATTGCTAAATTCCTACTAACATAAGCTGGTATGGTTCTGAATTCAGATGTAAATAATTTTGACAATATTTCCTTTAAATCATTGTGGAAAAGTAGTAAAAAAACTGCAATGGAAGCTTATGTACAGGAAAACTTTTAAAAGCTATCCAGCAGATGGTGCCAAAGTAATTTCTCTGGAGAGTTCTGGTCTGTAATTCTTGCCTTTAACATTTTCTTTAATTTACTTACCAAATGCCATTAAACAGATTTAGAGATGAAATAAAAAACTTTTTAAAAATGTACACAAAGGGGGCGCCTGGGTGGCTCAGTCGTTAAGCGTCTGCCTTCGGCTCAGGTCATGATCCCAGGGTCCTGGGATCGAGCCCCACATCAGGCTCCCCGCTCAGCAGGAAGCCTGCTTCTCCCTCTCCCACTCCCCCTGCTTGTGTTCCCTCTCTATGTCTCTCGCTGTCAAATAAAATCTTTAAAAAATAAAAAATAAAAAAAATAAAAATGTACACAAAGGGGCACGGGTGGCTCAGTCGTTAAGCGTCTGCCTTTGGCGCAGGTCATGGTCCCAGGGTCCTGGGATCGAGCCCCGCATCAGGCTCCCTGCTCGAGGGGAAGCCTGCTTCTCCCTCTCCCACTCCCCCTGCTTGTGTTCCCTCTCTCGCTGTGTCTCTCTCTGTCAAATAAATAAATAAAATCTTTAAAAAAATAATAAAAATAAAAATGTACACAAAGAGCACTGCCATCCCTGGGGAAAAAAATAATGAATTGTATTATTCTAAAATGCATTTGTGGATTTCAAGTTCTGATAATGGAGAAGTACCTTCGATTGGACCAAACTTCCCTACAAATAACAACTCTAGACAAAATTTAAATGACAACTACGTGAAGACACTGGCGACAGACACAAAGCAGGGAGGCATAGGAAGGGATTCAACACTTGGATGAAGGGAACTGCACTGGGTGATTTCCCTGTTTTTTTATGGCTTTTTCACTGATAGCAGGCCACAGTTCTTGCCAGGTATAGAGATTAAATCTGGATATAAACCCTGATCTTTTCCTTGCTGAACTAGAAGAAGACAGAGATTAGAACTGCAGTAGCTGGGAAGTTAAAGAATTACCGAAAGAGAGAAACAAAAAGAAGGTAAGCACCACATCTGTGTATAAACCTCCCAAATCACTGGCTCACCCTGTACGATGCATGTACGGGACAGACTCCATGCAACCCACCCAAAGCTAAGAAAGTAGAACTGAGATTTCTAACATAGGAGACAAAGTTTGATTTGAGTCCAACCCGGTAAACCGCCTGCTTAAGAAAATGATGTGGGGGTGACGTCAGAGATAACAAGGGACTAAGGACCTCTGGAAGTTTGTCCCTTCATAAAAACAATGAAAAACTCATAAAAACTTTCAGAATTAACTTTCAGAACTCTGGAAATTAACCAGTCTTGCAGCAACCTAAGGAGCATTTACGTAAGAAAAAATGCCTGAATTTCAGTAAGAACACCAACCTTTCCTTCCATCTGTCCTACTCCCCTACCCTGTTCCCCAGCACATCAGTGGCCTTCAAAATTAAGGGCCCACATTCCCAGTACTGCAGGGAGCAGAATGGAGCTGGAGATCTTTCAAAATCTCATTTCCAAAGAATTGGCATTCATTGACTGGTCTAGTGGTTCCTTGGAATTCACCACTAGAAAGGCTTATCTTTATCTGACCTGGGCCAGAGCTTGACCAGTGTTAAAAGCTTTTTCCTTGGGGACATTTGTTAAAAGACATTTGCAGTCAAGTGTTTTAATGTTGTAGCTGCCCAAGGCAATAACAATGGAAGCAAACAGACTAACCAAAAGCCTCAAAAAGTAAAACTAAAAAGAAAAGCTCCAATGTATTTCTGGGAATCTAAAAGGCCACATGTATATATAGGGCTTTGCACAGCAGAGTATAAGCAGGAAGTGAAGGTTAAGGCAGAGTTGTAAACCGGCTGTATGAGAGTTGAAGATGTGTCTTACCATAGACACAAGCACCTTGACAGAGACCAGGAGATTTGTTGGTTCCAAGAATTTAAGGAAAATTCTGTCCAATAATTAATAATTAGCTGACCACCAATAACTGAATAAAGACTTCAGTGGCCATATATTACAAAAGATATAGATGTTACAGAATTAGTTCAGAGAAGTCACTAAACAAACATAACAACAAGCAGCAACAACAAAAAACCCTAGGGAGAGGGAAAAATCTGATTTCCAGAGTTGCCACATTATTTAAAATGTCCAGTTTTCACCAAAGAATTATGACACACAAAAAAAAATAAGGGGGAAAAAGCAATTGATAGAAAATGTTCTTGAGAAAGACCAGATGTTGGACTTACTAGACAAGCACTTTAAGTCAGCTATTTTATTACTTTTTTAAAATTTATTTATTTGAGAGGGAGAGTGAGTGAGAGAGAGAGTGCATGCACAAGCTGGGAAGAGACAGAAGGAGGAAGAAGCAGACTCCCTGCTGAGCAAGGAGCCCAATGCGGGGCTCGATCCCAGGACTCTGGGATCATGACCTGAGCAGAAGGCAGATGCTTAACCAACTGAGCCACCCAGGTGCCCCTAAGTCAGCTATTTTAAATATGTTCAATGACCTAAAGGAAACCATATCAAAAGAACTAAATAAAGTATGAGAACAACAGCTCAACAAATAGATAATATCAGTAAAGAGATAACAATTAAAAAATGAGCCAGTGGGGCTCCTGGGTGGCTCAGTCAGTTAAGCATCTGCCTTCGGCTCAGGTCGTGATCCCAGGGTCCCGGGATCGAGCCCCGCATCGGACTCCCTGCTCATCAGAGAGCCTGCTTCTTTCTCCCTCTCCCTCTGCCCCTCCTTCGCTTGTGTTCTGTCTCACATGCGCTCTTTCTCTCAAATAAATAAATGAAATCTTTTTAAAAAATGAGCCAAATAGAAAGGAAATAGAAATACTTTTCTGTTGAGAAGTACAATAACCGAAATGAAAAATTTACTAGAGGCTCAATAGCAGTTTTAATCAGGCAGAATAAAGAATCAGTGAACTTGAATATAGGTCAATTGATATTATTCAGTCTGGGGAATAGCAAGTAAATAGAAAAAAGAAAAATGAACAGAGCCTCCGAGGTCTGTGGATCATCATCAAACATATCAATATATGCATAATGGGAAAATCTGAAAGAGAGGAGAGTAGGAAAGAGGCAGAAAGAATACTTGAAGAAATAACAGCTGAAAACTCACCAACTTGGTGAAAAACATTAATCTACACATCCAGGAAGATCAGCAAACTCCAAGGGGTATAAACTCAGAGATCCATACTGAAATACATCATAATCAACCTAGCAAAAGACAAAGACAGAATTTTGAAAGCAACAAGGGAGAAGTGACTCATCACATACAAGGAATGCTCAATAAGATTAAAAGCTATTTTTTCATCAGAAAACATGGGGGCAAGAAGGCAATGGGATGACATATCCAAAGTAGTGAAAGGAAAAAAAAAAACCTGCCAACCAAATTTAATATCCAGGCAAACTATCCATCAGAAATGAAGGAAAAATAAAGATACTCCCAGAAAAACAAAACCAGAATTCTTTGCTAGCAGTCCTGCCCTACAAGAAATACTAAAGAGAATCCTTCAGGCTGAAAAGACCTAACACTAAACAGTAACTTGAATGAAGCCATAAGTGGTACCAGTAAAGGTAATTATGTAGATAATTACCAAAGACAGTATAAATGTATTTTTTGTTTGTAACCCCTTTCCATGTTATCATTTCAAAGAAGAAACTTCTGGCTCACTTCCTTGATGTAGTGTGAAAGCATGATGTAGAGCCTCACACAGGGCTGTGCCCCAAGTTGGCACTCAAAAAATATTTGTGTAATGAGTGAATTGGACCATCACTGCACTCCTTCTAGATCACCCCCCACCCCTGTTCCTACCTAATTATCCTGGGTCAGGCTAACATGCTGGGCTTTGTTTCTAGGACCCTTTGAAGGTGTTTGGTGGGGGCCGATGACATTTAGAATCACAGATGTGGGGTGAAGGTGGGAAAGGGAGAGAAGCAGACCCAAATGAGCCAACAGGCAAAATAAGCATATGAACCCCCATAGGGTAAGCAACATGGTGTGGAGCACCATAAGGGACAGAGAACCCTACAGGAATGGTTGTTTCAGGCTGGGTGCTGCTTCTGGTCGGGTGTTAAACAGATTTCTGTAGCAAATCTTCCTGTCTCGTTTTGCATCCCCACATTACGCAGGGAACACAAGTGTATCAGCAAAAGCACTGATCCCAGGAGATGGTGATTGATTCTGTCAAAAAACTTCTAAAATATATTTTTTAAAGATTTCATTTATTTATTGGACAGAGACACAGCGAGAGAGGGAACACAAGCAGGGGGAGTGGGAGAGGGAGAAGCAGGCTTCCCGCTGAGCAGGGAGCCTGATGCCGGCCTGGATCCCAGGACTCTGGGATCATGACCTGAGCGGAAGGCAGATGCTTAAGGACTGAGCCACCCAGGTGCCCCTAAACTATTTTCTTTAGATGTGTAGACCCCCCCACCAATCCCTGACATTCTGGAATATTCTCTTGAAAACTAAATATAGAGGAAACAGAGGAAGTAATATAGAAGATAGACCCATTTTGTTAAAGTCAAAGCTTAGTTTTTGGAACCCTGAATATAGGACACTGGGCTTATTTTCACAGTCTGATTTCAGAGAGCCCTGACAGGTTCTGGGCTGCAGGGGGGCTGCCTTGACCACTGGGGGTCAAGGACAGTTGGGGACAGAGAGAGAAGGGGCAGTACTGCTGGGGCAGAGTGACCTTAATTCAGAGCAGACATCAGAATGCTAAATGGAAGGTGACCATAGGACAAGGGCAACAAACAGAAATTAGTAGATAGGAAAAAAAATCCCTGTTGAAATTTAGAAATGCTTAAAAAATATAAAAAGAAGGAGGAAGGAAGGGAGGGAAGGGGGGGAAGGAAAGAAAAGGAAAGGAAAAAGGCAAAACAAAACAAAACAAAAAATTCTGTAACTGTAACTAAAATTCCTGAAATCCTGTGCACCTGTATTTAAGTGAAAGGTGCTGAGGCGGAAGGTAGCCTGTGCGGGAAACAGCACAGCTCTGGGAGGGGCCTGAGTCTGGGGTTTACATACCTTGGGCAAGTCACTCAACCATGCCCAGATTCAGCTTTATGAATCCACAGGGAGGGCAAGAGAGGAAAAAAAAACGCTTCCTGACATCTGCCAAAGTCTGGCTCCCAGTGCACAGCCGGAAGCGGGCTGAGAAGTCTTGGTCTCCAGGGCAGGTCACCATGCAAACACGAGGTGGGATAAAATACATATTAAACATGGCCATACCAACCAGAACCCAATCTTTCATTAGTGGGAGGGAGAGAGGAGGGTAAGTGAAAGGGGCTGGGGGAGCACTGGCTTTGGCATCAAGGGCAAACACATGACAGATTGAGGCAGAAAACCATAATTTCCACAGGCTTCCTGGGATTGGGCCACTGCTGCCTGGTCCCTCCACTTGGACAGGGAAAAGCAATGTTTTGCCCGGTCTCCAGGAATGCAAACTAAGATTACATGGGCCCCGCTCTACTTCCTGTGACAGGAAGGTGGAGGGAGAAGCACAGTAGGATTTCCTGGATAATGAATGCTCAGGTGGCCAGCCTACACCACACCCTCACTTTCCAGGGGACTCCAACTTTCCTTTCTGCCTTCCAATGGAACTCTTGGTCTGAGACGACAGTCTTCTGAACTCCATTCCTTGAGCTCTGAGTGGGCTCTGCTAAATGAAATGCGGAAAGGAAAAATAGATCTGAGACTTGGCCAGACTTGGTGTGCACCATGACATCTGCAATGTTGCCTTCTGAAAACATTCTTCCAGTAAGAACTTAAATAATGGTTTCCAGGAGCTTGGGGCTGAGGCCATCTGGTTCCTCCCACAGCCCCTGGATGCAGGGGACTTCAGACCACTCATGTCTGCCCTTCCCAGCGGGATTTCCCAGCGACTTCAGCAAAGCATCCAAAGTTCTCATAACCCGGCCTTCGTTTTAAACGGAGTTCCTCCTTCCCGCTTGGGAGGGGAGAACTATCAATGAGGAGGACAGGAGATTCTTGGTCCCCGTGCATGTGGGTTCTTGTTCCCCACTAGCATGATTGAGAAGGACTCCCCTCTGCTCGATGGAGAACTTAGGCAAGTTTATGAAGCCCGTCTCCCGGCCCAGCTGGTCCTGCTCTCTGAATGCCGTGGAGGAAGGTGTCCCGGACGCGGGCTGCGAAGTAGGGCAGAGCTGGAGCGGGATCGCCACTCCGCCGCCCGTGGCTGGCGACGCGCGCCTCGGTCTCCCCAGCGGGGCCAGGGGACGGTCGGGGGGGGAGGGGGCGTGCGGGGCACCGGCCACGCGGCCTCGGCCGCCCTGGCCCGCGAGGCCCTCCGGATGCCCGCGCTCGTCCTCGGCGTCGCGCCCGGCCTCCTCGGGGAGCCGCGCGGGTTGGGCGCGCTCCCAGGCGCATTCCTGGCCGGGCAGCCCCTCCTCCTCGGCCTCGGCCCCGGGGCTGGCGCCTCCCCGCCTCGCCGGGGCTGTCTCGTGCGGGCGGCTGCGGACGCTCGTGGCCGGCGCGCGGCGCACCTGGACCCGAGACGGCGCCCGCCGCGCTCCCGGGCTCCCGCCGCCCTCCCTGCGCGAGCCGCTCCGGGGCCGCGGCGTGGGCCGGCCCGAGGCGGCGTCTCCCCTTCCCCAGGCGAGCGGCTCCCACTGGCAAGATGGTGCCCAGCTGTCCCCGCGCGCTCCTGCTGCTGCTGCTGGGGCTCTTCGCCCTCCCCGCGTCGCGGGCTTCCCAGGTCAGTGCCCTCCCGCCTCTCGCCCGTCCCGCTCGCCCGGGAGGCAACGCCAAGGCCAGAGGACCCGGGCTTGTCGCTCGGCACTTGGAGGCTTGGGTAGGGGGCGCGGAGCGGTTCTTGGGATTCCCCCCCCCCCCCCCCCCGTCTGTCACCTGAACCTCATCGCGGGCCGGGCGCCTGGGAAGACCCGGGCTGGTCCAGCGGCGCAGTCTGGGCGACAGCCTCGGTCCGCGGGGCACAGGGCTCCGCGTGACGATCGTGGGTTGGAGGAAGGTTTCCCTGGGACGTATGAGACGTTGGGCTTTGGTGGGTCTCCAGGGGGGCTCCTGGTCACCCCGTGACGGTGGAGACTGTCCCCGCCCTCCAGCTCCCAACATTCAAATTTCTAACTGAAATCTCATTCCCACCACCGCCGACTTTTAAACGCGCGCGGACTCGGTGAGCGGCGTTTGCGCTGCGCAGGCAGAGGGGGGCCAGGGGGTTTCTGAAGCCGTCTCATCCCGCGCTGAGGGGGCCTTAGATTTGGGGCTGCATTTTCTTCCCCACCCTGACAGACAGCTTGCTGTTTGGTTTTTCTCTCCTTGCCGTTTGTATTTGTTGGAGTCTCACAGGATTTATTTATTTGACCAGATTCATTTTTATGTTAACCAGTAAGAATCGATGGTTAAAATTAAGATAAGAATGCAGATAAAGGGGCACCTGGGTGGCTCAGTCGTTAAGCGTCTGCCTTCGGCTCAGGTCATGATCCCAGGGTCGTGGGATCGAGTCCCGATTCGAGCACCGCTTCGGGCTCCCTGCTTGGCGGGAAGCCTGCGTCTCCCTCTCCCACTCCCCCTGCTTGTGTTCCCTCTCTTGCTGTGTCTCTCTGTCAAATAAATACATAAAATCTTAAAAAAAAAAAAAAAAAAGAATGCAGATAAAAATACATCTTCCGATAGGTGGAAGGTGGAACCGGAATTGCTGAATTCTGAGCCAGCAACCGCCAGCCGGGCTCTGGCCGCGGGAGACCCCTCCCCCTGTGGTGGGCGTGGCCCGTGGGCAGCCCGGCGGCCACCCCAACACCACCATCCACAGCAGTAACAGTAACTGAGGGCAGAAGGAAAGCCTGCATGTGCTTACTGGAAGTCTGATGACTGCGGGGTTCTTTGCTAAGCATCTTCCACGCTCTTAAATCTCAGAGCAGCCCTGTCGGTGGGGACCATTGTCGTCCCCATTTTGCAAAGGAGGGAACGGAGGCCCAAAGAGTAGTTAAGGCCACACAGCCAAGGAGCAGAGAAAATTTAGTCCCTCTCTTTGGGTTCCAAATCTTTCCCCTTCCCCACTGACACTGGTTTACTGTCTAAATTCCTGAACCAGGTGGGCACACTCACGGGCACCTACAAGGCCCTGGGGCGCAGAAGGGATTCCAGGCAGGGAGAACGCAGTTCAGACCAGAGGTGGGTGGTGTGAGTGCAGAAGCTGAGGGGGGGGGGGGCTCCTGGGAGGCGCAGTTGGTTAAGCGTCCCACTCTTGGTTTCTGCTCAGGTAGTGATCTCAGGGTCTTGATCCCAGAGTCCTGATCTCAGGATGGTGAGATCAGCCTCGCGTGGGGCTCGTGCTCAGCACTGAGTCTGCTTAAGACTCTCTCAACCTCTCCCTCTGCCTCTCCCCCCTTGCGCACACACACTCTCTCTCTAAAATAAATAAATCTTTAAAAAAAAAAAAAGTGGTCAGCAGGAAGTCACTCAGCCACCAGGCAGCAGAGGCTAATCTGAGGCCGCAGTGAACCCACGAACAGAGCAAGGGATCTCCCACCCACTTTGCAGAATACAAAACAAAACAAAACACCAGGCCCAGAGGCGAAGGCCAGAAGCATAGGGTGGGCGCATCCAGTCGGAGCCCTCAGAGGGGGAGGGTGGGTGGGATGTGCAAGCAGATGCTGGGGCGCCTACTCTGCCCCTGTCTCATCTTCTGGGACCTATTGCTGTCTCTCCGGGTTACCCGGACAACAGGTGAGACCCTGGCAGTTCTCAGATGTCCTGGCTGCTGCAGAGGCAGAAAAGTGAGCCCTCTCAGGCTCTGGTCCTGGAAGATCTGGGTCCAATCCCTGCCTCCCTGGGCTTTGTGAGGGGGAAAGGGAGCAAAAGGGATTGTCCTTAGAAGTTGGTTTAAAGGGGCTCCTGGGGGGGCGCCTGGGTGGCTCAGTCGTTAAGCGTCTGCCTTCGGCTCAGGTCATGGTCTCAGGGTCCTGGGATCGAGCCCCGCATCGGGCTCCCTGCTCCGCGGGGAGCCTGCTTCTCCCTCTCCCACTCCCCCTGCTTGTGTTCCCTCTCTCGCTGTGTCTCTGTCAAATAAATAAATAAAATCTTTAAAAAAAAAGGGGGGGGGGGCTCCTGGGTGGCTCAGTTGGTTCAGCGACTGCCTTCAGCTCAGGTCATGATCTTGGAGTCCCGGGATCGAGTCCCGCATTGGGCTCCCTGCTTAGCGGGCAGTCTGCTTCTCCCTCTAACCCTACCCCCTCTTGTGCTCTCTCTTTCTCTCTCTCTCTCAAATAAATAAATAAAATCTTTAAAAAAAAAAAAAGAAGTTGGTTTAAAAATTCTAGTGAAACCGTCCTTCAACCCAAAGTCTTATGTGTTTGAGGGGTCTCCCCTCCCAGCCCCTGCCTGGGGGAGCCTGACAGGTAAGCCATAAAGAAGGCCCCAGGAACACTCCTTACCGGGCTTCTCCTTTTCTCTCAGGTCCTTGCTCAAATAAGCACCTCTTTGCAGAGGCCTTCCCAGCCCCATATTTAAACAGGTCTCCTCTCTGCCCTTGTGTTTCCTATTATGGTTCTATGAAGGGCTCTGGAATAGGACTGATCATGTTTGTAATGGTTTCTTTTAGTAGATTTTGAATTTATTGTCTGTCTTGTCCACTACAGGGCCCCAGGGCCAGGGATCACGTCTGGGATTTTTACCCAGGGATCCCGCATAGCTGGAGTTCAGCGGAATGAAGGGAGTGTTGTCATGCTGGTGCTGCTCTGAGCAGGACCAAGCTGGGCAGTCTCAGGGTAAACCTTGGCTGCACATCAGGTCACCTGGGAAGCTTCTAGAAATCTCGATGCTAGCCTCACCCCAGAGAATCTGGGTTGGGGCTCAGGCATCAGTATTTTTTTTAAGTGTCCCTAGTGATTTGAATCAATCAGGTGTGTGAGACCCAGCGGAACACCATCTTTCAGAGTCAAAAACTGCAGACCTAGGAATGGGCCAAGGGCAGGGGAGTTCGGAGTGGACAAAGGATTGGACTCACGAGGACCTGAGGGGACGTGGCATAGCTGGAGTTGACCTGATCTGAACACAGTATGAGCCTGGGGCTCCTGAACCCAGCAGTAAGTCCTGCTGGCCGGTGGAGACGCCTCGTGTTTGGAGAGTGAATGGCACTCATGGGACCATCTGCTGCCACAAGGAGATGGGCGGGGTCCATGGCCACCCAAGGACCTCTAGCTAGAGGCATCGGGGGTTCCTCACGGCAGCGGGGCGCAGCCCCGGCTGGGGTTCCTCTGTTGACCAGGAAATGCGCTCACTTTGTTCTATTAGGTGCCAGCCCACAGGAAGCACGATGGGTGTGTGTTTGTGAGTGTGTGTGCACATGTCTGCGTGAATGAGTGGTTGCGTTTGCTACGGGATGTGTGTGTGCATACCTATCTGTGGAGAATCTTCGTGTGAGTGTGTGTGTGTAGTGTGTGTGTTGCAGCGTAGGGGGGATGCTGCTTTCTGCAAGGGTCTGGAGAAGTGATCTCATGGGGATGGACAGTATCATCCCCTCTCCTGCGGTCCTCCGTGGCCTTCCACGTCTGTCCCTCTTGTCAGCACATCTATCCTGAGTCACTTTGCAGGGGTTTTGTGATTAGCTGGATGGGAGCAGGTGGGGAAGGAGGGCAGGTTGAGCAGCGTGGGGATCCCATGGGAGGGGGCCCTTTCTTACAACTGCTGCCCACTCTGTGGCCTTCCCACTGGAAGAGAAACAGCCCTGTTGGGGAGACGAGAAGGGGAAACATGTAACAAACCCCTGCACCTCTCCTCCCCACAACAGCTCTAGGTGAGCAAGGAGGGCAGGGTCTCAGCATCCTCCTTGCCTGTGGGGTGGTTCAGAAGCTTCCCCTACCCCAAAACTTCTCCTTGTGAATAGATGTCACAGGGTTCCAAATTCCACCATTAGAGGTTCATTATTTTGGTGGCCTTCTCCCATTTGCTTGTTACAGTTTAATAAAAAAAAAGTTTTTGGCATACATTTCCATGATTTTTACCATAAAACTATATTCCATATGTGGAATATGGAATATACGGTCAGGAGACTGTTCCATCACCCCAGAACCGATCTGTCCTTCATCACTATAGCTTTGTCTTCTCCACAATGTCATATAAATGGAATCAACAAATGCATAGACTTTTGAGTCTGGCTTTTTAAAATTTAGCATAATGCATTTGAGATTCTTCTGTGTTGTTCTGGGTCTGCATAGTTGTTTTACTAATACTATGACTGAGTCATATTCCGTTATGTTCACCCACTGAATGGAATGACATGTATGGGGTCATTTCTACTTTTTGGTGATTACAAATGGATCTGCTATAAACATTCCCATGCAGCTTTTGTGTGTGTGTAAATATAAATATTCATCGCTCTCGGGCAAATATCTAGGAGTGAGATTGCAGGGTCATATGGTAAATGTATACTTCACTTTGTGAGAAACTGCCAAACTGTCTTCCATATTAGTTGTATCATTTTACATTCACACCAGCAATGAATAAAAAGACTCTGTTACTCTACATTCTCACCACTTACTATTGTCAGGTTGGTTGGTTAGTTTCGAAGTCATCAGATAGGTATGCAGTGGTATCTTACTGTGGTTTTCATTTCCATTTCCTTAATGACTAATAATATTGAGAATCTTTTTATGTGCTTATTTGCCATGAGGTCTACTGGGTAAAGTGTCTGCCCATTTAAAAAATGGATTAATTTTTTATTGTTCAGTTGTGAGTGTTCTTTATATATTTTCATTACTAGTCTTTTTCAGATATGTGAACTGCAAATATTTTCTCTCTGTAGCTTGTCTTAACATCCACCCCGGAGCAAACATTTTAAATTTTGGCAAATCTTAAACTGATCTTTTTTTTTTTTTTTTTTTTATGGATCATGCCTTTGGTGTCAAGTCTGAGAACTCTTGGCCTCACTCCAGGTCCTGAAATTTCTCTTCTGTATTTTCTTCCAACTTTTTGTATAGTTTTGCATTTTTACATTTAGATCTATGATCCATTTGGAGTTAATGTTTGCACAAAGTGGGAATTTTATCTTGGGGATGACTTTTTGCAGGTAGATTTCCAGTTGTTTCAACATCATTTGTGGAGTAGATGGTTGAATCGCCATTGAATCGTCCCAGCAACTTTGACAAACATCAGTTTGTCATGCAGGTATGGGACTATGTCTATCGGGAACACACTGTCCTGATTACTGTAATTCTATAGTAAGATAGAATTTGACCAGTCTAGTTTCTTTGCCTTTCCATTAACATTTTAGAACAAGCTTGTCTCTTTCTTATGGACAAGAAATCCTAGTAGAATTTTGATTGGGATTACATTAATGCTATTGATCGATTAGGGGTGAATTGACGTCTTAACAATATTGAGTCTTCCAATCTGTGAACATAATATGTCTGTCCATTTATCTAGATCTTTGATTTCTTTCCTCGGTATTTTAAAATCTTCAACATAAATATGCTTTGTTAGATTTATACGTAAGCATTTCATTTTTGGAACTCCTTTAAATGGTGTTGTTTTATTAACTTTTCATTTCCAGTGGTATATTCCTAGTATATGGACATCTAATGGATTTTTCTGTGTTGACCCTGTATCCTGTGACATTGTGGAACTCACTTATGGAGTTTTTTTTTTTTTTTTGTAGATTCAGGTTTTTGACATAAATGATTGTGTCATCTGTGAGTATGAGCAGTTTTATTTCTTCCTTTCTAATTTATGTGCCATTGGTTTATTTATTTAGCCCTATTACCCTGGCTGAAACCTCCAGTACTATGTTGAATAGGGAAGTGAACATCCTTGCCTTGTTCTAGAACTTAGGGAGAAAGCATTCAGTTTTGTTTTGTTTTTTTTAACATTAAGTGTGATGCTACCTATAGGTTTTTTGTAGATGCCATTTGTCAAGTTAAGATTTCTTTTTTTTTTTTTAAAGATTTTATTTATTTGACAGAGAGAGACACAGTGAGAGAGGGAACACAAGCAGGGGGAGTGGAAGAGGGAGAAGCAGGCTTCCCGCGGAACAGGGATCCCGATGCGGGGCTCCATCCCAGGACCCTGGGACCATGACCTGAGCCGAAGGCAGATGCTTAACGACTGAGCCACCCAGGCACCCCCCCTTTTTTTAAAGATAAGTTAAGATTTCTTTCAAAGCATAGTTTGACAGAGTATTATGAATGGATGTTGAATTTTGTCACATGCTTTTTTCTCCCTGACTTGATATGATCCATTGGTTTTTCTTCAGTTAGTTAAAAAGGTGGATGACCTTGATTGATTTTCTATTTTGAAACCAGCCTTGCAGTCCCAGATAATCCTAATTGGTTGTGGTTTTATTTCTCTATTTATATACATACATATAAATAGAGAATATATGTATATTATAGATATATATATTATAAATATATATAAATATATATAAATATGTATATATATTTCTCTATATTCCTCTGTATTTCTGGATTGCATTTGCTAGTATTTTGTGAGAATTTTTGCCCATTTTCATGGGGCTATTGGTGTATAGTAGGGGGTCAGCACACTGTGGCCCCTGGGCCACACACATCCAGCCCACTGCGGGTCAAATCTGGCCACACCCATTCATTTACATATTTCTGCAGCTGCTTTTTGCCCTACAATTGCAGAGTTGAGAGGTTGCAACAGAAACCGTATGGGCTTCAAAAAAGAAAATATGTACTCCCTGGCCCTCTACAGATAACGTCTGCTGACCCCCGGTCCTGTCTTTGCAGGGTCCTGTTAACCAGGATAGTGCAGGCTTCATAAAATGAGTGAAGTGTTCCCTTGTCGTCTGTTTTCTGGAAGAGATTGGGTAGGATTTGTGTCAGTTCTTGAAATGTTTGGTAGAATTTACCAATGAAATCATGTGGGCCCGTAGACTTCTTTTCTGGAAGGTTTTGAGCTATGAATTCAATTTCTTTGACAGATACAGAACTATTTAGGTTAGCTTTCTTCTTTGGGCGAGTTTTGGTAGTTTGTGGCTTTCAAAAAATTGATCTGTAGTCCTCTCTCTCTTGAGACAACTGCTTTGGAATGCCTGGAGATTAGTCCACATTTCTAAACAATTGATCTCCCGTAAATGACAGATACTTTGTTCCATTGTTCACACAGAGCCAAATAGGCTACTATGATTAATTTTCTTTCTTGTGCAACTCTTTGGTTGCCCTGAAGTCCCCCCCCCCCCCCCCACTTTGCCCTCAGTCAAATGCGTAAGCACAATGGTTTCCAGCTCTTACCTGTGCCACGTTCCACCCGGACTGCTTTCGCTTGGAGCCTATACTCCCCAGTCCCACTGACCCTGACTTTGGCTGCCTGCTCTTCTGAGCTGGAGTCTATGTTTTATAAATCATACATCTTCCTCTTCCTTGGCTTACCCATTGTTTTTTTTTAACGCATCCCCAGGAAAATGATATTTTAATTTGCTATACTTAGGCATTCCCAAATCACTTTCCTACTTAGAGATTACCCTTTTTCTACACGGACACTTTAAAGCAGTCAGCAGTAACACCATTATCCCCAGGCTGTCGATGGGGGTGGTGGGCGAGCTTGATGCACCCGGGAAAGTGGCCGCGGAATCGTCCTGTGGGGAGCAAGGCCACAGGTAGAAGTGAGGGGAGGACGGCTGCCCGGTCCACTCTCCCCTACTGACTGAGTCGGGGGAGGGCGCGGGAGGGAGGGTTCGAGGCGGAGTCCTTGGGCTGCGATGAATGAGATGAGGGGTGAAAGGAGGAAAACCCGAGCGAGCCTGTCGGTCCGCAGCAGAGCGGGGTCAGCTTATCCAGGTCAGCCGCCCTGCTGCCTCGGGTCCTCCGCCTGGGCCTGCCCCGAGTCTAGGCTGAGATGGCTCTTTGGTCACTTCAGAGCTCAGAGTGAAAGGACACCATGACGGATCGGGGGGTGCCTGCACGAAGGCGTGGGGATGGGCTGAAGCGACAGGCACACGTGAAGCATCCAGATCTAAAATAGGGGTACAGGTATTCCCCACTTTTTGAGTTTGCATGGCGCCACTTCGCTTTTAGGAAAGACCTACATTAGTACCTGTTTTCACTCTCCGAAGGAAATCCCAAGGGGATTTTCGCTTTTAGGAAAAAAGGCGAAAAGCAAAAATAGCGATCAGCGTTAGTTCTGCAGCGAGCGCGTACAGCCGCTGCGGCACCGCGAGCAGCGAGAGTGGCGCCACCCAGCGCCTCCCCCGGGAACTGCACTCAGCATCTCGGGCCCCCGGCCGCCAGAGCTTTAAATTGGGTCTGGGAGCATCTGTGCTTTGTCTGGGAAACCTCAAATAAATTTCCACATAAATTAATGGTAATTGCCTCTTTGCTTTACACCACTGTGGTTTACAAAAAGATTTCCTGGGAACTCTCTACTTTCAGATAGCGGGGGTGGAGATGGGCGGGGGGCGGGGGGGCGGTGAACGGACCTGTATTTCACAAAACGAGTATTTGGTGCCTCCAGTGGCCCAGGTGCCAGCATCAAAACAGACAGGGACCTTGCTTTTGGTTTTGCAAGAGCTGCCCTGGATCTGGATTTGGCAGACCAGCGGGGCAATTGGAGCTGGACTCAGCTGGGCTGTTCCGTTGATCTGCTCCAGACTCGGCCCCTCTGGGCGGGGACCCTCCTTCACCTGTGGGAAGCTGCCAGGTTAGCTGGGGCTGGCTGGTCTAGGGTGGCTCATCTGGTGCATCTCGGCTCTGCCCCCACAGCCTCTCTTCCTCCAGCAGGCTAGCCTGGCCTTTTCACATGGTGTGGTGGTGGAGGGCTGAAGCTGAGCACAATGCATGAGACTTCTTGAGACCCTGTTCTAAAATGAACCTGGGCTGGGGCGCCTGGATGGCTCAGTCGGTTAAGCGTCTGCCTTCGGCTCAGGTCGTGATCCCGGGGTCCTGGGATCGAGCCCCGCATCGGGCTCCCTGCTCAGCAGGAGGCCTGCTTCTCCCTCTCCCACTCCCACTGCTTGTGTTCCCTCTCTCGCTGTGTCTCTCTCTCTCTGTTTCAAAAAATAAACTGAACCTGACATTTGGGGCTTATCCAGGTATGGTGATGCCAGCTGATCAGGAGACAACCGCCACTGAAAAGATAGTTTGTTACTAACAGTTGCCAAGAGGATGGGGCACGCCAGACCTCATGAGGCCTCAGGAGAGAACAGCAGGCAGAGAGACAGGGAAGGGAACTTCTGGAAAGCCTTTATTGGGGTTTCTGAGGGAAGGAATGGGTGAGACAGGGTAAGGGGGCTAACCAAGTTGGGATTGGCTAGTTCGACTAATTTCGGAGGGCTGTGGTGTAGGGCTGCCTCTGCTAGCCTGATGCCTGACCCTGGGGCTATTGCAGGGGTGGAGAGGGAGAGGGAGGGGGAAGCTGAGGGGGGCGTTTAGTGCCTCACACATGCAAGAGCCAGATAAAGCAGGGGGAATGGTTCTGGATTGCTTGGCTTGCATATCAAAGGTGTGCTGGGGGGTGGGTGCAGGGTGTTGAGTTGTTTGCTACCTCTAGGAATTTGCTAGCCCTGAGAGGGGCAGTCTGTGCCAAGTCAGCAAGGCCCCAGATGTCAAAACATCAGATGCAGAAACTAGACAACATGGTTAATCTCGATCCAGCCTTGGAGCGGTCTGTCGCTTCCACTGTATTCTGTTGGCCAAAGCAAGTCACAAGCAAGTCACAAGGCCAGTGTAGATCCAGGAGGTGGGAAAACAGATTTCCATCTTTTTTTTTTTTTTAAGATTTTTTAATTTATTTATGAGAGAGAGAGCATGAGCGAGAGTGAGAGAGAGCACAAGAAGGGGGGAGGGACAGAGGGAGAAGCAGGCTCCGTGCTCATCAGGGAGCCTGACAAGGGGCTCACTCCCAAGACCCTGGGATCATGACCCACTCCAAAAGCAGACATTTAACCGACTGAGCCACCCAGGCGCCCAGACTTCCATCTTTATGGGGAAAGCGGCACAGTCTCCTTGCGCAGATGATGGGGACGGCTGGAGCGGGGGCGGGGGGCGGGCTGTGGCTCTTTCTGCCAACTTTCCCTCATAGTGACCCAGAGATGCACTCCGCACAGGCATGTGCATCCAGGCAAATGCGTGCAGTCAGGGTGAGGACAGGGGACAGAGGGGCCTTCCAGGCACCTTGGGCCTTCTCCAGCAGTCTCCTCCTCTCCCTGGCACCTTCAGGAAGGGGCCTCCAGTCCCATCCAGGATAGCCCTGATTACAGAGAAGAATGGAGGCCCCTTTGCTCCCCGAGGGCAGTTTCTGGCCCCCGCCTTGGGCGGTGGGTATTGACAGGGTGGACAGCGGGGACTGGGATGTGGCCTGCCAGGGAAGGACCGTGTGACCCGGCAGCACAGTGCTTTCTTGGGTCGCCTGGAGTCTTTCAGCTGAGAACCACTACCCGCCAGGCCTGCTCACAGCAGAGCAATCCTGTTTGACACCACACTCGCCGTCTGGGCACCGGCCCACCCTCCAGGGCCACCCAGCCCTGCCTCCCAGCTAGCTGCCCATGCTCCCAATGTCTCCTGACTGTTGACAGAAGCCTGACTGTGCCGGTCACTCCCTTGATCCAGAGGGACAGGGGTGGGGCTGCTGGACTGCTGCCAACCTTCTCAAGGCTTGGGCAGCCCTAAGGGCCCTGGGGACATTGGGGCAGACTCCCTAGGTGAGTAGAACTTTCTACATCCTTTCAAACCCTCCCCCAGAGTCTTCCATGCTTTTCAGTAACTGCCAGGGACCTAAAATTAGGCCATTACATTTTCACGAAAGAAAAAATAAGTCCCTATACTTTGACAGGATCCACATCTACCCATTCCAGTAAGGAAAATCCATACCTCAAGGAAGTAGTCATTTATTTTCCCTGTGTGGGAAAACGTGTGCCCCCCCCCCCCCGGCAGTCTGGGCACCCGAATCTCCCTAGGGAGGCAGCTAAATGGGAAGCAAGGCACTCATCCTGGGGTTGGGTTTCTAAGTAAGACTGAGACCTGACAACTGTGCACATCAAAGACTGGGGAGAGCTGGGGAGAGGCTAGCGGCAACTCCAGGCACCCCAAAGTCCCCAAGCTGCATGTTGGCCCCACTGCTGCCCTCTGGATCAGCCAGTGACTCAGACATTTCTCTTTATGCCGGAGATTAAAGTACCTCTAGACCCTCAACAGAAGGGGAGGTACCCTGCAAGCCCAAGGAGCCCTTCCCTCTGCACACCCGGGCTGTGTCCCCCATCTCTGCAGGAGGGGCTGGGGTCAGAGAGCATCAGCTGTAACTGGGCGCACTGCCCAGAGAGCCGAGGGCATCGCTGCTTCCCAGCTTCTCTGAAGAAAGGGAAAGCACCAGAGTTCTGGGCAGGGAGGGGCGTCTGTAGTACCAGAGGCAAAAAAAGAAACAAAGAAAAGCTGCTTCCAGAGAAGCAGCAGTCATTTACACTGTAGTGAGAAAACTTACAAATAAGTCAGAATCAGCTGAACATGTTGGTATCACCTCAGGGGCTCCTGTGATTTAGGCCTTTTGTCTGATTGCATGATTCAAGATTTTACCCTCCCAGAAGGAAGCTAACACATAAGATAATGTGCTCATTCAACAACTATGTCCTGAGAGCCCATCCTGCTGCCGGGCCAGGTGCTGTTCTGGGCCCTGGGAGGCAGCAGGGCCCGGGGCAGTATAGCAAGTGGAAAAGACTCACAGTACCTGGTCGGGGTCTTGGCTCCCACTCTTCCTGGCTGAGTGCCCTGGGGCAAGTTCCTGCCTTTGATGAATCCATTTCCTCCCATGAACAGTGAGGATAAGAGACATCTCGCAGGACTGTAGTAATGAGAAAGTGAACGACATTCAGAGAACGTGTTCACAGTAAGTGCTCAGTACGTGGTAGGGGAGGGGAAGCTGAGGCGGACGTAGGCCCTGCTGTCACATAGCTTACCAAGCAGGGAGAGAAAAACAAGATAAACGTGAAAAGTAGCAAAAGGCATACAACTGAAATGGGGCGCTGTTCTGAAGGAAGGCCAGGAGGCTACTGTGCCCTGAGCAGGCAGGTACTCTCTGAGAAGGGGACTTCTCGGTGAAAGTGGAAGGACAGGACGTGACTTCTGAGGACCAGCGGCAGATTTTCTGAGCAGAGCAGTGCAAAGGCCCTGAGGTGGAAACGAGCTTGCCGAGGCATGTGGAGAGACACCGAGGAGGTCCAAATCCTGGAGTTCAGTGTACAGAGGAGGGCGCTCCATCTGGGCACAGTTGGCAGGGGCTGGGCGGGATCCGCTCTGTAGGCAGAGTAATAGCCCTCAAAGATGTCTATATTCTCATCCCTGAAACCTGTGAATCTGACCTTGACTGTAGCCCAGTGAAACCCGTGTCGGATTTCTGACCTACAGAACTGTAAGATAATAAATTCATGTTGTTTTAAGCTGCCAAGTTTATGTTGATTTGTTACAGCAGCAACGGGGAAGGAATACACTCTGTCAGCTCCACGGTCAGGAGTTGGCCTTATTCCCATAGGTGGGAAGCCACTGGGGGGTTTAAGCAAGGAAGTGATGCAGTCTGGCCTCTGACCTCTGACCTTGGGAAGCATGGATCAAAGCGGGGAGGGTGAGGACACGGAGAGAGCAGGTGGGACGTATGCTGTGGGCCAGGACAGGGTCATTTCAGTCTCGCCAGTGCCCACCCACCCAGAAACACTTGGGACTGTTCGCTGGAGAGTGTAGGAAGATCCGGAAGCATAGCACATCTTTTATTTGGCTTTCACAACCATCCAGGCTAGTTATTGCTCTAAGAATAACGACTCTCAAGACTCCGAACCTCCCGCCATGCCCAAGCTCAAAGGAGCCATTTCATCTGTCCCGTTAGCTTTTGCCCAGGCTGCCTGCGGGAATCAGGCCCTCCCTCCGCTCCGCCCTCTCTCCTCCCCCTCTTCCAAGTCAAGCACGGGAGACGCAGTTTTCCGGTAAAACCCAGATGTCAATTCTCATAAATCTTGGGTCATGTGTGAACATGCATACACATGTGTGCCACACACCGAAGCAGCCAACAACCCAGTGTGAACGTTCCTGGAAGGGTCTGTGTGTGTGTCGGGGGACAGCCTGCAGGGGTTGAGAGGGGCCACCAGCAGACGGGGGGGCCTTCTCTGAGCCCCTCATCCTGGTTCCTGGAGGCTGAAGAAAGAGACAGAACATGCCTTCCAAATGGATGGGCTAGATGCAGTGTGGCGCACAGGTAGCCGCACCATCCACCAACTGGGTGTCCCTTAACCTCAGTTTCTCTAGCTGTAAAATGGAGATAATGGTGCCCGCCTAATCGGGCTGCAAGGAGGACTAACCGAGAAAAAGAGGGTTCTGCCTTCTACGGCAGTGCCGGACATGAAGTAGGGGATGAGGTAAATACCTGTGGAATCGTGAATACATGAATGAATGAAAAGGTGCACTGTATTGAATTTGGCATAACATGCCCCATTTCTGAGGCTCTGAGGTCCTCAAGTTGTGGAGAGAGGGGAGGGGAGGGCCTGCGTACTAGGTGGGCTCCAGCAGGAGACCGAGGCTGGTTGCGCAACACAGCTGTGTGTGTGTGTGTGTGTGTGTGTGTGTGTGTGTGTGTGTGTGTGTGTGAACCGAGCTCCCTGCTGGGCTGGGCGATATGTTTGCTAAAGATAATGCCGATGCTGCTAAGGCACAACCGGGTCTGCAGGTAAAGGTGACGACTAGACAAAAGGTAGCTGGGCAGCAAGCCTGTGAACGAATAAGGTGGTTCTGGGTAGTGAGATGAACATGACTGTCCTGGCCTCACACTTATTTCATTCCTTCACTCCTTATTCATCTATTAGTTTGGTGGTTCATCTAGTGTGAACTCAGATCCTATGCTCAGTGATGCAGATTCCAAGTTATCTATAGCTTGTTTTCTGCTCTCACGCGTGCCAAGCGGCCAGGGAAGAAGTGGGCTGGGAGGGTGTCCAGAAGGTGGCCATCAGGGCCAGCAGGGGGTGCTGTAAACCGAGAGGAGTCAGAGATGGACAGAGGTGGCTCTCCGGGGACCCCTCTCTAAAACAGACCCAGCCATCCCATCACATCAGGGTCTGGAGATAGCATGCTGGGGTTTGAATCCTGGACATGTCACCTACAAAGTGGGCGTAACAATGTGCCCACATCCTGACGTTGTCATGAGCATCTAAGGAGTTACTTGTATGAGGTGTGGTGACAGTGCTGGCTCTGGGCTCCCTCTGTTGTGATCGCTCCTGTGGTCATTGTAAAAGATCCACAAGAAGGGGGGTTAGGGCGTAAATATAGAATTAGGGACAACCAGCATAACAACCCAAAATGCCCTGAACACCCCAGGGGTCCAGAGCCCCAAAAGGAGGTTCCAGCTGGTGGACTGTGGTGGCTAATTTTATTTGTCCATTTGGCTAGGCCATGGCTCCCGAATATTTGGTCAAACACCTAGAATCTAGATGTTGCTGTGAAGGTATTTTTTTAGATGTGATTAGCATCAAACCAATAGACTTTGAGTGAAGCAGATTGCCCTTCATAATGTGGATGGGCCCCAGCCAGAAGACCGGGATCCCCCAGGATGGAAGGAGTTGTGCCTCCAAACTGCCTTTGGATCCAAGCTACATCAGCTCTTCCCTGGGTCTTCAGCCTGCCACATGCTTTGCAGATTTTGACTTCTCAGCCCCCATAATTGCATGAGCCAGTTCCTTAAAATAAATCTGCCTCTCACCCTCTGTCTCTCTCAATAGGATGTGCACATATACAATATGCATTCCGTTGGTTCTGTTTCTCTAGAGAACCCTGACGAATACAAGGGCCTCGGGCAAGTCCCCAGGCAAAATTCTCTCACTTTCCCCAGAAGCATCCACT
The DNA here is from genome assembly GCF_964656455.1 of Halichoerus grypus. Taxonomy (NCBI): domain Eukaryota; kingdom Metazoa; phylum Chordata; class Mammalia; order Carnivora; family Phocidae; genus Halichoerus; species Halichoerus grypus. The sequence goes on from NC_135721.1 coordinate 36,267,469, forward strand.
TTCTCTCCTCTTCTTGGGTGCTGGGTAGAGGTCACCGGGACGAGAGAAGTCGAAGGAGTTATAACCCGCTTCTGACGTGGTTTAAAATTAAAATAACTTCTGGAGAAAAAACATGCACAAATCCGACATGACTCAGACGCGGAGGGCTTCAAGCCTTGGCTAGCAGGCATACATTTGGCGAGGGTGCTCTGTCCTTTCCTAGACCTAAAGGCATCAAAACATCTGTGTTCCCATTAACAAAATGCTGACAGGACACATAGCTGTGGCTTAGAAGAAACCAGCTCAAGAGACGGCCCCTCTGAGGCCTGAGGGGTCATCCGTGGCCGCCTGGAGGGGTCTCGGGGTGCTACTGTCCCCCAGGGGGCTCTCGGGAACTGTCACTGTATCATGACTGCCACTGTAAGGAAGACCATCAAGCCAGGTCACGCGAGAACAAAAGCCTCAAGGACCCCCCCCCTCAACCATGCACACCCCTGGAGTTTCACCCATGCCCTTAGGTGCCTTGAGAGCCAACTCTGGGTCTTGAATTTCATTTATAAATTGAACCCAAGTGGCCAGAAGGCCGGGGCTTAGCGGCAGGGGAGAGACCTACTGGGTCCTGGCATGGTGACGGGGTGAGCTGGGGCAGAGGGCAGGCGTATAACGTCTTTGTCTGTGTCCACCCCTGGCCCGGCAGGTAGGGTCCTGAGATATAAAATGGCCCCGGAGGCCCACCTCTACCAGAGCACTGGTTAGTCTCAGAGAAAGGGGAGTGTCCTGAGCTCTGAGGAGTGTCCATTAGATCCTCCGGAGTAAATATTATGAGAGAATGGGTTGGGGGGAAGGTGGGCAAGATTTCTCTGTTCTATGGCTGCCTTACTTCCAAGAGCCTTTGGACCTGCGCCTCCACCCTCCCAGCTCTTGGCACTGGCCTGTGTGTTCCAGAACCATCTATGCCACCTCCACCCCAGCTTGGGAACAGCTAGGCAGGGTGACTTCTGTTGCTACTTCTTTCACTGGCTCATGTCTTCTCTGCGAACACTGCCATGGGCCTTGAGTGACATGAAGTGCCCGCCCCTTTGAAAGGTTTGATCACAGACACTGTAAATCCTGGTCTTTTCTCCTCAAAGATGGAAGGGTTTCACTGCATGTCTCTTCTTGGTTCCATTTCAAAGAAGGTTATTAACTCAAAGAAATGGAAACTATTTTTTGTTATTTATTGTCAGTGGCATAAGCCAGGCGTGGAGCCAGGTTTTGAAGGGATGGAAACTTAACACCAGTTGAGGGGATCTCGTCAAGAAAAATATTAAAATTGAGGGCCCCCTCGAGGGGCCCTGGAAGAGGGCTGTGAAGGTAGGGGCCCTGATGCGGTGACTTCCTCAGCCTCTGGGGTATGCCCTTCCGTCCCAGCGTGGAGCCCTCCCCCCTCGCCAGCCTCGCCTGGATTTGACCTTCGCCCAGCCATGGCTTCGGGGAGCCTTCCCACCGGAATGGGAGGTTGGCTGTGAAAGGGCACATGGAGCCTGTGGTGGCTTTTTACAGTTGGGGTCTGAGACCTTGAGATGGGCAGGGGTGCCCCAAGGCAGCGGGTGGGTGACACGGAGGGTCGGGCCTGCTTCCTGGCCCCCAGCCCCGGAGGCCCTCGCAGCCCCCTCGGACCGGCTGCCAAGGGCTACATGGACAAAGGGGAAATGACTTGTTTCCCATGCCACTGCTCCTCGTGGCCCAGAGCAAGAGGGGGTAGGGGTGTGGGAGGGGAGAGGAGCTGACAAATGGAGCCCCTTCCCCAGACTGAAAAGAGCACAGGGGTCAGAAGTGAAATCGAGGCCCAGGGTCCTAGGAGTTGCTGTGCTTGTTGACATGGAAATGATGCCAAGCCCCGGTGTGGAGAAAAAAGAGCTGATCAAGGACGGGCATTCTGTGGTCCGGGGTGTGCAAGATGATGCTTGTATGCGTGTGCATGTGTGTCTGATCCAACAGTTAAAGACAAACAAAAAGTTAACAGTGCTTGTCTCTGATCATGGGACTCGTTCTTTGTTTTGATGTGTTTTGAGGATTTTGAATTGTTTGGCAGGGAGTGTGCTTTATTTTTACAATCAAGCAAAAGGAGAACGCTTTCTCAGTTTGGAAAGGGGAGGCATGCAGCTCCTCAGTCCCCTCCAATGACCTGTTTTGTTCCCATGATGCAGACGTCTGGAGCACCTGACTTGGTCTGTGAGGATGCCCGCCTCAGCACCCAGCTCTGCAGATGAACCCAGTTCTTGCCTGTGCCGAAGTCCCACTCCAGGCGATGGATTCTGAGCATGGCTCTCGAGGGATCCATTTCTAGCCCTTTGGGAGCAAAGAATCCCATGTTAGTAGCAACTGCCAAACAGACCCATCAAACCTCATATCAAAATGCTAGAATTTTCTCCGTTCCCTGGCACCCTCCCTGGCCCTGACTCCAGCACCCTGGCTTGCCAAGAGCACAAGGATCTTTTTTTCTTTCTTTTTTTTAATCTTGGGAATTTTATTTCATTTATTTTTTTCCAGTTTTATTGAGGTATAATTGACATCTATATCAATATATGATATATTGACATATATTGATATATGTGTCTATGTTGTGAAATAATCACCACGGTATGTTTAGTTAGCATCACCTTACATAGTTACAAGTTGTTTTTCTCTTGTAATGAGAACTTTTAAGATCTACTCTCTCAGCAACTTTCAAATATACAACACAGTGCAGTTAACTGTAGTCATGTGCTGTACAGCACATCCCCAGAACTTATTTACCTTATAACTGGGCGTTGGTACCTTTTGACCCCCTTCATGCCTTTCCTCCACCCCCCCCCCCCACCCCTTGACTCAGGCAGCCGCCAATCTGTTTGCTGTTATCTGTGTGTTTGGTATTTTAGATTTCACATATAAGTGAGATCATATAGTATTTGTCTTTGTCTGACTTATTTCACTTAGCATAATGCCCTCAAGCTCTAACCGTGTCTCAAATAGCAAGATTTTCTTCTTTTTCTATGGCTGTGTAATATTCCATCGTTTATATATACCACTTTTTTTTATCCTTTCATCCATTGGTGGGCACTGAGATTGCTTCCACATCTTGGCTAGTGTGAATAATGCTACAACAAACATGGGGATGCAGATGTCTTTCCGAGAGAGTGATTTTGTTTCCTTTGAATATATCCCCAGAAGTAGAATTGCTGGATGATATGGTAGTTCCATTTTTAATTTTTTGAGGAACCTCCACACTGTTTTCCACAGTGGCTGCACCAATTTGCATTCCCCCCAACAGTGCACAAGGGTTCCTTTTCTCCACATCCTCGCCAACACTTGTTATTTCTTGTCCTTTTGATACTAGCCATTCCAACAATATGAGGTGATCTCATTGTGGTTTTGATTTGCATTTCCCTGATGATAAGTGATGCTGTGCATCTTTTCACATACCTGTGGACTGTCTAGATGTCTTCTTTGGAAAAATGTCTATTCAGTTCCTCTGCCCATTTTTTAATTAGATTTTTTTTTTTTTTTTTTTTTTGCTATCGTATTAAATGTGTTCTTTGCGTATTTTGGATATTAACCCATTATGAGATATATGATTTGCAAATATTTCCTCCCATTCTGTAGGTTACTTTTTCATCTTGTTGATGGTTTTCTTTGCTATGCTGATGCTTTTTTAATTTGATGTAATCCTGCTTGTTTATTTTCGCTTTTATTGCCTTTGCTTTTGGTGTCAGATCCAAAAAATCATTGCCAAGAATGATGTCAAGAAGCTTATCCCTGATGTTGTCCTCTAGGAGTTTTATGGTTTCGAGTCTTACGTTCAAGTCTTTAATCCAGTTTGAGTTAGTTTTTGTGTATCGTGTAAGATAGAGGTCTAGTGGCTGTCCCGTGTTCCCAACACCATTTATTGAAGAGACTGTTCTTTCCCCCATTGTGTGTTCTTACTTCCTTTGTCCTAAATTAATTGAGCATAAGTGCATGGGTTTATTTCTGGGCTCACAAAGTTCTTTCTTACACTTACATTGTTCTGTTAGCCTCACCCCAGTGAGATTGGAGGCAGGGATGGGCCAGGGTTTCAAGAACTTCCCTCAGTAAGTCCGCCTGAAACCCTACCATCGCCCTCTCCACCCTGCTGTGCTCGGTCTTGAAGTGTTTCCGTTGTGACTGGCCAGGTGAGCACATCTCACCCGTAGTGAGCCTTGAGAGGTTGGTGCCCATTGTCCACTGAAGGGTGCTGGGAAGGGCTCCGGAAAGTGTCACTAGGAGCAGAGGACAGCTGTGCCTGGGCCCAGCAGCCAGCTGGACACACTTGGCTGCCCAGTGGCCGAGTGGAACCTAGGCCTCTTTTCCTCCACATAGTCTGACCTTCTTTCTCTGCTTACCAGAGCCCCATGGCGCCACCCCCAGGCTCTTGGCAGAGGCCTTGCCACTGGTCTCTGTCCCACTTCAAAGTGTGGCCCTTCCGTGTCCCCCAGGGCAGCTGTGGCCCGGAGAACCCTCTCCCAGCTGTTGGGGCCCTGGCCGCCTTGTACGAAAGGGTGGCAGCTACTTGCCTGGCTCAATGTGGCCGGGGAGGTTTCCTCCACTCCCTCCCCACTTCCCGCCCCCACTGCCACGCTCCCTCACCTGACCTTGCACAGGAGTCAGAAGTCCGCTCCTGTGGGACATTCTGCTTGGGTCACAGACTTATCAATTGCTACTGCCAATCAATCAATATGACCATTCACCACACAGGGATGTGTGAAGAACAGATGAGACAGGGCCTAAGACAGTCCACTGGGGCACATACAGCCGAGGGGTTTGGGGGTTGGGGGTGGTGGCTCTGGGACGGAAGTCACCAGGGTTCCCATTTTGGCTCTATCCCTCCTAAGCTGCGTGAGGTAGGGAGTGTTGCTTGACTTTCACCCTATATATTTTCATCTATGAAAGAGAGACAGTCCCAGGCCTTCACAGGGTTGCTCCCAGCCAGTAGTAGGTTTTGAAGCGGACTTAGCTTTGTAAACTGTGAGGAACTTCACAAATGTGAATTACACACAAGTCACGAAACCGTCTATAAAAACGGCTTCTCATCACGTCTCGGCCTTTTGGCTGAGATCAAGTGTATAAGCAGCCTCTTCTTCTTTTTCTTTAAGGGAGGGGATGTGGGTGTGGGAAATCAGGTCTGGGTAGGATGGCCTTGCAGTGCTGGGCAGGTAGGGGATTGATGGCAGAGGTCACTGTCCAGGTGCCCCAGAACCCGCGTGGGAAGGACCACAATGGGGGAGAAAGAAGGAAAACAAACAAAACTTCTCTTCCCAGCAGTTGCATTTGGGGCTAAGCCCAGCCAGGCCCTGGTAGGGTGGAGGCCAAGGAGCCCCCAGGGATTAACAAGTTCCAGGGGCAACTGGGGATTCAGCTGTGTCAAAAGCATCCATTGAATCAGGCCAGTGAGTCATCTGTTTGGTGAAATCCCCAAGGTGCCGCGGCCTGGCAGCCTCCCTGGGAGAGCGGCCGTGGCCCTGTCACCACCACCGCTGGGCCCCACTGGCGAGCCTGGAAGCCACCCAGGCTGCGGTGGCCATGCAACTCCCAGCCGCCCTGTTGCCTTTTAGAAAAATTTTTAAAAGATAAAAACCAGGACTCGTTGTAGAAAAAAATTGGGTATAAAAAATAAAATTAAAAATGATCTCTGAGCCTGTCCCTGGAGATAATAACCCTCATTATCTTCTTGATGTTCTCCTTTGTTCTGTGCAGGGGATGGGAGTCAGGTTAGGCAAGGCTATGCCGAGGTAACGCACGGCCCCCCTGGTGGTGCCCCCCAAGGCCAAGGGCCTACTGTGTTCACCCCCTTCTTTACTCCTTTTCACATCCTGGCTCTTAAAGGTAATTGAGACTGGAAAGCTTGAGATGTTTCTCCCTAAGTGTGATGCTGGGTGTTGCTTTAAGTGAGATAGTCTTTATCATGATAAGCAGGTGCCACCTCGTTCTGGTTTTTAAGCTTTCTCGAGACCGTCGGAACAGGGCGTTGACTGTCACTGAACGCTTCTTTAACTCTACCGAGTTTCTTTGGTCTTTGCCTTGGTCCATTTTTAAAAGTACAGGAAGCATGGAGCTTTCCTGTTTCGCCTGTTTTGTATGTTTTATCATCCATCTGTTTTTAACAATGTTCGAGAGAGAAAGAAAGAACGAGAACACCAAGCCCAGGTTGCAGAGCATGAATTCAGAGCGGAGGATGAGGGAGTTTTCTGAAGGAACAGACGACTGATTCTAAGGCACTTTGGGCTGAACGAACTGTTCAACCACCCGATCATTGAGAATCATCAATTCTGCTCTTGGCTCTGAAAAGCAGGAGCTTTGTCTTTGTTGGGAAGCGAAGTGGCGCTGTGATCTGTGTGCTCGGGGGCCTCCGTCTGGTGACCTGACTCAGCGCCAGATGTCGGGGCGTCTGGTGAGGCGGCTCACTGAGCCGCGGGGGCATCGGGGGGCTTCCGGAAGCTGAGAGCCAGCGTGTGGCACTGAAGGAGCCACAGTGGTGGCGGTGGTGACCCTTTCTCCCCCCAGAACTGTCTCAACAAACAGCAGCTCCTCACGGCCATCCGCCAGCTGCAGCAGGTGCTGAAGGGCCAGGAGGCCCGCTTCGCCGAGGGCATCCGCAACATGAAGAGCCGGCTGGCGGCGCTGCACAACTCCGTGAACAGAGTGGGCCCAGACGCCCCCCCAGGTGGGTCCCCACGTCTGCACCGCCGGGGCCACACGACACGCAGGCCCTTCCCCTGTGGGTTCTCTCCCCATCCCCCCGTGCCCACGCCTCCCCCTGTCCCAAGGTAGATCCCAGGCCTTTCCCTGCCTTGCCTCCCGTCGGGGGCCCATACGTCAGCCCCGGTTGGTAGGAACACGCCGTGAGGACGTTAAAAAAGCAGCCGCTGGTTCTCCTCTCCCACATCTGAACGTCACCCACTTGCTCTCAGACCTGTTCATTCTAGGCTCGATAACTCTCGTCCACATATCATCCTTACAGAATTGTCGAAAGCCACGACTCCGAGAGCTTGAGCTGCTTTCCCCTTCCCTGTCCCCACCCAGGCAGACTCCAGTTGGTTCCTTTTTTTTTTTTTCAGATTTTATTTATTTGTCAGAGAGAGGGAGAGCACAAGCTGGGGGGGGGGGGCAGGCAGAGGGAGAAGCAAGCCCCCCAGCGAGCAGGGAGCCCGATGCGGGACTCGATTGCAGGACCCTGGGATCATGACCTGAGCCGAAGGCAGACGCTTAACTACCTGAGCCACCCAGGGCCCCCCCTTTTTTTTAATTTTATAGACTATCTTTTTCTAGCAGTTTTAAGTTCACAGCAAAACTGAAAGGAAAGCACAGAGAGCTCCCGCCCCGAACACACACACAGCCTCCCCTCCACCAACGTCCGGCACCCGTGTGGCAAGCCCGCGGCAGCCCGCGAAACACTGGCAGCCGCTTCTCAGGCATGACAGTCAGTCCTCTGACGAGAGTCCCCCATTGGTGGTGCTGGGGTGGGGGGTTGCTGCTGAGGGCAATTCCGTTTGGTGAGGTTCCAGGGGGTCCCCCAGATGCCCTCCCGGCGGTGAGGACTCTGACAGACACTGGGCATTTTCCTGGTGGTCGCAGATACAGCTTTCGCTGTGGGGCCGCTGGATGGGGGACTGGATTTCTTCCACCTGGCTTCCAGGCGGCCTCCCCTCAGGGCGACAGGGGTCGGGGGGCAGTCGTCCTGTTTGTTTGAAGTCATGAACCTAGGGAATATCTGATGTCATTTACTCACTCAAGACACATTTATCAAGGGCCCTCTGTTGTGTGAGATGAAGTTTCCGGGGAAGGCGTTGGATTTCCTACCTCTTCAGAGAGTGTGGTAGCAGATCCCGAGTCTCACCAGCACCGGGTCATCAGCTGCTGTTTTCCTTGGCTGCCCAGGTGCAGAGCTAGACCTACCCGCCAGAGTCCTCACACTTTCCAAGGCACCGTGAGGCCCCAGCCTTCAGGGGGGCTCACCGCAGCCAGATTCTGAGAGGCAGGCCAGGCATCCTTCCCTTGTGCTACAGATGAGGAAACTGAGGCCAAGAGAAGTGAGTTAGCCGTACTAGGTACCAGATCTGATTTTTTTTCCTGCTAGAGGCTCAACGGCACAGAGCTTTTCTACTTTCCTAGGATCACAGCTCCTATGGTCCCTGGGAGCTTCAAAGAAGAACTCGCAAGAGATCATTCATAAAACTGCCCTGCCTGTGTTAGAGGCCTCTGTCTGCTAGAATAGACAGACAGGTAGTTCCTGTTACATTGCTGATCCTCTTAGTGCCAGATTCAGGGTCTTTCTTCCTTGAACCATATAAGACTTTTTAAAGTGGCCAATTCTCTTTTTAGGTATTGCCACGGTGCATCTTTCTCTCCCATGTGTTGGACATGGAGGCAAGCAGCTATCAGGGTCCCCACCGCAGGGCCGGGGCTGGGGGGGCTGGGCCTGTACCTGGAGGAGCCAGGAAGCTTGCAGGTTATAGGGAAATGATCATTTACTTTTTTTTTTTTTAAAGGGCATTTGCTGGGGGTCAGGAAGAATAATTTCTAGTCCTGGAGAATTCTTGGCCTTCCTCTTTCTGGCTTCTAAGAATCACCCTCCTATTTTCCCAGCCTTTCTCTCTGGGGAACATCACACCCGATCAGCGTCAGGGCTTCTGCAGGCAGCCTGATTCCATTCGTGTTCCCGAATCTCTAGGATTGCTTCACTGCTGAGCTTGTGCCCTGCACAGTAACCTCACTCCAGACGGTGCGGGGAGCTTCCCCGTGGCCCTGGAGCCTCACCACGTTGTGCTTATCGTGAACCAGCCAAGGGGCACGTCCTTCCACTGGACAGAGGCCTGTGGCTCCCATCTGAGAAGTGACTGCAAATTGATTTTTCATTGATCTCTGCCCATTTATTAAACCCACTAACATTTACTGAGCACCTACTGTGTGCCCGATGCTGTCGCATTTCCTCAGGTATGATTCACCTGTGAGTTGCTCCAGCAGGTAGAATTTCTTTTTGGAAGATTTTAAAGATTTCTCATCCCCAAAGAGACCCTACCTCTTTCCCCCCAGGGCATCTGAAATCCCTTTCAGCACAATAAAGTAGTTGATATTTTAAAAGAGCTATAAAGGCGTTTATTTGCAGGGACTGAGCCGGCAGCCTGGGAGCAGCCACGCACGGGGATGTGAGCTCATGGTCGCTTCCATCTCACAAAGTGATTACCACTGGGGGCCGCGTCGAAGCTTTACTAAGGGAAAGGGGCGTAGCCATGGTCCCCCGGTAACCAGAGGGACTGCGAGTACTCGGAGGGGTCGGCTCGTGCCCGGCCGCCCAGGCCCGCCTGCTGAGGCTGCTCTGCAGGACGCGGGTGGGATTCGTGGGCAGAGCAGGGCCTGCCTGCTGCCTTCTGGGACGGGGCGGCCCATCAGGGTCCCGGACGCCTCCCGATCACCATGTGCGCAGATATTCCCAGCATGGCAGACACTGAGTGACTCTCTGTCACTCACTGTAACTGTCACAGCCGAAGCAACACCTCTTTCCCATCTATCTAAAACCGGAAGAGCATTTTCACAAATGACACTTGCAACTTACTTTAAAGCATTGTAGGGGCGCCTGGGTGGCTCGGTCAGTTAAGCATCTGCCTTCGGCTCAGGTCATGATCCCAGGGTCCCGGGATCGAGCCCCGCATCGGGCTCTCTGCTCTGCGGGGAGTCTGCTTCTCCCTCTCCCTCTGCTCCTCTCCCCACCCCGCCCACTCGTGCTTCCTCTCTCACTTGTGCTCTCTCTCTCTCAAATAAATAAATAAAATCTTAAAAAAAAAAAAAAAAGGCATCTTAGAAGTGGCTGTGAATTTCCAACTAAACAAAATCCAAATCCAACCTGTCCCACCTTTGGGACTTTGATTCAACAAGTGCTGGCCGTGGGAGGCAGCCAGCCGCAGGGAGAGGAGCAGTGGGGAGGCTCTCTGTCTCCCCGCGGCCCGCAGCGCACATCGGGAAGTCCGCTCCACTCTGCCTTCGTGGCACAACCAGCTTTTCAGCCGCCCGTCTCTGCTCCCAGCTCCCGCCCTTGTCCACACCACCTTCATCTCTGGCTTCTGCCTCCTCTCCTTCCTGCCTCACACCTGACACTTCATGCTCAGGCTGCAGCCGGCTGGTGCTGTCACCATGGAAGTCGGCTGCTTCATGCCTCGGCTCAAACCCTGTCTGGCTCCCTGATGCCTCTCTGACTTCATCCCCAACTGCTTTCCAGCTAGTCCACTCTACTACAGCCCCTGTGCTGCCCTTGACATTCCTCAGACCTGCCAGGCACACTCCCACCACAGGGCCTTTGCACCAGCTTGTTCCGTCTGCCCTTCCCAGATATCTGCATGCTTATGCCTTCATTTCTTCAACTCTGCCCACATGAGGCTTACCCTGACCACATGCAAAATGGACCCCCTCCCCTGGCCTCCCCAACACTACTCCCTACCTTATCTTCTGCACGACACTTACCACTTCTTAGCACACTCTGCCACCTGCTTATGGATCTTGGTTATTGGTGGGCGGCGTTCCTGTTAGAAGGGGGCTTCCTGAGAGCTGAGTTTTGTCTGTTTTGTTCACTGTCCCAAGCACCTAATCTAGTGCCTGGCGCATGGTAAGCCACTCAATACAAAATTTTTCATTTGTTCATTTGCTCCAGAATTATTTATTGGGCACTCACTGTGTGCCAGGCACTGGGCTGGTGCTGGGGCCACATCAGGGATGCGAGGTTAGGTGAAGTCCCTGCCCTCTTGAGCTGCCTTTGGAGGGAGAACACTGACAACAAACATGGAAACAAATACGTCAAGAAGACAACTCCAATAATTACACATGCGAAGAAGAAAGCAAAGTGAGCTCAAGGGGTAGAGAGTGCCTGGGGAGGTTTTAGCTAAGCGAGGTGGCCAGAGAACACTCTGGGAGGTGGTAGCATTCGAGTTGAGACCTGAAGAATGAGAAGGAGCCAGAGAGGGGACGTTCTGGCGAAAGAACATTCCAGGCCAAGAAAAGAGCAAAAGCCAAGGCCTAGAGATGGGCCTGACCCTGTCCTGTTCAGAAGGCCTAAGAAAGCCAGCAGGGCTAGACCTCCTGGGAGGTGGGAGTAGGTGGGCCAGCCGCACCCGGTGGAGGGGAGGTCCCCAGCTCTGACCCTCCCACACTGCCAGGCCCTGCACCCAACCCTCGGTGTCTCTGAGGCGCCAGCTCAGCTTTCACTAGTGGGCACATATTACCCATGCCCAGGAGTGCTTTGAGGATTCCATGAGTCATAGCATTAAAAATGTCCAGCCCCATGCATAGGCTGGAGGAGGCACTCATCACAGGAGCACTCAGAGATGAGAAGCCTTGTAACTGAGAGAGATGTTAAATGACCGTAGTCCTTCGTTTTTGTCCTTACAGTGTCCTGCCCTGCTCTGAATGCCCCCCCGGATGGCAGAAAGTTTGGAAGCAAGTACTTAGTGGATCACGAAGTCCATTTTACCTGCAACCCTGGGTTCCGGCTGGTTGGGCCCAGCAGCGTGGTGTGTCTTCCCAATGGCACCTGGACGGGGGAGCAGCCCCACTGTAGAGGTACAGACCCTCCTTCTCTGCTGGATAGAAAGGGTCATTCTGCGGGACACTTGCTGCCTGATTCGTCCACCATTCCTCAGCTGCAGAATAGTGGCCCGCATGTCCGATGACTCACCTCCGGGCCAGGCCTGAGCTGGCCTGCATGGGCTCTGCCAACCCCTCTCACCAATTTAGTCTTGTTTTTGCATGTGGGGAAATCAAGGCATGGAGAGATGGAGGAACTTGCCCCAGACCATCGAGCTGGGGAGCAGGCTAAGCTGATTCACTCCCAGACACTCTGACCCCAGAGTCTGTGCTCCTCTGCTCTGGACACTGGTGGTGGGCTCTTACCATGTTCTGGGGCTGTAGTTCGAAAGGCGGCTGATGACCTGTAGGGTTAAGGAAATTCCCAGGTGTTTTTTGTGTCTGCTTTGGGACTTGGTGTAGACAGGATCCAGGAGAGACCACTGGGATGGGGAGTGGACATGAAAAGGTTTCTCTTCTCTCTGTGCTCGGCTCAACAGCAGTACTTTCTTGATGTAGAGGAAAATCAGACTTGGCATTCTCTATCAGAAGAGGCTTTTCAAAAGTCTATGGTCAGAAAGTCATGGATACCAGTCATTTTTAGAGCAGGGCTCACAGGACGTCTGCTGGGGCAGAATGTTCATGATTTTAGCCCAAGAGTTGAAAGGGAAATGCAAGTGTTACATAAGTAAGTATGTTGTCAGGAGCAGTGTGGAGAGGACTTGAATGCATAAAGAACTTGAAAACATAACAGAACATTAGAAAATATATCATCTCGGGGTGCCTGGGTGGTTCAGTCGGTTAAGTGTCCGACTCTTGATTTCGGCTCAGGTCACGATCTCGGGGTTGTGAGATCAAGCCCTGCATTGGGCTCCGCACTTAGCGTGGAGCCTGCTTAAGATTCTCTCTCTCTCCCTCTCCCTCTGCCGCTCTCCCCTCCTCTCTCTCTAATAAAAAAAAGAAAATATGTCATCTCTAAAGAGAGATTGTGTGGACTGACATGTGCAGACCTGGCAGCCAGAACCACATTCATGGATTTAGACTTCTGTTTCCCATCTCCTGGGAAAAACAATGGTTTGAAGGTTGATTGCAGGTACCAGCTCTCAAACCTAGCTGGGAACCAGCCAGGAAATACAAGCCATGTAAGCGGCAAACATGCCAGGGGAAATGCCAGTATCTGGATTTACCCTTGACCCGGAAAAATCTCCAGCCAGGGTAAGCACCTTATAGGTGACAAACTATGCCAGCAGAGGTGGGAACACAATGGCATCTCATGGGCATTGCTTTGGATGTCTGTATTTTTAACTTACAGATTGAGTTACGGACCCCAGCTGATTTCTTTCTCACAGCACTCAGGTGCTCCGATGGCCGCATCATCCTCTATGGGGTGCCCCCTGCAGCTTACCTGGCCACGCCCCGGATCATGGCCCCCCAGATGGCGGTCAACTCCCTACCACCAAAAATGGCGCTGGCAAGGTCTTCTGATCTCCCTTCTTTGTCTCTGGGACTGTCTCTCTGGGTTTGGAGTTAGGGGCACCTGGCCATATGCCCACTTCCTTTGAACCAAGCGTGGCATGCTGCTCTTCAGACGGGCTGCCCCAGCCCACTCCCCAAGCAGGGCTGTGCACAGAAACACGTTTTGCCCATGTGCTGTTTTCTGTCTTGCTCGGGTATTGTCCATGTAGTCTGTCCTCAGTAGTGATATGCATTTACAGTGAGCACGATATGCTTTCAATGAAAAGATGAGTTCATCAGAGGAGCTAACTGAAAGAATGCATTTTTAGGCAAACGAGTAAGAAACATCAGAGGCTCAGGAACATAGTCACAAGGGATGGCTTGACCAAAGGAACGCAGAGGGGCTCGACAAGGGTAGGAACCCAAAATGCTCCAGCTCCATCTTAGCAGCTGACTAGGACGCCTCCCCAGAGGATCCTGGGCACGTCTGCCAGCTTCCCTCTTGCGCCTGCATGCATTAGGTATATATCAGCGCCTTGCCTCCCTGCCGCAGGACCCCCTCCATGGAAAAGAGGGTCCTACCCTATCGTGCTTTGTGTGCCGTGGTTCTCAAACTTTCAGGTGCACCAGAGTCACCGAGAAAGCTTGTGAAAGGCAGGTTCTGAGGCCTCAAAAGACCTATTGTGTTGGGTGAGATCTTTACAGATGAGACTTTCGCAATCTACATTTTCAATGTGATTCTGATGTTAACTAAACCTTGAGAAACACCACACTGCTGGTTCTTGCCACTGCCAGAAGGAGAAGATATTGAGAATTTTGAAGCGCTGATGCACTTTGGGCCCTCACCAATCAGAATGCTGCCTGCAGCGAGCCAACAGTAGGGCCATGTCCTGAGTGTGTGTCCACCCTGGCTAGGTGAGACTTACTGCACATGCTCACCTCCACCTGCAGGGACATTTTGGGAAGGCCAGGCTAGCCCTTACAAAGATCAGGGCACCCAGCCCCACTGAGCAGTCTCCTTTCCTAAGATGTGGAGAGCAGACTTTTCCTGAAGGACCAACGCCAAGTATGGCCAGCAGGTCTCCTGGCCTTCCTCATTGTCCAACGTGGGGCACTTCCTGACTCTCGCCCTTGAACTTACCACCTCATTCCAGATTTGCGGTGTGTTCTTTGTCTCCCCTCCTCCTCGGCCTCCTTCCTGGCCATGTGTCCTTCTTCCCTGACTCCCCTGCCTGACTGCTTGGCGCAGCCCACCCTGGACATCTACTGGGGCCACATTCACTATCTAAACCCCGGGGAAGATTGGCTCAGGGTACAAGGCTGTGGCCAGTCCACAGGGAGATCTCAGATGGATATGTGTCATCTCTTTAAATGTAAACGAGGCATGGGAGTTCACCCTGGGGTGGTGATGGGAAAAACAAAAACCAAAACCTCTGATATGTCACAGCCCAGGGGCTCAACCACCTATGGGCACATGACCTCTCCCCAGGTTCGTGGATGGTGCCTGCGTGGACACTTCCGTCCTCAGCAGGAATTTGACTAATGGATGTTGTGTCTCCAGTAAGAGCCTCAAAGAGATGCCACCCAAGCTTGTCAGGAGGGAGAAGGAGAGCTTCAATCTGCTGTTTGGGGACCTCTTGTAACAGTGTTAACAGTGTGGGCAGGACATGAGCTGGGGTTCAACAATCCAGTGACCTCCACACGCACACACACACCTCAGAGTGGCCTAGAATCTTAGCTACGCATGCATCTGATTCATTTTCCATATCTGCAGTCTTGTGGTCATTGTATTGTGACCACAGAGGGAAAAGAATCTTCTTAATCACAGGGGATCCGTTTCAAGACCCAAAATGTCAGTGACAGTGAAAGATTTAGCAGCTCTTCAATGCTTGCCCCTCACCCCATCCCCAGGCAGCTGTTCAGAAAGAGGGTGATGAACCCAACTTGGCATAAAAGGAAATTACACATAATCCTGCCATTAAAAAGCCCTGTGGGCAGAGGTAGGCTCCAGAGCTCCAAAATGGAAAACAGCCTTTTGGCTCCCCGGGTTATTTCCCTTTTCTTCTTTCTTTCTTGGAAGGGCATGTTTTTAAGATCTGAAGCTTTCTGCCTTGGGAGAACCATTGCCACAGACCTTGTTGCTTTGACAACATTGGTAACCAAAGAAAAAACTTGAGAGAAATAAATAACTTTTTTCCTTACTCCCATGCTGGGAAAAAAAGAATTGTTTTTGGCAGTCCCTCCCTCCCCCGCCTTTTTTTAACCTTTATTCATTCATTCAACCAATTTTCATTGAACACCAGCTGTGCACAAAAGGTTGCGCCAGGTGCTAGAGATTCAGGCTGAATCTAAGAGACACTGCCCAACCTCGTGGGGCTCACCTGCTAAGATGGAAACAAGCAAAACAGAGAGGCAAATGGAAAGGTAAAGAAATGGGGGTTTGTGCTCAGTGCCTTGAAGGGATCTAATCAGGGGCTGGGAATCTATACGATGGGGGGCAGGAACATGGGAGGGCCTCTCTGAGGTGGTCACGGGGATGCAGAGATGTGGGAGGGTGTGCAGGGTCTGGTCATGTGATGAGTGGGGTGGGGTGGGTGGCCGGGGAAAGATGCTGTCCCAGGAAGAGGGAGTAACACGTGCAAAGAGGCCCTAAGGAAGGGAAGAACTTGGCATGTTTGAGGAAACGGACAAAGAAAGTGTAAACAGAGCCTTGCTGCTGGAGCAGGTGGAGCTGAGCGTGAGCCAGGAGAGGTGGGGAGGCACACAGCCAGCCCGCGCAGCCTCGGAGGCCAGGCGGGAGGCGGGACTGTAGTTGGAGCACAGTGAACAGGTGTACGGAGAGGCGCGTGGTAATGGACAGTGCGCTGGGGGGCGGGGCCGGAAGGGAGCCGGGAAACCACTTGGGGGCTACTGAAGTCCGGGGGGGCGCATGGAAGAACAGTCAGGGCTCCCCGACTCCGCTTGAATGTTGGGGCGCATGGTGTCATTTATAGAGATAGTGAAGACTGAGCGACGAGTGTAGGTTTGTTTTCAAGCAACCTGTGTGGGGGTCATTGAGCGGAACTCCATTTTGGACATGTTAAGTTAAACGTCTGTATGACATCCTAGTGGAGAACCATTAATTCCGCCCACGGAGATCATGGAACACCATGTTACCCATCCCAGCGAGGGCTCCGGGCACTTCTGCCCATGGCATCTTCGTCCTGGAGTTACCCAGGAAAACACAGCATGGTCAGGCGCTGGATGGGACACTTGGCTCACGTAGGGAAGAGACAGAGCAAGATCGGCCTCAGTGGTGGGGGCCGGTTAGGGTGGCCAGCAGCTGACACAGGGCAATTCCTGGGGGGGGGAGCACCCCTCTCGTGCTGCAGGGGAGGGACCCTCCAGCCCCTTCCCATGGAGTCTGAAAGACTGAAAGCTGAGGGCCGTTGAGTGTGAGCAAGGAGAGGTGGGGAGACACATAGGACAGCCCGTGCAGCCTCGGAGGTTCTAGGAGCAGAACAAAGAATGGCTCATGGAGCATGACTCAGGGACAGGAAACCCCCCAGGAGGTGGTAAGCCTTGCACAGGCGGTGTGGGCTCTTTACCTCATGTTAAGGAAGCAGTCCAGGCCCAAGGCCCATTCTTCTTCGGCCAAATGGGGCTCCACCGACTGCAGGCCTGAGACTACCTTTCCCAACAGAGAAGTCAGGTGGACAGTGGGAGGGTGGGAGATAACACACTTGGGAATTACTAGCCTAATGAGAGGACTGAAGTCCACGCACAGTGGTAAGAGCCGCGGTGAGGAGAGGGTAGAGACAGAAAAGAAGTGGCTCCAGACCCAAAGGGCACAGAGAGGTCAGATGGGGAGGAAGGGCGCAGGAGATAGGAGGAGCCTGCGGAGGCTGGAGCCCCCAGGGAACTGGAAAAGCAGGGCTGTGACTCTGGATCGAGAGCTTGGAAGGGTATTTTGCAGGCAGAATAGAGCACACTTTGCTCACCTGCTGCATTCAAGGCCTTTCCTCAGAAACCTCGAAAAAAGGATTTGAGTTGAAAGAGCTTCCCTCACTACAGTAGCCTCTTAGTAGTTACTGAGTGACTGGCTGGCTAACTCACCGAATGATCAAATGAATGAATGAATGAGGCATTATGTTTAAGAAACTGTGAATTTCCTTCCGGACTTCTATCTAGGCATATGTACGCAAGTCTTCCGTAGTCAGCATCATCTGTGTATAGATCTTTAACACAAGGAAATCTTCATTAACTCTTCCTTCTAAACATAACCTTTAATGATTACAAAGCACGTCCTCCTAAGGGCTATTCTACACTTTTTTAAAAAAGATTTTATTTGTTTATTAGAGAGAGAGAGCACAAGCAGGGAAAGCGGCAGGCAGAGGGAGAGGGAGAAGCAGGCTCCCCACTGAGCAGGGAGCCCAATGCCGGACTCCATCCCAGGACCACGGGATCATGACCTGAGCCAAAGTCAGACGCTCAACCGATTGAGCCACCCAGGTGTCCCCAGGGCTATTCGACATTCTACTGAACTATTCCTTTGTTGTGTCCAGGTTTTCATAATCATAAATAAGGCCAAGACAAGCAATCTTAAAACACTGTTCACTATGGATAATTTCAAATGCGCAAAAGTAGAATAGTATAACGATCCTCACATACTCAAATACAGCAAATTCCTTATTATCTTTAAATATCTAGTCAGGGTAAAAATTCCTCCAGTTGTCTCACATGGCTCATGACCTGAGCCAAAATCGAGTCAGAGGCTTAACCGACTAAGCCACCCAAGCGCCAGTCTCTTGCGACTTTTTATAAAAGTCTACAGTCTCCTCCTCCTCCTCCTCCCTCCCACCACCCCACCCCAATCCCTTGCAGTTTATTTATTGAAGAAAATGGTTTGTTTCCCACAGCCTTGATTTTGCTAGCTGCATCCCTGAGGGGTCATTTAGTGTGATCTTCTGATCTCTTCCTTTCTTTTTGTTCCGGTTTTATTGACATATAACGGACATCCAGCACTGTGTTAAGTTTAAAGTGTGTAGCATAATGACCTGACCTCCATTTATCGTGAAATGACCACCCCAAGTTTGGTTCACACCCATCCTCTCATGCAGACATGCAGTAAGAAAAGAAATGGTTTTTCCCTGGCGATAAGAACTCTGAGGATCTACTCTCTGAACAACTTCCCTGTTCACCAACCCAGCGTGTTAGTCAGCGTCCCCAAGCTGCATACCACGTCCCCAGTACTTACTTATCACTGGAAGTTTGGACCTTTTTGGTTTCTGAATTTCTTATAAACTGGTAACTAACTCCGGGGGCTTGATCAGATCCAAGGGAGATTTTTGTTTTGTTTGGGCCGGACAGCGGCAGACACTGCTGCTGGGAAGCCCTCCTCGTGCGGGCTTGTGCCCTGGGAGACTCACTGCTGTCCCCATGCGGACATCTCTCCAGCCTATTCCTCCACAGGGACTGGCAGCAATTTCCCCAAGTTCTTGCCCTTTCAGAAAGTGGGTCACTGCCCCACTGGACGCCGGTTTGGTTGGACACCAACTACCTGCCTCCCATCTTCTTTCCCTGAGTACATTAAATATGCCTCTATGTCTTCTGTTGCGGCTGATTCTGCTGTTGCCATCATCAGTATGTTGGTCTTCTTGCCTGGATGCCCAAAGGATTTTTTTTTTCTTTTTCTTTGAAATCTAATAATCTTATTAGGATCCGCTCCAGTCCCGGCTTACACTGGGCCAGTTTTCGCAAGGGCGGGCCGCAGCTTTTCAACAGGAAGTCTCAGTTGCTGGAGCGCGCTGCTGGCCCCGAGGAACTCTTGAGACTTTCCAGGACAAAGCCCAGTATTGAGGAGATTCTAAGGGGAGGAGGATCCAAATGGAGCCCAACGAAGAAAGTCAGTGCAAGTGAAAGAGGTGGCCCAGGGGAAAGCAGGAGAGGAGCACAAAAGGGGCAGAGCGGAAAGATTCTGAACCACACTAAAAACAGCCACGGATGGGCCAGGCAGACGGTCGGGAAGCTGGACCAGCCATCTAGGAAAACTTGTTTCCCCTAAATAGGAGGAACAGAAAAGGACGTTTGTCAAATCCCATGCAAACTATTATAAGAAAAAAAGAGAATAAAAAGTCTCTATGCACAATGAGGAAATGCCAGAAGGACATGGCCAGGAAACAGATGAAGACTATTACCTAATATTTCCCAACAAGCAGAAAGAAATTAGAAAAAGATAAAAACTATGAAAGGACAGCATAAATAAAAATTAGAAAGCCTCAGCAATGAGGTGATTGAAGAAATGGAAAATCTGAAATGAGATGACAGAACACAGGAAAGGATTCGAAATAAAAGGGAAGAAAAGCAGATTGTGCATGTAAAACATGCAGCTCAGCTCCAGGGAAATAGTAAGTGCTCACTGAACAGTAGATTAAAACAGAATTATCAGCCATGCTTTTGGTTCGGCAGCCTCTCCTCAGCCTCTGCCCTCTTTACAGCTCTGAAGTCACCCTGCCCTTAACTAAATGCCACAGCCGGGGACAGATGTGAATGTGATGACAACTGGACTTCAGTCAGGACACAGATGGGGCACCAGGACTGGGCGCTGGGCCAAGGAATGCCTCTAGCCGTTCACCGAGATAAAGTCTGTGGGGAACCTGTCTAGAAATGAAAATCCTGGGCAACAAGGTCCAGACGGGAGATGGAGCCCAGGGTCCTGGGGCACCTGTGCATTTCTCTGTTGAGCCAGTGACACCCCCACCCCCCCACCCAGGTGCAGCCAGGCCCAGTCCCTTCCACTGGAGGCCCAGAGGGGAGGGACAGTGGTGCCGCTCCCACTGGGGCCAGACTGAAAGCTCCTGGTGTTCACCCTCTGGCTCTCTGCCCAGCACGTCACGGCCTCGTGGTCTGCCCACTCTCCGACTCTGCTGGTGAGTGACGTTGGGGCAGACAATGGGCAGAAACGGGAATTCCACGCTCTGTGGCATTTGGGTACGGTGTCATTCCAGACACATTCCTGGAAACCGGTCGTCTGAGAACAGAACAGAACAACCAGGCTGAGGTCACTGAGAAGCTGAAAAGGCTCCTTCCCCAGGGATAAGCAGCCTTTGGACTGTTCTGGGTCCTTTCATGACTAACAGAAACCATCCAACAGTCTATATAACATCCCAGCGACGAGGAGGCAGAAGAGACGCCGAGGTCCCTGCCAACCCACCCACAGCAAGGCTGCTATTCTCATCAGGGGCAAAGCACCTTTCTTTCTCTGGATAGATACAGCAGGAAAGGATGGTCGCATGCCAGCAAGGAGAGGCTTCCAGTTTCCTTTCCCGAGATGCTGTGTCCAAGTCAGTGAACTGACAGACTTCTCTCTTGGGTAGAAAGGGCCTGTGCTCTGTGCCTTAAGACTGGGCTTAAAAAAAAAGACTGGGCTTAAGGATTCATAACAAGTAGATGTGGCCTGAGGGTTTAAAAAAAATTTTTTTTTCTAATTAGAAAATTTATTGTGGAAAAGTTCATCATTCTGTGGAAGAGTACAAAAAAGTGTAAATAAAGAAAAATTGCCTGGAATCCTCCCACACAGAGAGAAACCTATTAAATTTTTAGGTTTTTTAAATATATAATTTAAATTTTTAGATATATAATTTTTAATTATATTAAATATATTTTTAAATATATAATCTCTTTCTATATATAGCTTTCCCACAGGACTGCTATGTATATGAGCAAGTAATATTTCCCTTTCCACCATTTAGGAAATGTCTGAGAATCAAAAGAAAGTCTTCCTTGGGTGCCCAGGAAATGAGCACAGGAGGGCTCCTGGGTGGGAATTTGGAGAGATTTCGTTTTCCCCTTCTCTGGAAACTGTGATGGACCATCTCTCCCTCTTAAAACTCCCCTGAATTGGGTTCTTATTCAAAAGGTGTTCTTCCTGGAGTGCCTGGGTGGCTCAGTGAGTTCAGCGTCCAGCTCTTGATTTCAGCTCAGGTCATGATCTTAGGGTAGTAGGATCGAGCCCTACGTTGGGCTCTGTGCTGGGCGTGGAGTCTACTTGGGATTCTCCCTCTCTTTCTCCCTCTGCCCCTCCCCCTGCTTGTGCTATAAATAAATAAATAAAACCTTAAAAAAAAAAAAAGGTGTTCGTCCTGGGTGCTGGCTGCTAAGGGCAGAGTTGCGGGGGACAGTCTGGCTTGACTCAAAGGCAGGTGGGCCCATGGGGGAGCCCACCCTGTCAATTAGGGAACGGTGCCTCTGCTGGAGCATGGCTGGGTGATGGACCCAGCTCCTGTAGGCAGAGCCCCCCGTGAGAGCGCGGTGTGTGCCCAAAGCCCGGGGCTTGCCGAATGGTGGGTGGGCTGCAGCTCAGCGCCCTCAGCCCCCTCCCAGCTCCTGCGGCTTGGGGCAGTGGCGAGGGCAGAGTGGGCGAGGAGAAGCCGAAGTCATCCTGCCGCGTAAAGGAAGGTTCATTTTAGAGTTCGAACTCGCCTATCTGTATTTGAAAATGCTTTCTTTTCCTAGACATCAGCGAATGCTCCAGCCAGCCGTGTCAGAATGGGGGGACCTGTGTAGAAGGCGTCACCCAGTACAAGTGCGTCTGTCCTCCGGGGAGGACCGGCAGCCGCTGTCAGCACCAGGCCCAGACAGGTACGGGGCTGCTGAGGGGCTGGGTGAGGCGCCACCGCAGGGAGAGGAGCCCCCTGGCCGTGGGTCACCAAATGCAGACGCGGCAGGAGCTCAGCTCCCCACCTGGACAGAGGGCTTTTCACCCTTGATCCCTCTGGTTATCTGGGATGGAATTTAGCTCTTTGGTGTTAACCAGCATTTTGATCCTTTTTATGGAAGAAAATGCGGGTAGAGGGACTGACCCGCAGTGTGAAAAGCTCCCCAGACTGGGAATTTGGCCCGAGAAGCTTCCTTGCTCCACCTTCACGTGGTCCGCATTTTCTCTGTGGATCAACAGAACGGCTCTTCCTTTCCAATGCCCCCATTGTACCCTGCCAAGTCAGTAGTTACTGATACAGGCCAAAGTACCCTCAGAGCTGGGCAACGAGACATCTGACTGGTGGGGAGCTTGTGTTTTTAAAACAGATTTTATTTTTATTATTTATTTGAGAGAGAGAAAGCATGAGCGGGCAGAGGGAAAGGGAGAAACAGGTTCCCACTGAGCAGGGAGCCCGATGCGGGGCTCGATCCTAGGACCCTGGGATCGTGACTTGAGCTGAAGGTAGACAGTTAACCGACTGAGCCACCCAGGCGCCCCTGGTGCTGAGCTTATTCTCCACATCTTGAGTCCCAGTATATCCCTAGCCAGAAGGTCTAGAGGGCACCAAGTGGCTGTTTTCACAGAGGGCAAGACAATCCAATAAGGAATCTATGAAGGTTCCCACACTATGCTGTAACCAACATTTCCTGTAAAAAAAGTCAAATCCTAAAGATGTCCTCTTTCTTTGCCAGAAGTCCCTGGAGTGTCCTGCCTGGTTGTCTGGATTTCTATGTGGAATCTGGGTATGGGAAAGAGGAATTGGTGGTTAACAATAGTATCCAGAGAGTAGGAGCTTTGTCAGTACTTGATATTTTTGCATCAGACCCAGTCCAAGGCCAGTTTTCAATCCTGCCCCCAGAGATCTGCTGCTTAATTATCTTGGTTCTATTCAGCTGAGTCAGCCTTGCTGGGAGCTTTCTCAGAACGCAGCTGCCCACCCCAGGAGCCCAGCTCCTCTCCCCCCAGGGCTGCTCTCTGGGGAACCAGAGGCCAGAGGCAGGGCCTTCTCTCCTCCTTACAAACAGAAAGGAACAAGAAGTGGGCCCTCTTTCAACCCAGACGAGCTGGTACTGGACCCTGAATGTTCCAAACCCTCCATGTTAGGGTTTCTGCTGTCAGGACCTTAGGCAGCTGCTTCTCAGGTCCAGGGGGCACTTTATGTATAAAGTATCCCCATGACAAGAATCTCCCCAGGGAGGGGGAAGAAGGAGTGAGCAGGTGCATCTGAAGCCAGCTGATGACCTCATGGTCTCCTTGAACAGCCCAGCAAAGGCCTGCCTTCTTGCTCACCTGGTCCCCCAGCCTGGAGCCTTCCTTCCCATCTGCTCTGCCTGTGTCTGCTCTGAGGGGGAGCCTCTCTCCAAATAGTTTTTTTTTAATTCATTCACCTTTTCTTTCCCCTATTATAGTAGAATATACATAACATAAAATTTACCATTTTAACCATTTTAAGTGTATGGGCCAGAGGCATTAAGTACATTTACACTGTTGTGCAACCATCCACCTCCACGTTTTCACCTTGCAAAACTGAAACTCTGCCCTTGAAACAGTACTTCCCCATTTCCTCCTCTCCCAGCCTCCCCCCACAACCATTCTGCTTTCCGCTCTACGAATCTGACTACCCTAAGAACCTCACCTCCATGCAGTCACACACTGCGTCTCCTTGGGTGTCCTCTTATGCATCATTACTTTCACCACCGATGATCCTCTACCATCTCCCCTAACCATATGAGAACCCTAAATCCTTTGAAAATGTTCAAAAACTAATTAATTTTTTTTTTTCTGATTAGAAAATTGATGTTCCTGGGGTGCCTGGGTGGCTCAGTCCGTTACCCTTCTGACTTCAGCTCAGATCATGATCTTAGGGTCCTGGGTTCCAGCGGTACATCCAGCTGCCGGCTCAGAGGGGAGTAGGCTTGTCCCTCTACCCCTCCCCCTGTTCATGCTCTGTCAAATAAATAAATAAAATCTTAAAAAAAAGAAAAAAAACTGATGTTCCTGGTTTTAAAACAAAAAGCTCAGATAATTTAGAAAAGTATAAAATTACAACCACACGGGCATCGGTTAAGCGTTTACCTTCAGCTTAGCTCATGATCTCAGGATCCTGGGATTCAGCCCTGCAAGGGGCACCCTGCTCAGCGGGGAGCCTGCTTCTCCCTCTCCTCTACCCACCCCACCCCCAGTCGTGCTCTCTCTCTCAAATAAATAAAATCTTTTTTTAAAAAATTACAACAAAAAAGACCCCCCCCCCCCAAAAAAGGTAGTGTTTTACATTCCATAGGTTTAAACTCCAGGGATCACTGTTAGCATTTTGGTGTTTGTTAAGCCTTTTGACGCGGTCCTTCTGTGTGCTGTCGCAGGGTCCGCGGGTTCCCGCAAGGTGCCTTTCGGCCGCGCTCCCCGAGCCCTCCCTGGGCGGCCGCGGGTTTCTGCTCACTTACTCGTCTTTCCTTTCCCTACTCCAGAGTGAGCTCTGAGAAGGGGCCGCGCCCCCGTCCTGGTTCTCCTCCCGGCCCCTGCCCAAGGCTGGGCGCGCGGCAGGGGCGCCCGGGCCCCGCACTGAGGGTGTCTTCTCCCCGCAGCGGCCCCCGACGGCAGCGTGGCCGGCGACCCCGCCTTCAGCCGCGCGCCGCGCTGTGCGCAGGTGGAGCGGACGCAGCACTGCAGCTGCGAGGCGGGATTCCACCTGAGCGGCGTCGCCACGGGCGACAGCGTCTGCCAGGGTAGGCCGGGGCTCTGTAGGGGGAGGGGGGAGCGGGGGGGGTGCCCAGGAGAAGACAGGGCTCCCACCCGCCGCCCTCCTGCTGCGGGCGCACCAGCAAGGCGGGGGCGGGGGGGCGGGGGGAGGGCGGGCAAAGTCTCAGAAAGCCCGGCCCACTTTGCGTTTTAGGTAAGTGTCGACCCTAATGGCTGCTGAGACGTAGACATCAGAGGCGAGCATAAGAAATCAAGACTGTGGCGAGAGCAGCCAGGGGTGCCCAGGCTGGCCCCCATCTCAGAGGCCAGCCACGGTGCCATGCAAAACAGCACACCCATCTAGAAGAGCCTCGAGCCCCGCCCCCCGCCCCCCCCCCCATTCCAGCTGCAATCAGGGGCGGGTGGCAGAGAGGAGCTCGAGTCCTTGTGCTGGTTAGGAAGGCCTCCTGCGCTGTGCAGGGCTCGGGGACTCAATTCCCTGGCCCCCTCTCCACTTGGGTTTATGGACCCAGCCAACTTTAGCTAACCTCTCCTGATTACCAAAGTGCCTTCTGAGAACGACTCAAACCAAGCGGGCCCAAACCGGAGAATTGGCCAGTTGGTGCGAACTGCCTCATTTTACAGCAGCTGAAATGAGTCCCTCTTCCTCCAACCCCAAAGATGAGGCCAGTTCAGGTGGGGCTGGGATCCAGGCAGTAGTCTGGGCTGCCCACCTGATCTGCCAGCCCCTGCAGGGTCCCCCGTTAGTCTTCAGCCTTAGACAAAGGAACCCATCTAGGGTCTACCATGTAGGGCCCTCTCATCCCTCCCCTCAGCCTCCTGGGCCCTTGGCTGGGGAGGAAGGGGAGCATGCTTGCTCTCCTTCCGGGTGCTCTGCTGGGGATAGGGTTTGCCTCCCCCCCCCCCCCCAGGCCCAGCCACTTAGCCACAGTGGCCATCGCCTCCAGCAACTGAGGCACAGCCATCCTGGGTCATGGTTAGTGGCTGTCCACCACACGGCTCCTGGTCACACTGGGCACTTCTGTCCCCAGATGTGAACGAATGCGAGCTCTACGGGCAGGAGGGGCGCCCCCGGCTCTGCATGCACACCTGTGTCAACACCCCAGGTTCCTACCGCTGTGCCTGCCCCAGCGGGTACCGGACGCTGGCTGATGGGAAGAGCTGCGAGGGTGAGTGATGCTGCTACAGAGGCAGGGGGCTGCAGGGCTCGTGACAGAGCCTGGCTGGTCCCAGACAGCGGCTCCAAGCCACTGGGGGAGAAGGCAGAGGGCTCCTCTGTGGGCTCAGGTAGAATGTGAGAGAAGATGTGGCTCCCTAGTGACTTCCTAGTGGGGCTCTGCTGCAAGGGTCAGAGGAGTGGGTAACCTGGGACTGGAGAAGAAGATACCTCCATCCATCCATCCATCCATCCATCCATCCATCCATCTCTCCAACCATCCATCCCTCCCTGTCCTCATCCCTCCCTTCCGCCATCCATCCCTCCGTTCATCCATCCCTCTATCCATCCATCAATCCCTCCAACCAACCACCCATCCCTCCCCCCCTCCCTCCATCCCAGAAATATTCAAGAAGGCTCAGGTAGGACTGTGCAGATTGGGCAGAAACAGCCTCCAGCTGGGGGGAAGGCAGCAGCAGAGACTTCATACAAAGGAGAGCGAGGACATCTGCATTTGGGGTGGGGTGAGGCTGAGGAGAAAGGCTTTCTGGAAGACTTGACTCTTAAAGGGCCTGATAAATAGCCATTGAGGGGAGACTCCAGGGCCCTTAGGCTGAGGAGGAGGCAGATCTCAGAGAAGCGTCGTGACCTGGGACCGGTCACACTGCTGTGCTTCTGGCCCCTCTGTAACCTGTCTACCTGCGGGAGGATGGGATTCCGGGGAGGGCACCTCCCCAGCGTGGGTCTGCAGCACTTCCACAAGGTCTGGATTTCAAAGAGTGAAGGATGACAGGGTTTCCCGTTTGAAAAATAAGTACTGGCTATTTAGAAAGCTCACCACATTCCAGCGCCTGTCCGGGTTTTTCATGTGGTTCTGTGACAGAAGGGACGTCAGGTGATCTTCACTCTTCCTGGGTGTCCCTTATTTCAGATGTCGATGAGTGTGTGAGCCCGCAACTCGTGTGTCCCCAGGGGACCATGTGCATCAACACCGGCGGAGGCTTCCAGTGCGTCAGCCCGGAGTGCCCCGAGGGCAGCGGCAACGTGAGCTACGTGAAGACCTCTCCGTTGTGAGTATAGCCGGGGCCCCCAGGCCGGGCGCCTACGTCCCTCACCCAGGCCTCCCCGGGGGGCTGGGCCAGATTCAGAGGTTCTTAGGAGAAGATACAGTTAGATCCAAGGAAAGATGGAAGGCAGGGAGCTGGGAGTCTGGCTTCTCTGAGCTTCCATTTCCCTTTGGTGGTCGCATTTAATTCACTGCTTGCTGCTATGTGCAGTAGGAACCCAGTTTGCCCTGAAAGGAGTTAATGTTCCAAGTGTTCCCCTGCTGACCTGGAGGATGATGGGATTATAGTCACGCTGGTGCAGCACTGTGGGGGTGGGGCGACACTGGAGGGAAGACCACCGTGGTGACGTTACCAGGAGGCAGGTACATATTACAGATTTGGGAGAGGATCATTTTGTCATGTTCACATGGCTGATAACTGGTCGGTTCCAGTCACGTGGCATGTCCCGTACACTTTGCATTATATTGATAGACTTTTCCACTGGTTTAGGAGGTTTGATTTCCGGTAACCTCGGCACCTAATGGTTTGTTGTTGTTTTTTTCAAAAGGTGGGAGACAGGCCTTTCAGGAGAATAACGACAACTATCACAAAGCACATGTACTTTCTTCTGAAAAAGAGATCACAAGCATCTTAGCATTGTCTTTAGAATGAATTAACTTCACAAGCTCATATACTTGAATTGCTTTTTCGGGCTATAGCAGAGTAGAAGCATCAAGAAGGTCAGTTGGCACTCAAGGGGGCAGTTATTTACTGAGACCGAAGGCACCAGATCTTCCTCCGAAGTCACTCAGTGAAGGGACTGTATGTCATAGCCCCTGGGGACATGCCTGATTATTAGCCAGATGCAATATTCAACCTACATAACTGTGATTATATGAGTCATGAAATAGGCTAAATTGTATCTGTGTGTCGGATAAGGTAGAGAAATATCAGAAGCACTTCCACAAGATCCTGATTCCAAATGGTTAAGAAAGACAGGGTTTCCTCTTTAAGAATAAACGTGGGATGTTGCAAAGTTCACCTCGTGCCGAGCACCGCATTCCAGGGTGTTGCCAGCTACCTGCTGGGGTCCCACCATTACGGAGAGAGGTCCTGGCACGGGCAGAAGGGGCACCTGGTTTATCTTCCTGGCTTTATTTGTCTGTAAAAACTCTAGTAACAGCATGTATAAAGGTACGTGTACGTGCATACATATACAAACAGGTCAGGGGAGCACCTCTTCCCTGGCCACACCTGCCATCCGCCACGCTCACCTGCAGTTCTGAGCCTCTGTGCTGGGGGACTGGTGGCTGGGAAAGGGCACTCTGGAGGCCTCTGCAGGAAGGCAGGGGGGCAGACAAGTCAGGTCTGAGCAGTCCCTCGCGAGTCTCCCCAAGGCTGACTCTGTCCATTTTTGCCTCTCTGTTCCAGCCAGTGTGAGCGAAACCCCTGCCCCATGGACAGCCGACCCTGCCGCCACTTGCCCAAGACCATCTCCTTCCATTACCTTTCCCTGCCTTCCAACCTGAAGACGCCCATCACGCTCTTCCGCATGGCCACAGCCTCAGCCCCAGGCCGACCTGGACCCAACAGCCTGCGCTTTGGGATCGTGGGTGGCAACAGCCGGGGCCACTTTGTGATGCAGCGCTCAGACCGGCAGACAGGGGAGCTGATCCTCGTCCAGACCCTGGAGGGGCCTCAGACGCTAGAGGTGGATGTTGACATGTCAGAATACCTGGACCGCTCCTTCCAAGCCAACCACGTGTCCAAGGTCACCATCTTTGTGTCCCCTTATGACTTCTAAGGCAGCCGGGGGGCGGGGGTCACTGTGGTGCGGAGATCTGGGCTCATTTAGCTTCCTCAGAGATCTGGCTGTGGGCCTTGACTGCGACAGTTCTCTCTCCCCAGCCTGCCTTGTCCTTGCCCACCCGCCCACCTGCCCGTGCCCCCAGGTTTCTAGGGCAATGCCGCACACTCTTCTGGGGACTGGCAGAGAAGGGCAGCTACAGGACCCAGACTGTTGCCATCACGTTGTTTTTTGTTTTTGTTTTTTTTCCTGCTTTAAGCTCTTCCCGTAGATTATGCACTTTCTCAAGTCTTTACAGGGAAATGGGCAGTTTTTCAAAATGCTGACTGAATGGCATTGTGAGTGTGAACCAGCTGGGGAGGGAAAAGCTTATTGTCAGTCCTCTGTATGGTTATAGGCAAGCCTTGTTATGAAGCGGTTCTAGCATGCTGAGGGCCAATCATGCCCTGCTCATGTGGCATAGGGAGTGGGTCTCCTGCCACAGCCCGGCACCGTGTTCTTGTCTGCATTCCCTTCTGTGACATGCCTGCCAGCCTTCTCATCAGAAAGCCACGGCAGGGCCTGGAACCCCCACGCAGATTCTTCTAGACCAAGGAACCAACATTAAAGCCTAAGTTCTGCCTGAATGAATTCCCCTTTGAGAAATCGTATCTCAGAACATAACCTGGTCTCGAAACTGAAGAAATAAAGTCTGCTGGTCCTCCACCCCCACCTGGCCTGTTCCTGCACATGAGTTAGCCCAGTGCCTTCTAGGAAGGGATACCTGGCTCTCTTCCGATCAAGGCTGGACCCACTGGGTTAAATGCACAAGAAAGAAACCATGGAGGTGACCTTGGGATTATGCCGCCAATAGAAACTTGGCCTGGCCAAATGGGAGATTGGTAAGGCCACATCTGGCTGTGGCGAGCTTAAGAAAATGCTTGAATTTACATTGATTCCAGGGCCTCCTACTCCTGATGTAGGAGCCAAGGGACAGCGCCCTCCCGGTGACTGAAGAAGGCAAGCGCTGGCTGGGGCATGGGGTGGGGTGCTGGAGACCGTTCACGTTAAAACTTAAGAGCCAGCTGAACTGGGAGGAGACTTCGGTATCCAAATACATGCTAATTTAGGTGCGATTTCATCAGACATCTTACTTTTAAATTCCTTGTATTTGCCTTGGTTTGAGATGGGGCCAGAGGAAGTGTGTTGCCCGTTTAGTGATCGAGCCATATACCAAGATGGTTTCTAGGAAAAACCTATTCTTGTCTTATTTTGTCAAAGAGTGAGACACAGTCAAGAGCTGGTTTTGACATGTTTCTTCTCCCCTGGCTCAGCGGCAGTCTCTCCAACAGCAGAACGAGGGTCTGCAAATCTGTCTTAGTGGGTTGTTACAAGATTGTATTCAAACTATTAGCCACAGCCTTGCATTTTCAAATGGTGCTGTGACTCGGGTTAGAAACCTGCATGCCATCCAGTCCCCTGTGCAGAACGCCAGGGAGGGCAGTCCAAGGGCATGGCCATGACCCTGAAAGTACAGTGTCATAGCGATGCATTCCTCCTTCCTGCCGGGAGCAGGACTGGTTCCAAGGGGCAAGCCTCTCACCTCCCAGCAGGTGAGGAGTGACTTGGGGAGCTACAGAGTACGTGCCCCACCTAGACTGGTGTATGATGATGACTGGGATGCCACACAAGCCCAGCCTAAACCAGTGGTTTACATCACCAAGACCTCTCATCATCAAAGCTGCTTCCCATTTATGAAATCCCACATCCAGCCCCATCCCCGCAGCACCAGTATATGAATGCCTGGCGGCTTGGGACCCCCTCTTGTGGATGATACCTGGGCCCTTCCTCCCTGGGCAATACCTTATCTCTGCACTCTCTCCTAGCTAGGAGTTGCACCCCTTTCAGGTAAGAGAGCTTCCTATCATTGGCGGGGGGCTTGTAAAACTTGTTATCATGCATAGTTGCAAACATGTACAGAAGTAGAATGGCATGGTGAACCCCACGTCCAAACCACCAGCTTCAACAATTAACACACAGCCAACCTTCCCCCACCTCTTCTCTCACCCCCCGCCCCATGATGATTCTGAAGCAGATCCTGGACATCGTATCATCTCATCAGTAAATATTTCAACATAAGGACTTCTGAAAAAGCTTAACCTCCATACCAATCACACTTAAAAAATTAGCAATAATTCCTTAATACCTTCAACTATTCAGTCATTGTTCAAACTTCTGAGTGGCTCAGGAGTTTTTGTTTGAGTTAGGTCCATGCTCTGTAATTCAT
The DNA here is from genome assembly GCF_964656455.1 of Halichoerus grypus. NCBI lineage: Eukaryota > Metazoa > Chordata > Mammalia > Carnivora > Phocidae > Halichoerus > Halichoerus grypus. The sequence continues at coordinate 36,298,198 of NC_135721.1, forward strand.
GGACATGCCTCTTGAGTCTCCTTCAAATGTAGCATCGGCTCTCCGCTGTTAGCACATGCTGGAATCACCTGGAGGCCTGTTAGAAGTCAGTACTGGGTGGTGTGTCCTGTAGAATTTCTCACAGCCTGGGTCTTCCCGGGTACATCTCTGCAGTGTCTTTTCATATGTTCCTCTGTCCTATTTCTTACACGTTAGTAGTTGTATCGAGAGAGTTAGTCAGAGTCTTCTGGTACTTCTGGTGGGAGCCATATAATCTCTAGTTGCCTCTCTTCTGATGGTAGCAGCCATTCATGATTATTGCTAGACCCATAACTTCTTTAGTGGTTGCAAATGATATTCCAGTGCTGTTGTTTCTTCTTTGTTTGTTAGCTGGCACACTTTATAAAGAGAAACTTACTTCTATCAGTTATTCTTTTGGTTACCCTGAGGATTGGTTTGTAAAGGAAGAGTATAAATTCTTGACTTTTTCCCCTTCCTCAGTTTCCAAGGTAGTTTTCTGGAATTTTCCAAGCTGTCCAGTAAGAGCTGTTTTCTTTTCTTTGAGTACATAATGAACTCATGATTTAAACATATTTCATGTGTGTTTCAATGCATTGCAGTTGTTATCTTTTACTGTTACTCAGATTATCCTATCTTTGGCTCTTGGGAACTGCGTTAAGTTGGCTGATTCCTTTTGACATAACCCTAGTGGTCTTTGATATTTCGTAGTTATCTTGTATGACAAGATGTTTCAAGCTCATCTTGTGTATTTTATGACCCAGCCCTGAAGTTACCCAGTGATTCCCGAGGATCCCTGTTCCTCTTAGTGGAGAATAATAATTAGAGACCAAAATCTGGGTGCTAAGAGTGCTCATTGGTAGTGGTTTGGTCACTGTTTCTTGGTGTTAGTGGACAGAACTAGGAAATATGTACTATGAGTTTTGGGGTGTTTTTTTTAACTACATGAGTTTATAATGGTACTTCCAATTCAACTCAGGACTACAGGGTTTTAAATGTAACCTTACTGATTTTACATCTGCTCTTTTACTCGTTCTAAAAACCTCTTTCTCAAGATCACCAAAATAATTACATATTGTTTTCAATCCTGAGAATAACCATGCCCAAACTATCATAAAATATAATTACTGAAAAGAGTTAAAATTTTCTTTTGCAATTCTTTTTGTCCTTATGGTTTTTGCCATTAGGGATGTTCAGTCAAATTACCATTTTAAAATAACTTGGAATAGTGGTTATGTTCCAAACTTGAATCAGGGTTATGGTTATTCACTTTATTTTGCTTAAATTTTTAGAGATTGCTTTTTTCATTTCAATTTTTTTATAATTATGTAAACTATGTACATGGCTCCAAAGTCAACTCCATGAAATGAGCTACATTCAGAGAAATCTGTATTCTGACCCAGTCCCCTCCACCTGTTTCCTCCTTCTGCCTTAGATAAATTTTTTTCCATTTCACCCTTCCATTAAATATATGTGTGTATATATATATGTATATACATATATATATATACACTTTCCTTGGTCTTGCTTTTTTTTCCTGTAACAATGTATTGAATATCATTTCATAGAACCGGATAGAATGTTTTCCTATTAAATACTCCATTATGAGGTCATACATACCATTGTTTATTCAACCAGTCACCCCTGATTGACATTTGGGTTGTTTCCAATCCTTTGCTATTAAAAGTATTGCAGCAATATGCATTTGTCTTTTTGTATTTTCGCCTTTGTCTCTCGGAGGTCAATTTTTTCCTCCTTAAGGCTTACACTACTTTCTGTCTGCAACAGTGTATAGGAGTTCCTATTCCTGAATCAAAGAAGGCCCCAGTGGTGTCCCTAGTTCTCACATCTGTGCACCCACCAGACCCTCCTTTGGAAAGACAGGGAGGCCTGAATGTAGGGTTGTTCCACAACTAGCCCCCCTGCCTGTCCTGGACTCCTAGCTGTCAACAGCTACCAGGAAGAGATGAGAGACCAGCCAAGCGGATCACTGACTCATGAGAGATGGAAAGTTAGCTAAGTTTTTGGATAACTTTTAAAAGTCGTATTTTTTTAAATGTAGCATCTCCAACACTAGCAAACAAAAAGGAAAATAAGCCTAGGACAAAATATCACTGCAGAGTCACAGGAAACTTGATGGGTTTACTGGGAATCTAGGGTGTGCCCCAAGGACAGACATGAAGAAGCCAGACCAGGGCGCCTGGGGGGCTCAGTTGGTTAAGCGACTGCCTTCGGCTCAGGTCATGATCCTGGAGTCCCTGGATCGAGTCCCGCATCAGGCTCCCTGCTCAGCGGGAGTCTGCTTCTCCCTCTGACCCTGCCCCCTCTCATGTGCTCTCTCTCATTCTCTCTCTCTCAAATAAATAAATAAGATCTTTAAGAAAAAAAAAAAAAGAAGAAGCCAGACCAGAATGGGTCACTTGCCACCAGCCACTGCCTCAGCTTTTACCACGCTCACCCTGCAGGGCTGAAAGGTGAACCGTCGTGACTTTTATCTCATACATGTGAAAATCTCTGGGTGTTTATAAGCTGCATAAATATTCCTGAATGTCTACTCTGTTGTAGGCACTGTTTTAGTTGCCTAGGACACAATAGTTGATAAGATTGATGGAGATCCTGACCTCTTGGAGCTTACGTTTCAGCAAGTGAGAGGATAATACACATGAAAACAAGAAAAGTACGTAATCTCAAAAAGGGGTGAGTGCTATGAAAATAAAAGCAGCCTGAGAGGGGGTCAGCATAGAGGAAATGCACACACAAATCCACACAGGTCACCCAAGGAGCCGGGATGTTGCAAACACTGTAATCGTGTATGGTAACAGTGAGGTCCCACCTCCGTGTTTGTAATGATGACCTGGCATCTCGAGTGTTTGAATGAAGGAGTGATGTAAAGCAAGGCCTAGGATGACCACATTGGCTTATGGGCACAAAGGACAGGCATCTACACAGAGAGAGAAAACAATGATGCTGACATGGAATGAGAGGAAACGAGACCATGGGGACTTGCAGAGGGAGGCTAATTTTGTGTTCTGGTTATTACTGCTGTATGAAATATCCCCTTATGGTATATGCTCATGGATTCTGTGCGTCAGGAATTCAGACAGAGCATAGGGGGATGGTCTGTATTTGCTCCACAATGTCTGTACCTCCCTCCGCTAGGAAGACTCCAGGGCCAGGGCTGGGGTGACCCGAGGGTCACTCACTCCCTGGCATGTCTGACCTGGACCGGGAAACATGAAGATGGGGACTGATGACCAGAACAGCCATCCTTGGGCTCATGTGGCTCAGCTTTCTCAGAACGTGGTGGCTTCAGGATAATCAGACTTCTGACACGGTGGCTCAGGATTCCTGGGGTGCGTGTTCCAGAAAACGAGGTTTGCATGGCTTTTGTGACCCAGCCTCAGAAGTCACATGTGGTCACCTCTGCCACACTGTTGGTTGAAGTAGTCACAGGCAGCCCCTGAGTCAAGGGAAGTGGACATGGACCAATGAGTCCTCATGGAGTCAACTTGAGCTGAATTGAGAAGTTTTAAAGGATTTTAGGGCCATGTTTTAAAACTGCCATTTCTAGTTTTCTGTTTCGGGTTCTGGTGCCTCATGAAATCTGGCTTCCAGCCTGTGGGTTTTATCCAATAGCCCTGTGTCCTTTCCGTCCTCCTTTGCTCAACCTCTTTTGGGTGTCCTTTTCAAACAGGTGATCCCTGCCTAAGACAGGACTTACACTTACATTGGAAGATAAGATCTTCACTTCTATCACAAGGGGGTAACTTTGACGATTGTAGAAAGAGTTAAAGTCCAATGTGCATGGTGCTGCAAGCTCTCCAAGGGCAGAGGTGGAGGGAAGGAGACCACTAGAAGGGCCAGGACCAGCTGGTGGAGAAGGAGGCCCTTAAAATGGTTCTTGGTAGAGGAACTCCAGTGGGAAATGCAGGCCACAGCCTGCCATACTCACTCTTACAAGGAGGATCCCCGACAAAATCCAGTGCTGGCAAAGCCACGGAAATGTCTGCTAACTTACAAACGAGAGTGTATGACTTGGTGAAAAGCGAGTTTGGGCTAGAAGAATTTTCTGAATCTGACCACCTTCAAATGAAAAATTCGATTTTAGCAATCTAGTTCTTTATCTCCAGGAAGCTCTTTAGATACACTTTTTAGGGGGAAAACTCTGTGGCATGTCTACCTTGCTTACGCCAGGGTTCACAACAGGCACACAGGGACCCTGGTACAATGGCTCGCCTCCCTCCCCTTTCTAGTTGGCTGAGTTGTCCGACATGTTTCTGAAGACAAAGATCTCTGCTTCTTGGACGCATCCGTCCTCCCCACCCAGGGCGCCAAGTGCCATCCCAGGAAGAGTTTGTCCCTGGCCCCTCGCCCAATCCTCCCTCCCGTTAGTAAGGTTCCGGTACAGGTTCCTTCATTCCCGCCTTTGACCAGTAGGGGGTGGCAGACTTGGTGCGGGCCAGGTCTTGAATGCTGGCGATGAGAACACCGCCCTCTGGGGGCTCTTTCTCACTCCAGTGCTGGGTTTAGGTGGTTTGGAGTCTGCCCACAGGACAGATGCATCTCTGTGGTTATGTGGCCATGTGGAAATTCAACACACTCCAATTTCAATCATAATCGCGATGTCTCCCCAAAGGCAGCTGGATCTTAGAATGTAACCCCAAATCCCGAAAGTCCTGAGTGGTCTGGCCCCTGCCAACCTCCTGGACCACTGCTCATGATGCTCCTAAACGCACTGGCGTCCTCTCTGCCCCTGACTCTGCCAAGCTCATTCCTGCCCGGGGGCTTTTGGATTTGCTGCTTCCTCCCTGCCGTGCTCCTGGCTCAGCCTTCCACTTGGTGTAGCTCAAACCTCCCCTCCTCAGAGAGGCCGTCCCAGCCACCCTTGCCAACGCTGCTCACCCTCTGCAGTCCCCCTTGATTGCCTTACTCTGCTGCATTTTCTTTCAAAGCATTTTCCACTATCTGAAATCATTGTATTTGTTACCTGTTTTTTTTTTTTTCTGTCTCTCCCCATACCACAGTGTTGGCCGCCCAACCAGTATCCATTTTCCTTTTCCACCTTCCGAAAAGAAGCCTGTTTGTTCAGACCACCTTCCCTCGTTGTTGTGGGCTGAACTCTGTCCCCACCCCCCTCCAAAATTCCTAACAACAAAAGGAACTCCTAATCCCTAGTACCTCAGAATGTGACTGTATTTGGAGACAGGGTCTTTAAAGAGGTAATTCAAGGGGCGCCTGGGTGGCTCAGTCGTTAAGCGTCTGCCTTCGGCTCAGGTCATGATCCCAGGGTCCTGGGATCGAGTCCCGCATCGGGCTCCCTGCTCGGCGGGAGGCCTGCTTCTCCCTCTCCCACTCCCCCTGCTTGTGTTCCCTCTCTCGCTGTGTCTCTCTCTGTCAAATAAATAAATAAAATCTTTAAAAAAAAAAAAAAAAAAAGAGGTAATTCAGTTAAAATGAGGTCATTAGGGGCGCCTGGTTAGCTCAGTTAGTTAAACGTCTACCTTTGGCTCAGGTCATGATCCCAGGGTCCTAGGATCAAATCCCACATCAGGCTCCCTGCTTCTCCCTCTCCCTCTGCCCCACCCCTGCTCCTGCACTTGTGTGCTCTCTCACAAAAATAAATAAATCTTTTTTAAAAAATAAAAAGAGATTAGGAAAGAGCTACACACAGAGGGAAGACCATATGAGGACAGAGGGAGGAGAAGACAGACATCCGCAAGTCAAGGAGCGAGGGCTCAAAAGAAATCAACCTTGCTGACACCTTGACCTCAGACTTCTAGTCCCCAGAATTGTGAGGAAATCGTTTTGTTGTTACATCACCCGGTCTTCAGGAGTCTGTTATGGCAGCCCTGGCCAACAAATACACTCCTTATTCCAGTCTGCCTTAGGGGAAGGGGACCACTGTACCTCCCACCTTCCAGGCCCCAAGGCAACATAGTGCGTCATCCTCGGCTGATGAAGGTCAAGAGACCCAGACTGGAGCCAGCCCTGCAGGGCATTGCCCAGGTGAGTGCGATATATCCAGGAATTGTCCCAGGCAGAGAGAAGGGAAGGGCTTTCTTACAATATGGTTGGAAAGGTCTCTTCTCCACTGAATGGGAGGAAACATGTCATCACAGTTGCTGCTGGAAGCCATTTTTTTTTTTTTTTTTTTTTTGACAATAAGAGAAGAGAGTAGAAGGGAAAAGCTTCCTGGCTAAAAGCAGAGCCAAGGGAAATGGAGCTGGGGTCCCAGTTAAATACACCTGAACCTTTCCCACCTCTGGACTTCCTGTTATATGAGATAATGTGGTTGTGGTGTCAGTGGGCTGGAGATGGGAGTCCTTGTTGTTTGTAGCCAATACAGCCTGGATCTAACCAGCCTGACTCCCAGCTCGAGAGCAGGTATCTCGTCTGCACACCCACTGATGTGGCCCCAGCATCTGCCTGCTCACAGAAGATGCTCAATACTTGTCCATCAACTGATGACTGAAGAACCTAAAATCATGAGGTCCTGTGTGAATATAGTAAGAGGGACCACCCATCGCTGCCATAAACAACCTGGCTTTAATTCAGCTTGTAAAGAGCAGGGCCCCGAGACAATAGCTTGGGAAGGGAATATTAGAGGAATAGGAAGGAAACAGGAGTGAGGGCCTCCTATAGATGGAAATTCTTAATGGAAACCTGTGAACAAGGTGATGGACAAGCCACAAAATAGAGAAATGGCGTTCCTGGCAGACACTGTGAATTTGGTGAGATCTTTCCTATTCTCCCACCTCTGGGGCCACGGTAGGCCTGCACTTCTGTCCCCCGTGGTTAGGGGTGGGACCAGTCCTGGCTAAGAGGTGGTGCACGTCTCTTCAGGGCCAAGGACTGGGCTGTACCAATGGAACCCCCAAGTCCTCCAGCATGGCGGCTGGCCCCACTCAGGTGGAGGCTGCCCTTTCAGCTCAGGTGCTTGAGTGATGCAGTGAACTGCTGACCCCCAACATGAACAGCATGCGCGTCATATTGTCCTTGTAGTTTTAAGCCGTGGAGATTTTAGGATTGTTTGTTACCCCAGCATAACTAGCCTGACTGGTTCAGCACAGAAAGGGGAAAAAAATAAATGAGAAAGAATCCCTCCATCGCTGATGATGAGATTATGCTTTAGTGGGAGGAATGGAATAAATTCAACTCCTTCTACCTGCTTTACAACAAACAAATAGATGGGCACATGACTGATACCTTAAATTGCAAAACTGGGCTAGAATGGTAGGTCTCAAAGGTTGAGGTGGGCTTCCCAGCACCATGGAAGAGTATTAGGGGGTCAGAAAAGCCAAACCCCAGCTCTACCCCAACCTCTTGCTTTGGAGCAGAGCAGGCTTTGCGTTGTTGGTTGAATTGTGTCCTCCTGAAAAGATATGTTCAATCCTAACACCTGGTACCTGTGCATGTGACCTTGCTTGTAAACAGGGTTTTCACAGATGCAAGCAGTTAAATGAAAATGATGGTGGGCCTTAAGCCAATGATTAGTATCCTTATAAGAAGAGAAAACAGAGCCATAGACACAAATACGGGGAGAGAAGACAGAGGCAGAGGTTCGATTTACACAGTCACAGCTAAGAAATGCCAAGGAGGAGCGCCTGGGTGGCTTAGTCGGTTAAGTGGCTGCCTTCAGCTCAGGTCATGGTCCTGGGGTCCTGGAGTCGGGCTCCCTGCTGGGCAAGGAAGTCTGCCTCTCCCTCTCTATCTGCCTCTATCTCTCCCCCTACTCATGCTCTCTCTCGCTCTCTCTCAAATAAAATAAATAAAATGCCAAGGATTGCCAGTTACCACCAGAAGCTAGGAAGAGGCAAGGCAAGGTCATGCCTTAGAGCCTTCAGAGGGAGTGTGGCCCTGCCCACACCTTGATTTCAGACTTGTAGCTTCCAGAACTGTGAGAGAATACATTTCTGTTGTTTTAAGGCCCCCAGTTTGTGGTGCTCTGTTACAGCATCCCTAGGGAACAAATATACCTTGGATCCCAGTCTGCCCTCCAGAACAGCTGCTGAGGGTCAACCATCTCACCTGCTGGGGGAGGGGTTATCCCAACCCCGGGGAATCCCGGGCAACGTGGACAGCCACTACCCGCCAAGCATATACTTCTCTTCAGAAGACGTCCACATCCTGGCCCAGCCCCCCGTGTCTTTGTCAGTGATCTTGGCTCGCTGCAGAGTGACAAAGATGATCACTTTATTAGTGCAGCTTCTGCTGAAGTCCCAGAAGAAGGCCATTTGCAAGGAGTACAAAGTCACATTGGGGACATTACGGAGGCTGATTTTCCAACATTGTGTCCTTTTTTTTCTGAAAGAGAAATTGGCTCCTGTTATAACTAGTAATGATATAATTCTACTTCTTTCCGCAGTACCAGCCGAAACAAAGGGCTCAATCAGCATATTTCATAAAGACAGTCATTGACTCCAGGGATAAGGAAGGAATTTGGACTCTTAATCCTAACCCTGGATTAGCCTAGAGGACTGGAAACAAAATCAAAGCCATTCTCCCCTCGGGGTCTGCCCCTCCCCGCTCTCCAGCAGGATTCCCACAGCAGAAGGGGTGCGGCTCTTACTCAACCAGCACAGCTGTGGGAGCCCCCTCCCTCTGTGGCTTGCCCGTGAACGAGCACTCCTGCGAGAGTCTCTGCTTTCATTAACCTCAAGTGACATTAGAGAGCAAGGGGGGGACTTGATTACAGTCAACTTGTGCCCTGAGACCCAGAACGCACAGCCTGCATTTCCTTTTCCTCTTTTTTTTTTTTAAGATTTTATTTATTCAGAGAGAGAGAGAGCGAGCAGAGGAAGAGGGAGAGAGAGAATCTCAAGCAGACTCCCCGCTGAGTGCAGACCAAATGTGGGGCTCAATCCCAGGACCCTGAGATCAGGACCTGAGCCGAAATCAAGAGTCGGCTGCTTAACCGACTGAGCCACCCAGGCGCCCCCCTTTTCCTCTTATACAAACAGAAGATACGATTTATAATCTAGATCAAACGTGAGGCAAAACACACACGGATGGGAATTCCACAGAAACTCCTCCGAGGCCAGGCTGGGCCCTCCCGGAACCCATCTCCCGGGCAGTGTCCCCGGGCACCACTGCACACAGCTGGCGGGGGACGCGGTGGCCAGGAGGCCCTGCCTAGCATTCCCCTTTCATAGCTTCTGCCACACTGTCCCCTTGATAGAGTGAAGGAGTGCTCTGCTAGCAGCCAGGCCGTGCTGCAGAACCAGGGAACGAAAACAGAAACCACGACTTGACCAAACGCGGCGCTCTAGGCCTCACACACCCCATAAAGTGCGTCCCTGCAGGGCCTGCATGTCGCAGAGCGTCCCGTGTAAACCCCTAACGCTTGCTCACTCACAGACGAGACTGCCGACTCTGCCAGCAGGTCTCTAGTTGACGAAATCTGACCCATCCCTGCCAAGACCATCCCGTGACTCACTCTAGTCTCAAGAACTCGAATTACCTTTCCCGAACTCCCTCCTGTTGAGATGGCCCCCGGCCCCTGAAACGCAACCTCTCCCTCGCTACAGCAAATAATAAACCTGTCGTTGTTGACTCTAAGTGGGTCCCGGGGGGTCTCTGACTGATGGGCATCAACTCCCAACTCGAGCAACCAGTGGTCTCTACCGTGGTCTCTGGATCCACCAGCATGTGGAGCTCAACTCTGAGTGTGTACTAGGTAGTTGGGGACAAGTCCTGAGTCTGGACATGAGAAGGCAGGCTGGGTGGCTCAGGAGGAACTGCAAAGCCTCGAAGGCCCCTCACATGTGCACGTGAATGTCACATACAGATCTTCCTTGAATTATGATGGGGTCATGTCCCTAAAGCCCATTATAAGTTGGAAATATCGTGAGTTGAAAATGCACCTAATACACCTAACCTACAGAACGTTCACAGCTTGGCCCAGCCTCCCTTATACGTACCCAGGACAGTTCAGCCCCTGCTCGCATGCTCTCTCTAAAAAAGAAATTTTGGTAATGATTTAATGAAGACTGAGAGAGGGTCTTCTACGTGCCTGATGCTTGCAGGGAATACAGCCTTGAACAAGACAGAGACATCGAATGCCCTTGTGTTGCTTCCAGAGTATCAGGGAGGACCATTTAAGACAAGGAGTGCATGGACTGCCGAGCCCAGCAGAGGGTCGGGGATGAAGGGCGCCATGCCTGGCGTTCACTAAAGCTGTCCCCTGACAACAGAGATGTGGGCCGGGCCTCAGAGGAAAGCTGGCCAAGAGGAGAATGACACATGCAGGCACGACTGAGGTCCTAAACCCCTATTTTCCAATCCTGCGATTGGACCTGGGGGCTGAAAAAGGAGCCCTGCTGTTCTGAGGTGGGCCCAGGAGGCCTGTGTCACAATCCTTTATGCAGCTCCCACACCATGCGTGGTACAGCTACGGTATTCCCGCTGAGATTTAACAAAACAAAGGCCATGGGCACCGGGAGCGTCTCCCCTTTGGTTACAGGGCACCCTCTTCTCTGTCTTGCCTTGTGGACCCCAGATGGGTGGGGAGGCCCTGCTTATCCCATTTAAAAAGTCAGGGTGATTCTTTTCTCTTTTTTTTCCCCCTGGTACTGATTTAGCTGGAGGCGCATCCCAAAGAACACAGCCCGGCAGCTTGGCAGGCTGAGTGGCAGGGGCCAAGGGAGGCTGGGCAGGTTTCTGTTTCCTGAGGGGCCGCGCACATCATCTCCCCAGCTTGGGGAGAACATAGAACCCTTCACAGCTGCACAAGGACAGTCTTTCAGCCTCTGAGACAATCAGGAATTCACGGGGACCAGGTTTTCCCTCTTCATGGACTGAAATGACTGTTTAATGTGCATTTGGCTGAAATAAGGAGCATTTCTGTGATTCCGGGTTCACCTAACAGAGTTCAGCTACGCGAGGAAGTTTAAATTGGCTTGCAATCCGCGGGCATACAGAAAGCTGAAAAGAGCTGGTGTGTCAGCAGATATGGGGCTGAATCACAAATTTGTTCAGGAAGTCCAAGATTAAAGTCTAGTTTATATTATTATGTAACAAATATACCTGCCAAGCAACACATGCAGGCAAATAAATTTGAAGTATTTTTGCATAGGACACAGCTGGGATATAAAATTTGTATTTATCTAAGACTTATGTGAATTGATAAATAAGACCACTTCTGTGGAACTCCAAAAAAGGTAGTTAAAAATTTGGAACAGGAATGAAGGTCCTAAATACTCAGGAACAAGGAGCATCCTGCCAGAAAGAGGAGTCCCTGGATGGCAAGGCAGGAAAGGGGGAATTCTGAAATAAAAGGACTAGAAGCTGGCACTCATTCAGTCTTCATACCAGTCACAAGTAAGTATCTCTAACGTGCAGATAGGAGGGGGGAAAAGAAGGTATTATGATGTCAAACAATACTCAAAAGTGAACCAGGGTTTCTACTTCCGGAATGGCAGACTAAGGATCTCTGAAAATCCACCACTCCATAAAAGGCATGCGAGAAATGGCAAAAACAGTCAAAACCAATTTTTTCAGAATTCTGGAAATTAAAGGCTTACAAGAGAGAGAATTTACTCAAGAAAAACAGCTGAATCTTGGTAAAATGCCTTGTGGCAATGACTTGCCCTGATCTCATTCTGCTCTCCCCAGCCCCACAACTACAGTAACTGTGAAAACCAGAACCCTAACCCTAGTGGTCCCCAGAGTGGGTAGGACAGATTTGGAGCTCCCCAGAAGCCCCATCCCCCCCAGATTTTCACTTTCTGATCTGTGTTCTCAGGGCCCGTCTTCATCTAAGCAGACTCAATAGCAATAAGCATAGCCAGCGCCTACATCTTGAATTATAAATACTATACTATTCTCGATTAGAAGGAATCTGAGCTCCTTAGAGAAATGGCTGATTTGAGGGCTGCGGTGGGAATATACAAAATGAGCCCGAACACCTGTTCCAAATTCATTCACGTGGTTGGCAGATTTCAGTAACTTGTGGTTTTAAGACTGAGTTCTCACTTTTCTGCATCATTCAAGGGTTGTTCTCGGCTCTAGACACATAGCCCTCTCACAACATGGCAGCCTATTTCTTCAAGGCCAGTAGGAGAAACTCCGTTCTAATCTTTGGCTTTAGGAAGGACCCAGTTGCTTTTAAGGGTTCATCTGATTATAGCTTAGGCCCACCTGGGAACATCTCCCTTTTGATTAAACTCCAAACCAACTGATTTAAGACCTTAGTTGTATCAGAAGTAAAACCACTTCATCTCTGACACATAATGTAAGATAATCATGGGAGTGAAATCCATCACACAGTAATGCCCACAGAGGGAAGTGGTTAAACAGGTTGTGTACACCAGGAGCAAAGAATCTTGGGAGCCATCTTAGAATTCTGCCTACCACAAGGAGGGCAGGGGAAGATGGGAGACAAGGAACCACTCTTTTTCATATAAAAAAAACACCTTTTTATGTTTTCATAATTTATTAATCCAAAATAAATTTCATAAGTTTATTTCACAGTAAACTTTTGACTATATACATACATAAGTTCAATTTAAAAATTACATTCAATCAAATCTAAATGTCACTAACTTATCAGTAAGATCCATCATTTTTTATGCACCAATAAGAAAAAATAACCTGCTGAGTAAAATGTGATATTCCATCACCTGTAAAATACATTCCAATTGCAGAGATGTTAACTATGAAAATAAACACATATCCCAGTATGACACATAGCAACTAAAAATACGTCTTTTTTTCTTACTTTATTTTTAAATAACGTGAAGAGTGTTGCAAACTTCACAGGAATCCATACCACTTTGAGGCGAGTTGGGCATCTTATCCCTCCAGACCCAACATATAAATTTTCTCCTCTCCTTTAAATATAGCTCTTCCTTCCCAGTCTCTGCTCCGTGCTGGGGGGAACACTATCTTCGGTGAAGAAGGTGGTCAGGGGAAAAACATGAGCTTTGGACAGATGAATGGCGGTGTGATTCTTGGCTCACATTTATTAGCTTGCGTTTGGCTGCAGGTAACAGGGAACTCAAATCAAAAGGGCTTAAGGAGTAAAGAAAATATGTTACTCATGTGGTAGAACAGGAAATGTGAAGGTTAATATCTCCTAAGGCTGAGGGATTCCATGACTCAGTCGTTCTCAGGAACCCAGCTTCTTCCCAGCTTCCTTCTCTGTCACCGGCGGCTGGTTAGCTAGCTCCCCTTGGGTCGTAAGACAGCTGTAGCTGTTCTGGTGTCATATCAGACACGGCAATGTCTAACCTCCTTGTGTGTCTCAAGAGATGTTAACTTTCCCAGAAGTATACCGAGGACGTGGGTTCATATTTCGAGCTGGTTCTAAACCAGCTACTGCCAAACGATGGCACTTCCATTAGTTGTTGAGACCAGATGTTTTCAACCTCGGCTATGCTTTAGAATGACCTGGGAGCTACCAAAAATCTAAGGTCCACACCCCAGGCCTCCCTGGACCCTGCCCCCTGCCAAAAGAAAATCAGAATTTCTGAGTAGGCCCCAGGCATCACTGTTTTGTTTTGTTTTGTTTTTAAGTTTCCCTATAAAAAGACTCCAATGGGAACTTTAGATCTTTGTTGTTACAACCCTAAGGGTTCAATTGAAGACAGAGCCCACCACCTACAAAGCACAATGATATAATGGAGGAGGAAACGACACCTAAGCAAAACTGAAATTCTGTTAGCAAAGGGAGAAAACATATGTGATGGTATGCAACTAAGCATATAAGCTGTGGAGACTCAAGTCAGATAATGCCTTCTTATAAACATGGTTTCCCTGTCTGTAAATAGTAGTAACAACTACTATTGCTATAATAATCCCTATTACAGGATTGTAACAGGTACTGAAAAGGATTTCATATGTATGAGCCTAGCATTCAGCAGGTGCTTAACCTGAGATATTCTGATCTCCCTAAACCCCAAATGTGGCGTTCGTGCTTCTAATTGGCAATATGAGCCCCATATTCCTTAGGCCAGATCACCAAATCATAGTATTTTGACCTCAACATGCAACAGCTCAGAAGAAATCTTTGAAAGCAACCCTCCAATGGTTATGCTTAGCAAAACCAGTCAATGAACTGAGACACTTGTGCTGGAAGTCAGGAAGCCTATTAAGACAAGGGACAAGTCATTTAAATCTCTGGGTCTGAATTCCTTAAGTTCTACAACTAGATCAAGTTGAAACACCAAAAGACTTCTATTATCTTACCAACTGAAAAAAATTGAGTTTCACTGTCTTGTGGCTTTTAGTAACTGACCACAAAAAAAGTTATATGAAACCTGTCACATAGAATCTTAGAAACGAAAACCGTGTTCATTCCACTTATGAAGTAGACCCACATAAAAACTGTTTACATGAATTATTAGGAGAGGTGAGGTTTTACATCCCACCTCCTTTGTGATAATGAGAGGTTAAATAGATAACCAGTTCATCATTTTTGTTTCGGCTCTAAAAAAGATCAGAGATAAATTTAATATAGTCAAGATAACCATTCTGGCCAAATGATGCAGAAATCCATGTACAGACTTTCCTACCACAATGGTCTTAGATTTCTTCTGGTCCAGATTTTATTTTGACTGATCCTGGTTTTAGTATTCATGTACCTGCCTGGAGCTGCGTCAGGGGGTCAGTGACATCTCCCTTGCAGGAGGAAACCAAGAGAAGCAGTGAGGAGCACGAGGCAACAAGGGCTAAACATGGTACGGCTGAGGTGGCCATACTGCGGGGCACTGAAGACCCAGCGGACAAACGGATCTTGATTCGGGTACTACGCGGGGTGGGGTAGGGCTGAAGCAGGACATGGGGAAGTGGGCTCTAATTGAGGAAAAGAGAGTGGACTGGAGAGCAGAGAGTGGAAAATAGAGGCAGGAGAGTGTGCTGGAGGGTGCAATAGTAACCCAGATAATAAGACACCCACAGCCTAATGGCTGCCTTAGGTATGAAGGGCACTGCGGGGAGAACAGGTCTCTTCTCAACTTGATTTAATAGAAGAGATTTCACTGACACAAATATGTCTGCCTCTTCAAAATAAGAGTTGTAAAGTAAGAGTTTTTTTTTAACTTCTCTGACTTCTCAGTCCCTCAAACCTCTGCTTGGTCTTTTTTTTTTTTTTTTTTTTAAGATTTTATTTATTTATTTGACAGAGAGAGAGAGAGAGAGCGAGATGCGGGGCTCGATCCCAGCACCCTGGGATCATGACCTGAGCCGAAGGCAGACGCTTAACGAATGAGCCTCCCAGGCGCCCCTCTGCTTGGTCACTAAGTTTAAAAGTGAGATGGGTAGTGCCCCTTGGAATATAAAATTGTTTTTTTCTTATACATGAACTTTACAGGTAAATATTTAGACCTCATCAGTATTGAACGGTACATGAGGTAACATTATAAGGAAACAAATTGTTAAACTGTCATAGAAGATCAAATATAAGTATTTTCAAGGTTCATGGAAATAAAAAAAATAGAAAGTAAATGTTCCTATTTATTCCCTTTTCTAGGCCATTGATCCCATTATCTATCTCAAAGAGGAATATGGCTTAAATAAGAAAGTTAAACAGTATTAAATAAAATAGCACAGTGCCCACGGATGGTAAGTGTGCACGAGTGCTCGCTTATTGCTGACCAATGTTAGCTTACACACAGGTCTGCCAGAAAACTGACCTTCTCTAATTGTGAGCTATGGCAGGTTCTGGAAATCCTTTGAATTGTATGTGATGTTTAAAAGATACAAAGTATAAATTCTACAGGTTATATAATCACTCCTTTGTGCAATTTCATTAAATTATTGAAGACTTTTGTAATGGATTCTCTGAAGTATCAACTCAGCCTCTCTCCTCTGTGACTTCCTCTGGCAGCTTCTAGTGTATTGTCTTGCCCTCCTCCCTAGCCACTGCCAGGGAGTGAGCCAATCAACCTGGCAGACAGCAGTGGTGCATGAAGAGATGACTTACTCTTAGCTCATAGACTCCTGATGCTAAGGGCACAGGAACTATTGTCTTGTCTGATAAACCTTTGCTTGAAGTACACACAATTCCCTTTCTTGCTTTAGCAGGATTAGGTTACAAGCAAAGTAACTGACTCATAGTTTCAAACAGAACTTTGCTAAGAATTTGCTACTTTTGGTATACTCTGTATACAGCAAGTCAGTGATACTATTACTCTTCTCGGCAATAAAATGATGATGACAGTTTCAGTCTCACAGTATTGTTCTAATAATAATCAGTACCACTATGTAACAGTGTGTATTTAGAATCTCATGATTTGTGCTTGGAGAATTTTGCCTTTGACTATTGTGTTAAAGATAGCATCACACTTTTAAAATTTACATTTTACACAAGTGTACAATCTCACTGCAGCTTATGAACCAATGAGAAAGATAACCATTCTCATGTCTTAACAACAAAAAAGTTAAGAACGCCAAGTGTAGGAATGGCATAGCAAGAGACTGTTCCATTTTATTTACAATAGTAAGAAACTGGAAAAAACTGAGAAGTGGTTTAAAAAAAAATCACAAAACCATAATTTAAGACATAAAACAAAATTGTGAGCAACCATTAAAAATATGTTGCAAATGTATTTAATGATATGAAAAGATCTAACCATATAGTCATCATCTACCTATTATCCCAACGTATTCTTAGAGAAACCTAACAGTTTTCTCTCTTCGATCTCCTACACCTCTTCATCCATTCTCACTCAGCCTAACCTTGCTTCCTATTTTATTGACAAAACTCAATCAGAAAAGACTTCTGCAATTTACTAGCACAACACTGACCTACCAGCCAGCATCTCTGCCATAGATGTTCCTCTCTTGTTCCACTGGCTGGAACATCTTGGTGCAGACTAATTCCCTCACTTGTACACTAGATTCTGTCCCCTCCGCACCATCCATTAAAGAAGATGCACAACATCATAATGACACAAGAGGGCGCTTTAAATGAGAACTCTTGTAAACCACTCCAAATCAACAGTCTTGAACAGGCGTAGGCATAAGCATTCTTCATCTATACAAAACTACAGGAAAAAAAACAACAAAAACACATCAGCCAGTACAAATTACCAACTTAGCCACCCCTACTCCCTCCCCCCCCCAAGAAAACCATGCAGCAGCAGAAAACTGTAACACAAAAATCCAAACTGAATTAAATATCCCTGTTTAGGAATATGAAAAAACAACCTCAACTGAAATTCAAAAACTAAGACAAAAACTGAACAAAAAAATGCAAGTAATGAAACGAGTTGACTGAAATCAGAAATGATACAAAAAGGAGGATCATGTCAAAAATGTAGACTATATTACAAGGCAGAACAGATTTTAATGGAAACTTAATAAGGTTTATTGGATAAAAGTGGAAAAAGAACAAAAAGAATAAAAATGAGATGAAGAGGGGAGCCTGGTGGCTCAGTAGTTAAGCGTCTGCCTTCGGCTCAGGTCATGGTCCCAGGGTCCTGGGATTGAGCCCCACATCGGGCTCTCTGCTCGGCGGGAAGCCTGTTTCTCCCTCTCCCACTCTCCCTGCTTGTATTCCCTCTCTTGCTGTGTCTCTGTCAAATAAATAAAATCTTTAAAAAATAAAAATAAAAATGAGATGAAGAAAGCAAAATTTATAAAAGAGCAAAAAAAGAAAATGCATCATAGAGGGAAAACACACAAATGTAACATAATTTACACAGTAACTATAATACAAAATGTAAGAAACTAACCCAAATGTTCAGTCATTTCAATAAATGTGAATGGGCTTAATTCACTTATCAAAAGAAGCAAAGGATTTTATGTTTGGCTCACAGAACAAAACCCAACTATATACTCCATACAAGAAAGGCTAAAACTTATTCAAAAAGCTAAAAAATGAAGTGGTGGGCAAATAAATACTAAAACAAATGCAACCAAATTTCCAGTTGCAATATAAAATCTGAAACAAGAAGGAACTTCTTTTACTGTTATATTAAAACCCAGTAATCTATATTATAGGTTGAATGGATGTTTAACCCATGCATAATTTTGTAACACCATGCATTATTTATTTGGAAATATTAGCTTACTAATTTATGCATACCTTTCAAATGTTTCATTATACATTATTTAAAACACCACATTTAAAATATCACTAGTCCTTAATATCACCAACCAATCTGACCAAAAAGTGTAAGAAAACTTTCAAGTTCACAGAGACAGATCAAATGTTCCAAAATTATAATTTTTGCTCAAAAGCCAGAATTTTATCATTGGTAACAAATATTTTCAGTATTTTCCTTGAAGTAATGGGGTCATTTCATTCATTTTTGAAAAAGTGCCTGCCAAACATCCACATCTGAAAAAAAGTTTGCCCCTCAGTTGTTCTTTTGAGTATTCATGAAAAAATACAGCTAATTTAGCTTGCAATTAAGATAAAAGCACACAGGCGCCTGGGTGGCTCAGTCGGTTAAGCGTCTGCCTTCGGCTCAGGTCATGATCCCAGGGTTCTGGGATTGAGCTCCACATCGGGCTCCCTGCTCGGCAGGGAGCCTGCTTCTCCCTCTCCCTCTGCCTGCCTCTCTGCCTACTTGTTCTCTCTCTGTCAAATAAATAAAATGTTTTAAAAAAAAAAAAGATAAAAGCACACAAATGTTTTTCCTTGAGAATACCATTGAGTACGTAGAAATACTTTATACATCTTCCCATTTTGCTATACATAATACTGACAAGACATATATCAAGAATAAAGGTTTAACAACATTAATAATTTTTACTGTTTCATCAAGGACATTCTTAAATGACACTAGCACTGGATACAGATGCTTTCAGAGGGGAATTCTATTCAACTTTCAGAAACTAGGCAGTCCCACTGGACATAAACTCTTCTAGTGGAAATGCCTCCATTGTTTCCCCATTAAGTATGATGCTCATTTTTTTATTAAAGTATAATATATTTTATCATGTTAAGAAAACATTCATCTAGGGGCGCCTGGGTGGCTCAGTCGTTAGGCATCTGCCTTCGGCTCAGGTCATGATCCCAGAGTCCTGGGATCGAGCCCCACATCGGGATCCCTGCTCTGCAGGGAGCCTGCTTCTCCTCTCCCACTCCCCCTGCTTGTGTTCCCTCTCTCGCTGTGTCTCTCTCTGTCAAATAAATAAATAAAATCTTTAAAAAAAAGAAAACATTCATCTATATATCTATAATCTATATGTAGAATCTATGATCTATAGTAGGAAACCTTAAAGCTTCCACAAAAATACTGTTAGAACTAATAAATGAAGGGCGCCTGGGTGGCTCAGTTGGTTGGGCAACTGCCTTAGGCTCAGGTCATGATCCCAGAGTCCCAGGATCAAGTCCCGCATCGGGCTCCCTGCTCAGTGGGGAGTCTGCTTCTCCCTCTGACCCTCCCCCCTCTTATGCTCTCTCTCTCTCTCTAATAAATAAATAAAATCTTAAAAAAAAGAATAAATGAATTCAACAAACCAGTAGGATATAAAGTCAACACACAAGAATCAGTTGCATTTCTATATACTAATAATAAACAATCTGAAAAGGAAGTCAAGAAGATAATTCCATTTACTATACCTCAAAAAGAAAAAAATTCTTAGGAATCAACTTAACCAAGATGGTGAAAGACTTGTACAATGAAAACTACAAAACATTTCTGAAAGAAGATAAAGACATAAATAAATGGAAAAATATCCCATGTTCATGAATTGGAAAGACTTGATATAGTTGTCAATAGTGATCTACAACTTCAATGCATTCACTATCAAAATCACAATGACATTTTTTGCAGAAACAGAAATCTATCCTAAAATTCATATGGAATCTCAATAGGCCCCAAAGAGCCAAAATAATCTTGAAAAGAACAAAGCTGAGGCTCACGCTTCTAAATTTCACAACTGACTATAAAGCTACAGTAATCAAACAGTATGGTATTGGCATAAAGACAAACATATAAGACCAATGGAATAGAATACAGAGCCCAGAAATAAACCTTCCCATACACAATCAAATAATTTTTGACAAGGGTGCCAAAGCCATTCAATGGGGAAACAACAGGCTGGCAAAACTGGATATCCAAGTGTAAAAGAATGAAGTTGGAACTTTCCCAAACACCGCATACAAAAATCAACTCAAAATGAATTAAAGACTTAAACTAAGAGACAGAACTATAAAACTTTTAGAAAAAAAGACAGGATACAAGTTTGACAACATTGGATTCAGCAGTGATTTCTTGAATATGAGACCAAAGGCCCAGGCAGGACAAGAAAAAGAAAGACAAACTGGATTTCATGAAAATTTTAAAATCTTGTACATCAAAGGATGCTATCAAGAGTGAAAAGGCAACCTACAGAATGGGAGAAAATATTTGCAAGGCATATACATCCTAAGTGATTAAAATCCAGAATATACAGAGAACTCCCTAAAACAACAACAAAAACCCTATTCAGAATTGTGCAAAGGACTTGAATAGTCTTTGAATTTCTCCAAAGATGATATACAAATGGCCAATAAGCACATGAAAAGATGCACAACATCACTAATTAGGAAAATGCAAATTACAGCTACAATGAGATGCCTACTATCTCATACCCATTAGGATGGCTACTATCAAATAAAAAAAGAAAAAGAAAGTAACAAGTGTTGGTGAGAATGTGGAGAAATTGGAATCCTGTGTATTTCTGGTGGGAATGTAAAATGGTACAGCTACTATGGAAACAGTATGGTGGTTCCTCAAAAAATTAAGAACAAAATTATCACATGGCCCAACAATTCCACATCCGGTATAAACCCAAAATTGAAAGGAGATTTTCAAAGATTTTATCTATCTATCTATCTATCTATCTATCTATCTAAGAGAGAGAGAGCACAAGCAGGGGGAGCTGCAGGCAGAGGGAGAAGCAGGATTCCCTGCTGAGCAGGGAGCCTGATGTAGGACTCAATCCCAGGACCCTGAGATCATGACCTGAACTGAAGGCAGACGCCCAACCGACTGAGCCACCCAGATGTCCTGAAAGGAGATTTTCAAAAAGATATTTGTACATTATGTTCATAACAGCATTATTCACAATAGTTAAAACATGGAAGCAACCCAAGTAACCATCAATAGATGAATGGTTCAGCAAAATGTGGTAGATACATATAATGGAATATTACTCAGTTTGAAAAAGGATGGACATTCTGACACATGCTGCATTAATGAACCTTGAGGACATTATGTTAAGTGAAATAAGCCAGTCACAAAAAGACAAATACTCGAGGATTCCACTTACATGAGGTACCTGGAGTCATCAAAATCACAGAGACATAAAGGAGAATGGTGGCTGCCAAGGGCTTGGGGGAGGGAGGGACTGGGTAGTTACTGTTTAATGAGTTCAGAGTTTCAGTTTTGCAAGATAAAAAAGTTCTGAAGATTGGATGCAAAACAGTGTGAATATACTTAATGTAACTGAACTGTAAGCTTAAAATGAGTGCATTATATGTAATGTATACTTCAATATAGTTGATTTTCTAAATCTTGTACTATTAAGGCCTTAGTCAACAACACAAGAAAAATAAAAATAAATAAGAACTGCACAAGGAATAAAAATCATTATATGCAGATGATATGTCTACAGAAAAATCGAGAAAAACTTACTCAGATGATCAAATTTAACAGAGAAATTGGCAAAGTTGCTAATTCAATTCAGAAAAATCAACTTTAAAAATATGAGTGAGGAGGCGCCTGGGTGGCTCAGTCGTTAAGCGTCTGCCTTCGGCTCAGGTCATGGTCCCAGGGTCCTGGGATGGAGCCCCGCATCAGGCTCCCTGCTCAGCGGGGAGCCTGCTTCTCCCTCTGCCACTCCCTCTGCTTGTGTTCCCTCTCTCGGTCTCTCTCTGTCAAATAAATAAAATCTTTAAAAAAAATAAAATAAAAATAAATAAAAATATGAGTGAGAATAACATCCAAAACTATAAAATATTTAAGAAAAAAAAAATAACAAAAATGTGTAGGCCCACTGGGAAAAATGATAACTTTAACAAAAAGACATTCAAAAGGCTATAGACAACATATTCATGGACTGAAGAACTCACTCTCAAAAAGCTGTCAATTGTTTCCAAACTGATGCATACAGCTAAAGACATTCCAATAAAAAAAACCCCAAAGCATTTGTTTTTGTTTTGCTTTGCTGGGGAAGAGGGATTTGGCAAACTGACTCTAAAATCTACATAGGAGCAAACGAAACAGAAAGCAAGCAGAAGGAAGGAAGTAAATAAAAACTGAGTGGAAATCAATTAAAAAAAACAAAACAATCAATGAACCTAAGTTGGTTCTTTGAAAGATCAACAAAACAGACATTTAGTTACACTGACCAAGAAAAAAAGGTACTCAAAAGTACCAAAATGAGGAACAAAAAAGGGGACATCAGTATGATACAGAACTCAAAACTACTGACACAGAAATCTCTTCTTGATACAAAAATCTTCTTGATATAGAAATCAAAAGGATTATAAAACAGTACTATGGACAAATTCATGCCAACAAAGTAGACAACTTAGATGAAACGGCAAAATTAATAGGAAGATACAAATTACCAAAACTGATTCAAGAAAGAAAACCTGAATAAACCTATAAAAGGAAAGAAATTGAATCAGTATGTAAAATCTTCTGTTAAAGAAAAGCTCAGGCTCAGGTGTCTTCACTGGTGAATTCTACCACACATTTAAAGAAGAAATAATATCAATCCTTCAAAAACTCTTCCAGAAAATAAAGGAAGAAGAAACACCTCTCAATTCACTCGAGGAAGCCGGTATTACCCTGATACCAAAGCTAGAAAAAGACATCATAAAAGAAAACTATACATGAATAGAATAAAACTCCTTCATAAAATATTAGCAAACCAAATCCAAAAATATTCAAAACAGGTTATACACCATGACCAAGTGGGACTTGTCTCAAGAATGCAAGACTGGTTTAACATATGACTATGTCATAATATTGTAGTATATCATATTAATAGAATAAAGGGAAAAAATGATATGAGAATCTCAGTAGATACAGAAAACACATTTGACAAAACCCAACACCCATCCACGATAAAAGTTCTTGAAAAAATAAGAATAGAAGGGAACTTCCTCAAACCAGTGAAGAGTATCTTGAAAAATCTACAGCTGAATCATACACAAAGGTGAAGGACTGAATGCTTTTTGCCTAGCATCAGGAAAAAGTCAATGATGTCTGTTGTCCCTTCTATTTAACATTGCATAGGAGGTTTGAGCCAGTGAAATCACTCAAGAAAAAGAAATAAAAGGCATCCAGATTAGAAAGGAGAAGTAAAACTGTCTTTATTTTTCAGAAAATATGTAGAAATTCCTAAGGAACACACACACACCTATAGAGCTAATAAATGAGTTCAGAAAAGTCTCAGAAAACAAGATCAAAATGCAAAAATTAGTTCTCTTTCTCTACACTATGAATGTATGATCCAAAAATGAAGTATAAAAAACATTCCTTTCATCAACAGCATCAAAGAGGAAAAAAACGTGTAAATAAATTTAACAAAACAAGTGTAAACAACACACTGTACACTGAAAACTACAAAACTGAAATTAAAGATCTAAATAAATTGAGATACATTCCATATTCAAAGAACGTGGCAATTCTCCACAGATCAATGCAAACTCTGTCAAAATCCCAGCATAGGTTTTTTGCAGAAATTTACAAGCTGATCCTAAAATTTATATGGAAAAACAAAAGACACCAAATAGCTAAAACAATCTTCGAAAAGGTGAATAAAACTGACAGCTTATATTTCCTTATTTTAAAAAAACTTAGTATAAAGCTATAGTAATCACAAGACACTATCACAAGATAGTGTGATAGCACGTAAAGATAAAACATATAGAGCAACAAACATATAGAGCATAACATATAACATACAAAGATAAACATATAAAGCAACAGAACACAACTGAAAGTCCAGAAAGAAATTCTTACATTTATAGACAACTGATTTCTGACAAAGGTGCCAAGGCAACTCAGTGGAGAAAGGGTAATCTTTTTTTAAAATGGAGCTGGGGCAACTGGCTATCTATATGCAAAAAGAAAAATTTAGATACTTAGCTCTACTTTTCTAAGAATTAACTCAAAAAGGAATCACAGACATAATATAAGAGCTAAAACTATACAAATTTTTAGCAGAAAACATAAAAGCAAATCTTGTGATCTTGTGTTAGACACAGAATTACAACATCAAAAGCATGATCCATAAAAAAAATTATAAACTTATTGCATCAAAATTAAAGTATTCATGCTTCAATAGATACTATTTTAAAAAGGCAAGCACAAATTAGGACAAAAAGACAAAGCCATATATTGAGACAAAATATTTCTAAATCACATATGTGATAATGGACTTTTATCCAACAAAGAACCCTTACAACTCAATGGTAAGATGATGATCCAATTATAGAATGGGTAAAGATCTGAACTGACCAATGGCACATGAAAAGATGCTTAACACCATTAATCATTAGAAAAAATGCAAATTACAACCATAGTAGATACAACTGTGACAGTAACAAGTGTGGGTGAAGATGTGGAGAAACTAAAATCTTCTTACTTTGCTGTCTAGAATGCAAAATGATGCAGTCGCTTTGGAAAACAATGTCACAGTTCTTAAAAAGTTAAACATATATTTACCATAGTACCCAAAAATCCCTAACCATACAATAATGGGGCAATTATTAAAAAAATTAGTGATCTGGGCGCCTGGGTGGCTCAGTTGGTTAAGCGACTGCCTTCGGCTCAGGTCATGATCCTGGAGTCCTGGGATCGAGTCCCGCATCGGGCTCCCTGCTCAGCAGGGAGTCTGCTTCTCCCTCTCACCCTCCTCCCTCTCGTGCTCTCTGTCTCTCATTCTCTCTCTCAAATAAATAAATAAAATCTTTAAAAAAAAAAAAAAAAAATTAGTGATCTATAAGGCATGGATGAATCTCAAAAATATTATACTATATGAAGAGCCAGACAAAAGACCACATACTGAAATTTATATGAAATGCCCAGAAAAGGCAAATCTAGAGACAGAAAGGAGACTGGAGATGGGACTGGGGAGTGAATGAAAATGGGTACAAAGGATCTTTTTTGTGGGTGTCAAAAACATTCTAAAATTGAATATGGTGATGTCATGCAAGTTTGTAAATTTACCAAAAAGTATTAAGTTTTACACTTTGTAAATTTACCAAAAAGTATTAAGGGAAAACTGTATCAAAGTAAAAGGGTGCAAAATAGGGGCACCTGGGTGGCTCAGTCAGTTAAGCGTCTGCCTTCAGCTCAGGTCATGATCTCGGGGTCCTGGGATCAAGCCCCGTGTTGGACTCCTCGCTGAGTGGGGAGTCTGCTTGTCCCCCTCCCCCCCAACTTGTGCTCTCTCTCTCTCTCAAATAAAGAAATAAAATCTTACTAAAAAAATTTTTTTAAAAAGGGCCCAAAATAGCCAAGGCATTTGTGTAGAACAGCATTAAACTATCAAACTATATAAAATCCAGTAAAGTTCCAGTAATTGAGACAGAGTATTAGAGAAAGAGAGAAATGAAGCAGAAAAGATACCCCAGAAATCAATCTTTGTTTGAAGGAAACATATATAGTAGAGGGGGCAGGCATTACAGACCAGTGGGGAAAGGGCAGTCTTTTCAGTTGAATGGTGCAGGGAGGCTGCTTCTCTGTATAAGGAAAGAGGAAAAATTAGGTCCCTACCACATACAATTCAAAAAGAAGCCAATTAGTCTTAATTCTTTTCTCCCTATAGCCACAACCACCCTCTTTTTCATGTAATTCAGCAGCTCCTCCCATGTGGAAAGTCTAAGTAGAGTGTACTTCCGTACTTCTTGACTTCGGGCTTGGCTGTGTAACTTACTTAGGCCAATGGGTTGTGAGCAAATGTGATGCAAACAGCCTTGAGCTTCTGTCAATGCCATGAGAGGAACACATCCCAGCTAGCCCACTGGTCCCAGGAGAAGACTGCGACCAACGTGGAGCAGAACCATCCTAGTCAACCTGCTTCATGAAGCAGAGCCAACCCAGCCAAAGCCAGCCTAGACAGGCCCGGACTACTGCCAGCCAATCTGCAGATGCATGGAAAAAGAAATGTTTATTTTTATATGCTAGTGAGAGGCTTTTGGTTGTTAACACCATTATGGTGTTAACTGATATATTTTCCAAAGGAGTAAAAAATAAATGTAAAAAGCAAAACTCCAGAACTTAAGAAGATTGCCAAAAGAAGTAATTCTGCTCATTGAGGCACTTCAGAAAAACGGAAGACAGCCCACAAAATGGGAGAAGACCTGCCACACATACCTCATAAAGGATTATATCAGGGATATATAAAATCAATTTATAAAGAATAATCAGCCCAAAGAAACATAGGCAAAAAACACTAACAGGGATTTCACCAAAAATGAAACTCAAAGCTAGTAAGCGTAAGAAAAGATGCTGAATTTCATGAAAAAAAGCTACGTGACATCACTTTTATGCCCAATAAACTGAAAGTCTTGACAATACAAAGTATCGGCAAGCATAGAGCAACAAGAGCTCTTTTACACAGTTGGTGGGAGTATAAACTATTCTAACTACTTTAGAAAAGATTGGTATTATCTTAAATTTTAAGATGATACAATTCTACTCCTTGGTTTATATCCAGAATAACTCACACACATTTACATCAAAAGACATACATAATTATTTATAATACTTTATATTCAAAAAATTGAAAATAACCTAAATGTTCATCAGTAGTAGAATGACTAAATAAATTTTGACATATTTATAGAATGAAATGCTATATAGAAGTATAAATTAATGAATAAGAGCTATGTGCATCTACATGTATGAATCTTAGAAGCCTAATGTTGAGGGGCACCTGGGTGGCTCAGTCGGCTCAATGTCTTACTCTTGATTTCACCTCAGGTCATGATCTCAGGGTCACGAGATCAAGCCCTGCATCGGGCTCCACACTGGGCATGGACCCTGCTTGGATTCTCTCCCTCTCCCTCTGCCTCTCTCCCCTGCTCGCTTGCTCACACTCTCTCTCTCCCCCTCCCCCAAAAGAAGTATAATGTTGAGTGAAAATAGCAAGTCACCAATAAGTACACAGAATATTTATTGTTTAAATTAAATCCAAACTGTTTAAATAAAATCCAAACACAAGCAAAACTAAATACACTATTTAGTGCATCTTACACATTTGGTAAATCTACAAAGAAACAAAAGAGAATAAAAATACAAAAGATAGTGACAAACCAAGAGAGGGAAGCAGGTCCAAGGAGACGGACATATATATCTATGTATATGTATCAAATATTTTTTAATTTTTTAGCGGGGGAAGATAAAGAAAAAGATTTCTATTTTAGAAAATGGAAAAGTCCTATATTTCCAAGCCAATTTCTAGAGATGTTTCAGAGAAAAAAAAAGAAATGTGCTAAGTGCTAATTTTACCTTTTTTATGCCTTTTATTTTCATGATGACTTCTTTTCAGTATCCAAAACCTAATATGAAAAAAAAAAAATCACACAATCATTTTTATGCATCAATGTCTAATTCAGGTACATCATAATGCTCTTGTCTAGTGAGTTCAATACTATTTATCCTAGTAATCATCTAATATTTACTCTAAGGCCTGAAAGATGACTTTTACATCTATCTTTTTTCCATATATATTTCATACTAATAACAAAATAATTGGTATGACTTTAATTCCAGGGTAAGCCTTCAATTTTATAACCTAAAAATATCCAGAAATAAGCACCTTTGATTTTCTAATATTTGCATACGCTCAACAGAACTTTCTGCCACAAGATGATATGGCTTGGTTCCAGGAAAATCTTTTATTTTCACTTATATTTCAATTTAATTTTGAAGACACTGGGGCGCCTGGGTGGCTCAGTCGTTGAGCGTCTGCCTTCGGCTCAGGTCATGATCTCAGGGTCCTGGGATCGAGCCCCGCATCAGGCTCCCTGCTCTGCGGGGGGCCTGCTTCTCCCTCTCCCACTCCCCCTGCTTGTGTTCCCTCTCTCGCTGTGTCTCTCTCTGTCAAATAAATAAAATCTTTAAAAAAAAAAAAAGTTAAAAAAAATTTGAAGACACTAATTCCAACTAACATATAGGGAATGAAAGAATATAAATGATTATTATTTTTCAATTATCTTTCCTCATTGAAAGAATATTTGAAGAAAACTTTTTTTTAAGATTTTATTTATTTGAGAGCGAGCGAGCGAGCATGAGGGGAAGTGAGCAGAGGGAGAGGGAGAAGCAGGCTCCCCGCTGAGCAGGGGCTTGATGCGGGGCTCGATTCCAGGACTCTGGGATCATGACAAGCCAAAGGCAGATGCCTAACTGACTGAGCCACCCAAGCACCCCGTGAAGAAAAGTTTTGAGTATGTTTTGATGTAACTCTAAAAATATTTGCCATCCAAAGATTCTTAGCTTTCCTTCTAAGAGTGTAACAGGAGTACTAGTTCTCCTATTTACTGTTTTCCTTTGGTTAGCTTGGCTACTAAGGTTGCTAACACACTGAAGGTTTGAAGAACATTCCAATTTATACCTATTGCTTGGGACATCTGGGTGGCTCAGTCGGTTAAGCGTCTGCCTTCGGCTCAGGTCATGATCTCAGGGTCCTGGGATCGAGCCCTGCATCGGGCTCCTTGTTCAGCAAGGAGTCTGTTTGTCCCTCTCCCTCTGCCCCTCCCTGCTCTCCCCCCCCCCACACCCCCTGCTTCATGCTCTCTCTCACTTTCCCTCTCTCCTCTCAAATAAATAAATAAAATCTTTTAAAAAAAAATGTTTATACCTATTGCTTGTATAAGTATAAACTGGAATGTTCTCACCAGCAATAAGTATAAATTTTCCTTTAAGCTACAAAAAATATATACAAATGAATAATAATTTTCTAAATGGAATTAAATTCTAAGACTGTCAGTCCTAATATATCCCATATTGTAACCTTAAAAAACAGTGTGTTTTCAAAATTCTTACCCTTAGTTCAAATATATTCTTTAAAAAAGAAAAACAAAAATTAAAATTGTACTTACTTTGGCCAACAATTCTTGTGTTTCAGGAGTCAGTGGAGAATGTGAAAACTTGCAATATTCACCCTGATAACATTTTGTTCCTGTATGGTAAAACTTGCAAGGATATTCATGTAATCCAAATGTTAAGGAAGAGAACAACTTTAATCCAATAATTTGTTATTAATTTACTGACTTTATTTTCCCTATATAAAGGCCTTTCCTAATAGCAGAAACACTAAATTCTCTATTTAAAATATGAGACAATAGATTATTAATTGAATTACATGAAACATCTAATTTTAGAATAATTATATAAATCAAGTTTAATGGCTATCATAGGATACTTTCCCTTCATATCCATTTTTATAATAAACTACAGGCATATTTCACTGATACAAGAAAAGGATGTGTATTTTAAATACATTAAGAAATGTGATTATTTTTAAAGCATTCTTTTGGGGTGGGGGAATTAAAGTCAATAACAATGATAGGTCTTACAAATCTGAATCCTTCAGATATAAGGCCGTTTAAAATAGGATCAATTTAAATAACTTCAATATTATTTTCTAGGAAAAAACTCTCAAGTTAGAATTTCAGATTCCTTCTTTTGAATCACTGAAGGAAAACAACTTTTATGGTGCCCAAAGGTGCTATTACCCTAAAATGTTTATGTTCCATGTTTTTACAACATGTCTGTACCATATGCACTGAAGAGTTAGGGTTATTTTCCAAATTAAGGGACAATTAACCTCTATTCAGTACAGAATATACAGAAAATAAGTACTCTCAAATTACGCAATTCCTGCTTTTTTTTTTTTTTTTAACAAAGTAGCTTATATGAAGGCACCTAGCAGGCTCAATCAGTAGAGCATGCAATTTTTGATCTCGGAATTGTAAGTTTGAGTCCCACACTGGGTGTAGAGATTACTTAAAAATAAAATCATTTAGGGGCGCCTGGGTGGCTCAGTCGTTAAGCATCTGCCTTCGCCTCAGGTCATGATCCCAGGGTCCTGGGATCCAGCCCTGCATCCAGCTCCCTGCTCGGCAGGAAGCCTGCTTCTCCCTCTCCCACTCCCCCTGCTTGTGTTCCTGCTCTCACTATCTCTCTCTCTCTCAAATAAATAAAATCTTTTAAAAATAAAAAAATTAAAATTAAAAAAAATCATTAAAAAAACAAAAACAACAAAGTAGCTTATATGACTATAGATACAATTAGTTATTGTCACAGCAGAAATTCTGACAGTCTTTCTGGGGGCTGAATAGGTCCCTCTCGTGAACCGGCTGCTATACTACCCAGGTGAAGGATCTTCATTTGAGTGAATTATTAAAGAATCCATCTTTTCTTTCATGGGGAAAAAAAAAATCTATACAGGGGCGCCTGGGTGGCTCAGTCGTTAAGCGTCTGCCTTCAGCTCAGGTCATGATCCCAGGGTCCTGGGATCGAGCCCTGCATCGGGCTCCCTGCTTGGCGGGAAGCCTGCTTCTCCCTCTCCCACTCCCCCTGCCTGTGTTCCCTCTCTTGCTGTGTCTCTGTCAAATAAATAAATAAAATCTTTAAAAAAAAAAAAAAAAAAATCTATACAATTTAACCACTTTGATACGGAGTTGGGCGTGGATAACATAACAATAACCATAGCTAAAACACGGGTTTCATTCAAAATTATACATATTTAAAATGTTCAAGTAAATATTTAGAAAAAGTAAAGTTATTATACGTTGTGATAAAGGATATTATGCAAATACAGACAGTTTTCACCTCTGGTACAATATCCTTGTACATAAAATTTACACATTTCCTTTTTCTTCTCTATCTCTGCATCATGATCAAATTTACACTGGTCTCCCTGGGCCAAAAGGAACAAGGAAAAGCCATTATTTCTCAAAGTTAAGTCATTCAATTCTTACTAAACTTAAGATATGCAAATGATTCCAGAAAGTCTTAGAAACACTAAAGTATAAACTTTTTTTTTTTACTATAATCTAATTCTTAAAGTTATCTTATAACCACACCACACATATCTGCTTAAAATCTTGTTAAGTCCTAAACATTTTTAACACAAAGCATTTTTTAAGAAGTATCTTTCTTAAACATAAAAGAATATTTCAATAAAGTTTTCTAGTCAAACCTTTTCCAGAAGGAAACAGTTAAAAAATGTACAGGTATGCTTTTAGACTATCCAATGGAAACAGGAGTTGGCTTTAGTACATTTTTGCTATACTTTACATTTTAGTATATTTTTGCTTACGTAGTTTTTTATTACCTTAATACATTTCCTTTCAAGAAAATATTTACAAATTTGTTTCCCCTTGCGTTCCACTGTATGTTGGTTGATGAATCCCTGACTCATTCTCACATGCTGCTGCTTCTCTTTAGGTTTATCACCCTTTGAAAACAAAAACAAAGAACTAAAGGCGAGAAATAGAAATTTAAATATTTTATTCCATTGCACAAAATTATTTTAACCACCTTTAAAACATTAAAAAGTGACTTGGGGCGCCTGGGTGGCTCAGATGGTTAAGCGTCTGCCTTCAGCTCAGGTCATGATCCCAGGGTCCTGGGATCGAGCCCCACATCGGGCTCCTGGCTCAGCGAGGAGCCTGTTTCTCCCTCTCCCTCTGCCTCTCTCCCTGCTCATGCTTTCTCTCTCTCTCTCTCTGTATCTCTGTGTCTCAAATGAATAAATAAAATCTTAAAAAAAAAAAAAAAAAAAAAAAAAAACATTAAAAAGTGACTCTTCTAAATTGTCCTTCATTTGTAAGATCTGAACTTTTGCACATCAGTTCAAAAATAAATATTCTGCCAATTATAACAGCATTCCAGCATCGAATATTAGTGTGTGTGCAATTTGAATATTTTCTTGTACTTTGCCCTTTTTAAAAATTGGATAAAAAAATTCAAAAAATGAAAGTGCTACTACTTGTGATAAAAACCAAAGTCTAGGAATAAGGCTCTTGAGAACAATGGAGTCAAAACTGGAAACCATAAGGTGAACCAAAAGCAGCGTGTGCTTTAATTTCAATGAGATGCTCACTGAGTGAGAGCAGGGAATAATAACCAGCTCAAGTTAACAAACACAACTATAAATATAACCTCAAAGATGGCAACAGATATAAAAACAAAAGGTGACTTTTATATAAAAACAAAAAGGGAATTTCCTAATACATTTTAATGGCTTTTTAGAAACACAAACCATTTTTAGTGTGTTAACTTGTGTACAATTTATAGCTTTTGCATACCAAATTTCTGAATAGTTTTAGGAATTCAGTATGTGCAAAGAAGGGACCTGACTACATTTATGTGATCTACTTTGTAATAATGTCAAATTTCCACTTAAACACCATCAAAATTATGTGTCTAATAAAGATGTGTCAGTGTAAATCTTTGGTTTTATTTGACTATGTTATTAAATTCTAACATACATGTTTACAATCCGTTCCTCATTTAAAGGGCAGTCAGCTGAATAATCATTTGAGTCAATGTAAACCAAATGAATCACAGGGAATACTGACGGGGTCAGGAAATAAAGTTCCAGTTGTGGCCTGGCCCTGTGTGACTCTGAGCAGTTACCTGAACCCCCAGGGTTTCAGAGTCCTCACTTGTAAAATATGGAAGCACAGCAAGATTTTATATAAATATGCTTTAATCTATAATATCTGATCTTTCTAACGTTTTACCACCCCTAACTCTCGTCTTCTGGACCAAGTCTAACAAAAAAAGTTAGTTTAGAAGCCCTCAGAAAAGCACAGTCCTTACTGTCCTATCCTGAATACATCCACAGACTAAGGAAGAAGAACTTCTACAGAGCAAAATCAAGATACCAGGTGGGTGGGGGTGTTTTGTAAGGTCATTGCTCAGAAATATTCAGTTTTAATTTCCACAGGGACCGCAACAGTACAAACTCTGTAAGACTCTGTGACTTCTTCAGAGTTCTCTTGGCCACTTTATCTTCTCCCTGCTTCCCCTGTTTTCCCAGCCATTGACAGTACAACACTCCAAAATCAAGGGACTTGTGTGCATGTAGTCAGGTAGACAGGTACAACACTAAGGCTTAACACAGGTGCTGGCAGCTCACGGGCGAGGGGGAAGGCAGCGGCGACAGTGACAAGGAAGAACGTGGAGAGCCCACTGATGGTGAGGAGATTTTTCACCATCAGAGAACCCTCGTTTTGTGGCTCGCCACTGAGGGGTAAGATAAAAACTCGGCAGCACGTAGGTGTCCTCCTGCATGCCTACACTCTCGTACCTGTTCCTGCGAGCCCCTGTTCCGCAGTGAGGCGTTCGATCCTTTCTGTCCGGCGCCAGCCCATTTTCGCTTCATTTTCTTCTGTTTACCATTTTTCTGAACAGCTTTAAGGTTTTTATTTTTTTGTTTAACAGCTAAAAACAAGAAAGTTAATTTTGTGTGTTTAAATCTTACACACTAAGTGTTAAAAGTTTAATTTATGAGAACATGAAGGCACAACAGCAGTTTACTCTAAAGTACACTCTACAGGGGCGCTGGGTGGCTCAGTCAGTTAAGCGTCCGACTCCTGCTTGCCCCAAGTCAGATCCTTTTGAAAGGTTCAGAGTATAATGGAGCTAATTAGGAATTGCCATAGCACTACAGGAGCAAAAGCTTCAGATGTTTAAACTGACCTCACATACTACTGTCAGAATTTCCATTGAAAACACTTTATATAGGGGAGCCCGGCTGGCTCAGTCAGTAGAGCATACAACTCTTGATCCTGGGGTTGTGAGTTTGAGCCCCACACTGAGTGTACAGATTACATAAGAAAATAAAATAAGAGTATTAAAAAAAAAAAAAGCAGTAAAACAAGAGAATAAACTTCATATACAGTTGTCATCTGTCCTCATATCTACGACTAAGTTTCATTTAAGTAATCTAAAAGAATATATTTTATTTTAGTAATCTAAAAGAATATATAGTCTGACACACCACTGTATCAGACATTAAGTCAATTCCTCTCTAAACTGACAGCAATACAAACAGGCACATCTTGTCCTTCAGATATGCAGAATTTAGCATTCTCCCTTTCAAAGCAGTCATGGCCCTTGATAACCCTCTTGTAAACTATCCATTTGTACATGGAATGGCTGGGTTGGGGCGGCAGGGGGCCGGAGTGGGTGTCTCAGGCCATGCAAGCTCACATCTGATGTAAAGATCCATGGAAAGCATGATGTTACCATGAGATAAAATGCAGGAGAAAATCTCCCCCCTCCCCAAACCTCAGTCCATATATGGACAACTGTGACTGATTATCTAGATAAACTTTAAATGACAAAATAGTTTCACCCTTACCTTTTTGGGTATCCTTCACTCCCTCTTTCTTCACTGATTCTTCAGGAAATGGTAAGGATTGAGCAGCATTTGCCATTTCTTTAGCTTGTATATACTGCTGAAGCTCTTTAGCAAAATTATCTTCTGATTCCTGACTGCAGATATCATTATCACTATATACGTCATAGTCCTTACTTCTTGATTTTCTATATTGCAAATTCTTCGGTGATGTTGTAGAGTTCCCAAAGTGCCTAAACTAAGTAAAAATTAAATTTTCAGTTTTAAAAAGCTGGCATGATTCAAAACAATCTGGTTATAAAGAAGAAATAAAGACTGGCCTATGAACTGATCTTCATTGAGGTTGGGTGATGGGTATATGGGGGTTCTTTCCACTCTTACATTTTTAAAATTTTCCAGAAATAAAAACAAAACAAAACAAAAACCAACACAACATATCCATCCTTGAAAAAAATTTGATGGAAGATTCTGAATTTGTACACTAGATGTCTTTACTGAATTAAAAGAGTAAACCCCCAAATCCTAATTATTTGATATATATTGACTGAACTACAGTATTATAATTCATATTTTATTTCTCCCTTTGCATCAACCATGCTTTTAAGTGGTTTAATTCAATAACTCATCATTTCATAAAGGAGTAAGTAAACTGTAATGGCCCAAGTGAAAATCCCCTATAGTAAGCTACATCACAGCTAGCAAAGCCTATTCTTTTTCCTGTAAATCATAACGTCAGTGGCGCACACTGATGACAAGGAACAAAGAACTGCCCAGTTCTCTGTAATCAAGTAAACTTTACTTTCAGAAGTTTTCTAACTCTGTTGTTGCAGCTCCCCCAAGGCAGCAGAAGCAAACACAGGCACCTACTGAAACAGGAAGCCAGGAATGGCAGCTGACCCCGAGTCAGCCTGAGATGATCACAGCAGACAACTTAAAGTACTCTGTGGACAAGAATTTCCAAGTATTGGTATACATGCCTACACATGGTGACACAAGTGTATCAGGTTGTGTAATTACAGTTAGTATGTCTGATACATTTTAATTAAAAGGCTTATAAAAAAATGTCCACGTGCCAAAGGCTCCTATTTTGATGTCAGGAAGAGATAACACGTCTACCATTAAACTGGCCAACGATCCTGCTCCAGAGCATGCTTTGGAGTCTGGTCTCTTACCTACTTTCACATAACTGATGAAGGCAGCAAACTCAAAACAAACGAGAAATATCGCTATTATAAAATATACTAGGTGGCCCAATTTAACGGCTTACTTTTGATGTTAACTTCAAAGCTAGGAGTTGTACCACCAGAGGATTGATCATAGGCCTATAAAATGAATTTGCTCCCTGCATGAATAATCAAGTGGAGAAAGTTTCCTAACCTGACAATGGCCCCAGTGTACACCTACCTCATCTTCATTATACCAGACAAGACTATCAACCAATCCAACAGTATCAGGCCACCAAGTTCCCTGTCTCCAAGTTTTCAAGGAAGAGCACCTTTTAAAACTAATACCATAGAACAAACTTGTAAACATAACATCTGGTCAGGGGTCGGCAGATGTCAGCCTGGCCTCCTGTTTTTGTTGAAGTTTTGCCGGAACACAGTCACACCCATTCATTCACTTCCGTGTTATCTACACCTGTTTAGTTGTGACAGAGTCAATATGGCTCACAAAGTCGACAAGACGCACTACCTGGTCCTTTACGAAAAAGTTGGCCAATTCCTGTGATGATTATTATGTTTACCATGGTTTTGGCCTTTAATTTTATTTAGTGGGCACAGGGAGAGTCACTCAGTTATACAACAGCTCCCATGAAGTTTGGTTTAGTCAAATACACAGAGATGAAATTCTATTCAGTATATCTAAATCAAAATATTACAATGATCCAAATGAGTGATTAAGTGCCCCTTACACACAAAATATGTACCAAAGCAGACCCCCTTTAACAGGTGATAACATGTCTGATTTGTATTCAATGAAGTGATGACATGACATGGCAACACGAACAAAACCAGGACAATCATCAACTATGTTGTTTTATTATACATTAGAGATACGTATTACTAATTGATATGATTCTTTTCAGAGGGCAATGAATACACAAAATACAAATGATTGCTTTAATACTTTTCTTCATGCAGCTAGCTATAAACTCATTATTTTGATGTTTGCTGTTCTCTACATAATTTAGAAAGTATACAAATATACTATTAACATTTTTCCCTTTAATGAAGGAGCCTAAATAAAGTTTTTTTTAAGCAAAATATTTCTAATTCAGGAGGATTTATTGAACTAGTACAGCCTCCTGAGACTCCGCAGAAATAAAAGTACAGAAATGTAAAAATAGCTCCATAAGATTAGTGGGGATGGGGGGACATAAAGT
This sequence comes from Halichoerus grypus, assembly GCF_964656455.1. NCBI lineage: Eukaryota > Metazoa > Chordata > Mammalia > Carnivora > Phocidae > Halichoerus > Halichoerus grypus. The sequence continues at coordinate 36,334,853 of NC_135721.1, forward strand.
ACATTCATTAGTAATTGAGAAAAGCTTAACAAATTCTTTTTTTTTTTAAAGATTTTATTTATTTATTTATTTGAGAGAGAGAATGAGAGAGAGAGAGAGAGAGAGAGAGAGCATATGAGAGGGGGGAGGGTCAGAGGGAGAAGCAGACTCCCGGCTGAGCAGGGAGCCCGATGCAGGACTTGATCCCAGGACTCCAGGATCATGATCTGAGCCGCAGGCAGTTGCTTAGCCAACTGAGCCACCCAGGCGCCCAAGCTTAACAAATTCTTGACAAGTTTTTGAAAAACAAAAAGTTATAATTGGGAGGTTGGGCTTTGGCTGGAGTGTGAGAAATGGGGCTACAAATGAGGATGAATGAAAATTCTACATAAAAACAGACAAAGCTATTGTAACAAATTCTCTCTGCCCCATTCCTCACCAGAATACATTCAAACAGAAGTTTACCCCAGGCAAAAAAAGAGAATAAAGAAATTGAGTAAAATGTTTGATAAAAGCCAAATCTTCTTCTGTGGGTACTAAGACCCCGGCGTGAAGTCTTCCACATTCTGGCATTTGGGAGCAACCCACCAGAAATATACTCCATCCATTCAACCTACAACAGAAGTTCTACCCTGCTGTCCAGAAGAGATTCCTCACAGGGGTCTATGGACAGAATTCAATGAACTTGAATGGGAATAAAAATCACACATTATTCACATCAACCTCTAAGTTGGCATTTAGCATTTTCCTGTTTTGAACACAGGGAACAAAGAGCAGTATCAACAGTACCTGCACCTGTCACTAGTAGAATCACAGGTACTTTCATATATCACATGACAGATGTTGCAAATCTCAAAATATCTTTTATGTTCATCACTATGTCAAAGTTACAATAATTAGACCTACTGCTGGACTTATTATTTAGTGCATTAATGAAGAACATATTACTCTTTCCACATTTGTTTTTTTGGTAACTGTATTTCAATAAATTTCCTTTGTAATCCAACATATTTCATTTTATTCACTTAAAAACATTATTCTGAGAAGGGGCCCATGGGCTTCACCAGACTGCCAAAAGGAATGCACAGCACAACGAAGGTTAAGAACCACTATGCTGAAGGAAACCCATGTCTCCACACAGCCCACCCATGGACTGATGCCCAATCAGGCTTTCCATCTGGAGGAAAAGCCTATAGAGACACATGCCCACTAACACACCAGCGAAGGCCATCCATCAACTCTCCCGGCCTTTCTTAAATCAAGGAACAATGAAGGAACACAAAAACACATGGCAAAAATCTAGAGTAGGTATCATTAAACTATGACCCCAGGGCCAAATCCATCTCACCACTTATTTCTATAATAGTCAGCAAGCTAAGAATGGTCTTCAGATTTTTTTAAATGGTTGAAAGAAAAAAAAAAAAAAGAGAATAACATTTCATGTCAATGAAAGTTATATAAAATTCAAATTTCAGCATCTATAAATAAAATTTAATGGAACATAGCCATGCTCATTCATTTACATACTATAATAGCTGCTTTATCACACTACAATAGCAGAGTTGAGTAGTTGTAAAAGAAACCACAAAGATATTCAAGACATTATAGATAAAGAAGATGCTAGACAGCTATAACAACAAAACAAAGAACAAGAAAGAACTCTTGAGGGGCGCCTGGGTGGCTCATTCGTTAAGCGTCTGCCTTCGGCTCAGGTCATGATCCGGGGTCCTGGGATCGAGCCCCGTATCGGGCTCCCTGCTCAGCGGGAAGCCTGCTTCTCCCTCTCCCACCCCCCCTGCTTGTGTTCCTGCTCTCATTATCTGTCTCTGTCAAATAAATAAAATCTTAAAAAAAAAAAAAAAAAGAAAGAACTCTTGAATAGTTAAATTATGAGAAACCCACAATTAGGAAATGATGCTTAAAAAAAGTAATTTATAATAGCCTCACCAAACACCTAGCAATAAACCTAACAAAAGGTATGGTAGATATAAGACATCTACAAAGAAAATTACAAAACACTGTTGAGAGAAATTAGAGGACCTAAAGATTAGACAATTCAATATTCTAAAGATGTCAATTCTCTTCCAAATGATCTGTTGATTAAATGCATTCCCAATGAAAATCCCACCAGGATTTTCCATGGAATTTGACAAACTGAAATTCTAAAACTTATATAGAAATGCAAAGGGTAAGAATAGCCAAGACGCTTAAAGAAGAAAAACAAGGTGAGAGGATTTGCTTACCTGACACCCAAACTCATCATAAAGCTACAGTAATTAACATGGTGAGGTCTTGAGGGAGGGCTAGACAGATAAACCAGTGGAAGAGAACAGAGTCCAGAAACAAACCCATCAAACACGAACATCTGATCTTTGACAATGGTGACACTGCAGGCCAGCGGGGGGAAAGACAATTCTTTTCCCTCAGTGAATGGTGCTGGGACCAATTGGGTAGGATAACAGGAAAAAAAAAAGGTTAAACAGAATTTGTCACCCCTACCTCACAGTGTACAGATACAAATAAATTACAGATGACTACAAACGTAAATGCAAAAAGCAAAACAATAAATCTTTTAGAAGACATTATAGTAAACTATTTTTATTAAATAAAACACATCAACACTATAAAGATTAATAAATTTGAATACACTAAAATTATGAACTTTTACTCAAAAAATACTATCATGTAAAGCCACAAAATGAGCAGATATTTGCAACACAAGAATCCAAATGAAGGGAAAAAAACCCTTATAATCCAAAATAAAGAACTACAAATCAAGAAAAACAAAATCACGGACAAACCAATAATTATAAGAAGACAAAAGACCTGAACAGGCACCAAAAAAAGGGAAACCCAAATGGACAAATGTATGAAAAGATGCTCCATCCCAATAGTAATCAAGAAAATGCAAACTTAGGGGCGCCTGGGTAGCTCAGTTGGTTAAGCGTCTGCCTTCGGCTCAGGTCCTGATCCCAGGCTCCTGGGATCGAGCCCCGCATCGGGCTCCCTGCTCCGCGGGAAGCCTGCTTCGCCCTCTCCCACTCCCCCTGCTTGTGTTCCCTCTCTCGCTGTGTCTCTCTTTGTCAAATAAATAAAATCTTTAAAAAAAAAAAAAAAGCAAACTTAGTTACAATGAGCTGCTTCACCAGATGGCGAAAAATACAACAGATGACAATACCAAGTGTGGAGCAGCAGAAATATAGTCTCTCATACACTACCTCTGGGAATAAAATGGGTAGAACCACTTTGGAGTACAGTTTGGCATTAAGGTAAAGGTAAAGATGCTTTACTCTAAGACCTGGCAGTTTTACTCCTACGTAACTACAGAGCATATGTGCAACAGGATACAAGTGAAAGAATGTAGCGGCACTACCCATAACCTCCAAAAATGGAAATCAGACCAATGTCTACCAACAATGAACCCTACTATGTTCAATAATGGAATACTATGCAGCTCAGAAAATAGACAGGTATACGCCACAACATCTATGAATCTTACAAATATAACGTTGAGAAAAAACAACAGAAAGAACACATACAATACTATTCTATTTCTGTAAAGTGTAAAAACAGGCAAGGAAAAACTGTATTATTAAGGATGACAGCATTAGTAGTAAAACTGAAACTGTAAAGAAGATCAAGGAAGTGATCCGCATGCAAATTATGACTCTAGTTATCTCTGGTAAGAAAGAAAGGAATAATGACAGAGAAAGGAGGCATCAGAGGCTTTGGGGGTAATGCTCTTTCTTGACTTAGCAAAGTCTCTACCTGGGTGTTCTTTTTAATCAGCTGTGATACTGCATATTGACGTTTTACAAAAGCACTTGTGAGTAAAGAGCCTGGACTGAAGCAAACCTACTTAGGAATAATGCAGGTGTCCATCTACTCACAGAACTGTTTATTGGAATCTACTTAAAATAATTGTAGCATGTTCTACCTGCCTATCTCCTGTATTGGGTTATATATGGATTAGGGAACTTTTAGCGGGCATGAAGGACTGGGGTCGATGTGACTAAAACAATATAAAAAATTGGGGGGAGGGGCACTTGGGTGGCTTAGTCGGTTGAGCGACTGGTTCTTGGTTTTGGCTTGGGTCATGATCTCGGGGTCGTGAGATCAAGCCCCAAGGGGGGGCTCTGTGCTGAATGTGGAGCCTGTTTGAGATTTTCAATCTCTCCCTCTGCCCCTCCCCCCACTTGTATGCTCTCGAATGCACACGTGCTGTTTCTCTCAAATAAATAAATAAATCTCAAAGGAAAAAAAAATTGGGGGGAAATCCAGGCCGCAGTTTTTCAGTGTTAAGACCTTGGCTCTTGTCCACAACAGCCACACATGCCCCAAAGGGCAAAAGAAGTTATATACTTGGGTAGCTGAGAGGCTTGCTGAGGAGATGAAGATGTTACACCTGCTATATTTTCTGTCCGGTACCCTTTTGTAAAGCTAAGTCTAAGAGTATCACATTAAAGCGTATTTGTATCTTGTGAGTCTCACTGCCAATTCAAACCCATCATTTTGTGGTGTGTTAAAGTTCACAATAAAAAAAAAAGTTCAGAAGGAGAAAAAGAGGCAAGAGAGGAGCAGATATTGGCTGTTATGGGTTGACTGTGTCCCTCACAAATTCTCCCTATGAAGTCCTAACAGCCAGTACTTTAGAATGTGGCCTTATTTGGAAATAGGGCCATTACATTTGTAGTTGGTTCAGATGAGGTCATTAGGGTAGGTTCTAATCCAATATGACTGGTATCCTTATAAAAAGGGTATATTTAGACACAAACAAATGCACATAGGGAGAACACAATTCAAATATGAAGGTAAAGATCAAGGTGATGTTTCTGGAAGCCATGACAAGGAACACCAAAGATTGCCAGCAAACCACCAGAAACTACCAGAGGAGCATGGAATAGATTCTCCCTCACAGCCCTCAGAAGGAACCAACCCTACCAACACCTTGATCTCGGACTTCCAGTCTCCAGAAACACAAAACAAGAATCTTCTGTTGCATAAGTCACCTGGTTTGTGGTACTTTGTTAGGGCAGTCCTAGCAAAGTAACACAAGCTTTAAGCTGTAAATCACTAAGGTCAGTTAAGTTAGCAATCAAAACCCTTAAAAATTATGGCCTAACTTGAAAAGAGAAGTTTTTGGGGCGCCTGGGTGGCTCAGTTGTTAAACGTCTGCCTTCGGCTCAGGTCGTGATCCCAGGGTCCTGGGATCGAGCCCCACATCGGGCTCCCTGCTCCACGGGAAGCCTGCCTCTCCCTCTCCCACTACCCCTGCTTGTGTTCCCTCTCTCGCTGTGTCTCTCTCTGTCAAATAAATAAAATCTTTAAAAAAAAAAAAAAGAAAGAAAAAAAGAGAAGTTTTTGAAACAGTTTACAACCCATTTCAGAAACCGGGAAAACCAAAATAAAAGCAATACACTAAAACAGTTCATGTTAAATGACTGAAGTTTCTGAATGATAAATTTTCTGAAGTGTTATCAGGTCTCCTTGACATAAGGAACTAGGTCTCCAATGCTCAATAAACTGGGACAAATAGGACCCCTAACAAATTTCTCACACCCACTCCTGTGTTTTTTCAATATGCCAACTTAATCTTACTTTTTTGGGTATTTGCTCACATTCCAGTTTTACTTCCCATTTTATTTTTTCTTCTTGTGTTTCTTCAACTTCTGTATCATCTATTCCATCATCGATTCTGCAACAAAAATATCAAATAACACAAGAGTTTTTTCAACCTGAAAATGGTTCATACCACAGCATTAAAATTCATGGCTTTGGCTTATCTTCTACGTGCCCTTAAAAAAAATTCCAAATTCAAATTCTACTCCAAATACTCCAAGGAATAATGTACAAATTTATGATGAGCAATACACATCAACATGTGTTTGTAAGTAAACCATAAAGCTGAAATTTTAGATTACATAACCTTCACATTCTAGTCTCAGGAGCTATATAAACCACCCACTGATTCATCACTCCATTCATTCAACAAATACTGAGTATCCACCATATACCAGGCTATAGGCCTTAAATCTTGGGATACAACAATGAAAAAGACCTCGTCCCTGCCTTCTGAGAACTTTCTATGTGCTTGGGAAAAAAAAAATAAAGCAATTTTAATATAGTATGATAAGCATAGGAACACTTAGCCTAGATTTGGGGGCCAAGGATCTTCTTTTTTTTTTTTTAAGATTTTATTTATTTATTTGACAGAGAAAGACACAGCGAGAGAGGGAACGCAAGCAGGGGGAGTGGGGGAGGGAGAAGCAGGCTTCCCGCGGAGCAGGGAGCCCGATGCGGGGCTCGATCCCAGGACCCTGGGATCATGACCTGAGCCTGAGCCGAAGGCAGACGCTTAACGACTGAGCCACCCAGGCGCCCCGGGCCAAGGATCTTCTAAGCTTAAAAGATATATAAGAGTTACCAAACAGTGGCGCCTGTCTTAGTCAGTAGAGCATGTGAATCTTGATCTCCAGGTTGTGAGTTTGAGCCCCACGTTGGGTGTAGAGATTACTTAAAATAAATAAATAAATAAACTTTTTAAAAAAGTTAGCGGGGCTCCTGGGTGGCTTAGTCGGTTAAGTGTCTGCTCAAGTCATAATCCCAGGGTCCTGGGATCGAGCCTGGAGTCAGGCTCCCTGCTCAGCGGTCTCTCTCCCTCTCCCTCTGCCCCCCCCATACACACTCTCAAATAAATAAATAAAATCTTAAAAAGAGGAACATAAGGGAGAATAGTATTTCAGGTAGAATGCAAGATGCCTTTCAAGGTCAGGAGAGAACGTAAGTTATATTCAAATGGGAAGATGAAAAAGAAGAGTTGTTTCCAGACTCGCAAGGACTGAGAAGTTAACATGCAGACATTGTCAGACAGTGACTTGAGGATATTCCACAAAAACTAAAAATGAACCCAAGAAGGATGAAAATGGGAAGCTGGTGAGAAAAGATGTCACTGAAATTTACACCATAAATACAGTGGGCTGAAAGCAATTATGTCTGGACAAGTAGTGACTACTGAATAAAAGCTTAAGATAGGAGTTACATGCCAGATAAAGGTAAGGAATAGGCAATGAGCACATTCTCAAAAAAAACATGTTACAAATGGAATGCACTACTAACTAGCACAAGAATGTGAATAGTGGCTCTGAGCTTCTTGCAAAGTTATAGGAGGAGCTCAGGCTTCACAGCTTCATCTGATTCAACAGCTTACCACTGATCTGTCCCTAGTCAGAGTCTCAGAGCTTCGTCTATCAGATAAGGCACCAACTTGTGAGACTCTACAGAAGCTATCACAAGAGCCAGTAAGCCAAATACAAGGAACCTTCGTTGTTCCATTTATCAGAAATGAATCATCTTACGGAGTAGGAAGCAACCTCTCCTGAGGCAAAGCAATAATGACAATAATGACTACAAGAGCAGTAAAAGCTGGGCGCCTGGGTGGCTCAGTCGGTTAAGTGTCTGCCTTCTGCTCAGGTCGTGATCCCAGCGTCCTGGGATGGAGTCCGGCATTAGGCTCCCTGCTCAGCGAGAGCCTGCTTCTCCCTCTCCCTCTGCCTGCCTCTCTGCCTACTTGTGCTCTCTATCTCTCTGTCAAATAAATAAATAAAATCTTAAAAAAAAAAAGAGAGCTGTCTTATGCTTACCGTATGCCAGAAGCGATTCCATGCATGTTACCCACATCACAACAGCCTATGACATACGTACTGGTGGTTAAAAGCCCATTTTACAGATGAGAGAACTGAATTACAGAAGGCTTATAAAACTTGCCACACACCTACTTAACTGGTAGAGCTGAGATTTGAGCCCAGACAGGGAAAGCCAACTTCCTAGGCAACACATCCACCTGGATAGCTACTTGACATATTTTTAATAGAGCCCAAACTGAACTCTTGACCTAATCCTCCTGTTATTTTTTTTTTTTTTAAGATTTTATTCATTTATTTGAGAGAGACAGTGTAAGAGAGTGTGCACAAGCATGAGTGGCAGGAAGGGCAGAGGGAGAGGGAGAAGCAGACTCCCTGCTGAGCAGGAAGCCCAATGCCAGACTCCATCCCAGGACTCTGGGATCATGACCCGAGCCGAAGGCAGACGCTCAACTGACTGAGCCACCCAGGCACCCCTCTCCTGTTATTTTAAACAGCAACTCGACCCTTCTAATGATACTGACCCAAAACTCTGAAGTAACTTAGACTCCTCTTTCATATCCTCAATCCAATCTGTGACAAAATCCAGTTTATCTTCAAAATACATCCATTATTTGGCCACTTCTTGCTACTAATACTATGATCCAAGCTACTCTTGCCATTACATTCCACTCTCAACACAACCACAATGACCCTGCTAAAATGTCACTCTCTGTTGCAAACCTTCCAACAGCCTTTCATCCCATTCAGGGTAAAAGCCAAAGTCCTTCTTATGGCACCTACAAGTCCCTACATGATCTGCCTCCCTGACCCTATCCCCGAGTACCTCCCAGCTCCTACTTCTCTTCAAGTCCTGCTACTCTAACTCCATTCCAGCTGTCATTCTGGCCACTTTCATCCCATCACCTAATCACACCATGCTCACTCCACCTCAAGACCTTTATACGGACCTTTATATTCTCTCTGCTGGAAATCAACCCTTCTCACCTCTCTACTCAAATATTACTTATCAGTGATATTATTGAGGCTTTCTTTAACTACCTTCTTTAAAATATCTACATTCTCCCTACCATCCCATCCTCCCTTCCTATCCTCCTACCCAGCTTTCATTTTCTCCATGGCATTTATCATCACCTAAAATACTATCTATGCGGGCGCCTGGGTGGCTCAGATGGTTAAGCATCTGCCTTCGGCTCAGGGCATGATCCCAGGGTCCTGGGATCGTGTCCCACATCAGGCTCCCTGCTCGGAAGGGGGCCTGCTTCTTCCTCTCCCTCTGCTGCTCCCCCTACTTGTGCTCTTTCACTCTCTCTGTCAAATAAATAAATAAAATCTTAAAAAAATAAAATAAAATACTACCTATGCATTGTCTGTGCTGCAAGAATATAAATCTCATGAATATGGAGATTTTTATCTCTTTATTTATTGCTATAGTCCCAGGGCCTAGGATAATGGCAGGTGCTCAAGAAATAAGTAAACCTATTATAAAATTACTATGAAAAAACCCACAAACCATAAAAGCTAGATTCCTGTGACCTTATTTAAAACATACAAACAGGGGCGCCTGGGTGGCTCAGTCAGTTAAGCGGCTGCCTTCGGCTCGGGTCATGATCTCAGGGTGCTGGGATCGAGCCCTGCATTGGGCTCCCTGCTCAGCGGGGAGCCTGATTCCCCCTCTCTCTCTGCCTGCCTCTCTGCCTACTTGTGCTCTCTCTGTCAAATAAATAATAAAAAATAAAAATAAATTTAAAAAATAAAACAAAAAAAAAACCCTTTGTGCAATGAAAATAATGCCATAAGCAGAGTCAAAAGACAATAAATCAGAAGTAAAATATCTGCAGACTAGAGATCCTAAAATTTTAAAGAGAAGGACCAATGAAGAGAAAAACAGGCAAAGGCTATGAACAAGGAACAGTTCACAGATGCTCTCTGTATATACCATTCTACACCTAACATTTGGGCAGAAATCCAGAAGTGCATTTTATGTAGTTCAGTAAAGTTTTTGTGAATAGAATCTTATGTCCAACACATTTTCAAATTGATAGATGCTATTGTTAACATGAAGCTATTGTCTTGTGATGATTCACCTTGCTAAATTAATGGTTTATTAACGTTCCTCGTTTTCTTTTGTAGGTGGATCATATCATCTGCAAGTTACTAGTGTCTTTGTCTCTTTTCAGTATTTATAGATCCTATTTTATGTTAGTCATTTTTGCCTTAGAAACACAGAAATCAAATCATGGGTAACTTAGTCCTAGTTATGCCACTTAACACTGTGCAATCTTGGCAAGTTATTTATCCTCTCTGTGCCTCAATTTTCTCATCTGCAAAAACAAGGACAGTATCTTTTCTTCAAGGTTAAGATTAAATGACATATTTCATGTAAAGCACTTAGTAAAACTCTTGATGGTAGCCTGAATTAAGGTAATAGTTTTAATTAAGGTATGAGATAAAGTGAACAGATTTGAATGATATCTGGGAGGTAAAAATCAACCAGAATAGAGATATACTGAGAATGAGAGAAATAAAGGAACAAAAGGCTGTGTGTCTCGGTTTCAGCTTAAGGAAACTGGGGAAAACACACAGGTTTAGAAGTTGGTTTTTAGCACTTCAAACAGAAAAAAAAAAAAGTAAACGAATATCCGGGTGTAAAGAAACTACCCTATACACATCTCTAAAAATGAGATCAATAAATTATCACCCTTTGGCCAGCGGCGTCAGTTCCTTTCTCAACCTAAAGGAAAAGTTACACCCAAATCGTGTTTGCTGCTTTATTATGGTCTTTAGGGTCTTCTGATGCAAATCAATGAATTGAAGGCAAACTATTCACTATTTGCCCTCATTGCTTAATGAACTTAGGGTTTCGGATTTTTCTAAAAAAAAAAAAAGTGTTTAGCATGTGTCAGTGAGAAATGACAAATGATCTGTCCTCTAGGAGCTGGCGGTCCGGTGGAAGGAAGAGTACTGTGGAAACACACGGAGGTTTCTAACCGAATCTAGAGGGTCAGGGGCGCAGAGAAAGGGGAGCCTCCCGAGATCGCCGCCTGGACCCCGCTGCTCCCCTCAAGCAGGGTCCCGGCACCTCTCCCCGTGGCAGCTTACGAAAAGAGCCCCATTGCCGGCTTCCATCCCCGGCGGCCCCAGAGCGACCTCTCCACGTCCGACCCCCGTGCCTGCCAGGCGGACCCCACACGCTCGCCCACGCACTCCCCGCGCGACCCAGCGGCGTGGCCCACACGCGGTCCCGACAGCCTCCAATGGAACCAAAAGGCGGAACCCGACTGGGGCCCCTGCGATCAAAGCATGAAAAGATGGGGAATCACCTTTCATCAAAGTCCGTGGTCGGTTTTTTACCCAGGGCCGGGTTGGGGGGTTTGGAGAAAAGATTCTCAAAATCCATCACCCTCGCGAGGGCCCCGCAGCTAGAGTATAACTACCACCGCATGAGGAGGAGGGACCCAAAGCCGCGCACAGGCCACAGGTCGCCCCGCGCATGCGCCGCCCCGCCTCCCGCGCACGCCCGCTCCCTCCTTCCCCGCGGCTCTGCGCAGGCGTCGCTCTAATTGCGTTATTTTAGGTGTGCTTATTGATCTCTTATCTAATATTTATTAGAATTTTTAGTCCTTGGGAGTCTCCTTTCTTTTATTTTCATTAGGGGTAAGTGGGCATTCCAAGTGGAGAGAATTGTATCAAGGCAGGAAAATAGAGCACACATTTGGGAAACGGAACTGTTGAGTTTTGCTTACTCTAATGCCTGTGGAAGAGTGGAAGTTGTGGAAATAATGAAAGCCTCAAACAGTGGGCTAGGCCGGTGACATAGAACCTGACTGGCTCCTCACTAGTGTCTGATTCCCGACATGAATCAGGGTCCACTTCCCAGACAAGCAAAGGGAAGTTGTACTTTGTCCTATTACAGGCAATCCTTTTTTGGACATGAATCATTACGAAAAATTGAGAGGAAAATTGAAATGAATTAAGGTATTACCCCATTTGGAGGAGAGTACTATATTACAGAACTCAGATTATTATCATACATACATTTTCATATAAAAAGTCCAGTATAAGCAAAAGATAACCAGGCCACGGAAGGAAATGAAAATGATAGGTAAAAAGCAGCAAACATAGCAAGAAATACTGACCTGCAAAGGCATCAGATACTAGCCTTTTCAGTTAAAGACTATAAAAGGTGAAGTATATTTGTGGTAGATTTGTTACAGGAAGAGACCACTGGCCTTGAGGAGTGAAGGACCAAACTTTCCCAGAAGATAAGGCCTACTACATTTGAAAACAGCTGCTGCTGATGCCAGCAAGTCTATTCAGGGTCATTTCAACATACTACTAAGCATCTGGGCACCTGCTTCTGCTCGTAGCCCCCGTCCCTTTTTCCCATGCCTTCCCCTTTAAAACCCTCCAGCCTCACCTGGACAGGGAAGATGGTCTTTGAAACATGTCAACTGTCTGCAAATCTCAAGGAAAGTAGGCTGGTTCTGGTATAGACTGAGGGACTTAAGTCAGCAAGCAAGGAGTGCATAGGCTTGAAGCCAAGTTAACTCTTAAGACCGATTAGAGTGCTTTTACAGATTGATTTTTAAAAATGGGCCCAGTTCTCTCTCTTTTCCTATATCCACATCGTTTGCAATATGACTTTGTAGCTCTTCCCATCAAGTGGTGGGATCTATTTCACCTCCACTTTAATCTGAGTTGAATTTGTAACCTACTTTTGCTAATAGAATGCAGCAGAAAAGGCCTGACAATGCCAAGCCGGGTCCCTAAGAGGACATGCGTCTCTCTTTTCTCTCTTGAACTCCTGCCTTCTCCAGAACAAGCCCAGGCCACCTTGCTGAAGAGAAGGGAGAGATATGTGGAGGATAAGACAAAAGGAGGAGAGCAACAACACCCAGTCAACAGCCAGCAAAGCCCTAAAAGCAAAGCCACCAAGTCAACACACAGCTGACCACAGAAACACAGTGGAGCCCAGTGGAGAACTGAAGAACCTCCCAGATGATCCCAGTCCAAACTGCTGACCAGCATTGTAAGCTAAGTAAATAGTTATTTTAAGCCACCAAGTTTTAAAAGTAATTTATTATGCAACAAAACCTGATAAAAAGGAAACTATAAAAAGTGACATTAAGGAGCTGAAAAAGAACCAAGTGGAGCTTTTAGAAGTTAAAAATATGATACTGACATTAAAAACTCAATAGATGGTATGGTACTCTTAAAATGTGTTCACAAATTCTTTAACACTTGTCCCTTCAAAAGATGGAACCCAGTCCCCTCTCCTTAAATGTGAACTAGATCCAGTGACTTCTAACATATACAGTTTTAGATAGTGCCCGACTTCTGAGGCTAGGTGGTAAAAAGTACTGCAGTTTCTGCCTTTCTCTCTTGAATCGCCTACCTGAGGGGAAGTCAGTCACCATGTCAGAAAACACTTGTGAAAAGCCAGCCATGTGAGTGAGCCACCTTGGAAGCTGATCCGCCAGTGCCTCTCCAACCTCGTAAGAGACTCTGGGATAGAACCACCCAGCTAATATTTCCTGGATTCCTGATCCAAAAAAGAAAAAATAAGAAGATAAATGTTTATGTTACTGGACTCGGGCCTTTGGACCCAGCAGTGGTAGAAATGAGGCTGGATCCAAAATTTACAAACACAGGCAAAGCTTTATTATAGGGGCAACAGCTGCAGCTGAAGGGAGACACAGTCATGACAAAGGGGTCAGACTGGCTCTCTGAACAATAACCAGGGAAACTTTTAAAGAAGCTGAGGTGGGAAAGGAGTGATGTTAAAGCATGTAGGGGCAGGGAATTCTGGGAAATTGGGGGCGTAGGCTCAGTTGACAAAACATGCTTCTTCATATATCATATGTTTCATTTGCATGTTGTCTCCACCTCTGGGTATGTGTTTTAGCATAATAATAAGGGGAAAAGTCAGTGAAAGGTGAATTTGCTGCCCATTTTATCTCAGACTAGTGTGAACCTGGTCTAGGCTTGTTCCTTGGCTAGTGCTTTGCTCTGCAAGAAAAAGCGGTAACAGCCTACAGGTTGCTCTGCAAGAGAAGTAGTAACAGCCACTCAGGAGAGTCCCAGGTGCATTGGGGCTTGTTCCCGAGGTCCCTGTCTCATTTATGGTTTGGGTTTTTTTTAAGATTTTATTTATTTATTTGAGAGAGAGAGCACAGAGGGAGAGGGAGAGAGACAGGGAGAAGCAGACTCCCCGCTGAGCAGAGAGCCCAACGCGGGACTTGATCCCAGGACCCTGAGATCATGACCTGAGCCAAAGGCAGCCGCTTAACTGCCTGAACCACCCAGGCGCCCCTCATTTATGTTTTAAACCACAAAGTTTTGGGATAATTTGCTATGTAGCAATAGATAAGTGATGCCCCTATCATTATAAAGCAGCTGGCCTAAACATAGAATTATCATATGACCCAGCAATTCTACTCCTAGGTATATACCCCAAAGAATTGAAAACTGGGATTGAAACACATATGTGCATACTCCTATTCATTGCAGCATTATTCATAAGAGCCGATAGGTGGAAACATCCCAGTATTGGATAAATCAAATGTATATACATACAATGGAATATTATTCAGCCATAGAAAGGAATGAAATTCAGACACATGCTACAATACGATGAACCTTGAAAACAGTATGCTAAGTGAAATGAGCCGGGCTCAAAAACATAAATGCTGTATTTCTGCTTATATGAGGTATTTAGAATGGGCAAATCAGAGAGACAGATTAGAGGCTTTCAGTGCTGGGAAAGGGGGAAATGGGAGTTACTGCTTGATGGTTACAGTTTCTGTTAAGGGTAGTGAAAAAGTTTGGAAGCAGACAGTGATCATTGCACAGCAGGGTGAATGTAGTTAATGACACTGAATTGTCACTTCAAAAGATTAAAATGGCAAATTTTGTATCATATATAGTTTACCACACACACAAAAGCAACTGACATAATAAGATGGAGGAATGGTTTTTTGAGTACCGGTTTCAGTACTAGCTAGATGCAAAGTACACGTTTTGTGGACATATGCTATAAATCAGCAATCAATAATATGGTGCTGTTTCTCCCATAGCCAGAATTCATGGACCTGGGAATCAAACCATGGAAATGGGAGCGGACCCTTCATTATCCCTGTGATACCCTAGTAAAAGTCTTCCCTTTTTTTTTTTTTTTTTTTTAATTTTTGCTTCTAATCCCCAGAACTTTGAGTTCTGATTGTCAAGAGCAGAGTTTTTCAACCTCAGCATTTTGACATTTTGGGCTGAGTAATTGACAGTCCTGTGCATAATAGGATGTTTAGCAGCATCCCTGGCCTCTCCCCACTAGATGCCAGTAGCACTCCTTCCCCTGTTGACACCTTTATAGTGATTACGATATTTGTGTGCATTAAGGGTGGGAATGATTGTCAAAGATAAACAAAGCCAGACATTAAAGTAGCAAAAACAGATTTTATTCAGAAACTATTGACTGAAGGTAAAGGGCTGAACTCCATTCAGATTGTGTAGAGGTGACTGGGTGTTTTAAAGGGAGAATGAAATAACATATAATTCAATTTACATGAAATGTTCAAAAAGGCAAATCTATAGAGACAAAAAGTAGATTATCGGTTGCCTGAGGCATGGGTGGCAAGACAGGATTAATTGTAAATAGGCACTTAGGGGGATGGAATGTTCTGAAACTGAATGTTGGTGATGGCTGCATTACTTGGCAAATTTACTAAAAGTCATTAAATTGTACACTTAAAATGTGTAAATTCTCAGGTATATGCTTTTATATCAATAAAGCTATTTTTAAAAAAATTAAGGGAGGGGGCACCTGGGTGGCTCAGTCATTAAGTGTGGGAGAATGAGACGTGGGCTATCTGATTAGCTACAGTAAGACCTAAATTAAGTAAAATAGTTAAAATAGACAAAGACCTAGAGATTCTAATCTAACTCCAAATGCTAATTATTGTTACTCCAGACAAAATAGATCTGCTTTTTTGAAAGTTTAGTAATGTATCATGTCGAAATGTGGCAAGTGCCTGCAGGATTGTCTATAGATGAGTGCTGCATTCAACTTTAAAAAAAAGGTGCGATTTCTTTACCAATGTACATATCTAATTTTTTTATTTTTAAATTTAATTTACTAATTGCGATTGCTTCTGAATGCACTGCATTTATGCATTAGTCAGATGCATTCACTACCACAAAGTTAGATATCTGATTTACCATCAAGTTCATCATTTCATTACAAAACAAGGAACTTTTCGTCATAAGCTAATTTACTAAATAGGCAAAAACATTGATTTGTCGTTAAAAAATTATTGCCAAAGGTCAGGTTTATAAGTATAAAGACATGAGATGGCTAGTTTTTATTTATAAAATATTCGTGTAATTTTACATATGGAATATTAATGTTTTTACTAAATAACATCTGATTTATTTTTCTTTTAACTTTTATTAATAATTTATTATTATTTAATAACTGGGTAGGTAAATTTAATATTGACTATCAGAAAAAGTCACATGCCAAGCTATTTTCTGCAAAACGCGATTATGAGCACTAGACATTACAAAAAGAGGCGCTACCTTATAGGACATTTTCCCATTATTTAAGCGACCTAGGTGATTTTTTAAAAGACTCTACACCCGCGTGTTCTTATCACCCCACCCGTAATAAGCAGGCTGCAGAATGGCTTTGGGGGCCCGTTTGTTAGGGTGCGTCTCGAACCCCTCCGCCCGTTTCCCAGTGAGCCAGCACGAGCTGGGCCTTGAGGCGCGGATCAACAGCATGGGGCTCGCAGGCCTCCTCCCCCGCCCAGTGCTACCGAGGCGCCGCCCGGCGCCGCCAGCTGGCTGCCGCCTCCGCCGCTTCACAGAGAAGAATGGGGACCCGCCCCTTGGGGTGATTGACGGGCTGCCTCCTCCAATGGCCAACGCGCTCGGCCCCAGCGGGCCGGGCAAGGGCCGCGGCACGCGGAGGAATCTCTCCTGCCCTTTAGTCCCGGGCTAGGTGTTGCGGCAGGCGCCATTTTATCGAGCAGCCTGTCTCGGGTGCCGCCATGTTGGTGAGGAGAAATCACCGTTACGGCCAGTGTCCAAATCCCCGCGTCGCTGCACGCCGCCCGCCCGCCCGCTCCCAAGCCTCAGCCACCGGCGGCGAATAGAGACTAAAGCGGCAGCGCCGGCAGCGCGGGGCCGTTGCCCAGTGTTTGCAGTTAGAGCCCCATCTCTCTGGCGTGGTTGTTAATAGACTGGAAAGTCTGTGTCTGTGTCGCTCACTAGTAACCGTGAGTTTTTACCACTTCGTCACCTCTCGGCGGCGGCCGGGAGCAGGTACCCGCAGGCGGCGCAGGGGTCCTCCCCGCGCCCCGCCGCCGCCGGCCTCGCAGACCTGTCCTCCAGCCCCGCCCCGTTCTTGACCAAACATGACAGACTCTGAACATGCAGGGCACGACAGGTCGGGAACCCTTCTTGTCTGTCTTTCTGTCGGATGAGAGGAGGGGTCTTGGGGCGGCGGGAGCGGGCCGGGGCCGCGCGCCTCCTGCATGACTTAGACGTCTCTGTGTGGCTCCATCAGTTCCATGACGTGCGCCCTTATGTAAAGCCCAGGCTGGCGGCCGCGGGGGAGGTCGGCCCGGCCGCGCCCGCCTCCCCGCGCCGGGGTCCTTTCCGGCCGGCCCCGCCCCCGGCCGGCACGTGCGAGCCCCCCGCCCCCGGGCGGCTCCGTCTGCCGCTCGGTCTGCGCCCGGCGCCTCCCGCGTGCTGGCTCGGTGCTGCGGTCCAGCCTGGGCGGAAACGAAGCCTCTCCCAGCCCAGGGCCCGCCGTGCACTTCCAGATGGGACCAGCCCGGAATTTGTAATAGCTGGTGTTCTATTTGACTACTGCCCTAGCACACTCCTAAAAATAAACTTTTTTTTTTTAAGGAAAATTTTAAACAACCCCCCAAGGCCATGTATTTATAGTCTTACTCCTCAGAATTTGAAAGAGTTTCAAATTAAAAATGTTAACACAAAAGACTGAGGCTATGCAGACCTTAGTGTAGCACAGCTTTCTCCTGAAGTAAAAACTCCGTGGTGATTATCCCCTCTAACTGCATTTTCTAAATACTGTATATAATTCGAACACTTAACGGAGATTCTGATGTTTTATTTTTGCTTTAAGGGCACATTCTTGGTTCCTTTTAGTGCTTTGGGGGTATTTTCATATTTTAAAAAGCGCAAATAGCATACTTAAGTTTTGGTTAGTTTTTAAATTTACATTGCTATCTACCTTGATTGTAAAAACAAAAAGAGAGGGCTTTAGTTCATTAAATTACTGCAATAAAATCTGTTGCATCTGATTCTTATTTAGAATATTTAAAAATGTGGAACCTGGCAATTATTCCTTTGTAAATAGAAGTAATCAAAAGTATACATTGTACTCTAAACTAGATACAAATTGCGTAAGTTTTACCTGTGGAGTAATGTGATATGCTTTTGATGAAGCATTCCACACACTTTTTTTTTTTTTTTATAACCCCACAAGCAGAAATAACAAACATCACTGAAATTTGAAATATCTAAACATTTGGCAACCTAGAGAGTGTTAAAAATATCTCAACAACTTTGATATCCTAGTGATGAAAGTAGATCACCAGAAGACAAGTCAATTAAACATACAGTAATTTTTAGAAAGTAAAAAACACTTAAAAATTATGGCAATATAAGCTTGCACTTGACAGATTTTTCATGATTATTTTACATTATTTTGTCACTAAAATGACAGAATTCTTGGAATGGGTTAACTAAATTTTGAGAAATTTCCCATTCTGAATTTCCCACTCTGAATATCTGTGGACAAACCAATGACTGGGTTTTGCTAATGCAGCCTAAAGTTCATTGTTTTGTATGTAAGAAGGAAATGTGTTCTCTGTTCAGAAAGCAGCTTCAATATGTAGAATTGTGTATTCAGTGTAATGAAGAAACCTTGTCACCAAATTCAGGTATTGAAATAACTTTGCCAGTTAGGAACTGTGATGCCCGACTTTAGAAAGAATTTGGAATTTTAAAATATTGAATTAGAAGTTAAAATTTTAAAGAAGTTTTTGTAAGATTTATTAACAGCTTAGTACTAAGAACTAAAGATTAAATAATAGTGATATTTAGTCTTTTTTGTTTTATATTAGGACTAAGAAAACATTTACTAGCAATTATTGAAACAAAAAGGTAAGCTTCATTTTAACTTTTTCAGTTGTTAAATGACAGTATTCTTTTGAGGCAAGAAGATGGTTTAACTTTCTCACACATTTTTTTTGTCAACCTATATGGAAAATAAACAACTACATCAGAAAACAAAGTGGATTGGAGTCAGGAAATGGTCTAGCTACAGCTTTGCTACCACTTAGCTTTGTGAACTTGAGCAAGCCTAGTTTCTTTATTGATAAGAGGGTTCTACAAGAATTTTTCAAGTTCTTAAAAGGTCAGTGTTTTTCAGCCTCCTCTGGGAAGCTTTTTAAAAAGTGTTGATTTCATTTCTATCAGTCTGAGCTTCAGCCTGGGTTTAAAAAAATTTTTAAAGCTCCTCAGGTAATTCTGATATGTGCCAAATTGAGAACCACTGTATTAGATTAATGTTTTACAATCTTAGCTAATCATCAAAATCACTTTAAGGAATAAAGATTTTTGTCTTGCCCAGAGCAACTGAATCAGAATCTCTAGGGGAGGATTGTGGTAATCTATTTTTAATAGCCTGCCCAGGTGTTTCTTAAGAAATGTGGGGAAAAGTGGACTAGTCTGTGGAATCCCGAAATATTTGGTGCTTCCATATTATAGCTATTCTATACTGTAGTACAAGTTTCCACGAATTATTGGAGAAGATATATGAATTCCGGTATTTGGAGGTAGGCATTGTTTCAGGGATACCCTTTTTCTAACGTTTTTGAAAGTTAAGGCATATTGTGAGTACAAGGGAAAAAGTTGAATATATGATTTTTATTTACAACTTATACAACTATGATTTTTATTTACAATTTATACAAATTAAGATATTACTATTATAATTTACATCAGAATGAGATTTTAAATGGAAATGGAAATTCACAGAAGGCACAATTTTTTTTTCTTTTAAAAAATGGTAGTTTCTTGCACATGTTTTATATGGTGAACATTTTGCACAAGATTTGTTTGCCAAATGAGGTTGCTTTTTTAAAAAATACCGATTTGATGTACTCTTCTTTAAATATTTTCATGCCTGGAGTGAAAACACGGTATTTTTATACGTGTTACTAGTGTAACAATATGCAAAAATTTGTGGATATATAGAATATTAGTAGAGGCCTTCTGCATAGGATCTGAGAAATCAAGATTAGAGGTGGAGAAGGAGTTGGGGGAGGACAAAGGGAGATAAAATTCTTGTCTTTTCATTCAGTTCTTCCCTTTCATCCAGTTCTCTTAGGCAAAACTTCAGCCACCTACCTTTATATTTCACTGGATGTTGACCCAGTTAAAACAATACAGAAACAACTTTTAAAGGCTAAATACTATGAGTCCCTGTTTGGACACGTACAGTAGAGTAGGAAAGATAAATATATACCTAAGTAACTATTACATAATTTTCTGAAATATGCTGAAAGTGAAAAGTTTTACAGGATCTGTACTGGGAAAAATGATAATTTTAACATGAGTAATATAAGAGCTTGTGATTCTGAGAGTCTTTAATTGATAAGAGCTATGTATAATACTTTCTTTTGGGAAGAGGTTTTCTTTGCCCATTATGAACAACCTTCCTACCTTCTTTCCCTCCTCTCCCCCACTCTCCTTCCTCATGTAAACCAAGAACAAAACTCCAACTAGTCAGAATTATAGTAGTTTGTATTCTCTGCTCTGTATCCCCCCACACATAATGATTAAAACATTGCTAAGAGACTACACTGGAGAATCTGAAGGGATTGATGATGGAGACAATGATTACACTTTCCATTTGTAACAGGGTTTTCATTTGATTCTCACATTAATCCCATGAGGTGGTATAGTATTACAGTGCTCAGTAACTTGTTTACGAGATCCCACAGATAGAGGCTAGATAGAGCCTAGGTATGCAAACTCCTGCCTGTAGTATTATTTTTCCTCTTCATTATCTTTGTATGGGGATGGAATACAATAAGTTCTAGCTTTTACTTTCTAAATTGTTTGGGATTGTAATGTGGTACAATTAAGAGATCTCTGCATTCTCAGTAAAACCTGGGTTTTGATCCTGGTTTTTCTTCTTAGTTAACATTTTTTTATTTTCCATGATTATTTTTCTTATTTGTGAAATAAGGTAGTTGAACTAGGTGATATTCATTCTCCCCTCCTACTTTAGTTAAAGTCAGTAATTTTAATTAAAAAAATTGCAAATGCCTTATTTCATGTTAGAGTTCACTTAATGTTCTATAAAATACCTGGTTTGTAAATTAATATGTATACTTGAGCAAATGCCCCCCCCCCACTAAGCTACTAATTATTTTTAATTGTGGTAAAATACACATGTAAAATTTACATCTTAACCATTTGTAAGTGGACAGTTCAGTAGTGTTAAGTACCTTCACATTGTTGTACAACCAATCTTTGGAACTCTTTCATCTTGCAAAACTTAAATTCTATCATTAGTTTATTTTCTCCTGAATCTACTAATTTATTGTTAAAACTATCAAAATGAGCTTTTCTTTAGCAAATATAAAAAACTCAAGTTATATGTCACGTTCAGGTTTGATGTTGGAAAGCACTTTGACTCTTAAGACATTTTTCTTTTCCTAGCCCTTCGTAAACAAACTATTTCATTTACTTTAAATTTTCATTGATTAAATTTTCATTCAGCAGATTTCTGTGCCAAGTATATAGTGTTAAGCACTGGGGAAACAAATTTGAATACAATATCACTGAACTTGCTCTCTGGGATCTTATAATGTAGTAGGAGAAACAGACTGGTAAATACATAGTTATAGCATTAGTCCTATAATAAAGGTATAAATTGATTGCCGTAGTGGCATAGATGGGGGCTTCAGGGAGGCATCATGGAATTAGCTACATCTGAAGGATGAGTAAAAGTTTGGCCAAGCAGAGTCAAATATATGAAAAGCATGAAGAAGCGAACTGGCATGGTGGGTTCAGAGATGATAAAAATGTTAGTATGTAAAGCGTGTACAACATATTTTGGGGAATGAGGAAAAGGCTTCAGTGAATTAGGGATCTGACCCTGAATGATGTAAAGAGCTCATCGAAGTTATTTTTTTAAAGTTTGCTTATTTATTTATTTATTTACTTACTTACTTACTTACTTAAGTAATCTCTGTACCCAACGTGGGGCTCAAACTCATGATCATGCCATTTTTTGGCATGATACCTAGGGGCTAGGAGGAGGCAGACTACAGAAAGGGAGAGCAGTAGAAGGAAGACAATTTAGGGAACTTTCAATAATTTTCATCAAATATTAAGTACCTAATATTTAATATATATTGTTTTGGACTTGGGGAAGACAGCAGTAAAGAAAAAAACCCTTTACCTAATGGAGTTTACATGTTCTTTGGAGAAAGAGACAATAAACATGAAAAACAAATGTGTTCAATGCTGATAAAGTGGAAAGGGAGGTGGGGTATCCTATGGGTACAGGGAGGGTATTTCCATTTTAAATAGGTGTTTAGGGAAACATTTAACTGAAAAGGTAACATTTGAGTAAGCCCTGGAATAAGAGAGCAATCCAGGCCCAGTATGTCTGGGGGAAAAGCATTTTGGATAAAGGGAACAAAAGGTGAAAAAAGCCTAGAACCCGGAATGAGCCTAGTGTAATTAAGGAAAGAACAAGGGAGCAGTGTGGCTAGAGAAAACAGTGAGCAAGGGGGAGAGAAGTAAGAGATGAAGTTAGATGGGCAACAGGGGCGATTGTGTAGGGCCTTGTAAAGCCATTTTAAAGAACTTGGGTTTCACTCTGAGTGGTAAAGGAGCCACTGGAGGGTTTGAACAGAGGAGGAGCAGGGTCATGCTGTGGTAAAGGAATGGTAAAAAGGAAGTTGCTTATGGTAATTTAAGTGACAAGTGATGATGGTTTTAGGTCAGTGAGGAGAAAATGGTTGGATTTTGGATATGGTTTGGAGATAGAACCAATAGGATTTGCTGATGGATATGGCATATGAAAGAAAGGAATGAGTCAGAGCTACTGTAAAAGACTAGAAATTGGGTAATAAGGACCTGATCAAAAGCATTGGCAATAAGAAAGCAGACAAAAGGCAAAAATTCATGAGATATTTCTTAGAGTTGATAGAACTGGAGATAAAGATCTGAGAGTTTTTAGCAAAGATGTTAGTCAAAATGATGAGATCACCCAGGTATGTGTAGTAGACAGTAAGGAAGACAGAAGTTTTCTGGAAGCCAAGGGAGGAGAAAGTTTCCAAAGAAGGGATGATCACAGAGCAGATAAAGGAAAGGGTTGGAAATTGGCCACAGGATATCCTAAATTAGGGCCGGTAAAAGCATGAATGAAAGAGTGCTTCAGGGCTTGCAAGCAGCTGGCCTTCACACCTAAAATCTGTCCATATTATAGTTTGCCTGACAGGATGTTTAAAAATATTTACGTTTGAATGCCGTTAGACTTGACTTGTGTTCTTTATCCCCCAGTCTTTTCACTGATACTTTCTTTGCAAACTCAGCACCTGATGTCTGCTCATTAGGTGACTTGCCTGATCATGTAGGCATTTGAATTTGTGGCCCTTTGTTATGCGATGAAGTCAGGTTTTCACCTGGACAGGTGGGTGATCTGGTTTCCAAAAACAGAGATGGGTGGCCTTGAATTTACCAGGTCAAGCCTCCAGTCAGTCTAGGGCTGTCCCAGTATTCTTTTGTGCATCAGTGCCCCCAGTGGCCTTGCTTCAGTTTTTCAGATTCGGAAAAAGATCAGCCTCAGAGCTGATCAGACGTGAAGATGTTAATTCATGCTAAAAAGTAATAACAGTGGCTTACATTTACATGCTGCTGTTTTAAGTGCTTTACATGAATTATTGCATTTAATCTTCATGACAGCCCTACGCAGCAGCCCTCATTTTACAAATGAGGAAATAGACACTAAGAGATTGATGAATTTCCCAAGGTCGCAGAGTACATCAGGGGGAATTCAAGTAATCTGATTCTAGAGCCTGCATTTTTATTCGAGGATAGACATCCCTAACACAAGAGAATGTGTGTGTGTGTGTGTGTATATCAGAATACCAATTCAGTCATGTAAAATGAGGATTAGATATTTGCATCAGGGAGGGTATTCTCTCCATGTAGAATGTTATATGGAAAACAAAATTATCAAAAATTGCCTAATGAACAGGAGCATGGGATTAGAATGAGGGAGTTGATTGTAAATGACTGGAATTTTAAATGGCGTCAGGCTCTGATAAAGTGATATTTCCATCTTCATAATGTATCTGCCAAGCAGTTACTTGCATCAGCCTTACAGGATATCCCCTCTCCTGGGCAGTGCTTACATGGGCACTGGCCACATTTGTCTCTCTACCTTTCCTTCTTCATCATTTCTTTCGCTAATCAGCCCTACTTTCTGATAGGTACATTTCTTTTCATTGCATGTTAATATCTTAAACTTAGTCATCTTTTACTTGGTCATGTGTATCTGACTTCCTCGTCTTATTCATCTTATTTTGATTTTATGGTTGAACTTTCTGAGGTGATACTGTTCTGAGGAGATACTATTTCTAGTATCTTTTTTGAGGTGTTTGGGTCCTGGAAGGTGTTGCTTGACTGCTGATGCCATGTACCAACCCAGATAGCTGTCATTGGATGACCTTTGCAAAAGCCGTTTCAGCAGATTATTATTACTCTTGGCAAAGAACAACCTTCCTCTAATGTAAAATAGCTTTATATTTATTTTCTTTTGCCCTCTCCTTTTTTTTTTTTTTTTTTTGAGTAGGCTCCACACCCAGTGTGGGGCCCAATTCAGGGCTTGAACTCATAACCCTGAGACCAAGATCTGAGCTGAGATGGAGTCATACACTTAACCGACTAAGCCACCCAGGCACCCCATGCTTTGCGTTGTTTTTAATGTGAGTTCATGGCTTAACATTACTACTTCAAATGAACTCTTGTAATACTTCAGCTTTCATAAGTCATACCCACATTTTTGAGTGGCAAATAACCAAAGCAAGTCCCAAGGAGTGTTTAAAGGGAATCCTAAGTTAATCTATCATTAAAATTATAAAACCATGTGAAAATCATTAACAATGTATTTTTAAAAGTGATAGAACAAAAGAACCTAGATTTAGAACTAGTGATACTCAATATTTTACATATATTGCTATTTATAATTCACATACTTTAATTCATTTGATTCATGTAGACAGAACAGTTATCAATATCTTCACTTTATAGTTTAGGAAACAGATTTAGAGGGTAAATAACTATTTACCACAGTCTATGTCTCATAGCATTTGATTTCATACTCTTTCCCTTGCCACCGTTGCCTCATGATGGTAGTAAATCTGACACCAGATGCTGGATTGGGATATTGGATCCATAAGAGGGTTTGGGTTTTTTTCTTTCTTTCTTTTTTTTTTTTTTAAAGATTTTATTTATTTATTTGACAGAGACACAGAGAGAGAGGGAACACAAGCAGGGGGAGTGGGAGAGGGAGAAGCAGGCTTCCCGCCGAGCAGGGAGGCCGATATGGGGCTCAGTCCCAGGACCCTGGGATCATGACCTGAGCCGAAGGCAGACGCTTAACAACTGAGCCACCCAGGTGCCCCAGGGTTGTTGTTTTTTTTTTTTTTCTTTTGGATATTACTTGATCCCAGGCAATTTCAGCCTACTTTATTATAAATTCATCTTATATGACAGTTTTTCTAAATCCTAAAACAATTAAAAATTGAATGTATAAAGAATACTAATTTTCACATATTTTTAAAAGAGTATGAAATCAGTTAAATCTAGCTACGTCTGCATATTTTTAGCTATGGAAAACAAGAATTCTTCTATTGTATACGGGTTTTAACCTATTAGGAGAATTTATTGAAGATGCATAGAGATCAAAAGAGCCAACACCTCTTTTGCTTGAATTTTTCTTGATGACTGGCAGTTGACGATAAAATATTAGATCACT
The DNA here is from genome assembly GCF_964656455.1 of Halichoerus grypus. Taxonomy (NCBI): domain Eukaryota; kingdom Metazoa; phylum Chordata; class Mammalia; order Carnivora; family Phocidae; genus Halichoerus; species Halichoerus grypus. The sequence goes on from NC_135721.1 coordinate 36,360,569, forward strand.
GGTTCTTTGTGTGTGGGGTTTGAGTTCTTTACAAAGGCTACTCTTTGGCTCATAAAGGAGCTTGTGGGTTGATTTCTTTTCTACATCCTTGGCATACATAGGAGTCTATTTTAAAATTATGTTTTATGTAAGCAAACAAAAATGGAAGTGAATAATGCATTTATGTAAGAAATTCATACATATTTTGGCTGTATATACATATCGTACCAAACATACATTTTTAAAAAATTACAGATATCCAAGTGTGAAAACCAATATTTGACCAAATCTTAGACTAAAGTTAATATCATCATCATAGATTAAATTTCTGGAATACGTGAATAAATCTGAAATATCCCTCAAGTTATTATAATTTATTATTAGAAATTTTAGTGGTCTATTTTTAAAAATAGGACGTGAAGTAATAATTTCTCAACACTGCCTATTGCTAAATTACTGCTATAATTGCTACAATGCACATTATTGGTACTGAGTAGAGGGTCACCTTCAAATGAGATTAGTGGAACACAAGATAGTTGGGGGAACTTTTTTTTCCTCTAACATTTTCCTTTATAATTTTTTTTAAAATATCTGGAGCAAAGATGATTGATTACATTACACATAACTTTAGAGTTTTTTTCTCATGAAATTTGGAGGTAACAAAGCTAACATTCTGTTTTTAATTCATCTACAAAAGATGTGAATTCTCGGGCGCCTGGGTGGCTCAGTCGTTAAGCGTCTGCCTTCGGCTCAGGTCATGATCCTGGGGTCCTGGAATCGAGGCCCGCATCAGGCTCCCTGCTCCACGGGAAGCCTGCTTCTCCCTCTCCCACTCCCCCGGCTTGTGTTCCCTCTCTCGCTCTCTCTCTCTCTGTCAAATAAATAAATTAAAAAAAAAAAAAATGTGAATTCTCAAATAGGATTTTTTCTTGAAAGATTCATGGGATTAAATAATTGAAAATATTCTTTAGAAGTTATTATGTGTAGTGTTATGAATGTTAGAATGCCAAATAAATGAATAAAGTTAGAATCATGACATAATTTCTATTTTTCTGTTTTGTATTTTTTTTTTTAAGATTTTATTTATTTGACAGAGCAAGAGAGCACAAGCAGGGGGAGCAGTAGAAGGACAGGGAGAAGCAGGCTCCCCGCCGAGCAGGGAGCCCTATGCAGGGCTCTATCCCAAGACTCTGGGATCATGACCTGAGTCAAAGGCAGATGCTTAACCATCTTAGCCACCGAGGTGCCCCTGTTTTGTATTTTTCATTTAAATTTTTATAATCATTTGTCAGCTCAAACAGTGTATAATATTCTTCCTTAAAATCAATAGCTAAATTACTCTCAATATTATTACTCCAGTTTTTTACTTGGCTATTTGAGGATTGTTAGTTTCTTTTGTACATAAAATGGTTTTCATAATCACTATTTGCACATTTTTCTCTTACATTAATGTACATTTGTACTTCATCTAATTGATAAAATTTCAATATATAAAGCACAGGGAAATTCTTGTTGTAAGTTATACCTGAAAATGGATATTCAGATACTAATAGTAAATTCAGATGACATGGCTTTTTTAATACATATGACCTATTATGCTGATTAGATATAATAGTAACTTACGTAAGGATCATGTAATTTCCAGTCATGTCATACTCAGGGATGCAGAAATGACTTGAAGCAGGCCAAGGCAGAATGGAGAAACATGCTTTAGCTGGATACTGAGGCCAAAGCCTAATTTTGGCATGTCTTTTATTTATTTATTTATTTATTTTTAAAGGTTTTTTATTTATTTGACAGAGACACAGCGAGAGAGAGAGCACAAGCAGGGGGAGTGGGAGAGGGAGAAACAGGCTTCCCGCAGAGCAGGGAGCCCGATGCGGGGCTCGATCCCAGGACCCTGGGATCATGACCTGAGCCGAAGGCAGACGCTTAACGACTGAGCCACCCAGGCGTCCCTTGGCATGTCTTTAAAAAAAAAAATGTACTCTGACAACACTCCCTGAAACCTGGAGCCCTGGTACCTCATATCGTAGGTAATATGATAGCAAGTAATTTGGCGTATTAGGAACGTTAACAGACCAAGTGGGATTTTTTTGAATATTACTGGGTCGTAGGCAATTTTACCCAGTTCACTATACATTCATCCAACAAAACTTTTTCAACTTTTGTTCTGATGTCATGACACCTAGAAGATTATTTTCTAGCTTTCAAATTCTGTTTACTTTATTTGCTGAGATTTGTTTCTATTGAGTTTCTAGTTTCTCCAGCCTATACTGGAGAGCCTAAGTCAAGAGGATAAATTGAAAGGGAATGAAAGTAAATGAGTTTTAGCTTAGTGAGATAACCAAGATAGTAAGTGAAATATAAAAAAATTATTTTAAAAATGTAGTCTCAAAAAAACCTTTGGCAAGCTAATACACAATGTTGTTTTATTCCCATAATATTCTGTCTCTGCTTATGGCATAAAGGATGTTTGAGGAGTGATATGGTTTTCTTTCATGATGTCAAACATACAAGCTCAAGGATATATTTAAAAATTCTTCATTTCCCTAGATTAATATACAGCAATGCCTCTTCTATCTGGCACTGGGCAGGGAATTTAGCATCAATAGATATTAGCAGAAACTAATTTTATTATAAATATTTTCAAAGGATCTCTTTGTAAATAAAATATGTGGCATACTTTCCCCTCTTACTAACTAGACAATTACTGATTTATCTTTTTCTTAATTACTTTGGATCATCATGAATATCTGTTGTCACCATAATCACTATGAACCCTAGGTATTATACTCCATCTTGTTTTTTCTTGTGTCCAGGAGACTTTGGAAATATGGGAGGCTTTCACACAGACTGATTAAGCTAAGTATTGCTTAATGATAGGATAAAGGAGAAACAGCCTCAGGAACAGACTCCAGATTTGGTCTACCACAGTTTCTTTTCTGCTTTTACTTGTTTGAAATAATTTTTCATTGTTATTCTCTGAAGGAAAATAAAGGAAATTTCCCCCTGGAATCCATGCTTTTGGGATTTGTAACCTTTCCCAATTTCTATGAAAGTATCTGTCATCTTCCATACCCATTCTATTAAAATGCATGTATTTCAGGTAAATCACAAGAGAAAAGGAAACCAGTTGAGGGCTATCTATTATGAACAGTGCTAAGTAATTACCTAACTTTATCTCAATCCTTAAACAACTTTGTGATGGTAGATTGATTGATCCTATCTGTAGATAAGGCAACTGAATATTAGGGGGCAAGATAATTGGTTCAAGTTAGTATAGGTAATATATGAATGGGAAGCAGAATCTGAACCCAGATCTTTCTGGCTCTAAAAGCTTTTGTTCTTCTACTTTACTACGATGCCTCTTTAAGTAATCTGTTTTAACATGCCACAAGTTTGGTTATTGTTCTTGTTTAACATTCTCGCTTTAATTTACAGGTTCAGGTGAGTTCACTTTGCCAGAATCTTGGGTCCTTATTAAATAAGGTGTTTGTTTGATTTTGGTTTGGGTCCTCTTCAACTTTAGGTGAAAATTGCTGTTCTGGCAGCCAACTACTTCATTAGTATTTGACTCTCTTTTCTGGATATTGGTGCTTAGCTCCCTTTTGTTTTTATTGAACGGCAAACCTTAGTGATAACATAGCAGTTTTCATTACTTCCAGCATTCCTCTCTTTTCTTTGCCTCTTCTGACTTTGATGTGGAGGCTTTCATCCTACGAAAGCTGTTAACCTAAACTGCACCACTTTTTTTTTCCCAAGTCACATAAGTGATTTTTAAATAGAATTAAACAGTCATCAGAAATCCTGGAGGCCAGAAAGCAGTGGGATAATATATATTTCTAAAATTTTTTTATTTAAGTACAGTTGACATACAATGTTAGATTAGTGTACAACATAGTGATTCAACAATTCTATACATTACTCAGTGCTCATCACAATAAGTGTAGTCACCATCTGTCACCATAGAATGTTATTATACATTATTGACTATATGCTCTATGCTGTACTTTTCATTCCCATGACTTATTTATTTTATAACTGGAAGTTTGTACCTTTTAATCCACTTCACTTATTTTGCCCTTTCCTTTAAGCCCCTCCACTCTAGCACTCACCAGTTTTTTCTCTGTATTTATGAATCTGTTTCTGTTTTTTTGTTTGCTCGCTTGTTTTATTTTTTAGATTCTGCATGTAAGTGAAATCATATGGTATTTGTTTTTGTCTGACTTATTTCACTTAGCATAATACCCTCTATGCCCATCCCTGTTATCACAAGTGGCAAGATCTTATTCTCTTTTTAGGGCTGATTAATATTCCACTGTGTGTGTGTGTGTGTGTGTGTATGTGTATGTGTGTATCTCACATAATATTCCACTGTGTATATATATATGTCTCACATGTATTATGTGTAATATTCCAGTGTGTGTGTGTGTATACACACATATCACATATCACACACACACACACATATATATATCAGTGTATATACATCTTCTTTATTCATCTAGTGATGGACACGTAGGTTGCTTCCATATCTTGTCTATTTTAAATAATGCTGCAATAAACATAGGGGTACATATATCTTTTCAAATTACTGTTTTCATTTTCTTTGAGTAAATACCCAGTAGTGGAATTACTGGATTGTATTTCTATATTCAGTTTTTTTGAGGACCCTACATACTCTTTTCCACAGTGGATGCACCAATTTACATTCCAACTAAATTGCACCACTACTTTATCAACTTGTCTGGGACCCTGAAATGAATGGGGAAACCCATTTTCCAGCTCTATGTGATTTGATTCTTTTTACTTTTTAAAAAATCTATACAATAAAAATTTTTGACTAATTTCCTTTGAGCCCCTAAAAAAATACTGTTTAGTAAAAAGAAAACCTTATAGCACCTTATAACTCCAAGTGCCATATTTCAGTCCAACTAATCTAGCCTGGTGGCTGCCATTTCCTTACAAACATTAAAATAACTTCTGTGGGGGGCACCTGGGTGGCTCAGTCGGTTAAGCATCTGCCTTTGGCTCTGGTCACGATCCTGGGGTCTGGGATGGAGCCCCACGTCGGGCTCTCTGCTCAGTGGGGAACCTGCTTCTCCCTCTCCTGCCTGCCACTCTGCCTGCTTGTGCTCTCCTTCTCTGTCTCTCTTTCTCTGTCAAATAAAATCTTTTAAAAAATAAAATAACTTCTGTGGAATTGAAGTAACTCATATTTACCTTTGCATGTGAGAAATGCAACTTTTAGACCTTAACAGTTTCTCTGTATCATCTCTTAAAATACCACTTAAAGGTGTGTTGATGAAGTTTCTTTTTCTCAACATTTTATTATGAAAAGTTTCAAATATGCAAAGATGTTGAAAGAAGTTTACAGTAACACCCTCATATCCTACCCACCAGTTGGTGAGCTTCTTAATCTTCTTTACATTAGCTTCTATTAAGTGGTTTGGCTATTTGTAGTTTCCTCCTAACACCGAATGTGTGTAGCTATTATAGCAACATGGTGAAGAATTATGGGTCTGGAAATCAGACCGAGTTTGGGCTCTAGCTCTGTCATCTACTAGCAGAATCAGTTAAGCTCTTTGTCCCCTTGCTTTACCTGTTTAATGAGGATAACATATTTCATAGTTAACATGAAAATGAAGTGAACTGACTGAACATGTCTGCAGCATAGTAATTATTCAGTAATTGTTAACTATCATATTGTTTTTTTTTTACCATAAATTTGATTTAAGGTGTTATTTTACTTCAGAAATACTGTTACTTGATCATAAACACATTTACTGGAATTGAAGATAACCTTAAATAGTGAAAGAATTAGATAATAAAAAGTGTGGACTAAAAATTGCTGAGAATTTTATTTTATTTTTTTATTTTTGTTTTTTTTAAAGATTTTATTTATTTATTGGACAGATAGAAAGCGAGAGAGGGAACACAAGCAGGGGGAGTGGGAGAGGGAGAAGCAGGCTTCCTGCAGAGCAAGGGAGCCCGATGTGGGACTCGATCCCAGGACCCTGGGATCATGACCTGAGCCGAAGGTAGACACTTAACGACTGAGCCACCCAGGCGCCCCTGAGAATTATAAAATATTTGTCAAAGTCACATATCCATAATCCTCTGAGGGCCCCCAGCTTTTTATAGGTTCTGTTCCAGGCACTATTTTGGCCTTCATGGGGAAAATAACAAAGTTAACTTACCCTTTTTTGGAAAAGGAACAGCTAAAATTGAATTATTTGCGTTAATATCTAGATTTGAGAGATTGATTGCAGGACTACTAAGACAAACTGGCACTCTAGTGAATGATGAATGTTAGTACTTTCTTTAAAGAATAGCCATTAGGGGTGACTGCCTTCGGCTCTGGTCATGATCCTGGAGTCCCAGGATGGAGTCCCTCCTGGAGCTCCCTGCTCAGCAGGGAGTCTGCTTCTCCCTCTGACCCTCCCCCCTCTCATGTGCTCTCTCTCTCTCTCTCAAATAAATAAATAATCTTTAAAAAAAAGAATAGCCATTAGTTTTATTTACGTTCTCTTTTGTTTTCTGTATTTTGTTGATTTCTGTACTTATATTATTTTCATTCTTCTCCTGGGTTTACCCATTTCTGAGTTCTTTAGTTGAACATATAGCTCATTTGTTTCTAATCTTTTTATTTCCTGAAAAATGTGTTTATTTTTTTATTTTTTTTAAAGATTTTATTTATTTGTTTGACAGAGAGAGATACAGCGAGAGAGGGAACACAAACGGAGTGGGAGAGGGAGAAGCAGGCCTCCCGCCGAGCAGGGAGCCCGATGCGGGGCTCGATCCCAGGATCCCGGGGTCACGACCTGAGCCGAAGGCAGACGCCTAATGACTGAGCCACCCAGGCGCCCCAGAAAAATGTGTTTAAATAAAAGCATAGATCTTCTAAGGACTCCTTTTCTTTGTTTAGGTCTTTTAATAACTTCATGGTGTACTCTGCACCAAATTTATACTGGGAGGTTCACCAGGAAGTTACATTGCTTGAATTTAGATGTTTCATTATTATGTTACTGATATGTTCAGTACCTCCATCAGATCATTATAATGCCTGCTTTGAACGTTTTGAGGCTGAAATGATGGGAATTATGTGCTCCTGTGTTTTGAAGATTAACACATTATTCATTCATATCCTTACTACTTTTAAGAAAAATGTTGACCCTATTCAAAAGAATGACCTCGGAATAAGGAGGTGACATTTAAAAGGTATAAATCATGGGAATGTTTGTAGTACTCATGGAGGATTGCCTGAACGATAATAGTCTACTAATTTCTCGATATTAGTAGTTTTCAGCTAATTTTTTTTTTTTTTGCCTCAACACTGTTGTAGAAAAAACATTCCCATCCGTGATAAAGTGTGTGTCTTTGAGTGAAGAGTGTCAAGTTATCAGGTTCACCAAATATGTTCCATTCTTCTTTTGGATTTTTGCTTGGTTATTGCAGTGGTATCCTAACTGCTTTCCTGTGTCTGTTTTATTTCCCCTTTAGGTCTGCTTTTTACTCTCAAAGTTATCTTTCAGAATGGAGATCTAATTACATCGCCTCCTTTCCTGGAAACACTTCAGTGCTTTCTCATTTATATTAGAATAAACCCCAAACATGGTCAAAGCTCTGCATGATCTAGAACCACCCATCACTCCAGCATAATTTTAAACCAGCTTTCCCTTTGTCTTTATAATCCAGTGACGTTGGCATTGTCTCAGTTTCTGTCTCAGGTCTTCTACACAGAAGTTTTGCTATCCTATTATCTCTGCCTGCCACTGGTCCCTCTGCAACCTTTTATCTCTTAGGCTGGAACTCCTCACCTCAGTTCATTCATGACTTCCTCAAGGAGAGCCTTCTGATAAATGACTTTCTCCTGTTGGGTGCTCTCATAGCTCTATTTACCTTCCACATTTACTTGTATGGTTGTTACTTTATATGTATTTATATGATTCTTTCATTCATGTCTATCTCCCCCATCACTAGATTAAAAACTTCTTGAGAGAAGAAACCATGTCTTTCTTGTTTATCATTGTATGCCCACTGAGAAGGTGGTGAATAAATACATGTTAAATGAATGAATGCCTCCCCTTTCTTTTTGGGGAGGACAGAAAATTCTAATATACATACAGTTTTTGAGAATCCCTGCTCTAGGTGTTGTAGATTTCATCCCCAGATTAAATCAGAATATCAGAGGAGTGCCTGGCTGGCTGTCTCAGTTGGTTGAGGGTGTGACTCTTGGTCTTGGGGTTGTAAGTTCGAGCCCCATGCTGGGTGAAGAGATTACTTAAAAAAATAGAATCTTAAAAAAAATCAGAACATCAGACAATTGCGTACTTGGACAATATTACTTTGTTTCCTTATAAAATTGCTTTTTCACAATTGGATTTTGGCAGCAAGCCCTTGGTTCAAATTGAGGCATGCTTTAGGTGATAAACTATTGCATTGGTTGTATGGACACTATTGAAGGTAGTGTTCATTGTGACAAGTACTGACCACTGTATCAGATAATGTCTTTATGAGGACTCGGGGGAGAAATTTCTTTCTGATCTCACTACTAGAAAAAACTATGCCTCTCTTGAGCAACCGGTCTGTTTTTGTCTTGGAAGTACTGTTGTCTTATACCTAATCCTTGTTTCCTGAAGCCAAATTTGCAGCTCCCATATAAAAATTAGTCAGGGATCTCTGGCATACTCCTGTGTAAATTAATCTTAGTCTTAGCTTCACCTTAATCTTTAGAATTTTAACATATTTTATATATTGATCAATAAAGGCTCTATAAATAGCATTCAAGGAATAATAAAATTCACCCAAGATTTTTTCTTGAAGCTAAGTTAATCTGCTTGCTGGGTAAGAAATGAGTTCACTCTGTCTCTCCGTGCTGAAAGTGAAAAAGATAGAGAGGAAAAGAAAAGGTTTATTATATATTAGGAATTCTAGGTTTTATGTTCTGATTGGGTCATTTGGGAATGAGAAATTCTTCTTTTTGATTTTGTTCTGCTGTCACAAAAGCATAGAGATTGCTTTATAAAGAGGTCTGAGGTGGGATATGAAAGTGTCTGTTAGGTTCAGAGATATAAGATCAGCACTTTTGTTTTTTTCTTTTTAGATCAGCACTTTTATATGCACATGCTGGGAACTTGGTAGAGTTTTATTTTAACAGTACGGCCTTAGTCCTACCCTTATAGAACAGCATGCTACATATTCACTGCTGTATGGGTTATGATCTTTGTAGGAATCGTGATCAAAGGCCTGACTGAATATCAGAGTACTTTTGTTTTCCTTCTGTTACAAAATGAATTTTTGTACCATCTGATGAAATAACAACTGTGCAGAAGCATATATGACTCTGGAGACCAGGCATTGGGAGACTGTGAGACAAGTAAGAATAGCCATGACTAAATTCTAAGAGACTAGAAGGCATTTTAGAGTGATGACCAAAGTAAGGGAATCTTACTTCTGAGTCCACTTTTTTTTAAGATTTTATTTATTTATTTGAGAGAGAAAGCGAGCGAGAGAGAGCATGAGCGGGAGGGAGGGGCAGAGGGAGAGAGACAAGCAAGGACCCTGGGATCACAACCTGAGCCAAAGGCAGAGGCTTAACTGACTGACCCACCCAGGCACCCCCTGAGTCCCCTTTTGATAGCCAAGTCTTTTATTTGAATATAGATCGGTCAACTTTCCCTGTGATATTACTTCATGGGCAGCAGGAAGTATTAGCAGTAAATCATATTTTTTTCTTGGCTTGCCAGCAAGAAATCTAGGGCTTATGCTGTTATCCACAATCACTTAGATCAATGACTTTAAGTTTGTTGTAACTCTGGGGCTTTGCGGTATTATCTTTTCAGTCAATGTTAATAACAAATTTTGGATAACATTTTCAAGTTATGTGACCTCTATAGTTGAAAATAGAGTCCTAATGATTCTAGCATAAAGAGAGTATCTGTTTTTTTCTCCAGGGAGATCAGTGTCCCTTCAGACACTCCCACAGAAGCATAGTCTCCTGAAGGACATGGGAAGGAAATATCTAATATTGTCTAATTATTATATTTTTATATATAGTTGTTATCTGTATATACAAGTTAGGTTTTGATGAGGCAAATATGAATAAGCATGTTGTGGATTCCGGAAATAAAGATTAGAAGGGTCACGTATGTAAAAACAGAAGTAGAATTACTTGTAAAAAAAAGTGAGAAAGAGATTCTTAGTTATCTCTGGGATACAGATAACTTGCATAGAGTTAAGCAAAATTTGGAAAGGTTGCCATAAGACTGTGGAGGATGTTAGGCTAATTAGAATTTATAATTTTGCCCATAAATTTGTACCAAGTCTCATTCTTGAAGGAATTTGTATTTGAGTTGAGGCTTTCGCAAATTCTAAGGTTGGCTTGAGGAGTGAAACTTGCTGTAGCTGTAGGTAGTCAAAAAGGGATAAGCTGAATTTCTGCAAACCAAATACATTCCAGAGGGTGTAAGAATGTATTGGATAAAGAATGAAGATTAAAAACACTTTGAAAGTTACAGATATCTGTCAGATTTTACCACTGGTAATTTGTAAAGAGAAACTTTTGCTGAAACAAGTAAGATGAGCCATCTAGCATGTAAATGTTCAAGGTCCAGTTTGGGGATAAACATAAAATCATAAAAACTCATGTCAGGTAGCTCTGCCATGGCCCTGATATGACCAGACAGTGTTTTCCTTGAGAAGAAATAACTAGTTTGGGAGGTATAAGGTGGGGAGTTATGTCAGGTCTTTATCAAGAAGATCATACGTAAGCTATATAGGTTGAGGGAAAATACCAGAGTAGGCATGGGCAAGCCTAGACCCAAGCAAGTTTTCCATTAAGGATGCTGACAAATTCCGCCAGTAAAATTGTTTATTACTTACATAGACAGCAAATGTAGGATCACCATGGTGTTAGCTCCTTGTGTCCATTGTCTCACTGGGTAACACTGAAACCAAAGAGGCCAGACAATCACAGGCAACATGAGTGGTAGGGTACCCTGTGGCTGAGGAACAGTGGCCATACGAGGAGAATATATGGAGGTGGGTTAAAAATAGCTTTGTTAGCAGCACCTCCCAAGACTGCCTATATTTCTGTATTCTGGAGGACCATTCTTCCGGGGCTCAGGTCAGCCTGCAGTTGAGCCTTGCCTGTGTGAGCTCGGTGGAGACAAAGGTTGCCAGTGCCTCAGTTCAGAGCAGTTCTACGTTATCCATGGTAAAGGAGAAATGACAGGGTGAATTAGAACAAAAGCATGAAAAGAAAAGTGTTACAAGCAATAGTTTCAAGTATAGAAATTTGTGTTGTTGATCTTAGGATAAGCAGCCTATTTCTATAAAGTTGTCTGCTTCTGGAATGTGAAGGCATTCTTGACATCCTGACAGTCACTTGGTACCTTCTGAGAAATGTCTTTTTTTCTGGTGATCATGTCATCTTTTCCCAGGATGTTTGTATTTATGAGTAATATCTTTGTAATATCATCTATCAGGAGTACTTGTATAGTCTTTTATTGAGGCTTTTATGTTTCTTCCAGAAAACTCAGTTTCTGATCTATAGCTTGTAACAGGAGCCTTTAGGCAAGCATAAAGAAAAAGCAGAAACTACCTGTGGAGGTAAGACTGAATGGTTCAGGTTAAGTTGTTTTAATAGCAACAGTATCAGAATGGGGAGAAGTAGAGTCCTTTATGAAGCAGATCAATTTATAAGGATTTAGTGAAATATACCTCAGAATAAGAACATATCATGAACAGTGAGGGCATTGAGCCATTTCAGAGTTTTTAATTAATACCACTGTGTGTTATGATTTTCTCCAGTTGTCTGCAATGTAGATATTTAAACCTAGAGATAAAATCTTTTAAAACTTAATTATTTTTTAAAATAACAGCTTTATTGAAATAAAATTCACTTTTTTAAAGTATACAACTCATTGGTTTTTAGGATATTCAGGGTTGTGCAATCATTACCACTCTCTAATTTTAGAACTTTTTTTTTTTTTAGAACATTTTCATCACTCCAAAAAGAAAAACCCCATGACCATTGACAGTCAATCCTCATTCCTCCCTCTGATCTACCTGGCAATCCCTAATCTACTTTCTGTCTCTATGGATTTGCCTCAGAGATAAATTCTTTTAAAAATAACAACTGAACAGTTGTTTACATGTCCATAAACATGAATATGCCTCTTCCTCAAAAGGATATAATCACTATTATTTTACATTAATGAAAAGTCATCCATATAGAATTGAACTGAGAGCCTCTCTTTCTGATTTATTAAATTTAAAAAAGTGTTTTGGGTTTAGTAAAAAACAGCTTTCATAATGGTGTTGAGCTAATTCAAAATCTAGAGAATGCTAAGCACTCTTAATTATATTATTTTTTCTGTTTTTTATTTTTCACAGAGCTAGATTAGTATCTGATACATTAGTAGGTGCTCAATCAAGATAGCTTTATTTTGTTTTGGTGACAGAACTGGCATTAGAAGCCAGCTGTCCTCCCTGGAAGTCTCTTCTTCCATCATGCCATACATGCTTTCCATTTGTGCCCAAAGCTGATTTTTGTAAAGCATTTGTAAACAGTTCATGGAAATGGGGATCAATGTTCTTTATTTCCTTTTTCTATCCTATTTCTTGTAACCATACACAGATTTAAATTCACAAGTTTAAATTTGTTGTGTGAATGCTAAAATGGTAAATAGTCTAAGGGAGAAGAAAGAAAAGTAAAATACCTTTCATTTCTTTTTGTCTAATGACAAATATAAACACCCCATATTTCATAGTTAAAGAATTTATGTAAAGTAGGACATAAATTCATAGGCAGCATTTTTAGCTTGAATACTTAGGTTAAATAGCTCCAGTCAAAATGTTAAGTATGAATTAGTGATTTTAAGATATAAAAAGATTTATGCTTTAAGGAGCTCAAGTTGGAAGAGAAGGGTGGTAAGAGAAAAGGTGAATGTCTGTAGGTTTTTTTGGTGCTGTTTAAATTTTGTTATGGTGTAAGTATAGGCAGTAAAGTACACAATTCGTAAATGTACAACTTGATGAATTTTTTACACATAAGTATGTATATATAATGATCACCACACAGATCAATATACAAAATATTTCAACACCCCAGAAGATTCCTTAGTACTCCTTTTTTTGTCAGTTACAACCCTCCAAGAGGTAATCACTATTTTGACTTCTGTCACAATAGGTTAGTTTTGCCTCTTCTTAAAATACATATAAATGGAATCAAATGATACTCTCTTGTGTCTAGCTTCTTTTACTCATAATTGTGTCTATAAGATTCATCCATATTGTGTGTAGCAGTGGCTAATTTTTTTTGCTTTATAGTATTTCATTATATAAATAAAGCACAATTTATCTATTCACCTGTTGATGGTGATTTGGGTTAACAGTTTTTTACTATTGTGACTAAAGTTGCAAAGAACATTCTTGTGCTTATCTTTTGGTGAATATATGCACTCATTTTTCTTGGAACTTCAGGTTTTGTAGTGTTATAAAAGTTCAGAACGTTTCTGTTAAAACAGCCAGAATGCCAACCCTGCCTCACAAGAAATTTTTAAGTCTGCCTAAATGGATATATACCTCTTTGATTTTATAATAGAAATTGGGGGAAAATAACATTGACTTCACTGCCAATTTTGGGTGGTATTGTGCCTGTTCTGTAATGCAAGAGTTACAGATATTATACATTCATTCATTCAGTGAACATTAGGGAACCATCCTAGGGGTTAGAGATACAGCTATGAAAGACGCAATCACATCCTACTTTCCCCAACCAATATGTTCAAGTTATTTGAACATAATGCATGGAGTGTAGTGATAAAGAAAGGAGAATTATTAGGAGAGTACTTAGGGTGAAGCATCTCACCTAAACCTGGGTAGTCAGTGGAAGCATCTCAGAGGAAATGACATCTGACCTGGGTCCAATAGAACAAAATGGAATTAGCCAGGTGAAGGAAGTGGAGGGTGTGTGTTGAGAGGAGCGGACAATGAGAGTTTTTTTTTTTAAAGATTTTATTTTTGACAGAGAGTGCACAAGCAGGGGAAGCAGCAGGCAGAGGGAGAAGGAGAAGCAGGTGCAGGGCTCGATCCCAGGACCACCATGACCCGAGCCGAAGGCAGACGCTTAACTGTCTGAGCCACCCAGGCACCCCGACAATGAGAGTTTTTAAGGCAATGTTTAAAGCCTGGAGACGTGAGAAATTGAAAGTAGCTGGGAAGCAGGGACTCAATTTTAAAGGGCCTTTTGGTAATATCACAGAGTTCTGATGTCATCCTCAGGTCAGAAAGGAATCACTGGTACTGTCCTTTTATTATGGAAGACTTCAAACACCTGCACATCCCATAGTTTGAGCAATTACCAACTCATGACCAGTCTTGTTGATACCACTTCCTTCCTCCCCCAGTGGATAGTTCTGAAGCAAATTTGAGACATCACATCATCATTGAAGATTTTGAGCAGGAGAGTGACATGATCAGTTTTGCATTTTAGAAATCACATATCCCTAGTAACTTTAAAGTATCTTTATAATGCACACACCATAGTTTGGTTGCTTCTCATTTGCTTCCAGTCATACAGACATTTGTCTTTCCGTACTATTTATAGCAGCTTGCATTTTTTCAAACTGTATGGAAACATGGTTAAATGCCAAACTTATTTTATATACTTATCTTCTTATGTAGATAGATCATTGTTTAATTTGCCTTTAAAATACTATTAATGAATATTTTGGCTTCTATAAGTATAAAAAGGTCATAAACAATATAAAAGTTTGTTTCTAGTTTGGTCTCCATTATAGCAAACATATTAGTATTTGGAAAGTGGAATTCAATTTATGATTTTACTATGAATATTTTTTGCAGATTCAAGTTTAATTTATGATTCTTCTGTAGCTCAGGTTTTGCTCTTTATCTGCCTATTGAAATCTGTTTTCTTATTGAAGTTTACTTTGATGGTGAGAATTAATACAGATTACTTTTATTTTAAAGCCAATTATCATTGTTTACGTGACACTAAGTTAAAAATTCCATCCTGTAGTAAGAATGTTTACTTACTAAAATGTTTTAGTTTAACTTTTTTTTAAAAGGTGATTTAGTAGAAGGTAACTGCTGTAATACCATGGAATAACACTGCATTCATGCATACATTCATTCATTTGGTGAGCGTCAGTGATCTTAATCCAAATCAGAGGTTGGCAAATTTTTGCTGCTAAGACTGGTTCTTACATTTTTGAAGGATTGTTCCCCAAAAAGGGAGAAGAATTTGCAACAGAAACCGTATGTGGCCTGTAAATATACTACCTGGCCCTTTACAGGAGAAGTTTGCCATCCCTGATCTAAATGAATATAACCTAAATTCTTGGCATGTGCTTTTTTTTCTTTTGGAAATGTTTTTATAAGACTCATTTTTGAATAACATTTGAAAATAAAAATGTCATTGTTTTCTACAGAGAAGATGGCGAATTAGAAGATGGTGAAATAGATGATGCAGGACTCGAAGAAACACAAGAACAGGAAGCAAAAGAGGATGAAAAACAGAAAAATGAAAAAGCCTATAGAAAATCAAGGAAAAAACACAAGAAAGAAAGAGAGAAGAAAAAATCCAAAAGGAGAAAACGTGAAAAACATAAGGTTAGTTAGAATCTACTTTGAATTCTTTTAGTAAATTTGTATGAAATATAAAATACTGAAAATTAGAAAGTATAAATTATTGCTTATTTTATTATAAAACATTGTTTAGAGGGGTGCCTGGGTGTCTCAGTCAGTTAAGTGTGTGACTGGATTTCAGCTCAGGTCATGATTTTGGGGCGTGAGATTGAGCCTTGTGTCAGGCTTCTCACTGGGCATGGAGCCTGCTTAAGATTCTCTCTCTCCCTCTGCCCTTCCACCCCCCAAAAAACAACTTGTTGATTAGATATTTTTATTTATGTGATTAATAAATTTTCTGAACATAAAAATTATATGAATTATCTCAAAGATTTAAAAATTAATCAAGGTAACTTTTAATGCAAGTTAAAATAAATCTTTTATTTTTAAAGATTTTATTTATTTATTTGTCAGAGAGAGAGCGCAAGCAGTGGGAGCTGCAGGCAGAAGGAGAAGCAGGCTCCTCGCTGAGCAAGGACCCTGATGCAGGACTCGATTCCAGGACCCTGGGATCATGACCTGAGCTGAAGGCAGACGTTTAACTGACTGAGCCACCCAGGCATCCCTAAAATAAATCTTTTTAACTAATGGAATTGTATGCAAGAATGATAAAAGGTTAAGGAAAGTTTTATTCTCTACCGATATAGATTAGTAGCATTGGCATTGTCTATTTATTTATTCATTCATATGTATTTTCATGTGCTTGTTATGGAAATCTCTGTGCCCTATGCTAGGGTTATAGTAATGAGTGAAACAGTCTCTAACAGAGATTACATTGAAATGGGAAAGAGAAGGCAATAAACAAATGAAAAACAAATGTCATCAAGAAAAAAAAGTAGGGTGCTGCATAGAGAATAATGTAGTTTGGGATAGGGAAGAAGGGACGTCTCTCTGACAGAGAACTCAGGGAAAAGTTGGCATCTGTGGTGGGGTAGTTTTTGAAACTCCCCTGTAAAAATAGAGCAATAAGGATAGCAAAATCAAAAACTCATTGGCAACATCTACCAAAAAATGAAGTAACAAGTTATTCCCACAAACCTTAAAAACACAAATGGATAAGGCCAAACCACGGACAGCACCAAGACCTGTATAGGATCAGCAACTGTGCATACTGAGGCAGAGGGAAGGTAATGGGACTTCCAGAAAACAAATTGCCAACAGTACTCCTCTCAGATGGAGGAGTCCTGACTCCATGGGGAAAGTCCATGGACCAATCTGAGAATAGCAGCAGAAAATGAGAGGGAACTTTACTAGTTTCAATTCACATATGAATGTAAAGTGACCACATGAATTTGGATGGTGCTTGAATGGTCTGGGCCTGATGAACTCCTGATACTAATCAACCAAATCCCTCTTTTCAGACAGAGTCCCAACACTGAGAATATAACTGCTATCATTAGAATCTAAACTGAGGGGCGCCTGGGTGGCTCAGTCATTAAGTGTCTGCCTTCGGCTCAGATCATGATCCCAGGGTCCTGAGATAGAGTCCCACATCAGGCTCCCTCCTCGGCAGGAAGCCTGCTCTCCCTCTCCCACTCCCGCTGCTGTGTTCTTGTTCTTGCTATCTCTGTCAAATAAATAAATAAAATCTTAAAAAAAAAAAAAAGAATCTAAACTGAGAGGACAAGCATACTAGGGCTGGGCAAGGAAAGAAATAGATTTAAAAATGAGGGAAGGGAGCAAGCAAAGCATATTTGAGAAGATACATAACCATATTTATTAATACTTCATGCAAACAATGGAAGAAATAACCCTAGAAAACAAGATAGGACCACGATCACATTCCATGTAAGTTATTATTAAAAAAAAAAAAAAAAAGAGGGGCATCTGGGTGGCTCAGTCAGTTAAGCATCTCCCTTCGGCTTGGGTCATGAGCTCCAGGTCTTGGGATCGAGCCCTGAGCAGGCTCCCGGGCTCCCTCTGCCCCTTCAGCCTGCTTGTGCTCTCTCTCTCTTGCTGTATCTCAAAGAAATAAAAAAAAATCTTCAAAAAAAATTTTTTAAAAAGAGAATAATGGAGAGAATAATATTATTCCAGAAGAGAAATAATTCCCATAAAACATATAAAATATCTAACCTAATATTTCAAAATGATAAAAAAATTTAAGAAAGTAATATAAGCTATGATCAAACAGCATAAATACAGTTTTGTAGGAAATATCCTTTGGTCATCTAGGCAAAAAGACCAAGTCCCTTATTAGGAAAAGAGAATCAGGTTTATATAAAAATTTTTGATATAAATATTTTATGCCGGAAGATAATGGAATGATATATTTTTTTAAAGATTTGATTTGAGAGAGAGTAGAGCAAGAGAGAGAGCACAAGTGGGGGGGAGGAGCAGAGGGAGAGGGAGAAGCAGACTCTCCCACTGAGCAGGGAGCTCTACATGGGGCTTGATCCCAGGACCCTGGGATCATGGCCTGAGCCAAAGGCAGATGCTTAACCGACTGAGCCAGCCAGGCGCCCCTGGAATGACATATTTAAATAAGATGTGGGCCAAGAATTTTATATCCAGCTAAATACTGACCTTCTGATATAAAGTTGTCAAAAATATATATATGATAGAACTCAGTAAATATTGTTATCATGAGCCTTCCTGTAGACTCTACTAGAGAACAAGTTTAGATAACCAGAATGACTAGTTGAGAGAGAGGCATCTATATACACATACATATTTCCTTGTAAAACTAAGACTAAATGATGGACATAAGAGGAGCAGTGTATTATGTATCTGAACATTACAACTCTAAAAAATACCAGGAAAAGCAGAAGAGTATATGGCAAGCAGGATAAGCTTACTGATTGCCTTATAGTTATTAACTCAGAGTAAAAGGATGTTGCTTCACATTGTTATCCTGAGAATGAAAAAGAAAGGAGAAGAGGTTACTGCTGAACTTCAGTATTGGTCCTGTTAGTAAAGAAATAGTATGCAAAGAAGGGACAGGGACCAAGGTTATTGGAAAAAGGTTGTACGAAAGAAATAATGGAGGGACACCTGGGTGGCTCAGTTGGTTGAGCGTCTGACTCTTTTTTCTTTTTTTTAAAGATTTTATTTATTTGTCAGAGAAAGAGAGAGAGACTGAGCAAGCAGGGGGAGGGGAAGGCAGAGGAAGAAGCAGGCTTCCTGCTGAGCAAGGCCCCCAGTGTGGGACTCGATCCCAGGACCCTGGCATCATAACCTAAGCTGAAGGCAGATGTTTAATTGACTGAGCCACACAGGCATCCCAAGTGTCCAACTCTTGATCTCAGCTCAGGTCTTGATCTCAGGGTCGTGAGTTCAAGCCCCGTGTTGGGTTCCACTCTGGGAATGGAGCCTACGTATAAATAGATAGAAAGATACATACATACATACATACATACATAAATGCAAACCTTTCTAAATACCAAAAGGTATACTCCCCAACAATGCAAAATCCAACTCTAAGCTGTGTATAATAGAAAGATTTAAAAAATGGGTAAAGCTATGCAGGCAAATGTAAAGAAAGAAAAGGCAGAAGTCATAATGTTGTGGGGCACCTGGGTGGCTCAGATGGTTATGCATCTGCCTTCGGCTCAGGTCATGATCTTGGGGTCCTGGGATCGAGCCCTCCGTCGGGCTCCCTGCTCAGCGGGGAGTCTACTTATCCCTCTCCCTTTGCCCTTACCCCCTGCTCATGCTCTCTTTCTGTCTCTCTCTCTCAAACAAATAAATAAAATCTTTAAAAAAAAAAAAAGAAGTCATAATGTTGATATCTGAAAAAGTCAAAATTAGGTCAAAATGGCATTGAAAGAAACAAGGATATTTTGTGATGTTAAAGGCTATAATTCACAATGAAGTATAAATTATTAATATTTTATATCCCCCAAAACAGCAACTTTTATAAAGCAAGAACTATAGGAACTGCAAGAAGAAATAGGAATACACTAATAACAGGAGATATACCAATATGCCTCTCTTAACCCAAAGAGATCAATCAAGTGGATGAAAAGGTGGTTAGGATATTAAAGAGAGATTATGTAGTGAGCTCTGAATCCTGAGAATACAGCTTCCTCTCATCTTTACGGCCATACAGTAGGCCTTATAAGCTCTAATTACTTTGATAGAGTGGAAGTGTTACAAAGAGCAATGTCAAACTACAATACAATAAAATTAGATATTACTACTAAAGTCAAAAAACAAAATGTCTTTTTGCTTTGTAATTCAAATACCTGCTATAAATAGCCTGTGGAACACAGGGGAAACATTAAAACTGCAGAATTTCGTGAAAATAATGATAAAATCCCGATGTGTAAGTACCAACAGAATATAGCTGAAGCGGTTATCAGGAGAAAAATTAGAGTATTGCAGTATTTATTACTGCTATTATTGCTAGTCTAGAAAAGTAGCCGATCAAAACAAAAACAAAAAGGAAGGACTTTTAATTAAGTTACAAGCAGAACATGAACTAGAATGAAAAACCAGTAGTTATTAAAAAAAAGATCAACAATATGTATAAATCATTGGCCAGACTAACCAAGAAAAAGGGGGCACCTGGCTGGCTCAGTGGGTGGAACATGAGACTCTTCATCTTGGGGTGTGAGTTTGAGCTCCATGTTGGGTGTGGAGCTTACTTAAGAAAAACAGAAAAGAAAAAAGGGAAAAGCAAAAATAAAATTTGGTATGTTGAAGCTAAGAACTTTCAAAACCATCAAGTCCCATCTCCTTTTTAACAGCCTTTTCTTTGTCTGTCTTCTTTGGCAGATACATACTTTCAACATTTTTCTTGAAAATCTTAACCAGATCACTTAGTTCACTAGACACATTTTCTAGTTTCCATGTTACCGAATGTAGCTGTTTTTGTTCAACTTTCTGCCACTGCATAATGAGGATTTCCATTCTTCCGGTTTTAATAAGATATCCCACTTTCCTTTAAGTTGCCTCAAAGTTCAGAATTTTACTAACAGTAATTCAAGGCAACTTATTTATTTAAAGATTTATGTATTTGAGAGAGAGAGAGAGAGAGAGAGAGAGAGAGAGCACGAGTTGGGGGAGGGGCAAAGGGAGAGAGAGAATCCCAAGCAGACCCCCTGCTGAGCATGGAGCCTGAACGCAGGGCTCGATCTCATGACCTATGAAATCATGACTCGAGAGGAAACCAAGAGTTGGTTGTCTAGCCCATTTTTTTAGTTATTATTTTTTGTATCTCTACACCCAGTGTGGGGCTTGAACTCACGACCTGGAGATTAAGAGTTGCATACTCCACCAACTGAGCTAGCCAGGCACCCCTCATTTGAGTTAATTTAGACTTTCACAAATACTCTCCTTAAAGTCCTTCCAGTTTCTATCCACTGCCTGTTTCCAAAACCCCTCCTACCTTTTAGATATTTCTTGTGGAAGCACAGCATTTCCAGACACCAGAATCTTATTAGTTAACTGTTGCTGCACAACATTACCCCAAACTTAGAAACTTAAAAGAATAAAGATTTATTTCCCAGTTTTTGTGGGTCAGGAATATGGGTGCAGCTTAACCAGGTGATTCCGGCTCAGCTTTTCTCATAGGGTTGCAGTCATCTCAAAGCTTGACTGAGGCAGGATTCTTTTCCGTGTTCACTCACGTGGCTCTTGGCAGGCCTCAGTTCCTCACCGTGTGGACATCTCTACAGACTGCCTCAGTGTCTTAATGATGTTATCTGGCTTCCCCCAAAGCAGGGGAACCATGAGTGAGAGAGAACAAGAGAAAGCACCCAAGATGAAAGCTCTAGTCTTTTTTATAACCTAATCTCAGAAGTGATATACCATCTCTTCTGACCTATTTACTAGCTATTTTTAATATAGTCCAATTGTTAATTTCAGGTTAATAATTACTACTTTTTTTTAAGATTTAATTAATTAATTAATTAATTTTAGAGAGAAAGAGCCCGTACAAGAGCAGGGGGAGGGGCAGAGGGAGAGACAGAATCTTAAGCCGACTCCTCACTGAGCACGGAGCCCCATGTGGAACTCGATCTCACAACCCTGAGATCATGACCTGAGCCAAAACCAAGAGTCGGACGCTTAGCCGACTGAGCTACCCAGGTGCCCCATCACACATACGTATTTTTTGATAATAGTCTTAATGGCTTCTTAAAGTCTATATATTTTTTTAGCCTCACTGTTTTCAATAGTCTGAAGAAACTTCTCCCTTAAGGAGAACCTTCTCTTCTCTGGTGGTTTTTCCTGAAGCAGTTCAGTGTCTTCATTTGAGCTCTTCTTAATCAAGTCTTATCCCTTTAGTGATCTTCAAGTGAAAAGTTTTCCTTTGAGCTGGAGCTGACTTCTGCTAGAGACTTAGCAAACTTGGGTTCTGAATAGACAATGTTTAGGGGTGCCTGGCCAGCTCAGTTGGTAGTCATGAGTTCAAGCCCTGCATTGGGCTTGGAGCCTACTTAAAAAAGAAAAAAGAAATGGGCAATATTTATTTCAAACCCTGGCCAACAAATGTTAAATAAATAAGTTTGAAGCATTTCATAGCATAATTATAAAAATATTTCTTCATATCACCTATCAAATCAGCAAAAATAACACCACCACAAAACTAAACCTGAAAACATTTAAGAACAAGTAGAGGAAAAGTTTGTCTTTCTTAAAAGAGTCTTTAAGAATGGAGGAAAACATCCTTCTGTGAAAATATCAGAGTTCAGTTTAGTTCAGCAAATTTTTACTGAGTCAATATTTTCACTGATAAGAACTTTAAGAAGTCTTTAAAAAGAGTGCTTAACCTGAGAAAGTAATTATTTTGACTCAATGGAGATATGGTGACTTTTTTTTTAAGAAGTACACTCATACTTTAAAAAGCTTACTCTTTTTTTTTTTTTTTAAGATTTTATTTATTTATTTGACAGACAGAGACATAGCGAGAGAGGGAACACAAGCAGGGGGAGTGGGAGAGGGAGAAGCAGGCCTCCCGCCGAGCGGGGAGCCTGATGCGGGGCTCGATCCCAGGACCCTGGGATCATGACCTGAGCCGAAGGCAGATGCTTAACGACTGAGCCACTTAGGTGCCCATAAAAAGCTTAGTCTTAATATTTGCTAATCATTATCAGTTACTTGTGGTTTCTATTTCACTTTTTTTCAATTTTGTGAGTTGGATTTATTTCACATTTATAATTTGGTATGTTTGGGTATCTTTTAGCTTTAGGGTACTTATGCAAAAGAATAAGAATTCTAAAGCCATTTTAGGTAAAAATAATTAATTCATACTTCACTTATGTTCTGTGATCCTCTTTGAAGACATAATTTTAAGATTATGTCTTTTAAGATTAACTTAAATCTAAGATCACTTTCAAGCATAGAGGGGCACAAGTCCTTGGACCACAGGGATGATGATGAGAATACTGCCATTAAATCCTTAAGAAGAGGAGAAGATATACTTTTCCTCAGAAAATTTTAGAGAAATTGAGGTGGTGGTGGCCTTTGGAGCAAGGATTTTTTTGGTTAATACTTCAGAACCTACTAGGATAATATAGTCTACTGGTTGGCACTTCTGACTGAAACAAGCCTATATAATTACTAGTTAATTTTTTTTCCTTTTGCAAGTGTAACTATTTGTTTTTTCCTTTCTTTTAGCATAACTCTCCATCTAGTGATGATAGTTCAGACTACAGCCTTGATTCAGATGTCGAACATACAGAAAGTTCCCACAAAAAAAGAGCTAGTTTCTACAGGGATTATGACATTCCATTTTCTCAGGTATTGCCTTTTTAAAACAATTGTGATCAAATATACACAGCATAAAATTTGCCATTTTAACCATTTTTCAACATACAATTCAGTGGCATTAGGTATATTCATAGTGTTATGCAACCATCACCACTGTCCTTTTCCAGAATTTTTCATCATCCCAAACAGAACCTGTGTACCCATTAAATGATAACACCTCACTTCCCCCTCCCCACCAGCCCCTGGTAACCACTATTCTACTTTGTCTCTATGAATTTGCCTACTCTATAGGCATATAGGTGGAATAGTACTGTATTTGTCTTTTTCTGTCTGGCTTATTTCACTTAGCATAATTTTTTGAAGGTTCATCTAGCATGTATCAGAATTTCATTCCTTTTTAAGGCTGGATAATATTCCATTGTATGTATATACCATATTTTGTATGTTCCTCTGTTGTTGGACAGATGGATTGCTTCTACCATTTGGCTATTGTGATAATGCTGCTTATGAACATGGGTGGGTAATATTTCTTTGAGACCCTGCTTTCAGTTCCTTGGAACATATACCTAAGAGTGGATTTGCTGGATCATATAGTAATTCTGTGTTTAATTTTCTGAGGAACTGCGAAAATGGTTCCCATAATGGCTGCACCATTTCATTCCCACCACAATACATGAGGTTTTCCAGTTTCTCCACATCCTTGCCAAACTTGTTATTTTCTGGGGCTTTTTTGCTTTATTTTGCTTTGGGTTTTATTTTATTTTTTTTGATAATAGCCTTCCTAATATGTGTGAAATGACCTCTCACTGTGGTTTTGAGGTGTTGCCTTTTATTTTTTTTTAAGATTTTATTTATTTGAGAGAGTGAGAGAGCACAAGTGGGGCAGGGGGGAAGGGTAGAGGGAGAAGCAGACTCCCCACTGAGCAGGGAGCCAACTTGGGACTGATCCCAGGACCTGAGCTGAAGGCAGATGCTTAACTGACTGAGCCACCCAGGCACCCCTGAGGTATTGCCTTTTAAGGGGAAAAATGAAATTTTCAGTTTTATTCTTTGCCTTCTGATATTTTGAAAAAATGTTTTATATTTTTCAATATAGAAAAAGAGACATGCAGATGTATGTTATAAATTTTAAATCTTTGAAAATCATACATCATATATTAGATTGCTAGGGCTATCATAACAAAATACTACAGACTAGTGGTTTAAACAACAAAAGTTTATTTTCTAGTAGTCTGGAGGCTATAAGTGCAGATCAAGATGCCAGCAGGGTTGGTAGTCTCTGAGGACCATAAGGGAAAGATCTGTTTAGCCCTTCCTCCCTGGCTTGTAGCTGGCTACTGTCTTGCTGCTTTGTCCTCAAATGGTCATTCTGCTATGCATGTACACCCCTAGGGTCTCTCTGTGTGTCCAAATTTCCTCTTATAAGGACATCAGTCAGATTAGATCAAGGCCCACCCTAGCGACCTCATTTTAACTTAATTAACTCTTTAAAGGCCCTATCTCCAAATACAGTCACATTCTGAGGTTTTGGGGGTTAGGGCTTTCACATATGAATTTTGTGACATCTACCTCTTTAAGTGCAAAAAATTATTTGAAGTGTTTTAAATAGGAAAAAAATTAAAAGAACATGATATACTTTATATCTTTCTCAGGCATGTTGTACTGTATGAACAGTCTGCAGTGTAAATAGTCTTTTGTGCTAGAAAAATCTTGATGCTCTCAGGAACACTGGGGAGTATTCAGATCAATGTGCACCTATCTGAAAAACCGCAGACTTTCTGAGTTCTGGTTTCTGCCAATCTGTCAATATGCTTGTATACAGAGTTCTATTCTTTTTCC
Source organism: Halichoerus grypus (assembly GCF_964656455.1). NCBI lineage: Eukaryota > Metazoa > Chordata > Mammalia > Carnivora > Phocidae > Halichoerus > Halichoerus grypus. The sequence goes on from NC_135721.1 coordinate 36,385,700, forward strand.
TAATTTGATGTTCCTAATCTCTTGTGAGCTTAGAAAACAAAATACTCTGTGTGTTAGAGTTCTTTCATTGCCTTCTGTTTCTCTATTGCCTTCTTTATAGCTGAAGTTGCTCAGTAAGTAACTATTGAATAAATGAAGTTTATTATAATATCTTCTATTAAAATTTGAAAAGAATTGGGGCGCCTTGGTGGCTCAGTCGTTAAGCGTCTGCCTTTCAGCTCAGGTCATGGTCCCAGGGTCCTAGGATCGAGCTCCGCGTCGGGCTCCCTGCTCCGTGGGAAGCCTGCTTCTCCCTCTCCTGCTCCCCCTGCTTGTGTTCCCTCTCTCGCTGTGTCTCTCTCTCTGTCAAATAAATAAATAAAATCTTAAAAAAAAAAAAAAATTTGAAAAGAATTATACTCTAGTTAATAATTTTGTCGAGTTAGGTGAACGTATCTGTATATTCAGTGTGTCTGCTGATTTTGGAGTAAATGGAGCTGCCATTTCTCAGAACACTAACAGTTATTCATTACTAATGACAAAATTTTTAAGTATATCAAACACTGATTTGATACCTAAATTTCATAATTTGCAGGTAGATTTATGTTCTAGAAATAATCAAAAGTTGTTTAGAGACTATTCCAAACAATGAAAAAATGCTCAGAATGATCGTTACTGTTTCAGATAGCAAAGCATTTGAAAATATCAAATAATGAGATTTATAAAAGCTCTTGATTCATAAGCTGTCACTAAAAGTTATTCCAGAAAAGGAGGTATACAATATTTTAAAACAGTGGCAGAAGTATTTTAATAAATATATAGCCTTCTATGGGGGCTACTCTGAAGGACAAAATAAATTTGTATGTATAAACAACATTACATTTGTTTTAACTGACTCATATTTTCTTAAACATTATAATTATTTATTGTCATTAAACTATTATATATCTCTAGAAATACAATGTAATTATTTTTGTTTCAAAAATTCAGTTAAAGAAATTAAGAAAAGAAAAAGGATGATATTTTATATTTACCCACATTTCACTTCCAGTGCTCTTGTTCCTTTGTGTAGATCTGAATTTCAATCTGGTATCATTTTTTTTAAATTTTATTTTATTATGTTAATCACCATACATTACATCATTAGTTTTTGATGTAGTGTTCCATGATTCATTGTTTGTGTATAACACCCAGTGCTCCTTTCAGTATGTGCCCTCTTTATTATTTTTTTTTAATTTTATTTTATTATGTTATGTTAGTCACCATACAGTACATCATTAGTTTTTGATGTGGTGATCCATGCTTCATTGTTTTCGTCTAACACCCAGTGTTCCATGCAGTACGTGCCCTCCTTAATACCCATCACCGGGCTAACCCATCCCCCCACCACCCTCCCCTCTAAAACCCTCAGTTTGTTTCTCAGAGTTCATAGTCTCTCATGGTTCATCTCTCCCTCCGAATTTCCCCCCTTCATTTTTCCCTTCCTTCTCCTAATGTCCCCCATGCTATTCCTTATTTTCCAGAAATAGGTGAAGCCATATGATAATTGACTTTCTCTGCTTGACTTATTTCACTTAGCATAATCTCCTCCACTCCCATCCATGTTGATGTAAAAGTTGGGTATTCATCCTTTCTGATGGCTGAGTGATACTCCATTGTATATACAAACCACATCTTCTTTATCCATTCATCTGTTGAAGGGCATCTCGTCTCTTTCCACAGTTCGGCTATTGCGGACATTGCTGCTATGAACATTGGGGTGCATATGACCCTTCTTTTCACTACATCTGTGTCTTTGGGGTAAATACCCAGGACTGCAATTGCTGGGTCATAGGGTAGCTCTATTTTTAATTTTTTGAGGCACCTCCACACTGTTTTCCAAAGTGGCTGTACCAACTTGCATTCCCACCAACAGTGTAAGAGGGTTCCCCTTTCTCACAACCTCTCTAACATTTGTTGTTTCTTGCCCTGTCAATTTTTGCCATTCTAACTGGTGTAAGGTGGTATTTCAATGTGGTTTTGATTTGAATTTCCCTGATGGCTAATGAAGATGAACATTTTTTCATGTGTCTGTTAGCCATTTGTATGTCTTCTTCAGAGAAGTGTCTGTTCATGTCTTCTGCCCATTTTTTGACTTGATTATTTGTTTTTTGGGTGTTGAGTTTGAGAAGTTCTTTATAGATCTTAGATACCGGCCCTTTGTAGTATCATTTGCAAAAATCTTCTCCCATTCCGTGGGTTGCCTCTTTGTTTTGTTGACTGTTTCCTTTGCTGTGCAGAAGCTTTTTATCTTGATGAAGTCCCAGAAGTTCATTTTTGCTTTTGTTCAATAGCTTTTGGAGATGTATCTTGAAAGAAGTTGCTGTGGCTGATGTCAAAGAGGTTATTGCCTATGTTCTCCTCCAGGATTTTGATGGATTCCTGTCTCACATTGAGGTCTTTCATCCATTTTGAGTTTATCTTTGTGTATGGTGTTAGAGAATGGTCGAGTTTCATTCTTCTGCATGTGGCTGTCCAATTTTCCCAGCACCATTTATTGAAGAGACTGTCTTTTTTCCATTGGACATTCTTTCCTGCTTTGTCCAAGATTATTTGGCCATAGAGCTGAGGGTCCATATCTGGGCTCTCTATTCTGCTCCATTGGTCTATATGTCTGTTTTTGTGCCAATACCATGCTGTCTTGATGGATCACTGCTTTGTAATATAGCTTGAAATCGGGCAACGTGTTGCCCCCAGCTTCTAAGTTCTAAGAATAGTGCAAAGAACTCCTGTATATCTTTCACCCAGATTCCCAGAATGTTAACATTTTACTGCATATGCTTTGTTTTCTCCTTTACCTTTCTTCTCTCCTCTTCTCTTTAGAGGATCTAATTTGTCATTAAACCCATCTATTAAGTTCTTAATTCCAGTGTGTTTTTCAGATCTAGAAATTTGGTTTTTTTTTCAAATCTTTAGAGTAATTTTATAGTTCCCAGTTCACTGCTAAAATTCTCGTGTCATTTTTTTTTTTAAGATTTTATTTATTTATTTGACAGAGAGAGACACAGCAAGAGAGGGAATATAAGCAGGGGGAGAGGGAGAGGGAGAAGCAGGCTTCCCGCCGAGCAGGGAGCCCAATGTGGGGCCCGATCCCAGGACCCTGGGATCATGACCTGAGCCGAAGGCAGACACTTAACAACTGAGCCACCCAGGTGCCCCTCTCATGTCATTTACTTGAAAATAACAAGCACAGATATTTTAAAATCTGTGTCACATGAATTTCAATATCTGGAGTCTGTTTCTATTACTGGTTGCTTTTAGCTGTTCCTCATGCCAGTCTTATCTCCTCATATGACTAGGTTTTTTGTTTGCTTTTGTATTGTGTGCTGAGCATTGTGTTTGCAAAATACAGTGCATTTTGTAGAAATAATTTGAGGCCTGAGATGATATTAATTTCCTTCAGAGAGGATTTTTACTTGCTCCTGACAAATTTTTAGTGACCCTTACAAACTTTATTCCAACTTCAGGGTTTGAAGATAGATTGGACTGTAGCCTCTGACCCACGTTTTGAGATTGACCCAAAACTGGTGGGTGGGGGTTACTAAGGCTTCTATTTTTTCTAGACTCTGGATTTCTCCTTTTGTTCCCATAGATTAAAGGGGCAGTCAGAAGTGCTCTTGAACCTTTCAGCTGATTTTTCATGCCGGGCTGATGCTTTCAGAGCAAAAACCGCTCCAGATGCTGCTCATTTCTCATGATTTTCATCCACTCCATGGATATTAATGGTCCAGTAATCCCTCACACGTTTGATAGCTCTCTCATGTTTACAGTGGATTAAAAAAATATTGTGTCTATCTTTTGTACATTTTTTAGGAGGAGAACTGATCTGAATTATTTAGTCTGCTAGGAGAAAAAGTTCAGTACCATTTCCTCCACATATGTTTTAGAGTTGACTCACTGAGATTAGAAAGTACCCTAAGTACATCCTAAAACTTCTGTTTTCCTAGATAACAAATGCCTGCTGTATAACTTCTATAATTTAGGCCAAAAATAGAATATAGTATTAACATCTAGCTATTAAATTTGAGGAGTTAGTATATCTTCCCTTTTCCTTATCCTTGTTCAAGGCCTCCCATTCCCTTATTTCATGTTTACAGTGATTGTCGTGGGACCAGTTTCCGTTTACAGAAAGCCAGTCTGCCCTGCAGACATTCTAGCCAAGAATATAGGCTCATAATTAGTCAGCAGAGTGATTGGAGAAACTGTATCCTACTTGTAGAACTTACAGGCTTTTTCATTTCTGTTATCTTCTTGCAGGAAGGCTTTAAAAAATACTTGCTAGATCTTTGCTGATGAATGCATTTTGTTCGTTCCAAATGATGAACATGTGAAACATATGGAGATACTCTCCTAGAGAACTGGGGCTGCTCCTGTAATGTCATCCATTTAGTGCTTCGTGGAGTACTAGCACTGCATGGGTGATGCTCAGACTCAAACATTAGAGTTTTTCACTGCAGAAGGAGCCCTGGGTTGGGGGGGGGTGTTTGCATCATTAGAGGGCTATTAGGAATATTTGCAGTTGGGAAAACTAGCTAGGGGTATAAATAGAAAGTTTAGGGATAATTCTATTTTAAAAAGTAGGAATATGGAGATTATTTTTGTAAAAGCTGTGAAAAATCAGAGAATTAAATTAATATTAAGAATTAAAAGTTTTTGGGGCACCTGGGTGGCTCAGTTGGTTAAGCGTCTGCCTTCAGCTCAGGTCATGATCCCGGGATACTGGGATCAAGCCCTGCATCAAGCTCTTTGCTTGGCCGGGAGCCTGCTTCTCCCTCTCCTTCTGCCTACTGCTCTGCCTACTTGTGCTCTCTCTCTCTCTCTCACTGTCAAATAAATAAATAAAATCTTAAAAAAAAAAATTAAAAGTTTTGGGGGCACATGGGTGGCTCAGTCAGTTAAGCATCCGACTCTTGATCTCAGCTTGGGTCTTGCTCCTCAGGGTTGTGAGTTTAAGCCCCCCATTGGGCTCTATGCTGGGCGTGGAGCCTGCTTAAAAAAAAAAAAAAAGAATTAAAAGTTTTTATAAAAAGCATCTAATCTGAGAGAAAAATTCATACTCTTTAAAGGTATCATTGAAGAATTAATGAATCACATTTTTTTTGGATGATTTGTTTTTTGATGTTGAATTGATAAGTTCTTTATATATTTTGGATACTGACCCTTTATCAAATACGTCATTTGCAAATATCTTCTCCCATTCAGTAGGTTGTCTTTTTAGTTTTGTTCGTTGTTTCCTTTGCTGAGCAGAAGCTTTTTATTTTGATGTAGTCCCAACAGTTTATTTTTGCTTTTGTTTCCCCTACCTCAAGAGACACATCTAGAAAGATGTTACAGCCAGTGTCGGAGAAATTACTACCTGTGCTCTCTTCTAGGATTTTTATGGTTTCAGGTCTCACAATTAGGTCCTTAATCCATTTGAGTTTGTTTTTATGTATGGTGGTCCATTTTCAGTCTTTTGCATGTATCTGTCCAATTTTCCCAACACCATTTGTTGAAGAGACTTTCTTTTCTCTCTTTTTTTTTAAAGATGATTTATTTATTTATTTGACAGAAAGCAGAACGAGCAGGAGAGAACATGAGTGGGGGGGGTAGAAGGGGAGGGAGAAGCAGACTCCCCACTGAGCAGGAAGTCCCGACGTGAGGCTCGATCCCAGGACTCTGGGATCATGACCTGAGTTGAAGGCAGACGCTTAACTAACGGAGCCACCCAGGTGCCCCCAGACTGTCTTTTTCCCATTGCATATTCTTGTCTCCTTTGTCAAAGATAAATTGACCATATAATTGTGGGGCTATTTCTGGGCTTTCTGTTATGTTCCATTGATCTATGTGTCTGTTTTTGTGCTAGTGCTATACTGTTTTGATTACTACAGCTTTGTAATATAACTGGAAGTCTGGAATTGTGATACCTCAGTTTTGTTTTGTTTTCTTTTTCAAAATTGTTTTGGCCTACTTGAAGTCTTTTGTGGTTCCATATAAATTTTAGGATTGTTTATTCTAGTTCTGTAAAAAATGCTCTTGGTATTTTGATAGGGATTGCATTAAATCTATAGATTGCTTTGGGTAGTATAAACATTTTAATGATATTTGTTCTTCCAATCCATGAGCATGGAATGTCTTTCCATTTGTTTGTGTCATCTTCAATTTATTTTTTTTTAAAGATTTTATTTATTTATTTATTTCAGAGAGGGAGAGAGCAAGAAAGGGCAAGCATGAGTGGGGGGCGGGGAAGCAGACTCCCCGCTGAACAGAGAGCCCAATGTGGGGCTTGATCCCACCTGAGCTGAAGACAGACGCTTAACCGACAGCCACCCAGGCACCCCTCATCTTCAATTTCAATTTCTTTCATCAATGTTTTATAGTTTTCAGAGTACAGATTTTTCACCTCTTTGGTTAAGTTTATTCCTAGGTATTTTATTATTTTTAGTGCAACTGTAAGTGAGATTGTTTTCTTAATTTCTCTTTCTGCTGCTTCATTATTAGTGTATAGAAATGCAACAGATTTCTGTACATTGATTTTGTAGGTTCTGTGACCTTAATGAATTCATTTATCAATTCTGGTAGTTTTTTGGTAGAGTCATTAGAGTTTTCTATATATAGTATCATGTCATCTGCAAATAGTGAAAATTTTACTTCTTCCTTACCAATTTGGGTGCATTTTATTCCTTTCTCTTGTTTGATTGCTGTGGCTAGGATTTCCAGTACTATGTTGAATAAAAGAGGTGAGAGTCAACATCCTTGTCTTGTTCCTGGCCTTAGGGGGAAAGCTCTCAGTTTTTCCCCATTGAGGATGATGTTAGCTATGGGTTTTTCATATAAGGCCTTTATTATGTTGAGGTATGTTCCTTCTAGACCTACTTTGTTGAGGATTTTTATCATGAATGGACGTACTTTGTTAAATGCTTTTTCTTCTTCTATTGAAATGATCATATGGTTTTTATCCTTTCTCTTATTGATATGATGTATCACAGTGATTGATTTGTGAATATTGAATCACCCTTGCAGCCCAAGAATAAACCCCACTTGAATGTCATGAATGATATTTTTAATGTATTGTTGGATTCGGTTTGCTAATATTTTGTTGAGGATTTTTGCATAAATATTCATCAGAGATATTGGCCTGTAGTTCTCTTTTCTGGTGGTGTTTTTATCTGATTTTGGAATCAGGATAACGCTGGCCTCATAGAATGAATTTGGAAGTTTTTCTTCCTCTTCTATTTTTTGGAAAAGTTTGAGAAGAATAGGTATTAACTCTTCTTTAAATGTTTGGTAGAATTCACCTGTGAAACCATCTGGATCCTGGGCTTTTGTTTATTGGGAGTTTTTGGATTAATGAATCAATTTCATTGCTAGTAATCAGTCTGTTCAAATTTTCTCTTTCTTCCTGATCAGTTTTGGTAGGTTATGTGTTTCTAGGAATTTATCCATTTCTTCTAGGTTGTCCAGTTAGTTGGCATATTTTTCATAATATTTATCCTCTTACAGTCTGTTGTGTTTCTGTGGTATTGGTTGTTATTTCTCCTCTTTTGTTTCTGATTTTGTTTGAGTCTTTTTTTTTTTTTAATGAGTTTGACTAGAGAATTAATCAATTTTGTTGTCTTTTCAAAGAACCAGTTCCTGGTTTCATTGATCTGTTCTGTTGCTTTTTTAGTTTCCTATATCATTTATTTCTCCTCTAATCTTTATTATTTCCTTCCTTCTGTTGATTTCTGGTTTTATTTGTTCTTTTTCTAACTCCTTTAGGTATAAGGTGAGGTTATTGAGTTTTTTGTTTTGTTTTGTTTTGTTTTGCTTCTTGAGGTAGACTTGTATTGCTATAAACTTCCCTCTTAGAACTGCTTTTGCTGCATCCCAAAGATTTTGGACCATTGTGTTTTCATTTTCAGTTGTCTCCATGTATTTTTTTTATTTCTTCTTTGATTTCTTGGATGACCCACTCATTGTTTAATAGCATCTTATTTAACCTCCATGTATTTGTGCTCTTTCCAGATTTTTTCTTGTGATTGATTTCTAGTTTCATAATGTATTATGGTCAGAAAAGATGCATGGTATAAACTTTGATCTTTTTGAATTTGTTGAGACTTGTTTTGTGAGCTAATATGTGATCTATTCTGGAGAGTGTTCCATGTGCACTTGAAAAGAATGTGTATTCTGTTTTAGCATGGAATGTTCTGAATATATCTATTAAATCCATCTGGTCTAGCATGTCATGGAATCACATTTTTTAATAAGAGGAAAAGTCGACATCATTCAACTAATTAATTAATCTTCACCTTAATCTAAGTAATTATTTATTTTATTTTATTTTCATAGTTTTTTATTAAAAATGTCAGAAACACTGCCTTTTGGCTACAATTATAAATCCCTTTCTGAATTTCTGAAGTGCTAGATGAGAACAGTTGATTTTAAAAACAACAAACAACAAAAAAAATTTCTAAAACACTGCTCAAGGGACACCTGGGTGGCTTAGTCAGTTGGGCGTCTGCCTTAAGCTCGGGTCATGATCCCAGGGTCCTGGGATTGAGCCCCACATCGGGCTCCCTGCTCAGTGGGGAGCCTACTTCTCCCTCTGCCTGTACTGCTCCCCCCTGCTTGGGCTCTCTCTCTCTCTGACAAATAAATAAATGAAATCTTTAAAAAAAAACAAAAACACTGCTCAAAGTAAGTCAGAAACCTAATACAATATCTTTAAAATTTAAAATTGATGAGCTAATTGATTTTCTTGGTATGTTTAGTTAAGTATTTTTTTCTCTATTTTATAATTACTGAAAAGATCTTAATATTTCCCTGCATTTTATTAAAAACTCATAGTCTCATGTTGGTAATCTGCCAGGGCAGACAGTATTTTTATATTATATTTAAAATGTGCTAAGCTGAAGATGAGTCATGGTCTGGGTTTTGCTAGATCTTCAAACTGTAATTAGGTGCATTTTTTCTTTCTTTCTTTTAAAAACATTTGACAGAAGATATGACTGAACTAATACAAATATTTTAGTGAATAGAGATGGAATTGAATACTATCATTAAATAAAATTGTAGGACTAGGGGTGCCTGGGTGGTTCAGTTGGTTAAGTGTCCGGGTCTTGATCTCAGGGTTGTGAGTTCAAGCCCCGCATTAGGTTCCATGCTACTTTAAAAAAAAATTGTAGGACTAAAGTATATTCTTAGTTTTCATATGTTTTAGTAAAATAAATTATTAATAAAATTAATAATGTATAGTATAATAAATATTTCCTAATGAGCAATTTTTTCACTAGATGTTTTTAACTTTTAGGGAAATCCTTGTTAGGCCTCAGGTATAAACATTTCCTTTTTCTAAAATTTCCACACATGTTTTTTTTATTTTTTAATTTTTTTTATTTTTTATTTTTTATTTTTTTTAAAGATTTTATTTATTTATTTGAGAGAGAGAATGAGATAGAGAGAGAGCATGAGAGGGGGGAGGGTCAGAGGGAGAAGCAGACTCCCTGCTGAGCAGGGAGCCTGATGCGGGACTCGATCCTGGGACTCCAGGATCATGACCTGAGCCGAAGGCAGTCGCTTAACCAACTGAGCCACCCAGGCGCCCTGTTTTTTTTAATTAAGTATAATTATAATGCTTAAATTTGTCATTTGGGACAATATTAGGAGAATATATATTTTCTTCCACTTCAAGCTATTTTACTGTATTTTCCATATTTTCAAAAAGACTATATTTTTTGGAGAAGGAATTCATGTATAATGGTGTGGGTTTTTGAGTATACTTTTATACTCATATATCGAGACATGGGACATGGAAAACAAAAAGTGAACAAAACACACTCACCAGCAAGATCTATGAACTTTAGAATGTTTAATAATACCAGAGTAGCATTTAGCTTTTTGAACTTTAAATACTTCAGCTTTAAATACTGTCATAGACAAGTACTAACCAAGAGTTAGAACTACAACTATCTTCCCCTTCTTTCTCCAAATTTCTGAGGGAAAAAAGATGTCCTGTATTACTATCAATTCATTTATTTAACTGAAAAATCCTGATAATGATTGTCCATTTTCACTTAGCATGGACACTTATCAGGAAGCTACATGACATCAAAGAAGAGTCAACATAACAAAAAATTTAAAAGTAAAGAATATGATGAGTACAGTACGTACAGTGATGACAACTTTGGTACCTACAGTCAGGAAACAGAGGAAGATTTTGCCAGTCAGCTGAAACAATACAGACAAGCTAAAGAAACCTCAACTACTGCTTTAGGATCATCATTTTCTAAAGAACCAGGGAAAAAACAAAGAATGAAAGCTCAGCAAGGTAAGTATGAAATTGCCAGTCTTTTTTGAATATGAGAGCCTTATTACAACAGGCAGCTATGGAGTAACAACTTAAATTTCTTAGTCCCTTCTCAAGATCAGCTTATTCCCATGGTTCCTGAATTTGTTTTTCTTTATTTTATAGATTTTGAGGACAAACATCTACGAATATTTTAGTCTGCATGATATCTTCATATTTGAATTAGAAAGATACGCTAATATTTTAAAAGTATATAAAAATGTAAAACAACTTTCCCATTATGTTTTTTCCCTTTCCTTGTACGATGATATCAGTATACTGAAAAAATGGCTTACCTTTTTCAGTTGTTTCTGTTACTCTGCGCACTGCTTTATATTTTAGACCTGTAAAGACAGAATTCTGGGGAGCTATTCTTTTATTAGACTTTAAAAGATGATGATCATCTTTGCTATGCAAAGGTACTTATACTTAGGATTATGGATATCCTTCAAGATTGGAAATAAGAACATAAACTAAGAAATTTCTCGAGTGATCATCACTTCATCTGCTGTATTGAGGCACATGATCCCTGGAGAGACCAGGGCAAGTTGCCGTAGAAACTATGGGTCACATAAAAGTCAAATCAACCTTACAAATTGTCCACTCCATATCTGCTTCAAGAAAACTGGAGCAAGATGAGGCTGAGGTGAAGGAGTGAGCCCCTAACCCAATGTTACTATACTTTCTATATTGTTGAAAAAAGGAATCAGTTATGAGTAAATGTGATTATTTTTATGACTTTATTTTTTCTTGATTTCCTAGCAAAATTCCTTTGAAAAATATGAATCCGGGCTTTGCTGACCTAAAAAGGAAAGGAATTTGTCTGTGCATATGCTATTGTAATTAGTTAAGTTTCTTCCTGAAGTCTAGACATGGTGGTGTCAGGAATCATTCCACTTCGGGAATAAGGGAACATAGAGAGGTTTTGCTCATCCATTCCCACCTGGGGTTTTCTCTTTCAAGCTCTTCCTGTTTGTTCTGTTAAAGAATTGAGTATTCTTTTATTTTTGACATTCATTTTCCCCCCTCAGTTATGAAAGTAATATATGGTCAAATGCAGAAAACTTTTCTATGTGTGGAAACAATAACAAAGATCAAAGATAAAACAAAAATAATTTGAATCCCTATACCCAGAAATAACTACTATTAATATTTTTGGTGTACATTCTTCCAGAATTTTTCTGGCCGTTATTTTTAACAAAAAACTATGCATACTGTTGAACTTGTTTTTTTCCCTTAACTATGAATTGTATTGTTCTTACATTAATGAGTAGCTTTTAATGCTAACATTCTATTCAATTAAATAGATATACCATAATTTGTCTAACAGATTCTTAGGTTTGTGTGATCGTAATCACTTGAGATTTAAGTTGCACCCATTTTTTTTTAAATTCTGTGATTAATCCTATATATTTATATATGTCTCAAAGAGCATCTTCACAAATATTTTTTCTTAAGAATAAATTCTGAAATGCAGAATTGAATCAAAAGATACAGCCACGCATTTGAAAATTTTTTATCCACATACCAAGTTGATTTCCAAAAAGTTGATAGACCAATTTATAACACCCCACCAGTATGTGAAAATGCCAATTTCTCCGAATCCATACCAACACTATTCTTTGAGATAAAAATTGGTATGTTATTTTTAAACTTTTAGTTTTTTATTTCTTTTAATGAAGTAAAACATTTTTTCTTATATTTATTTGCTGTTTTGTAGGTTTAAGAACACTTAATACATAAGAAAATGTATTAGTTTGATGTGACTTTGGTAAAATGAGAAATGACTCTATATAGTAACTTGCCATCCTAATACATAATTTTTGCAATTTTAGATACTTTTAAATGCCAAGTTTTTTAAAAGTAAAAGGTATAAATTTTACTTGGAAATATATGTGATACCTACTCAAAATTATCACTAGAAACTCAATTTGGTCAAATTAACCACAATGTCTTCCTTAAGGATGAATATAATATTTAATTCCCTTAAAAACAGAAAGCCTTGTTATTTCCTATTCAAAGGAAAATTGAAAAGAACAAAACTAGCTTTGACTTCTGTAGCCATGTGTATTCTGGTGCCTTGACCTCCTTATTGTTAACATCCTTTAAAAAAAAAAAAAGAATGAGAAGCACTACTGGAAAGTAAAATGTAAAGATTTAATTAATTTTTTTTCATTTAATCTAGAGAAGAAGAAAAAAAATGCACTGTATATTATAGACTATTTAAAATATGCTGTTCCCTATAAACTGATAGGTTGACAGGTGTGTTGTTTTTCTATAATATTTGAAGTACATTTTAACTCTTTTAGGTATTGAACAGAGGGTTAAAACTTTTAATGTTGGTCGTGGACGTGGTTTGCCGAAGAAAATCAAACGCAAAGACCGTGGGGGAAGAACCAATAAAGGGCCTAATATTTTTTCAGGAATGGATGACTATCAAGAGGTACTGAGAATTTATAACGAGGAGAGCTTTTCCATCTTTTAACCTATTTGGCTGCAAAGAAAGCATTGTGATTTTAATGCTACTTTCCTAGTAAATGAAAAATTTCCAGCTAAGATCAAATGAGTATAAATAGATTCTAAAAAAAAGAAATAAAAGAATTGTTGTTTTAATTAGTCAAGATACTAGTATAGAGATGCAAATTTAGGTGACCTTGAAATAAAATTAATGTGTTTGAAAGCACCTCAAAATAAAACTGGTATGTCGGAAAGCAAAAATGTGATTCTAGTAGTTCTCTGTTGTACTTTACTTTCCTAGGAGTCATCTTCCCCAGACGCAAAGGGCAATAAAATGCTAATAGCTCAATATGAAGCATGGCTAATAAGGGAGATACTGTAGCGGTAAATTAACTTATTAGAACTAAAAGCAGTGAAAGAGAAGAAAAGGCATTATAAATGGTTCGAAGGATGAATTTGTGTACCTTGTGTATAGTAAATAGTGAATAAATATATGTTGAATTGAATTCTGAACATGTACATTTCAGCCTTGTTGCAACTCTTGGGGTTAAAGTGGTCCAAATCCAGTATTCTGCCACTGTTCCAGTAAGATTGATTGAATTATACAGAGCAAGGGTAGGTTATTAAAAGCTACGACCTTGAGTGAGAGCAAAGGGATAGCAATATATTGTAATGTGAAAATGCTTGATTTTCTGATGTCTGGGTTTAAAGATAAGGGGCAAAGATTTCTTTCTTTCTTTTTTTTTTAAGATTTTATTTATTTGACAGAGAGACAGTGAGAGAGGGAACACAAGCCAGGGGGAGAGGGAGAGGGAGAAGCAGGCTCTCCACTGAGCAGGGAGCCCAATGCGGGGCTCCATCCCAGGACCCTGGGATCATGACCCGAGCTGAAGGCGGACGCTTAATGACTGAGCCACCCAGGTGCCCCAAGGGGCAAAGATTTCTTAATATGTACTCCTTACTGTACTATTTAGGGAGATGTTAATAGGTATGACCTAAAAAAAGAAGTTCAGGCCGAAATAAATTTGTGAAACCCAGCACATGCCAGTCTACTCTTGGGGATTCTCAGTTGACATTAATGTATTAAAGGCTTCTTGCAAGTTAGGTATAGAAAAGCCTGTTTTAGGGCGCCTGCGTGGCTCAGTTGGTTAAGCGACTGCCTTCGGCTCAGGTCATGATCCTGGAGTCCTGGGATCGAGTCCCGCATCGGGCTCCCTGCTCAGCGGGGGGTCTGCTTCTCCCTCTGACCCTCTTCCCTCTCGTGCTCTCTGTCTCTCATTCTCTCTCTCAAATAAATAAATAAAATCTTAAAAAAAAAAAAAAAGCCTGTTTTACTTTGTTCAATCCATTGTTTTCATATTTTACTTGACCCTGAACTTCCCCTCACTCTTGCCCAATCTATTAACATTCATTGAGCCACTCACTATTCCATGGAATAGCAGCTTTGGAAACAAGCTTAGAATTTCTGAGTGATTGTAACCTGCCTATCCATCTTCCTACATTCCTCTAGAGTGTGCTGCTTTCCCTAGACCAAATTAATATGAATGCTGTCTGAAAGTAAGCTTTCTCCTATATCCAATAGGTACACACTATGCTTGGAAAAAAAATTAGCTTCCAAGAAAGTGTGGCTTTGAACAAGTTACTACCTGAATCTGAGCTTTAATTTGCTTAATCTGTAAAATGAAAATATGGTATTAAATTAACTCTAAGGAGACCTTCAAGCACTAACATGTTTACAGATCTGGATTGCAACTAAAAGATTCTTTATCATGTTATAGAAAATCAGAATAAATTATTTCTTTTGCATTCATCAGATTTAGAATATTTTTCCTTTTGCTTACTAAGATTAAAATGTTATCAACTGTGTCAGTTTATTGGCTGTCAAGAGAGATTTCTTATGATTCCAGAAACAACCAGGAGAGGGCCAGATCCCAAGCAAGTAGCTCATATTCGGGAGTGGTCTGGGGGAAACCTATGCAGGGTAGAGTGAACATGCTAGAGTGGCCAACATAGATCCATTACCATCCTTTCCAGGGCGTGTGAGATCCTCCCAAAGCCAGATAAATTCACAGATACCTGCATGTCCACACGAACTGTCTTGAAAACTCTGTGTGGTCAAAGTAAATTTTTGATAGATTTGAAGGACTTATTTATTCTGTTGGCCATAAAACCTCCCTTAATTTTTTTGTATTTATAACAGCTGTTACATTTTCTGTAAATACATATTATTTTGCTGGCAAATCTTTTCATTCCCTCTTCCTTATGTATTTTAAAAAATATTTTATGCTCTTGTTCCTTATACCAATGTAATACATCTTCTAGAGTAAATACATTTTAAAATAACCAAATAGGTACTTTAGTTTTCCCTCTCTCCATCTTTCCTTTCTCTCCCTCTTTCTTTTTTTTTCTCCCTCTTTGTTGAATTGTGTTTTCTTAGAGGTAGTATGATACAGTGTAAAGGGTTCTAGCTATCCTGACCGCTGACTTGCCATACGACCCTTGGCAAGTCACTAATTTCTCTAATAGCCACTTTTCACATTTGTCTAGTGAGGCTGATGAACTAAATGACTTCTGTGGTTCTTCCAACTCTTATATTACAAGAGATCTTAGGGTAGAGGACATTCGTGTCGCTTCTATAGGCTTAGACTTAAAAGATCAGATCTTTTAGGCACGTTATTTTGTCCTAAAATTTTATTGTTAAAGCTGCTTTAGACTTTCTAGAATATCTTGATTATAATTAGGTTTCTCATGGTTATGGATACTGATATACTTTCTACTCATTTAAACTAAACTAAACAACTAAACTAAACTAAAAAACAAAAAAACCGACTATCCTCTATTAAAACAATGAGGCACATCATTAGAAAGTAACATAGAATGCGTTACTGATGAAATAGAGGTACAACTTGGTGCATTTTTCAGGGTGGTTTTGGGTTTTCTTTGGTGATTACTTAATATTTTACTTTTCAATTTCAGTTATATTCTCCAAGTTGGCCTCTTGGTTTTGTATAATGCATTCTCCTTGGCTTCCTATTTTATTATAGCCACCATTCTTTGTACAGAAGGCATATGTGAGCTGGTCATTTATATCTACTTGTTCTAAATGAGCCTGGAAACAGAAAATGTTTGTGAGTCAAATTTACATAAATTTAAGACATTTTAAATGATCCTATCAAGAATAGTATAAGCAATTTCATTGTGTTTTTCCTGGGGCAATTTGGGTATACTTATATTTTTTAAAAGAACCTATAGGATTATCTGTTTTCTTGGTATTTTTGTACTTTTTCCCCCAGAATTCTTACAGTAAAACATATATTTCAAATGCAAACACTGAGGATCAGATTTAAGTCTAGCCATGTTTTGCCTCAAGTGCTTGCTCTGAGGCAGTTTCCTATTTTCAGTAGGTTGTGTATTGTTCTCCCATCTCCTTAGCAAATTGAAGGAAAGGGACACAAATCAAATTAGAAGAGCAAATAGTTTATTGTGAGCTCCTGCTATATACAAAGCATGGTGCATACCAGGTGTTTGAAAAACAGTGCTATTTTATAGAGCTCATGAATCTAAGTCCTTAGCATGGCTAAGCATCCTACTCTTGTTACTCAATCTTCTTGTACTCATAGCAAAAGTTGAATAGAGGTCTAAGGAGAAAGTAAGGAAAACAGGTAGGGCTGTGAGATTTTCTACCATATACTTCTTTTTGTTATTTTTTAAAAGTTAAAGGAAATACATCCTCCCTCTTTTTTTTTTTCCTAAAGGAAGTACAGAATAACCACACATGCAAAATATCTCTAATTTTTTGGAGATCCATCTAGAGACATACACTTTAAACATGGGGTTATATTCTTTTAGTCTTTTTTCTTTGTCTTTATTATTATAAAATTCAGATCAGTTTTCCACTTAAGTACTGTGAACATTTTCTTATGTCCCTAAATTGTCTTTCCATCTCATCAATTTGTAATGATTTCATACTAATCTACACTGATCTGCATCATAATGTATTTGACTGGTCTCATTGTTTGGGATGTGTAGCGTATTTCTAGGTGTCTGTCTGCTTGTTTGTTGTTTTATCATGTAAAGTAATTCTGCAGTAATTTTTGTGAATAAATGTATGTGTGCCTCCCCGATAATTCCTTCAGAATACTCCTGAAAAGTGCAAATTTTGTGTCAAACAGTATGGATATTATCAATCTTTTATAACATAGCTATCAACAATCACAAGAATGCACATTTAACATCTTTGCCAAGAGTAGTATTGTTAATTTTCAAGCTTTTCATAATTTTATTTTTAAAAAGTAGTTGTACAGCCTCATTAAAATAGAGGGTTCTTTGCAACCACTAGTAGCAGTGAGCAGTGTATGAAAAGCGTATCTCTCCAAATAAGTGTATAGTGTCTGAATGGCCACTCTTGACCACTTTAAATAGTAGTTTGTACTGCTTTCCCAATCCATTTGACTATCCATTTTAGTACATAATATTTCGTATGTTGTATTCAAATGATTTTTTCTTTCTTACAGTATAGTAAACCAGGGAAAAAATGGAAGGTTATGACTCAGGAATTCATTAATCAGCACACAGTGGAACACAAAGGAAAACAAATCTGTAAATACTTTCTGGAAGGGAGATGTATTAAGGTAAATTTTGGGGGATATCATAAATCATTTTAACTTACAAAATAATCTTTAAAATGTGAAGTCTTTTTTGGGGGTGGTTAGTTTGTTTTTTTTCATTTCTCATATAGTTGTAATAATAAAGCTGGTTCTTCAAAACATATCTTCAAAGTGTATCTATGGAAATACTGTACATCAGAGCTCATTTAATTATATTCTGGGACAGTAATATAATTTGTTGAACTCAGATTTTATTTAACAAACACATAATGCTATGTGGCAAGTACTGTTCAAAGATTATTAATATTAAATTTTTTAATCTTTACAGCAACCCTATGAAGTAGTTACTGTTATTATCCCCATTTTAAACATGGCCAAACCAAGAGGTTAAATAAGTGCCCACAGTAGCTCAACTAGGAATGATGAGTGCTGGTGGAACCCAGGCAGTAGCCTCTGAGGCCATGCTCCCCGTGCTGCCTCTGCACACAGCCACATCCACTGTCTTGGGCGAGACTTCCAGGGGATTGTTTGAATTATTATTAGATCATTATTTAAACACTGAAGATATGGCCACAATTCCACCATGAACACCAAAGAAAAAACTCAGTTGTTTCTTTTTTTCTCTTTCTTTCTTTTTTCTCTTTTGTGACAGGGAGATCAGTGTAAATTTGATCATGATGCAGAGTTGGAGAAGAGAAAGGAGATCTGCAAATTTTATTTACAAGGATATTGTACCAAAGGAGAGAACTGCATTTATATGCATAATATCCTTTATTAAAAGGTGTAAATCAAAATATTGAGGTTGTAAAATATTACTGAGGTTTTTCAAAATCCCTAGAAAACCTACTTTGGTTTTAAATTTAAAATAGCTTGTGCTATGTTTATATGATTTTTTTCTCTTGATCTTGTCAAAGTGCTGGTTACAGTAATAAATTTCCTAAAACCCTACAGGAATTCCCTGAACCGTAAACCACCTGAAGATGGCATATTTTTCAATAAACTTCTGGATTTAATATTTTCTTTAGAAGTTCAAAATTTGTTTTCAAAATCATGAGGTAGCTTGGCTTATAGTTTTCATGTTGGGATATTTGACTTTAACATGACATATTGAGCCCTTTTTTCTTTATTGATATAAGCTCTTGCTACAAAATTTGTTTGCTCTGTCTACAATTTTTATTGTGGAAAGTAATGGAATTTACATAATTGACATACTATAGTATTTGCTATAACAATTATATTTTTTATTTAAAAAATTTTCTAACTAAATATAGTAAGGAAAATTAAAATCTTTGAATGTTTTGCTATGTAATTGAAATATTTCATCTTAAAAATTAAATTGTCTAAACTGACATGATTGTAAAAAATTCAGTACAATATATAGTAATACAGCCTTATTGACTCAGCACAGTTATGTTTTTGGATTTAAAAATATTAGAGTTTGATTTTACTTAGTCTCTTCCTTAATATTTTTATTTACATGAATTTCCGTGTAAGTTCTATCATAGTGGAGCAAAATGTTACCAAGGAGACAATTGTAAATTTTCACATGATGATCTGACTAAAGAAACAAAGAAACTTTTGGACAAAGTAAGTAATATTTTTGCACTTCAATTATTTGTTAGGTCTCACCACAGATTCATTTGACTTGAATCATATTTTATAAATCGTATTTCATAAAAGTCTGAGAAATCAAGGATTTGTTATTTTATGTTTTAATCTATGAATGTAGTGTGTTAGAAAAGCAGAAATATTGGACTAGGAATTAAGAATCATTCTTTTACTCTTGTTCTGCCATTAAAAAGCTAATGTACTTTGAGAAATATCTTTTACCACTTTGAACCTCATTATCAAAAATGAGTTAGCACTCTCTGACCATTTTAACTTCAAAATGATATTTTTCTAATAACAAACTGGTTTATTGAAGTCTTCACAGTTTTTAAATGTAAGGAAGAAAGCTTGTTTTGGAATAGTAATCTTTGCTGATCATTTTTAGGTGTTGAACACTGAAGAAGAAGCCACAAATGAAGATGAACGAGAATTAGAAGAACTTAGAAAACGGGGCATAACTCCTCTTCCCAAACCACCTCCAGGAGTTGGGCTTCTGCCAACCCCACCAGAGCATTTTCCCTTTTCTGATCCTGAAGACGATTTTCAGACCGATCTCTCTGATGATTTCAAGAAAATCCCATCTCTTTTTGAAATAGTTGTAAAACCTACTGTGGATTTAGCACATAAGATTGGGA
The DNA here is from genome assembly GCF_964656455.1 of Halichoerus grypus. Taxonomy (NCBI): domain Eukaryota; kingdom Metazoa; phylum Chordata; class Mammalia; order Carnivora; family Phocidae; genus Halichoerus; species Halichoerus grypus. The sequence continues at coordinate 36,405,331 of NC_135721.1, forward strand.
AGAAGTAAGTTAAAATTTTCAAAAATGGCATCATTTTTCCCCTAAAAGTTCTTATTAAGAAACTAACTTGTATTCCATGTTAATCATATAGTTAAACTTAGGTAGAGATAGCAGATACCTGGCATTTACCCCGATTGCTCTTCCTGTTTCCTCTTTGTCTCTGCCCTCTGCTGCATGCCATCAGTGCTTCTCTCTATGGAATCCTTAACAGCTTCAGAAACCTCTCCACATAGTAACCCTGAAGGACACTGCCAGGTGGATGACGTTGGCCAATTCATTACGAGGCTACATTCGACATTGATAACATTTTCAAATAGTGGCATTAGCACGTTTCCAAAATATTTGATTCTTTTAGAGAAGTATTTCCTTGGGCTGTTAGAGGAAAACCTTTGGGTAAGCTGCATCCAGATTTGCATTTTCTAACAACACCATTCCAGTCCTGCTGCCCTTTCCCAGGGATGTGCACCTGGGCCTTAAGTCCCATTGTTGATTATTTTAACCCTGAACACTCAGGAAAGCAATGGGATCTCGGCAAATGAGGAACAAGAAATCTACAGGAAATGTCACAGTTAATGTGAACCATTAAAATTATTTCTGTCAAGGTCAAGAAGACAGGTATGTTCACTGTTTGGCTAATATTGTAGATCAGATCCTACCCAATGCAAAAAGAGAAAGACATAATAGATAAAAGGTTAGAAATGGAGAGGCAGCTCATTATTTGGGCGGTTTCCCTTGGTAAACCTGAAGGAATCAACTGACAAAACTATTAGAAATAGTAATTAAATTAGTAAGATGTCCAGAAAGAAGAACAACAATCAAAATCTAAAGGTCTTTTTATATGCCAGCAGTAATTGATGAGAAATTGAAAAGTTGTGTGTTTATATAGTACAATTCTATTTTGTTATATTTAAAAAAAGGTCTGTAGGGGCACCTGGGTGGCTCAGTCAGTTAAGCGGCTGCCTTCGGCTCAGGTCATGATCCCAGGGTCCTGGGATCGAGCCCCGCATTGGGCTCCCTGCTCCGCGGGAAGCCTGCTTCTCTCTCTGCCACTCCCCCTGCTTGTGTTCCCTCCCTCGCTGTGTCTCTCTGTCAAATAAATAAAATCTTTAAAAAAAAAAAAAAAAAGGTCTGTGTATGCCTAGAATAATTCTAGGAGAGAACTAATCAAAAAATGTATCTTTGGGTGGCAGGATTAGAGGTGATTCTTATTTATCTTTGTACTTTTCTATATTTTTCAAAATATCTGTAAGCTTTAGAACAGCTGATGGTGTCAATTAAGACTGTGGGCTAAAATGAAGGCAAGATGCTTATACTGGTGTTTTCATTTAGAGATAATGTAGAATAAACTGCTTCTTAAAAACACATTCTGGGGGCGCCTGGGTGGCTCTGTCAGTTAAGCGGCTGCCTTCGGCTCGGGTCATGATCCTGGGGTCTTGGGATCGAGCCCCACGTCTGGCTCCCTGCTCGGCGGAGAGCCTGCTTTTCCCTTTCCCTCTGCCTGCCATTCTGCCTACTTGTGTTCTCTCTCTCTCTGTCAAATAAATAAAATCTTTAAAAAAAAAAACAAAAACACATTCTGATATAGAAAAACACACTTAACCAATACATATTTAAAAATATAACATTCTTGTTTGCGTCTTTTCTTTGAGCTAAGAAATATTATTCTTTCTGTCTACAGGCCACCAGCATTTTATAACAGTACCTCACCACCAGGACCACAGTTTCAGGAAAGCAGCCCACATCCTCAACATATCTATAGTTCTGGATCAAGTCCAGGTCCTGGACCTAATATGTCTCAGGGACACAGTAGTCCTGTGATGCACCCGGGCTCCCCCGGACATCATCCATGCGCAGCAGTGCCACTCAGCCCACCTTTGCCACCTGCTCCACCTGGAATTTTAGGTCCTCACAGTCAAGCTGGGGTACTTGTTCAACCAGATGCACCTTTGACACCACCGAGTATGAGTGGTGCTTACCATTGCTCGGGCTTTCCAGAACACATGATGAAAGTACCTAGAGAGAATCACTGTTCTCCAGGTTCCTCATACCTGCAAAGTACTGGTGAAATGCAGCTCAACACCAGTTATGAGTCCCTACAAAACCCAGCTGAATTTTATGATAATTACTATTCGCAGCATGCTGTACATAATTTTCAGCCACCCAATAACTCTGGTGGTAAGTTTACCTTTTCAAGTAACTCATTTTTAATTTAAAATCTTTGGAGTTCTCCATTTTTCATTAAAAACATGATAAGAATGTATGTTTTTAATAAAGCTAAGTAAAATGTAATGAAATTGAAGCCATAAAATATATTTTAAATTTAACCAAACATTTGCTACACCAGAACTTTAGATAGCTTTAAAAAAATATTTACAATCGGGCGCCTGCCTTGCTCAGTCGGTTAACCGTCCGAGTCTTGGTTTCAGTTCAGGTCATGATCTCCTGGTCGTGAGACGAGCCCCGTGTCCAGCTCCACGCTCAGCATGGAGTCTGCTTGCCCCTGCCTCTCCCCTCCATGCTCTCTCTCTCTCAAATAAATAAAATCTTTAAAAAAATATTTACAATTACATAATTTGGTAATCAAATGTAGTTATTATTAAAGCTTCAATTTCTTATAATTTCTTATAATTCAATTTCTAGTGGAGTTCTGTGCTAAATCAGAGTCTGTGTCTTTCTGTGTTGTGTGTATAGATGGGATGTGGCATGTTGACTTTGCCCAGCATCAGCCAACCATGGTTCAAGACTCCCCTAACCGTGCGAGTGGATCTGACGGCAGCAGCAACACGACAGGCCACGGCCCCCTGCCTGCACCAGGCCTCCTCCCTGCAGTGCAGAGAGCTCTTTTTGTCAGACTTACTCAGAAGTACCAAGAAGAAGATGAACCAAGCAGCACCCAACCTCAAAGGGCACCAAGCAAGGAAGAAGGTGTGTCAGGTGTTATGATAGCATCTTACTTTGGATTACTCAGTTCCTGAAATGCTCTTGAATAGGTTAAAATTTGAAAAATGAGTTCCTCTGAACTATCTATTCTATTTCCAGTTTACCTTGTAGCTTGTGTCTGCTTGGAATTGATTGTGGTTTCCAGTGCCAATAATGCTTTAGTAATTAATTGCAAAGAGTTTGACCTGAAGCAGTGAGATCTGAAGCTATAGTGTGAGGCCTGGGCTGAAGCCCTTTTTATGGAAGAAAGAAATAGAATAGGAACCAGACATCTTCCAGTTCAGGAATTTTGACTTCTAGCCCAAGTTTAAAATGATTCAGTTATTAGAGAAGTTTTTATGGGCATAGGCTGTATACTTAAGATTCTACTATATTATGAAGGAATATTATTTTTAATATAAAAGATTATGTGGAAACCTCAAGTTTACCTTAGTGTTTTTGATATCAATAAGTATACAGCAATTAGTTAATTCAGTTAAGGAGAGAAAGCTTAATGCATCCAGTTCTTCTTATGAATTACAAAATTGATATGTTTGCCCACTTTCTTTTTTGCATATATATATATTTTTTTTATTAAGTAAATTACATGGCCAACGTGGGGCTTGAACCCACGACCCCGAGACCAAGAGTCTCAGGCTCCACCAACTAAGCCAGCCAGGTGCCCGTTTGCCCACTCTTAAGCATAAAATTTATAAATATGTAAAACTAGATAACATGAGGTAGCTCCAAGCTATTATATAAACATCTGTAGCATTAACTCTTCATTTATTTAACATCACAGGGAAATGAGGGATTCCTAATAAGTTAATTCCTGTACAATTTATGTTTGCTCCTTAAAGTGCTAAAACTTAACTTCAAGAAAAAACAATTTTAATGATAATCTTTCTATAAAGTCTTAGAAAAGTTTACATTTTCATAAACAAGAAAATTACAGTTTTTCTGGATTTAAATTTTGTAGTATAATATAATTGGTGATGTTTTATGAAGGTTTTTTCTCCGTATCCAGAAAAAATCTTGAACAGCTAGGTTTTTTTTTTAATTTAAATTCAATTAATTAACATATAGTGTATTATTAGTTTAAGAAGTAGAGTTTGGTGATTCATCAGTAGTATATAACACCCAGTGCTCATTATATCACGTGCCCTCCTTAATGCCCGTTACCCAGTTACCCTATCCCCCACTCCCCTCCCCTCAGGCAGCCCTCAGTCTGTTTCCTTTGATTAAGAGTCTCTTATGGTTTGTCTCCCTCTCTGATTTCATCTTGTTTTATTTTTCCCTCCCTTCCCCTATGCTCTCCTGTTTTGTTTCTTAAATTCCACATATGAGTGAGATTATATGATAATTGTCTTTCTCTGACTTATTTTGCTTAGCATAATACCCTGTAGTTCATCCATGTCATTGCAAATGGTAAGATTTCATTCTTTTTGATGGCTGAATGATATTCCATGGTGTGTGTGTGTGTGTGTGTGTGTGTGTGTGTGTACACACCATATCTTCTTTATCTATTCATCTGTCAATGGACATCTGGGCTCTTTCCATAGTTTGGCTATTGTGGACATTGCTGCTATAAACACTGGGGTGCAGGTGCCTGTTTGGATCACTACATTTGTATCTTTGGGGTAAATACCTAGTAGTGAACAGCTAGGTTTTTTGTGTGTTTATGTTCATTTTTATAAATTTTAATGCCCTTATAACTTTAATCTGTCCTTTGATAAAAAGCTGATAACTGTCATTTCTTATCTAATATCTCCTTTCCATTGGCCTATCTCCTGCTTTCCTTCTGTTCTGTATTCATTCTCATTCCAAAAAGGATTTAAGATTGCTTATGAAATGTATTGATATGAAAGTCAAAATAAAATAGCATCTTCCTTTTGTGGGTCAGATTTGGATCATCTTACCTATTTGGAACAAATAACAAATTCTGTGAGGAGTGAAATCACTATGCAGAAATATTTAAAATAATGGCAACAGGGGCACCTGGGTGGCTCAGTCGTTAAGCGTCTGCCTTCGGCTCAGGTCATGATCCCAGGGTCCTGGGATCGAGCCCCGCATCGGGCTCCCTGCTCAGCGGGAAGCCTGCTTCTCCCTCTCCCACTCCCCCTGCTTGTGTTCCCTCTCTCGCTGTGTCTCTCTCTGTCAAATAAATAAATAAAATCTTTAAAAAAAATAAAAAAATAAAATAAATAAAATAAAATAATGGCAACAGGTAAAAGTGAATCACTAGTTCAGCTTTGGTCTTCCTGAGGTCAAAGAGAGGAAGAAAAGAGATCTAGTGTCTAGAAGTAGTTTTTTCTGACACTGAAATATGAGTGAAACTTTTTTCCATTGGGTTGGGGTGCCTGGCTGGCTGAGTCAGTGGAACATGAGACTCTTGATGCTTGGGGTTGTGAGTTCGAGTCCCACATTAGATGGAGAAATTACTTAAAAATAAAGTCTTTAAAAACAAAACAAAACTTTTTTCCATTGTGATATATGGTCTATACGATTTTAAACCCCAATTCCACCCTAAATACCAACGCCTGTTTTGTAACTCTGTTCAAACTAAATGTGTAACACTAAAGTTCCGTGGAGTAGAAACATGTTAGTGAGCAGTGAGAGGAGTTAAATGAGAATATGTCCAATATTCTATTAATCCAAAATATTCTAGGATATATACATCTATATGTATGGGAGTGTGTGTGTGTGTGTGTGTGTGTGTGTGTGTGTGTGTGTGTTTGTGTTACCAATTCAGAGTCAACGTATGTATGTTTTAATGGAAAGGAAGGAGACTCCCTCCTGTAGCATCAGTTTATAATCCCTGCTGTACTACTAGAGAGAACACCTCTGACAGTTAAGCTTCTTAACAGGCTGTCTAACATACTAGGGTTAAATATAAACCTTCAGGAGTAAGGCCCAAAGTGTTCCCATAAAGTTAAAGTATATAAATTTCAGGATGTTAGTTTTGTTATTTTTACTTTTAAATGTTTAAATAGCTAATATATTCACATATGTCAAACATCTAAAAATATAATAAGCTACAAATGAAAAATCTCTTCCTCATCCCTCATTTGCTTGGTTCCCATTGCTTCCTTAACCAGTACTATTAGTGTTTTGTTTTCTTTCCAGATTCTTAAAAAATATTTCATCCTTGTCATCTTGATAAATCCAGAGCTACAAAACTTAAGTATTACTTGAATTAAAGAGATCCAAAACATTTTAGCATTCTTTTCCAAGAGTATTTTCTCTTCTTCCCCAACTCTGTCATACCACACACACTCTGAGTTCCCTTTCGGCCAGTTCGAGTGAAAGGTCCTGACTTCTCCCTGACTGGAAGGACGTTACACATATTATAATATCACATCTCTTTCTTTATAGAGTATGATGACTAAATTGATCATTGTCATTCCACATCTAATTTTATTCCAGTATTGAAACTCTGGTATTTCTCTGATGCATTTTCTTGAAGTTAGACTACACTTATTCCAGAAGTGCTGTGTGTTTTTTAATTATTTTAATTAAGGTCAAATATGAATGATTCATTCTTTATAATAACTTTCTGTCTGCATTTAGATGATACCGTTAACTGGTATTCAAGTAGTGAAGAGGAAGAAGGAAGCAGTGTGAAGTCAATACTGAAAACATTACAGAAACAAACAGAAACTTTAAGGAATCAGCAACAACCTTCCACAGAGCTCAGCACTCCTACTGACCCAAGACTCGCTAAAGAGAAAAGCAAAGGAAACCAAGTTGTTGACCCTAGACTTAGGACTATCCCAAGGCAAGACATGAGAAAATCTGAATCTACCCCACTGGATCTTAGACTTGCATGGGATCCCAGGAAACTGAGAGGGAATGGAAGCGGTCATGTAGGATCTTCTGTTGGTGGAACAAAGTTTGATTCACATCATGCAAATGCTAGCTCTGTCAAACACAAAAGAGGAGATGATGATGATGAAGATACAGAAAGAGAATTGAGAGAAAAAGCTTTCTTAATACCTTTGGATTCTTCCCCTGGCATAATGCTCCAAGATCCAAGGTCTCAGCTGAGGCAGTTCAGTCACATTAAAATGGATATTATCCTAACCAAACCCAACTTTGCAAAACACATCGTGTGGGCTCCAGAAGACTTACTTCCAGTCCCTTTACCTAAACCTGACCCAGTATCTTCAATCAATTTACCTCTGCCCCCTCTTATAGCTGACCAGAGGCTCAATAGGTTATGGAATACAAAAAGCGATCTTCATCAGAACACAGTGCCCACTGATTCGAAATCAGCAGCCAAAGCCAAAGTGAACACCACAAACAGAGAAGGCTACCTAGAACAATTTGGAGACTTACATAGTTCAGGAAGTAAATTAGGAGATCCTAGGCTGCAAAAAAATTTTGATCCTAGGCTTCATAGACTGCACAGTACAGAGTCTCATCCAGCTGTTGTGAAGGACTCACATACATTAAAGGCCACCCCTCACTTAGCCAGATCTAACCCTGCTTCGTCACAGCCCTCAGGGGCAGCGACTAGCAGTTCTGGGCCAGGGCCTTTGCCTCCATATGCCCCTAAACTCTCCTCTTCAGCTGGCCTTCCCCTGGGAACTCCAAGTTCAGTTCTTAGTGGCATTAGTTTGTATGACCCTAGGGAGCATGCTTCATCATCTGCATCAGAGCTAGCAACAGAAAATGCAGAGAACCAGAAAAAAAGTGGTGGTTTAAAAAGTAGTGACAAAAATGAGCCTTCTCCTGGAGAAGCAGTCCTGCCACAGAAAACCAGTGCAAACGTGGAAGTCGCTGTGGATGGGCCGGCTGATCCCCAGGCAGATACTCTCAGGAGTCCTGGTATGGTTCAGGTCCCAGCAGTGCACAGTCTTCCTATTCAGGCATTAACAGGCTTAATTAGACCCCAGTACAGTGATCCAAGGCAGTCCAGGCAGCCAGGACAGATGAGCCCCACCCCAGAAAGTGATCCCAGTAGAGAACCAGATGACAAATCTCTGAAAGAGGTTTTTAAAACTTTTGATCCAACTGCTTCACCATTTTGTTAGCTATTCTTTTCACTCTGTGACTATTGCAGTCCTCTGCTGTTTTGTAACTGGTTTACCTCTATAGTTTATTTATTTTTAAATTATAAATACTTTTCAGCTGCTAGTATCAGAACCACATGAAGTTATATCCTCTAAAGCCTGTGGTATTTTATATAATATTTTTATAACTTTAAGAGACTGTAGTAATTGACATAGAAACCTATATATCATGTTAAGCTTCAGTAAAAGTACTTTTATCGTTAATAAACCATCATGAACTTGACACTCTGCCCAAATATATGCCAGTCGTCTTTCATAATCAATGTTTAGATAAATGATTACCACTTTTATATGGTTGTTAGTTTCAAGCAATATGATGTACATTACTTTTGAGCAACAGTATTTTGACTAGGATCTTCTCTATTTGTCAACACAGAACTGATTAATATGTAATGCTAACTGCTAACTAAAATGTAAAATGAAGTAAAGAAAACATTTTTAAAATCACAATGAACGGAGCGGTTCGTGTTTAAGGGCATCACTTTTATTAGTATTGGCAATATTATTTGTGTAAATGAATCATTTGAATGTCATATCTTTTAAAAGTATTTTATTGTATACTGTATCATAGAAGTTGGAGATACATAGATTGTTTTTGCTAAAGTGAAAAATTCCCCAAGTTCTCTAACATTACTTTTTAAATTTAATTTTTCATATTAAATAGTTATGAGTTCTTGCTGTGCTGTGTGATGTTTATGTGTTTCAATGTTTTTTGTCTTTAGCAGCATAATTTATATTACTTTTTCAAATGATGTAGCTGCAATAATTGTATTCATCATGACTTTGGTAATTTTTAACAAAATTTTAAAAGATCCAGTGACAGTCTGTAGTGATTATTGCATTGATAATGTTTTAAATGTCCAGGTTCTATATTTTAAAATTATTATAAAATAAATAAAATTAGCAAGAAAACACAGAGATGGTATAATCAACTGTATATGGCTACCAATAAAGAATCTCTTTCAGATCTCTCCTGACTGGCATTCTGTAACAGAAGAGACTGCCTGGTATTTTAAGTATTTAATGTCCTCATAGTTTGGAAATCTAAACTGATTTAGAAATTGTATTTTTATGAAAAATAATTTGTATTCATTCTTGTGTCTTTTGTGCAGTATATAAATAATGGCAGCCCTATTTGTTTTATACATATATTATTTATAATGGAAACTAAGTATTACACTGATATTCATATCTTGAACTGGACATGTGTGACCATGTTTGCTGGTAATAGCTCCAATAAGTAACTTGAGATGGAGCATTTCACTATAAAAGGTAATGAAAGTGAAGGAAATTGGTCCTTGGATGAAAATAGCTATGCTTGAGAAGTGATTTAAAAAATACACGGCAAAATATTTCTGTGGGAACCTAACACTCAGCTAGTATATAATTTAATATTAATGCTTATTTTTCTATTCACTTCATTTTTCTTTTGCTTTGATTCCATGCTTAAATGGGGTTGCAGCTAAGTGAACAGAAACTCTGCTTACCTAAGAAGTTCACTGTGTTCTAAGTGGAAGGACAGTTGTTCAAGGGGATGTGAATTTTTACTATTTATACTTTGGTTCCATTGTTGCCTAAAATGGCTCTGGATAACATTTTTGGGTTAAAAAGTGCACTTTAAAGCCGCCATAGAAAGTATTTTCTGATTTACTGTCCACATGAACTTTTATTGTTAATTGAAGTCAATAAATGGTTAAAACTGACAGAAAAAAGTATGTGTGTGCGTATACACACATACACTTATATACATACATATATATAATACTACTTTATCAGGAAAAAATCAGTAAAATTGCTGCATTTTAGTAATTAAATTGAAATTTTTAGCAAATCTTCAATTCCCTCTTATAATTTAGCAAATCTTTAATTCCCTCTTATAATTACATTAAGTAATGATGTTCATATTTTAAATATCATACAAAAAAGATAATTTGGCTTGTTAAAGATCCAAATAGAATCCAAATTCTTTTTTTTTTTTTTAAAGATTTTATTTATTTATTTGACAGAGACAGCGAGAGAGGGAACACAGCAGAGGGAGTGTGAGAGGGAGAAGCAGGCTTCCCACGGAGCAGGGAGCCCGATGTGGGGCTCGATCCCAGGACCTGGGATCATGACCTGAGCCGAAGGCAGACACTTAACAACTGAGCCACCCAGTCGACCCTAGAATCCAAATTCTTAACAGAAGATCCTTTTTGGAAGGAAGAGAAATGTTGAAGGTTTAATTAAAAAGTAAGGTTTAAAAATGATTAATGCAAATTATAATGTCCATTTGCTCCATATTCTTGAGTCCCTATCATATCAGCAAAGGTCCTAGAGTCTATTTTATAAGTGTGGGCATAGTCTCAAATTTAACAATATATGTTATATGAAAATGTTTAATGATTTTAATTTGTGGTCTTTTTTTTTTTTTTAATTTGTGGTCTTTTTTAATCGAGATAACTTTAGCTTAGGGGATAGTCTATTGTATCCTGGCAATTTAGATTATTTTAATCTTCTTTTTTCCTTTTTCTCACCAAAATTTAGTAAGTAGCCATTTTCCCTGATGAATAAGGTCCTCTTTAAGATGAATCAGTATTTGTTAGAATCCGTGTAAGTTGATTTACACTAGCACACTGGAAAATACTTTATGTCCCTATTCTTATAAGCCAAACATTTACAGATAACAGAAATAACTTGTGTCCTAAAAGAGTCTGGATGAGACTCATTGATTGAGGTGTAACTTAACTATTCATACTGGTTTGTGACAGAAGGTTTATACCTATTTACTGTGATGTCGAGTAGAATGGGATATATCAGGGTGTTGAATTGGAATACCCAGGTGACCATAATTTAGTTTGGGCAACTCCTTTCCCACATTTTAATGTTTAGTTTTTGCTCCAAAGTCCTGTCTCTGGATCTTTCCCAATTAGGACCTCATTCTGAACCTGAAAGTAAACCAAATATTGGAGTGATTTCAAATTCTGCTTCAGCAATTACATCTGCTTCTGTGGGGACCCTCTGTGTTACCCAGCTGCATGTGCCAAACCCCAGAATTAGGTTGCAAGTGAAATAGCCTAATTATAGGATGATGTTTGCTTAGGTTTCTGTTGTCTTTTAATTTGCCTTAAGGACTAGTTTTCCTTGCTTGTCCTACTTATTTTAAGAGTGGAAGAACTGTTGATTAGTAAAGAAATCCTGTATAAGCGTGCATATAAGCCACTTCGCTGAATTAATTAGAAGAGAAGAAGGAAAGGAGAACTTGGGAGGGCTGGGGGCTTAAAGACAATAAATTCATATTCTTGTTCTGAATTGTTTTTTTCTCAACGTCCAGTTCCTTATCTGTGAAATGGGTATAATTTTGACTGCTCACAGATTTGATGTAAGGAGTAAATGAATTATTAAAGTATTTTTAAATGTGAAATTGGTTTATAATTTTACGGACATAATCATTACACATTACACTTCCACTAGGATGCATTAAGCTGTACAAATTCCAAAATAACATGATTTGTGTGGTTCACCGATTTTGTTTTTTCAGATGATATATATTGAAGACACAATAGAATTGCGTGAGAAGTTGTTTTAGAGAATATTAACCCATCAAGTTAGCAATTCCCTTTAACATTTTGTGTGTTGTTAGTAAGACATAGGACTTTCATAATTTAGAGCTGTATGGACTTGTAGCGTCTGTTTAAGATCTGACCGCTCTGCCCATTTTATGTAAGTTGGATATTGATGGAGGGTTAAAAATGCCATGACAATCCATATTGCGTGGTGTATTTGCTTCAATTATAGCGTGTGTGGTGTGTGCAAAGTGGCCAATTCATTATAAAAGCCATTGGCTCTTAGAAACATTAGAGATGTTTACTCCCACTCTTTAGTATATATTTCTGCTAGCACATGACATGGAGGTCTTTCTGAGTGACCACTTGCTTGATAAAGATACCATTTTCCTTTGGTTAATGGCAACTTAAAGTTTGGAGGTTCCTAGGGACCTAGATGTGAGGTCTTGTCGAAATCTTTCCAATTGCCCAACACAAAGTCAAGGTAGAGATGTTCTCCCTGAGTTTACCCTTCTGGGCTTGAGGGTTATACCTCGGAGAGGTGGTCTGTGCTAAAGGCACAGACTTGGAGGTGTGGTCTGCAGTCAAGTGGTCCACTGATAGGGCCCCTGCAAACTTCAGGAACTGGGCTTTTGTGAATATCTAAAATAAAGAGCTGTAATTACCTTTTCAGAAATGGGTTGGCAGCACTTGATCATATTTATGGTCAAAAAGTGGGATATATAAGTCATTAGTAAACAGTTAAATAAGGCTTAGTTTAGGAAATGTAAGTTTTAACAAAATGTAACCAAACAGGGCTTGAGTGTTTAAAGCTGTCTTCCTCACGTATGTGTTACGATTTAGCATTTATGTAATGCCTTTCCTCCAAGGAGTTTAATGTGATTTACAGAAGCAGTTTCGGTAGCTACCAATCACCAAGTTGCTAGGGTTTTGTTTTTGAGTATGTTATTTATCAGTATCTGCCAGTTGTAACAGAGCCCAAATTAACCTGCTTTTCTTGGAAAGGATGCAGACCTAAGAAAGGACTTTAGGTCAACGTCAGCATAATATTTAGAATTTCTAATTTTTAAATAAAAAGCACATTTTAAATGTTTTTTTATGCTTTTGGAGGCAGGATGGTATGTGCCTCCTTGCTTTGCTGTTTCCCCACAGCAACAAGCCTGGTTCTAGGCACAGGGTGGGTGCTTTGTTAATTGCTTGTTAACTGCTTCCCGACATCCATCCAAGTTTAGATTTTGATGTGGCGGAGCCATTCTATGATTGTATCCAAGAGTACAATTCAGAAAGTATACCTCTTTTAGTAGACACAAGGCACCTACCTTCTCTCTCTCTCTCTCTCTCTCTCTTTTTTTTTTTTTTTTGCCTCCCCTGCTCCTCTCCCTACCAAACAATGTGAAGGTAGGGTAATGGCAGCATTTAACTTAAGAGTTAAATGTTTCTACAATAATTCATAACTCTTAAGAATCCTCCAGGTTTACAAGATAACTTTACTCCTTCATGGTGGAAGTTTGATCAATAATTCATTCCTGTAGATCTATGAAGGTTTCTTTCTGTAGCCAGAAAGAACTGCATAATCAGAGCCATATTTTTATTTTAAAATATATTTCTCTAATGTCTCTCTTCCTGTTCTCAAAATATCAACCACAATTACGAAGGTGTGCCTAACCTAGTGAATTTCCAGTAACGTTTAAATTTTTTCATCCCAGCACCTTGAATGGTAATTTACCCTTTAAAGTCATGACTTGGACTCTACATTGGGTCTTGTGTGTTCCTTAATACCCTTCATTAGCCTTTGGAATAGAACAGTCACATGTTACAGTGGGCAAAATCATTGTGGGCATAGATAAAGTCTATTTCTTCAAGATTGTGAATTCTTAAGACTATTACAGTCTTGTTTATCCTTGAATCTCTTGTTTTTAAAACTTTGAATTTGTCAGAAAAAGTTAATATATAGCTAACCATAGCATTTTAGAAAAATATTAGCTCTGTGAATTACCAGGCCCCATACTTCCTGGCTCATTATTGATTTTAATACCTCTGTGAGGGTATTAAAGTTAAGAGGAGCAGTAGAATTTGCATTAGCCAATATTATTTTGTCAGAGGTGTGATATATAGTTTATTGTAAGAGAATTAAATATATAGAGACCCAAATAAAAAAAAAAAAATCTAGCCATGTTGTTTCCAAACCTCCATTATGAGCAATATTTTAGTGTTAGTTGTCAGTGATAGACTATACATTTTATATGCTTTTTTAAATAGAGAAAGTGAAAAATTATAAACTAATCATTATTACAAGAGGTTTTTGTCCACCTCTGTTTTACAGACGTTTGCCCTCCAGTTGTTTGAGAGGAAGTCAAATAAGAGAGGAGAATATCTTTTTCAAGAGGTGGAATGAGATTTCCTTATAAAAGTGACAATCAAGAAGTAGTCATTTGTATACTTACTTGCCAAAGTGTTAAAAAGAATTTTCCTGACCCTAAATCCCCTGCTCTCCCCCCCCACCCTGCCCCAGGATTCAGAAAGGGCTCAGCATAGATCCAGGTTTCCAGGGCCCAGGTCATTTTGGTTTTAGCCCCGGGTTTCTATGCCTGCGCATGGCAAAGGCATTGATAGCGCTTGCGTCCTAGGATGCAGTGTGTGTCGGGGGGTGGGGAGGGGGCAGTGAGGGGGACGTTCTGTGTCCAGACTTACGATCATTCATTTTCTATCAGACCCACAAGCACCATCTGTGGGCTAAAATGTAGGTTAAACCTATTCAGAATGAAGTGGGATTTTAAAACAAAGCAACAATTTTTGGTGTTGTTATTTCAATCCCCCAAGTTATATCTCAAATGTTGGGGAAATGCTGCCTTGACTGTTTCACTTTGCAAGGTTTTAGTAGATACCAATTTAGTAAATTAACTGAACTGTTAATCTACTGCCTGTTCAGAAGATACCAGCAGGATATATTTTGCTAAACTGATAAGGACTAACAAATCATTGGGTAAAATCAGGAATATTATTTCTTCTCATTTACTAATAACTTTCCAACTTACGTTCTGTTGTTGCGAGTTTCTGTAATTTTTTTCTGTGACACCTTTCTATCGTCTGACTTTAAATAAAAACGTTTCTGATAATATCTGTCTGGCGCTGTGTTGCTTTTCTTTAACAGATCTTTATCATTTAAAGACATAATACAGGGGTGCCTGAGTGGCTCAGTTGGTTGAGCATTCGATTCTTGATTTTGGCTCAGGTCATGATCTCAGGATCCTGAGATCAAGCCCCATGTCGGCTCTACTCATCCAGGAGTCTTCTTGAGATTCTCCCCCACCTGCCCCTGCTCATGCATGCTCTCTTGTGCACGCTCTCTCACTCTCTCTAAAATAAATAAATCTAGGGGCACCTGGGTGGCTCAGTTGGTTAAGCATCTGCCTTCGGCTCAGGTCATGATCCCAGGGTCCTGGGATAGAGTCCTGCATCAAGCTCCCTGCTTAGTGGGGAGTCTGCTTCTCCCTCTCCCACTCCCTCTGCCCCTCCTCACCCCCCACTTGTGCTGTTTTTCTCTCAAATAAATAAAATCTTTAAAATAAAATAAAATAAATCTTTTAAAAATAATAAAAAAATAAAGACAGAATACAGGGGAGCATGACTCGTATAAGAACTTACAACTGGACCCCATCACAGGCCTTCCTGAAAGCAAGGGAGGGCAGTCCTTCAATGTACCTTTAGTACATAGAGATTATGCTTCACTGAGCCACACAGATTAATAGCATCTAAAGTCCTAGTTCCCGATACTGTCTTCATTCTGGATATGTAAGCATCTCTTACGTTAATTTTCGATTAAAGGACCCAAATCTGAGAGGTTGCTAGCAAATTCTCTGCTTAGAGCAGAGCAGGAGCTCTTCAGGACCAGAGGAGAACAAACCTCATTGCAGAGGAAGGGCTCAGAGCAGTGGGGTGTGCACTTTCCTTCGAGATCAGGAGCAACAAAGAAGGGACCGATCTTGCGTCCCTCAAAGGTCCGGAAGCCTCGTCAAAAGATGTTTTCTGGGGCGCCTGGGTGGCTCAGTCGTTAAGCGTCTGCCTTCGGCTCAGGTCATGATCCCAGAGTCCTGGGATCAAGCCCCGCATCGGGCTCCCTGCTCCGCAGGAAGCCTGCTTCTCCCTCTCCCATTCCCCCTGCTTGTATTCCCTCTCTCACTGTGTCTCTCTCTGTCAAATAAATAAATAAAATCTTAAAAAAAAAAAAAAAAAAAGATGTTTTCTGGTTTCTGTTCTAGTATGTTCAGTGGTCAAGGACACACTGTCTCTAATAAGGGGGCCTAGCAGATTCCTGGATTTAATTATTGAGCAACTCTGTAGAAAGGTCTTTTTTGAGAGCTGGCCATCTTGTCTTGGTGCGTACTATCCTGAGCAACGGAACCCTGGGCAAGTGAGGACTTCCCTGAGCATCGCTTTCCTCATCGACAAAATCAGGATCCATCACTCATTTAAGAAAGACTGTTTGAACACTCAGCATATGCTATTAGGTGTGGGTTACAGAAATGGACACGATGGACTGCTTTTATAGCCTACTATTCCCCAATGAGAAATGTATGTGAAACCGGTCTGGAAAATGGATAAAAGTGAAGACATTCTGGCTGAAGTTGGGGTGGGGTGCTGGATCCCACACCTACATCACCTCAAAGGAACAGGAACGCCTGCGAGAGCCCTAATCTAAATCCCCCCCCACGGCAACCGGCTCATTGTAAAATGCAGCTATCACACAGCCACTCACTGCCTTAAAAGCCCTCCAGGATTTCCCTTATCTGCCCAAAAAATCCAGACTCCACGGCTTGACAGTCCAGGCTCTTTTCCCGTGCCTTCCCCCCCCCCCCCCCCCACCCCGGCTGTTACATCCCTGGGTCGGCAGAGAACAAATTGTTCTCTCTGTGAATGAGCTGGAAGTTTGTCCTCTGTTGCACCGTGAGCTCTTTTTCTATTTGCCTCTGTCTCCCCGGGACAGGGGAAGACACACAGGCTCTGTTCCTCAGCAGGAGCTCCAGCAGTAATCACTAGGACGAGACAGACTGGGATTCCAAATCAGAGGCCTTTATCCATACGGGTGGCACACTTCCAGGTCCCACAGCCTTTTCACAAGTCTACAAAAATGTTTGAGACTTGAAAAAGAATTTCGGTTTCAAAATGTTGTAAGAAATTGTAAAGGTGAAATGTTTAATTTTGAAAGCAAAGTTATTAAATATTTTCATAATGTTTATAAAGAATAATTATACAAGTATATATTTTACACATACATATAAGCACATCCATAAGTAAATATATATACACACACACACACACTTAGTGTGGAAGATGGGTGCATTTACGATGCTAGAGTAAGATCTTGAGAAATGAGAGTACTTAGGGCCTGTGGAGGTCAACACATGGCCCTGCTTCCAATCCAGAATTTAAAATCAAGAAATATCCTGGAATAGAGGAAATGGGGCTTATTCTATAAACCTGGAGCTTCACTACTGTTAATTGTATTTCTGTATATGCAAGAAAAGTGGCGAGTCCATCTGCATAGCTTTCTGTGCTTTGTGCAAGATGTTGAACAGGAAGATATTTTAGCTAGTTGTAAATAACTACGTATGCTTTATGTATTCGTTCAGCAAATATTAAGCGCCTTTTCCTTGTCAGGCTCAGCAATAGGCCCTGGGGATTCTGACGCAAACGGGACAGATGGGCTTGGATTTTACAGCTGAATGGAGGAGGCTGACATGCAGTAAGCATGTAATTCCAGGGTGCCGAGTGCCATTTCTCAGGGCCGCTGAGCCGCAGGGTGCTTGGAGAAGGACACAGCTGCAATCCTCCCTCTCTTCCTGGGAGGAACTTGGCCTATACTTGTTTCAGCCCCTTATGAGCAGGACAGCTGAGTCTGATCACCACCTGGAGGCCATGTGGAGTAACGGCTCACAGGGGGAGTACCAAATCCATCCCGGGAATGAGTCAAGAACCCAGAGAGACCGAGTTCTGGGAAGAGCCCATTGCATCGGACACATTGGAGAAAAATGAAAAACTAAGCCAGATTTTTGAAGAATTGGTGGATGGTAAAGAAACAAAATAGCAGGGAGACTAATATTTATAGGAACTTGGTTCTGAATAGCAGATCATCCAGGGAATGTTTCCAAAAAAAGGAGACTCATCCATGAGCCAGAGAAAAGGTAGTTCAAAAAAGA
This sequence comes from Halichoerus grypus, assembly GCF_964656455.1. Lineage (NCBI taxonomy): Eukaryota > Metazoa > Chordata > Mammalia > Carnivora > Phocidae > Halichoerus > Halichoerus grypus. The sequence goes on from NC_135721.1 coordinate 36,423,064, forward strand.
GAAGTTCTTCCCCTGCTGGCCGAGATGGAGTAAGAGAGACCAGGTCTCTGCACACACACCCCACCCGAAGGCGCGAAGCCACCAGATGAAATGTACAAAACACGAGTCCTCAGTCTTGGACCCCAGGCAGCACAGGATAATCGTCCTTAAGAGACACTAAACCCAACAGGCAAATTCACACTCCTAGTTGCAGATTTCCATACCCCTCTATCAAAATGGCTGGAAAACGTAGAATGAACATCAGGGAGGATATCGAAGACCTGAGCATTGGTGTCAATTAACTTGCCCCAGCCGGTGTTCATACAACACTCCACCTAACAACAGCAGAAAGTCAATGAAACCAAAAGTTGGTCATTTAAAAAGATACATACAATGGAGAAATCTCTACATCAATCTTTCGGAAGAAAACATTAGAGGAAGTCTTGTGACCTAAGTGCAGCAAAGAGCCCTTGGGAGCTGGGAAGGATTACCTCACAGTCGTCATGCTGAAGGAAAGAAGCCAGAGGGGAAAGACAGAATGCTACTGCGGGGTCCCAGGTTTACAAAAATCCTAGAGAATGCAAACTAATCTTCACGCAGCAATGCAAGCAGCCCTAGTAGGGACCCCATCCCAGGCTAACACCACCTCAGCTTCCCCATACCTTGAACTCCACCAACCTCCCCAATCCAACCTACAAATCTTCCAGTACCTGGCTTCCTGCACAACTGGGACTGTTCTCACTTTGCAATGCCTTAATAAAGGCTGAAGGTGACAGGGGTTGGATGTTTTTCTCCCCGCTTCCACAGCCTATATGTGATGTTCCTTCTAAGCCCAGAAACAGAAGCATCCTTCCCAGGAGGAGATCAGCCTCACCAGGGGCCCAGGGACAGTCCCCCCAAACGAGAACATGGCCAGGGCATCTCTCTGCGAGGCCCAGCCCCAGCCACCCCACCCCCGCCTGACCCACCATGTCACCCTACGTCCCCACAGGCTGATTCAGCCTAAAAGGCACTCCCCACTCTGGGCGGCCCATCTCAGGGCCAAGGTACACATCGACAGAGAGTCCGACTCGGAGAATACTTCTCAGCCTTTATAAGGCTTCTTGAATCAGGGCTGCCAGTGTTGGGGGCCCTTTAGTGCTGGTTTTACGCAGGCCCAGCTCATCACAGTCCAGGTTTGAAGTTTCTCGAAGTCTGTGCCTTAGCAGTTTTCTTCTCCATTGTACGCAGAAGTTGGCAACTTCCAATTCTTCTGAGTCTGAAAAAGGTTGTCTCAGGCCCTAGAGGAGAGAGAGGTAATTTTGGGTACTGAGGGACACTGTGCACACTCACCGGAGCTCTTGCTTAGTTAGGGGGCTCCGCTGAGTGAGGTTGGAGCTGATTTTCTGACATTCTGACCCTAATTTTTTTAAGTTAATTTACTTATTAATTAATTAAACTGTACACTCAACATGGGGCTCTAACTCATGACCCCAAGATCAAGAGTCACATGCTCTTCCAGCTGAGCCAGGCCAGGCACCACCGGCCCTAATTTAAAAGAGATCAAGGAGGGGCGCCTGGGTGGCTCAGTTGTTAAGCGTCTGCCTTCAGCTCAGGTCATGATCCCAGGGTCCTGGGATTGAGCCCCGCATCGGGCTCCCCGCCCAGCGGGAAGCCTGCTTCTCCCTCTCCCACTCCCCCTGCTTGTGTTCCTTCTCTCACTGTCTCTAGCTCTGTCAAATGAATAAATAAAATCTTTTTTAAAAATTGTCAAAAAAAATAAAAGAGATCAAGGAACTGTTCGAAGAGGTCCTCTGAATTAGAGTCCACTCGTTCACTCACTCACGAAAGAAGCGCCACAGGACAAAGGATCTTATGTTGGTCACCACTGAATGTTCTGAGAATGTAGCCAATTAAACATGCTCTCTCTACCCCAAATTCTACCTCCTTTTGGATCTTGCTTTATTCATTTTGCTTTATGCAAACTATCCGTGGGTCTTTATTCCGTGGCCTAAGTGGAACTGGGACACAGGTGCATGCTGCCAGGACCCAGCCCCACTCTCAGGTTCTCCAGCACTCCAGCGGCCTGGAGACTGGGCTTCGGGGACGGGCCCCGCCTCCAGTGGTGCCGCGGGGTCCGTGGGGGGCTGGGACTGTGGCCAAGCCAGCAAGGAGGGAGAAACACTGCTCCCCAGGGGCCAGGCCTGAGCTATTCTCTCAGCCTTCTTTATAGCCAAGAGACTGGAACCTATAGCTAAAATATGCATATTTTTCAAATGCTTTTCACTGGGTGTGTCTATTCTATGTACTCTTTGAGCTTTAACTGATACGAAGTTTCCTTGAACTTGACAAAACTCTCGTTCGATTTAGTTAGTACCTCCATGCAGCAGCCCACAATTCTAGGTCTGTGGCTTCATAGAGCCGACTTTTTAAAATTTTAGTTCCAGTGTAGTTAGCATACAGTGTTATATTGGTTTCAGGTGGACAATATAGTGATTCAACACTTCCATCCATCACCTGGGGCTCATCACAAGTGCACGTCGAGTTTACATTTTAATAAGTGCTCCTCTCAGCCGGGGACCCTGAGCCACGGGGCTGTGCGTGTGTAGTCTCTGCCAATGCCGGCTTTTGGGGTCAGCAGTTACCCGGCGACTTGCAGCTTCCGTGGTCCTCACTGTCTTGGAGACAGCCTGGAGGAGCTGTTTTCCAGCAGGAGCTCTTCAGAGGACCTGCTTCTCGCCAGGGAGGCCTTCACGCTTGAGCGTTTACAGGGGGAAAGCAGACAACATTACACCAGGTAAGATGTGCAATCTCAAATAGATCAATACCAGAAGGTTCTACAATGGGAGCCTCTTCCAGAAAGCTGGGATGCCTTTGTATCGGGACGACTCTGGAAAGAAAATGTTCCAAAGGCAAAATTTCACATGTTAAAACAAAATTTATATTTTAACACTAAGAAAGCATGAACCGTACAGTATCTACAAATTAACGAGAAGTGTGTTTTTATAGAAAATAATGGAAGAGAAGTAGCAGGGCACATGGCAACATCCATATATGCTGAAGGGAGCAAGAGATTTCGCACCGGATTGCAGTCAGGACTTCAGCGTTCTACTCAAAGGTCAGACTGGCCCTTCCTAATTAAATTACACACCTCAAGGACTTTTGCTTTAAATGGAATGTAACTGGATTTAGTTACACAAGCTGGTTTCCCACAAAGGCAAATAAAGATGTGAAATTTAAGTTCCTTTAACTTAGGTAAAATCTCAGGACTTCCACGTGCTTTAGAAGATTGAGAGCTTGATAAATATAGCTGTAGTCATCATGCCTGTTTACTTTCTGTATTTCCGATGCATTGAACTCTTAGAGCCCTGCTGACATTGGAAAGACTGCCCCTCCCGGGGTTCGCCACTGCCCAGAGGAAGTAAATGACCCGCTGGTCCGACACAGGCAAACCAGCCCATGCCCTGAACACCTCCTTTGCAGAGCTCTCCCCCTGGGGGCTGCAACCCTAATCGCCCCAGGGCCAGCCAGGTGCCAATTAGAGGTCATCTCTACACGCCAGGGCCCCTTGAAAATACTCCATGTAGCCTATCCTAAACCTGTTTGCCTCCTTCTCCTGCCTTGCCCATTCCTTCCCACGAAAACCCCAATAAAGGCTTTCGTCGTGTTTCTCCCTTGCTCCCTCTGCTTTTTGACCAACCCTGGTGCCTCCCTGTGCGGCCCCGCGTGGTAATGCCACGCCTCCCGTTCCTAGGGACCTTCTTCCTCCATGGCGGTCTTTTCCACATTTCCACGTCTTACCGTACCCGATGGAAACAAATCCCAGGTGCCCTTATAACAGTACCCATAACTGAAATGCTAACATTAATTGCAGTTCCTGTATCCTAAGTAGAAAGGATTGGGTAGCTATCCTTGAAGTGATTATGTACCTGAAATATTATTTCCCAGAGAACAGTAGCCACATTTTATTTTTAAAGAATTGTTTAAGAAAATTCACATACCCTGGTCTTGGCGATGTTTTGCTATCAACACAAAATCTGCTCTAAAGAGACAACAAAAACTGCTCAACTCCAGAGTCTGGGCACGTTAAATGAATAAATCTCTTTTTTCAAGGTTTGTTTATTTATTTTTATTTTTATTTTTATTTTATTTTTTTTATTTATTTTTTTTTTTTTAAAGATTTTATTTATTTATTTGACAGAGAGAGATACAGCGAGAGAGGGAACACAAGCAGGGGGAGTGGGAGAGGGAGAAGCAGGCTTTCCGCTGAGCAGAGAGCCCGATGCGGGGCTCGATCCCAGGACCCTGGGATTATGACCTGAGCCGAAGGCAGACGCTTAACGACTGAGCCACCCAGGCGCCCTGTTTATTTATTTTTAAAGAGAGAGAGAGTGAGAGCAGGGGGAAGGGGCAGAGGGAGAGGGAGAGACAATCTCAGGCAGACTCCCCACCGAGTGCAGAGCCTGACGCGGGGCTCTATCTCACCACCCTGAGATCACGACCTAAGCTGAAACCAAAAGTCAGATGCTTAGCCAACTGTGTCACTCAGGCACCCCAATAAATCTTTTTTTAAATCTTTTTAAGTTTTATTTAAGTAACCTCTACACCCACCGTGGAGCTCAAACTCACATCCCCAAGATCAAGAGTCGCATGCTCTTCTGACTGAGCCAGCCAGGCACCCCTAAATGAATAAATCTTAACGTAAGCTTTGTACTGCTATAGTTTTCCTTAGGCCGATGACATTCACAGTGCTTTCACTTTGTAATTAATGTATTTTTAGAAAACTGGTTTTTAGTTAGATGAGTATAAAAACAAATAGGGATGCCTGGGTGGCTCAGATGGTTAAGCATCTGCCTTCAGCTCGGGTCATGATCCTGGGGTCCTGGGATGGAGCCCCGCATCGGGCTCCCTGCTCAGTGAGGAGTCTGCTTCTCCCTCTGCCGCTCCCCCCTGTTCATGCTCTCTCTCTTTCTCTCTCTGACAAATAAATAAATAAAAAATCTTTTAAAAAAACAAATAGAGGGGCGCCTGGGTGGCTCAGTCGTTAAGCGTCTGCCTTCGGCTCAGGTCATGATCTCAGGGTTCTGGGATCGAGCCCTGCATCGGGCTCCCTGCTCAGCAGGAAGCCTGCTTCTCCCTCTCCCACTCCCCCTGCTTGTGTTCCCTCTCTCGCTGTGTCTTTCTCTGTCAAATAAATAAATAAAATCTTTAAAAAAATAAAATAAAAATAAAAATAAAAAAATAGAGAACTAATGGTCAAAATTTAAACATGATTACAGTGTAGAGATCAGTCATTTCTGTTTCTGGATGAACTCTGATGTGATGTGGGCACGGGAGCAGGTACACGGTGCCATGCAGGGAGGGGGAGCCTTGCAGGGAACAGGAGTTCTGATGTATTTGATTTTTAAACATTCCTTATGGTTATTTTATGTTCACACCTCCCCAGGAACTAGTTTTGCATGTTAAATCTTTTTTTTTTCTTATGTATATTGCCAGATATACTATTTTTGGGATAAAAGGAGAAATGACAGTGGCTTAAAATTTTTTTTTGGTCCTCTATAATAATTCTCTATATTTTCAACATCTGTTTAGTATTCTCAACATAAATGTAGACTCTTGGAGGAAACATTTTAAAAAGTATCCAAAAAAAAAAAAAAATCTGTCCCCTCCTAAGCCCTCCCTCTGGTTCTTGAGAAAGCAGAGCACAGCAGTTGCCACCAAAGCCATTTCCTACTTGGAGATGATGCGGAGCTGGTTGCTCATTATTTGAATCTGCTCTACCCCACACAAAAGCTCCCGGGAACATCTTTGATCTATGCAGTTCTTAGCAATGATGCGGATAAGCCTGGCGAAGTTTTGTCCAGAAGTCGCAATTTTCCTAGTGGAGGTAATGAGCTGATCTTTGATCTATATCAAAAAAATGAAAGAGTTAGGAGTCGATCAACAGTGCCCTCCCAGGTTTTCCCTAAGAAATCGGTGGCAAATTGTAAAGCATCCAACGGGGCGCCTGGGTGGCTTAGTCAGTTAAGCAGCTGTCTCTTGGTTTCGGCTCAGGTCAGGATCTCGGGGTCGTGAGATTGAGCCCTGTGTCAGGCTCCACGCTCAGCACGGGGTCTACTTGGGATTCTCTCTCCCTCTCCCTCTACCCCTTCCCCAGCTCATGCTCGCTTGCACACACCCTCTCTCTCTAAATAAAAATAACTAAATGAAAATCTTCCTTAAAAACCCGTAAAGCATCCAAAACTTGTTTGGCACAAGTTATGTCAGCCCCAGAATGAACAAATTTTAGCGTGATCTAAAACTATGATCTCCCGAACCTCCTCCAAAGGCTTCAGGACCAGCCCCTCAGGGGATCACTCTCCTGAAAACCAGCAGAATGAAGCAGTCTGCGCCCAGGCTTCTGTGGGGGAACTGCTGAAGGGAAAGCAGCCCAGCCTCCTGGTCATGGTCTAGCCCTTTTCCCACAGGAGCCGTGGCCTGCACTGGTTCAGGGTGAGTTTTCAGCAGACCCAGGACAGAAATGAGGCCCCTAAGAAGGGCCAGGTATGGGGAACATCCAGGTTGAAGGGGATCTCGGCTGGAGCAAAGGTGCAAAGGACTACAGTCCGGTGTAGGGCTTCCTAGCTGGGAAATGATCATTAATGGGCTGGAGACAGAAAACAGAACCTCTAATGCAAATAAAATCTTAAACATTATGGTGAATGCTGAAGCAACTAGTATGGATAAAAGACGGACAAGCTCTTTGCTTCTGCCAGCTCTCTCGATCCACGAAATGCGGGTTTGATGAGCTGATTCCAGAATCACTGGTCTTTAGGATAAGAATGAAGAAGCGTACTAAGAAAATAGGGAAGAGGAGGGTGGGAGACTCCCTACCTTTTCCTGTGGGTACAAAATATGGTACACTTTTACTGCCACAGTTCCCTAATCCGGATCATGACTAAGGAATGGCTATGGTTCTCTGCTGGCCCATAGAAGGTATTCAACAAATATTTGTTGAGCAAACAAAGATCTGAGATGCCATAATGCTGTGGAAAGTCTACAGTAAGATCACCTCCATATGTGACGGGGAAGGGCTCCACTGAAGAGGTCTCACAGGTGCCAGAGAAAACTCAAACCCTGTGAGGATAATCTTGTGTAGACCTCTGCCACGAAAGGAGGTGCTTACCTTTTCTGTCTCTCCAAAGGACAGCTTCTTCCCGTCTTCCCACCTTCCTCCTTGTTTCCTCCAGCTCCACCCCAGCCTCTGGGCTGAAGCGCGGCTGACATGGCTGGTTCTAGATTAGTGTCATGGGATCTGAAATTCTGCTTCAGGAAACCCTAGGTCCCCCACTCCTGGGCTGCCAGTTTTCCCCTCACCAGCTATTTTAAACTCTTTTCTCTGATTGATTTTGGTGGTTAAAATCTGGAAGGTATTAACATTGAGATTTGGGAGGTTTATGGGAGAATTCTGCAGAGGCACTCTGTCTTCCCAGGCACTAGCCTCACTATTAAAGATTATCATTTGATTTTTCTTTTGTCATTTCCCCGTATGTGTACATTTCCCCAGGGAACTCCATGGGGTGGAGGGTTAGCATATTCCTGGACCCTCAGCCACACGGCACGGCCAGCGCCCAAGTCCTATATAAATGAGACTATCTGAGATGTCTGGAAAGAAAATGGGAGTCAGCGAGAAGGTACCACTCCCCCTTCTGAGGTAATGACCCCTGGGTAGTCAGTGACAAAGTGGCTGGCTGAACTGGGCAGGGCAATGGAAGGTCTGAGTCTTGAGGGGGTGTGGTGGGGGCTGCTGGGTTTCAATCAAGAATAGAGCTGAAGAGAATTAAGACAGCCACACAGGATAGAAGTTGGCCTCCAAAAGCCAGTGCAAAGCAGCCCCCTTCCCCTCCCGCTGTGCCGGCCCCGAATGGCTATCCATCAGGAGGCTGCAGCTCCGTTACTTCTATTCGGGGGAATTCTTTTTTTTAAAGATTTTATTTATTTATTTGACACACAGAGAGAGCACAAGCAGGAGGAGCGGCAGGCAGAGGGAGAGGGAGAAGCAGGCTCCCCGCTGAGCAGGGAGCCCAATGCGGGACTCCATCCCAGGACCCCGGGATCATGACCTGAGACCAAGGCAGACGCTTAACCGGCTGAGCCACCCAGGTGTCCCTACTTGGGGGAATTTTTAAAGATGTAAATAGCCCTCTTCAGTTCATCCTTTTGGGATATGAATGAGTCCTTAATTTTAGTGAGCTGCAGTTTCTGACAAATTATCTTTCCTGATGCAATAAGACCAAGACTTCGTGACTGAGCCCAAAAGATGAAGGGCAGAGAGAAGTGAATTCTAGGATGGACCCAGAGAAAGAAGAGAGCACTTTAAAATGCTATGTGTCCATCAGCCCGGAGCGTGGCCCTTCCTCTCTGGGAGCTGCCCTGCCTGGTGTGTCCCCGCTCCCACAGGCAGCCGTAGGGGGCACGCTGCGCCCATGGTGCCCGGCCCTTCCACCACGGCGGCCCGCTGAAGGCCAAGTACCAAGATGGGTCCTCTCCTCCTCAGACTCTGAGCCATCAGGAGCAGCTCTGCGGCCATCTCGCGGGTAATCTGGATGATTCGGCTCCCCTCATCTGCGCTGCCATCCTCCGGGAGGGGCTGGTCTGGCTCAGGGCCCAGCCAGGCCAGGGGCCCCGGGGAGCCGGCTGCCGGGCTGCCCCTGCAAGAGGACAGGGTACAGCTAAGGAGACTCCAGATGCTCAGGCCTTTCCACTACTGTGCGGGTGGCCCTCTTGCCACTTTTTAAAGAAGAGTGGGAGTCAGGAGGGCTTCCTGATGCCCCACATGCCAGCATCTCAAGGCAGTTTTCTCCAAGTACGAAGGGAAACAGTGAATCCCTATTAGTCGGTGCTCCGTTCATCCAGAACTTGCATAAACTGGAACCTGGCATACTCAGATCCCAGTGTGGTTCCACTATCCCCTTTTCTTTCCCTCTGTCAAGTTTCAGGCCTTACGTGGGAGAAGGGAGACTCTACAGCTTCTTGAGGAAATTTGGGAAGCCTTGAATGTTCTACTTTTGGGTACCCAAACACTTTCTCACCAATCATTCCATGTGAAAGGACTTTACAGTTCTGATATGAACAATTAGGAATATTCTCCCATGAACGTGTTATTTTTGAGTGAGAAAAAGAGCTATTGCCGGCACTCACAGCGAGGCCAGGTTATTTCTTTATTGGACCCTTCGTGGAGCCTCCCCTCAGCCTTTTCCAGACTCTGGAATTGAGACAAGTTGTTCTGGCTTGGAGCCAAATCCAAGAACAGAGGATCAAGACTGGCTTTGATGTCTTTCCACCCTCCCCACCAGGTCCTGAGCTCCTGAGGGCAAGGGGTGTAGGTGGGCGGGGAACAGGGTGGGAGGGGCCTCCGGGCCTGCCCCCAGCATTCCTTCTTCCCCAATACCCCAGAGTAGCATACTAATGCTTCAGAAGGGATAGAGCGGTTAGATGTCGCTATTGGAAAACTATGAGGTCTTGAGCATGATAATAAATTCTATCTAAATTGGGATATATAAGTTCCTGATTCGATTTGGTTGTAAATGTAGCAAATATTTGGGCAAAAGAGGAATGGAAATCAAAGGATAACTGTTCCAGGCCTGTGGAGAGACCTGCCCGTGTTCCTTCCACTCCCACCGTGGTAGGTGGCTGTGTTCAGTCTTTGTCACTCTCTCCCACTGCCAAGCACACAGGGAGGGGTCTATAGCTGACGGTGTGGAACCAGGAGACCAACCATCCAAGGAAGGGGCAGATGAATCGTATCATTTTGGCTGTCGCTATAGAGCTCAGGTGGGTGTGGAAGTAAGTTTCCATGGGACAGACGAGGGGTCGTGAGTCTGCGGCCAGGAGACCGCAGAGGACAAGATCCAGAGGACCCGCCCTGGGGTCTGGGGGCTCCAGAGCAGTGCATTTGGCCCCAAGCTTGGCCCAGGAGGAAGCAGAGGTGACAGCTGCCAAGGCTATGGGAAGCATCCTCATGCCTCAGGCTCGACTCAGAAGCTGTGCAGGTGTGGAAAACAGCAACCAGCCAGATGCGTGGCTGGAGGTGGTACAGCGGTCCCTAGCGAAGGCTTGGGTTCTGGGGCTTTCCTCTCCAACCATAAAGTACTCAGTTTCACACCAGGAGCAAATCTCAGTACAGGCACTGGGAGGCCCTCTGGGTAGTCGCTCACCTCAGAGCTTTTATTGCCTGGAGACTCCTTCCCATCCTCATGGACAAGACAGATCCCCTGCTTCCTTTGAAACTCAACTCAAGACTGCTTTCCTCTTAGGAGACATCTAGAACATCTGTTTCATCCCTTCCACGACCGTTTTGCCCCAAACGTGAACCTCTTCTGCACCTGTAGGCCATCTTTAGCATCCTAGCAAGCATTCAAAGTCACCTACTGGGCACTGCAAGGCACCAGAAACTCTGCTTGGTGTGAAGGATCTAAAGACAAGTAAGACTGAGGCCCTGAACGCTAGCAACTGAGAGCTGAGGCTTTCCGTGCTTGTGTGTATTGAGGAGTTATCTGGTTTGCTATCGTTTCGTGTTGCTTCTCCAATTAAATAGTCCCCTGACTTCTGAAAACTGTTCGTCAGCCTTCTTTTAGACAGGCTGAATGTCCCCTGATTGCTGAGAGGGGTGAGCTTTTCTGGAGAGGGACCAAATTATGCCGAGGCCCTGGGGTTACCCAGATGGGGCCTTGGAGTAGGTGAGAAGAAGAGAGAAAAAGGGAGAGAATCCACCTGAGACTAAGACTCAAACGCAGTGACTGCAAACAAGGGCAAAAATGGCAAATGTGTGATTTGTGGTCCTTGAGTCAAGGGTTAAGAAAGTAGGAAATATTCTTTTCAACTCATGTTTCACATTCAACTGTCAGGGACTTTAAGCATCCAAAGCCAGATGTGTCTCCAGGCTCTTCAGTAAGGGAAAAGGCCTAGCATTGTGTGTGGAGATCCCCTTAACTGGCATAAAGAATTTCCACTTGTGACTTCCAAGTGCCCAGAAGATGCACAAGCCCCTTCCCAAGCCCACATCCTCCCTCAGCAGGTTCTCTCAGGGGCTCACTGTTTGGGGTGCTGATCTGGGCTGGACGGAGGGTGTGTCTCTGCGCCCCAGGAGCCCAGGGAGTGGGAGAGTGAGCAGACAGATACCATGGATGGTGAATCTCCCTTTTCCGCAGGCCCTCACCTTGGGGGGTGGGCCCTCGAGGCAGAGCCACTGTCCCTATTGGAATGATGTGTGTAGGACAGTGCTTCCTCCGGGATAGGAGCCTTGGAACGTGAGGCCTTGCTCTTCACCCAGGGGAAACCAGCCTCCAACAGGAGAGAAGAACAGGAGGAAGAGGGTCCCCTCCCATGGTAATGACCTTTTGGGGAGAAAAAGGAAGTAAAGAGTAAGGGAGTGGAGGCACATGGTCTGGCCAGCTTTGCCTTGGGAGAAGGCCCAGGGAAGGGCTTGGAAGGGTCCATGTAGCCAAGCATAAGGGGATGGATCAAGTTGTGCCTAAAACGCTGGGCTGAGCACGCCTGCGAGGGAATTTCTTGAGCACTGCCGACCTACTTGTACCTCCCACCGACTCTGGTCACAACTGGTGTAAGTAAATCAAATGTTTGGGCTCCCCAGTGGCTGACTGTCCTGTCTGGTGCCCTAGAAGGAAATGACTATGTGTGGAAGGGGTTCAACAGACCCAGCACCCTTCCAACAAATCTTTCTTTTTGCCTAGGCCGCTTCAAGTTGGATCCCTACCATTTGCCGACAAAAGAACCCCGATTGGGGCAGGGAGGCAAGTAACATCACAGAGGTCGAGCTGGCATGAGGCAGCCTGACCCACTGGAGGGGTCCTGTCGGTCACAGCAAGGGAAACCCCTTCCAGCCGGGCAACGGGGAAAAGCTTCACAGATGTCAGTGGTTACAGCCACCACTTACAGGACACTTCCTACGTACGTCCAGGCAAGTGCGACTGGTTTATATGGAAGCTTTCGTTAACCCTCTGCCAGAAGAGTATCAATGTTCCCATTTCCTAGACTAGGAGCTTGCAGTCCAACATAGCCCAGAAGCTTCACTGAGGTCTCGGGGCTAGGAAATCCTAGAGGCAGCCACAGCCCCGGGCAGTGTGATTCCTGATCTCAGACTCCCCAAGGCTGCGCTGTGCTGCCGGCCAGATGGGAAGTACACACGTGGGCACCAAGACAGCTTTTTCTGGAACTTGGCACTGGCCTTTGGTTACTAGAAAGAGGGCTGTGGTGGGGGAGGAGGAAAGATGCTGACTGCCCTACCATGTCCAGGTCTGCTGCGAGTGTCCCGGGGATGGCTGGATCAGCCTTGCAGGTCCCCACCGAACTCCCTGGGGTGTTTTTTGGGGCAGCACCCTGAGAATGTACACTGCCCACTACAACAGCTCCTGATGCACGCTCGTCACAGCGGCGCTGGGGCTGGGCAGAGTCTTGTTCATCCCTGGGTTTCATCACTGCTCTCTCCTCACTGGGCTTCAGGCACTGGGCCAAGAGTCTCCAGGCCTCGGTGTGACCACCCTTCCAGGCCTGGAGCTGGGCCATGGCATGATGGGCCTTGGCTGCCCACTCCCACTGAAGCCAGTCCAGGGTGTGCATTCGCCACTCCTCTGAGTGTTCTTGGAGCCCTGGGACCCTCTGGGCCACCTCCTTGGTGAGGACAAGAATGCTCTCCAGAGCCATAAAAAGGTCTTCCTGGCATGCCCCAGACTCCTGACTTCCTGCCACGATTCCCTGTGCAGCTTGGATACCAGACACCATTCCTTCCAGGGAGCTTTCTGGCCTGGTCTGAGGTTCTTTACAGACAGAGAGCCTTGGACAGAAGGCATCTTGGAAGGCATGTTCATAGTCGGCATTGATGATGCTGAGGTGGCCAGTCAGGGCCTTGGCTCGAAAGGAGATCTCCAAGCAGAGAAGTTCAAAGCGTGTGGACAGGCTGGGAGATGGTTTGGGGGAGGAGGCCAGGACCTCTGCCACATCCAGTAGAGCATCTGTGAGCAGGTGAATTTCCCTGCACAAAAAGGAGACCTCACCTTTTACCTGCACATCCCCACACAGGAGGCTAGAGAGCCTGGCAGCGTCTTGTAGCCTCTGAGAAACATCTGCTGCCTGGGCCAACCCTTCCTGCAATCCCTGCTGGTCCTTCACGGCCTGTCGCAGGGGCAGTAAGAACAGACCTTGTCTCCTGCTGAGTCCCTCCATGCACTGGAGTAGGTCTTGGACAGCCACTGACCATAGAAGGCACCCATCCTCAATGCTCTCCTCCCATGACTTAGGGGCTTGGAGGCCATCAGAAGCCAGAATCTTGTCCAACAGCTGTTTAGCATGGGTCTCCACCTCCTGTAATCTGCCTTGCATTTGTAAAAGTGCTTCTGGATGCCCAGCTGAGGCAGGGTCCTTCTTACCCAAATCCACAGGCCCACTTCTGGCTGCCAGTTGAACCACTGACGCTAAGTGCTGCTGCAGCTCCATGAACACTGCCACGTTCCCTGGAAGATCAGCGGCTTGGTTGTGACAAAACAGCTGTTGACACAGAGGGTACCAGTCACCAGCCCTGGCCACCAAAGCCTGCCCGGTTTCTCTGGGTCTCCCAGACAGCTGGAGAGCCCCTTCCAGAAGCCCATCGCTTCTAGCAGTTGTACAATGTGCTATCTCTGTTGCTAGGTCACTAACAGAAGGTGCTAGTGGTGGAATTTCTTGGAGTCCAGGCATCCTCTCTGACCCCCGTGGTCCCTCTCCAGCCAGGGCCTCTTGAGGTCCATCCACAGCTGCACCCTGCTCCTGCAAGTTGGTGTGAGCTGAGGTCACTGCCTGGTGGCTCTGGCTCTTTACAGCACGGATGAGTTTGCTGATGGCTGGTAGTGGAGAGTCCCCCCTCTGTGGATGGATGTCAGGAATCAAGGGGCAGGAAAGATCGTCCCTCGGTGGATAGGAAGTACCTGAGTTGCTTTTCTCCAACCCAGGTTCCCCCTGGTGTTTCAGTGCAGGTGCTGTCGAGTCCTGAAGGCTGGGGAGAAAAAAATAAGGTCGTCCCTTAGCAGCGGCAGACCTCTGGACCTGGTCCCGAAGAGGGCTGAGGATATCTGGGTGGTTAGTCCCATCCAGCCCCTCTTGGATGCTCTGGGCTGAAGAGATCAGATGTTTTGCCATGGTCAGAAATGCATCTGTGTCCTGAGTGCTGTGCCCACCTGAACAGTACTCAGCAGCTGCACTCAAGAACAGTGAAGACTGCTCCAGCTGCTGGATCAAGACCCTCAGGCCATTCCGGAAAATGGGATCCCGATGTTGGTCCACATACCTGCTCATCACCTGCACTATGTGTGTGGCTCGACCCTGTAAATATGCCACAAGTCCGGGAAACTCTCTGGAATCTCCACTCCTCAAAGCCCACCTAAAGAAGTCCAAGTGGTTGGTCATTTCCTGAACGGACACACTCAGGAACTCAGGAATATCGAGAACGTCATCAAAACATGCCAACAGGCCTTCAGATGCCCTGGTCCATGCCTGAAGCAGGGCCTGCAAGGCGGCCGGGCTCCAGTCCAGACCAGACCCTTGGGGGCTTTGTGAAAAAAGTTGTTGCACCCTGACCACAAGCCCCCAAAGGCCTGCCATGGTGACCTCCATGTCTTTGCCAGTTTGTTGTCGGGGGCAGCAAACCAAGACCAAGTGAGCCACTCTGAGCATCCGCTTGGCCTGGTCACGGAAAGCAGCAAGGAAAAGCTGGAGTTTCTTTGACGAGGCCTCGCCAGCGCCCGGGGAGCCGACTGGGCGAGTGGCCAGGGCGGCCTGGACCAGTCTCCGAAGAGGACTTCGCGTGTCGGTGAACGTGTCCAGGATCTGGCGCAGCAGTCCGGCCCGCACTCCCTGGGAGAGGGCCTCGGTCGCGGCCTGCAGCGCCGCGCACTCCCGGCCCGGCTCCAGGCTCCCGGAGGCCCGGCCCGCTCCCGGAGGCCCGTGGGTCCGACCCAGGCGCCGGGCGCCGCGCAGCTCCAGCAGCCGGCCGCAGGCGGCCACCAGGCGCAGCCTCTCGGGCGGCGCGGAGCCGGCGGCCAGGCGCATGCAGTGCCACACGACGGCGGCCAGCAGCGCGTCCAGGGGGCCGCCCCGCACGCGCTCGGGCGCGGGCGCCGCCAGCAGCTCGCGGAGCCGCCGCAGGCGCCGGGTGAGTGCGCCGGTCGGGGCGCCGGCCGCTGGGGCCGCGGCGCTGGGCTCCAGCCGCGCCAGGAGCTCGCCGAGGGTCTTCCTGGTCTGGGCCAAAGTGCGGCGCTGGGAAGCGGCCAGCTGCGGGTCGCGCGGACGCTGCAGGTGGCCGCGGGCGGCCTCGAGCAGCGCGGGGACGCAGCCTCGCAGCAGGCGGCCGGCGCGGCCCAGGCGCTCCCCGGGCCCGCGCGCACTCAGGCCGCCCAGGCGGAGCAGCGCCGAGGCCAGGTCCGCGAAGGGGCCGCGCAGCGAGGCCGCGTCCTCCGCCGCCTCCAGCGCATCCAGGCACGTCAGGCACCACCCCGCCGCCCGCACCATGCTCCTCGCCATCGCCGCGTCTTCAAGCAGCAGCACCTGTTCGGACAGCCAGGGGGAGAGAAGCTTGAAGACGCCGGCGCGTTCGGGGAGCGCGAGCAAACAACGGCAGTTGCGTCCCTCCCCGAGGTTTACGAATAGACCCCCCCGGCCCCCCCCAACATCCCAAGGCTAAAGAGTATAGAATCTCAGGGCCACAAGTTATCTAGAAGTGACCTTTAAAGTAAATATTTGGCTTGGCTGAAAATGTGAGGCTTCCTAAATTTGACAAAGCTACATTTAATGTGAGGTCCAACTTGGGTTTGGAGTGGGCATCTCCAGGTTAGAAGAGGAAGAGTCAGCTGTCTATGTGGTAACTGACACATAATTAAGGAAAAAGTGTTTAGGAGGGACTTACTATTTGGATGAGGATGATGGGGGCTGGAGAGATGGCCTGTCCAGGAAATGTCTGAGAATCTTTCCTAGCGCGAGTCTGCCCATCCTGGATGGCTCTATCTCTATTCCCTGCTACGAGCTGGGACCCAAACACTTCCAAGAGCCTGCCCTTCTTCCCCTCTGCTCCTCCCATCAGCAGGTGCCCAAAGCCCTCTGGTTTTGCCTCTCACATCTCCCCATTTCCAGTCTCACTTTAATGAGGATCTGTTAAGTTGCCAATACCGTCCCCCCACAATAGCCCACACCATTAAAGCTTTAACGATGAACGTTAATAATATTGTAATATTTAGGACATATAGATCTTATTAGGGAGCAATGTCCCAACCTACAGGAGTTGTGCCATATGGTGGAATGTCAGGAAAATGGGGAATATTTGGAGGCCAAGAGGTTATTCGGCCCCCCTGAGATCCTTCCAGCAGAGCCTTCGTTCTGGACCCAGATTTGCCAAATAGGCTAAGACTTGCAGAGGTTTCAGCAGGCTCTCCGCCACAGCTCCTGGCCATGAGCCAGGTGAAAAAGGAACCCCTCCGTGACACAGTTTTATTAGGGGTTGATAAACCAAGTGTGGGGAATGAGGGGGGCACACATGGGTTAAAGACTATAGGCCCTAATTTAGTAGGTCTACCAGCTTTCTATGGCAATCTTCCACATTTAGCATTTATTAAATTGGTAATGAAGTCTGTGCTGTGATCTTGCTGGAAGCTTGGGCAGGGGATCTCTCTGCAAAGGGCATCCACTGTGGGAATGACATGCCCAATCCATGTTTCCTTGCAATGAGCTATGTCCCACTAACCAGCTAACCAGGTCTGATATCACCCTCACCTTGGTGGTATCTACCAGGATCTGCTGAGCTGTAGTCACTAGCTCCTCCCGGTGACTTTGACATTCTGGCTGAAGATGGAGCTTCCGAGCTACCAGCATGATGTTCCTCCCAGACAGGATCAGAGACTCAGCAGTAGGCTCCATTTCCTCCCAGAGCCACTCCTCCTCAGAGTCTCCTGCCAGCCTGGACAGACACATTTTCAAGCAGCATTACCAACATGTCCATGAATGGAATGATACAAAAAGAAACATACCCATAAGGAAATTATTATACATAGACTTTACAGAGTACTATGAAGCCCTTAAAATGGTAAAGTAGGTTTGTATTTATGGTGATAAAAGCCTCTCTAAGACATAATGTTAAGCAAATAAAACCAAATTATAAAATAGCATGTATGGCAATATCTCATTCATTTTCAATTATGTACATATCTACATAGAGAACTATCTATCTAGATGGATAATCATCAAACTGTGGTTATAGCTTGGCATTTAAAAATATGCTTCATTGGGATGACTGGGTGGCTCAGTCAGTTAAGCGTCTGCCTTCTGCTCAGGTCATGATCCCAGGATCCTGGGATCGAGTCCCGCATCAGGCTCCCTGCTCAGCGGGGAGCCTGCTTCTCCCTCTCCCTCTGCCTGCCACTTCCCCTGCTTGTGCTCTCTCTCTCTGATAAATAAACAAAAAAATCTTTAAAAATAAAAATATGTTTCATTCCTTTTTGAATTGCTCTCATTTTCTCTGCAATGAACATGTATAATTACTACAAAAAACAAAAAGCCTATTTTTGTAAGAAATACCTAGAATCTCATTTCAATCCATGTTATCAAGAGGAGAGGTTTTGCATAACAAAAATCAATTTCCATGAACACAGATGTCCACAGCAACTGTTTTCATGTGATGCAAACATTTCCCTTTCAACAGCAATCCCTAATTACACAAAACAGAACAAGAAATGTCCCAAGTCCTCCTGCCCCCTTACGATTATTCTTTGCAAATGAGGCTGAGCTCTGTGCCTTCAGAACTGTAGGCTGAGAGGACACAGGACTGCCAGCTGGAGTAATCACGGAGAATCTCCTCTCAGCTTTTTGTCCCTTACGTAGTGGCAGCCAATTTCAAAGCCCCTCATCCCGACCTGCTCCAAACATCCCAGCTGCCCTCATCAGAAATATCCTTTGAGTTCCCCTTGTGCAGAATGACACAAACCAAACAACCCAGCATGGCAAAATGCTGAAACATTAGGGGTGAGCAATGTGTAACAGCTGTCTCCTTCCCTTATTTTACTTTTAACTCCTTGTGGAGAATGTGCTCATCAGCTGAGGTTGACATGCAGTCCGCTCAGCCCATAAATAGGATTCGCCACATCCTGTCAGCTGTTCCGTTGCAGAGCTGGGACCGTCCCCCATGCGGCCTGACCTCCTGGGATTTCTCATTTTTCAATGTTAAAAGGAGGGGAGAGAAACAAAGCTCCCAGGCATCAGGGCTGTCTATGTGAAATGAGGCTGTGGAGTGCTGTGTTAAGGCTAAATGGCTACATCCCAATATAAGCTTGAGTCCAAGGGGCTTCACACAGAGGTCAGTAAACACCCTGTCATGATCTGATGGACTTCCCCACGCTCCTCCCTCTTCCTTGAGAGCTGGGGAACATTTTCCTGTCTTCCCCTCACTCCTCACTCCCATCCCTGCTTTCAGATTCGGCTGAGATAGTTATTCATTTGAAGGTACAGTTGGAATTTCCCTTAACGTTGCATTTTCTCTTCCAAGAATTTTGACCATCAAGCGTTCCAAGATACGAAACTATTGTCCTATACAAAGTTCTTTGCTTCTTCATCTTCCCTTACCTTGAGGTCTCTGGTTTCTGTTTGTGGGTTAGTGTTGTTAATCATTATTTTTCTTGATTTTCTCGGTTTCTGGAATTAGGGTATACATGGCGGTAATAGTCACCACATCCTTGCACATCTGCACTGTTTATGTCCTTCCTGTGCTGGGGGAGTAGGGAATATAATGGTAGTGGCCATTCTTTGTGGCGGTCCTTTCCTCTCAGCTGCCCAGAGACCCGATTCCAGCACCTTCTGGCCTCCAGAGGTACAGGTGAGAAATCCAAGGCCAGTCTATTTGATACCAGTCTAATTGATTTTCTTTTGTAAGTAATTCGTTTTTCCTGTCTCTGAAAGCACTTAGAGTTAGGAACTTTACCAACATATGCTTTAGGTGTATCTTTTCTCCACAGTCTCACTGAGAACAGAGGGAGCAGTTTTTATGTACAGATTTGGGTCATTAACAGGCTCAGATAAATTTTCTTCTATTATTTGTTTGCTTGATTCTCCTCAATCTCTTCATTTTTCTCCTTCTAGAAGCCCCATTATTTGCAAACTGGGTCTCCTGGATCTGTCCTCCAATTCTGTTTCTTCATGCATGGTTTCTGTCTTTCTGCTTTTACTCTCTGGTTTGAATTGTATTATTGACAAGCTTTCAGATCATGATTGGAGTCATAACTGTAAACATTCTCAAATTTCTGCTTCAAGTTATAAGGGTATCAGACTAAACTCCTCACCAAGAACAGTTGTAAAAGACGGATAAAATAGTTTATTAAGGGCGCCTGGGTGGCTCAGTTGGTTGAGCGACTGCCTTCGGCTCAGGTCATGATCCTGGAGTCCCTGGATCGAGTCCCGCATCGGGCTCCCTGCTCAGCGGGGGGTCTGCTTCTCCCTCTGACCCTCCCCCCTCTCATGTGCTCTCTCTCTCTCATTCTCTCTCTCTCAAATAAATAAATAAAATCTTAAAAAAAAAAAAAAAAAAGTTTATTAAGCCCAGAGAACAGCCAAGACAGCCAGGACTTATCCTTGAGTAACACAGGCCAAGAGGCAGAAAAGCCATGTACAAAATGGCAGCTATACCACGACTTCTGAGAAAACAAAAATTAGAGTTTGGGTCTTGTCAATGTGAAGGGAACCTGATGAACACCCCAGAATTTCAGCTGAGACCCCAAAAGTCTACACCTTGGTAGTAAGAAAAAGCTGGAAATATCTTCTTACAAAGAGTGAAATCAGTCTTGAATCATCTCAAGGCTTTGATTGGATAAGCGAGACCTTTCCCTACATTAATTTTCCACCAGAATAAATTAAACTTTGTCTAGAAGGAGACAATACTACATAGAAGCACTAAAATTTTTCATTCATTACTGTAGTTAATTTTTAAGAATTACCCCTCATGGGACGCCTGGGTGGCTCAGTCGGTTAAGCGTCTGCCTTCGGCTCAGGTCATGATCCCAGGGTCCTGGGATTGAGTCCCACATCGGGCTCCTTGCTGAGCAAGAAGCCTGCTTCTCCCTCTGCCTGCCTCTGTCTCTCTCTCTCTGATAAATAAATAAAATCTTAAAAAAAAAAAAAAAAAAAGAATTACCCCTCACATGAAAAAATAAAGGTGGCTCAAATTATTTGGGTAAAGATAGACTTTATAATAAATAGTACTGGGATGACTGAATAGCCATCTGGAAAAATATAGTTGGATTGTTATTTCAAGATACACACAAGATTGAACTCTGAATGGATTAGGGAATCTAATGTGAAGTCAAAACCATATAAGTATAATGATGTACTATGTGTTGGCTAATTGAATTTAAATTAAACAAACAAACAAACCCATATAAGTACTAGAAGAAAACATAATTGAATGCCTCTTTAATCTTGGTATAGGGAAACCTGTGTAACTATATTCAAAATTCAAAGGCAATAAAAAAATAGGTTGATAAATTTACATAAGAAATTTTTAATTTGTATAGCAAAATAAATTTTCTTAAGTCACATGACATGGCAAACTGGGAGAAGATATTTTCAATGTATATGACAAAAAGCTAATAACTTTAGAACATATATTCAATGTTTATAAACCTGGTAATACAACTCTGCTTTGTACACTTTGCTTTTATCACTTAACAATATATGTGAGTACTGGGTTAATAATATAACACAAAATATATTACAAAGGGTTAATAACCTATTATATATTTCAATATATTCAATATATAATATGTAATATATTTTAACCCAGCAATGTCACTAGTAGGAAAGTACCACCTCCAATAATATGAAAACGAATATGCACAAAGTTATTCATTGCCACATTGTTTGTAATTTCAAATATTGGGAACAACCTAAATGTCCATTCATAGGAAAGCGGTTAAATAAATTATGATGTACTCATACACACGATGGAGTGTTATGCAATTATATAAAAAAGCAAAGAAAATTTCTATGAAGTGATATGTGTGATCTCCACAATATAGTGTTAAGTAAAATAATCAGAGTGCAAACAATGTCTACAGTATGCTACCCTTTGTGCCCAGTGTGGAGCCCAACATGGGGCTTGAACTTAGAACTCTGAGATCAAGACCTGAGCTGAGATCAAAAGTTGGATGCTTAACTGACTGAGTCGCCCAGGCGCCCCTGAGAAAATACACGTGTTAAAATCAACTGGCATGTGGGGGAAAACCCCAAAATGAAATATGAAAAGGAACAAATGAATCTATTAAAAAAGTTGTCAGAATTCTAAGATGGCCCCCAAATTCTCATCATGTGGTGCACACACCTTATAATGGCCTCCCCTTACATGTGCGTGGGACCTACGAATAGGATGGGATGTTATTCTGTGATCAAGTTATGCTATATGGAAAAGGAGATTTTTTTCAGATGTAATTAGAGTCTCTAATCAGTTGGCTTGAGTTAATCAAAAGGGGGCTATCTTGGGTGGGCCTGACCAAATCAGGTGAGCCTTCAAAAGAGGGTGTGTGGGTCCTTCTTGAAGAGACAGATTTGAAGCAGCAAGGACACTCTCTGGTTCAGCCTTGAAGAACCAAACTGCCACATTGTGGAGAGGACCATATGTCAGGGCCTCAGTTCTGCAACCCTAAGGAACAATTCTGCCAACAACCAGTGGGTTTGGAAATGGGACTCAAGCCCCAGATATTGCAGCCCCAGCTGCCACCTGCATCACACAGCTCACCCAGTCTGCTGAGACCCAAAGCAGTGGACCAGCTCCTGACCCACAGACACTGTGAGATAATAAATATGTGCTGCTTCAGACTGTGGCAATTTGTAATGCAACAGTACAAAACTAATATGATTACAAGTGGGTAACATAACAACTCTGAAAAGGATAGGGAAGAAAAGAACTAACCTAAGTAACTTTGGAGAAGAATATTTTTCCTGGATAGAGTGAGGTTAAAAAGAGTAAGAACTACACACAAATACTGCTCTCTAGTTAGCCAATTTGTTTCTCCGATGGTTACAAGTTAAGTTTGCAACTCTTTATGTGTACTCCAGGGTTGAACAGGTAAGTGGACATACTGTGGATAGTAAGAGCAGGATTCTCACTGTTGGAGAAAGAAGCTACAAATAAGGAAAGGGGAAGGCAAGGAAGGACCTTGTGGTGTTAGATTGGAACTGGACATACCACTATGACAGAGATACATACATGATAGATGATAGATGATAGATGATAGATAGATAGATAGATAGATGATAGATGGACGGACTTACACAGCATAAGGGAGAGATGGGGAAAGAAAATAGGATGGGAATAGGAAGTGCGAAGGAGAGAGAGAAAGGGAAACTACCTGTAATCAATATGTACCAAGATGTTCACAGTGGTTATCTTTGGGCAGTAGGCTTATGGGCAATTATTTCTTTCTCATCGCACTCATATTTTCTAAATGTTCATCATAGGATATATTTTTAAGCAAAAGGAAACATATACTTGTATCGACCTCTTCTTGTGGGGTCTTCCCTGAAGCCCTGGCTTGCTGCCAACACTAGACCCCTGATGTGGCAAGTTCCTTCTGGCTTCCTGAGAGCTTACGCAGCAGACAGAGACAGGGGAACTTGCCAGCCAAACACTTACCACATTTTGTGCTGATTGCCTCCATTTGGCTTATCTTGAGAAGTGCTCAAGGAGCTGCCCTGAAAGCCAATGGAGCCAATCCCAAGTCAGAATATGAATTATTTGCAGTAATGTCCTGATTGGCGAGCTGGACCATTTCCCATGGTCATGAGCATGGATAATTCTCTTTATAAATAATTTGCATGCCCGGAACAGACAATACAACAAAGGCATTCACACTGAAACAGACAAAAAAGATGTTTACCTACTCCCAAAATTTTGTGTGCTTTTTTTGTGGTTACAAATGCATTGCGTTAAAAAATTTAGAATGTACAAAAGAGTATTAAATTACTATAGAACACTTAAGTACATTGTTATAAATATTCTGGTAAGCTTCTTTCCGTGAATTTTTTTCTTTTTACATAATTGGAGTCACATCACATACAGTCCCCGGCTCCATATTTTTTGTATGTGTGTGTGTTAAAATATATAAAACAAATGTCTATGTTTGAAATATATATAAAAAATGTATATAAATATATAACAAATATAACAAAATTTACCAGCTTACCCATTTTTAAGTGTACCATTATAGTGACATGAAGTACACTCACATTGTTGTGCAAACATCACCATCATCCATCTCCAGAACTTTTTTCATCTTCCCAAACTGATACTCTGTACCCGTTCAACACTAACTCCTCATCTCCCCTTATCCCTGCGCATTCCCCTGGCAACCATCATTCTTTCTGTCTCTGTGAATGTGACTACTGTAGGTACCTCATCGTAGTGGAATTACACAGTATTTGTCTTTTTGTGACTGGCTTATGTCACTTAGCATAATGTCCTCGAGGTTCATCCAGGTTGTCAGAATATCCTTCCTTTTTAAGACTGAATAATATTTGGGGCGCCTGGGTGGCTCAGTTGTTAAGCGTCTGCCTTCAGCTCAGGTCATGATCCCAGGGTCCTGGGATCGAGCCCCGCATCGGGCTCCCTGCTCAGTGGGAAGCCTGCTTCTCCCTCTCCCACTCCCCCCTGCTTGTGTTCCCTCTCTCGCTGTGTCTCTATCAAATAAATAAAAAATTAAAAAAAAAGACTGAATAATATTCCACTGGATATGTACACCACATTTTGTTTAGGCATTCATCCATTCATGGACACACGGGTTGCTTCCACCTTTTCCAGCTGTTGAAAGTAATGCTAGTATGAACCCAGGTATACAAATATCTGTTAGGGTCTCTGCTTTCAATTCTTTTGGGTATATACCCAGAAGTGGAATTGCTAGATCACATGGTAATTCCATTTTTAATTTTTTGAGGGCTCATGTACAGTTTTGAATCCTCTTTGTTTCTAATTCACTTAACTTTTGAGCATGGGTATTTTTCAACAATATTTTTGTAATTTTTTGTTTTTGTATAAATTTCAAACTTCCAAAAAGTTGCAAAAATTATATGACAAACTCTAATATATCCTTCAACCAGATTCACTCACTGTTCTCATTTTGCCACATTTGTTTTGTCATTCTCTCTTTTTCTCTTTGTGTATGTGTGCATGCTTGCGTGTATGTAGAGAAGGTTCCAGATACCATGCTCCTTTAGCCCAAAATGATTCAATGTGTATTCCCTAAGAACAAGGACATTAACTTTCAAAACTGCAGAACAATCATCAAAATCAGGAAATCAAACTTTGATACAATGTTCTTACCTAATCCAAAGTCAATATTCAAATTTTGCTAGTTGTCCCCAATCTAAGAACATGCATTAAATTTAATTGTCAAGTCCTGTGGTGGGCAATTCTAAATGCCCCTCCACCCCCAAATTCCCATCCCCTGGCTAGTCACTCAAATGTTAATCTGGTACTGCTGTGAAGGGGCTTTGCAGAAGTAACTACGGTTAATAATCAGCTGATCTCAAAACAGGGAGAGTGTCCTGAACTATCCAGGTGGGTCCAGTGTACTTGCATGAGCCCTTAAAAAAGAAGTAGGCAGATGGAGAAGTCAGAGAACTTTGAAGTATGAGAGGAACTTGACCTGCCCATGAGGGCCACATGGAATGCAGGCCGCCTTGAAGGGCAAAGACCAGTTTCTGGCTGACAGCCAGCAAGGAAATGGGTTCCTCAGTCCCATCACCACAAAGAACTGGATTTGGCCAATGTCCTGAATAGTCTGGAAGTGGGTTCTTCCCAGAGCTTCTGCATATGAGCCCGGTCCACAGACACCTCAATTTTGGCTTATGAGGCCCAAAACAAAGGAACCAGTCAAGCCCACCAAGTTCCCACCTGCAAAACTGTGAGACAATACATTTGTGTTGTTTTAGGTCCCTAAGCTGGTAATACCTTGTTAGAGCCCCCGCAGGAAACCAATACAGGTCCCCTCAGTCTCTTTTACTCTGGAACAGTTCCTGAGATTTTCTGTCTTGACTCTTGACATTTTATGAAGAGTACAAGCCAGTTATTAGTAGAAAGTCCCTCAGCTTGGGCTTGTCAGTTTTATTAATAGATTCTCATTATACATTTTGGGAAGGAATTCCACTGCAGTGGTGCTGTGTCCTCAGTGCATCACATCAGCAGGTACATTGTGTTTTTCTCCCAATAATAATAATGCTAATTTTGAATACTTGGGTAAGGTGACATCTGCCAGGCTTCTCTTCCTTAAAACTACTACTTTTCCCTTGGTAGTTAATGAAAACTTTGCCAGAAGATACCTTGAGACAATATAAATATCTTGCCCCTGTTAAACCTTTGCCCACCCATTTTAGCATCCACTGGTGACCCTTGCCCCGAACAGTTGTTATGACAGTTGCTGCGTGCCCTGTCAGTTTCTAGCTCTATATTAGCTTATTTTTATTTATTTATTTATTTATTTATTTATTTATTGGGCGCCTGGGTGGCTCAGTTGGTTAAGCGACTGCCTTCGGCTCAGGTCATGATCCTGGAGTCCCGGGATCGAGTCCCACATCGGGCTCCCTGCTCAGCAGGGAGTCTGCTTCTCCCTCTGACCCTCCTCCCTCTCATGCTCTCTGTCTCTCATTCTCTCTCTCGCAAATAAATAAAATCTTAAAAAAAAAAAAAAAAAAAAAAAAAAAAGAAAAATATTTATTTATTTATTTATTTGAGAGAGAGAATCTTAAGCAGGCTCCATGCCCATCACAGAACTCAACACAGGGCTCAATCCCATGACCATGAGATCATGACCTGAGCTGAAACCAAGAGTGCAGGCCAAAACCAAGAGTGCAGAAACCAAACTTTTGTTGTAGTATTCAACTCTGTTTCATTTATAGAGTTCAGTTTTGTTGTTACAACTGGGCCTTTTTATATGGACCCTGGAACTAAATTTAATATGGAAATAATTTGCATTCCGGTTTGCTAATAATCAGGTCCAATGCAGATAATAAATGACAGATAATGAAAATCATGTTTAGACAACTCTGAAAATTCTTATCTCTACGATACAAAATAATCTGTGAGAGAAGGAGGAATCTATAGTCTAATTCTAGCTCTATATTAGCTTAAAATTTTTGTTTGGTAGCCTGCTTCTCCACGTAAAACAATGCTACAAATTTCCCCTAATTAACAAATGTTCATCAACATTTTTAGCATCCATTTTGTGTTTCAGGTTTCACCATAAAGTTATATCATGCTTTACCGGACTAGGGCATTTAGCTTGTTTCTACTTTGTCACAATTTTTAATTATGAGCGGCCAGAAAAATAGTACCTTACCCTTGTAATTTGCATTTTGTTCTTTGCCAAATTGGTAAAAGAATGACTGAGTTTAGGGGGGCGTGGGTGGCTCAGTTGGTTAAGTATCTGACTCTTGGTTTCAGCTCAGGTCATGATCTCATGGTCATGGGATTGAGCCCTGTGTTGGGTTCTGTGCTGGGCATGGAGCCTGCTTAAGATTCTCTCTCTCTCTCTCTCTCTCTCTCTCTCTCTCTCTCAAATAAATAAATAAATAAATAGAATGACTGAGTCTAAGATTGAATATATTTTTCATTTTTTAAAATTCATTTTAATTTCTTCTTCAGTGAAATACTTTTCCCACTTTTCTATTTACGTATTTGTTTTTCCCTTGTTGATGCAGTTGTATGTTTATATTTTTTTCTTTTCTGTTTGCTCCACTGCCCCTGAAGGCAGGAACTGTGAACATCTTATTCACTGCTGTATTTCAGCACTAAGGATAGTACCTGACACCTTACTACGTGGTCAATAAATACTCGTTGGATGAAAGAGAGGAATATTGGAGCACCTGAGTGGCTTAGTTGGTTAAGCGTCCAGCCCTGTGCTGGGGAGTCTGCTTGGGATTCTCTCCCTTTCCTTCCCTCTCTTATCCACTCTCTCTCTCTCAAATAAATAAAGAAAATCTTTCAAAAAAAAGAGAGAGAGGGACATTTATGATACCTCTTTTTGTGTTAAAGATCTATCTGAAGCAATCGTTCATTAGCTACCATATGCTAGGCACTGTGCTCGGTGACTCGCGCAGATTATTCTCATACACTGGTGACAGTCCTATGAGGGAGGTTTGGTTATTACCTCTACATTCACAGATGAGGCATCTAGAGATTTCTGAAGTTAGCCATGGCCAGACAACCAGCAAGTGGTTGGAGCTGGCATTCAAACACAGGCAGTCTAGCTGCTGTGCTTATGTTAAGTTTGGGGCAGTGAAAATGTCAAACTTTTGTTGCAGTATTCAACTCTGTTTCATTTATAGAGTTCAGTTTTGTTGTTACAACTGGGCCTTTTTATATGGACCCTGGAACTAAATTTAATATGGAAATAATTTGCATTCAGGTTTACTAATAATCAGGTCCAATGCAGATAATAAATGACAGATAATGAAAATCATGTTTAGACAACTCTGAAAATTCTTATCTCTACGATACAAATAATCTGTGAGAGAAGAAGGAATCTAGAAACCCTTTGATGGGACTTACAGTTGCTTCTTAGTGGGAAGCCGAACTAATCCTGAAATGTTTGTTTACTCAAAGTAGGCCCCAGAGCGCCTGGGTGGCTCAGTTGGTTAAGTGACTGACTCTTGGTTTCGGCTCAGGTCATGATCTCAGGGTCCTGGGATCGAGTCCCACATCGGGCTCCAAGCTGAGATTCTCTCTTTCCCTCTCCCTCTGCCCCTCCCCTCTTTCACTCTCTCAAACAAATAAATCTTTAAAAATAAAAAGAAAGTACACTCCAGCTAATAAGTAGCAACATATGAAGTAGGTTCGCTCTATGTTATACCAATTTATTTTCCCACCTGACTTCTTTCCAAAGCATTTAAGGAGACTATAACAAGGCTCTAGTTAACACTCTTCTTCTTCTGCAGTCTTGTCAGGGAAAAGGGCTGGAGTTCTCTGAAATTATTACCTTTTGGCAACTTGCACAAAGTCTTCACTAGCTTGAGCCAATTCCTCTGCCATCTCCTCCAAAGAGGCAAATACTTCATTTTCCATGTCTTTCCTCTCCATCGAAATGATCAGATGGCAAAGCTGAACAGTCATTGGGGAGATGATTCTCTCAATGGCCGTGTTCTGTATTATGGAGCTAATGTCTTCCAAGAGGAAAGATTCCATCTCTTCCAGTCTGTGAATAGAAGTGTGACATGGTCTGAGCCCCTGCTGACTGACAGGTATAAATAGTTCTCTGACTTGATGTTCATCCAATTTTACCTCTACAATGGGAAAGAAATCTACAAAGTATTAAAGAGCCAAATGGGGGTAATTTTCAGGACCCTACAAGTATAGAATAAATTGTGGCTTAGCAGCAACATGTAAAAAAAGTAAAAGAAGGACACGTGAGACAGGTTCAGAGGAAGGCAAATAGGATGGAAAACGGACTCACTCATGCAAACTGTATGACACAAAGGCCAGTTTAAGCAATGGTTAATCTAGTTATGAAGACATGACTGAGGTCTTCATTATTTGTAGAAGTACATATAATAAAAGAAATTTTGCCTGACTTTTACTCTATGGAGCTTCTCAGAACAAGGGATGAAAGCCATGTGGCAAGAGAAATTTCTTTCTTGGGTTGAATGGGCATCTCAAATCAAAATTCTCAAAGATCCTAGGAGTACTATTACTTGGGGGTTAATAAACTTCCTTCCCCTGACAGTATACAAGGATGAATGACAACTTGAGGATAATACATAGAAATTTCAAGCATTGTGTGGGCAAATGGACAAAATTCCAATACTGAAATGTTTGATCGGTAATTACAAGAGTGTAGCCACACACAGGGAGCCAACAAGGGGAGAAAACATGGACATTTTTGCTTACCTTGATGAGAAGATACTTTCCACTCTCTAAGCAAAAGAGCAGACCCCTGAATTCACTCTAAATGTAAGAAACCCAGTTTGGGTTTTTTTTTGTTTTTGTTTTTGTTTTTTTTTAATTCAGCAACCGGAATCTATTTACATCTACACTACAGTTCAAGACTGTGGCATTGCTCAGCAACTGTTAGCTGACTCGGCTACTGACGTCACAGACAGGATTGCTAACAAGCAAACATCATAATTTATGCATGGAGCTATGGAAGGTCTGCTGTTTCTGCAGTATTAAAAGTCCTGCTTATTCACAAGAATAAGAACGAGATTCAAGTATGAGAAAAAAGCTAACCTGTTTTAATCAATCCAGTCATAAAAATAAAACTCAACTACGAGTCTTTGGACAGTTTTGTTGTGGGGAACGAAAAGGAAATTTGGCACTAGAGCTAATAAAAGGCAGATGATGAATCACCGAACAGTTTAATTAACTTGGCTTCTTTCTAGTTCCCTTGTGTGGATTTTCACAAGAATTTGTTGAGGGAATATTCTGGCTATTTCTTGGAACAATAAAAGGAATTGGGGCTTAAACTGGAGGAAAAATAAACTTTAATTTGTACTAATTTGTGTTGTGTCCCAGATGATTTCTACACATCAGCTCACTTATTCCACAGAACAATTTAATTAGGTAAGTGTTATTAAGTTCACTTTATGAGTGAAGAAACTGAAGACGGGAGCATATGAATGGTACCAAATCTCTGAGAATGATTTCCTATTCAAATGACTGGACTTTCAGTAAGTTCCTAAAGATTACAGTGTTTGAGTTGTGTCTGGTCAGGAAAACAGAAACCACTCTAGGTATTTAAAATAGAGGGAAAATAAATAAATAATATGGAGGGAATTTGGTTCAAGGAATTAATTACAACAGCATTGGGAGGGACAGTGAATGAGGCAGGACTTTTGGCTGAGTAAGGAGACTGTCAAATACTCTTCCCCAGAAGCAACTACAAAGATGGACGAAATTGCCCTAAAACAACCATTTCAGCACTTCGGAAATTGACCAAAGGCATACAACAATCTGAGGAGTGTTTATGCGTGAGCACTTGCTGGACGTGGTGGAGCTCTACGGCATTCTAGTCTGGGGCTGACTCCATCTACACCATCAACATGGCGTCCTGCCAGGGAGGGAGGTCCAGAAGAACCAGTAGCTTTTCTATTGACATTGAAAGGGGCTCACTCAGTTTGGAGCAGTGGATGATGACACCCAGGATCATTGTCAGTGAAAGGGATTTCCTGGAGGCAGGAGAGTCTATGTCTATTGCCCTGCAGCCGATAGGGCAATGGTACCGGATGGTAATTCAAATCAACAGAAAGTGATGAAGAATTCCTATAAAGTTACTTATATAAGTAATTATCAAAACCATACACACATTTTCTCTCTCTTTTTTTTTTAAGATTTTATTTATTTATTTGACAGAGAGAGACACAGCGAGAGAGGGAACACAAGCAGGGGGAGTGGGAGAGGGAGAAGCAGGCTTCCCACTGAGCAGGGAGCCTGATGCGGGGCTTGATCCCAGAACCCCGGGATCATGACCTAAGCCGAAGGCAGATGCTTAACGACTGAGCCACCCAGGCGCCCCATTTTCTCTTTTCTCTTAACAGATTTAAAAATATAAGATTATGTAAAATAACAATTATAACACTGTATTGTTGGATTTATAAGAATAAAAGCATGAAGGAGGGGAGAGAGAATAGAACTACATTAAAGCAAATTTTCATTATTTTACCAGAATTAAAATAGTATTAAGCTGCAGCAAATTTTTTTTAAAAAAATTAAGATGCACATTATAATCCCAAAAACAACCCCAGGAAAATAACTTTAAAAAAATACTAAAAGGGGCACCTCGCTGGCTCAGTTGGTGGAGCATGTAACTCTTGATCTTGGGGCTGTAGGTTTAAACCCCACATTGGGTGAAGAGATTAATATTTTATTTATTTATTTGAGAGAGAAAGAGAGAGCACAAGCATGTGCACATGAGCTGGAGGGGGTGCTGAACGCAGAGCCTGACTCAGGGCTTGATCTCACAACCCTGAGATCACTACCTGAGCCAAAACCAAGAGTCGGACACTTAACTGACTGAGCTACCCAGGCGCCCCCCAAAATAAAATATTTTTCAAAAATACTAAAGGTAATCAACAACTAATTAAAATTGCACACGAGGGGCACCTGACTGGCTCAGTCAGTAGAGCATGTGACGTGATTTCCAGGCCATGAGTTCAAGCCCCACGTTGGGTGTGGAGCCTACTTAAAAATAAATAAATAAATAAAATAGCATACTGAAAACATTTATTTAACATAAAAGAAGGCAATCAAGAAGGAGAAGATAGAAAACAAATAGCAAAATGACAAATGTATAACTAATATCAATAATTATGTTAAACCTGAATTCTCTAAACACCCTAATCAAAACATAGAGATTGACAGACAGCATAAAAAAGCAACACCCAGGGGCACCTGGGTGGCTCAGTCAGTTAAGTGACCGACTCTTGATTTGGCCTCAGGTCATGATCTCAGGGTTGGGAGATCCAGCCCTACCTCGGGCTCGGCACTCAGTGCGGAGTCTGCTGGAGATTCTCTCTCCCTCTCCCTCTGCCCCTCACACTCATGCTCTCTCTCTCTCTCTCTGAAATAAATAAATAAATCTTAAAAAAAAAAAAAAGGCAAAGACCCAATTCTATCTACCAGAGACACAAACTTGATTCAAAAACACGAACACTCCCACTGCTTGTGTTCCCTCTCTCGCTGTGTCTCTCTGTCAAATAAAGAAATAAAATCTTAAAAAAAAAAATAAATAAAAATAAAAATACGGTTTTTGAAAAATGTAATCAAGTTAAGATAAGGTCATACTAGATTAGAGTAGGCCCTAATTCAATGACTGATGTCCTTATAAGAGGAGAGAAATTTGGACAGAGAAACAGACAGACTGCCATGTGATGTTGGAGGCAGAAATTGGAGGGATCTAAGCCAAGAGCACCAGGGACTGCTGATGACTACCAGATGCTAGGACGAGACAGGGAAGGATTCTTTCCTAGAGCCTTGAGAGAAAGCATGGCCTGATGACACCTTAATTTCAGGCTTCCGGCTTCAGAACTGTGAGAGAAGCAATTTCTGTTGTTTTAAGCCACCCCATTTGTTAGCAGCCTTAAAAAAAAAAATGGATACACATAACTCTGTTATTATAAAATAGTCTTTAAGACAACAAATATTGTTAGAGACAAAAGGGACGTTTCATAATGATAAAAAGGGTCCATATGTCATAAAATATAACAACTCTAAGTGTAAATGCACCTTACAATACAGCTCCAAAATACATGAAACTAAAACCGACAGAATTAAAAGGAGAAATATACATTTATAGTTGCAAATTTCAAAACCCAATTTTAGGGGTGCCTGGATGGCTCAGTCAATAGATTATGTAACTCTTAATCTTGGGGTCATGAGTTCAAGCCCCACATGAGGGGTAGAGTTTACTTAAAAAAATACAAAATCCAATTTTAAATAATTAATAGAACAACTAGTCAGAAAACTAGCAAAACTTGAACAGTACTATCAACCAAGGCACCCTAATTAGCTTATACAGAGCACTCTACACAATGACTGGAGAAGACACATTCTTTTCAATCACGCGTGGAACATTTCCAAGCTAGACCACATGCTAGGCTATAAAAGTCTCAATAAATAAGAAGGATTAGAATTATGCAAAGTATATTCTCTGACCACCATAGACTTAAATTAGAAATCAACAACAGAGGGGTACCTGGCTTGCTCAGTCAGTTAAGTGTCTGCCTTCGTCTTGGGTCATGATCCTGGGATCCTGGGATCGAGTCCCGCATCGGGCTCCCTGTTCATCGGGGAGCCTGTTTCTCCCTCTCCCTCTGCCTGCCGCTCCCCCTGCTTGTGCTCTCTCCCTCTCTCTGTCAAATAAATAAATAAATAAAATCTAAAAGAAAAAACAACAACAACAGAAAGAAATTTGGGAAATCCTTGAATATTTAAAAATTGAACAACACGTTAATAAATAGCCTATAGATCAAAGAAGAAATCACAAAGAAACTAGGAAAATTTTTCAAATTAAATGAACATGAAAGCACAACAGATCAAAATATATTGGATACAGCTAAGGTCATAGTTAGTGGGAAATTTATAGCTTTAAAATCCATAAAAGGAAAAAAATCAGTAAATTAGAATTCATTGAAATTTAAAACTTTTGCACTACAGAAGACATCATTAAAAATGAAAAGATAAACAACAAACTGGGAGAAATATTTACCAATCATATATCTGATAAGAGGCTTCTATCCAAAGTATAAAAAGAATTCTTGGGGCATCTGGGTGGCTCAGTTGGTTCAGTGACCCACTCTTGGTTTCAGCTGAGGTCATGATCTCAGGGTCATGCGGCTGAGCCCCAAGTCAGGCTTCCCACTCAGCAGGGAGCCTACCTGAGATTTTCTCTCTCCCTCCCCCCTGCCCCTCCCCCTGTTCATGCGCTCTCTAGATAAATAAATGGATAGATAAAATTTTTAAAAAATAAATAAATAAAAATTTAAAAGACAATACCAAGTGTTATCAAGGATGCAGATAAATTAAGACCCTTGTGCGTTGCTGGTAGGAATGTAAAACGCTAGATCCACTTTGAAAAACAGTTTGGTAGTGTCTTAAAAAATTAGACATAAATTTACCATAGGACACAGCAATTCAATTCTTAGGAATCCACCCAAGATGGAGCAGGCTCTTTCAGCTGGGCTGCAACCAGTATTCCAGACAGGCTGAGAGGTGATCTGCCTGGAGGAGCAGGGGGCTGGGTTTTGGAGTGGAGGCTTGGAGCTGAAACGAGAATTTCAGTAGAATCAAAGACAATAGAAGAATCACTCCTTTGCTCTATTCTAGGATTGGGAACTCTATGAAGAGGCAGTCTTTCCCTTTTGGTAGAGACATCAGGGACACTTATATGGCCTTTCCAGCTTTGGGAGAACACCAGGCAACATAGCCCAGAGAAGGGTAGGATTCACCCTGCAGGCTGGTGAACCACAGAGGAGGTTTGGTGAGGCTTGGCATGAGATGCACCCTCCCAGGAATATCTGAGGGGAAGAGAATTTCACCAGTGGCAGCCTCAGGAGTTATGTAAAACCTTGATGTTAAATTGTTGATGTATCCTTAGTGATAGCCAAAGTCAGATGAGCTTTAGGGATAAATTGGGTAGAGGAAGATGTAGGCTTTGGCCTTTCGTTTGGTCAATAAGGATAGGACTCAGTTTCCTCCCATTCTAGATTGGTTTCAAAACTGATTTCTTCTAAGAAATTTTCCCTGATGATTCTCCCCTCTCAAATGCCTTGTGTATTCCTGTCTCCTTAGCACCACTAGTTATTTATAGGATGGGGAAAATTATCTTAAATTTATTAATATTTTTATTCATTTGAAAAGCTGTCACCAGGGCACCTGGGTGGCTCAGTCAGTTAAGCATCTGCCTTCAGCTCGGGTCATGATCTCAGGGCTCCCTCCTCAGCGGGGAGTCTGCTTCTCCCTCTCCCTCTGCCCCTCCCCTCCACCCATGTGCATGGGCACTCTCTCTCGCTCTCTCATATAAATAAATAAAATTAAAAAAAAAAAAGAAAAGATGCCACCAGTATCTAATTAAGTTGGTCATTCACAGTCCTGTTACCCTATGTGTAAACTCTTAGCATGCATCATGCTGTAGCAACGTGGCCCAGGCAAAAAGAGAGCATGGGCTCCACTGGAGGTCTCTGGGTAGGAGGCATGGGCAGCACCTCACAGTCACTGCCGCCTTGTAACTCTAGGTTTCACAATGGCCTTTGAGTGCAGCTCACTGAGTTATTTTTCTATTTTCCTTCATCTCTGTGTGGGAGTTACTGCATCTAGGAAGAACAGGAAATAGAGGAGAAAATGACTCAGGTGCCATATGGACTTAAGCAGCTTCATCCTACATGTTGAGATGTGAGTGTCTCTAGAAGGCATTCCTGTTCTCACAACTGTCACTCCAACCCAGAATTCCAGCAGCAGAAACTGGAGGGATATTTGCTCCTCTAGTTAAATTCCTCTAGGTAGCATCCAGAAAAATGTAAGCTTCCCCAGGAACAGAGCTCTGTGAGGACAGGGACCTCGTCCTGTGTCCTCCATGCCTTGAACACTGTCTGGAACAAGGACTTGTTTAATGCAGGTTTTCTGGGGTAGAAGAGTATGAGTGGCATTCTTCAGGGAGGGGTGTCGAAAGGCTCTGTTGAAGGAGAAGGCAGTCCTACCTCCAAAGTGCTAAAGAGCAACCAAGACCTTGGTCTAAAGAAATAGTGAGTCTTATTTTATTCAGCACAATTGTGAGATAGAAAATGCTAGCTAATTAAAGGTTTTGATTAATAGGGACTTTATGATCCATCTGGTACATGGTTCATCAGTTTTGGAAGGGTTAATACACACTCAACATTAAAACTCCATCTAACACACTTTCATTTGACCTTGATGATGATCAGGGCACTTCAAAGGCTTTCGTTGAAGTAGTGTGGTAAATGTGGCAAGAAAGTTACAATGGGAAGACTTAATAAAATGCTATGACTTTGAAATTGAGGATGCTGGCTTCAGTGAGCCATTGCAGTCTTTGATGTATGGGTAGATGTGAGGAACGCTGCGTGTTAGAAAGATTAATTTGGTAATGATGTTCAGAGAAGACTGGAGAGGTAAAGGGGCTAAAGCAAGAAGGGCAGCTAGAAGACAGGTGTGAAACCCAAAGCACAAAGTGATTGTGGTAATGTTAGAGATGATGAGAGAAAAAGAATTTTGACTTGTTTTGGTGTCCAAGTATAGGACACAAAGAGCAGAGAGAGGGGAAAGGGTAGCGGAGGATTCTGAAGCTTGTTTCTTAGGTGTATGACCCTTAAGCCCATGTAAGAAAGGTCCTTGCTTTAGAGGCTCCCAGTCTGACCCTACTCTAGCCATGTCCCTCCCTATGAATGAGACGTTTGTGAGGGCAAGGGGATATGGCCCCTCCCCCCCTTTCTAGACTATGCTAGGTACCTGAGAACCAGAATTCATGGTCCAAATAGCCCAGCTCTTGTCCTGAGCCTGCACTGCTTTCTTCCCAGGTCTGTTCTCCCAAGCGTTGATCACATTGCTGGTATGCACATCCCTAGGGCTGGGCACTGACCAAATGGCAGCTGTTTGTGGGAGGTGCTGGGTGAGGAGATGCAGTCAAGGAAGGGAGGAAACAGGGGCAGGCCATGAGCGGAGGCCAGGGCCATCTCTCCCAGGATTTCCAACTTCTGGCACTGAACTTCTATGAATCTGAGAATTCTAAAACTCTTGGCCTCCCAGGTCATCCTTATCATTATATATTTGTAAGGCGGAAAGATAGACATTTTATGTAGCAGCTTATGGGCATGGTTTAGAACTTTAAAATATTTAGACATATGGTAGACATTTAGACATATGGTTTCCATTTGTACTCTTGCCCTGCAACTATTAAATGTGGCCTTGCTTTTTAGCCTAACATATTCCTTACTTAGTGTCTTCCTATGACTCTTCTCCAAATCTTCTCTTGTGCTGAGAGTTCACCTATTGGATTGTCCCTTAAAATACCTAGCTCAGTTCCCTTGTTAATTGGCTTGCCAGTTTTTTAAATTATTAATTTGTAATTCCTCATGTATCCTAAATATGGGTCCTCTGTCAGATATGTATGTATACACACACACACACACACCAGACATCATATCCTGTTCTGTGGCTTTCCTTTTCATTCTCTGGATGGTGTCTTTTGATAAAGAAAACTTTTATTTTTAAGGGTGCTAATTCACTAGTTTTTTCCTTTATTCCTAGAGATTTTTGTGTCCTCTTTAAGATCCTTACCTAGTGTAAGATCATAAAGATTTTCTCTCGTGTTTTTCTGTTAAAAGCTTTATTGCTTTACTTTCATATTTAGATGCATCAGCTCACAATGAATCTGCAACTGATTTTGTGTGTGACAAAGGTCAAGATTAATTTTGTTTTCCAAATGTATATCCACTGACCCAGCTTCATTTATTGAAAAGTCCATCCTTTTCCCCACTGATCTGCAATGTCACCTTTGTTATGAACCAAGTGACTATAACTATCAATCGATAGATAGATACCTTTCCTTTGGTCTTCTTGTCTCTCCTGTGCCCAAACCATACTTTCTTAATCACTGTAGCTTTGTACTTAAATACTGTAACTTTTATAGGTCTTGATATCTGGTAGTGTAAAGTCTTCCAACTTTCTTCTTCAAGATTGCTTTTGTTATACTTCGACCTTTGCATTGCTGCATAAATTTTAGAATTGCCTTTTCAATTTCCCTTCCGCAGACATGGGATTGTGCCTTGGAACATTTCATTTTTATCCATAAATCGTCCCTTTGGAACAGTGGGGGTGGGAGGGGAAATCCTCCGCTGGCACCGCCCCCTGGCTGGGACCCGGGACTCAGTGGCACGCGCGCAGTCCCCGGTCTCTCTCGGTCGCACATTCCCAGCGCTGCGCCAAAGCCGCGCTCGCCCCCGCCAGCCTCCGGGGAGCCCCCACCAGGGCCCAGCACGCTCTGCGGAGCCGCAGCGAACACCCGCCCCACCCACCCCGGCCCGG
The DNA here is from genome assembly GCF_964656455.1 of Halichoerus grypus. Classification (NCBI taxonomy): domain Eukaryota; kingdom Metazoa; phylum Chordata; class Mammalia; order Carnivora; family Phocidae; genus Halichoerus; species Halichoerus grypus. The sequence goes on from NC_135721.1 coordinate 36,460,598, forward strand.
GCGGGGGCGGCCGCGCGGCATCACGGGGCGGAGGCGGGGCCGCGCCAGGAGTTGATGGAGCGGGAGGGGGCGCGGCCTCCGGCATGACGCGCGGGCGCCCGGGCGCGGCGCCACCGGGACCCTAGTGGCTCCGGGAGCCGGCGCGGCGGCGGGCGCCCGGGCGTGTTCCGCGCTGAGCCGCCACCTCGGCCGGCTGGTCCCTGCGGCGGCGGCCCGGGCGGCCCGGGCGCACGGCCCTTCGCCATGTACACCTTCGTGGTGCGCGACGAGAACAGCAGCGTCTACGCCGAGGTCTCGCGGCTGCTGCTCGCCACCGGCCACTGGAAGAGGCTGAGGCGCGACAACCCCAGGTTCAACCTGATGCTGGGCGAGAGGAACCGGCTGCCCTTCGGGAGACTGGGTGAGCGCTTCCCCGTCCCCGCCCTCCCGCTCCTCCCGCTCCTCCCACGGCCCGTTAGCACCAGCGCTTTTGTCTTAAGGTCATAAATCTCCCTCTCCGTCGTTCCCCGGGCAGAGAGAAAATGGATCCATAAAGGTCTAAACCCACCGCTTTGCATGCCTTCTCGTCCCGTAAATCGGATTCGGGGCCGCCGCTGCCCCCGGACAATGGCGGGTCCCTGCAGCCCGGGGGGCGTCGGCCGCGCGCTCCCGCACTGCCCCGGCCGGGCGCCCCCAAAACGCGCGGGGCCGAGCTGGGGCGGGGCCAGGTCCCACCGAGCCGCCGAACGACCTCAGGCTGGAGTCTTCTTGCGAATTTTCTGCACTGAGGAGTCCACCCTGCCTGATGTTGGCGCGGGAGGGATCCTTGTGTGTGTTGAAAACCCTGAGGATTCAGCTCCCCGAAGGCTCAGATAAGCTGGGGATTTGTAAGAGACCTCCGGATTCCAAAAGCAGGAGTTTGAGAAGTAAGCCAAGCCAGGGAGACCTTTCCTTAGCTTCCCCAAAGAATGTGTTTCCACAGTTGTGTGTTGAATGCAGATTTTACAGGGCACTGGCTTCACCCTGCGTCCCACTTCTCCGCCCTGCTCATCCCGAGGGAGTTACCTTCACTCACATGGTTGATGCCGGCTTGGCATCATATCCACATCCGTATCCACATCCTCGCGTATAGGGAGGGGCAGGGGAAAGGAGAGGACCAGCAGCTCCTATCTAGATGACGTAATCCAGAAGTTGTGCAGATCACTTCAACTTACAACCCATTGACCTGAACAGGCTCGTGGCTTCTCACTGCGCAGTCATCCCGGAGATGCAGCCTCTCTCACAGTGGCCATGTTCCTTGCCAGAATTCTCTTGGGGTGGGGACCAGATCGAATTGCCAAAGACAGGAGAGGAGAATCAATAATGAGGAAAAGTCATCCCTGCCGTGGAGGGCAACCCAGAGAGAGCGGTGTTCAATGTCCAGCAGAGGACACAGTTTTTAGAAATAGGTGTGGTCAGAGGGTGGAGAGGTTGAATGGGCAGATTGAAAACAGGCCACTGGGAACTGACTGGCCACTGGTGAGCTGCTATTAGGGCCTTTGGGTGGGGGGTTGTAGTGTTGTAGTGATTTCAGGAATGAAGGGTGTTTAGCATAGCCTTATGGAAATTTTTTCTTTGGAATGGTACCATGGACAACTTTTTATTGTTCTACAAATTTAGGATGTATGTATGATGGAGACTCCATGGAGGGGCTGATTCCAACCCCCAGAAATCTGGGACTAGAGGGAATGTGCCTGGAGATTGCCTTTGGTTAACCTGTCTCTCCAAGAAGCCCTCAGCAAAGAGAATACCTTCCCTGAAAGAAGAACTACCTATAGTTGAGAACATATATTTCCTTCTTGCTTTTGCATTTCCCTGCCCGACTGACTTATTTTCCTCTGTGGAAAGTCTCTGCAGGGGCTGAAGCAGGGGTGGTTGGCATTGCTAAGGTGCTTGGACTAGGGGGAAGGAGCAGAAACTTACAGGGTTCAAATCCTAAACAGGTACCACAGAGTCTACGGATGACAAGTAAATATTTGTTTTTTATGGAAAAGAAAACAGCGTCCCACAGCCATATGGTTATATGTCTTCACTGTTAGGGATATTTAGTTTTTGCTTAAAGTTTGAAACCCAAGGAGATGGCTTATAGAGCCAGGTAAAGTCTCGGGAATGCTGGTGCCATGGAGATGAGAAGGTAGGCAGTTGAGGTATGAGCCAGGTTCATCTGCCCCAGGGAGACAATGAGAGCTAGTTAGTGCCTAAATATTTTTATTTAATTATATGCTATTCTCAGATGTATCCTTCTTACCTCTGGCATCTTCTACTCAAACTCCCTTTGTTTGGTTTTACTTTTTTTAAAAAAGATTTTATTTTATTTATTTGAAAAAGAGCGAGTGAGAGAGAGAAAGAGCATGACCTGGGGGGGAGGGGCAAAGGGAGAGGGAGAAGCAGGCCCCCCCTACGCTGAGCAGGGAGCCGGATGTGGGGCTCCATCCCAGGACCTTGGGATCATGACCTGAGCTGAAGGCAGACGCCTAACTGACTGAGCCACTCAGCGCCCTGTTTGGTTTTGCTTTTATTTCTGTTGCTGGAAATTCAATGCATTTTGTTAGGATTTTAAACAAAAGTGGAGGCTTTTGTTTTGTTTGTATCCTTTCTGCTCTATTTTATAGAGGAGGGGACATGCAGTAAGATTTACTGAAGATGAGTTTCTCTGTGGAGGATACACAGAAGAAAGTCCTCAGGGCTTCTGATTTTATAGACATGGCTTCTCCACACCTTCGTTCACCTCTTGTGGCTCTCCTAGAAGCTCGCAGAGGTAGACATGCTTGAGAACAGCAATAGCATAGTTCTACTGCCCTCCCTGATGGCTGTAGAAAAGCAAGGTTAGGGGTGTCAAAGCATGACTGTTAAAGTTGTATTGTACAGAAATTATTAAATCCCTCTGTGTTAAGCCAAGAATGGGGTGTGGTGGGGATCAAAGAGAGGTGAAATAGAAAATACTGTTCCACCCTAAGAAGAGAAAACAAAAGCAGCAGTGGTCTTTGGCAGACCGGGGAGGTTGATACCTTAATATCCACTGTGGGGCGGGGAGGGTTTCCAGTGCCATGCTGCGGGGGGGAGTACAGGTGCGGGGCCACAGCATGTTCCATTTCCGCCAACCAGTCCTGAAATGGGAGGAAGAAAAGCTGGCCATGACACAGCTGTTCTCTCCTACATGCTGGTGCTGACATTGTCATTTCCCACCTGTCCTCTTTCCCTTCTGAGCCTTCTCTTTCCTTTGTAGGTCACGAGCCTGGGCTGATGCAGTTGGTGAATTACTACAGAGGGGCTGACAAACTGTGTCGCAAAGCTTCTTTAGTGAAGTAAGTGTTTAAGATCCTTTCAGTGTATTACATAAATGGTTTTAGCTTTCATCCTGAAGCAACTTAAGCAAAAATGGGGGATTTTTTTTTTTTAAAGGATAAAAATACTTTTATCTAAAAAGCCAATGATACTAGTTCTGGAGCATCCTTTGTGCTACTTTGATTGCAGTCTAAAACTTTGCTGCTTGTGCTTGATAAAGCCTGTCTGTCTCCTAGGTGAGGCTCCTGAGAAGCAGAAGGGGAAGCCAGGTTTCTTGTGTGGGTGATTGATGGGGGGAAGAAGTGGAGGCTCCTGGGAGAAGCTCACTTGGCGGGGGGAGGGCAGACAGCAGGAGAAGAAGCCAAGCAAAGGTGCGGTTTCAGCTGAAGTCTATCCTCAGCCTGACTCCATGGTGCTCAGGAGTTAAGCGTACCTCAGAGTTGAGACAAGAGGACCTGGCTTCTGTCCTCTAATCTCAGGCACTGGCTGTAGGGAGGAGTGAAAAATGTAGCCCACCCCCCATTTCTGGGCAGGGCCTAGACCCTGGAGAAAAGGCATGCATAAGCTCTTGGGAGCCACCTCACAGCAGCCAGGGGTCCCCTCAGAAAGGACACCCGGGCAGGGTCTAACAGTAGCCGCTACACCGCCCATCTCTGAGCAGTGCAGTTACGGCGAGGTGTCGGAAGAACGGTACCGTAAGGTGGAGGGAAGCAGTATTAGACAGTGATTAAGATCTAGGATCAGAAGCTTGTGTTTTAATCCCAGCTCTTCCTCTTCTTAGCTGGGGCAAATTTCCTCATTCCTCTGAGCCTTAGAATCTACCTCATAAGGTGGCTGCAAGGATTAAATGGGGCGACAATGTAAAGCGATAAATAGTATTTGACTCTGTGCCTTAGTTTCCTTTTCTGTAAATAAAATGGGGGTAGTAATAGTAATAGTAACTACCTCAGGGTTGTTGTAAGAATTAATCGAGTTAATTTGTATACTGGCTTTGAGTAATGTCTGTCTCATAGTTCACACTACATAAGTAAAAGCTCTTCTTACTATTATTATGGCACTGCTATGACTGTTTTCATTTGAGTAGGGAAAAACTGGGTAGTGCCCCTAAAATTGGGGCTGTAACAGGTCTCCAGTATTCTTTCCATGATGACCAATGAACATGTGTGTGTAGCCAAACAAATCACATGGGGAAGAAGATACTGGAAGATATGACTCAATGTAAATGCTCTTTTCCCCACTCGCATTTCTCTCTGGGCTCCATCTATTTACTAGGTTGGGTGTTCATGGCATTATTTTCCCCTTTTTGTTTACACTCTCTGGCCCCAGTGACGTATGTATCCACTTCTCTCTCTGATGGATTTTCATGATTCACCAGTTACCCCTAAAGGTGAGCAAGGCTTTGTGAAGTCCTGTGATTACATTTTTTTTTAAAGATTTTATTTATTTGTTTGACAGAGAGAGGGAGAGTGCATGCACAAGCAAGGGGAGGGGCAGAGGGAGAGGGAGAAGCAGGCTCCCTTCTCAGCAGGGAGCCTGATGCGGGACTCCATCCCGGGATCCTGAGATCATGACCTGAGCCGAAGGCAGATGCTTAACCGACTGAGCCATCCGGGTGCTCCTTCTTATTACATATTCACATACTTAGAATGCAAAAGATTGTTTCACCAGGACTAAGAGTAGAAGTGGGACATGATTGTTTATTTAGATTATTCGTTTAGAAAATTTTTAAAAAGGTGTATTCAGTCTTTTTTCTACTATGATTTTTTAATCTGAACATAAAGGTAGAATTTAGCTTTTATAAGTATGAACAGAGGATGCTGTAAAATATATATATCTAACATTCTACATATTTGCGTAGTTAGCAGCTACAAAGTGGACTCAGTGCATAGCTGGAGTCATGATCGAGTCTGAGTAGGTATCTGGATCTCTGTGACCCTGGGCAACGCCACTCTGGATCCCAGTGACCCATCTGTAAATGTGGATGGTGGTGATCATACTTGCTCTGTGCCTTCTGTGGCATGTGACATGGTCTGTGATTGCACCTTGTAAATGGTGACATGACTTATGCAGGCTGGGGCTTGTCATCATCCACATAAGCTTCCTTCATTCTCTCAGGTGTCCTGCAAGGGATTGTGGTAGTTCCAGGAATTGATTGTCCCTTTGTCATTTTGTCTCATAATTTTGTATGGCTCAAAAGGGCTCCAGAGAGTTAAGAATGTAATTTTCTCATTTTAATGTGGGACAAAATGGCAGCTCCTGGAGGACAGCTGGGTTGCCCATGGCCATAGCAGTTAGTGTTGAGCTAAGACAGTTCTAATCTGTACAAATGGGACCCATGGGCTGTGTGACTGGGCATCCCTTACAGGGCTTCCCAGAACCTTGATAGGGTTCTCCACTGGACCATTTACAGCAGGTCCCTTCCTCCTGATACTTCAGGGAATTTCAGAAATTCATCAAGGCCCTGAGGCTGTAGTCTCAGAGCCCTGAATGGCTTTTCTTCTGACCCAGGGTGGAGGCTTTCTTTCCCTACTGTGAGTTTTTCTCCCTTGTATATATAAATAAGTCTCCTTTTGTGATTTCTTTTCAAATGGGCTTATGAGGAAATGTAGCAATTGCAAAGGATGCTGTCCAGCAGAAATAGAATGCTAGCCACGTGTGTAATTTTAAGTTTCCTAGTGGCCACATTAAAATAAGTACAAAGAAAGAGGTGCAATTTATTTTAATAATATATTTTATTTGACCAGAAAAATCCAAAATAATGTTTGACATGATATTAATATAAAAAACAATTAATGCGATATTTTATATATTTTATTTTCATTCTGAGTCTTCAAAATCTGGTGTGCATTTTACATTTTTGGAACATCTTAATCCAGACACTAAATTTTCATCTGAAACACTTGCCCTGTATTTAGATTTCATAAAAATTTATGGTTGAAAAAGTAGATTTAATACTTGAGTTGTTCCCACATAAACTTTTTCAGTAACTGAATGAAAAATCCTTTTTCCTGTCATAGTCACATGCACATTGACAAAATTGGTTCATATTTTTAGAAGAGTTGACTTGACTTTTCAAAACTATGTCCAAGTTAAGTAAATTTGCTAACTCTTGTGTCAACACAGTATTATTAATATCAAATTCAAAAGACATATTGAATAAATTGAAAAGAAATTCTAAATTTAGCAATATCAACAAAGTGTTCTTCAAACTGGTCTTTAGTTTTTGCAGCCAATTTACATAATGCTATTTCAACTTAAATCTACATGTTGAGTCATGTTATAAAAATATGTAAAATCATTATTGTTGACTTGTATTATGAAGTTGAAACATAAATTTTCACACTTGTCTGGCTAGGTCATAAGTAAGATCTTCTTTTCCCTTCCTTGGACCTTTAAATTTAGCTTGATCATATGCAGTGTGGATATCGGTGAGAAAATGTCAATCTCACTGCCATGTTTTATCTTTGATTATTGGGTGAAATAATTATTTCTTGATTTGGGAAGCATTTTCTTTTATTGCAAGGAAATCTGATTTGGAGTTGACAATACAGTGAATTGTAGAACTTTATCTCTCAACCAGTGAACACCAGCAGAGAACACAGAATCATTAAATTCATTGTCTTCTGTTTCTTTCAACAGTTCCATACTGGGGAATCATTGTAGCATTTGCAAGTATATACTAAAGCTTTTCAACAACTGTATCCATGATAGTTTTCATAGAGCCGGCTTCAGAAAACTGAGTGCAAGTGTTTCCAATATGTAACATACAGTACAATGAAGCAATAAAAGAAGCATCAGTCTGTTAAAATCCCAGTAAGTCAGATTTCAACCCAACCTAGCTGAAGTACTGTCACGATAGAAATTTTCACATATAGGTGAAATTCTTCTTTGACAGATGTAAAAGATTAAAAAAATATCTATACCATAAGGTTAATAGTTTTAAGGCTACAATTCAGTAATATTTTTTCATGTATTTGAAAATTCTTTGAGACAGAACATACCCAAAGTATTAATTGGGCAACATCTCGTGTCATAGAACTCAACTAAAACTAAAGAAAAATATTTAAGATTTTTTTACTTTTGAATCAGTCTTTGATATTACTAGAAAGGTTTTATACTCCTTGGGCAATGTTTGTGACTTAGCCAAAGACTGTTCACTTTTTGTAAAATATCTTTTTTACTCTTTTCCTCAGAATATTTCCTCGAACTGTATTTCTATCTAAAATGGTTTTCTTTTTTTTTTTTTTAAGATTTTATTTATTTATTTGAGAGAACATGAGGGGGGAGGGGGGCAGAGGGAGATGCAGAAGCAGACTCCCCACTGAGCAGGAAGCCCGTTGTGGGGCTCCATCCCAGGACCCCGAGATCATGACTTGAGCTGAAGGCAGACACTTAACTGAATAAGCCACCCAGGTGCCCCTAAAATGGTTTTCTTTTGGGGCGCCTGAGTGACTCAGTCAGTTGAGTGTCTGACTCTTGGTTTCAGCTCAGGTCATGATCTAAGGGTCGTGAGTTCGAGCTCCTTGTTGGGTTCTGTGCTTAATGGGAAGCTGCTTGAGATTCTCTCCCTTCTTGCCCCCTGTGTGTTCACACACTCGCACTCTCTCTCTCACTCACTCTCTCACTCTCTAAAAATAAATAAATCTTGGGGTGCCTGGGTGGCTCAGTCGTTAAGCGTCTGCCTTCAGGCTGTAGTCTCAGAGTCCTGAATGGATTTTTTTTTAAGTTTTTATTTAAATTCCAATTGGCTAACATAGGGTGTAATATTAGTTTCAAGGTGTACAGGTTAGTGATTCAACACTTACATACAGTCCCTGGTGCTCATCACAGCAAGTGTACTTCTTAATCCCCATCACCTGTTTCACCCATCCCCCCACCTCCCTCCCCCCTGGTAACCATCAGTTTGTTCTCTGTAGTTAAGAGTCTGTTTCTTGGTTTGTCTCTCTCATTTTTTTGTTTTTGTTTTGTTTTGTTTGGTGGTTGAGAGGAAACTGCTTATGAAATTCACTATGCATTTGCTGAAAATGCCTCCTTTGTACAGCAGACAAACTCTTTCATTTTACTCTGCTATAGCAAGTTGCAATTGCCATTCATTATGAAATTTCTGACATACCTCTGCCAGTTCTTTTTTTTTTTTTCTTTACTGTTCTGGTCATAGTTCTAGCTTTGGCATCCTCACTCAGTTCTCCATCAATCTTTGATTAAGAAATAAGAAGAAGAACCAAAAACTGAGAGAAGAAGAAATAGCTTACACTATCTAACAAAGCCATGCTAAATGCATATCTGCTATACGCCAGAAATGTGCTGGAGGATGTGTTCATGAAGTTGGTTGTCAGGTTAAGAGCTGATAAAGGAATTCCAGCAATGAAGATGTGGATAATACACAAACTCAAAGGGAATAAAGCTATCATATTAACTTGACAAGAACAACAAAAAAATTCGGCATCAGTAGTATTCCTTTGTTTTAAATTTAAAAATTTGTCCATACTTATTTTTTAACTTTACATTTCACATTAGTTACCAATTATGATTTACATAGTTATCATTGTAACTTGTGCTGTCTGCGTAATAAACACAAGATAATGTCTCATCAGTGCATGGAAGATAAAGTCACTTGAACTGAATCAATCTATTGTCCCCGAGTAGAACAGTGATGTGTTTATGTATCCTCCTGCAAACACATGTTCCTGACATGCACGCTGCAGTACCACAAAAATATCTTAGGTCATGCAGTAGTTAATGTCATCCTACCAAAAGAGTACAATTGTGATTAATGGAAAAATATTTTACAATACTTCAGTTTTTACATTAAAACTAAACAAGGTTTAAAATTCAGATCCTGTGTCACATTGGCCATATTTGAAATACTCAGAAGCCATGTGTGGCTAGTGGCCACCTTATTGGCCAATGTAGATAGAGTTGACTATTTAGTGAGTTAGAAATACATTGGGTTTTGGGGGCGCCTGGGTGGCTCAGTCATTAAGCGTCTGCCTTCGGCTCAGGTCATGATCCCAGGGTCCTGGGATCGAACCCCGCATCAGGCTCTCTGCTCAGTGGGGAGCCTGCTTCTCCCTCTCCCTCTGCTGCTTTCCCTGCTTGTGCTCTCTCTTTCTCTCAAAAATAAATAAAATCTTTAAAGAAAAAAGAAATAGATTGGGTTTTGTTCCTTTGAATTCAAGTAATTGTCATATTCTATTGCCTTTGGCTTAAAAATTATTTTAAATCTGAGTTAAAAATTTCTTTCTGGGACCCCTGTGTGGCTCAGTTGGTTAAGCATCTGCCTTCGGCTCAGGTCATGATCCTGGGGTCCTGGGATCAAGTTCCGCATCAGGCTCCTTGCAGCAAGGAGCCTGCTTCTCCCTCTGCCTGCCACTCCCCCTGCTTGTGCTCTCTCTCTTTCTCTCTCTCTGTCAAATAAATAAATAAAATCTTAAAAATTTTTTCTTTTCATTATTTCTGCAATTTGCTCATAGACGGTTTTTGCAAGTGGATCTTAATACAGGCTTAACATTAATAGTTCTGTTCTAGACAGAGGAGGGAGCGCAGCTTAAGGAAGGCCTGCAGATGTCTTTGGATGAGTTCCCTCCTGCCTCCGATTCCTGGGGAGTAGGAGTAAGTTTCAAGTGAGGACTGGGAGTTTGGGGCTTGCGTAATGGCTGTTTCTTAACTACCTTTATGATCTTGGGAAATTTACTTCTTGTGACCCAGTGGCTAATCTGTGAAATGGGATGCTAGTGCCACCCCCACTGGGGGTCTGACTGGAGAGTAAATGCAATGGGAAGCCCTTCATAAGCCCTTGTGTTTATTAAGTGCCTTGCCCATGGCCTGACTTTATCTTCCGTTGTGTTATGTTATTTTGGGGGCCAGAGGTATGTTTAGTTATGACCACTGTAGTCGTGTGCCCCATTAGAAAGTTTCCTCCTTTACATGTCATTGAAGCCAGGCTGAGCTAAAAGCAAGAAATGAAGAACTAAAATAAGTCTTCAGATAATTCAGATTCCTAAGAAGTAGTCTTTGCTCTCCAGAGAGTTAGGCCAGGATAGTATTTTTTCTAGTAAGCCAAATAGTTTTCTAAGTTTTCTACTTTGTTTTTTTAGCATGTGTCTTGCTCAACCACAACATGTATGTTGAGAAAGTATTGTCTCAGAATTACTTCAATTTTCCTTAGAGATGCATTTTAAAAGGCGCTAAAGTCCTGGATATTGAGCTCCTTTTTAACTACTTGGAGCATGCTTTTAGGGTTGCATGTAATAGCTGGGTACTGCCCAGTAGTGCATTACAGGTCAGCTCAAGGAGGCCAAGAACAAAGAGTGGGATAAAAAGACTAGCTCCTAAATAAATAAAATCTTAAAAAGAAAAAAGAAATGAAAAGACCAGCTCCCAGCCCCGGTGTTGTCCTGCCTCTTTGACGAGCCCTGGGGGAAAGCACTGGCTTTTCTGAATAGAGTGAGTGGCAGGGTGTACTAAGAAGGGAAACTGACCTTCTGTCATCTGTCAGGCTAATCAAGACAAGCCCAGACCTGGCTGAATCCTGCACATGGTTTCCAGAGTCCTATGTGATTTATCCAACTAATCTCAAGACCCCAGTTGCTCCAGCACAGAATGGAATTCACCCACCAATCCATAATTCAAGGACAGATGAAAGGGAATTCTTCCTGGCTTCTTATAACAGAAAGAAAGAAGACGGAGAGGGCAATGTTTGGATTGCAAAGTCATCAGCTGGTGCCAAAGGTGAGTTGGCATTATTGTCCCCTCCTTCCTTTCCTGTAGGTTCTCATGTATTTTGTTCAATTGTGCATTAGAATTCAGTGATATCTTCAGATGAGTGAATCTGAATCCTCAAGGGTAGAGACCATGTCTAGTTACATAGTTTTAAACATTTATCTAGGTACTGATGACTTCTAAATGTGTATCTCCAGCCAAAGTATTTCCCTTTAAGCTCCAGATCCAGTGTGGTGGGCATTTCAAATGTAACATGTCTGATATAGAACTCTTCATTTCCTGCCCAATTTAACCCACCCCAGCCTACCCCTCTTTCAGTCTTCCCATATAGTGTGTGATCCCACACTCTGCACCCAGCCTAGCCAAAACCTAGGCTTCATCCTTGACTGCTCTTTTCTTTATGATCCATACCTAATGCATCCGCAAGTCTTGCCTGCTCTAGCTTCAAAATATATTCTGAATTAGACTTTTTCTTGCCATTTCCACTGCTATCACTTAAAGTCAAAACTACTATTCTTTCTAGTCTGTGTAATTGCTGTGCCTGCTCACAGCCAGTTTTCTTCTAAGACAGAGCGATGTCTAAAAACATGGATCTGGTCCTGTTACTCCCTGCTCAAGAATTACCAGCTGGCCTCCCAATGCAATTCAAATAAACTTCAGATTGCTGATGGAGCCTACACTATTTAACATTTGCTTCTATCTCTGGTACCATCTTCTATTCTTGGCCTTGCTCACTGTTCTATAGCCACGCCTACCTAGAGTCCTACAAATACCCTAAAGTTGTCTATGTATCTCAGATGTCCTTATGGATTATTTTCTATTTCTTTCAGCTCAGATGTTGCCTTGTCAGAGAAGCCTTTTCTTTTCTAAAATAGCCTTTATGTCCATTGCTCTCTGTCCTTTTTCCTGCTTTATTTTTCCTCCTTGCACTAACCTGTTTCTAGCACTTCTATTACATATCTGTTTATCTGCCTGTCTCCTCTCTCATACCATAAGCTCCATGTAAACACAGACTTTGTCTTGTTCATCTCTACCCTCCCCAGAGGCACTCAGTAAATGTGTGTTGAATGAATGCATAGAAGGAATGAGGTTTATAATATTGACTCAAGCTCAAAATATAGGCAGTTCCCAGTGTAATGAACACATAAACACGGTCTGTCTCTATAGCTACCATCATATGCTCCTTTTAAAACCATTCTATTTTGAACTTACTTCTTCTTTTATTGCCTTGGAAGACCATCTGGCCATTGGTACTCATTTCTATCCCTGGTCCAGTGGACCTCACCTTCTTTTCCACCAACCATGAGACAGGAGGGCATCACCTGGAATTTCCTGAAAGGGGGAGAGTTGGACTCTTGCCACAAGCCAGGTACCTCACCTACTTCTCTCTCCCCTCTTATGACCTCTTCTCAAGTACTGTCCCCTAGTTTGGTTCTAATGATAAATGGGGGAATTGGAAGAGGAAATAGACATCTGCAGTATTCCATATTCCTTCTGTGGATTTGGGCTCGAGTCAGGATGGCCATTGTAAGGACATCTTGTATAATGGAGCCTTAGTTGGAGTGAGAATCAGGAGTGAGGCAAGGTCCTTGGTGAAGAGCATGTCAAGTCATGGCAGCGATCCCACCTGGGTGGTGTCTGAACCCTCACCAAGACAAGTCAATAGATTGATGGTCAGCATCAGGGAGAGGTAAAAAGAGAATAAAATGCCAAACAAAGAAGAAATTTTGCTTTGGAAGTTGAGATAAGTGGTATGCATTTGTTTTGTTTGGGAACTACAAAATGAAACCAATAGGATGAATGAATGGCTCTTATTCTTGTTAAAGAAGTATTTAATGCCTACCCATTATGGGAATAGTTGGCTCAACCTTCACACTATATCCAGTATAAAGACCCCCTGTTCACCGCCTCTACCACCAGTCTTGGACCTGAGCCACTTTCACCTCTCACCTGGAGCGTTGCTCCTTGTCCTCCTGCCCTTGGCCATTCTCCAGAGTCTATACACAGTACAGCAGGCAGAGAGCCTATTAAAGCACAGTCAGACCCTGTCACATCTGTGTTCAGTGCTGTCTCTCCCTGGTGCCGGGGCAGCACGTGGAACCCAGCAACAGTTCAATATATGTACTGAGTGATGAATGAACGAATGAGTGAAATAATGAGTGTTTGGAGATCCAGGGATAAATAAAATAGATATAGTCTCTTGCCCTTATGGACCCAATCTAGTTAGAAAGAAGGCTAGTGATGCATCTATTTCCAGATAAATAGTTGAGATGAGAACAAATAACAAAAAAGACTATCACCTTGAAGCTCCTTAAAGAATTGCAGAGTTTCTTCATAATTTCTCCAGGTTTAGTTAGTGAGGATATAAAGAAATAGTATTAGAAATATAGTTAACGAACACATGGAAACATGCTACACTGGTATGCAAAACTTTCAAAATATAGGTAGATTTTATGTACCATTTTATACCTACAAAATAAGAGAGACCTTCAGTGGGGCACCTGGGTGGCTCAGTTGGTTAAGCGACTGCCTTCGGTTCAGGTCATGATCCTGGAGTTCTTGGATCGAGTCCCGCATCAGGCTCCCTGCTCGGCAGGGAGTCTGCCTCTCCCTCTGACCCTCCCCCCTCTCATGTGCTCTCTCTCTCTCATTCTCTCTCTCTCTCAAAAAAGTAAATAAAAATCTTAAAAAAAAAAGAGAGAGAGACCTTCAGTGATACTGTTGCTGAAAGTTTGTTATGAACTGCTGCCTCTTAGTTGTGATACACTGCCGTTTGAAAAAGCAATAGGATAATACAAAGGAAGAGCCATAGAGAGTGCATAGGCTTTGGCTCACTAATCTCATTCCTGAAAACTTAACTCCAGGGAAATATTTTAAAAGAAACAAGAGTGATCTATAGCAAAGACATTTACTACTATGTGACCTGTAACAGCAACATTTTATTTAGAAACAACCCCACTGTCCAGCAATCAGTAAACAAATGTGTAATTTTCTTCAGCTGCTAACATAATTGTAATGTTAATGTAGAAACAGTGAAAATATTGACAATATAAAGTGAAAAAAATTGACAACATAAGGTGAGTTCACTATGACTGAGCCAGTCTTTGCCCTTATGGAAAGGAAGGTGATATTAAAAGATAAAAATAATTATATTAGGAAATAAGACTAAAGGTAACTTTTCTATTTTACTTGAATGCCATGTTTTTATTTTCAATAATAATAGTTCTTTAAAGTTATCAAAATGTATCTTTCTACCTTCTTCCATTATTTTTCCCATCTATCAGCATGAGGTATATTTTCAATAAGAAATAGTTTACATAAGGAAATAGCATTAAGGGAAACAAAGTTGGAGCAAAATAGGAGGGAATGTGAGTAGATTATGGAGAGCAAGACATCAAAGGTGGTACAGTTCCAGGGCATTAGTAGGAAGGGATGTTTTAGGATAACTATTTTATTTATTTTTTTTTAAGATTTTATTTCTTCATTTGACAGAGAGAGGTACAAGCAGAGGGAGTGGCAGGCTGAGGGAGAGGGAAAAGCAGGAAGCCTGATGTGGGGCTCGATCCCAGGACCCTGGGATCATGACCTGAGCTGAAGGCAGACACTTAACTGACTGAGCCACCCAGGCGCCCCTTAGGATAACTATTTTAGAAGAAGTGAAATGGAAGAGAGACTGAGGTCTGTATAAAAAAATTGGCAAATGGAAATAAAGAGGAACCAGGGTATCTGAATGTAGTTCCTGAGGGAGATGAAACAGAAAGAATCCTATTCCTACAAAAAGAGAGGAAGGAGCTTTTCCAAGTTGATTTGCAGTTTCTTGTTTAAGGGCTAACCACATGATGGAGCAAGTGACAAAAATGAGATAGTTGTAAAAGGGGTTGGCTTTTAGGAAAGTTGAATTATTAAATTAATTAACAAAATTAAATTAATTTGTACTGAAAGCATGAGACCCAAGTAGAGATGAGCTATAAATCAAAGCATAGGTCAGAGGTCCTAGAACTAAAAAACTGAGTTCAGCAAGGTTGCAGAATATCAGATCATACAAAAATCGGTTGCATTTCTGTATATTAACAGTGAATATATTGAAACTAAAATTAAAAAAACAATACTTTTTAATAGTCACCCCAAAGAAAATGAGATGCTTAGGTATAAACTTAGCAAAACATGTACAGGATCTTAATGCTGAAAATTACAAAACAACTGAAGTTCAAAAAGGATCTAAGTAAATGCACAGACATACCATGTTCATGGATTGCAAGACTCAACATTGTAAAGATGTCAGTTCACCTCTAATTTGAGTTCTTGAGGCTTAATGCAATTGCTGTCAAGATGTCAACCAGGCTTTTGTGCGGACATAAAGCTTCTTCTAAAATTCGTATGGAAAAGGCACAAGCCCTAGAATAGCTTAAACAATTTTGAAAAAGAAGAATCAAGTGGGAGTAATCACTGTACCTGATATTAAAGCATACTACATAGCTATAATAATCACTACACTACAGTATCAGTTGGGGGACAGAAACATAAATCTGTGGAAGGGAGAACTCAGAAATAGACCCCACATATACAACCACCTGATTTTTGACAAAGGTGCAAAAGCAATTCAATAGAAGGACAGACTTTTTTGGGATGCCTGGGTGGCTCAGTCAATTAAGCATCTGCCTTCAGCTCAAGTCATGATCCCAGGGTCCCTGCTCAGTGGGGAGTCGTCTTCTCCCTCTCCTTCTGCCCCTGCTTGTGCTCTCTTGCTCACTCTCAAATAAATAAAATCTTAAAAAAAAAAAGAAAGAAAAAGGCTCTATAGGTAAAAAATAAACTAATGAAAAGATTTTCAGTATCATTAACCATTAGGGAAATGCAAATGAAAACCACAACACTCCTATTAAAATGGCTAAAATAAGAAATGGTAATGACAGCAAATGCTGCAAGGGTCAGGAGAAACTAGATCAATCACACAGTGTTGTTGGGAATGTAAAATGGTACAGCCACTCTGGAAAAAAGTGTGGTAATTTCTTGTAACATTAAACCTGTAACTACCATATAACCTAGCAATTGCATACACTTGGGCATTTGTCCCAGGAAAATGAAAACTTATGTCCATGCAAAAACCTGCACATGATTGTTCATAGCAGCTTTATTTGTAATAGCCCCAAACTGGAAACAGCTCAGATTCCTTCAAAAGCTGAGTGATTAAGCCAGCTGTGGTGAATCAATACCTTAGAATCCTCCTCAGCAATAAAAGGAATGAACTATTGATACATGCAACAACTTGGATGAATCTCCAGAGAGTCATGCTGAGTGAAAGAAACCAATCCCCAGAGATCACATACTGTATAATTCTATCTATATAAAATTCCTGAAATGACAAAATTATGGAAATGGAGAATAGGTTAGTAGTTGTCAGGAGGGTGTTATGGGAAGGGAGGTAGTTGTGGCTTTAAAAGAGCAACACTGAGGGATCCATGATAATGGAACTGTTCAAAACGGGAGAATATATTTGCAAATCATAGATCTTATAAGACACCTATATCCAGAATGTGTAAAGAACTCGGATAACTCAAAAGGACAACCTAATTAAGAAAAGAACAAAGAACCTAAGTAAACATTTCTCCAAAGAAGATATACAAATAGCCAATAAGCACATGAAAACATGCTCAACATTGTTAGTCATTAAGGAAATGCAAATCAAAACCACAATGAGATAACCACTTCACACCCACTAGAATGGCTATAATCAAGAAGACAGTAAGTGTTGGCAAGAATGTGACAAAATTGGAACACTCATATATTGCTGTTGAGGATGTAAAATGGCCTGGACATTTTGGAAATTAGTTTGGCAGTTTCTCAAAAAGTTAAACATAGAGTTACCATATGACCCAACTATTCCACTCCTAGGTATATTCATGAAAGAATTAAAAACATGTCCACACAAAAACTTCTATGCAGATCAAGCAACAGTGGAAAAAACTCAAATGTCCATCAGTTGATGAATGGATGAACAAAAATGGTATATCCACACAATGGAATATTATCTAGTCATGGAAAAGAAGAATGAAGTAGTGGTACATGCTACAACATGGATGAACCTTGAGAACATTATGCTAAATGAAGAAGCCAGACACAAAGGCCACATACTGTATGATTCCGTTTATATGAATCATCTAGACTAAGCAAATCCAGAGAGAGAAAGTAAACTAGTAGTTGTCAGAATAGGGTAAGGAAGGAATGGGGAGTGTACTGCTAATGGATATGGGTTTATGCAGGGAGGTAATGAAAATGTTCTGAAATTGTTAGTGGTGGTTGCAAATCTCTTGGATATATGAAAAATCATTGAATTGAATACCTTAAAAGGGGAAATCTTACGATATGTAACATATATCTCAATAAAGTTGTTGAGAAGGATATTGTATCATTTATTTAAAGTTGATGGACAGTACATTTATCAAATTTTTCCTATTACAATGCTGTAGGGAATTGACTTATACAATTGTGGTTATGCCCTAACTTTCTGGATATTTCTATAAGCTATAGTGTGAGAACTGGGTTTATTAAAGTCTTTATCAGGGTAGCCAAGTGACCAACAGTAAAGTGGCATTTACTTAGGATGCTTGGATATTTTGAATGTCTGTAAAAATGAAATTTCATGTTTGGAGCCTGTCAAGGTAGTGTTTACAGTCCTAGGTGGAGAAAGAGTTAGATGGCCCTGGTGCTGTTGTGGGCAGAGGGGAGAATGTGAGAGATTGGGCAAGTGATGGGATGGAGGAAGAAGAGTGAGCAGTCCAGTAGAAGCCTCCTCTCAGTTTTCTCCTGCTGTCAGTATTTCTCTTCTGGCTTTCTAGATACCTTTTCCTCTTGGGATGAACTGAACTCATTTCTGTTACAATTTTGCCCTGTTAGGTGAAGGCATCCTCATCTCCTCGGAGGCTACAGAGCTTCTGGATTTCATTGACAACCAGGGTCAGGTGCACGTGATCCAGAAATACCTTGAGCACCCTCTACTTCTGGAGCCAGGTCACCGCAAGTTTGACATTCGGTAATGCATTGGCATCCAGAGTTTTTGTTACTAATCTGAGAGAAATGCAGTGGTGGGTAATAAGGGTAACATGGAGTGTGAGGAAGTATTTGACCATGTGTAATACATAGCCAAAATTGAGCACAGCTGAAGAGAACTGACCCAAGTTTCTATTTTTCCTTCAGTATTTCTCTTTTCTTTCTAGAAAACATTACTAAAATTATAGGTTTTCCTTTTTTATATATATTCTCTTTAATCAAAATGACTTTTGCCTCCAAAGAGGAGAGTATAAATGTATGGGGCTTGCTTATGGAAGCAGCTGAGAGATGAACATAAAACACATAATTCAGACACAACAAATAATATGTCCTTGCTTCATTACTTGTGTCCTCTAGTTTTTGAGGATTTCGTAAACACACCTCACATACCTTTTTGGATTCTAACTTTCACGAGCAAAGGGCCTGGCATAGAATAAGAGGTTGTATCGTACCTTCTAGAGCTAAACAGCCCTCTCCCCAGCTTTCCTGTGGCCTTGCTGACGTCTCCTCATTGTTGAAGATTCCATCTTCTTGTTGTCTTCATAATGACTTGCTGCTTCTTGAACACCAATCCTATGTCAGATCAGCTTCAGGATAAACAGTCTTCCTCTTAAGATTACTAATAGAGCAAACATGGCAAATGGAGGTTTTGTGGATAAACCTTAGGATCCAACCCATCCAGATCTCTTCAAAATGCTGTCTTTTGAACAGATCAAAGGCTCCTTGTCATTTATGGTAAAATGTTTTATTTGCCTCATTACAGTGATAATCCACTATCTTGGCTAATTGTCATGGCTTGCCTCATAGAATCTTAGAACCTATCTCCTTCCTCTACTTTCCTCCAAAAATGTTAAAGTGTGGTAATGATGTATATACTGTGGAGAAACTTTGAATGACTTGAGTGCATCTGTTTTTATTGACTTGCAGAAGCTGGGTCTTGGTGGATCATCAGTATAATATCTACCTCTATAAAGAGGGTGTGCTTCGGACTGCTTCAGAACCATATCATGTTGATAATTTCCAAGACAAAACCTGCCATTTGACCAATCACTGCATTCAAAAGGAGTACTCAAAGAATTATGGAAAGTATGAAGAAGGGAACGAAATGTTCTTTGAGGAGTTCAATCAGTATCTAATAAGTGCTTTGAACATTACCCTGGAAAGTAGTATCTTACTACAAATTAAACATATAATAAGGTAACTTATTGTATCTTTTTTGGTTATGTGTCTTGAAGAAGCTTTGGGAGTTTGTGCCTTTCAAGGAATTATTCTATTTAAGCTGTCTAATTTAAGGACAAAAATTATTTGTAATATTCCTTTATTATCCTTTCAGTATCTATAGGATCTGTAATGGTGTCACTGCTTGCATTCCTTATATTGTCTGTTTTACCGGGACAGATTGGCTAGAGGTCTATCAATATCATTAATCTTTTCAAAAGGTTACTTTTTGGTTTTATTGATTCTCTCTGTTGTTTTTGTTTCTTTGATTTATGTTCCTTATTATTTCCTTCCTTCTGCTTCTTTGAGGGGTTTGTTTTCTAGTTTCCTTAAGGCGAAAAGTTAGATCATTGATTTGAAAGAATTCATTTTTTTAAACGCATTTAATGCTGTCAGTTTCCCTCTGAGTACTCATTAGCTGCATCCCACAGGTTTTGCTGTGTTATGTTTTCATTTTCATTTTATTAAAATATTTTCTAGTTTTCCATGTTACTTCATCTTTGACTTGTGTTATTTAGAAATTTTTGCTTAATTTCCAAATATTTAGGAATTTTCCAGATATTTTTCTATTACTGATTTTTACTTTAATTCCATTGTGGTTAGAGAACATACTTTAAAATTTGTTAAAGTTTGTTTCATGGCCCAAAATATGGTCCAATTTTAGTGAATGTTCCATGTGCACGAAAAATAATGTTTATTCTGCTATAGTTGGGCTGAGTGTTCTATAAATGTGAATTAGGTGAAGATAGTAAGTAGTGTTGTTCAAGTCTTTTATATCCTTGCTGCATTTCTGTTCTACTTGTTCTGTCCATGATTGAGAGGAAAAACATTGAAGTCTCCAAGTATAATTATGGATTAGTCTATGTCTCCTTTAGATTTATCAGTTTTGCTTCATATATTTGGAGATCTGTTTTTAGGTGCATATACATTTAGAATTATGACCTCTTTTTGGCAACTGACTACTTTAACCTTATGTAATTTCTGTCTTTATCTCTGGTAATATTTTGAAAGTCAATTTTGTCTGATAACTAATATAATCACGCTAGCTTTTTTTGATTAGTGATATGTCTCCATCCCTTTAATTCTGTCCTACTCTATTCCATTCTATATTTAAAGTGGGCTTCTGGTGGACAGCATATAGTTAGGTTTTGTTTTTGTTTTGTCTAACAAAACATCCAATACGGTAATCTCTACCTTTCTAATTGGTGTGTCTTTATCATTTAAATTTAATGTAATTATTGGTTTGGTTGGATTTACATGTACTATTTGATTATTTGCTATCTGCTCCCTTTTGGTTTTGTTTTTCATTTTCCCATTTCCTGCCTTTTTATTTTTATTTTTTAAAAGATTTTATTTATTTGTCAGAAAAAGGGAAAGAGAGAGCGTGTGCACGCACAAGCAGGGGGAGCAGAGGCAAAGGGAGAAGCAGACTCCCCGCCGAGCAGGGAGCCCGATGCGGGGCTCAATCCCAGGACCCTGGGATCATGGCCTGAGCCAAAGGCAGATGCTCGACGACTGAGCCACCCAGGCATCCCCATTTCCTGCCTTTTAAAATTTATTTAAATTTATTTAGAGTTCCATTTTAATTTTTCCATTGAGTATTTGGCTATCTCTGTCTCTCTTTTTAGTGGTTATTCTAGGGATTATGATTTATATACCTAATACTTATTTCACAAGCCTTCTTAGAATTAATAATTTACCACTTCAAATAAAATGCAGAAAACTTATAACCTTATGGTTCCTTTAACTCTCTCCCTCTATAGTTGTGGTATGCATTACACTTACATACACTGAAATCTCTACTGCATAATGTTACAATTCTTGCTATCAATAGTCATATATTTTTTTATTTATATGTTAGATTATCAGGTTGGATTTTTAAAAAAATATGTATATAAGACCAAATGGTATGCTGTCTACAAGAAACCCACTTCAAATATAAAAAGAGAAAAATATTCTTTTTTATTTACCCAGATATTTGCCCCATTTTATTCTCTTCCTTCAGTCCTAAAGTTCCAAGTTTCTCTCTGACATCATTTCCCTTCAGACATTAGCATTCCTTTTAGAGTAGTTCTTTAGGTAATAACTCTGTTTAATTTTCTGTCATCTGAGAATGTCTTTATCTCACCTTATTCCTGAAGGATATTGTCTTTTTTTCTTTTCTTTTTTTTAAGAAATTTATTTATTTGACAGCAAGAGAGGAAACACAAGCAGGGGGAGTGGGAGAGGGAGAAGCAGGCTTCCCACTGAACAGAGAGCCCGATGCAGGGCTAGATCCCAGGACTCTGGGATCATGACCCGAGCTGAAGGCAGACGCTTAACAACTGAGCCACCCAGGCGCCCCTCCTGAAGGATATTTTCACTGGTGTTACATAAACATAATGTCAAGCAAAAATTGCAAAATATATAAGCTGTATATAAGATGTATACAGATTGATTCTGTTCATATAAATTGAAAAACAAGCAGAACTAAATAAGTTATTTAGAAGAATGTTCATGTGTGGTAAAAATAGAGAACTGAAGGTATGAAAAACATAAAATTCAAAATAGTGGTTATCTCTGAAGTGGAAGGAGGAGGGACCCAAGAAAGAGGCTTAAAGGAATTGGATTGTGGGTAAATGCATGGTCATTAATGCTATCTATATTGTAAACTCACACATTATTATCATTATTATTATATAGTTAATATTCATTTATATTTCCCCATACATTTTTACTATTTATGTTGCTTCTCTTTCTTTCATGTATTTTCTTAATTTTGTCTAGGATCAGTTTCCTTATTCTTTTTTTTTTTTTTTTTTAAGAGAGAGAGAGAGCATGTTCAGGGGGTGGGGGGGGTGGAAAG
Source organism: Halichoerus grypus (assembly GCF_964656455.1). Taxonomy (NCBI): domain Eukaryota; kingdom Metazoa; phylum Chordata; class Mammalia; order Carnivora; family Phocidae; genus Halichoerus; species Halichoerus grypus. The sequence continues at coordinate 36,482,733 of NC_135721.1, forward strand.
AGAATCTGAAGCAGACTCCCTGCTGAGTGCAGAGCCTGAAGCAGGGCTCAATCTCACGACCCTGAGATCTGACCTGAGCCACCCAGGCGCCCCCAAAGCAAATGTCTTTAAAAAAATAAAGAAGGAGGGCGCCTGGGTGGCTCAGTCAGTTAAGTGTCTGTCTTCAGCTCAGTTCATAATCTCAGGGTTGTGAGATCAAGCCCCGTGTTGGGCTCCCTGCTCGGTGGGTAGTCTGCTTGAGATTGTCTCTCTCCCTCTGCCCCTCCCCCTGCTTTCTCTCTCTCTCAAATAAATAAATAAGATCTTAAAAAAAAAAAAGACACTTGCTTTGGAAACAGATTTCTAAATCAGCAGAATCCTTTTTTTTTTAAGCACTTTGAAGATGGCTTACCGTTGTCTTCCGTTTACATAGGCATCATAGTGCTTCTTGAATCTGTGGCTTCAGGTCTTTTATTTGTTTTGGGATATTCACGGCTACTATCTTTTCACTTATGGCTTTTGGCCCATTCTTCTCTCCTGTGGGATTCTGTTTACATGAAGCCAGTCCTTTTCACTGTCTCCCATTTCTCCCATGTGTATCATTTGATCTCTCTCTTCAGCAATTAAAACCTATTTAAAAAGGAAAAAGCCATTAAAATTTGTTGTTAAACTCATCTGTTGAGTTCTTGATTTTAGGTATTATACTTTTCAGTTCTAGAATTTCCATTTGACTCTTTTTGGATTATAGTTCTTTTGTGAAATCTCTCACTTGTCTTATAACATCTTGAAAATGTTAATGGCAATTCTTTAACATCTTTATTTGATTAGTCTGAAATCTGAATTACCTGTAGTAGAGGTTAGCAAACTATGTTCTATGGGCCAAATCCAACATAAAGCTTGTTTTCATATATGCCACAAGCTAAAAATAGTTTCTACATTTTTAAAAGGTTTTTTAGAAATAGAAGAATATGTAACAGAGACTGTATGTAGCCTTCAAAACCTAAAATAGTTACTGTCCCGGTCCTTTGTAGAAAAAGTTTGCCAACCCCTGACTTTTATAGGTCTTGTTTCTATTGTCTGTTTTTTTCTCTTGGTCCTGTTTCTTAATATGTCTGGAAATAATTTTTTAGTGTTACTCATTTATTATAGTTTATAAATCCAATAGAGATTTTTTTTAAATTGGGGTGTAACATGCATATGGTAAAGTCCACAAATCGTAAGTGTACAGTGTAGTGAACTTTTAATTATGCATACACTCAGCTAATCATAACACGAATCAGGATATAAAATATTTACAGCACCGGGGCGCCTGGGTGGCTCAGTCGTTAAGCGTCTGCCTTCGGCTCGGGTCATGATCCCAGGGTCCTGGGATCGAGCCCCACATCGGGCTCCCTGCTCCGCGGGGAAGCCTGCTTCTCCCTCTCCCACTCCCCCTGCTTGTGTTTCCTCTCTCACTGTGTCTCTCTCTGTCAAATAAATAAAATCTTAAAAAAAAAAAAAAATTTACAGCACCCCCGAATACTCCCTTGGACTCCCTCAAAATATATACTTCATGCCACAGAGAGCCACTCTTCTGACTTTTATCATCATAGATTCCTTTTGCTTACTCTTACATTTTATGTAAATGGAATTATATTGTATTTCCTGTTTCGTGTTCAACTCTTTTACAATTGTAGCTACGGGTTTCATCTATATTGTTGCATAGAGCAGTGGTTTACCTTTTATACTGCTGTGTAATATTTCGTTGTGTGATTATCACACGGTTTACCCCTTCTATAGTTGATGGACATCTTGGTCTTTATCTTTTACGTTTTAGACCTATAATCTACCTGAATTGTTATATATCAAGTTTCATGTTTTTCTACGGGGTATCCCGTTGACCCAGGACCATTTGTGCTTAAGACTGGCCTTTTCCCACTGCATTTTGGTGAGCTTTTATTATAAATCAGGTGGCCATTTATATTAGGGATCTCCACTCTGTTCTGTTGGGTCTGTTTGTTGTGTCATTACCACCTTATCACAATGACTGAGACTTTTTCCTTAATGTATTCTTACATAGAGTCTGGCAGAATAACTAGTCCTCTTTCTTCGGGGATTATAGGTGCTTAGAATTCTAACACCAGATAAATCAAGTATGCTGAAGAAAGATTTCCTATTTTAGGCAAAGATTTATTGGATATTTGTTAACCTTCCTCCCCCCCGTCCCCCCCCCCCCCCACCGCATTGTTCTGTACAGTTCAGAGAGTGTTGCTACTTTGGTGCTATAAATGCTCCTAACAGCTCTCATGGTTTTATTCCCCCCCCCCCCCCAGCTAGCCTCCCCCTACCTTCCCACTCCCGCTGAAAAAAGATGTACTGTATAAAGTCTCTGATGATGAAAAAAAAATTCTTTAAAGTGAATTATTAATCTTGAGCTTCTAGCAGATAAAAAAATCATATTTAATTTTGACTTGCTTCTGGCTCTCAGTTTTTCCTTTATGTGTTTGAGCATAGTGTTTCTTTCACTTTGTTGGGGTTTTTTCTTCTTTCTTTTAACCATGAGCCTCTATTATATGTAAAAGTTTTCTTAATTATAATATTGGAAAGGGTATTTTAATTAAAACAAAAGTTAAGGGTATTCCCTTATAGAATAGAGATAAAGTTATAGAAAAAAAAAAGTGATATGTGGCTTACCAGTGCAGGTTAAAGATGAATGAGAGAAGAAATTTTCATTCCATTTGATTCTTAAATGGTTAACTGCCCAAAATTACTTTTAGAGGTTTAAACATAAGCATAGAAATATTTTCCTATTTTGGGTGGGGGGGGGAGAAAGTAAGCTGATGCTTGGGCTGGGGTAGGGGGATGTAGTGGTGGAGGAAAGTTGGGGGAACAAGACTCTGGCTCCAAGTTCAGAGAGGTCTCTGTTCTTTAAAGCCATGAGTCAAGACGTACCTGTATGGATACATCTTGGAGTTAATCACATGAAAGCCAGTTCCTTCATTTTTCCTTCTAAACATACAGTTGTGTAGGAGGAAAGCTATTTCTGGTAATCTTAGAGTCATCATAACATATTTTATTACTAAAATAGATATTTTGCCCCAACATTCAGTTGAGGGAGAAAGTCAGGGAAGATCTGCATAAAACAGAAATGACCTAGGTTTTCTGGGATGGTTTTTCTAGAAAACAGTGATTTATTATTAGTAAGGTTTATATATATTTTTTCAGAAATATTTTATTTATTTATTTGACAGAGAGCACAAGGGGGGGCAGGGCGGTGAAGGGCAGAGGGAGAGGGAGAAGCAGGCTCCCACTGAGCAGGGAGCCCAATGTGGGACTCGATCCCAGGACTCTGGGATCATGACCTGAGCCGAAGGCAGACACTTAACCGACTGAGCCACCCAGGCACCCTCATAAGTTCTTCATGTAATTACCTCATTGAACCATCCCAGTGCTAGGACTAGGTATTATTTTTACCCCTTCCTTTATGGATAAAGGAATCAAAGCTTGGCTAAGAGAGGTTAAAGATCTTGTCCAGGATTCTGGCCTTAGGCCCCTAACCTTAGATCTCATGTATTAACTCAGTATGTTTCTAAGGCTCATGTTCAACATTTTTGTGTTTTCAGTTTTCTGTGGGTTTTTTTTCCAATTTTTTTGAACAGTAGTTGATGTTAATAGTAATTCTATTTTGTATTTTAATATTTAAATCTTTTAATTAGTAATAATTTGGCGTTAGAACCAGAGCTAATGAAAGTAATGAATGAGGCCAGCTTCACTGCAGATTCTGCTCTTCACCAAATGGCAGTCCATTTCTTTTATGTGGCAACAATGCATGGGAGCGTTTTATTTATTACAAACATGGCAGCAGTCTCCTGTTGGAGGAATCCACCTTTCCAGGGTCTGTGGTGACTTAGCGCTGTGCTGGGAAAGCAGCCCCTACCTGTAAGAACATGAGTATTGGCAGAGTTTTCTAAAAAATAGCTTGATAAATAGCATTGTCTTGAGTAATCTATTGGTAATGAAAAGAGAATTGGGGCACCTGGCTGGCTCAGTTGGGGGAGCGTGCAACTCTTGACCTCTGGGTTGTGAGTTTGAGCCCTACACTGGGTGTAAAGATTACTTCAAAATAAAATCTTTAAAAAATAAAATAAAATAAAAAAATTAAGTCCAAGTGGATTTTTTATCATCACTTTTGATATAAAATCATCCAAGCACATCTTCCATGTTCCTTCTCCCTCAACCAACCCATTCTCAGTGAGCTCTCCCACTTTGTCCCGCAGAAGCTGCCTCATGAGCGTGGAGCCCGCCATCAGCACCAGGCACCTCCCTTACCAGAGCTTCCAGCTCTTTGGCTTCGACTTCATGGTGGACGAGGAGCTGAAGGTCTGGCTCATTGAGGTCAACGGCGCCCCGGCTTGTGCTCAGTAAGCCTGAACACCACTGTGTTTTAACAAATGGGAAGTTGGTTCCACAGTTGGAATAGCCTGTCTTGGCAAGGTGGTGAGCTCCCATTACCAAAGTGTTCAAGCGTAAGCCATTTAACTGCTGTTAGGGAGGATGGCCTTTGGCAGGACCCTGGCCAGCAGGGGGCTCTGCTGCTGAGTCAGTCCTTCCCAATTCCCCCATGTGTGTTGAGCAATAGTCTGTGCTCAGGTGGGTGGTAGTTGCTATGAGAATTTCAAACAAAGCTAATAACTGTCAGAGGAGACCCTCTTGTGTGACCAGTTCAGGGGATGGGGTCCTGTGGGTTGGAGGGGACACTGATCACCAAGAAATTGAGGGGCTCTCCAGGCAGGAAGTGTTCTGAGAAGGCACTGTAGACACAGTGGAGCTAGAATGGGGCTGTAAGAGAAGAGTGTCACATGTACCATGGAGAGGAGGGGAGAGCCTTCAGAAGGGGGACATAGCATCCATTGGGACCCTGCCCTGTGCCAGGCTCTGTGGGACATGCACAGATGAGCAGAACATGCCCACGAAAGCCTCATGGCGGCCTTAGAAGTTAGGGGAAGTCCCCTGGACATGATCCTCGAAACCTGCTGGTTCTTCTAAAGATTCACTTTCATCAGGTTAAGACCCCTTCATGGTTCCCCACATCCGTGTCTTGGAGGAATTGAGGTGATCTTCCACAGGTTCCGGAAAAAGTCCTGGACCTACAAGGGGCAGCGTTAACACACAAGTAGCTCTTTCATTAGGAGCCAGGCCTTTACCACTTGCTCAGTGGCTGTGACATGGCAGGTGTGATTCGTCTCGTTTGGCAGTCCCTTCAGCTAACCAGTATTCATTAGCACCTCCAGTCTGCCAGGCCTCATAATGGGGCCTGGGTCACAGTCATGAGCAGAGACACAGGCCCTGTCCTTAGAGAGACTGTGGGCATGACAAAGGACCAGACAAATACAGCTTACAAACTGGGACATGCTTTATCCTTCATAAAGGATGTTAAAGGTAGTATCATTGAGCAAAGGGCTGCTGTTGAGCCGTGGCGTTTGGAACGGAGTCGGAAGGAGGGAAGAGAGGTGAGCAGGATGGCTCACATCTTCCCTTCACCAAACCCACAGCAGCGTGCCTGTTTTCCCCTGTCCTTCTAATAAAGGTTCAGTCTTCCCTTGTGCTCTATGCCCTATCCACCCCTCTTCCTGTCCCATGTCCCTTTGCCTTCCTCATTCACAGTGTCACCCTCTCCCACCTCGCTCCCTCTTCGGGGTTCCCATCAGCATGTGCACATGCAGCAGATTTCCGCAGCTGGTGAAAAAGTTCCCTCCCCTGATGCCACATCCTGCTGCGGAGATTCCTCCTCCTGCTCCTGTCACAACCAAACTCTGGAAAGCAGTGTCTGCTCAGGCTGTCCCCTCTTCCTCTATCCTCATCCATGCTGTGGTCATTCTGGGCTGGATGCCATCCCCTCCACCCCATAGAAATTGTGCTTTGGAGGTCCCCAGCTAAGTCCACATTGCCAAGTGCAGTGGCCCCTTTCTGTGCAGACATCCCTGGACCTCTCAGCAGCATTTGAGGCAGCTGCTCACACCTTGCTGGGATGCTCTTCTGCTGGGGCTTCGGGCACACTCTCTACTGGGAAGGTTCGACTGAGGAGGTGTGGGCAAGATTGGCCTCTTGCTCCTCATCAGCAGACCCCAATCAGTGCCTCAGTCTTGGGTGTTTGTCTTCTCTCTCCACTGCACTTTCTCTGAATGTGATCTTATTCAATTTCATAATTTTAAAACCATCAAATTACATCACAGCCCAGAGTTCCAGACCAGTGTCTGCACCTGCCTGCCCACCGTCCTACAAGGATGTTTGTGTATGTCTAAGAGGCACCCCCTGCCCCAGACTCGCCCAACTCCATGGACGTCTACCTCCCCTCCCCACAGAATCTAAGCTGGAATCCTGATCAAGATCCAGCCTCCTTCTTTCCATTACCCTCAGGTTCTGTGCATTGGGACCTTGTCAGCTCAGCCTCCAGCCTTGGCAGCCTCTGCTGTCCGCCCCCACTGTCGCCCTCCCACAGGTCGTCCTCCATCACTGTGGAGGCTTTTGCAGAGAGCCTTCTAATGGGGACCTCCCCTTCTGCTCTTGCCCCAATAAAATCCACTCTCAGTGTGCACTGCTCCTGCCATTGGCACAGCCTGTCTTCTCCCCCTCCCCCAACACACTCTTTCTCTCCTCCTCCTCCTCTCTTCCTCCTTCCCCCCTCCTCTTTTCTACCCTGTCATCCACTGTCTGACTTCACTCATTCCCCAGGTCTCAGCTTATTTGTCACCCTGGAGAGTCTCTCCTAGAGTTTCCTCAGCCACGCTGAGAAGGTGCTCTCCCTCCAAGTATCCCCACCACAGACAGGCAAGATGGCTCTCACACTCGATTGAAATTGCCCGTCTTCCCTGCCAGTGAGAGCAGGAGTCATTTGTCTATTCACCTGAGACCTTCCAGAAATATTTGTTCAGGGGATGCTTGATCTTCGTGCAGCATTTGTATGTACCATGGAAACCAGTTCTATGAATTTGGTCATGAGGTGGAACATCTAGGGCAGGTCCTGGTGAAAAAAACTTTGACTTTTCACGTGCATGTTGAGGAACATCTTCAGTGATGCTCTTTAAAACACGTTGCAGGAAGCTTTATGCAGAACTGTGCCAGGGCATCGTGGACATAGCCATATCCAGTGTCTTCCCGCCCCCGGACACGGAGCCACAGCACGCGCAGCTGGCTGCGTTCATCAAGCTGTGACCGAGGGAGGTGCTCAGAGCTGCCTCAGAAGAAGCACGAGCTCCCGCTCCAGGGGAAGGTGAAATGTCAGGATTGCTCATTACCAAGCCGGGACTGGAGAAAGAGAGGCAAACTGGCAAAGCCGTGATCCAAGGGAGAACACAAGAAGAAAAGGCCACTTCCCCAAAGACTGGTGGCTCAGGGGTTCCCAGGGGGCACTCTCAGCACTGCTATGGAGATGTGAAAACTGAAGCCAATTTCTCTGAGGGGAGAGCAAAATATTCTTCTAAGGGGGAAAGACAGGGATTTGATTATTTTACGTTCTCACCCTTTAAAAAATCCAGTTTTTATCCTAAGGCAGCATTGTGAGCAGCGCCTCTCCTCCCTGAGGGTTGAGACTGTCGGACTTTTGGTTGGTGTCTTTCCACCTGCTGCAGCCTTAGTGCCTTAGCTCTATGCCCAGCTGCAACCCTCTGTCTGGGACAGGGACTGGATGTTAGAGCACGTGGAGGTTGCCAACGTGTTCCCTGCCCATCCCTCTCCACAACACCCTGCCCCTGAAGCTCTGGACAAGCATGCACCAACAGTCCTTGGTTTTGTGCTGGGCGCCACTCACAGCCAAGGGGGCTTGCCTCCTCATGTTCCTGATGGCGTTTGGTCAATCACCTGTCAGGATTGGTGTGGGCTGGGCACCAAAACAGCAAATGCTGCTCTCGATCTGCTCTGTGCATGTTTTAGAAACCAAGCAGCAAGTTTGCCACAAACCCATAAGCATCAAATAAGCATGAGAGAGAAAAACAAAAACAAAAAACACGATGTCTTGCTTTACTTAATAGTTGGGTGTGGTGGGTCTTTGAAATATTATGATTCTCAGTTATCTTTGTTTTAACCAGAATTCTACATGCACTTTTGCAAAGTTCCCTTTTGTTCCCTTTTTTGTTGTTTTAACTTTCGGAAAACCCGCTCTAGGGGGCAGGAGTAGAATTACACACACACACGCACACACGCGCACACACGTGTGCGCACACACACACACATCAGGTGGCACTGCCCCAGACACAGGTTGCTCTCCCCCATTTTCTTGCCCTCGAAGCACCTTCTGCAGGAGCTGGAAGGGCAGGTATTGTCCCAGGATTATCTGCCTGTTTGTGCCTCTTCACATCAGGGCGAGGGTCTAAATGAGTGTATGTCTGGCCTGAATGGGGGAGTCTCCTAAAACGGGAAAGACGTGGTTTCAGAGCTCCACACAGCATCTTATAAGTCACCAAATGTGTCCTGTTAGGTGTAGTTTCCACTTACTGGATCAAATGTTCTGTAGATTTTTTAGGAGGCTACATCACTAGCAGTGGGAAGAACAAGATGCTACTTGTGTTCATTGTGAGCTGAATGAACAGGTCCTTCTTAGAATGTACTGGGAACCACAGCAGGCCTCCTGTCCAGTAGAGTGCTGTGTTCTTCCTTTGTGTATATGTGTGCTCCATTATTCTTTCTATGTGGCACAGACAACAGTTCTGCAGTCAGGGAGACTTTTCTAAAAAGAGAAAAGAGCAATGCCTCCTGAAACATGATGAGATGTGGGAGCTTACAGTGAAGAAAGGAGTAAGGAGTATTTCATAGACGCAGCAGTGGGTGTAGGATGTGGTGGCATTATGTCGGGGTGAAGGAGAATGGCCCAACTGGTTTGGCTCTTCTGTGAATTTGGAATTACAAAATATTCTGGTTACCCACAATATAGATAATAAACTTTGCATCCAGAGCAAAATAAAAACAGTCAGCAGTGAAAGTCAATCGTGGAAGCCCGGCACTGTTGGGTTAGTGTTTGGGGACTTTGAGCAGATCATGACAAGGTGCACACCCTTCTAGAAAGTGTAAGATACTGAGTCCTTGAGAAGTCTCTGTGGACTGGTGACGGGGAAAGCATGGAGGTTTTTGTCATGCTATCGCATGTGAACATAGATTTGTAATGATCTTTTGGACCTGAATTAAAGGGACATTTGAGAGTTTTCTAGTTCTTACAGTGACAGAGCTAAGAATTTAGATGTTGCAAGTCCATGGATCTTGATGGATTTTCTAAGAAACATAAATCACTGGCATATATGTGAGGGAAGTAAGGCTTTAAAAAGGAAGTTATGCTTCATTCCTCCCATGGTTTCAAATAAGTATCTGTTTTATGCATTTATTTTTGATTGGGTGGGATGGTTGGCTCAGAACTGTTCCTTACCCTTCCATGATACCCTTGGCACAGATGATAATGCCTCGCTCCTCAGTCTTTATACGTGCAGTATGCGTACGTGTCACCAGTTGCTCGGGGAGGAGGTGTTCTTTATTTGGAGATGTTAATTCCCATCTTGGCGCTGTCATTTGGCCGCACAGTGTGAGATGATCCCGTTAACCTCTCTGTGCCTTGGTTTCTTATCTCATGGAAGAGATTGTTGCCTGACCCGGGGACTACCTCAAGGATTTTTAGTGAGGACAGGTGAGATTAGGAAGACTCAAGAACCTGTGGTACCAAGGTTCTCCATGCTGACTATATGCTGGAATCACTTGAGAACCTTTTTAAAAATGTTGGTTTCTATACCCTCTCTTTCTCTCCCACCTCTGACGAATGAAATCAGAAACCTGAGGCATCAGTATTCTTTCAGATGCCTTGAACCACTGCTTGAGAAGGAAGGAAAAACACATTGTTACCTTAGAGTAATCAAATAAGGCCTAGGACTTTTTTTAAAAGTTCCTTTTGGAAGGACAGGCATTTCTTTAAGAATGACCATGTTGTTGGTCAACGTGTTGACCTACGTATTCATGATACAAGCAACTGTTGTCTAAGCATGTTCTCTTTTTGCTTCTTGTCCCAGATTTGTAAACTCAAAATATGCTTTCATTTCCTTAGTTTGTGAAGTCTTGACAACAAATGTAAACAGACAGGAATTTATAAATCTGCTAAATATGTGTTAAGGGTATTCATTACTGAGAGGAAAGCCCCTTCCCTCACTCTGAACTCCTATGGTAATTATAAACTCGATTTTACCCAGAACATTGAAGTGCCTCAGTGTCTGTATGACTCCGTGCAGCAGGTGCTGCCATGCTTACCGGCTGACTTGCTGTTTCACTAGCACCTCAGGGTCATTATCCCAGACTTGGAATATCTGGTAGTGTCGGAAATGTATGGGATCCACAGAATCTGCAAGCAGCAGCAAAGCTACAGAGTGTGTTTCCATTGACAGCCAAGGTTGTGTCAAGCAGGTGTGGATCCAGCCCTGTTGTGGGGGTGGGTGTGTGGGGGGGGGGACTCTGCTGGAGAAGACCAGGGGCCAGAGTAGGTCCCCTGCAGCATGTGGGTGCTGTGGAGAAAACTCAGTGATACACTTGTCTCTGATCCTAGACACAGAATCTGTACCTAAGAGGAAATGAATTCTGAAATAAGGTGATTTTATGAATGTTTAAAATGCCCAGAGCATTAAAGTAATATTTCAAGCGTTTTTGTGCCCTTTGGTTCTATCATCTTATGGTGGTTGACTGTCCTAGGATATCACTGGTTATTTGAACCCATGATTCTGTTACTCAGGTAGGCAGACTTTTTCCGGAAAGGGTCAGATTAGTAAATATTCTAGGCTTTGCAAACCAAACAGGTTCTTTGTTGCATATTCTTCTTCTTTTTAACCACCTCTTAAAAACAAACAAACTTAGTTCATAGGCCATACAAACGCAAGCCAGATGCGGCCATTGTTTGCTGACATAGCATGTTATTCAATACATAAGCCAATAGATTGTCCTAGACTGTAAACTCCTCTAAGGTGAAGCACTGAAATAATTTCCGCTGCCAAAATCCAATCCATCTCTTACATGTCTTGTGTATTGTCTGAATCATGATACAGATGGTCAGGTGAGACCCATGGTTGTGAGAAAGCATTATGTGTGCTTCAAACATGGGGAGTAGGTAGAGGGGCTTCTGAAATGATTCTGCATTCAGCCAGAAGGCCATGAAGTCCTAAGAGTTCACTAAGGCCATGTATATAAATACCTGTAAGTCTCACACACCTCAGGCATTTAGTGTCATTTATGTAAATTGTAGTTAACTTGTAACTTCCTGTGTGAAGAGGCTGAATGCTTTGGACTTCTTTCCCATGTATGGCTGCTTTCACTCCATAAACATACTTCTGGCACAGAGATAAGGCCTTCCACAAATGGAAACCCTGGCTTAAGCACTCCAGACAGGTTTCTGATATGATATGACACACACTTACCAGACTCAGTGTAGCTTGCATGGGCAGGGTGCAGGGACAAGCAGACATGGACCCAAGCAGGAAACTACTTAGGATCCTGACAGTGGACAGGTTCAAAGCCTTCAGAGGACTTCTCTTCATGGCTGGTCCTGCTTGCTGTCAGTAGCTGCCCCTTCTCCTTAAAGAACCTGAAATTATCCCATAGCCCCAGAGGTTCAGTGATATTTTAAAGATGTCTCCCACAAAACATCCCTAAGGTCAAAGGAAAATGAGCCCCTGTCCCAGGGGCTGTAAGCAAAATTCCTTTTCAAAATTCACATGAGAGGACATCAGTAAGAACAGCAGGGTAAAACCTCTGAAAATCCTCTCTCCATGAAAGCGATGGGAACACTGGCAAAAACTGTCTAGAAATTACCAGAGGCCTGCAACAATCCAGAAACATTTATTAAAGAAAAGTGGTTCCACCTTGGTAAGAATAGCAAGTTTTGTGATGTTTTAATTCACCCTATTTTCATCCCTCTTTTCCTAGCTCCAGGATAGCCTTGGAAATGAAAAGCCCCACAATCATGGTAAAATCCAGGAGTCTAGCAACAATTGGAGGGTACAGAGTGGGGTTGGAGCTCCTCCAAAAAGCCCCATTCCCAGTGAATTGTCATTATTTGACCTGTCTGGCAGTTCCATGTAAGTCCTCATCTCAGGGCTTGTCTTTGACATTGCTCAAAATGTGCCCACTGTGAACAACCTTTTCCCTAGGTGAGTTTGTTAAAAATAATCAGCAGCGATTGTTTAAAACCTCAGCTTCCTGAGTTGGCTAAAAGAGTTGGAACAAACAACAAGCTGACCAAAAAACTTAGGAATAGATGGGGAATGAGATATCCATTGGAAGTTTTGAAAAGTTTCTGAAGAACATAGAAGGCCACACACATGTATAGGGCTATGTGCAGGCCTGGGGAGACCTGAATTCCCTCAGCTTTTTTTTTTTTTTTCCTTTTTAAGTAGCATGGAGCCCAGCACTGGGCTTGAACTCACAACCCTGAGATCAAGACCTGAACTGAGAACAAGAGTCAGATACTTAACAGACTGAGCCACCCAGGCCCCCTGAATTCCCTCAGTTTTTACCTCTATATGACCAGGAGAATCTACACAAGCCTCCCTGGCATGTGCACACACACACAGCCCCTTGGCAAAGACTGGGAGACTTACTGGTGCACGTGTTTAAGGAAATTAGTTCTAGATTGAACTAATGTTCAATCATTAGTTGACCATTAAGCTAGCAGCAGAAACTTCAGTGGCCACACACATCAAAGAACATAGGCTTTACAGAATTATTTCAGGAAACTCTAAATAATCAACGACAACAATAAACCCTAGAGAGGACAGAGTATCTGGTTTCCAAAGTTGCCCCATCATATTATTAAATTTTTCCAATTTTCAGCACAAATTATGAGACATGCAAAGAAAAGAGAAAGTATGGCCCGTGAAGGGAAAAGGCAATCAGTAGAAACCATCCCTGAAGAAGCCCAGGCATTGGTCTTATTACACAAAGACTTTAATTCAGCTATTTAAAATGTTTAAAGAACCAAAAGAATGATGAGAATGATGTGTCACCAGAGAGAGAATATCATTAAAGAGGTATAAATCATTTTAAAAATAGAGCCAAGTAGGAATTTTGGCTTTAAAAAGTACAATAATGCAAATGAAAAATTCAGTAGAGGTGTTCAAAAGCAGTTTTGAGCTGGCAAAAGAAGGAATCGAATATGAAATCGATTAAGATTATCCAGTCTGAGGAACAGAAAAAAAAAAATGACGAGGGGCGCCTCTGAGGTGGCTCAGTCGGTTAACTGTCTGCCTTCGACTCAGCTCCTGATCCCAGGACCCTGCTCAGCAGGGAGTCTGCTTCTCCCTCTCCCTCTGCCCCACCCCCCTGCTCATGCACACATGTGCTCTCTCTCAAATAAATAAAATCTTAAGAAAAACGGAAAAAGAATGAAGAAAAATGAACAGTGCTCCAGAAATGTGTATGTATACCAACATATACATAACAGGAGTCCTAGAAGAGAGGGGAGAGGGAGGCAGAAATCATATTGGAAAAAATTGTGGCCAAAAACTTTCCCATTTGATGAAGAACATTAAAATGCATCCAAGAACTCCAACAAACTCTAAGTGGGATAGACTCAAAGAGATCCACACCAAGACACATCAACCACTAAGATAATAACTCTAAATACATAGTAAAAGAGACAAGGGAACTAAAATGTTACACTAGAAAATATCTTTAACAAAAAAACAAAGCAGTAATAAAAAAATGGAGACGGTAGATAGAAAGCATATAGAAAACAAATATCGGAATGACAGACATAAATCCTACCTTACCAGTAATTTCATTAAATGGATTAAATACTACAATCAAAAAAGCAGAGACTGGCAAAATAAATAACAAAAACAAATCAAACATAATCCAACTTTATGCTGTCTATAGGGACATACTTTAGATCCCAAAACACAATTAGGTAAAAGTAAAAATATGGAAAATATATATCATGGAAATAGTAGCTTAGAGACCTTGAGTGGCCATACTAATATTAGAGAAAATACACTTTAAGGAAAAAAAAAAAATGTGGGGCACCTGGGTGGCTCAGTTAAGTGTCTGATTCTTGATTTCAGCTCAGGTCATGATCTCAGGGTTGTGATATGGAGCCCCACATCAGGCTCTGCGCTGGGTGTGGAGCCTGCTTAATTAAGACTCTTTCTCCCTTTGCGACTCCACCCCCTACCCCACCGGCTCACGTGCGTGCTCTCTGTCTCTTAAAAAAAAAAAAAAAGAAAAATGTTACTACAGGCAAAGAAGGACATTTATAATGGTAAAAAAATTAATCCGTCAGGCAGATAGAACAGTTATAAACATATGCATCTAGCAACAGAACCCCGAGATACATGAAGCAAAACTGGCAGAACTGAAGAAAGAAATAGACAGTTCAACCATAGTTGGAATTTTCAGTCCCCCATTTTCAGTAATTGAAGAACTGGTCAGAAGATCACCAAGGACATAGAAAACACTGTAAACCAACTAGATCTAACAAATATAGATAACTCCACCCAACAAAAGCAAAATACATTCTTCTCAAGTACACATGGAACATTCTCTGGAATAAACCATATGGTAGACCTTAATGACTCAGTAAATTAAAAATTATTGAAGGGGCACCTGGGTGGCTCAGTTGGTTAAGCAACTGGCTTCGGCTCAGGTCATGATCCTGGAGTCCCTGAATCGAGTCCCGCATCGGGCTCCCCGCTCAGCGGGGAGTCTGCTTCTCCCTCTGACCCTCCCCCCCTCATGTTCTCTCTCATTCTCGCTCTCAAATAAATAAAATCTTTGAAAAAAAATTTATTGAAATCAGGGGTCCTAGCTGGCTCAGTTGGTAGAGAGTGTGACTCTTGATATCAGGGTCATGGGTTCAAGCCCCACTTTGGATATAGATACTACTTTTTAAAAAATTAAAATTATTGAAAGGTTTAACGGTGTCAGCATTGGATAGAAACAGAAGATAACCTTTAAAAGTGATATAGGAATGAAAACTACCATCTGACGTAGGTAAAGGTAAGATTGACAGAAGGGATGGATTCCCAAGGGGCAGGAGGACACTTTTAGGATTGGTGGATTAATTCATTATCTTAATTGTGGTAATGGCTCCACGGGTGTATACATAAGTCAAAACCTATCAACGTGCACACTTTAAATGTGTGGCTTATTTTATGTCAATTATACCACAATACAGAATACAACTGTTAAATACAAACATAGAAGATGAAGTTGGAAAACATTTGCAGGCATTCCTTGATAAACCCATATTCTGGGGGGATAAGTGATTCATAGGACTCATGGAAACTCAAAGGATCTTTTTTTAAAGATTTTATTTATGTATTTGACGGAGACAGTGAGAGAGGGAACACAAGCAGGGGGAGTGGGAGAGGGAGAAGCAGGCTTCCGCCGAGCAGGGAGCTTGGTCCCAGGACCCCGGGATCATGACCTGAGCCGAAGGCAGACGCCTAACGACTGAGCCACCCAGGCGCCCCAAAACTCAAAGGATCTTAAGGCTGGAAGTCCCCTAGGATGTCCGGGCCTCCCGGCCCCCCAGGAATCCGGTCTAGATGTGGGGAGAGGGGTAGCGAGGACAGACCACTCCCTCACCATCGCAGTGAAGTCTTCACAACTTAAGAGTTGTGAGGTGTGGGCAGTCGGTCTGGTGGCCAACATCTGCTTTTTTCCAGAAGTCAGGGTCAGCACCAGGTATCAGCATCGGAAAATGATTAAGGGGAACAGGAGACGAAGGAATCCGAAGACCACCCTCCTCCAGGCCTAATCGACTGCGCGAATAAACGCCAAACAGCTCACCGGCGGAACAGGACGTGGAGCTGACGTGAAGCGGTTCCGCGGAGGGGGGAGTGGGTGGGGCGGCCGCGCTCTGGCTCTGTACAGTTTTAGACCGGCCCATTTATTCCATGGTTTAGGTTTTCAAGTCGACCCTGTAAAATCGAAGGGCCAAGGTCCGGCGGAACCAGAGGAACTACATTTCCCAGCAGGCTGTGGGCGCCGGCGTGCCTGCCCTTCCCGGCGCGTGCGGAGCGGTAGCTGGCTCTTGGTGTGCAGGCGGACGCATGGATCCCGCCGGCCGGTGGCAGAATCTGCCCAGCGGGCCTAGCCTAAAGCACTTAACTGACCCGTCTTACGGGGTCCCGCGGGAACAGCAAAAGCCAGCGTTGCAGGAACTGACTCGGGCTCATGTTGAGTCCTTCAACTACGCTGTGCGCGAGGGGCTCAGCCACGCAGTGCAGGTGAGCGCGGCGTCCTCCCAAGCTCCCGTCGGCTCTGCGTTCCCTCGCGCCGCTTCCCCGCTGCGCGGCCCGCGACGAGGCGAAGCTCGAGGCGGGCAGAGGAGAGGGGCCCCGCGGGGCTGGGGGAGGGAGGCTGGCGGCAGGATGCGTGTGTGGCGCCGAGGGAGAGGGAGATCCAGGAGGCGAGGGTGAGTGGGGCCTGGGCGGAGTGGGGCACTGGCCTCGGGTAGGGGTCCCAGAGAGATGGCTGGAAGGTCCCAATATAATCCCAAATAGTTGTACCCCTTGATCGCGCCAGACTCCGCGCCGGGGCCTGGCACTTGTAGTCGAGTCGACTAGGGGAATACTAGATGTATTTGTGATGGGAACCGTAGTGTTTCGTAGGACAGTTTCAGCGTGCGGTGAGAGTGAGGAAGTGCCCCGGGTGGGTGTGCTTCCCAGCCATTCACAACGCACGCGCTTTCGTATCACTGGGAGTTTTACTTCTCCGAGAAACTTACCTGAAAAGGTTCTGAGCCTATTCGCACATAGACTGTACTGTGGGAGGTCATCCTTCCACGGTTTCTTCTCTCAGAGCTTTAACGGGAGAAACTACTGGACGCCTGTTCTGAATTAGGTAGGTGGGTGTTGAGGAAGATACAGATGAGCATAGAAGCGAGATTGAGTAGCAGTAACACTTGCTCAACATTAAGGGATTGATCTAAAGGATATGGTAGCAGAGTTCAAGTGAAGAGGTGGTGGCGGGGGAGGTCGTGTCTCATTTAGTCAGCATAGCCAGTGTCTCCAGGTACTAGGCTCTGAGGGTGAGGAAGAGGCAGTCCTGTGTGAGACACAGTTCTTGCTTTTGAGTGCTTGGTCTCATGTTTTGCAAGTGGAGTGGAGGTGGTGGAGGCATGGAAGCAGTCAGTGCCAATACTCTTGAGAAATGCTCTGCCAAGCAGAGTGTAGGGTACTTGGGGAGCACATAGGAGGTGCGGCTAATCCAGGTGCTTGAGAAAAGGCGGGGTGAGATGAATTGAAGGCGGGGGGGGGGGGCGGGGAGTGCATTCCCTCCAGGGGAAGTGAAAGAGCACAGCTCAGGGGACACTACTGTGTGGGTTTGTTGGGAAGGATTTGTGTTGTGAGAAATAGGGATAACGGAGAGCTTTGCCAGTTTCTGATACTTGAACTCTCCAAATAATATGTGAGCCATTGAGGTTTCTTTGAAGATTAATTAATACTCCTTCACCTTTTGGCAAAAGATGAGGCTGATGGGAAATATTTGTTTCGTATCTGTGAGGAAAACCATATCTAACTAAAGGTTAATTGGCACTGGGGTTTATTAAAATGGTGAAAAAAAGAGTCTGGGGTTGAGATGATCAAGGAAGGCTTTCTCTAAAATATAAAAGCACATGTACATAAGAATTTTTATGAGGAGTGATATATAGACTGGCAGTTCTCAAAGTTTTTGGCTCCAGGACCCTCTCCCACTCTTAAAATTCTTGAGGGATCCTGAACAGCTTTTGTTTATCAGTATTTACTCTATTAGAAATTAAAATTGAGAAATTTTTAAAACACTAATTCATTTAAAAGATAAACCAATTATATATTAACATTTTTAAGAAAAATATTTTTGGGGAGGAAGGTGAAGATGGCGGCGATCAGGGTGTGGGCCCTGGGAGTCTGATGGCTGCAAAAGGGCAGCTGGTGTTGTTGGGTGCACAGACAGCCTCCCACATTACCAAGGACGTGCTCCTGGGACCCTATCCCAAGACCCCACAAGAACCGGCCACTATCGCCAAGAAGTATAATATGGGGGTGGAAGACTACCAACCAGTCAGATGACAGCATAGGGTGTGGCAACTACCCGAAGCTCCCTGACCGCTCATGGCAGGAGAGGGGTCCATGGTATCACTGGGACCACCCAGACCTGAGGTTGAACTTGGGTGAGCTGATGCACTGGAACCTTGACGTGTATATCAGGAAACTTGTGGACACATCCCTCATGCCTGTTTCCTGAGATCCCATGTGTAAGCACCTCTTGGGTTTCGTGGTCTTCATGGTGTTCATGTTTTGGGTTGGGGAAACTTACCCCACCTACCAGCCCATGGGGCCAAAGCAATATCCTTATAATAATCTGTACATGGAACAAGGGGGCAATTCCACCAAAGAGCCGGAGCTGGTGGTTCTTTATGAGATTTGAGGAGGCTTCATCAGCTTTGTACAAGCCCCCCCTTATTTCTAGAGATTTAACCTTAATGAAATCCCTGATAAAACTTAGTGCTGTGGTTTAAAAATTTTTCTTTTCTAAAGCAGAAAAAATTAAACGTAAATGATATTTTTGCGTTATCTTTTAAATGTCTGGCTTATTAGAAGACAGCTGGATTCCCGTTTCTGCTTCTGTATTCTATGTCTTAAGATACATTGTTTTGATTGAAGTACATGTAGAAAGCATAGCCTGCACAAGCAATGATGCTGCAGCTCAGCTGGTACCATAAGACTAAGTGAAAGTGTTGTTACAGAAAACACAGTAAAGTAAATGAAGGAAGAATAGCTTTTGTCATATTTTTGTTTAGAGGTTTGCTCAATTCAGGGGGCGGGGGGATGGGTTCCTTCATTCTTTGAGTCCAAATTGATGCCTCACAGTCATCTTTTCAGAATACAGTCGATTCTCATTTTTCAGGAATTCATATTTGTGAATTGCCTACTCACTAAAATGTATTTGTAACCCCCAAATCAATATTTACCATGTGCAGAGTGGTGAAAAATTTGAATTGCCCCATGTGCTTCATCCCAACTGAGGTCCAAGAAGGTGATGCTCTGCTTTCTTGTTTCAAGCTCTCAGACTATAAATAAGTATCTTTTTCAAAGTCGGTCCAGTTTTTCTCATTCTGGTGCTTTTTCTTGGTGATTTCACGTTTAAGATGGTCCTCAAGAACAGTGCTGAAGTGCTGTCTAATGTTCCAAGTGCAGAAAGGCTGTGACGTACTCCTTAAGAGAAAATCTGTGTTAGATAACCTTTGTTCAGTCATGAGTTAGTGCTGTTGGCTGTGAGTTCGGTGTGAATGAATCAAAAGTATATACTGAGGGGTGCATGGGTGGCTCAGATGGTTGGGCGTCTGCCTTCGGCTCGGGTCATGATCCCGGGGTCTGGGATCAAGCCCCGCATCTGGCTCCTGGCTCGGCGGGGATCCTGCTTCTCCCTCTCCCTCTGCCTCTCCCCTACTCGTGCTCTCTCTCTCTCTCTGTATCTCTCTGTCTCAAATAAATAAAATCTTAAAAAAAAAACAACAACCAATATATACTGAGTAAGGTATCCTTAAAACAAGGTTATGTATTGATCATTTGATGAAGTGTGATCAGAGACTCACAGGAACCTAACTTTGTATTTCCCCTAAGAACAGTGATTCAGTATTCAGTAATTCAGTGTTTGTGGCAACATTATAGACCATAACTATCTCAAGTAATGAGACTGTATTGAGATAAAGATAGTGCACCTGTGGCTTGAAAAAGTGAATCTTCTCCCTTCTAAAAATTAATGCTTCAGGGCGCCTGGGTGGCTCAGTTGTTAGGCGTCAGCCTTCGGCTCAGGTCGTGATCCCAGGACGCTGGGATCGAGCCCCGCATCAGGCTCCCTGCATCAGGCTCCCTGCTCGGCGGGAAGCCTGCTTCTCCCTCCCCCACTCCCCCTGCTTGTGTTCCCTCTCTCGCTGTGTCTCTCTCTGTCAAATAAATAAATAAAATCTTTAAAAAAAAATTAATGCTTCTTCCTTAAATAGGACAGATTAAAATTTCATTTTAGAATAAAATAATACATTCTAAAACAATACCAGCTTTAGATACAATTTTAAAATTTAGAAAAGGTCGACTGAACTGACATGAGGAGAAGAACCTTCTTTATACTCTTGGCTCCATTTTTGGCATTTTTATTCTAACGCTAAGGCTAGGAGTTTGTTCACAGTTGATATGTACGAGAGCTCAATGATACCCTTTCCTCAGAACAGCAGAGCTTCCCCAGGGAGTGGTGCAGAGAAGCGGCTGTTGTGGAATGGGAAAAACCTCCGGGGCCACCACCTGTGTGGCTCTGGCATCAGTATGAGGCCACCGGGGGATGAAATGTACAAATATCAAAGAAGGGCATTAGAGTGTCCGGTCCTGCATCAGGAGGATGTTTCCATATCCTTGCCTGTTAGCCACAGTCCCATTTGTCTTACTGTGTATTTAGCAGACACCAGGTATAATAGAGAAGGCAGGCACTTGGTTCAGAGAACAGCTTTGTTCTGTACACAGTTGTACCCTAGAGCCTACTACGAATTTGACATGGAGTAGACACTCAAGATCTGAAGTAGCGCATTATCGTTTCAGGGACTTGGGCTATGAGTAGAATGGGTGTAGCTTTAACCATCTTCCTGGATAGGTCACCTTTGGCATGATGGGCATCGGTGCTTGTAGAACGTGTGGGGTTTGGAAGAATCTTACAGAAAGAGGGCCTTGGAAATGCAAGCAGTTCATAGTGTGAATTGTATTTCAGGCTATCCCTCCCTTTGAATTTGCTTTCAAAGATGAGCGGATCTCTCTTACTATTGTGGATGCTGTCATCAGTCCACCCATGGTTCCCAAAGGGAACATCTGCAAAGAGCTCAACATTTATCCAGCCGAATGCCGGGGCCGGAGGAGCACCTATCGGGGCAAGCTGACCGTGAGTACAAGTGACAGCATGTGACCCTCACACTGTATGTTTGCGAGAATAAGGCTGATGCCTAATACAGTGTATACCACAGTTCTGCTTTCTTTGTACTGTCATCTAAAAGAGATGCCATCTTCTAAATCTAAAGCATAAAATCATTTACTTTACGGCCTTCTTCCTTACTCTTTTGAAATACTTGTTCTTGTAGATCCACGTAGTTTCTTTTTCTTAAGTATTTTTTCTCTCTCCTTTTCCTTTAGGCTGATATCAGCTGGGCAGTGAATGGAATCTCCAGAGGAATCATTAAACAGTTTCTTGGCTATGTTCCCATCATGGTGAAGTCTAAGCTTTGCAACTTACACAACCTTCCCCCCAAAGCCCTCATGGAGCACCATGAGGAAGCAGAGGTAACTGCGGGCGGCCAGTACACTGCAAGGCCAGGTGACGCTAGAGAAGGCCTGAGGTGGGGGTGAGAAGATACGACACGTGTCAGTGGGAGTCAGGTTTTCTTACTCTGCTTCCGTTTCTGAATGGGGAAAATGGGGCTAGCTGCCTTGTGTGCATCCTGTGCGGGGCTCAGAATGAGGCTCAAAGAAGACAGTGTATGAAAAGTGGTGGTCCAGTTAGAGAACAGTATTACTGTGGGGGAAGAGTTGATAGGACTTTCCCGAATTTTCTGTAGCATACACATTTAGAGATGTCTGCTTTACCAGCAGTAAGATTGTGTGAGCGTATTAAATGCTTCCCCTGCCTTCTCTTTGGCATCTCTTTTAGCTGCGTTAAGTGGTTTTGCAGTATTGAGTTGAAATGATCAAGAATACAGACTCTGCCTGCAATGGGAGACAGTGTAACGTGGTGGGATGAGGGTGATGGTGTCAGATCTGGGTTTGACACCCCGCCGCTCCACTTACCAGTTATGTGGCTTTGGGCACGTTCCATCTTTCTGAGCCTCCGTTTCCTCTGCTGGGCATAACAACGGTGCCACTCGTTATTATGAGGGTTAAATGGGGTGGAGACAGAGCAGCCCAGCATGCTTACGCCTGCTTCACAGTGGGGCAGTGTGTAGTAGCCTTTTATTTATTACAGAAATGTGATGCCAGAGCTATGAAAAATCGTTTCCTCTTTAGCTAATCTGAATGTCTGGTTTCCAGAGATTTTGTACAAAGTTTTTTTAACTTATTTGGGAAACCTTATTTGCCTGGAACCAAATGGCTATTGTTTTCATCTCTTTAGAGTAAGTTTTTTTGTTCTGTTTTGCTTTTAAATATCATTTGAAGACAAATCATTTTAGGGGACAAAAGGGCAAGTTAGGTCGAGCCTGTCCAGTGGAAGAAGTTACCCTGATTTTCTTCCATACTTTTCTCCCAAGTCCCTAGAACCTTTTTAATGCACTTGAGAAGACTGTTAGTTCGCACGCTGACAGTTTCCGAGGGATGTGTAGACCCTTTCGCCTCCACGTGCCTCCTGTGCACTTCACACTGTATCTGGCAGGCAGCTTCATGTTTACAATTAACGTATCTTTGTCTAACAAATTATAATTCGTCTCTTTGGCAGGAAATGGGAGGTTATTTTATAATCAATGGCATTGAAAAAGTCATCCGAATGTTGATTATGCCTCGGAGGAATTTCCCCGTTGCAATGATAAGACCAAAATGGAAAACCAGAGGGCTTGGCTATACTCAGTATGGTAAGTTGTAGTGACTTTTGGAATGTTCTCTTAGAAAAATTTTGTTTCTTTTTCTAGTAAGCATTTCTGTGTTAAGATTTTATAGTGGGAAACCCTACTTTCTATTATGTATCATTTTTTCCATATTGAAAGAACACATGTATTTATGGTATTACTTACGAAGGTGGAGGTTGGCCTGACTTAATCAGAGGTAGGTATGGGCCTCAGAAGTCTTGTGGTGCAGGCTACCATGGCATTCCTCTTGGGGTCCCTGGCTGACAGCCACCTGGCCTCTGAGCACTCTCTGTGACAGTGCCTGGCTTCATAAGACAACATTTTACATTCTTGGGAAACCCTGCGGTTAAATAATTTATTCCAATGATTGAGCTAAAAATCAGCCTCGAATGATAGCCATACATACCGTATCTAGAATGATGGCATCTCAGCAAGTCAAAATGGCTAGTCATTTATTCTTTTGTATCACTGATGCAGGATGTCTTCGCAATTTTTGTTTAACACTGAAACAAGCTTAAAATCTAAAATTCTGCTTTTTTCCATTTGAACTCTTGGATCAAGCCATCATCTCTTGACCAGATTCCATAGGGTACGAGGGATATAAGATGCTATATGATCAGGCTCTGCAGGGTGCTAGCGATATAATGTGTTATAAGACATGGACCCTGCTCTGGAAGGAAACTTCGAAGTTGGATTAAATTTCTGTAGCTTCGGTTACTTTGAGAGGTTTTCAACCCAGGGAGATTTTGCACCCTAGGGGACATTTGGCAAGGTCTGGAAACATTTTTGGTTGCCATTCTTGGCTAACCTTGGTGATTTGGCTCTATTTTTAAGAGAGTAAAAATAATTCAGAAAAAAAAACAATGATGGAAGCAATTATAGTATTACTGAGTTTCTGACTTCTTGCTTTGTTTCAATAGGAGTCTCAATGCACTGTGTGAGGGAGGAACATTCTGCAGTCAATATGAACCTTCACTACTTGGAAAATGGCACAGTTATGTTGAACTTTATTTATCGGAAAGAACTGTTTTTTCTTCCTTTGGGATTTGTACTTAAGGTGTGACTTCATGAATATATTTGTTTTGCTATGAAGAGCTTCCCTGGGGGGGTCACATTCTGTGCAGAATGGATGGATAGGGTCTCGTTAGCGGAGTTCATGCGTACCAGCTATGCACTGCTCCATAACAAATTACCCAAATTTCAGTGGCTTAAACCATCAGTAAATATTTCCCTCTTACTATTTCTGTGGCCGGGAATTTGGAAGTGGCTAGGATTGGGGGCACGTCTGCCTCAGGGTGTCAGGAGATTGCAGTGAGATGTCAGTAGGGGCTGCGGTCGTTCAGAATGCTGGACCAGGGCCGGAGGGTCCACTTCTAAGGTGGTCGCTCATGGCTGGCACGTCAGTGCGGGCTGTTGGCAGGAGGCCCCAGTTCCTCCGAGTGGGCCTTTGCACAGGCTGCTTGAGGTAGCTGTCTTCCCTGAGAGGGCTAGCCAAGAGAGCAAGGCTGAACCCACAGTCCCTTCTGTGACCTGTCCTTGAGAGTCACACGTCTACTTTTTCACCGTATTGTCTTGGTCACACGGGCCAGCGCTGACTTAGTGTGAGAGGAGGCTATACAGTACCAGAAGGGGAGGATCACTGGGGCCATCTTGACGTCTTCTTATCATACAAGCCAGGCCTTATCTCGGAGAGTTCATTTCGATTCCCCAGTAGTGGAGTGCTAATTTTTTTGGGTGTTAGAAAAATAGAGAATTGTTACCTAATGGGTAAAATGGTTTAGTTATTACAAGCAATTGAAAAGAAAACTTTTTTTCTGTTCTAGGCACTTGTCAGCTTCTCTGATTATCAGATTTTTCAGGAGCTCATCAAAGGCAAAGAGGAGAACTCTTTCTTTAGGAACTCTGTTTCTCAGATGTTAAGGATCGTCATGGAAGAGGGTTGTTTCACACAAAAACAGGTCCTTAACTATCTAGGTGAACGCTTCAGAGTAAAGCTCAGTCTTCCTGACTGGTGTCCAAATGAACAAGCCGCAGAGTTTCTGTTCAAGTATGTGTGCTTTTGCTTAAACTGTTTTTTGTCGGGCGGAAGGTGTCAGTGGTTCTTTATGTTGATTGTAGTTAGGGCTGGTGAGTCCGCTGGGGCTCAGAACGGACCTGCAGGTAGAATTCTGGTCTAAGGAAGTAGGGGCTAGCTCTGTTTCTATGGCCATCCTTACCTTTTCTTTTTATGGCAGTTTCATTTTATACTTTTATTTTGAAACAACTTCAGACTTCAGAATTGCTGCAAAAATAGTACAGTGGACACTTTTATTCACTAGTTGTTATCATTTTTACTACATTTGCTTTCTTAATTTCTCTGCACGTAAACACTTTTTTTCCTGCAACATTTGAAAGCTGTGGGCATGATGTCCCTTTCTTTCCCCAAGGCAAAGACTCTGTGTTCTGTAGCCACTGGATAGTTCTTAGCGCCATCCAATATGTAGCCACAAGTCCCCTCTTGAGCCCTTGAATGGCCAGTGCAACTGAGAAACTGAATTCTTAAGTTTATTTAATTTTAATTAATTTAAATGTAAATGGCCACATGGTGCTTGTCACGCCGTGTTGTCCCGCACAGCTTTAGACCTTGTGGCCACGTCCTATCCTTTGCTCATGCTGCCAGTGAAGATGAAAAGCAATTTTTTGTTTGTTTGTTTGTTTTTAGATTTTATTTATTTATTTGACAGAAGAGAGAGACAGCGAGAGAGGGAACACAAGCAGGGGGAGCGGGAGAGGGAGAAGCAGGCTCCCCGCTGAGCAAGGAGCCTGATGCAGGACTCGATCCCAGGACCCCGGGATCACGACCTGAGCTGAAGGCAGTCGCTTAACGACTGAGCCACCCAGGCGCCCCGAAAAGCAATTTTTTGAAAATGAGTAAAAAGCACTTCTAGTAAACGGATTGGGGACCATGGTCAGTAGATCATCAAGTAGTGGTAGCAGCTAAATTGTTTTAAGCTTTGCTTTCTCTTTTGACAGCCAGTGCATCTGTATCCACTTGAAATCCAATACTGAAAAGTTTTATATGCTTTGTCTCATGACCCGGAAGCTCTTTGCTTTAGCCAAAGGAGAGTGCATGGAGGACAATCCTGATAGTTTAGTGAATCAAGAAGTCCTGACGCCCGGTCAGCTTTTCCTCATGTTTCTGAAGGTAAGCGCCTACTGCTCTCACCCCGGCCGGCCGGCCCTCTCGTGGAATGGTGAAGCAGTTCCCAGCAGTATTGTTTCCTATGTGTTTATGATTTGTAGTGTGGGCATTTTACAGAGTCTGCCTTTTCTTTTTGTTTGTTTGCTGAGCAGTAAGGGACTTAATCAAAGATCTTAGTTTATACCAAATTCAGAAATTTCCGTGATGTTTCTTAGAGGCTGAGTGAAGACAACATCAAATCTTGGTCATCACGTTAATGATAACATGTAACTGTCCTAACGTGTGTGATCTCCTTACTTTTACACCAGCTTTGTTTTAAAAGCTTCTGAATCTCTGAATGTGGGACAAGTAAGAATCTTCAGGAAGGTACACGACAGTGACATAATCTGAATTATAGACTTCATCGGCCATTTCAACTGAGTGTTGCAGCAGAGATTGAGGTGTCCTGTGATTTCTGTGCTTGGTTCTGAGGGCTTCTTAATGGTGAGGGAGCGAGAGAGATTGCAGAGCTGCCCTTGCTGAACTTGAGAACAGATAGGCTGGGCCCCGTTCATCATCTTTTGTGGTGTCTCCCCTCCTGCCCTAGGCACTGTCTGCTCAGCTTTATATGCCTCAGCCTTTCACCAGAAAGGCTGGTGAACCTCCCAGGAGGGCTTCTGAGAGGCCGCTCTGGCTTTTCTTGCTGTGTCGTGCACAGCCCGTACACACACGTCCCCAGTCACTCAACTGCATTTCTAAATCCCGAAAGTGCTAGCACCTAAAAAATGCAAGTTGGCAGGAAAACCTGACCTGCACTGCAGGAGGCTATTTATAATTTTTATTGATTCTACTTAGTGTGACAGTTTGTGTGTTTCACTGTAGAAATGTGTTTGATTACGAGTCAGTGCCTCAGTCTTCGTAATAGGTGTAGGTTTATGCACTTGCTAACTTTCTAAAGTCTGGAAAAAAAAATTTTTTTTTTAAAGATTTTATTTATTTATTTGACAGACAGCGAGAGAGGGAACACAAGCAGGGGGAGTGGGAGAGGGAGAAGCAGGCTTCTTGCGGAGCAGGGAGCCCAATGTGGGGCTCAATCCCAGGACCCCGGGATCGTGACCTGAGCCAAAGGCAGACGCTTAACGACTGAGCCATCCAGGCTCCCCTGAAGTCTGGAAAATTCTTAATACTGAAATACATTTGGCCCAAGTGGTTCTGCAATGTACTGCTTCTTGAGGAAAAGTTTATTGTGAGGCTTAAATAAATATGCAGAGTGCCAGCATACAGTATGTGCCCAAGAAATGCTACTTGCTCACCTTAGCAAGTTAATGACAAAGTGACAGTAGGCAGACATGTGACAAGGGAGAAGAATCAGCTCCTCATTCCCCCAGTCTCCTGTCTTGGGCTACAGAGCTGCTACCGGTGTCTCTGTCTTATTTTTATTTCCATTGTGTTTCAGATTTCTAGAAGAAGAAAGAGTCAGTCTTTCCTACTGGTTTGTCAGCCATCTTGTATGTTGGGTGTCATTTGGAGACTTTGACCTCTTCTTAGTTATTTGTTTTTTCTTCTTCTTATTTTGTTAGGACAACGGGCTGCTGCTTGGTCTCAGAGCTTTGTTTTTGTTGTCTGTTTCTGCCTGTTGAAGCTGTTTTGACTGCTTGATAAGAGCATTTTAATGAAAAACTTTTCTAAAGCCAGAGCAAACCATTCATGTCGATAATCTTGACTGGGAGCAGTTTTGCCCCACTCCAGGGGACATTTGGTGCCTGGAGACAGTTTTGATTGTCACAGCTTGGGGAGTGCTACAGGCATCCAGTGGGTTAGGGCCAGGGACACTGCTGGACATCCTGCACGCATGCTCGGCCCCTAAGAACTATCCAGCCAAAATGTCAGTAGTGCCGAGGCGGAGAAACCCTGATCTACAAGTGTTTGTAGCTTCTGTCTTAAGAATGTCCACCCATTGAAAGGCTGGTTTTCAGGTTTATAGGCCAGATGTTTTCCATGTCAAATGTATAAACTTAGTGGGCCTTTGTTGGCAGACCTACAGATTATGTGGGAGTAAATAGGAAACGTGAATAATTTGAATTTAATGGCTTAAATTTTATTTCAGGAAAAAATGGAATCTTGGTTAGTGTCTATTAAAATAGCTCTAGACAAGAGGGCTCAGAAGACGAATGTGTCCATAAACACTGAAAATTTGATGAAGATTTTTAACCTGGGAACAGACCTTACAAAACCATTTGAATATCTTCTTGCTACTGGGAATCTGCGTTCCAAAACAGGTAAAATTAAATCGATTGGCTACATTTTAGTTACATTTCATTTGCTCAGTGTAGATTTATATATTGCTGAGAGAGGTTCTCTTTGAAAGTGAACTTGTCCCTTTCAGTCAAGACTGATTTCATGTTGTAAATTTGACAAGTGTGTATCAGTCTGAAGGACTTGAGACAAGGCATCCGTAGAACTTCACACTTCTCATCGTCACATGCATCTCTGTGGCTCCTTCCAGAATACTAAGGACAGCGTAAATCTGTGAGGAATGGTCATTGGGACAGGTAGTCTGGGAGGGTTGTAGATAGATGCCCATCCCTAAACCAGGTGCGTCAGAAAGGCCTACGTGGTCACGGAGGGCCCAGAAATCTGCTGGTTTTTTTTTTTTTTTTTTTAAACAGATGGTACTGTTGCAGATTGTTTTTAGGAATAACAACTTCTTACATATTCTCTAGCCCTCTCTGATGAATCCCATTTAGTTACTTGCTGTTTCATACTCATTTAATGTTTCCCACTAAGGAGGTAGTAGTAGAGGAGAGAGGGGCACTAATATAATTTGGGAAATCGGGAGTTTTACTGCCTTTTTACTACTAGTTTTGTAAACTCTTCCCACTCATTCGAGCTAATAAACTTTATAGTAACTCTGCGGTTTGTACACTGCTCTGAGGTGTTTGTCCTCAGAGCCTCAAATCAAAATAGACTTGTATTTTTAAGTTGAGCCTGTTCCTGAACGATTTTTGTTTTATGAAGGTCTTGGCTTCCTGCAAGATTCTGGCCTTTGCGTTGTGGCTGATAAGCTGAACTTCATACGCTATCTGTCCCATTTCCGCTGTGTGCACAGAGGGGCCGATTTTGCCAAGATGAGGACCACCACAGTGCGCAGGCTGCTGCCGGAGTCCTGGGGCTTCCTGTGTCCCGTGCACACCCCAGACGGGGAGCCCTGTGGCCTCATGAACCACTTGACCGCTGTGTGCGAGGTCGTCACACAGCGTGTGCACGCGGCCTCTGTTCCCGCCTTGCTCTGCAGCCTGGGTATGTGGAGCGCGACCGGAAGTCGTTGGTTTGGGGGTGTGTGCTTTCACAGGTGCAGATTGTTAAGGTTTGCTTATTTGGGGGCTGAGCAGAGAATTCCAGCAAGAATTCTCTTTCCTCTTCTATGCAGGGGTTGGGCTGGTCTCTTGGCTCTTCTATAGGTCAGGTGCCTTTTTTGAGAATGAGTGAAGAAGTTAAATGTTGTAGTTTTGTTCTTTCACCACCACCCCCCACCCCACGCCAAAAAAAGATGTCAAAGCGTTTGAAATAAAGCAGCATTCAGCATTTAATAATCAGAAATAACATTTGGGGTCACTCACCTTGCATCTGGTGGCTCAACCACTGCATCTCTAAGTAGGAAACAGTGTCATTTTGCAGGAAAACAGTTAAAAAGGAGTTGTCTAGTCGGTACCCTGATGTCATCAGAGACATAGCCTTTGTTCCCGGGGACCTTCTAGCTGCGCTCTCTGCTTTGGCTGAATGTCCTGGAATGACCACAAAAGCAAATACATTTTAGCAATATGGCAAATTCACAGGTGTGGAATCCACAAATAATGAGGATCAAATGTAGTTAGGTTTTGGGTGAAAAGTTAATCTATTTACATGGTTCAGATCAAAATATAGAAGGTAGACAGTGGAAAGCCTCTCTTACACCCTTCTCCCCCAGCTGCTCTCCCCAGACAGAGTCACTAGTTGCCCGTGTGTCCTTGCTGAAATGACCTGTAAACACTCAAGCAATATAAAAATGTACTGGTTTAGAGATAAGATAACTAGAGGTCTAAAATGACGAAGCGGTTGCTGAACCCCTCTGGAGGGAGTTCTGGCTGTAGGAAAAAGCATTCTGAAGTGAGCATTCTGTTTGTTCGTTTCACCAGGGGTCACTCCGGTTGACGGAGCTCCACCTCGACCGTACAGCGAGTGCTACCCCGTCCTGCTGGATGGCGTCATGGTTGGCTGGGTGGATAAGGAGCTTGCTCCGAGCATTGCAGATTCTCTCCGACATTTTAAGGTGATCTTGCGTCTTTGTGAATTGTTCTATGCCTTGATCTTGTCAGTCCTTTTCTCGTTGTTGAGGTAGCCCCACAGCCGTCTAGAGTGGTCGGGGGTCTGGAGGTCAGAAGCTAATTCCACAAGTGCCCGTGTACCCCCAAAGTGGCAGAGTCTTGTCTTGTGCTGGCCTCATAGGTTGGGGTCAGTGACAGATACTTTGACCTGAAGGAATTTTTTTGGGGGGGTAGTTTCCTTGAGGCCCTAGTCTAACAAATGTTAACTTTTTTTGTTTTGTAAATATTAGTGGCATAAAGGGAGCCTCAAATATCTTCTTTATATTTCAAGTAGTATTAAAGATAGGCAAGATATTAAGTCCTATCCTGTTGGCTTCTGGATCTTGAAAGTATATTGTTAAAAAGTCAAAAAGAATGACATCCTTTAACTAACTTACTTGGAATTTTCCTAACAAGAGTGTTGCTACGAAGAGTGTTGCACTGAAGAATTGTTCTTTGGCAAGAGGATGAATTGTAGTTCATGCTCTGGTCTATTTGGTTTAGTTTTGGTTTTGTAGTTTTAAAATTGTTTTACTTTGATATAATTGTAAATGTAAAGACGTTTGAACAGCACAAAGAACAGCACAAAGAAGTCCTGTTACCCAGATCCACCAATTGTTATGTTTTGCTCCACATGCTTTATCCATTTGTATGCTCTTTATAAATAGGTACGTAGTTTTTTCTTCTGAACATTTGAAGGTGGTGGACAGGCAAGACCCCTTTTCCACAAAGATTGCAGCGTATTCTTCCTAAGAACAAGGAGTTTGTCTCCTCAATAACCACAGTATGCTTTTTAACATCAAGGAAGGTCAGGGTGGTGAAATGCTCTGCTGATACTCAGAAGATGTCAGTTGTCTCAGTCATGTCCTTTATGGCATTGTTCTTGCCATCCTGGGCTGGGACCCAGGCCGGCATCACATATTACATGTAATTATCATGTTTCTTTAGTCTCCTTTAATCTGGAACAGTCCCTCAGCCTTTCAGGTCTTGACTTTAAAAAAAAAAAACTACAGGCCAGTTATTATATAGATATTCTTTAATTTATGTTGGTGTGGAGCTTTCTGATGATGAGATTCAGGATATCCTTTCAAGAGGCACATGATGTTGGCTTGTCCCACAACTGGTGATGTTAATTATGATCACTCTTAAGGTTTTATGCTCTAGGTTGGTCCATTGTGCTATTACCAGTTTTCTGTGTAATTAGTAATTTGTGGAGAGAGATTTGGAAGCTACGTGAAAGCCCTTTCCCTCATCAGATTTTCCCCCCTGTGAGTTGGTGACTTCTTTGCAGAATTATTACTATTCCATTGATGATTCTTTGCTGAGTTATTACTTGATGGCTGCCAAATAGTTCTAGCTCCATCATTCCTTCCGTGTTTATGAGTTGCTGTTTTGTAAGGCAGAGTTTTCCTTTCTCCTCCATTTGTTTGTTTGTTTATTCACATCAGCATAGATTTATAAGATGCTTGTTTTATTTTATGAGTATTCTGTTGCTGTTGCTTATTTTGATGCTCAAATTGGATCCGTTTCCATGCTCTCCAGAAAGTTCCTGTGGTTTGGTTTTGTTTATAAATTTACATAACAAAATATACCATTGTAACCATTTTTAAGTGTATAGTCAATGCCATTAAGCACATTCATGTTGTTGTGCAACTATCACCCTATCCATCTGCTGAAGTTTTTCATCATCCCAGACTGAAACTCTGTGCTCATTCAACAGGAGCTCCCCATTTCCCCCTTCCCTAATTCCTGGTAACCACCGTTCCATTTTTCTTCGTGAACTTTGACTTTGCTAGGTACCTCGTGTCAGTGGAATCATACAATGTTTGTCCCTTTGTGTCTGGTTTATTTTACTCAGCATAGTACTTTCCAAGTTCATCCATATTGTAGCAGGGGTCTGAATTGCATTCCTTTTTAAGACTGATGAGTATTCTGTTGTACATACCACCACATTTTGTTTGGCCATTCATTTGTTGGTGGACACTTGGGTAGCTTCCAGCGTTCGGCGTTCATGAATACTGCTGCTGTGAGCCTGGGTGTGCAGGTGCCTGTTCGCGTCCCTGCTTTTGGTACTTTTGGCTGCCTACCTAGAATTGGAATTGCTGGATCATGCAGTAATTCCGTGTTTCATTCTTGGGTATATTTGGGGACAAATCTGTAATATTTTCCCTTAGATGTGTACTGAGTGTATTATATTAATTTATTCCCTAATAATCATCATTCTCTAATAATATGAATAATGAATCCTAAATTCCTGGAATAAATCCCACTTGGTCTCGGTGTATTTTTCTTTTCTTTTCTTTTCTTTTTAAGATTTTATTTATTTATTTGAGAGCGAGAATGAGATAAGAGAGAGCATGAGAGGGGGGAGGGTCAGAGGGAGAAGCAGACCCCCCACTGAGCAGGGAGCCCGATGCGGGACTCGATCCCGGGACTCCAGGATCATGACCTGAGCCGAAGGCAGTCGCTTAACCAACTGAGCCACCCAGGCGCACCTGGTGTATTTTTTTCTTAATTGACATAAGTATCTGTTTTATAAAAATTAGAAAGTTTTCCTTTGTTTTCAGTGCCCTGGCACAGTTTGTGGAACATTGGGTTATCTGGGCCTAAGTCTGCTAGAATTCCCCTCTGAAACCATCTGGCTCTAGTGCTTTCTTTGGGGTTAGTTTCTGGATACCTTTATTTCTAATATGGAAATTGATCATCTTTTAAAAGGCTTTCTACTGTTGTTGAGGTCTGTTTTGGTGAACTGCATTTTATCTATTTCATCTTGATTTCTTAGAGGTATGCAGAGTATACCCATGATTTTAAAATTTAGTTTCAGTGGGTTTTTTTTTTTTTCTGTTGTCATTTCTTACTCAGTACATTTGTGTATATGTGTCCCCCTTTTTTTCTTGATTAGGTTAAGTGAGGGATATTTGTTGATTTTTTTTTTCTTTTTTAAGAATGAAGAATTTTGATTTGTTGCTTTGAACCTTTTTCAGTACTATACCTCATTAATTTCAGGTTATGTCTTTGTTAACTTGTGGGGGTTTTGTGTGTACGTGTGTCTTTGTTGGTTTTGTTTTTTTTTTTTTTTTGCTTTTGCATTAAGAATTTAATCCATCTATTTTTCTTGATGACTTGATTAGCTGTGACTGCCCTTAAGTTCTGATATATAGGTTTCATTATTTTTTCACATTTCTGTAATGTGGGTTTGTATTTTACCCAGGAGTTGATTAATAAAAGTTTTGTTGTTTTGTTTTTTAAATTCCAGGTAGAAGGGTCTTTTCATTGAATACAGTTTAAAATAAAACCAGTAATGTACTACATTCTAGATATCAGAGGACAAACTTTCATTTAGTGTGTTCACATGCACCTCCTTGGTTTACCTCTCCCCTAGTCTCCCCTTACCTTTCCCCTAGTCTCCCTTGGTTTACCTCTCCCCTAGTCTCCCCTTACCTTTCCCCTAGTCTCCCTTGGTTTACCTCTCCCCTAGTCTCCCCTTACCTTTCCCCTAGTCTCCCCTTACCTTTCCCCTAGTCTCCCTTGGTTTACCTCTCCCCTAGTCTCCCCTTACCTTTCCCCTAGTCTCCCTTGGTTTACCTCTCCCCTAGTCTCCCCTTACCTCTCCCCTAGTCTCCCCTTACCTCTCCCCTAGTCTCCCCTTACCTCTCCCCTAGTCTCCCCCATTACCAGTTTGCCGCAGAGTGAGGCTGAGCCCCTCAGAAGGTCGGGCTTCTGCCAGCTCTGGATACTGCGTGAGTGGCATTCTGTGTGGTGATGAGACTGGCAGGGCACTACGATGTTACCGGCATAACTAATTTCCTGATACTGCTTTTTATATTTGACCTCCTTTCGCATTCTGCCCACCTCCTGGGTGGCAGGGGGATAGATGTAAAACACATCACTGCTTCTTAATTGAACTCTTTTTTTGTTGAAAACAGGTGTTGAGAGAAAAAAGAATTCCTCCCTGGATGGAAGTGGCCCTTATCCCCATGACAGGAAAACCAAGTCTCTACCCGGGATTATTCCTGTTTACCACTCCTTGTAGACTGGTGCGCCCTGTGCAGAACTTGGAATTAGGCAGAGAAGAACTAATTGGAACTATGGAGCAGGTTCGTAGAGCACTGTGATTGGTTCCTCTGTGTGCTCGTGTAGTATACAACTTTCGGAGACTTAATAACCATTGTGTTTTGGTTTTTTGTTTTTTTAATAAAGATTTTATTTATTTATTTGACAGACAGAACACAAGCACGGGGAGTAGCAGAGGGAGAGGGAGAAGCAGGCTCTCCACTGAGGAGGGAGCCCAACGTGGGGCTCGATCCCAGGACCCTGAGATCGTGACCTGAGCCGAATGCAGACACTTAAGCAACTGAGCCACCCAGGCGCCCCAAGCACTGTTTTTTAAAAGTGTTATCGGGGTGCCTGGGTGGCTCAGTCCAACTCTTGATTTCGGTTCAGGTCATGATCTCAGGGTTGTGGGATCGAGCCCCGCATCAGGCTCCATGTTCACCGGGAAGTCTGCTTCAGATTCTCTCTCCCTCTCTCTCTCTGCCCCTCCCCCTGCGTATGTGCTCTCTCTCTCAAAAAAAAAACAAAAAACTTTTTATAAAGAAAGTGTAGTCATTGTTTAGTAACAGTTGGGCATTTGAAAGAAAATCAGAACTTACTTTCTGCCTCCTCTGTGACCTCTCGCACATCGAGAGAGAGGATTGGTGGTCACATTACCTGCCTTCCCATCTTGCCCCGCTCCTTTGTGCCTGGCTCTGCCTCAGGTGGTGAGGTGGGAACATTCCATTAGACTCACAGTATTTGCCTACATCTTCACAGTTGCAAAACTGTGGGCTTCGTGCTACTTCAAAATGTCTTTCTTCCTGTCCTTTATGGTTGGACCAGGGTGGATTTAGAATGAAATGTGTCAAGCAGACAGTATTTCTGACTGGAAGCTTCCCATTGGATCCCATCAGTGTTCATGATGCTGAGTGGGGAAGGTTTTTGTTCTAGTCTTTGGGTCCTAAACTCTGAGAGATAGGACGAGTTAATACGTTCTCAGTTATTCTGTGCCTTGAACTTCCTCGTCCTTCCTCTTTTCCAGATCTTCATGAACGTTGCCATCTTTGAGGATGAGGTTTTGGCAGGAGTTACCACTCACCAGGAGCTCTTCCCTCACAGCCTGCTGAGTGTGATCGCCAACTTCATCCCTTTCTCCGATCACAACCAGAGTCCTCGGAACATGTACCAGTGCCAGATGGGTAAGATGGTGGAGGGCGGGGGTATTCACACAAGAAAGGCGCCTGTAACTTTTTTATTGTGAAATAATTTCAAACTCAGAGAAATGTTGCAAGCACGGTACCGAGAACTCCTATAAGCCCTTTATGTAGATTCTCTTAACGTTTTGTCCCACGTGCACCGCTTTCCATTTGGAGGTAAGTTGCAGACACGATGCCCCTTTACCCCTAAGTATTTCATGTGTATTTCCTAACAGTAAGGGTGTTCCCTTGCATATTACAAGGGCAAATATTAACATCAGGAAGTTTAACATTGGTGTCATTATACTGCTTTATAGTCTTTACTCACATTTTGACTGATTGTCCCAAAAATATGGTTTATGGCACATTTTTTCTGTGTAGCACCTAATCCAGGATCACACGTTGCATTTAGTTGTCGAGTCTCTTTAGTCTTTTAAATTAGATCCTTAGCCTTTGTCATTTTTGACATTTTTGACCTTTTTGTACCTTGAACAAAAAGGTAATTTATTTTGTGGCATGTTTGTCGATTTGGATTTGTCTGAGATCTTGTGATTTGATTTTTGAGGAACACAGGCCGTTGTCATCACCCACATTTCACCACTGCTGGTGCTCTGCCTGCCTGCCTGATGATTCCGGTTTCCATTGAGTGTCGTATCCCTTGAGCCTGAAAACCTTCCTTTAGCACTTTTTTTATAGTTTAGGTTGCTGGCTACAAATCCTCTTAGTTTTTATTTCTCTGAAAATGTCTCTATTTGATCTTCACTTGGAACTGGATGTACGATTCTGATTTGACAGTTATATTTTTTCAGCACTTAAGAGATATTACTGGGTCACTTCTTGGTCTCTGTCATTTGTGCTAGAAGTCAGTGGTTATAAGTGTCATTGTTTGCTTGTATATAATGTGTTATTTTCCCGTCCTTAAGATTTTCTCTTTATATCTGGTTTGTAGCTGATTGAGTATGATATGCCTAGATATGATGCTCTTTGTGCTTGGGGCTTACTGGTCTTCTAAAATCTGTTTTAAAAGGTTTCATCAAATTTGTAGTTTTCTGTCATTATTTCTAAAAACACTGCTTTTGACCTTCTCTTGAGTTTTCAGCATGTGTCATCTATGTTAAACCTTTTGATAATTGCCCTGTAAGCCACTGGGTTTCTGATCTCTTTTTTCCTTTGTTTCTTTCTTTCTTTCTTTTTTTTTTAAAGATTTTATTTATTTGTGAGAGAGAGAGCACGAGCAGGGTAAAGGGCAGAGGGAGAGGCAGATTCCCCGTGGAGCAGGGAGCCTGATGTGGGACTCGATCCCGGAACTCCGGGATCATGACCTGAGCTGAAGGCAGATGCTTAGCCGGCTGAGCCATCCAGGCGCCTGCTTTGTTTTCTTTCTCTTCATACTGGATCACTTTTATTGATCTATCATTACCCTCACTGACTTTTCATTCTATTTCAGATATTTAATTTTTCAGCCTAGAGTTTCCATTTGTTTCTTTTTTATAGTTTGTTTTCTCAGAGATTGTTGTTTTCTTTGTGAACATATTTTCCTTTATGTTTTTGTTTTGTTTTGTTTTAAAGATTTTATTTATTTGTCAGAGAGAGAGAGAAGAGAGCAAGCGAGCAAAGCAGGGGGAACGGCAGGCAGAGGGAGAAGCCGGCTTCCCGCTGAGCAGGGAGCCCGATGTGGGACTCTATCCCAGGGCCCTGGGATCATGACCTGAGCCGAAGGCAGACGCTTAGCCGACAGCCACCCAGGTGTCCCTCCTTTATGTTTTTGAGCATGGTTGTAACAGGTGTTTAAAAACTGTTGTCTGAAAAAAATTTAAAAAAAAAGTCTGCTAATTCCAACATCTTTTTTTTTTAAGATTTATTTATTTATTTATTTGAGAGAGCTTGCATACACAGAGAGGGAGAAGCAGACTCCCTGCTGAGCAGGGAGCCCCATGTGGGTCTCGGTCCCAGGACCCTGGGATCATGACCTGAGCCACCCAGGTGCCCCGCTAATTCCAACATCTGGGTCATCTCGGGATCAATCTCCATTGATTACATTTTTCTTGAGTATGGGTTATGTTTTCCTGTTTCTTTGTATTTCTGGTACTATTGGATCATATCAGGAACATTGTGAATGATAGGTTTTAAGACTCTGGGTTCTATTATGTTCCTTTGAAGAGGATTGGTTTTTAGATTTAACTGACAACTAAACACAGCAATTGAAGTTCTTTTAGTCTTAGGTGGGCTGCTTAGATCTGTCCCATGCATGCATAGTTCAGTCCACCAAAGATTTGGACTCAGTTTATATGTAGAATTTAAGGCTCTCCCTTTATGGTTCTTCCCTTTCTAAAATGTACCCCCTTACTTTCCAGTTGCTGTTGTGCTCTGAACTCTATTCCTTGGGTCTTCAAGCCAGTAAAACTGTAGGTTTTTATCTAGGTTGTAGCCACTATAGTGACTGGACCATCAGGCCAAAAGAAACAAAAACATTAAAAACTGAAAAAGCTAGTAGTTCACGCCGTTCCGTTTCTTTTGTCCAAGTATAAATTCCTCTCCAGTTCCTGACCCCTTTTGGTTACTCTCCAGTGCTTTCAGATTGTGTGTGTGTGTGTGTGCGTGTGCCCATGTGGTGATTTTTTGTTCTGTATTGTTCTGGATCTTATGTGCTGAGGGTGGTCTTGTAGGAGTAGCCTTCTATTACTGAAAGCTGGAAGTCTCCTTTTCTGTATTTTAAAATGCACATATATATATTTAATCTTAAAAATCATTTTATTTCAGATTGATTCTCTATAATGTAAAGTAGTAGAAAGAAGACTTACTTCCCTACCCTCTGTACCCCATACCCAGAATTAACAAATACTGACATTTTGCTCTGTGTAAGAAAATAATCTAATAATAGTTACTGTCCCCTTTTCACCCCTTTTCTTCCTCCACTAGTAATACCCTGTAGTTTATATATATCCTTTATTCTCCCCTTTTTATGTTTTTCTTATATTATACACATGTCCACAAACTATGGAATTGTCTGGGATGTGTTACAAATGTACATAAATCATACAATATTAAATGTCATTCTGTGCTTTTTCCCACTCAGCATTGTTTTCATGGTCTGGTTACATACATACATGTGGTTCTGCTTTATTTTCATGCTGTGTATTAGTCTGCCACGATTGATTTATTCATTCCCCTATGATGAATGTTTTACTGTTTCCTATTTTATTTTATTTATTTATTTGAGAGAGAGAGAGAGTGGGGTGAGAGGCAGAGAGAGAGGCAGACTCCCCACTCAGTAGGGAGTCTGATGTGGGGCTTGATCCCAGGATCCTGGGATCATGACCTGAGCAGAAGGCAGACACTTAACCAACCGCGCCACCAGGCACCCCTAGAATTTTATATATGACCTTTATAATCAAGGGAAACAAACAAGATGCTAAAGTTTTTTTTCCCTTTGTAGGGAAGCAAACCATGGGCTTTCCACTTCTCACTTACCAAGCTCGGTCAGATAATAAACTGTACCGTCTTCAGACTCCACAAAGCCCTTTAGTAAGACCATACATGTATGATTATTATGACATGGATAACTATCCAATTGGGACAAATGCCATCGTTGCTGTTATTTCTTACACTGGCTACGATATGGAAGATGCCATGGTAAGTTCTACCAAGAGATGTAGTTCCATTCCTTTTAATTTGTAACTTTTTTGTTTACTGTTTTTCTACGTCCTGGTGCATGAGTGTTCTGTTAAATGATTAATTGCTCGTCTCCATTGAAAGTGGCAAGCCCTGAGGGATATTCACTAAATATTCAGATATGCATATATTGTGCATACTTGAGTGCATAGTATGAGTAGATGTTGAATGAATGTAGTCTTGGATATATCTACCTTTTATATTTATGCATAATTAGGTTTTAAGCCATTTATAAGTGGGTTTTAGTAGTGTAGGTGGCTTGGAAAATGTGGAGTGTTTTGTTTTGTTTACAGTTTTATTTGCAAGAGAGAGAGCATGAGAGAGCACAAGTGGTGGGTATGGGCAGAGGGAGAGGGAGAAGCAGACTTCCCGCTGAGCAGGGAGCCTGACGAGGGGCTCGATCCCAGGGTCCTGGAATCAGGACCTGAGCCAAAGGCAGATGCTTAACTGACTGAGCCACGCAGGCGCTCCTGAAAATTTGGAGTTTTTAAATTAGAATGCCAGTTATCCTAAACCAAGTATTTTAAGTCTAACCAGTTTTATTGTGAAAATCCCCATTTGACCTCAGTCTCTTGAATTAATGATTCTTTGACCTTGTAGATCGTGAATAAGGCCTCCTGGGAACGAGGCTTTGCCCATGGAAGTGTCTACAAGTCTGAGTTCATAGATCTCTCTGAAAAAATTAAACAAGGAGATGATAGTCTGGTGTTTGGAGTCAAACCTGGTGACCCGCGGATTTTGCAGAAGTTAGATGATGATGGATTGCCATTTATTGGAGCACAGCTGCAGTATGGAGATCCGTATTACAGCTACCTGAACCTCAACACCGGGGAAAGCTTTGTGATGTACTATAAGTAAGTTTGGGTACCCAGTGCTATTTTTTAAAGGCTGTTTCTCAGTGAAGTTGCTGAGGTCAGTGAAAGTTAACTTGTAACAGGAGAATTTTGGAGAAGATAAAAGTGGTAGCTCAGTTACTGACTCAGTCATAACTGAATTGGCATTTCTTTTTTTTAAGAGCTTTCTTTTTATTTATTTGACAGAGAGAGACCGCGAGAGAGGGAACACAAGCAGGGGGAGTGGGAGAGGGAGAAGCAGGCCTCCTGCTGAGCAGAGAGCCCGATGTGGGGCTCGATCCCAGGACCCTGGGATCATGACCTGAGCCGAAGGCAGACGCTTAACCAGCTGAGCCACCCAGGCGCCCCTGAATTGGCATTTCTTAAATGAGACAGAGTTCTGTGTCTGCTGGACGGCCTTTGGTTTTCTGCTTCTCTTGTCAGTCCGTTACGATTTGACAAGCTGCCTGTGACTTCTTTTTAAAACTCGGCTATTCAAACTTGGTCATCTCTCTCATGCATGTTGTTAGGGATTTCCCTAGCTAAAAATGTCAAGTTCATGATGCCTCTCGTTAAAATTAAAAATGTTTAGTTTATTTTCCATCTATGAAATGGTTTCAGCAGTAGGTCTTCATTAATAGTGTTTTGGTGGTCTCTGTTGCTTTTCTTCGGATGAGCAGAGTTCTGTAGCGAACAGAATCAGTAGCTCTGTTCATAAATACTTTTAGGGATACCAACTCTGTTTGTACTGGAGGAGAAATGTGAGAATAAGTTTTGCAAATATCCTTTATGAAGCACTAATTATGTCAATGAAACTTAGGTGTGTTTGTCAGTGTAAAGAAAACAGTTTGACCTTCTGTCTGCTTTTTTTCCCAGGAGTAAAGAAAATTGCATTGTGGATAACATCAAAGTGTGTAGTAATGACACTGGCAGTGGGAAGTTCAAGTGTATTTGCATCACGATGAGAGTCCCTCGGAACCCAACTATCGGAGATAAATTCGCTAGTCGCCACGGGCAGAAGGGCATCTTGAGCAGGTTGTGGCCGGTTGAGGACATGCCTTTCACCGAGAGCGGGATGGTCCCAGACATCCTGTTCAATCCTCACGGTTTTCCCTCCCGCATGACCATCGGGATGTTAATTGAAAGTATGGCAGGGAAGTCTGCTGCTCTGCACGGTCTCTGCCATGATGCGACACCCTTCACCTTTTCAGAGGAGAACTCGGCCTTAGAGTACTTCGGCGAGCTGTTAAAAGCCGCTGGCTACAACTTCTATGGCACCGAGAGGTTGTATAGTGGCATCAGTGGGATAGAACTGGAAGCAGACATTTTCATAGGCGTGGTTTATTATCAGCGTTTACGCCACATGGTTTCAGACAAATTCCAGGTTAGAACCACGGGAGCCAGAGACAAAGTCACGAACCAGCCTATAGGGGGAAGAAATGTCCAGGGTGGAATCCGTTTTGGGGAAATGGAGCGGGATGCTCTTTTAGCTCATGGTACGTCTTTTCTCCTTCATGACCGCCTCTTCAACTGTTCGGATCGCTCAGTAGCCCATGTGTGCGTGAAGTGTGGTAGTTTACTCTCTCCGCTGCTGGAGAAGCCACCCCCTTCTTGGTCTGCCACGCGCAACAGAAAATACAACTGTGCGTTGTGTGATCGCAGCGACACCATCGACACTGTTTCTGTGCCTTACGTTTTCCGGTATTTTGTAGCTGAGCTGGCAGCTATGAACATCAAGGTGAAACTGGACGTCATTTAACTTGATGTGGCCTTTTGGGTTAGGAGAACTCTCAGATTAAAACCAAATACACCTTGAGCTCAGTGAAGATATGACTTGGTTACTCTGGAGTTTTTTTCAAGGGTGTTCAAGTTTCCCACTGAGACCTGGCAACTAAGAATTCAGGATTTCTGAGTCTGACCAGTATGGTAACTACTGAAGTTGATTTTCAGTATATT
Organism: Halichoerus grypus; assembly: GCF_964656455.1. Taxonomy (NCBI): domain Eukaryota; kingdom Metazoa; phylum Chordata; class Mammalia; order Carnivora; family Phocidae; genus Halichoerus; species Halichoerus grypus. The sequence continues at coordinate 36,524,477 of NC_135721.1, forward strand.
TGTTAAAAAATTCCACAAGTATCTTCTTTAAAAATGATACACTGATAGAAGGATATATAGGGAAGTCTTTCCAACCCCAGGGTCTTTGTACCCTACTTTCAGTGGGCAGTGACCATTGAACATTGCTCCGTCTAGAACCAAGCAATCCAGTACAAATACCATGCAAGTCACATATGTAATTTTATATTTGCTTATATCCACATTAAAGTAAAAACCAAAGGTAGCTCTATTGAAGTGTAATTGTTACACAAAACTGTGCATAGTTAACGTGTACAATTTGATGGGTTTGAGCATACGCATACACCTGTGAAATGATCACCACAATCGAGGTAATAAACATCATCTCCAAAAGATTCCTTGTGCACTTTGGGGTTGTTTTGGTAAACCCCAGTGTTTTTGGTAAAAACACTGAATTTGATATCTACCCTCTTAACAAATGTTTAGGTGTACAATAGAGTATTGTTAACTACAGGCAGAATTGACTCGTCTTGTATAAGTGGAGCTTTACACCTGTTCAGTAGCAACTCTCCATTTCCCTCCCACCAGCTCCTGGTAGCCATCACTCTAGGCTGTGAATTTGACTCTCTTAGATACCTCATATAAGTGAGATCATGCAGTATTTGTGCTTCTGTGATGGGCTTATTTCACTTAGCATAATGGCCTTCAGGTTTATCCATGTTGTTGCATATGGCAGGATTTCCTTTTTTAAGGCTGAATAATATTGCTTTTTGTGTGTATAGCACATTTTCTTTATTTGTTCATCTTTTTTTTTTTCTTTAGATTTTATTTATTTGAGAGAGCAAGAAAAAGCACCAGCAGGGGGTGGGGGGGAAGCAGGGTTCCTGCCAAGCAGGGAGCCCAATGTGGGGCTCAATCCCAGGACCCCACAATCATAACCTGAGCCGAAGGCAGATGCTTAACCAGTGGAGCCACCCAGGCGCCCCTATTGGTTCATCTCTTGATGGACATTTAGGTTGTTTCCATACCTTAGAAATAACGTTCATATACTGTATTTTATTTAATATAGTCAAAATGCCATTTCCACATAGAATAAATAACAATTTATGGAGATATTTTATATTCTTTTTTCATACTAATCTCTAAAATCCAGTGGCTGTTTTTCTTTGTACATTTCATTGTACGTACGTGCTGTCCCCCTGTTGGCGCGCATTTGGGCGGCCCCGTTCTTTGGCTACTGTAAACAGTGCTGGCAGTAGATAACCTTGTATGCGCTCGTGAATCATGCTCTTTGATGTTAAACTTCACTAAGATAATTCTTGAGTCTGCCTTTAGGTGTCTGTTACTAACTAGAAGGCAGATAGGGCTAGACTGAGAAAAAAGTATATCCTGGCTTTGCTTCATGAAACTGTTGGGGAAAAAAATAAGGAAAAATGCCTCAAATCTAGTGGCTGATACTTTCACCTACTGTTAGTAGAATCCCAGCTGAACTTTAGACAGTCTCTGTCTATCTCACAGTCCCATAGCTGAGGTATGTTGTTCCAAGTCTCCTAATTTTTTTAGGAGCACCAAAAATGGTAATAAATAAAGTTTGTTTTAACTTTTACTTGTTTTTTTATTTAAATTCCAGTTAATATATAGTGTAATATTAGTTTCAGGAGTAGAATTTAGAGATTCATCACTTCCATATAATACCCAGTGCTCATCACAAGTGCCCTCCTTAATCCCCATCACCCATTTACCCCATCCCCCTGCCCACCTCCCCTCCAGCAACCCTCTGTTCTCTAGAGTTAAGAGTCTTTTATGGTTTGCCTCTCTCCCTCCCACCCCTTGCTATGTTCATCTATTTTATTTCTTAAATTCCACATATTAGTGAAATCATATGTCTTTTCTCTGGCTTATTTGCTTAGCTTTTTTAAATTATAGATTCACAAAATTGACATTGGGACAATTCACAGAGTTTAGTCCTATTTCACCAGTTTACACGCACTTGTTTATATATGTGTGTATAGTTCTGATCAATCTTATCACACTTGTAGATTGATGTAACCAACATAAGACACAACTAAAAACAGTAAGTGACTCTTAATCATAGGAAATAAACTGAGAGTTGCTGGAGGGGAGCAGGTTGGGGGGGATGGGGTAGCTGGGTGATGGACATTAAGGAGGAAAAGTGATTTAATGAACACTGGGTATTATATAAGACTGATGAATCACTGACCTCTTCCTCTGAATGTAATAATATACTATGTTAATTGAATTTAAATTAAAAAAAAAAAAAAGACGCACAACTATTCCACACCACAAGGCTCTGCCATGTTTTCCCTTTATAGCCATTCCCAACTCCATCCCCCAACTTTAACCCCTGGCAACCACTAATCTTTTCTCCATCTCAATCATTTTGTTATTTCAAGAATATTATATAAATGGAATCATACAGTATGTGACCTTTTGAAATTGGCCTTCTCCACTCAGTGCAATTCCCCTGAGATCCACTGAAGTTCTTGGATGTATCTGTAATTTATTCCTTCTTACTGTCACTCAGCACTCCATGATATGGAGCAGTTTATACTTTTATCATTTGGGTTTGGATTTTGGTAGATCATGCTTTTGGTGTCATGTCTTAAGAACTCTTCAAGCCCAAAGATTTTATCATAATATCTTCTAAACGTTTATAATTTTATGCTGTACATTTAAATCTGTGATCCATTTATCCCTTTTGAGTTTATTTTTTTTAAAGATTTTATTTATTTGACAGAGACACAGCAAGAGAGGGAACACAAGCAGGGGGAGTGGGAGAGGGAGAGGCAGGCTTCCCGCTGAGCAGGGAGCCCGATGCGGGGCTCGAGCCCAGGACCCTGGGATCATGACCTGAGCCGAAGGCAGACGCTTAACGACTGAGCCACCCAGGCGCCCCTTGAGTTTATTTTTTTTTAAAGATTTATCCCTTTATTAGAATGTGCAAGTGGAGGGGGTGGGGTGAGGCAGGCAGAATCTCCAGCAGACTCCCTGCTGAGCAGGGAGCCCGAAGCAGGGATTGATCACAGAACCCTGAGATCACCACCTGAGCTGAAATCAAGAGTCAGATGCCCAAATGACTGAACCACCCAGGCGCCCCTTGAATTTATTTTTGTATAAGGTGTGAGGTTCAGATCAAGATTCTTTTTTTTTTTTTGCCAGAGAATTGGGTGGTAAGTATCATTTTGAATGTTGTGCTGGTATAACACAAATCAGTGTATGCAGTGAAGGGATAAGGTATAGACAAGATACATATTTATACAAATGGAATGTTGTTCCAAAACAAATGTCTTCAAGGGAAGGATGGAGCTGTAGGTAAAACTGAATGTTACATCTATGAATGGAATATTGCATAACAATATTTTAAAGAAGTAAATACAAAATTGAATGATAGGGGGCACCTGGGTGGCTTAGTTGTTAAGCGTCTGCCTTCGGCTTGGGTCATGATCCTAGGGTCCTGGGATCGAGCCCCGCATTGGGCTCCCTGCTCCGTGGGGGGCCTGCTTCTCCCTCTCCCACTCCCCCTGCTTGTGTTCTCTCTCTTGCTGTGTCTCTCTGTCAAATAAATAAAAGCTTAAAAAAAAAAATTGAATGATAGGTTAATTATCTGAATAGTATATGGATAGATTAAAAACTGCATAAAATAGGGCTGTATGTTATATTTCTGTATTGTTTATAAGTTTCTGTATTGTTTATAAGTTTCCTAATGAAAGAACAGAACTACACACAAGATGGAATAAATAATTTGTCTCTGTTAAGAATGTTGATCCAGAGCGCCTGGGTGGCTCAGTTGGTTAAGCATCTGCTTTTGGCTCAGGTCATGATCCCAGGGCCCTGGGATGGAGCCCCACATTAGCCTTCCTGCTCAGTGGAGAGCCTCCTTCTCCGTCTTCCTCTGCTGCTCCCCCTGCTTGTGTTCTCTCTCTCTATCAAATAAATAAATAAATAAAAATCTAAAAAAAAAAAAAAAAAAGAATGTTGCTCCAACAAAAATGAATTGCCCACTGTGGTCCTTGAAACTAACCTGTTTTATTTAATGGACACTCCATACACCCAAGTGGTTGTAACAGGTACTGCAAGATGTATTATACGAATAGACGTTTCAAGTATGTGTGGTACTTCTTTTGATGGTAAGAAGTGTTCCTGTGGGGCAGATCTAGAGTGAGGACAGTGCCAGTGGGTTGAGTATCTCTGTGGGACCCAGCAGGCACCCCAGCCCAGCCCTGCGGTGTGGGGGAGGCAGCACAGGATGTGGGGAAGAGCCCAGCGCACTGATGGAAGAGCTGGTCCGGGCAGGAGCGCTTCAGACCCCCTTCCAGCAGGCTGTCCACACTGCCCTCCCCCTCTGACAGCTAGTCCTGGTGAGCCTTTTCAACTGCAAGCGTTACTGACGATGATACAGGGTGCAGCCTGTGGCAAAGGGATGTAGGCGAAGGCTCCCCTGGGGTCTTGGCCTTCGTGTCCTTGTAAGAGCACACACAGAGAAGGTGATGTGAGCGGAGGCAGAGATGGAAGTAATGTGTCTACCAGCCAAGGAATGCCGAGGACTGCCTGTAACCACCGGAAGCTGGGAAACAGGCATGGGACAGATTCTTCAGAGCCTCCAGCAGGAATCTGCCAGCACCTTGATTTTGGACTTCCGGCGTCCTGAACTGTGAAAATGCATGTCTGTTGTTTTAAGCTACCCAGTTTGTGGCAGTTTGTTCCAGCAACCTCAGGAAGCCAATCCCACTGAGGCTCAGCTCCTCACAGAGCACAGATTAGCATGGGTTCTAAATGTGCGATGCCTCCATGTGGATAGAAGATAATACTGAGATTGGTGAGGAGGCCCAGATTGGCTGTAAAGAAAACAAACCACTTAATTAACCCTTCCCACACTTACTTTTCCTTCCCAAGTGGTGCAGTGTTCTATTTGAAACATCAAATACCACTTCTTGGAGGCAAAGCCAAGAAGTGAGGGCAGTGTCCTTTATCTGGGACTGGTTTCTGCACACCTCACTTTCAGCCTGTGGCCCACAGCTCCCGAGGACCTGGAATAAATCAGCACTGGGACCCGCTCATCAGCTGCAGCTTCTGAATCTGCATTTCCTACGCCTCAAACCCCATGAACCTGCAGTGGATGAGGAAGGCATACGCAGTGCTGCGGAGGTGGCCAGGCCCACTGGAATCTCAGCCTCAGGCAGCCGCCCAGTGCAGGAGGAAAGGAACTGTCCTGGGTGAGCTGTCAAGGTCTTGCCTAAGACCAGTCCCCAGGAGGCAGAATAGAGCCGAGCAGACCTCATCACGAGGGCACCACACCCTGTTCTGCTGCCTCACACCCATCATCAGGTAGGAAGGTTGTTAGCTGGTGTTTGTCAGTTCCTCTAGGACAGAGCCATGGCTTTCACCTCCTCCCAAGCCCTCCCCTTGCCCAGCACCGGAGGGAAGGCAGCACCCTTAATACAGGCCTGTGTGGACAGCATGGCAGGACCCAACAAGTGGACCCTTTTCCAAGCCTCACCGGCCCTTGCCTAGACTAACAAATGGCTGGAATCCAGACGCAGGAGGAAGGGATGGGATTCATTGCAGTTCCCAGGAATCCTAAGGCTTTGGGCTCTGGAAGAATAGATCTGGGAGGCATAGGATCCAGGAGACACTAATGAGAAAGTGGAAGTTAAGCTTCAAGCAAAGTGTTCATTTTTCTCTCAGTCTTTTTTTTTTTTTTTTAACTAAGGAGCTTAATAAGGAGAAAAAAGAAGTCAAGAGCTGGGACACCCCCTCAGAGTCAGAGTATGTGGTTTCCTCTAACAAATTTCTGTGCTACTATTTCCAGAGGAGAGGTGATCCTGAAGCTCTAGGTCACTAGCCCCCTGGCTAGTGAGAAAAGATGTAATGTGGCTGGAAAAGCGTGCTCACTGCTGTCCTCAGCTTGGAGATTTTACATGTATTGGGCTCGTCAGGATTTGCCTCCCACCCATGATATCCTATAAACTTAAGATTAAGAGGGAGAGCTTCTAGAAAAGAAAAACCCAGATGAAGGGGGCAGTGAAGCCACCGAGGGGAGAGAAGGAGCCCTCGGGAGTCCTGGAGATCCTCTCCTAGTCAACAGTGCTCCTCTCATAACACCATTAGGAAATCACCAACACACCCAGGCACCATCCCTTCCTGCCACATGGCCCCTTCAGGGGATCAAGGGTCAGGACTCACGCTGCTGCCAGCTCACAGATCATCTGGTCAAAGTCATTTCTGTGCTGCCATTCATGGCGGCTCTCAGTCTGGCCAGGGATCAAAGCACTGGACAACTCCCTCCAGGTCACATTCTACAAGGGCATCCTCCCACCCACCACCCTGTATCCACCCATCATGCTCCCTGCCCTTCATCAAATCTGACATGCCCCACCTGGAGGGACTAAATACGCAAAGACAAATATCACATGATCTCACTTATATGTGGAATCTAAGTTGAACTCATGGAAACAGAATGGTGGTTGGCAGGCCTGGGGTGTGGGGGAAATGGGGAGATGTTGGTCAAATGGTATAAACTCTATTAAGATGAGTAAGTTCTGGAGACCTAATGTATAGCATTAGATAATAACAACATATTGTGTACTTGAAATTTGCTAAGAGATTAGATCTTAAATGTCCTTATCACACATAAAAAATGTTAACTACGTGAGCTGATGGATATTACTATGGTAATCATTTCACAATGCCTATGTATACCAACACATCCCATTGTATACCCTTTTTAGCAGTATGAATTTTGGTCTTTTACTTGCTGTTTCCCCAGTTCCTGGCACATATATGACACTCAGTTAAGTATCATACGAGTCAATGAGTGGATCTCATTTTATCCTCACGCAATCCTGTGAGCAGATGGTTTCATTTGTCCCATTATTACTCTGCCAGACCCCATGCTATGGAGGGGATCCAGCGGTGACCATGAGACAGATACAAGGCCCATTCCCTCATGGGTCTTGAAGAAGGCAGAAAATAAGCAAATACAATAACAAATTCTGATAAGGCTAGAAAAAGGAAAGTACAAAGTGCTCCCCACCATGTGCTCTGCAGGCATCATTTCAGTCTCTGCTCACAAGGGCATCCTGAAGCAGCTGTCATGGAGAAAACTGAAACCCAGAGAGCAGATTCTGTCCAAGATCTCCGATTCAAACCCAGGTCGGCTTCACTCCATAGGTCTGCCTTGCATTTGATCCCTAGAGAGGAAGTTAGTCACACTCTTGAGCTACAGCCCAAGAACAACCTAGAAGCTTGGAGGCACAGGTGTCACACTTCCCAGAGGGGGTGTCTCCTCTTGGGGTCTTCATCGTACCTACTAATGAGCCCACGTTTGAACCCCTTCTCTTGAGGAAGCACATTACAGGGACTTTGAGATAAGACTCAGGAAATGCCAAGGGACAGGTTAAGATTTCACTTTTCCAGGAGAGAAAAATGTGAGGATTCAGTCAATTGAAGTCAGTGTTCTCTGTCACTGAGGGTGTTCCTTCCCCCCCTTCTCCCACCAAAAATACACACTTGGAAGTTTTTGCAAGAAGGAAGAATAGGAGGGCTTTGGGTGAAAAGCTTTCCTTCGGTGCCCATAGCTCCAAACCTACTCCTGTCATCCGAGGCATGTTCGGATGGTCAGTGGGGCAATCATGCGTCAAGGGCCAACCAGAGCAGCTCACAGTAACAGGCTCCCATGACAGCTCTCACTTCTCCAGAACTCCTGAGGGTCCAGGCTCTGCCCTAAACTGTTCACAGGCACTATGCCCTATGTAAAGGATCTCACTATCATCCCCATTTACAGATGAGCATACGGAGACTCCAAATAGCTGTCACTTGCTCACAAATAGCTCTTGTTCCTCAACACTATGATGAAGTGCATTTTATGTTCATTTTGGCTGGAGTCTGGGAAGACATCCACATACTAGATGGCTGGGCTGATGCTTAGTTTCTCTCTGATCACGGGATACTCGCGCCCGACCTCACAGAGGGGAAAACGTACCCCCAGGCCTCACACTGGAGGACAGATCAAGAGATGGAAACGGTACCCCACCAGGAGGAACTAGAATTACACATGCCCATAATCACGTGGAGCCAATATTAACACTCAAGTCCGGCCTGGCCCCAGGGCTTATGCCAAGAAGGAGGGGGCCTGGTCTGGGTGACCCAGGCTGAGCCGAAGGGACGTCCAGGCCGGACGTCCCACTCTTGCGGTGACCCCCTTCCCGCGGCTCCGCGCGCGCGCACGAGCCAGCATCCCGAGAGGACGGGGAGCGCCTGCGCAAGACAGAGGTGGCTAGGCGTCAGGCTCCCAGTCCCCGCGCCCAGCAGCCGGCAGCCACGGCGCCCAACCTGGCCACAGCATCCGCTCGCCACCAGCTCCGGGCGGGCAGCTAGGATAGAAGCGCGTGCTGCGGCGTCCATCCCTTATTTCCGGCGCACTCCGCCGGGGCCAAGGCAAGCCGGATGTAGAAAGAGGTAGAGCAACCGAACCGAATGGGGGCCTGCGATGACTGCGCAGGCGCCGCCAATACAGGCGGGGCCGGAAGGAGAGACAGGGCGCCGCCATGACAGGTTGGGCCTAAAGGGAATGGAATGGGCCGCTTGGCGGCTCTGCGACCGGAAAAAACGAGGCAAGGACAGCGGAGTTGGGCGCCGCCATGACAACCTGTACCGGAAAAGGCGGGACTCTCCTCCCTGACTGATTCCCTACCGGCAGCGGCCTGGAGATGTGAGTAGCGGGAGCGCCTACCCCGGATATGCCGCCGCACCCCCTCTCTTCCCGTGACCTGGACCTACGCCAGCACTCCGGGAGGAAGGATTGGCTTCTTTGTTCCTCGGAAATCCGACCCTTAGGATTCAGCGCAGTCCATTACAAGTCTCATCCCTCCGCGTGTCCAGGCCCCGCCCCTGAACGTTCAGACTCTTCCCCTCTTCCTCGTGGTAATTGGGAACTTGTCAGGTCCACCCTTAACACCCACCCAGTCCCTGTCCCTAGGACCCCTGGCACTGTCCACCACCTTGCAACCCTAGGACTGCAGAATTGTCGCGGGACCTCTGCGATTCTTAGACCCGTTCTTAGAGCTCCGGGTTCATCCCCCTAGATCACCTAAACATCCCTTTTGAACCTTAGGATGTGCACAGTATCCAGACCTCACCTGTAGCACCCACAGACTTGTTCCTAGACCCCTGGTCCCGCTCTAGATTTCCAGATCTTGTTCCCAAGAGCTTACTTGTAGGAACCTCCAGAGCTGTCCCAGAGCCCCAGCCTTCCCCAGGGTTTCCACATCATGCCCCTAGAACTCTGGGACCCACCCTAGGACCCCCAAACCCACTCCAGGGCTTCAAGTCTCATCTCCAGTACCCCTGTCCTCAGGCCTAATCTTTAAGACTGGCCAATAAACCCTTCCCCAGGACCAAAGACCTTACCCCTTGGACTTCTAAACCTCTTTTTAGAACTCCAAACCCCTTTAGGGCTCCCAGGTTTTCTCCTAGAACTCAAGATCTTACTTCTAAGGCCCTATTGGGGGATGCCTGAAGCCCAAGACCCTTCTTCCAGGACCCCAAGGCTTGCCTTCGAATGATTAGATCTTTTTTGGAAAAGATCTCCACCATCTTCCCAGAAGCCCCCAGCCTGTTCCATAATCCCCAGCGCTCATGCCTTACCTTCCCCTCCATCTCCCTGGCTCTATCCAGGATCCTTCAGACTCCCGGATCTGCCCGAGATCCCTAGTGTTGTTCCCTGCTCCATCCTCCTACCAAAATCAGAACTCCCTTTCTTGTCTGTTGTCTGGAATTATCCTCAGCCCACCATGTCCCACAGGCAGGCAGCCCTGGAGGTCACTGCTCGCTACTGTGGCCGGGAGCTGGAGCAATATGGCCAGTGTGTGGCGGCCAAGCCTGAGTCCTGGCAGCGGGACTGTCACCACCTTAAGATGAGTATTGCTCAATGCACGTCCTCCCAGTGAGTGTGGGCAAGAATGGGATGGGGTGTGTGTGTGTGGGGGGGGTAGGCCGTGGAGTGGAAGTGTGAATGCCTGAAATGCCCTTCCTCCACAGCCCAATCATCCGTCAGATCCGCCAGGCCTGTGCTGAGCCTTTTGAGGCCTTTGAGGAGTGTCTTCGACAGAATGAGGCAGCCGTGGGCAACTGTGCAGAGCATGTGCACCGCTTCCTTCAGTGTGCCGAGCAGGTGCGGCCACCACGCTCACCCTCAGCGGTGGAGGTGAGGCGGGGGGGCGGGGGGGCTCATCCGTTCTCACCCCCTTCATCCTTCTGGTTGCTCAGAATAAAGACCTGGGAGTTATCCTCAGCCCCACCCTACCCCCCACACAGACCTGCACCATGCACCCGGGATCCAGAACATGATAACCTCTTGCCCCTTCCCATAGTCCCTGCTTGAGTCCAGACACCTCCCTGACCTGTTCACCTCCAGGATCCCTGCCCCAGCCTTTTCCCTGACTCTCTGAATCCCCTCTCACTTGCCCCCCACACAGTGGCCAGAGAGAATATTTAGGAACTGAAAACTATTCACATTACATATTTGCTTAGAGCTCTTCAGTAGCTTCCCATTCACAGAACAAAATCCCAGGTCCTTGCTGGGTTCTCTGTGTTCTTCCCTGGGCTGACCTCAGCCACCTCCTTCCTTACCTGCTCTCTTGTTCCCTTCCTCACTGTCCCTCAGCTGTACTGGGTGAGGGGGTGAGGTGGGGGCAAATGAGTCTTACTCTCTTTAATGTATACAGTACATAAACAGATATGCAGTATAACTATGGTATTAAGATTTCATGGATGGCTGCAATTTTTAAAAACTGTCTTAAAAGACCCCTTGGGGAGCAGTAATAAAAACAAAGTTGAGAAATGCTACTTTAGATGTTTACTGCCTCCCCTCACTGGACTGTGCGCTCCTAAGGCAAAAATCACATCTTGCACCACCTCCCTCTTAACATTCTCTCATTTGAGCCTCTGTGCTCTGTATTATCACTTTCAGTCCATTCTCTGTGATGGTCCCAGAGCGATCCCAAAGGAAATCTGACCATGTTCTGCTTCACTTATTTATTTTATTTATTTTTTTTTTTTGAGAGAGAGAGTGTGAGCGGGGAGAGGGACAGAGAGAGAGGGAGGGAGAGAGGGAATCCTAAGCAGGCTCCACACTGACGTGGGGCTCAGTCTCACAACGCTGAGATTGTGACCTGAGCCAAAATCAGGAGTCGGACGCTTAATCAACTGAGCCACCCAGGCGCCCCATGTTCTGTTTCACTTCAAAACCTTTCAGTTAAGTGTCTGCCTTCAGCTCAGGTCATGATCCTGGGACTCTGGGATCGAGCTCCACGTCAAGCTCCCTGCTAGGCAGGGAGCCTGCTTCTCCCTCTCCCTCTGCCACTCCCCCTGCTTGTGTTCCCTCTCTTGCTGTGTCTCTCTCTGTCAAATAAATAAATAAAATTTTTAAAAAAACAAAACAAATAAATAAAAACAAAAAAAGCTTTCCATGGCTCCTCACTTCCATCAGGCCAAATCTAAAGTCCAATAAAACCTCTCCTGCGGGCCCATCCCCATCCCCAGGCTCCCATGGTCTCTGAGCTCCTTCCATTATGGCTTATATCTTACTGCCTTATAACTGTTTCATTCCCATTGCCTGTCTCAGAGGAGTTCTTGGCTAAAGATGGGGGAGATGCCCTTCTACCAGGCCCTGTAGTCCTTGTTTTGTTTTAATACGGCAGTAATAAGTGAAAGGTTCAGGCCCTAGGAGCGGACACCAGCAGGTAGGACTTTTAATTCTTAGAAATGATTTAGTAATGATTGCATACTATTCATGTTAGTTTCTTAATCTGTATATTGGCTCTATGTTAGTCATAGGTTCTTTCTTTCAAGTTTTTGGGCATCTGAACAGTAAAGGCCTCACCTTTCCATCTCAGGGCTCGTTGTTCCCGCCCTGGTTAAGCAGCCAGCTTCTCCCTGGTCTTCCTGTGGCCATCCTGCCCCCAAATCTGCTCTCCCCTGACAGCCACAGGACCTTGTAAAAATGGAAGTGAGGTCACATCTCTCCCCTTTCCAGCCTTGTCGTGGCTCCTGAGTGCACTCAGAGTGATTCCCCCCACACCTGGTCCTCCTCACCATCCTCCTCTTTGTAGACAGTTGACATCTTTTTATTGTTTATTTGTTGTCTGTCTCTTCCTAGAGTCAGAGATTTGTGCCTGCTTCATCCGTTGCCCTGTAACAATGCCAGGCACACCACACGTGCTCAGTAAATACAGCAAATGGTGCCTTCCCTGCTCCCAGTGACAGTTCACTGTGTCAGGCGTGTTCACATGGCAGATGGCCAAGGCCATCACCTGATACCCTCTCTCTCTCCAGACTCTGGACTTGGCAAGGGCAGCTTCTGCTGTCTACATAACCTCCCCCAGTAGGGGCCCCAGGGCCAGACACAAAATAGGTGCCAGTAGATGTTCATGTGTTTTTTGCACAGGCAAAGCCACTTCCTGCCTCCTGAAGACTCTTTGAACCATAGGAAAACTGGACCTGAGCGACCGGCCATTTGATGTCCCCACCCCTGAAGAGTGGCCAGGTGGAGTCATGAGGGGCCTGGATGGGAGTCTGGCTTCTCTGGACAGCAGGACTCACAATAAATAAAGACTCTGTATACCAGACTTTGACTTCTGCCTTCAGCAGCTGAGGGGAAACTGAGGGGAGAGCTGGCTGGGCGGAAACCCCGCTCCTCTGTTCCCCAGCTTCACGCAGTGTGCCTAGGAAGGGCCTGCTCACCAGGGTTAAGACGACCCCTCTTTCCTCGTTAACTCTGCCAACAGCCACTTCCTGTCTCCTGCCGCACAGACATGGGAAAAGGCTCTTTCTCGCTTCCACTCGAGCGTTTACCGAGTCTTTATTGAGTGTTTCCTTGAGGTTTAGGGGGCAATAATATCACACTTCTTTTCCTCCTGAGTTTTGAGCCAGTTGTGTGATAGACCTGGGCACTAGGCAGTGGGAATGAAAATACTGGCTTTATTACTGGGAACAGTGTGGCTTAGAGTCCGCTGTCCTGGACTTCTTCTGTCTCGGTTTGTGTTCTTCCAGAATCCAACCCTGAGAATTGGAGTGCAGATAGAATATTTGGAATGTGATTCCAGAAACATTTGGAGGGGAATGGAGAGGTAAGACAGAGAGGAAGGCAGCCAATAAAAGGTGCGTTATCAAGCCAGTTACCACAGTGGGTGATGGGCTCAATCTAAGGGGCAAGGAGGTTGGGGTAGAGATCACCAACTGCCCATCTGTCATTGGGGGCAGTTTTCATGCGCATTGACCGTCTTGCACTTCTGCCTGCCCCATGTGTGGTCACGTGCCCTGCCATCACATGAGCCCTGAACGGAGAGTAGCCAAGAATCAAGTAAGCAACGTTCAGCACCCAGAAGAGTGCCGAGTGGATGTGGGTGGGGACCAGCAGTGGCTGCGGCAGCTTCTCAGTTTCTCCTCAGGAGTACATGTTCTGTGGGCCCGGCTGGTTGATCACCAGCTCCCCAGCAGGGGCAGGTCCTAAAGGGCAGAGGGCAGACAGGCACGGGTGGGGGAGAGAGATGAGAGTCCTGGGATCGAGTCCTGCATCAGGCTCCCTGCCTCTGCCTCTTATGAATAAATAAGTAAGTAAATCTTAAAAATAGTTTCTATTCCTGTGTCTGTTTTGATGAATTGTATTTAGGGCGTTTTCACATGATCTGAATTTTCAAATTGCCGTAAATTTGTTCATAATATCCTCATATAATCTTTTTAAGACCTACAGAATCTGTAGTGAGAGCCCCTTTCTCATTTCTGACATTGGTTATTTGTGCCCTCTTTCTTTTTTTCTTATTCCATCTTGATGGTTTACCAATTTATTAATCTTTTCACAGAATTTAGTTTTGGCTTTGCTGGTGTTCTTTGTATATTTGTTTTTAACTTAATTATCTTCTTTATAATTACCTTTTTTGGATTTTATTTTGTATTCTATCTTTTTGAAGTGAATGTTTAGCTCACTGATTTTTAGCCTTTTTTTTTTCTTTAATGTACACACTTAAATTCCCCACAAAGCAAGCTTTTCTATTTTGCATTTTTCATTGATCCCAGATTATTTAGAAGTTTAAAACTATTTTTAAATTTCTGAACATGTGGGGATTTTTCTCGTTATCTTGCCTAATTGCAATTGGATTAGGGACATATTTTATATGGTTTCAATCTTTAGAAATATGTTGAGACTTTCACGGCTTGGCATAGGGTTGGCTTTTGTTAATGTGCCATCTGTGCTTGAATCATAATCCTTGGTTCATGATGCACTATCTTAGGTTGGGTTCCCCCAGAAACAGATTTTGAGGCAACGCTTTTTGGGAGATGGCCTCAGAAAGCACTGGCAGGGCAGAGGGAAGTGAGACAGGAAGGGAAAGCAGCATATCAAGGCTGCATTATCAATTGAGCAAGTTACCACTGGGCAACAGCTTAACTCTCTGGGGAACTCTGGAAACAATGGAGAACATACTCTTCCCCCACAAGGGGTGGGGGTATTTATACACTAACCCCCATCAGTCATTTTGTTCAGGGTCACTTAGGGGGCTGGGATTTTAATTTCCGAGCTGCTTCCTGTTTGCCAGACAGGCAGAGTGGGCTTTGGGGGAGAGAAAACTCCAGCGAAGAGCAGCAGCTTCAGTGGGATTCACTCAGTGGGAGCCACCCTGTGGTCATCCATTGCAATGAGACCCATGGCCACAGCCGCCATTTCCCCAGCCTGTCATGACCGCCTCCGCAGCAGCCCCCATCATCTCAACTCCCTCTGCTGCCGTCACTGCCGCCTCCCATGACCATCCCACCACAACCACCATTGGTGGAGGTTTTGCAGTAACACGAATGCCTCCAAAATGCTTGACTCTGTTCACAAAGGATGGCTCCGTTCAACCCAGGAGGCCAACTAGAAGTGGTGGGCATGAAGCCTGAGGGAGTATTGAGAACAGTGCGGGGAAGGGACAGGTGTCAGTGTAGGGGGACATGTGCAGATGTTGAAGTGGTCCAGCGAGCCGATGACCCTCAGGATTCTGAGGAGGCAGAATGTGCCAGTCAAAGGAGGTGAGGAGGTAGGGTATGTTAACCAGAAAGCAGAGTATGTCATCGAGAGTCTCCATTTCACCTTTGGTGGTTGAACTGAGGATTTGTGCTTGCCATTGAACATACTGACTTTGTTGATAAAGATAATCAGAATAAGAATGGTAAATATTTCAGTCAGCACTCCCTTCAGTAGGTAAGCACTTGGTTTATGCTGTGAAAAACTTTTGAGCAGAACCTGTACAAATAGAAGCTAGATTCTCTAAGGAAATTCATAATCCTGAAAGAAAATAAGCATGGCTGGCTCAGTGGGTAGAGCATGTGACTCTTGATCTCAGGGCTGTGAGTTCAAGCCCCATGTTGGGTATAGAGCTTACTTAAAAATAAAATCTTTATATATATTTGTGTGTGTGTATATATATATATTTAGAAATAGATTTTAAAATTGGGATATCTATTTCAATATGCAGGCAAGGCTGAGAACCACTGCCTAGTGGAATTCCTCAATTTTGTTTGACTGTGTTTTATAATATTAACATGCTCGGAATTAAGGTTTGGAAGTTGTCGAACCTACTTTGACGCCCCTGATGTTACAGAGGTTTCAGAGTCCAGGGAGTCGATGTGTGTCACAATAGTATTTCTTTTTTTAACTCAATAAATATTTACCAGCGAGGTGGTGACGTGTGAGACAATTTCAGACCCAAGTAATTTGAATCCCTTCCTTCTCTGATGGGCCAGAAATGATGGGATGCATGGTGTGTTGGGTCAGCTGGACAGAGGAAAGAATGTCACTCTGAAAAGTATTAAGAAGCAGCAAAAATGCCAAGGACACGGACAAGTTTGTGTAACGAAGGGACCTGCCCTCCCGAGGCTCTCAAGGGCAGATGCCTGGACACTGTCCCTGGAGCTGCCTTTGCTGCAGAGCGTGGGCAGACAGGCAAATCTCATCCTTCCCAGGATAAGCCAGCGGGGATAACACCATGTCTGTGGTACAACAATGCAAGGGCCTGGTGAAGAAAAGGGGGAAATGCAGACCAGAAAAATGAAGAACCAGAACGACTCCAAGGCATCTAGTCCCAGCAGAGCACCAGCCCCAGGGAACTGGGTCCAGGCAAGCATGTATGTTCTTAAGCTACATAAGTGCGAGACTTTTAAAAAGCAGAATGTAAACCCAATAGTACTAATTAAAAAGCAAGTTACCTCTATTGAATAAAAAACAACCACGTATTTCTTTCTGTCTGATACAGTAAGAGTTTTTCTTCTTTTTTTTTTTTTTTAAAGATTTTATTTATTTATTTGTCAGAGAGTAAGCAAGCACAAGCAGGGGGAGCGGCAGACAGAGGGAGAGAGAGAAGCAGGCTCCCCGCTGAGCAAGGAGCCCGATGTGGGACTCAATCCCAGGACCCTGGGATCATGACCTGAGCTGAAGGCAGATGCTGAACCAACTGAGCCACCCAGGCATCCTGAGTTTTGCTTTATCTATTTCCTTTTCCAGTAATAATTCTCCAAACTGCCTGCATTCTTGAGGATGCCCTTCTCTTCTCTTATGTGGTGGTAAAACTGAAAATCCTAATTCTTCCACGGTCCATGCTTTTGTTGAGAGAGTAGTGAGCTTGATGGCATCACGTCAGACGGACACCAGGAATCAGCGTGATGTGGGCTTGCTGAGCTGCAAGTCAAAGCAGATTTTATGTAATGAAGTACAAGTGATCAAGTAAAAAATCTCATTAAATGCTTCTGTACGTTTTGAGGAAATGGAAACCTGACCAAAATGCCTCAGTATCATAGGTAAGTAAATCACATCTGTTTTAGCGATGTTGTACATAAGATGTCCAGGACATCTAACAAGTAGGATCTTTTCATTTTCCTTGGTAGGAAACATGGACTGAATGGGATGGGCCGAAATTTAAATTTGCACTGCCTGCCAAATACGCAAATAAATAAGAAAAGCCTAGTTTGTCTTTGATAAAAGATCAGCAATCTTTTATGTTTTCTGCGATTTCATTACAGTCGTCGTAGAAATTAAGAAGATGATTGAAACTCTGTTTTTCAAACCAAAGTACCTAAGAGCTGGTGGGGGGGGGGGCGGAAAGGACATTTCTTGTTGCTGCCCCGCTGCAGTTGCCTGACTATAGGATGAAGAACTATAGCATGAGTAACTGTAGGAAGATCTGATAGAATCGGTTTTGCACCCTAAGGGGCCAACACTTCTGTTATCAGGATTTCCCCTTTAGGGTTAGGTTATCCTGCAAGACATTTGAGTTGCAATATCTCAATCAGGAAATGGAAGGGTGCTCAGTTTCACAGATCATTTCAGGGAACAATACAATACAGTGATGTCTGCTTGTTCGTGTGGTGTGCCCAAGCCAATTCAGTGGTTGCTAGTTTCTACTGAGCATTGGTATGTTTCCAGGAGACAAAAACCCCTCTATTGATAGATTTAGAAGTGCTCACCTGCCTTATGCTGAACTTGTAAGATTCAGTCTCCGTGTGTGTTTGCCTGTACCTCTCTGCACATGCGCAAGCAGACGCTCCTTTCTGCACCGTGTGCGGTGTGATCTGCTCCGGTTACTTCCCTAATCCAGTTACACATGTCCTCCAGTTTGTGATGAAACCACCTTAATCATTTAGTCTGTGTATTCGGTGATGTCTGGGTCATGCTGGCATCGTAACCATTCTCATTTGAGTTATCCAGACTCCTAGAAAATATAGTCATGATACTCACAATGTTAAAAATTAGAGGGGTGACTGGGTGATGCAGTCGGTTAAGCCTCTGACTCTGGTTTCAGCTCAGGTCATGATCTCAGGGTGGTGGGATCGAGTCCCACATTGGGCTCCACGCTTAGTGCAAAGTCTGCTTCAGATTCTGAATTTCCCTCTCCCTCTGCCCCTTCCCAACTCCCCAAAATAAATAATCTTTAAAAAAAAGACTAGTATTGTCTCCCTATAGATCACAACACTTAATCCACAAAGACAGACTGTTAACACACAACTACAATGTTCTTAAGCTGCACACATAAGTCACTGTCATTCAGAGTGATGCGGCCAGGCATGATTCATTATTCTGAGTCACGCAGTATAGACCGGGGGTGGGGGGGGAGGGGCACAGCAACAGCAACTATGGAAGATAGTCAACTTCTGAAGTTACTTTTTATTTTTTTAAGATTTTATTTATTTCAGAGAGAGAGAGAGAGAGCACGAGCAAGCATGGGGGGGAAGGGCAGAGGGAGAAGCAAGCTCGCCGCTGAGCAGGGAGCCTGCCCCGAGACTCAATCCCAGGACTCTGGGATCATGACCTGAGCCGAAAGCAGATGCTGAACCAACTGAGCCACCCAGGCACCCCAACTTCTGAAGTTTAATCTCCACTCAAACTTGTCTCCCGAACTCCAGACTTGCAATCAACTGCCTGCCCAACATCTCTATTTTGATATCTTGAAACATCTCAGTCTTCCCAAGCTCAGATCTGAGCCCCTGATCCTGCTCCCAGAACCAATCCCTCCACCCTCTTCAGTCTTCCCTAACTCAGGTGGTTCCATTCTTCCAGCTATTCCAGCCAAAGACCTCGGAGCCTCCTTAACTCCTGTTTTCTCAGGAGCCAGTGTATTAGGAGATCCTGTTGGCTCCATCTTTAAAACAGATCCACACCTCCTGTTACCAAATCCAGCACAAGCCAATGTCACTCCCCCTGGTTTCTGCAGCAACCTCTCCCTGCTCTCCCGGTTTCCACTTCATTCCCACCCTTGTGTGGGTTCTCAGTACAACAGCCAGAGGGATCCCTTTTAATACATAAGTCAGAACACATGTCACTTCTCTGTCTAAAACTGTGCACGGGCACATCAGCTCACTCAGAGTAAAAGTCAAAGTCCTTACAGTCACCTCCGAAGCCCTCTGTGATCTGGGCACCCTCCTCCTCATTACTTCTCTGACCTTCCACGTTCCCAGCCACACGTCCTTCTTCCTGCTCTCTGAACACTCCAGGCGTGGCCCTGCAGCAGGGCCTTTGCATAATTGTTTTGCTAGAAAACTTCTTCTCCCAGATAAACATGTGACTGTCACCTCTAGGTCTTTTCTCAAATGCCACCTTCTTTCTGCCCTACTTAGCACAGACACCCACTTCTTGCCCTGCACTTCTGATGACCTGTTCTTTACCCTATCACCTCTTTTCATGTAAGGCACTTATTTATCAGGCTTATTGTTTATTGTCTGTCTCTCCCACCAGAATGGGGCAAGGATTTTTGTTCCATGTGTTCCCTGATATATTCAATGCATTGAGAATAGTGTCTCGTACATAGTAGGTACTCAACACATAGTTTAGAAGGAGTGAAGGAGGTGGTCACCATGCTGTGTTCAGGTTACAGTCTGGGAAGTGTGGCTGTAGTTGTCTTGAGGTACGGGGTCCCCGGAATGGTGGTGAGTGGTGGCCTGAGGTCACAGGCCTAGGGGTCAGCTGCTGCTTCCGCTCACCTCCCGCCCTCAGAGGCTCTAGCCAGGCTGAGGAAGGTGGCAGCATTGTCTGGGGAGGAAGGTTCATGGGGAATACAAGTATCCACTAACCGCGGAAGACAGCCAGATCCCTCAAAGCTGCCCGGACGCGGCACTACTGCCCCCGACCAGAACTCAGCCCTACCTCGGCGCAAGGGATGCCGGGAAACGTGGCCAAGCTGTGCGCTCCGGGGGAGAAGTGAGCGAGCGCTCAGCACCGTCTCTGCCACATTAGAGATCTTGCCCAATTTGGGGTGAATACTCAGTATGAAATACATGGAACAACAGGCAAACACTGTCGTGGATGGAGATGCATGGCCTAGAACGGCCTTTCTGAAGGCGGTGTGGAACGATCTCGTTCCTCCTGCTGGGATTTAGGTTACGTGTGTGCAAACATGAATGCACAGGATACACCTGCTGTAGAGCTTAGAATAATGAATAGTTGGAAATAATGGTTTGTCTATAAAAATGGGATGCACAGAATAATTTGAAAATGAGGATAGTTCTCCTTATTGTCATAGATGCCTAACAAAATGCAAATTATAATATTATCTCAGAAAGAATATTCATATACTAATTTCTTTAAAAAAAAATCAAACTGACAAGATGCTAAATTATTCAGCATCCTATCTTCCTCCCATGATAAATATATATTTACATTAACAAAATCAAAAAACATGTATAAAGCTATGGCTATAGATGATAAAAGTTGACAACATTTTATTTTTTATTTATTTTTTTAAACATTTTATTTATTTAGGGGCGCCTGGGTGGCTCAGTCGTTAAGCATCTGCCTTCAGCTCAGGTCATGGTCCCAGGGTCCTGGAATAGAGCCCTGCATCAGGATCCCTGCTCAGCAGGAAGCCTGCTTCTGCCTCTCCCACTCCCCCTGCTTGTGTTCCCTCTCTCGTTGTGTCTCTCTCTGTCAAATAAATAAATAAAATCTTTAAAGAAAATTATTTATTTGAGAGAGAGAGAGCACGAGCAGGGGGGAGGGGCCAAGGGAGAGAGAAAAATAGGTTCCCTGCTGAGCAGGGAGCCCGACACAGGGACTCAATCCCAGGACCCTGGGATCATAACCTGAGCTGAAGACAGATGCTTAACCCACTGAGCCACCCAGGCACCTGAAGGTTGACAACATTTTAAAGGTGACTACATTTAATATTTATTGCTCATGTGCGGATAATTGATGATGGTTGGATGAGTAATAAAATAAAGACAAGTAGAATTCAGAATTATTAAATATTTATTTTAAAAATTTTTTTGCCTTCATTTCAGCAAAATCACTTGTTAAAATCAAAATTTTTACTTAATTTGAGAAGAAGCAATAAGATGGGTGCTCAGTGGGTGCTTTTCACTACTGTGAAATATGAAATTCATCATTATGCAAGAACCCATGGTATTCATGATATCATACATTTCTGGTGGGAATGCAAAATGGTGCCACTGCTTTGGGAAACAGTCTGGCAGTTCCTCAATCAGTTAAACATGGAGTTACCATATGAGCCAGTAATTCTCCTCCTGGGTGGATTCCACCCAAGAGAGTTGAAAACACATACTCACACAAAAAGTTGTGCAAGGATGTTCATAGCAACATTATTCATAATAGCCCAACAGTGGAAAACCCCCCACATATTTATCAACTGAAGAATAAACAGAATGTGCTATCTCCATACAATGGAATATTATTCAGCCGTAAGAAGTGGTGAAGTACTGTATATGCTACAACATGGATGAACCTTGAAAACATCATGTTAAGTAAAAAGAGACAGTCACGAAGGACTATATACTGTGTGATTCCATTTATATAAAATGGCCAGAATTGACAAATCCAGAGACCGGGAAGTGGATTCATGGTTGCCAGGGACTAGGGAGAGGGAGGAACAGGGAGTGAATTCTCATGAGTACAGCGTTTCTTCCTTGGCTTGTTTGTTTGTTTCTTTCTGCTTTCTCTTTTTCTAAAATTAATTAATTTGTTTGTTTTTTAATGTTTCAAGTTTTTGTTTAAGTTCTAGTTAGTCAAAGGGCACCTGAGTGGCTCAGTCAGTTAAGCGTCTGACTCTTGGTTTCAGGTCAGGTCGTGATCTCAGGGTGGTGAGATTGAGCTCTGTGTCAGGCTCTGTACTTGGCATGGAGTCTGTTTGGGATTCTCTCTCTCCCTCTGCACCTCACACCCCATGCACACAAACATACTCTCTCTCAAAAAAAAAAAAAAAATCTAGGCTGACTGCCTCTCCTCGGCTGGCCTGCCCACTGACCCTTGTGGTGTATTTGATAAACTTCTAACTCCTTTAAAAAAAAGGGGTGGGGAGGCGCCTGGGTGGCACAGTTGGTTAAACGTCGGAATCTTGCTTTTGGCTCAGGTCCTGATCTCAGTGTTGTGAGATTGAGCCCTGCTTGTTGGGCTCTGTGCTGGGCGTGGAGCCTGCTTAAGATTCTCGCCCACCCTCTCCCTCTGCCCCTCCCCTCTTCCAAAACAAACAAACAAACAAACAAAAGATTACCCAAAATTCTGGTTCCTTAGATCTCTACATTTAATTACACTTTTCATTACGGATAATTTATTTTATTTATTTTATTTTTTTAGAGGGGAAGGGGCAGAAGTAGAGAGAGAGAGAGATAATCTTAAGCGGGGTCCAAGCCCAGTGTGGAACCTGATGTGGGGCTTGATCTCACAACCCTGAGATCATGACCTGAGCTGAAATCAAGAGTCGGATGTTTAACCAACTGAGCCACCCAGGTGCCCCCTCATTATAGAGAATTTAAAATAAATACAAAAATAGGCTAGAATGATGGACAGCCATCCAGCTCAGTGACAACTCTGGAGGATCAACTACAATAGGGCCAGTCAGCACAGTGGGCTGAACGGCCTTACACCAGAGTTTCTCAACCTCATTGCTATTGACATTTTAATTAATTAATTAATTAACTTATACTATTATTTTTTTAGTGAGCTCTACGCCCAACGTGGGACTCAAACTCATGATCCTGATATCAAGAGTCACGATGCTCTACCAACTGAGCCAGCCAGGTGCCCCTCTATTGACATTTTAGGCTTGATAATTCTTTGTGAGAGTGGGGGGAGGTCCTGGGTGTTGTAATATGTTTAGCAGCACCCTGGCATCTACCCACTAGATACCAGTGGCATCCCAACCCACAGTCATGGAGATCAAAAATGTCTCCAGACATTGTCATATGTCCCCTGGACAAAAATCAGTCTTGGTTAAGAACCATTTCTTCATTTTTAAAATTAATTTATTATTTTTTTAATTGAAGTATAGTTGACACACAATATTACACTAGTTTCAGATGTATGACATAGTGATCAATAGTTTTATGTATTACGCTCTGTTCACCACAAGTGTAGCTCCCATCTGTCACCCTGCAATGCTATTACAATACCATTGACTGTGTTTCCTGTGCTGACTTATTCATTCCATACTTGGAAGCCTATGCCTCCCACTCCCCTTCCTCCATTTTGCCTTCCCCCCACCCCCTCAGCTCTGGCAACCACCAGTTTGTTCTCTGTATTTATGAGTTTGTTTCTGCTTTGTTTTTTAGATTCCACATATAAGTGAAATCCTATGGCATTTGTCTTTCTCCATTTGACTTATTTCACTTAGCATAATACCCCCTACATCCATCCATGTTGTCACAAATAGCAAGATCTCATTCTTTTTTTTTTTTTTTAAGATTTTATTTATTTATTTGACAGAGAGAGACACAGAGAGAGGGAACACAAGCAGGGGGAGTGGGAGAGGGAGAAGCAGGCTTCCCACTGAGCAGGGAGCCCAATGCGGGGCTCGATCCCAGGATCCTGAGCTCATGACCTGAGCCGAAGGCAGACGCTCAATGACTGAGCCACCCAGGCACCCCAAGATCTCATTCTTTTTTATGGCTGAGTAAAATTCCATTGTATATATCTACCACATCTTCTTTATTCATTCATCTCTCAATGGACACTTCGGTTCCGTCCATATCTTGGCTATTGTAAATAATGCTGCAATAAACATAGGGTGCATATATCTCTTCTAATTAGCATTTTTGTTTTCTTTGGATAAATACCCTGTAGTGAAATTACTGGGTCATATAGTATTTCTAATTATTTGATGAGGCTCCACACTGTTTTCCACAGTGGCAACACCAATTTAGTTTCAAATGCGCAAGGGAAGATCCATTGCTTTAGATGATACTCTACAGAACCAGTCATATTTTTACTGACTCTTGGATCGTCCCCAGTGGACTAGCCATCTGCTCTGTTACTTAAAACTACTGACTGACAAATTAAAGACACCCCTCTTTGGACTGCAAACTGAAAAATAGTTGTGGTTCGTGATTCAGCATACTGGGCCCATGGTAAGGACCCTTTCTCTGAGGAGACCGACTGGAGTCAAGGTATTGGTCAAGCCTGTGTGGTCCAGATTGTCTCCTGGACCCACACTCATCCTGAACATGGCACTACAGCCACCATCATACACTGGATGCAAAGCCGAGGACGCTGTTTCTGTTGCAGAAGCCTCACTGCATGCCAGACTTGTGACTTCTGCCAAAAGTTGGCCCCTTTATCTCACGGTGAAGGAAGCCACAGGACCGAGGGCATTGGCTCTACCCACTCTTGATGGATTGACTACATTGGACCTTTTGACTCTCCTTTTTTGGCTTCCAACAGTGCTTCACTATTGTTGACACTTTTTAAGGTTATGATGTTGCTGTTCCAGTCTGATCAGGTGACTCTGGGCCCACCATTGTGGCCTTTGAAACCAAATTATCGTGTATTTGGCTTTCTGGATCATTTACAGTTTGACAATGGTGCACCTTTTGTAGCAAAGTCTGCAAAGCCACCCAACAATGGACTGAGAGTCCAAGTATTCAATGAATCTATAGGCTCTCTATCATCCACAGGCTTCTGGTATTGTTGAGCTTTGAAACATCCTCCCCAAAAATCAACTCTCTCTTCTCCTCCTTATCCAAACACCTGGGTAAGGCAGTTTGGTCACTGTGATGTCTTTGTAGTGTGTCAACTTGGCTAGAGTGAACCATACTTCCAAAGTCCCGTAGCTCAGTGTTGGCCTCCCCTGATGGCAGATTGGACATTCATCAATGTCATAGCCATGGCAGCCTTTGTGAGAAAAAAGCCATTCTGATGAACCCATGCATGGACTCCATTACTCACTAGGGCCAAGCCATGTCATACAGGAACTGTTCCATGTATACTATTCCCACTTGTACATGGGCCTACTGAGCATTGGCATCATCACCTGATTAAATTTGTGAAAACCTATCATCTGGATTTTGTACATTCCAAACATGTAAGTTAAATGAAGATATGTTGGGAATCACCACCTCTGCATCTTTTGAGTTCTGGCTGGTGGTAGTTCTGGATGGTGCTAGCAAGAGAGAGGGATCCCTCCCCCCCCAGGGATAGGGCATTGATTTTTGGTTGAGTATCTAAGGTGGAAGTGGGGAGGGAGCCTTTCTAGAAGATTTCACTTGACCTGTCCCATCATAATAGGTTTTATTCTTTGGGTCAGGGAAGAAACATGGGGATTTCACCAGTTGGGAAGTATATCTGATGTGATCAGGGAAATAACCATAAGATTAGTTCAGGGTCTCACCTGACCCACTGTGAAATGGACTGCTGCCAAAACTCTGTATCTACTCACCTCCATAAGCTCTTCCCTCTCCAATGGACAATGGGGCACTTTGCCTTTCCAGAGATTAGGTTCAGATATGAGCCAATATGCACAATATGGCATCTAGGGGAATGAGCACAGGCTTTAAAAATGACCAGAATTGGGGCACCTGGGTGGCTCAGTCCTTAAGGGTCTGCCTTCAGCTCAGGTCATGATCCCAGGGTCCTGGGATCGAGCCCCACATCGGGCTCCCTGCTCCGCGGGAAGCCTGCTTCTCCCTCTCCCACTCCCCCTGCTTGTGTTCTCTCTCTCGCTGTCTCTCTCTGTCAAATAAATAAATAAAATCTTTAAAAAAAAAAAAAAAACGACCAGAATCTGGGGCACCTGTGTAGCTCAGTTGGTTGAGTATCTGCCTTCGGCTTGGATCATGATCTCGGGGTCCTGGGATCGAGCCCTGTATCGGGCTCCTTGCTCAGCAAGAAGCCTGCTTTTCCCTCTCCCTCTGCCTTCCACTCCCCCTGCTTGTGTTCTCTCTCTGTGTGTCAAAGAAATAAATAAAATCTTTTTTAAAAATTAAATAAAAAATACATCTGTACTCCCTATCTTAGAACTTAATTTAGCAAATTATTTTTTTTTAATGTTGGTGAGGGTGTAAGAAACTGTGTTCCAACCATAGCTAATAGGAGTATAAATTGGAGAAGCATGTCTGAGAGACTTAATAAGACCAAGAAAAATATCAATAACTTTAAGGCAGCAATCCCTTGCCTAGAAATTAATTTATTTTGTCTTTTTGCAACTTTTTAAGTTAAATTACTTACATGGATCTTTAATTTTTAGACCTTAGTTTTCTCTAACATGAGCATTTAAGGCTATCACATCTAGACAGCGTTTGTGATATGGTAGGATTGTCATTGTTTTTCATTTCTACATCCCAAGTGATTTCCACTATGGTTTCTTCTTCGACACATGAATTATTTAGAAGTAATTTTATGAGGGGGCGCCTGGCTGGCTCAGTAGGTAGAGCGTATGACTCTTGATCTCAGCTCGTGGGTCCAAACCCCACTTTGGGAGTGGATCCTACTTAAAAAGTACGAATAAAAAAAGAATAGAAGTTATTTCATGCATTTCCAAATACGATGTTTTCTAATTTTCTTTTTTGGTTAATACTTCCTATTTAATTGAATTGTGGTCAGGGAGTGACATCAATCCTTTGATATCTGGTGAAAAATGTGATGTGGGGTCCTTTTTCATAAAAGTTCGATGTGAGATTCAAAATAGTATGTGCTACACAACTGTTGTTCCATTTCGGCCTTTGGCTGTTGGGTATAGTCAGTATTAGTAAGATCTGGGTCAAAGTGTTACAGGAAATGCTGTGTAAAGTATCCCATGGATAGTAGTAGTGTGAATTTCTCCTGGTAGTTCTGCCCATTTTTTATTTATATACAGTGTTTTATGCTATTTAGTTAGGTTCACACAAGTTTGTATTTATTTCATGTTCTGATGAATTAAACCTTTTATCATAATGGGGTGATCCTCTTTATCTCTAGTAATGCTTTTTGCCTTAAGTTCTATTTGGTCTGATAATAACATACACATCTGCTTTCTTTTCCTTAGTTTGTCTAAATATATCTTTTTGCATTCCTTTACTATAAATCTTTTAAGTGAAAATTTTCAGTTATTTGTGTGATATATATTCTATTACAATTTATATGATAATCAGCAACCTGTTTGGAATATTTTGGCCATCTTATTTTGTGCTTTCTATTTGCCTTCCTTTCTAGTTCTATTTGTCTCTGGCTTCTTTTGTACTGATTAAGTATTTTTCTATAATTCCTTTTTCTTTCTTTGAACCAGTGTGGGATTTCTATCTCTGGCCTAATAATTTTTACCCTAGATATTTTGACACTCATAATTAACTTATTGAAGTCTAAAATTAATGAATAGCTTTACTATCCTTCACATCATACAAGAATATTTGAATACATTAACTTCCCATCTTCTGTCCCTTATTTTGTTTCTCATCTTGTTAGTTTAAGCCTGGCAGACATTTTTATCATGTTTTGCACCATAAATGTTCTTCTTTCCTTCCTTCAGGTTTTTTCTGGAATGTTCTCCTTCTGTCTAAAATACATCCTTTAGAATTCACTGCAGCTCTGTTAGAGGCACCCCCTCTACTTTGTTAACTTGAAAATGTCTTCATTTTGCTTTCATTCTTCAAGAGTATTTTTACTGATTGCAAAATTCCAAGTCGACAGTCAGTGAAAAAAAAAAAAAAAAGAGTTAACACAGCAGGCCCAAGGCTGCTATCTTTAGAAAGGACTGCTTACAAGGATGGCCCTTGGCTGGCATCCGGGTCCTTGGCTTTCAGAAGGGTTCCCATCATTCCCTAACTGACAAGAATGGCTTCCTTTGTTGAAACCGTAGCATATGGTCTATGCTGAACATCTGCTCTCCAACTGGGAGGCTGGAGTTTTGATATGTGCTAGACAGAGGTGCCTACGTTACCAGTTCCCAATACAAATCTTACACACTGAGCCTCTAATGAGCTTCCCTGGTGGACAACATTTCACACGTGTTGTCACAACTCTGCTGGAAGAATTAAGCCTGTTCTGTGTGACTCCACTGGGAGAGGACTCTCGGAAGCTTGCATCTGGTTTCCTTTGGACTGTGCCCCATGCACCATTTCCTTTTTTTTTTTTTTCCTTTGTATCTTTTTACTGTAATAAATCATTGCATGAGTCTGACTATATGCTGAGTCCTGTGAGCCCTCCTGGTGACTTGTTGAACCTGAACCTGAAAGAGCCCCGACACACAGTCATTTCATCTCAGAACACTGGGTAGATTCCATCATTTTCTGGCTTCCAATCTTGCTGGCAAGAAGTTAGCTGCAAGCCTAGATGTTATCCTTATATCCTCAGCTCAAGCACAGTGATTGTCGTATGGTAGGAACTCAAATACTTGCCCAAACATGGTGGAGAAAGGGCTTCTACAGGAAGAAGGGGCTTTTGGTCATTAAATACCCAGAGGCTTTCCTGCTCATCATAACTTGTGACCTGGGCTGCCTGAAGAATGACTCAGGCCTGGAAATGAGCAAGAAGCTGTCTCCAGGATGAAAGATTAAAATATTCTTTTAGAGGAACTCAGGCAGTCTGAGGCACCTGCCTGTGTCTGCTGGACTCACAGGTCAAATGTGGGAGGCACGGACTGAGAGCCGTAGAGGCTGAGGGTCAAGGATTCCTGGTACTGGTGACGCAGGGAGGGGAGTTCAAAGTCCAACAGGTAGGAAGACAGGAAGAGCCTGGAGGTCCCTGCTTCGTGTTAGGTGAGAAGGGGCAGGTCTCCTGTTTGGAGCGGCTAGGGAGGATGGTATAATAAATGCAGAATTTGCAGGATGGGGTCAAGCCCCAGGGCAGGGGAGGCAGTGGGGAAAGTTGGTCTTTGGGAGAGAGGCCGCAGGGCTTGTAGAAGTAACCCCTTTCCTTGCTTCCAATGTCTCTTGCCCCAGTCCCTCCTGAGGGAGGGGAGCAGATACTAGAAGCGAATACAAATCCCCAGAGCCCGTGTTCCAAAAGGGAGCTCTGTGCTCATTATGTTGCCTATGACCGCAGTTATCTGGAAACACTTTTAGTTGGTCTACTCCTGCTTGTGACCCTGCAAGATTTTTTTTTTTTCTTACTTAACCCAGACTTGTCTCAGGGGGTCCCAATTCCACCCCAGATCATCTTTGACCACAACCAGAGGGTGGGAGAGTTATACCCTGGGGCAGACTGACAGGGATACAAAAGAGCCATTTGCCAGATCACCGACTGCCTACTGCATCCCTGATAGCCTGTTCAACTCCCCTGAGAAGACATCTGGACACCCCCTCAGGCGAGGCAGTGATGATCACTGGGGCCACCCTTTGGTTGTGTGCACAGCTGTCTACCCGCCTTCTGCCAGGACGAATCTGGTTGGGGTGGGAACCAGATGTGATTTAAAGGGATCTTTGATCCCTTTGATAGGCACCTCCACCTGCTTGTTCTTTCATCTTTATGGTGGTTCTACTCTGGGCCAGTCCCCCTGGGATGAGTGATGTTTTTGATGGATTATTTTGGTCAGGGGAAACAGTTTCAGAGGCTTTCCCATGGGCTAAGGACCACGTGGCATTTTTAAAGATTTTATTTATTTATTTATTTGAGAAAGAGAGAGAGAGCACGAGGGAGAGGAGAAGCAGAGGGAGAGGAGAGGCAGAGGGAGAGGGAGAAGCAGACTCCCGACTGAGCAGGGATCCCCACCCCACCCCCAACTCGGGGCTCAATCCCAGGACCCTGGATCATGACCTGAGCTGAAGGCAGACGCTTAACTGACTGAGCCACCCAGGCGCCTCAGAATCATAATTTTTTATTGAGATGGCTGCCTCGAGCCTTTATCATCCATCCTGATTCCCTTTAGTTGTATAAGTTAAGCTATATCTTGCCCCCTAGGAATACTATGGTTTAACACCACCTCTATAATCCTCTATGAGAACAGACTCCTCTGACTGCCGTGAATTACCATCGTCTTGTCACGTATTATAGTAACCTCACCCACCTGGCTGCCAGCTGTGGGCGTGCTGTCACTGGGCCCCTACTATTCGGAGATTCTGTCACCCCCGTTAGAATCAGAAGCATACTTCTTTCTGTAACGGCATCTCCCATCAGCGCTGGCCTAGAAAGGAGCCACCACTGAACTTTTCACTGATGCTGCGGGCCGCCTTCGCCGGCACATTCCTTATTGCTCGGGAAATCGAATGTTCTTCAGGTCCTCCTGTGGACCACAGCCCCCTGGTGGGTTTCTGTCCTCAGCAGCCTCTCTACACCAGCAGGCCCACTGCTCTGAGTCCCACTGAGTCTGCCACGGCCGCTCTGACAGTTCTGTTTCACTTAGTGTGGGCCCTGGCTTGTCCTAAGTTTCCATGAGCCAGCCACGTGGAACATGAATACCATCGTCAGGGGCGCCTGGGTGGCTCAGTCGGTCAGGCGTCTGCCTTCGGCTCAGGTCATGATCTCGGGGTGCTGAGATCGAGCCCCACCTGGGCTCCTTGCTTAGGGGCTCCCTGCTCCGCGGGAAGCCTGCTTGTATACAAGCCCCGCTTGTATTCCCTCTCTTGCTGTCTCTCTCTCTGTGTCCAATAAATAAATAAAAATCTTAAAAAAAAAAATAATTCTTTTTAGGGGCACCTAGTTGGCTTAGTTGGAAGAGCATGGGACTCTTGATCTTGGGGTTGTGAGTTTGAGCCCCATGTTGGGTGGAGAGCCCCAACGTTGGGGGCCCCATGTTGTTCACTTAAAAATAAAACTAAAAAAAAAAGAAAGAAATATAAACCATCCCCTCAACTACTATAGTTAGTTGTACTGATAGCGGCTTAGACCAAATCCTTTTTCCTTTCTTCAGGAAACACTGAATGAGAGTGACCATGATTCCTCTTAGGACAACCAGGCCAAACTGGAAGAAGATGGATTGCAACCAGGCTTCCCACCCAGGCCCAGGCCAATTTAATATGACATTAATTTAGGTGCCAGAAGAGGTGGTGGTTATTATACATACCCTGCCTTGACTGGTCAGCAGAAAATCCAGGCAATATGATCATCCATCACCACTCACACTAGAGAGTTCAGGCTGTTTATGAGTGGCAGGCAATTACATACCTGATATTCACTGTAAACAGTACTGTTCACTTGGGGCAAAGATATATTCGAAGTGTAATATCCAGCTATCATAGCCCAGCCCAACCTCAACACTGTGTCCTGACCAAGATGACTTAGATTCTGCTAATAGTAGGTTTGAGTCACCTCAGCAGTAGCATTTTGTTGATGTGAAGTCAAGGTCCAATTCTTGCAAGACGGGGGGTTGGGATTAACCATGTAAAGGAAATTTAAGTACCAGAAAAACCTGTAAGAGAGAATACTTTCTAGAAGGATACTTCCACAGTATTCAAAGGAGGAACTCTCAAGGATTTGTCAGCAGGGTCAAGAGGGTAAGACAGATTCAGCAATCCAAGGGAATTTTGTATGCGTTTTGGGGGGTCAAAGGGGGAGATCAGGCTAAGTAGAATCCTAAGTATCCTGAAAATTAATTTTTTTGATGTGTTGGGCTGAGATTCTCTACTTTTAAAGTCCTTAATTTAAGGTCTCCACTAGAATGGGTGTCCTGAGGTTAGGTTGAGGGCAGTGGTGATGGTGTGGGGCCAGGTTACCAAAGTCCTGGAAGATGACAGGCCCAGCCAGGTGTTGTGCAGGCCAGAGCCAAGAGGTCTAAGGTATTCCTTCACCACGAGCCTGAGTGGTTGCTCTCCTTTCCTGCTCACATGATCGGTATATCCAGTCCCTGCGATTCATTGACTACTGTCCACGAATCAGTGAAAGTATAGCAAGGTCCATTTTGGAGGGCTTATTCAGAACAAGCATAACTAACTCCCACTCTATCTACTGGGAAAAGTTGTCTTCCTTGTGCAAAGTTTTAAACACTTGTTTTCTGTGGCTGCACAAGCTGCAGGGGCCAAGTGCATTCCAATGGCCTTTTGCTTGGCTGATCCGTCTATGAACCAAGGCCCAGGCGTCTTCAGAGACGGAAGCCGGGGGCGCTGGCACCAGCTTTCCCTCTGGGCTCGCTGCATCTGGGGATGTCTGGCCACGTTTTTATGCAGCAACATGACTCCTTTGATGCCTGAAGGCTCCAGCCTGTGGAGCAGCCAGTCACTGGCTTTTGCAGTTTAAAGGGTTCACCGGGTTGTGCTTGGGTGGCTCAGTCGTTAAGCATCTGCCTTGGGC
Organism: Halichoerus grypus; assembly: GCF_964656455.1. Taxonomy (NCBI): domain Eukaryota; kingdom Metazoa; phylum Chordata; class Mammalia; order Carnivora; family Phocidae; genus Halichoerus; species Halichoerus grypus. The sequence goes on from NC_135721.1 coordinate 36,556,395, forward strand.
TCAGGTCATGATCCCGGGGTCCTGGGATTGAGCCCTCAATCGGGCTCCCTGCTCCACGGGAAGCCTGCTTCTCCCTCTCCCACTCCCCCTGCTTGTGTTCCCTCTCTCGCTGTGTCTCCTTCTGTCAAATAAATAAATAAAATTTCAAAAAAAAGTTAATTTAAAAAAAATAAAGGTTCACTGGGACTAGCTGGTCAGAGGGGGAGGGCAGTGTGGACAGCCTGAGGGAAGGGGGTGTGAGGCGCTCCTGCCCGGACCAGCTCTTCCACCACATCCTGTGCTGCTTCCCCCACACCGCAGGGCGGGGCGGGGCGGGGGCGCCTGCAGGGTCCCGCATGGATAGTCATCCCACCGGCACTGTCCTTGTTGTAGCATCTGTCCAACGGGGTCTCTTACCATCAAGAGAACTTCTACACATACTTGAAACCGCTGTGTGTCCCCACATCGTGGAGGGCGCGTGACCTTGGGTGCAATTGTTCCTGTGGGCCAAGGTCATTCTTGGAAGGGGACTCAGCTGTGAGCCACTAGCAGTTAATACCCCAGCAGCTGGAGGAATGAGTCCTGATGGGGATTCAGGGAGGTGCCCTCAGGTCAACCACAGACCCTAAAGTCCTTGTGTTCGCACTGCCACCACGACCGAGACTCGAGCGGGCCGGCACAGGCTTCTGGGAGGCTATCCGCTTCTAGGAGATACGGCATGTGGTAACGTCAGGGGATTCCGGGATTTGGGCACACTGCCCACATTTTTTGTCATAAAATAGTGCTTCATGGCCAAATAATTTGTGGGACCCCCCTGTAACTGAATAAGCATTTGTAAATCTATGGACAGCGATGTTGGCCGAAGTGCCGCGGGCAGATAAGCAAATCCATATCCAGAAGATGTTTGTGTTCGCTTACCTTCATTCCCCACCATTAGCCTTTCACACCGACCACACAGGGGAGGTAAATGCAGATGTGGTAAAAATCATTAGTCTTGAGTCTTTCAAATCTTTATGGAACTAATTTATGCAATGTCCCGGAAGCACAGAATTTTGGGGTATTATCTTGGCTGTAGGAGGCCCATTCAAGGACTTCATTTGGCCATTCTTACCATAATAGACCTATTCCTCTGGTAAGGGAAGCAAGGCTGGCAAAATAGCCCCACGGTGAGTCTGGGATCCCACTTGACCTATAAGATGGACTCTGGCCAACACTTACCCTCCTCCTGACCTCCCTAATCCTCTCTCCAGTGAATCACAGTGCTCCGGGAATTAAGCTCAGATAAGCATCAGTATCTACAAATGTCGCTTTCAGTAAAATGAGCACAGACTGAGATTAAAGCACCTGATTCCGGATCCTCTCTTTTGCTAGGCGTGTTATCGGGCAAAATCCTTAAACTCTCTGAGCCTGTTTGCTCATTCATAAATTAAGGCCAAAGATATTCTTCTGATTGTTTCTTGTTTGTGCTGATGTGGTAAGATTACACACCGAGTGCTTTACACACGGCCGAGGATACGACCTAACACCCATCAGGACCATCCGCGGCTTCTTCTGGACATCGTAAGGAAGGATAGAAATATATTACTATCTATCAGTGTTTTAATAGCTCGTTTTACGCAATTTGATTATTTCGCATTTATTTCCAATTCTGGTTGCTTCTTAATAACATAGAATTTAGGGATAGGAACTTAGATCTAGGTCAGTCATCAGTTTGAATGAATATTCTTACACGACAGATTGGATAGTAAGGCCCAGAGAATCAAATGACTTGATCCTTATTTTTGAAGAATGGAGCTATAAAATTTATCTTTTACTTCTTTTTTTTTTAATAAAGATTTTTATTTATTTATTTATTTGACAGAGAGAGACACAGTGAGAGAAGGAACACAAGCAGGGGGAATGGGAGAGGGAGAAGCAGACTTCCCGCTGTGCAGGGAGCCCGACGTGGGGCTCGATCCCAGGACCCGGGGATCTTGACCTGAGCCGAAGGCAGACGCTTAACCAACTGAGCCACCCAGGTGCCCCTTATCTTTTACTTCTTAACATTTAATCTGCACCTCTAGTATAGGATTTAATTTGGGAAAGATTTTTTTAAAATTCATAAAACTGTAGAAAATGTGTGCTCTAACCATAGCTTGTAGCAATGTGAATTGGTAAAGCATTTCTGTAGAGCAAATATCAAGACTAGTTAAAACACTGATTTCTGGACTCACACCTTAATTCACGATCCAGTAGGACTGGGGTGGGGCCAAAGAATTTGCATTTCTGACAAGTTCCCAAATGATACTGAACCTGGTGCTGCTGGCCCACAGACCACACTTTGAGAACTACTGATGGAGAGTATTCAGAGTATTCTGGTAACTCTTTTTTTTTTTTTTTTAACAGAGAGGGAGTGGGGGAGGAGCAGAAGGCAAGGGAGAGAGAGAATCTTAAGCAGGCTCTATGCCCAGTGCAGGGCCCGACTTGGGGGGTCGATCTCACAGACGTGGGGCTCAATCTCATGACCCCGAGATCATGACCTGAGCTGAAATCAAGAGTCAGACACTTAACTGACTGAGCCACCCAGGCGTCCCATATTCTGGTAACATTTAATTAAAGCCAGGTGCGCCTGGGTGGCTCAGTCGGTTAAGCGTCTGCCTTCGGATCAGGTCGTGATACTGAGGTCCTGGGATTGAGCCCCATGTTGGGCTCCCTGCTCAATGGGCACCCTGCTTCTCCCTCTCTACCACTTGTGCTCTCTCGCACTCTCTCTCTCTCAAATAAATAAATAAAATCTTAAAAAAAAAAAAATAATAATGAAAGCCAGAAAAATATTCACAAACTCTGGCCCGGGATAAATGAAGATGAGCAGCCCCCACCCCAACACCTCCTTTGGATGCTCCCCAATTGACCCCCCAGGACCTGCCACAGCCCCTCCTGGTCACGTGGAGCAAGCCCCCCTGCAGCAGGAAGCACAGGGGAGGCATGACTCATGGGGGCAGGGGGCAGCCCCAGGTTCTCTGCGTGGGGCTGAGGCAGCATTCGGGACCAGGCCCCAGCCTCGCACCCTATTTAAGTGTTTCCCATTGCCAGGATCAGCATCTAACACATCACAGATCTGATTCATCTCATTTACTGCCCAACACCCTCACCTCTCTGCGGAGTGTAAGTTCTCTAGAGCAAGAATTTTTGTGTGTTTTGGGCAAGAACAGGGCATGGATCATAGGCGCTCAATAAGTACTGATTGAATGAATGACTATCACATGCGTCTGTATGTTCATGTTACTATTTCTATAAGGATCCACGAGGAAATGGCAGCAGACCTCCTGTGGGGAAGGGGAATGGGAGGAAGAGTGGGAGCGAGTGTAATTTTCACTGACTCTGTTCAGCCTTTGAATTTTTCCTACCAATTGTTAAAAACAAGACAACAGGCCCCAAATAAAGTCGTTCATGCTGAGCCCCATATCACCAAACCAAAACTTAGTTAAACTCTCATGTCTCCCAGAAAAGAAATACTAAACCAGTCAATCAGGAGCCACCTGACGAGCACTAGTTAGACAACCTGCCTGGGAGACCCCTGCCATGCCCTAAAGGAAAGTAACCTTGCGATACCCTATCCACTTTTTTTTGCCTAGTGTGACTTTCTTCCTTGTTCCTGCTCCCATCTGGCTATGAAAGTCTTTCATTTGGTATAGCTCCTCAGAGCTCCTTTCTATGTGCTAGATTGAATGCTGCCAGATTCAAATTGATTTTTGCGCGAAAAACAATTTTTAATGTGCCTCGGTTTATCTTTTTTTTATTTTTTATTTTTTATTTATTTATTTATTTTTAAAGATTTTATTTATTTATTTCAGACAGAATGAGAGAGAGAGCACATGAGAGGGGGAAGGGTCAGAGGGAGAAGCAGGGTCCCTGCCGAGCAGGGAGCCCGATGCGGGACTCGATCCCGGGACTCCAGGATCATGACCTGAGCCGAAGGCAGTTGCTTAACCAACTGAGCCACCCAGGCGCCCTATCTTTTTTTTAAAGATTTATTTTACTTATTTTAGAGAGACAGAGAGCATGAGTGGGGGTAGGGGCAGAGGGAGAGGGAGAGAATCCTGATGCGGACTCCCTGCTGAGCGCGGAGCCCCACTCAGAGCTCAGTCCCAGGACCCTGAGATCATGACCTGAGCTGAACTCGAGTCGGACGCTCAACCAACTGAGCCACCCAGTTGCCCCTATCTTTTAACCCAATATATTTTACCTAGCTAATCAAAAATAAGTTAGATCCCTAGTCTTCTTCTTATTAAGTAAGCTTTACATCCAATGTGGGGCTTAACTCACCACCCTGAGATCAAGAGTCCCATGCTCTACCGACTGAGTCAGTCAGGTGCCCCTAGATCCCTATTATCAATCAGGAAAAACAAGTTGTAAGAGAAATAAGCACAACGGGGAAAAACATAAGGACCACACAACACTAAGTATGGTGAGATGGTTGCATGGAGCGGTATGAGAATACCCAGACAGGCTTGAAGGAAAGCTCAGCGCTTGCGGAGTATCCTGCCACGTGGGCCTGGCCCTGACACCCCACCTCAACCCCTCCCTGAGCCTGGCCTTGCCCCAGACTAACCCCGGGTGGTTCCCAGAGGTCCCTCCTGGAAACCAGAAGTTTCCAGCCCTTCCCACCCACATCTTAAGTTTCAAGTGTCAAGTAACAACAGTCAGTAGTTAATGGAGGAAAGAGAGACTTGCCTGTAGCTACTTTATGAAGGAGACAATATCTCTAAGTCCCATGAACTAAAAGGCCAAATGAGAATCCAGGGGTCCAGAAAGGAGACAGAAGAACATACATAGAGAGAAAGGGGGAGAAGCTGTGCATTAGGTCTCATGTGACTAGTAAGCATCTCTGGGTGGGAGTGGGGTTAAGGAGTTAGAGGCCCCTGAGACCAAAGGAGGAAGGAAGCCCAGGTAGGATCACCAAGACAAGCAGCTTGGAACCAGGAGAGCCAGGCAAGAGGTCTGTTAGAGGAATTTCAGAAAGAGAGACAATAAGCTGTAAACGCTCCGGGTGCCTGCGTGGCTCCGTTGGTTAAGCGTCTGCCTTCAGCTCAGGTCATGATCCCAGGGCCCTGGGATGGAGTCCAGCATTGGGCTCCTTGCTCAGCAGAGAGCCTGCTTCTCCCTCTCCCTCTGCCTGCTGTTCCCCCTGCTTGTGCTCTCTCTCTGTGTCAAATAAATAAATAAAATCTTTACAAAAACAAAAACTGTAAATGCTCCTGAACAAAGCCAGGAGCAGTTTCCACCTGAGATGACTGCTGACCTATTTATTCAATAAATATTTATCCTTGTGCCAGACCCTATGTCAGAAATATCACTTTGATTAACTGCAGAAGACTTGTGTGACCGGAGACTCTCACTAGAGGCCTTGTAAGAGGCGCTGATACCCAAGGAGACCAAGCCTTCCTGGGAGAGCGGCAGAGCGGCGGAAGACCTCAAACACGCCTATCGCTCTTCTCGCCCTTCACAGATGCAGAGACTCCAGGAGAGGGGCGCCTCTTTCCCCTCTGGATCTTTCTGTTGCCTCTGACCCCACAGCAGCGTCTGTGCTTGCCCAGCAGAGGGCAGCCGGAGCCTGGGCGCCGCTTCCCTGGCCACCTGCTTAGGAACTGGACAGATGGGCACCTAGCCCCCTCACTGCCCACTGAAGCTTGGGCATGGTGCCCACTTGCTGGTGGCAGCAGCCCGAGAGAAACAGGATGCACCAGGAGGCTGCAAAAAAAAAAAAAAAGAGGCTGTTTTGAATCCTCTCTAAGCTGTGGCGGTTCTGCCTGGCAGATGCTCAGCCTTGGCACTCTGCCACGTTCACCCTCTCTAGGGTCCTGGGACGAAGGATCGTTTCCTTCTCATCCCAGTGCAGCCTGCTTGCCCTGTTTCTACTAACTGTTCAGACTCTGTTTCTCCGAGGCCTGGAATCCTGGAGCCCCAGAGCTGGAAGGGACTCTGGAGCTGCTGGTCCAGGAGTTGCCGTTTCAAATAACTTCAAAGGCAGGCAGGGAGCCTAAATTTGTCTCACTGACTCGGGGTGCTACGGTGGGGAGTGCCCGTGGCTGTGGGAGCTGGAGACGAGCCTGCGCCAAAGCACCTACATTCACCAGCTTCTCACCGAGAGGAAAGGAAAACACGGCCACGGGCTGAGCTGGGAGGCTGGCTGCCAGGTCTCCCTCTCAGGTCCGGGAAGGGAGAACAACTTGCCCAAGATCGGGCCCGGTTCCCCTTCTCACCAGTCCGGTCCCTTCGGTGTCGTTCCCCCATTGTGCATGGTGAATATTAAACTCAGTAGCTGGGGACGATTTGGACTTCCAGCACTGCCTGCCGTGCGGGCTGCCTCGTCTTGGATTACTTCATTTCCTTCCTTGGCCACCGATCCCCTGTTTGGAGAAAGTAGCCTCCCCCAGGATACAAGGCCCTCCTTTTCCTCGCAGTGAGTCACAGCCTCTGAGCTGACTTGTGGACAGCTTGACTCCAACACAGAATCCTTCCCTCCCACTGCTTTTTCCAATGAATATCTCCAGCTGTGGCTCTCCACTTCCTCTGGCCACCTCCCTACGGCTAGAAGCTTCTATTTACTCAGGTCTTTTCCTCCTCCTTGAAATGAGGTCCCATGGAGAAGGATGCAGAGGACTTTCAACCTTGATTCCCCAGAACTCACCAAGAAGTAATGACCATGAGGCATGAAGTGCTGTTTCCCCTTGTGGTGTGAAGAAGGTCACAGGGATGCAGCGTGTGTTTGCAGGGGCTTTCCAAGTATTGAGCATGGTTTTTTAAAAATCCAGTGTTACATAATCGTATACTCCACTCGGACAGGCTGGCTGGCATGGTCACCCTGTCCAGGAGAATCAGCAGGCGTGGCGGGGATGCTTCGTTAGGGCTCAGCCTCCTGAGTGGCAGGAATAGGGCTGTGGCCTCATGACCGGTCATAGGGACACCTTTGGGACCTGGGGCAAGTATTTGATAGAGCCAGTCCGGTGAGGAGTGTCAGTTGTTCTCACCATGAGGAATCCGGGTGAAGACAAGGAACAGCCATCCCCCCTGTCAGGGGGCTCCCACTGTCAGGGGGCTCCCGCTCCCAGCATCTCCCATGCAGTGGTGCAAGAGATGACTGGGGACCTGAAAATCCGGTCTCCAAAGCACGTCCTCTCAAGAATATCATTTGGGGGGAGGAAAGAAGGACATTTACCTACTTATTCAAGGGAAAAGAAAGAGAAAAAATGGAAAACAGACTAATGAGATTAGTTAGCTGCAGGGCACGGTGGGAACAGGACAGAAAGGCCAGAGGGAACGAAGAGGATGACATTTCTCTGAAATACCTTCTTGTTCTGACTTGGCTCCTGGAACCTTTTTAATGTTTCTTGTTTCAGAAATAAATAAAAATAAAATAAAACTCACAAGGATGGGGGAAACCCTAAAACGGAATATACCTAGAAATAAGCAAGTAAGAAAGAATGCCCTTTGACTTCTATCTTACATTCTAGTAAAAATAGTTGCAACATCTCTAAATGCTAGGTACTATTCCTATCCTAGTTTTACAAGAGAGGAAGTCATGCCTCAGTGGGATTCAGGAAGCTGCCAAGGGACTTGAACTCAGATTTTGTATCAGATTTGTAGGAGGTCTCAGTTCTGAGATCATATGATATACTCAACTCTGTGCCAGCCACAGAAGTATGAGTTAGTCCCCCCTGGGTTCCAAGAATCTACAACCTTAGTGATTAACATTTAATACCATGAGGCTATAAAAATAGGGAAATGAATGAGTCCCTTATCATTCATAAAGATTTAAAGGCCATAAAGACTTCAGGAATTCTGAGCATTCCTTGAGGGCTGGCTTCCTGGAGGATATGGGATTTGAGCGAAACCGAATCCTCCTAAGTAGGATTCAGGTAGGTGTGGGAAAGGGGCGAAGGAATTCCAGGCAGCAGAACCCACTGGGAGCAGAGGGGCAGAAAGGAGCTTGGTGCGTGGGGAGCCTTTGCAGAAGGATGGACAACATGGAAGGGCACATACATAACCTTCTTGGAGATCTGTTGGAATTCAAAGTCAAGGTGAACATCATGGGAGCAAGGTGTCCACAATGAGGCTGGGATGAGGTCAGTGAATTCCCAGGCCCTAAACATTAGCTCTTTCGTAGCTGCATATTGATATTTGATATCTGTCTAGTCCCTCAATGAGCTTACTAGGAAAAGGTAGACACTATATTCTGGATCGACAGGTTAAAAACTCTTTTTGCATAAAGGGGAAGTAAAATGCGAGCTCCTATGGTTGCTTTTGCTCTTCTCTTCCAGCTCTACTTTCTCAGCAAAGATTTACAAGCAGAAAGAGAAGCCACTCCCAGTTTGTTTGCTGAGCAGAAAGGCAGACTGAACCTTGCACCTGTCTAAAGCCAGCCTGCGGGCAGCCCCCGGGCTATGAAGGAGAGGAAAGCACTTCCCCTTCTCATCTCCTCCCCAGGTGGAGGGTTTGGTGCTCAGCAGGAATAATGAGAGGAAATGAGAAGAGAAAGCCAGGAGGCCCTGTGGTTGGAGGGAAGGAAAGCCGGCCGAGCCTGGTGGGCAGACACCAGTGCTGGTTCTGGCTAAGCAGCAAAGCGGGAACATGAAGAAAATAAAAATATGGGCATCTTTATCAGACTCATGGTTAACGATATCCTGGGTTTTTATCAGCACCCATATTCAGATAAACCTGAAAAGTTTATCTTGAACCAGGGACTGTCACAACAATGGCTTTCAAATTGCTGCCCTCGGTGTGGTGTGGTGTCATCATCTTTTGAAACAATGGAACTAATCTCACATCGCTCAGAGGATAAAGTCATCATCTGGCCCCTTCTGATCTTTTCATTGCTGTCTGACAGCACGGCCCCTGATCCCTTCCCCAGCACCCACCCCCAAGCCTTGCCTTAGCCCAGCTGCACCAGCCCCCCTGCAGTTCTGTGTTCATCCCCACCGCCCCAATTGGGAACACCACTTCCCTTTGCCTCCTCCCCCCACCCCCCCACCCCGGCCCCGGCAGCCACTTTTCAGGACCAGCCACACACCACCTCCTAGGGGAGCAGTGGGACTCTGGGGCAAGGCAGCGGCTCCCTCCTCCTCCCAACTGGGAGGCGGGGCGCACACCCTTCTGTCAGTGTGGTTTTCACATCCTGTCCTGGTGACAGGTTTCTCTTCCCACCCCCAGGCTCAGAGCCTCTTAAGGGCAGGAGCCTAGTCTTGCTTTTTTCTCTACTGGACCAAGATACAGTTTTTGATGGTATTTGTCTATTTGAGGAATGGATATTTCCCCTTAAAACAATGTTTCTTAAACTTTTTAATCCACAGCTTTCAGGAAGAAATACTTTTTACACCACGACCCAGTTTACACAGACTCATATACACACACACCTAACTGAAACAAAGTTTCAAGAAATAATACTTACTAGGTAGGATGCACTCTGAGATTTTCTCTTTTATTTCTCTCTCTCTCTCTCTTTTTTAAAGTGCTTATTGGGACTGGCAGGTGGAAAGCCACAGTCCTAAAGTATAAAGAGAAGCTGTCATAGCTAAAATGAGAAGAGCTTCCCTTCCAAACCAGGATCAGATTAGGATTAAGCTGTAAACAAATGAGGGCCTCCGTGAGCTCGAGGATGTGCGGACCATAAGGGTCTTGGCCTTAATATGAAGCAGAGGGCTCTGTGGGCTTTATTGACCACGTGCTGGACCACAGCTTCAGGCAACAACGACCCTTTGGCAGCTTTCCTGTTCAGTCCCTCAGAGCTTTCCTTCATTCCTTAACACAGCCACCTCCCCCAAAAGAGTTCCTCCCATTGCACTCGCTGCCCCGGCTATATTTTGTGCAGTCCTCCATGATTGCTCTTATCACGCCGGACTGTAATGAAAGTCTGTTTTACGGGGCTGGCTGCTCGACCGAATTCCTGGACGGAGCCTGGCATGGGAAAGGCTGTCAAGAAGGGTTTGGTGTGTGGCTGAGAAGAGATGAATGGCTGCACTTTTGGGGTCTGCAGGCGCCCATCTCTTCCTCATTGTGGCCTGGGTAGGGGGTTGCCAGGGGCTCAGGAGGGTGAGAGCAGGGAGAAGCAGGCCAGGTCCAGCTACTTTGGAGCAGGATGGGCAGGTGCTACCCAGAGGCAGGAAGCAGTGGCTGGAATTCAACAGGGAATTTACAAAACCCACTTATCTCTTCCCTTTGTATAGAAACCTCACAATTTAAGAAAGGAAGATGATAAACCTGAGCTTTAGGGTAAACTTCTACACTCAAAAGCAGGCTCTTGGGACTAGAGTTGCTGAAGAACTAATTAGAATGGCAGGTGGCAGTCAACTCAGGGCCCAGCACTGAGAGTGCAAAGGTGACCCACCTGAGTCCTTTCCCGGCTGGTTAACCCAACCCCAGAGACTTCAGAGCTCCCGCCTCTTCTCTTCTCCGCTGTGCCTCACCCTGAGCAAGTAAGTGGAACACAGGGAGGGAAGGTGGTGAATGCTGCGCCCCCAACCTCTCAATCCAACATGCTAATTGTCCTGGTAGAAAATTTCCATGTAACTGTTGGAAATGACACAGATCATGAAACATGAGTAGTACATAAATCACATTACATTGGGAAATGTAAGTTATGCTTCTGCTTGTCCTATGATAGTGGTAACCACACTTTCACAAAGCAAGAAACAGGGCGCCTGAGTGGCTCAGTCGGTTAAGCGTCTGCCTGCAGCTCAGGTCATGATCCCCAGGTCCTGGGATCGAGCTCTGAGTCGGGCTCCCTGCTCAGCGGAGAGCCTTCTCATGCTGGCTCTTGTGCGTTCTCTCTCTCAAAAAAAATAAAATAAAATCTTTTTTAAAAACCCAAACAAACAAAAAAACCAAAGCAAGAAACAACAAACATCTCCAGCTCCATTCTGTACAGGGCCCAATACCACAGAAGGGAAGCTGGAATCTGATTCTAGAACATTCCGGCAGGTTTCTGCCTGCCTCTGGGCCCCACTCCCTTTGTGTTTTTGTTCTTTCAACTTAACTGAATGCCTTCTAGCAGGATAGCATTGTGGTGTCTCCCACAGGGGAGGAAATTTACCTTGAAGAAGGATTTGAGCAAGCAACCCTGTAGGTTAAAAATAAACGAAAATGAATTCCTCTCAGCTCTTTGCCTAGTTCTGCTTTCTGTTACACACCCAAGTTACAACCCACCGTAAGCATTGTTTGTCACACGGGAAAGAGAACCTGGCCCTCGTTTCCCTGAGCTGACCTCTCCCACGTAACTAAGGTAAAGGGAGCCGGCCGTTGCCTGCAGAGGACAAAGGTCTGAGCGAGCACTGTGGTCTTGGGAGGAGACGGACTCCTTCTGCACCCGGTTTCTTCTCATCTGTAGAAGGAGGACCACTCTACTGCTCCCCAAGGCTTCTGAGAGGAGGGGAATGAGGGGAAATATGTGGGAACAGCTAACTTTCTGAGGTGACCACGCAAGCCCACTGGCTTCAGTGCACAGAAGGGAGACGGAGGTGACCAGCCAGCCTGGGCAGAGTAGGTTTTTCCTGTTGTGAATCAGTAGGATATGAAGCTGGATGGTCCGAGGGCCGCGTCACGGAAAACCTTCATCAGCCGGAGCCGGCTGCATTTGGTCCTGTAGGCCATGGTAGCCTGTGAAAGACTTCATGAAAGTAGTGGGTTGGCAGATTAGTCTGGCCTAAAGTCTGGTTGGAAGTGGGGTGAGACTGGAGGCTGGGAATAGGGGTGAGGCTCTGGACTTAGAAGGCTGGGGGGGAGCAGGTGTGAGAGGCAGACCCCCGGAGGAGTCCAAATTGGGTTTCCAATTGCTCTGTATGTTTCCCCCACTGCTTCTTTCCTCCCTGTCTTTGCTTTTTCTCCTCCTTGTCCTTCTGTCTCCACCCCTATCCCCACCTCCATTATCAGCCCTGTGTCCCTCTACCACCTAAGGAGGCCCGCAAATGCGGCTCAGCAAATGCTTCGGATGATAAAGATGCTGCCCAGTGGGCCTCCCTGGGTAAAGCTGGTCTGGCTGGCATTGATTGGGTCATGAGCGGGGAGGGCAGACCCATGTTTTCTTTGGTATCTGAGTGAGAAAAGCTACTGCAGGTTAGAACTCACCGGAAGCTAGAGCCAAGTGACAGCACCTGACATCAAGTGCAGCGCAGCTGGGTGGGTGAGGAGAGAGGTGACAGCTCTGGGCTGCGAGGCCCGTTGCTCCTTCTACTCCAGGCCAAGGAAATCAGGTCACCCGATTCACTAGCCAGACACCAAGGGAGTGACTGCTGCCTCTGGAAAATCAACCATACAGAAATAGTCATGGAAGAGTGGCCAGGACATGGCACCTGGGTGAGGATCTCAAACTGGTGGCCACAGGTCCGTTCACCCTGCAGATGGATTTTGTTTGGCCAACTCGGGCCCCCGCACCCTCTATTATGTTACACATTGCCCTTGCTCCCTCTCTGCCTCATATATTTGCCTTCCTAGTCTCACCCCTGAGCTTATGAATTTACCAATCCCATCCTGGAAGGCACAGAGAAACACAAAGATGTTCCAGGAGCTTCCAACATTGCTGGGAAAACAAAACAAATACACAGGCCAAGAGGCTAGGATGACAGACCCAACGTGTGGGGCAGACACTTGTATTTTGGAGTTGAGTTTACGTAGGAGATCTTCTCCCACTAAGGTCATGAGAAAAGGGTGTGTAGAAGTCAGGGGCGACTTGCTGGAAGAGACAGGTCTCAATGGAGATGAGGTAGGGATGCTCCTGGGTGGGGACAGGCAGGGGGAGCCAGCCTGGAGAAGGTGCACACACAGCACAGGACCTCTGAGGTGTTTGCACAGGGCAGTGATGATGAAGGCACAACAATCCAGGAAAGGGAGCCGGTAGGCGGGAGCTGAATTAGGGAGAAAATTTTTTTTAAGATTTTATTTTCATTTTTTATTTTTTAAAAAAATATTTTATCCAGGGGTCCTTGGGTGGCTCAGTCAGTTAAGTGTCTGTTTTTGGCTTAGGTCATGATGCCAGGGTCCTGGGATGGAGCCCTGCATCAGGGGCCCCTGCTCGGTGGGGAGCCTACTTCTTTTTCCCTCTCCCTCTGCCGCTCCCCCTGCTTGTGCTCTCTCGCTCTCTCTCTGTCAAATAAATAAAATCTTTAAAAAAATTTTTTATCCATTTATTTGAGAGAGAGCGTGCAAGAGAGCTCAAGTGGGTGGGGGAGCAGAGGGAGAGGGACAAGCAGACTCCCCGCTGACTGAGCAGGGAGCCTGATGTGGGGCTCCATCCCAGGACCTCTAGATCACGACCTGAGCCAAAGGCAGATGCCTAACTGAGCCACCCAGGTGCCCCGAGATTTTATTTTTTTAAATATCTCTACACCCAACGTGGGGCTTGAACCTACAACCCCAATCAAGAGTCACATGCTCTACCGCTTGAGCCAGCCAGGTGCCCCAGAAATTTTGAAGATGTAAAGACTGGTGCAGGGTGGGAGTCGAAGGATCCAAAGGGTACCAGGGAAGCTTCAAAGCATCTTAGAGATGCTGCTCTAGTCACTGCGACAGGGAAGTCATAAGAAGGCAGCTGCTTGGGGTGGGGTGTGAGAAGTTGAGAGAAATTTTGATTTAAATGTGTTACATTTGATGGAAGAAGTATGCAGCTGGCATCTAGGACGGAGACGGAGGTGGTGATGGAGGGCTGCAGTGGATTAAATGGGACTCCCAAGGGAGATGAAGTGGGACAAGGTGGGGAGAGAAACCAGGGAAGGAGACTAACATGGAATTGGAAACAGATGTCAGCAGAGGAAAACAAGGTCTGTTGGCATTATTAACTACAGCGGCTTCCAGAAGAACGGAGCAGAGAAAAGCCCAGGGTTTGAAGCTAGGAGGTGACAGGGATTTCTGCTGGCGTGGAGAAGGGGACAACATATTTCAGAGTCAAGGAGAGCAGGTGGAGGGGAAGGTAACAGGTAGAGGTCGTTATCTCAAGGAGCATGTAGCAGAAAGAAGCCACAAGTAGGAACAAAAGAAAACCCACGAAAGTTTGAAGGTAGAAGGAAGGATCCAGAGGTGAGAGAAGAACTGAATCCGCTCAGGAGAACAGATAAAATGAAGAAGACAGGACCCAGAGGAGGTCGATGGAGATGCTCATCTTGGAGTTCACAACTTTTGCATCTCCTTGCCCTGCAATGTTGGGCCGGGTCCTCGGTCCCCTCGCTGACCATGGTCCTCGGTCCCCTCGCTGACCATGGTCCTCATTCTTGTGGTTAAGCAGCAGAAGGAAGTCTGCAAATGGCGAGGGGGTTCTTCCCTGGGGACTGGGACCCAGAGCACCAGCAGTTATCCCTTTCCCCTTTGCCACGGATTCCCTCTCTTTTCTCTATCGGACCTGGTCAGTCCGGGTGGCTAGATACCGTCCAGAGGGCTGTACACAGTAGTGAAGCCTCCGGCCCCTGTTTTAGGTGCGCAGGCACAGGCAGGCAGACAGGAAGTGAAAGTGGGGTAACCACGAGGAAGAGGGGTGAGGACTGGGTTAATCATCTGAATTCTCAGCCACGAGCTCCCAGCCAGGGCTGAGATGGTGAGTGAGTACCTACAGATACAGAATTCTTAGCAGCACGGTCTGTGTCCCTTCAGGGTCTGGTCACCTGTGCTGAGCACAAAACCACCACCACCCGAGCGAGCCGGCGGAGGTAGGAGCATCACCAAGCAAGGAGGTGTCTGTGAGGGTGATCTCACCAGAAAAGCAAACACACCCCTGGAGGGGAAGGAGGTGCTTGCTCCCTGCTGGGCTGGGGCAGGCTGTTCTCGAGTATGGGGTGGGAAGACAGATCTAAGCTGGGAGGGACAGCATGAAAGGAAAAAGGCTGGTGCAGGGATGACAAGAGCGAAAGGGGAAGGGGGGAAAGCCCATTGCTGGGGCTGAGTCAGAAGGTTTCATTTTGACTGAGCGTGAAGACTCTCTGAAGGGGTAGCTTGTGTGGATGGAGGTCTGGGTGGGCTATGAGGCCCTGACCACGTGTCATCTGAAGGAGATCTAAAGCATCCTGAGCCCCTAAACTGTCATTTTCCTTTATATGCTGGGTGGGTGTCGATATCATAGAAAATGAAAACATTCACATAGCCCATGGCCCAGCTACTCTACTAGGGCACACACACACATGCACGCGCGCACACACACACACACACACACTTTATAATGGACTATTATTCATATAAGAAAAGGAAAGAAACAAAGAGCTCTATCTGCAATGACATGCAAAAGTATGTAAGACGATGTTAAGTGAAAAGAACAAGTTGTATAATTGTGCATGGTAGTATTTCAACTGATTAAAAAAAAGAAAAACGATGTATATTATGTATTATAGAAAAATATGAATACCTTATATGTTTTTGCATGTGTATCACCAGGAATTTTTTTTTAAAACCACTTTATTGAAGTATGACTGACATACAAAAAGCTGTATATATTTATATATATAACTTGAACTGTTAGTTGTTATTTTGGGGATTAGATTAGAAAATTAGCATTCTATGGAGGGGCATTTTTAACTAGATAGTATTCTGTGTTAAAAAACAAAATTCAGGGGCACCTGGGTGGCTCAGTTGGTTAAGCGTCTGCCTTTGGCTCAGGTCATGATCCCAGGGTCCTGGGATCGAGCCCTGCATAAGGCTTCCTGCTCAGCGGGGAGCCAGCTTCTCCCTCTCCCTGCCGCTCTGCCTACTTGTGCTCTCAATCTCTCTGTCTCTCTGTCAAATAAATAAATAAAATCTTTAAAAAAATTCATACAACCCCTCCCCAAACTTGGGGTGCCTGGCTGGCTCAGTCAGAAGAGCATGAGACTCTTGATCTTGGGGTTTAAGCCCCATGTTGGGCATAGAGATCACTAAAGAAAAATAAATCAACTTTAAAAAGTTCAAGATCAAATTGGCTTTGTTCATCAATTCCTGAATCAGGCAGAATCCCATCTAGCAAATAGAAAGGAGCTCCAAGCAGCTACACAAAATAGAAGGATTTTATAGGCAGAAACAGAGGCAGATGGGGGGCGGGGCGGTGAGGATAGAACAATTAGCAAAAGAAAAGAAAGGATATTTTCAGGCAAGGTCTTCTTAGGGGGAAGAGCAAGGGTCTTATTAGGTGGATTACCTCATCTTCCTTTGGGGGACGGAGAGGGCCTCTGTACAGATGACCTCACGGGTGTTTACCAGAAAATTCCTGGCCAACCGGTTAAGACCACATTTCTGGGGAAAGTTGGAACTGCCATTAGGTTAAGGACTAAGCCCCAGTTTGGTGACTTGGCCTAGCATAAGTGACTCCATTTAGGGCCTGGATTTTCTTTTTAATATCTGCACGGTGTGGTTTTTAATGGGAGTACATATTATTTAGCTTGATAGTTTCAGTGACCACATTTTGTGAACTAGATAGTCAGAACACAAGGCTGATACATATGAATTTTTATGGGGACAATGGAACAGAATATTTGCAAATTGAGGTCATCCTAGGAAATGAAGTACATTCTCCTTTCCTTCTCTCTCCTTTATCTGGCCTGAAAGCCTCACTCCTGTAAACAGCTTCTCTGGTTTAAATCTGGAGGGAAGAACATTGGCCTTTGAGTTATTCATTCACTGAATCCCTGCCAGGGTCCACTGTGCCAGTGTTTCAGGCCCTAGTCTCCTACTCACTCTCTGGCTGTGGGCTCTTGGACTTTCATATCCCTGTAAGATGGGGCGGTAATACTTTTGCTCTGCCTATGAAACCACTTAAAAGCATAGAGTTGAACAAAACCCAAAACGGCTGCACTAATGCTTCAGCGAAGCTTGATTTTATTATTTTTATTTTTTTTTAGCGAAGCTTGATTTTAAAGTAACCTTTTCCCTCTCTTCTTCAAACCTCCCCTCTTCCCTTCTTCGTCATTCATTTCAGGAACCTGGTAGCATCCTGAAAATGACTAATGACTAAGGAGGCTGGCAGCATATACACAAATTTTCCCTATATCCCAACCCCACGCCCTTTCCTCCAGGCAGGCTTGCAGTCTTTGAAGGCCATAGCCTGCTGCCAGGCAAAGCAATGAAGCTATTATTATTACTCTTTATCCCAACCTCTATCTTTGCATTATATTTTGGCTCCAAAGCATGAGGTCGGTTTTCAACAACATCTATATCACACAAATGTGAAGATGAAATGAAAAAGCTTTTGGAGGTATCTAGAATCAGGAGGATAAGAGCCTTATATACAGATTTGAGGTTTTTATGAGTCATCATCAGACCATTATCCAAGGTCACAGTTAAAAAAGTTAATTCCTGGGGCATCTGATTGGCTCAGTTGGGGGAGTGTGCAACTCTTGATCTCAGGGTTCTGAGTCTGAGCCCCACATTGCATGTAGTGAATACTTAAAAAAGAAATAAACCCAAAAACTTCAATTCCCTGCAGTAGTTAGTATCCAAAATCTATACTTACACAACTCAACACACAAAAAACAGATAATCCAGTCAAAAATGGGCATGAACAGACATACTGATGGCCAACAGACATATAAAAAGATGATCACCATCACTCATGATCAGGGGAATGCAAATCAAAACTATAGTGAGGGTGGCTCAGTTGGTTAAGCATCTGCCTTTGGCTCAGGTCATGACCCCAGGGTCCTGGGATGGAGTCCGGCATCTGGCTCCCTGCTCAGCAGGGAGCCTGCTTCTCCCTCTGCCTGCCACTCCCCCTGCTTGTGTTCTCTCTCTCTCTCTCTGCCAAATAAATAAAATCTTAAAAAAAAAAAAGCTACAATGAGGTATCACCTCTTACCTGTCAGAATGGCTAAAATCAACAACACAAAAAACAAGTGTTGGTGAGAATGCAGAGAAAAAGGAACCCTCTTGCACTGTTGGATGGAATGCAAACTGGTGCAGCCACTCTGGAGAACAGTATGGAGGTTCCTCAAAAAATTAAAACTAGAATTATGGAGGTGGGTGGGGCGATGGGTGAAATAGGGGAAAGGGAGGAAAAGTACACTTATCTTGAGCACTGAGTAATATATGGAACTGTTGAATCATTATATTTTACATCTGAAACATAACATTGTATGTTAACTACACTGTTAACTATATAAAATATAAATAAATAAATAAACAAATAAATAATAAATAAATAAATAAAATAGACTCACCTTATGATCCAGTAATTCCACTAGTGGGTATTTATACAAAGAATATAAAAATACTAATTTGAAAAGATATGAGCACCCCTATGTTTATTGCAGCATTATTTACAATGGCCAAGTTATGGGAACAACCCGTGTCCATCCATAGATGATGAATGAATAAAGAAGATGTGGTACACACACACACACACACACACACACACACGCACACACCATGCACAATAGAATATTACTCAGTCATAAAAAGACTAAAATCTTGGGGCGCCTGGGTGGCTCAGTTGGTTAAGTGACTGCCTTCGACTCAGGTCATGATCCTGGAGTCCCGGGATCGAGTCCCACATTGGGCTCCCTGCTCAGTGGGGAGTCTGCTTCTCCCTCTGACCCTCGTGATCTCTCTCTCTATCTCATTCTCTCTCTCAAATAAATAAAATCTTAAAAAAAAAAAAGACTAAAATCTTGCCATTTGCAATAACATGGATGGATCTAGACAGTATAATACTGAGTGAAATCAAATCAGAGTAAGACAAATACCACATGATTTCATTCATATGTAGAATTTAAGAAACAAAACACATGAAGGAAGAAAAAAACCTAGATAAACAAAAAAAAAACAGACTTCTTTTTAAGATTTTATTTATAAATAAATAAATAAATTTGAGAGAGACAGAGAGAGAGAGATAGGGAGAGAGAGCACAAGTGGGGAGGAGAGGGAGAAGCAGGCTCCCTGCTGAGCAGGAAGCCCGACCCAGGGACTGGATCCCAGGACCCTGAGATCACGACATGAGCCAACGGCAGACACTTAACTGATGGAGTTACCCAGGCGCCCCAAAAAACCAGACTCTTAACTACAGAGAACAAACTGGTGGTTACCAGAGGGGGCGGGGGTGGGTGGGGGGATGGGTGAAGAGGGTGAGGAGGATTAAGAGCACGCTTGTCATGATGAGCATCAAGTAATATATAGAATGGCTGAATCACTATATTGTACACCTGAAACTAATACAGCACTGTATGTGAACTATACTGGAATTAAAAAAAAAAGATGGAAAGAAAAGTTCAGTTCCCTGCAGATGGCAAGTATGGAATAAATTAAACGGACAGTCCTGAAACGGATGTATTTGGATTGATGGTAAGTTGCCCCCAGGAAATAAAGTCACCTTTGGAAAATAAAACTAGGAAGAATCTGTGCATAATAGATGAGACCATCAACTACAGAAGCATTTCAGCCTAAAAGATGGTAAATGTAGTGTGTAGGAAACTGGGGGACACCCAAATCCAATTAGTATCCCAATGTATTGCGTGCTTGCTAAATGCCAGGTACAGCACGAGCACTTTAGTTATTCCATCCTCATAACAACCCTATTATCTCCACTTTATAGAGAAGGAGTGTGAGGCACAGAGAAGTGATTTGCCCGTGGTCCTAGCAGGGAAATGGTAGAGGCTGGATTCTAATTTCAGATCGTCTGACCCCAGAGCCTCATCTGTGAACCACTCCTCAGGAAACTGAGACTTAATATAGAAAAAAAAGGGATGCCTTTCAACGTCCAACTGAAAAAGAATGTGTTAACATAATGTTTCTAAACTTACCAGGTAACAAGAATCATTATTCTTGCCGTAATTGCTTCTCAAGCTGTCATGTACATATGAATCACGTGGTGACCTTGTTAAAATGCAGATTCTGATTCAGTAGGTCTGGGTGGGGCCTGAGACTCTGCAAACCGCCCTGCTGAGGGGCTGTAGACCGCACTTTAAGGAGCAAGGCTTTAGGCAGAGGGCAAGAAGGTCCCCGTCACTGGAAATGGATTTGCCCACTGAAAACGAAGAAACTGGGTTCTGCTCAGATCCTCAGTCTCCCATGAGGCAGCTTCCACCAGCTGAAGCCCTTCTTTGAGTCCCCAACACCTGAATTTCTGGACCTTCCTAGGCTCTGATCTCTCCCCCAAGACAGACAGCTTTTTCTTCAGCTTCACCCACGGGGCCCTGTGGGGTTCTTCTTGGCCAGCTTTCTCTTGCTGAGGTGATTTGAAGACTGAGGGGCCCTGAGCCAGCTGAGGGGGGAGCCTATGGAGAGCAGGAGGCGGGGCAGTGTGGGGGTAGACTCTGGGATGAGTGACCTGGCACTCTCTTGGGCCCTGGAAATGTTCGCTGAGAGAACAATAATAAGGGTGTACTGGAAAAGGAGCCGTGTGAGCTGGGTACAGGAGTGGGAGGTCTGGCGGGGGATAGAAGGTTGACTTTGCCTCCTTGGCTGTTTTGTCTGTGGCCAGACCTCAGTGTGAAGTTCTAGATGTAAGAAGGAGTTTGTGTTTTGTGAGGGCTGGTCAATCTTGTTGATCTGCCAGATCTAAGGCGAATTATTTGTTGAATGAATGAACGAACAAATGAAGAGCTAGGGGAAGCGACACAGTGCCTGGAGCCCTTACCCTCTACCTCGTCCTTGGAATGGCTATGTGGATGACTCACGTCCTGCTGCCCACTCACTTTCTCAGCCCAAAACCACATGTCCTGGGGTGTGGTGGCAGTGAGCTGACCTCCTTCCCCCCTTCTGCCACAGGATCTTCATGACATACAGTTCCTGAGTTTCCAGCAAGTTGCCTTTCCTCCCTGCTTTCCCGAGAAGAGCTGAGAAATTTGGGCCTTGGAGAAAATGGAGTCCCAGTTTAGGTCTCCAGAGAGAGGTGTTTCTGAAGAAGTGTTCAAAAACACTGGGCTGTCCTGAAAGCTGGCTCGAAGGAGAACTAGAGACTTCAGAACCATTTCAAGCTCTAAGAACTATACTTTTGCCCCCTCTGTCTGGGTCCTAGGCCCCATCACACCCAAATGTATGAACTCAAAACCAAGGAGAGACCAGGCGATGAGCAGTCAGGAGGAGGCACATAAAGTCTGGAGTGGGTGGCCCTGTCCTCCACTCCTTGGGTGGGCAGAGGAATGGACCGACCCATTTGCCTGAGGCAACCAAAATCTGGCTCTTTATTGCTGAGGGACACACTGGCCTGAGACGGGTCTCAACCAGTGTCTCCACATCAGAGCTTGGCTGTCTGGGTGCTTGGAAGCACCCTTCCGCTACACTCCGTCTCTGTCTGGAACTTTCCCTGGACCTGCTGGGCAGAGCCATGGACACTGGGTGCCCAGTCCTATTTGATGGGGAATGAGGAAATGTTTGAAGGCAGTGGCCAGCCATTATCCACAGCAGGTGGGAAGGTGCTGGTGGTGATGGTGATCCGTGGTCCTTACTTTATTATTATTTATTATTCATTCATTCACTTATTATCATTATCAATTTATTTATTCTGAACCTATTACCTGTAGGAATTGACTACAGGTGGGTGCAAGATAGATTTCCTTTCTTTTTTTTTTTTATTTTTTTTTTTAAAGATTTTATTTATTTATTTGACAGAGAGAGACACAGCGAGAGAGGGAACACAAGCAGGGGGAGTGGGGGAGGGAGAAGCAGGCTTCCCGCGGAACAGGGAGCCCGATGCGGGGCTCGATCCCAGGACCCTGGGATCATGACCTGAGCCGAAGGCAGACGCTTAACGACTGAGCCACCCAGGCGCCCCTTTAAAGATTTTATTTATTTATTTGACAGAGAGAGACACAGCAAGAGAGGGAACACAAGCAGGGGGAGTGGGAGAAGCAGGCTTCCTGCAGAGCCGGGAGCCCGATGCGGGGCTCGATCCCAGGACCCTGGGATCATGACCTGAGCCGAAGGCAGACACTTGACGACCGAGCCACCCAGGCACCCCTAGATTTCCTTTCTTGAGAAGTCTCAAGAGAATGGAGTTTTCAGTAACTCTGAAACATGGTCAGGCTACTGCCTCGACTTTATTTCTGGAGAGAACCTGTGCCCTTGGCTTCCTGCCTCTTCTTATTCTGGGGAAACTGGGGACAGTCTTGGAGTCAGGTCTCCTAGAAATGCCCTTTCCCTTCCAACAGGACTTGAGGAGGCTTAAAATGCAGGCAGTAAAAGCAACAGAATTAATAAAAATAAGGAGGAAAGAAGGGGGAAGTAAACGTGTTAACTTAAGTGCAAATAAGAGTTAACACCTAAGGGCATTCCATTTGCCTCTGCACTTACTGACAGCCAGGGAAGAAGCACCTACAAGCTCACAGTTTGTTAGGTTCTTTACTGGTTTACCTGTTCCTTCATTCTCTGTGCCTCAATTTGTCTGTAAAATAAGGTATATCAACTAGAGGTTTATGGAGAGCTTCCCATGAGATGATACACACAGACCACCTGAAACAATGCTTGCCACATTGTAAACATTTAATCCCAACCCTAGATATTACAACCTCATTCATTTGT
The DNA here is from genome assembly GCF_964656455.1 of Halichoerus grypus. Classification (NCBI taxonomy): domain Eukaryota; kingdom Metazoa; phylum Chordata; class Mammalia; order Carnivora; family Phocidae; genus Halichoerus; species Halichoerus grypus. Next base: position 36,578,805 of record NC_135721.1, read on the forward strand.
GACTGTAGCCAAGTGGAAGGGAGTGGTGGGTAGAAGGGAGGTGTTTTTCCTTTATTCAAAGGTTCCTACCTTCTCTTTCCTGCTCCATTCAAGTCCTAATGGACAGCCTCTGAAATTGCCTCTGATCCTAGTCTGGCTCCACAATGTTCCCATTCCCACTGTAGTCTCTGCCCCTCCAAGTAGATTATTTCCAGGATGCTTACTTCCTGCTCATTGAACAGTGACCTCAGATGCACTTCCTTGACTGCAAGCCTCTCAGGCTCAGGAAGTGCAAAAGTGGTGTTGCCTCCTTTTGTCCCACTTCGGCAGGTCTGGAGGGGCTGGTGGGTCTGCTTTCCCAGCTCTCAGAAGCTTAACTCCATCAGGTTAGGGAGAGATGGAGACATCTCCAAGAAAACTCCAAACCCATGGTGCCCAAGGTGATGTTTAGCAGCATGTAGTAGGCTTTCTCTGTCCTTTAATGATGAGGATGGGTGAGGGACCCTTGGGCTTGCGAGCTCAGTGATAGTGACCCTGATCTACCAAAGATCCTACGGGCAGTCGGGGCCTGCGCCAGGCCCAGGCCTCCCACTCCCAGGCCAGTGAGCCCACCATGTGTCCTCTGCCACACACTGCCCCTCCCCCTCTGGCAGCAGGTTCCAGTTTTATGTGGCCCCTCATTTTCTATGAGCAGTGCGAGAAGTCTGAATGAGCTCTTGGCCCAGATGGCAGCTCTGACAGCTGACATACACATAGTAGGCCTTCAGCAGTTGAATAAAGAGAGTATGAATGCCTAAGTAGTGTCAGCCACGTGTGAGAACTTTAGAAGAGTTTTATATACCTTGAGTCCTCACAATGGCCCTATAGAGTAGGGACTCTCAACATCTCCCCTTTACAGATGAAGAAAATAAGGCAGAGAATTTATTTGTCCTTGGTCACATGACTAGTGAATAGCAGAATAGGTAGTTTGGCTTTATAGTCTGTGTGTTTAACCACCAGACCAAATGGCCTCACTCAGATCCTAGAGAGTGTGCACCAACACCTTGACTCTAACAGAGAGATGTTATCCTTAGGATCTCTGTCTTCTTTCCCAAGTTCAGCGATAAGGTCGGAACCAGTGCCATTTGTGTATGACTTGGCGGTCTTCCTACCTCCTCTTTCCATTTTTAGCGCACTGTAACTTCTCTTACAGGCAGAGTCCTACCTCTCCTCCCCCCTGGCAGGATGAAGGCATCAGGACCAAGCAACTCCAGGTCTCTAAGGGCTGTACCCCACTGATGCTCTCTCCACTGGTGAGGTGGTCAGGACCCACCCCAATCCCCAACTTCTCCCTCCTTGTAGCCTGGTTGGCAGAGGCACCCTGTTGTCCTAAGGAGGAAGGACAGGACCAGCCTAAAGATGTTGATGGAATTCACCTGTAATGCAAGGGGAAGTCTCTGAATCTCTGCCCCAGGGCTCTCCGACTCCCTGCAAACCCATCCCAAGGGCCTGGGCTGCGCTCTCTTACCCTGATGGCTACTCACCGTGGCTGCCCCACCCCCTGACTCAGAGGTTGTCCAGTTAAGTATCTGCGAACTTAAAGGGCTAATACCACTGACCAGAAAAAGTATGTCCATGGACAAAAAGAAACAAAAACAAAAACAAAACACACATGCTGTGACAAGTCCTAAGCAATTCCCTTACAAACAATTGCTTTGAAAATTATTGTTTTTAAAATTTTATTATTTTTTAAATTCAAATATAATTAACATACAGTGTTATATCAGTTTTAGGTGTATGATGATTCAACAATTCATCACTCAGTACTCATCATGGTAAGTGTACTCTTAATCCCCTTCACCTATTTCACACACATCTCCCCCAACCCAAAATCATCGTTTTAAAATGGCAGAACACTAAGGACCTTTAACATTTAACAGATCAGTCCTTTTATTCAATTTTTTCATAACCTTGGAATGAATTGAAGGAGGAGGGAGGAACACATTTTAAGGTGCCAGAATTACATCAGAATTGCATTCTAGGGTCATTGCTCCCAGACATGAACTTTCTGCTTCAGACATGACCTTGGGACCTAGAGCTTTGTAAGTTACTCACAGAACTCCATCAGATGTTCTAGATAGGTCAGAGAATACTCATGTGCAGTTTAAGCCTCCATAGATGTCCCAGACAGAGCAATGATTTACAGGATCTTTGCTTCTGCTCTTCAGTGCCCTGCTACTAGAGATGGCAAAAAGGTGGAAAGGACTCTAGAACATTCTAAGCCTGGTAAGTATTTCTGGTTGAAATGCTTCAATCTCACTACAACCCTGACAAGAAAGCACGACTTTAATCTCCCGGCATGATTAGTTTTGATCTTAAGCTGCACAATAGAATAAATGCCCCCAAATGTGCAGAGCAAATCTTATTAACGTCAAAACTATATTATACACCCTGTAGGAGACCAGAAATCAATGTTTACATCAAAAGAATACGAAAGCTTCTCGGATGCACAGAGACCGTCCCCTTCCACCCTTTCCTGCATCCTAAAACAGGTATTTTTACATTAAGAGCAAACCGGAAATTAGCATTCTGTGCCTACTGAGTGCTGGTCACATTCGCGTACGTTAATTTAAGTCCTGCCACAAAGCAGGTACTGATTGTTAACATTTTACATTAGTGACAATGCAGTCTGAGAGATCTGGAATTTGCTCAAGGTGACACACTGCAGCAAGTAGGAGTCAGGACTTGAATCCGAAGCAGTGTCCTTCCTCCCGCACCACAGCCACGACGTAGAAAACGCAGGTCTACAGGAAATTAATGACCCACAGCCTTCCTGAGGCTCTGCGCCATAAACGGGGAGACAACCTGGTTCTCGTGACTCTTCAGTCTTTCTGTTTTCACCCAAGTGCATGACTGCGGGAGCAAACCGACCACGTGAGCCTTCTCCCTCCCCCGGCGAGGGCCAGTGCCTGTCTGGCCAAGGGCAAGTCACAGGTGCGACAACGTGCCAGGACTGGATCCGGAGCCCGAGGGCTCGAGCTCTCCCGCAGCGTCACTGGACGGACGGGAGGGGAACTCGGCCAGGTGTGGCCTCTGGACGCGGCAGGTCACTAGTGCGCTCAAAGGCAGGCTGGAGAAGCGGTCAGCACTGTGAAACGGGGCCCGCGAGATAGGGGGACTAGGAACGACCTTGGTCGCGGCCTCTAAAACCCCGCATGACGACCTCCGGCGGCAGCGCTAGGGTCCCCCACGGTCTCCACCAGTAACTAACCGGTGCGGCGAGACTCTACACAGACGCCAGGGCGAGGCTGCAGAGTGGGGGCTAGCCCTCCCCACGTGGACAAGCTCCCGTCTGGGGGCGTGGCCGCCGGCGTGAGTCCGGCCAATGAGCGCCGCCGTCGGGCTCACCCGGTTGGGCACGCCGGCCGGTGGGGGCTGCGCCATCCCGGGGGCGGGGCTCTGGGGCCGGGGCGAGGCGCGGCGGGTCACGCGGGTCGCGGCGCCGGGCTATAAGTAGCGGCCGGCGGCGTGTACCGCCAGAGTGATGGCTGCCGGCGCGGGCTGCGTGCTTGCTCTTCTCGGCCGCTGAGGGGCCCGCGGGTGCTTCCAGGGTGGGTCGCTAAGCCCCGCCGAGCCGTCCCCGGAGCCTCCGCCCCGGGCCGTCTCCTCGTCGACCACAGGTGCGTGCGTCCGTGGCTCCAACCCACCGCCGCAGCCTGCACCTCTCGTCTCCCGCTCGGCCCTTCGTTTCCTCTGGTGAGTGGTGGCGCCACCTTGGATAAGGCTTTCTTCTCCCCGGGGCCAGGCGCCGACGTCGTGGCGCCGGAGGCGGTCGGTTGGGTCGGTGCGGGCGGTGCGGCGAGATTCTGGCTTCGTTTCTGTTCGCCTCCCTCCCCCACCCCGCCCGCCCGCGGGCCTTTTTGGCGGTCCCCGGGCGGCGCGCGCGCGCGGGAACGGCCCTTTTCCGGTTTTCGTGGGGAGGGCGCGCGCGGGCGGGCGGCGGCGGCGGGCGGGGGGGCGCAGGCTGGGCGCGCGCCGGCCGAGGAGGTTCCCGGCGCCACGTGCCCACCGCCTCGCGAGCCCTGCTCGGGGCGGGGGACGGTGGGCTGCGGGCGGAGGACAAGGCCGGGTTCCCCAGCCGCGTGGGCCAGCGCGGGGTGCCGCACGCGCCCCCCAAGGGCTCGCTGTTATTGTTGTTTTCTTCCCCCTCCCCCCAGGATGAACTTGCGTCCTTTCTCTTCTCCGCCATGGAATTCTCCTTGCTTTTAGCCCTCCAGAGCCAAAGAAACCCCAGACAACAGATGCCCATACGCAGCGTATAGCAGTAACTCCCCAGCTCGGTTTCTGTGCCGTAGTTTACAGTATTTAATTTTATATAATATATATTATTTATTATAGCATTTTTGATACCTCATATTCTGTTTACACATCTTGAAAGCCGCTCAGTAATTCTCTTATAATTAAAAAAAAAAACAAACAAACCACTAGTCTAGAGAATGGAATCTACCGTGACAACGCTGCCTACCAGTACTTTTGCTGCTACTGCTGCTTCTGGTCCATTGGTGGACTACCTATGGATGCTGATCCTGGGCTTCATTATTGCATTTGTCTTGGCATTCTCCGTGGGAGCCAATGATGTAGCAAATTCGTTTGGTACAGCGGTGGGCTCAGGTGTAGTGACCCTCAAGCAAGCCTGCATCCTAGCGAGTATCTTTGAAACCGTGGGCTCTGTCCTACTGGGGGCCAAAGTGAGCGAAACAATCAGGAAGGGCTTAATCGACGTGGAGATGTACAATTCGACCCAACAGCTGTTGATGGCCGGCTCCGTCAGTGCGATGTTTGGTAAGTTCTTTCTATGTATGCTCCTTAGTGGCGGGTGAGCAAATGGGTAGTTCCGTTCCTGTGCCCTCCCTTTCAGATTTTCTTCTTCAGAATGCAGTGCATTCCTAAGAATTTTGCCATTTAATAAAACTTGCCTGTGTTTCAGGTTCTGCTGTGTGGCAACTAGTGGCTTCGTTTTTGAAGCTTCCCATTTCTGGAACCCATTGTATTGTTGGTGCAACCATTGGTTTCTCCCTTGTGGCAAAGGGGCAGGAGGGTGTCAAGTGGTCTGAACTGATAAAAATTGGTATGTTTAATTCTAAATGGTTTTTAAATTTTTATTCTTGTCATGTGCTACCATGGCATTATATGAAATATATGGTGTAAAATAGAAAATTTTGAAGATAGAATATTAAAATTTAAGGTTTTTTTTTTTTGGGTTTCTGATTTTCATTAATAGACATTTTTTTTTTATTGTGTTCTGTTCCAGTGATGTCTTGGTTCATCTCTCCACTGCTTTCTGGTATTATGTCTGGAATTTTATTCTTCCTTGTTCGTGCATTCATCCTCCGTAAGGTAATCTTTCTCTCCCCTCTTTTATGACCTTTGATGGGTCATACTCACGTGGTATTCAGACTGTTAGCATTCTTCCAGATGTGATTGGTGTGGCCTTAGAAAGTTAAAAAATTTATGTTCTGTATATCTCTTGTATGTTGCTGAGTTCTCTGAAAGAAACAAATTTTCAATAACCAAGAACGAATGCATTCAGGAAGGAAAAATTGAATGAGTACTACGGTGTGCCAAGAAATAGGAGAGGCTGGGAATGAGAAAAGGAAATTTATTCAGGGTGGCTTTGTACAGGTGTTTGCTGATTACTGCTTTACCTAAACCATCATATGCAGACCAGTTTGACTTATAAGCCTGGGGTTCAATAAGTCACAATGTCTCTTGTGGCTTTTTTTTTAGCTGATAGTTAAATTGAGTAGTTTGGGTCTCCACGTAGTTACTTCTGTAGTGCTGATTATCATAACCAGTTTATAAGCTTCTAGGTGGGGACTCTACCTCTCACAGTGACTTGACTCTAATTTCTTAGGTAAAAAGAGCCAGTAAAGGTAGTTTTTGTTTTGTTTTGTTTTTCTTGGCAAAAAAAAGGTTTCCAGACAGTCATTTAATTTCCTGTCCCATTTGAAAATCCCTTTTGAGTGACCCAATAGCATTTCTTTTATCAAGAAGTCTGATGCTGGCTCCAAAATAAATGTAGACAACAAGGGATGTTGTCATTGGACTGAGTTACTTACTGAGTAAGAATAAATGCATTTTTCTCAGGAAACAAAGTTGTCCTTTTTCTGAGGGGACTGGCTCTTAACGGTCCATTGTAAGTTCTTAAAAATGCTCCTAAATGGTAGAAATCAGAGTGAACGGAGATAGGTAGCTTAATCGCAAGGGTTAAGAATATATTCAGACCCACTTGTTTGGTCTAGTTGTAAGCTTCTGTAGGGAAGGATTTGTACCTCTGTAGAAATACCGTTGATTCATTAATCACTTTTCCTCTGACCTGAGTCTGGCAGAATATAGCACTTGAAAATTTGAAACATCTATAGGTTGATTATAATTTGAGAGTAAATAGTTCATTGTTACTACTAATGGCCTTGAAGTTTGGTATGGTTGTACTTAGCATACAGGTATGATGAGCACCTACCTCCCAATCCCCAGAACTGTTGTAGCATATGATAACATGATGCTTAGATTTGAGGTGTACCGGTAGTCACTGATCAGATTTTTCAGTCTTCTTATTAGAGCCATATAGCTTGCTCCATACCAGAGAACCAGAAGAATTAATAGGATCCCCTGTTAGGGATTCCTGCTTTATAAAAGTTTACATTGGGTCTTTGTTGATTACTGGGAAGCAGATTGTTCTGATTCTGGAGAGGCTTTGTGTGTCTCAAGACAAAACAAACTTGTCTTCTTTCTTGGAGGGGGAATGGTGGTGCTCTGAAGTGTGAGGAGGGATTTTTAGTGCCCAGAATCTCTGATTTGAGAAATGCATGGGCAGGTATTTTTTACCCACAGTTGAGAACTTAAGTTAAATATATTAACTTCTTAACTATATATTCTTTATGTGGGAATGAGGATGGACATGATTAAGAATGATTGGAATTGTGTTTATTTTTTTTTAAGATTTTATTTACTTATTTGACAGAGAGATAGCGAGAGCAGGAACACAAGCAGGGGGAGTGGGAGAGGGAGAAGCAGGCTTCCTGCCGAGCAGGGAGCCCGATGCGGGACTCGATCCCAGGACCCTGAGATCATGACCGGAGCCGAAGGCAGACACTTAACGACTGAGCCACCCAGGCACCCTGGAATTGTGTTTAAAACAATACTGACTTTGAGAACCTTCTTGACCTCCAAACCCCCCTTTCCTCCCTATGACCCATATATATCCTTGTGCCCAATCTATCAGTGAGTCTTTAGGTGATGAATGTGAATAGTTCTGGTTACCTTAGGTTTTAAATCTCAAGAAGACATCCTTATACTGGTAATCTTTGGGGGTCCTGGCTGTTAAAGTCTGAATATTTGATCATTAAGATGCTTTCCAACGTAAGATTCTGTTTTGGAAATTAACATTAAAATTTCTTTTTAAAAATTTTCTGTTTTCTCAATGTCTGTTTCAAGGGTATTGGGTGGTCTAGTAGGAAAAACCAGAGTGGAGGTGAGGTACTTCCCTTTTAAGGACTGGGGACAATAAACAAGGAATAGGGGATAAGGGAAAGTTTTCCTGTTGGGTATTTAAATGCTAGTTAGAGAAAACAGGTCCCTCTGCTTTCTCCCTTTTGTTAGGAATCACATTAAATCTAGGACATCTTTTCAAACTCAAGAGGAGCCTTTTTCTTTAGACAAAGGTTTATGGGAACATCCAGTATGTAAACAATGGACTATTGTGGTTAAAGATGGGGAGTTATGAAGACCCCCCTTTCACATCTCACATAACTGGATGGTGAGATATTACATTATTTCCAGGTAAAGATTCAAGTGTGTGTTACATGGGTCATACAGTAATAAAAATTTTATGAAGTTAGCCTTGGTTACCTCTTGCGAGTGACTGAGAGGAGTCTGGAGGGAGTTAAAGGGAGAACACAGTTTGTTTTATTCCCCCCTGGCTGATTTATGAACTTAGCCTTTTTTTAGCCTATGAGCCTGTATTTCTTTCTTTCTTTCTTTTTTTAAAGATTTTATTTATTTATTTGATAGAACGCGAGCTGGGGGAAAGGGAGAGGCAGACTCCCCGCTGAGCAGGGAGCCCCACTAAATCCCAGGACCCTGGGATCATGACCTGAGCCGAAGGCAAATGCTTAACAGACTGAGCCACCCAGGCGCCCCTGAGCCTGTATTTCATAATAAACCATTAGTAGCATCATTCATTCCCTACCTTCCCCCCAACTAATTAATTATTGGTTACCTTCAGGGAATACATAATTGGGCTATACAGAAAAATAAAAACATAAGCTACTTCCTCCCAACTCTAATTAGCTTGATTTGATACCATATTACCAAATAGTATTTGAAAATCTGTTAAAGAGAAGTCCCTATATAATGTTTATAGAACCCTAATGGGTTTTGATTTTGGGGAGGATCTTAAAACCATGGATAGTTCTTAGAAGAAAAATACATATATGCATCAGGTTTATAACTTTATTGACTGCCCTTGGAGTGTGACACACGCTGTAGTTATTCCGGGATGCTTAACAGTTTCTGGGTGTAGAATATAGTTCCTAGGCATAAGCTATTGTTTTTATTTTAGCTATTTCTCTTTGTGTAGTGTTTATTTATTTATTTATTTATTTATTTATTTATTTATTTTAAAGATTTTATTTATTTATTTGACAGATAGAGACATAGCGAGAGAGGGAACACAAGCAGGGGCAGTGGGAGAAGGAGAAGCAGGCTTCCCGCCGAGCAGGGAGCCTGATGCGGGGCTCGATCCCAGGACCCTGGGATCATGAGCTGAGCTGAAGGCAGACGTTTAACGACTGAGCCACCCAGGCACCCCTGTGTAGTGTTTATTTATTTGTATATTTATATATTATATATTTAAAGTATAGCTAAAATTCAAAGTGGTTTTCAGTGAGGGCTCATCTCTACTGATTTGGAATGGCATCTTCTGTTGTGTGCATCTTCAGCCACTGCCTCCTTCTTCCCAATGAATTGATTGTCTGTGAAGCTGTATTTATTTATTTATATTTTAAAAGATTTTATTTTTAAGTAATCTCTGTGCCCAGTGTAGGGCTCAGATTCACAACCAAGGTCAAGAGTCACGTGCTCCACCGACTGAGCCAGCCATGTACCCCTAGTCAGAAACTCCAGAATCACTTTGGGTCTTTCTCTTCTTTCTCAAGATTTTCTTTTGGATTGTGATCAAGACAGCATTAAACCTTTAGGGTAATAGCTTCATAGTTTAGTCTTCCCTGTATACTCAAATCTGTGTTCTCTTTAAGTGTTTGACTTCGATGTTTTCCTGTAGAATTAATACATATTTGTTGTAAGTGCAACTCTTCTTATTTCCAGTTACACTGGCCTTTGCAGTTCCTTAACCATCTGGAGTTTTTGCACTTGCTGGTATCTCTGTCTGGAATACAACACCCCCTCCCCCGCCCCCCCCCCCCCCCCCCGCAGGTGGCTTGCTTTTTTTTCCACCCTTAGGAATGCACGTGGCTTGTTGGCTTACCACATTTGTGTCTGTGTTCCACTGATACTCCGCAGTGTACCCCTCCTTCCGTCACTGCCCCTTACCCTCCTTTATTTTCTTCATAGTATTTATTGCTACTTTTTTCTGTACTAGAATGTAAATGTCAGTTCTCTGAGGCCAGGAACTTTGTCTCATTCATTCCCACGTTTTAGGGCCCACAGTAGTGTTTGGCACAGTCGTTGAATGAGGAGGTGACTTAGTGTACAGTTGATTTTTATCTTAGCACTTTGGTAAATTATTAATAATGACATATTTATTGATGTCTAGAAAAGATGGTTGTTGCAGGTAAATTCTGCATGTTTTGGTTTTAAGAAATCTTTCCAGGGGTGCCTGGGTGGCTCAGTGGTTAGGCGTCTGCCTTCGGCTCAGGTCATGGTCCCAGGGTCCTGGGATTGAGCCCTGCATCGGGCTCCCTGCTCAGCGGGAAGCCTGCTTCTCCCTCTCCCACTCCCCCTGCTTATGTTCCTGCTCTCGCTGTCTCTCTGTCAAATAAATAAATAAAATCTTAAAAAAAAAAAAAAATCTTTGCAGACATGGTGAGAAATGTCCTAACATCTCATAATCCATTTCTTGACATCTTTTACAAATGTACATCTCAGATGTATGCTCAGATTTACATCTGGACATCAGATACCTTAGAACACTGGGTGATAAAACTGATTAATTGGGACATTACCAGTCACTGGGATAGGTAGCCTTGTTAGAAATAGCAAACCCCTCCCCCCCACAAAATAATAATAAACCAAACACAAACTTAAATTCAGGTAGATGTAAAAGATGAGATCAGCCTTAGTAGGGAGACTTCCAGGAACAAGGCCAACTGGGCTTTTCCTACTGCTTGGAGACCATTAACTGGCACTGTAATTCCCGAACCTGCCCTTTTACAAGGTTCTATGGAAATGAATTAACTTCAACACCTTTTAAGGTATTGATCTTAATGATCTTTTACAGGCAGATCCAGTTCCTAATGGTTTGCGAGCTTTGCCAGTTTTCTATGCCTGCACAGTTGGAATAAACCTTTTTTCCATCATGTATACTGGAGCACCTTGTAAGTACATATCAAAATATTTAAATGTGAATTTAAAGTTGTTTATAAAACTTGCATTAAATGCCCAATTTACCCCTTTTTGCTTTACAGGGCTGAAATCTCCTAGAAGGTGGCTGGCCTGCGCCCATTTCAGAAGGCTGCAGGCTAGTGTATGCTGAGTTAACCTAGATAGTTTTTCAACCAAAGAGACCTGCTCAGATTCTAAATCACTACAGACCTTTACTCTTTAGTCTTCACAGGATCCACCGATAATATGACCCTTCTCCCTCCCTTTCTCCTATCTATGCTAAAAATACTGGAAGTGATATTGACCTCAACTACTGACTACTGAAGAGTCATTAGTTATATTTGGTCTTCAATAATCAGTCATTTAGGACTGGTTTGCTGGATATTCTCATTTTTCTCTCCCAAATGGAGCTACCTTTGTTTCTAAGCACTAAATTTACTTCCCTGAATCTGCTTGAATGAGAAGAGTTGGGATGTTTAACAACTGGTCTAAGTGCACTTGGAAGAAGAACTCATGCAGCTAAGAGGAAAAATAATTTGAGGATATAAAGATTGAAATGATTGCTTTTATTTTGGGACTAAGGCAAAGCATGGATTAAATTATGATACGTGTTCAATTTAACAACTGAAAAAGATCAATCACTTGTAACTTACAGGACAGTACATGCTTTGATCAGTTCAGTTTTGCTATCTAGGGTCATTTGACTTGATGGTCAAGTGAGTGGCTTTTGATCTTTTGACTGTGACCTACCGGAAAAAATACATTGTACATTGCTGCCCAAGACACCCATGTAGAGAAAGAGAGAGGAAGGAAAACCAGAATAGTATGTTGAAGCTATTTACCCTTACTGTGTGCTGTGCACTCATATTTTCAGATAATTCTCTTTAGTTTTTAATGTTCATTGGGGCCCACTAAATTGATTACTTTTCTGACTAATGGATTGTAACTTGCTTCTTAAACTTCACTGAAGTAGTAAGTCACTGACCAAAAATGGAATTAGCTAAGTATTTATAACCTAGTCTTTATTCTTGGAATAATTAGGAAGGAAAATGGACACCTTTATGAGAATATTGATCTTACTTAGGGGATACCAGACCCCTTGCTAAATGGTACAGGCAAAGAAAAGCATGCATGCTACATTTTTGTTCTATTTTAAATTGAGTTGTTTCTTTGTGCTAAACCTCACAGGAGAGGCTCTAAGCACTGTTTTATCTGGTAGCAGCAAAGCTCATAGTTCAGTGAAATTAGAAACTGAAACTTTCAATCATTTTTGAAAAAGGAACTTGGGATATTTTTGTTCTGTTCTTTGTGGATCATTTACCAGAAAAATTTCCCCTTCTTGTTTCCCCTTTTTGACCTGGAACACAGGCAAATTTAAATTGTAATAGAGATTGATTAAATTTCATATATATTTTAGTTTGTGTGACTAAATACATGGCTAGAATTGATAGGAATTAAAATGGAAAGATTTGTAGTCACTATAGAACTTTAGTTTTGAAGGGACCACAATTTATATGTGATTTTTAAATATTAATCATTGGGGGGACAATAGATTTTCCATTTTATAAGTAATTTAGTTCCTAATCAGAATAAAGCAAAAGAACTGCAGGTAGCCAAGCTATTCTTGGATGAACTATAGATCATTATAACCTCTTTTAGGCTCAAATAGAATTCTATAGTGCTTTGCTTCAGTCATTAGTCTAGGCTAGTGGCTTGGAGCCTGTTGGCATTTAAATGATAAGCAGATGAGGACTGATACTAATGATCCCAGAGCCAGGTGAAAAGTAGGCAAGTCTCTAAGATACGGCTTGTTAATGAAATTACCACTAAACTATGTTCTTTTTGTGAAAGATAGCCCTTTGAACTATTCTTACTTTTTGATAATATTCTGGTTTTCTGTATCTAGTTTGATAATGTCGCTTAAGAGATAATCTTGTTAAAGGATTTTACTGGAGGGTAATACAATGGATGTGATAACTTCCACAGAGAATTCTGTCAGTATGACATATACGACTCTTGGGGCCCCTTTCTTTTTTAACATCAAAATCTGTATGTGCAAACATAATGTGTGGCAGCTACCATCTGGAGGCTTAGGGAGTGGAAGGTTTCCACTTTTTCATAGCTAGTTGCAGATCCTCAGAGTATAGTTGATCCTTATTATCTTCTAAGTAAAGAAAGGAAAACTCGTTTTTGAAGGAGCTTGGGAGACTTTAATCTAATCTAGCAGGTGTGGACAGTGGGCCAGAGGGGTGGAGGTGTGGGTTTCAGATGACCATGGGATTTTTCTCCCCTCCTGAATTTGTGTAGTTATGAGCACAATAAAAACCCTGTGGACCTAAGGCTGGCAGCAGTTATAAAGGGTGATGGGCTGGCTTGGGGAACCCCAGAGTCCCCAGAGGAGGGTTTACACATTGTTGCAGGGGGCTGTTGCCCTGGGGTTTTCAAGATGCACCATTTTATCTCCTAGTGCTGGGCTTTGACAAACTTCCTCTGTGGGGCACCATCCTCATCTCGGTGGGATGTGCAGTTTTCTGTGCCCTTATCGTCTGGTTCTTTGTATGTCCCAGGATGAAGAGAAAAATCGAACGTAAGTAACAAATTGTAGCAGAACATTTTAACTAGCAATGTGCTTGTTTTTTCTTGTGTGATCACTAAATAAAAACCCACTATTTGGATAGATTGGCAAAGTCAAAAATTTAAATGAGATTTCAGGAGATGGGTTTATTGTCCGAACTATGTTTTTATTGACTTGACCTGGGACCTACTCATAAGGAATAGTTGACATATGCTGGGGACAAACTGGTCATTCAATCTACTTTTTACTGTATCAGTTGCTGGTGACAGAAATACAGAGAGAAGTAGCTTAACATTAATTGGAAGTGTGAGGATATCTTAATGTGTAATAGGGGGTAGGTACAAAATATTTTCAAGGAGAAAACTTTATCCTAACTACTTCTGTGTGTGTTACTTCAGATTTAGACACGCAAAGCTAAGTCACATGTTTATATCTGACTTTAGATTTAATTCTCAGAATTGTCGCACAAATTCTAGAGGTAGATATTTTCCAGTGTTAATATGAAGGAGTCATTTAGACCATTACTACACACAGCAGTAGAGTGTAATTAAATACAGGATAAATTTCGTTAGTATCAGTCTTATTTAAATCTTGTATTTGTTTCCTTACTGGCTTGAGATCTGTTCAAGTGATCTTTTTCTGCCCTTTTCATCTGCAAATGCTTGGTTAGTGATTTCAAGTTTGTCATTGGGAAGTGGAGGGATGCACATACTGCTGGGCACTAGGAAGAGTGCTGCGTCATGCAGCTGCACTGAGCCCTCTCTGAGAGGCTCTAGTCTGTGCTAGTCTGCTTGTGCCGTGCGCACAGTGGGAATGAGGCTTGCATGACATCCTGACCTCGTTTTTCCCCCAGTCTGGAAGAAGAGGAGACAAGTCTTGCTAATGTTTTATGGTTCTACTCTATAGCATGGTTGTGCTACCTGAATGAACGTGTAAACGTACTGGGCATTGGTAGACTGGGCAGAAGATATTCCTGCCTAGGCAGGCATTTAGCACCATAAGGCAGAGCGTTAAAGTGAATCTCTGTTTTACAGAGGTGGGAATTCAAGTTGTCATCTTTAGTCTTGAACTCCTGGACTGGAATTTGGGGGCATTCCTTTTTTAAAAAGAACATGAATTATTAGATGCAGTGTAAATTTTCAATTTGTCCACCTCATGCTTTTTGGGTACCTTTCACCTCAGAATGGGTCAGCAGGGAGCTAGGAATAGTTTTTATCCTTGTAAAATCAAAATCTTTGTTTTATAAAGGAGAAGAATATACAACAGAGCCCATAAAGCCTAAAATATTTTACTGTCTGGCCCTTTACTGAAAAAGTTTGTGACTTCTGAAGCATTGCTGATTTCTTCCCAAAGGAAGGATACGAGATACGCCAAGTGAAGCAGACAGGGAAAATTATCCTGAATTTTCACCAAAATATATTACTTTGAGATGGATTTTTTTTGAGATGGGGAGACGGGAGATGTGGAATGAGTTAGTTGGGTCAAAACCAAACCAAAAAAAAACCCCCTTTTTTCTAGGAGAAATAAAGTCTAGTCCTTCTGAAAGCCCTTTAATGGAAAAAAAGAATAGCTTGAAAGAAGAGCACGAAGAAACAAAGTTGTCTCTCAGCGATATTGAAACCAGGAATCCTGTTTCTGAGGTAGGGTCTGCCACTGTACCACTCCGGGCTGTGGTGGAGGAGAGAACAGTCTCGTTCAAACTTGGAGACTTGGAGGAAGCTCCAGAGCGAGAGAGGCTTCCCAGCGTGGATCTGAAAGAGGAAACCAGCATAGATAGCACCATGAATGGTGAGTGGAGTTTCTTCAGTGGGGAAGATAAGAGTTTGACTTTGTTACCTATACTGGGGAGGAGGCTCACTGTTTGGACCTGATGCTGTTTGTTTTTAATGTTACTGTTTTGGTCTTGGCCAGGGGCAGTGCAGTTGCCTAATGGGAACCTTGTTCAGTTCAATCAAGCCGTCAGTAACCAGATAAACTCCAGTGGGCACTATCAGTATCACACCGTGCATAAAGATTCTGGCTTGTACAAAGAGCTCCTCCATAAATTACATCTTGCCAAGGTGGGGGACTGCATGGGAGACTCTGGCGACAAACCCTTGAGGCGCAATAATAGCTATACTTCCTACACCATGGCAATTTGTGGCATGCCTCTGGATTCATTCCGTGCCAAAGAAGGTGAACAGAAAGGTGAAGAAATGGAGAAGCTGACATGGCCTAATGCAGACAGCAAGAAGCGAATTCGAATGGACAGTTACACCAGTTACTGCAATGCTGTGTCTGACATTCACTCGGCATCTGAGATGGACATGAGTGTCAAGGCAGAGATGGGTCTGGGTGACAGAAAAGGAAGTAGCGGCTCTCTAGAAGAATGGTATGACCAGGATAAACCAGAGGTGTCTCTCCTCTTCCAGTTCCTGCAGATCCTTACAGCCTGCTTTGGGTCATTTGCCCATGGTGGAAATGATGTCAGGTCAGTTGACTTGGAATCACAGCATCACGCTTTCTATTTTTGTATCACCTTATCCCTTTTATAAGGCTGTGCTTGTGGCTTTGGTACCATACCGCCCCGTGGGACACGGATAAGCTAGAGAGGGTGAGGTAATAGCAGTTATGGACTTAATAAAACAGGCAGTAAAATGTGTTTTATAAGGGTGCCTGACTGGCTTAGTCGGTAGAGCACACCACTCTTGATCTCACTTGTAAGTTTGAGCCCCATGTTGGGTGTAGAGATTACTTAACATCTTTAAAAAAAAAAAGAAAGTTTTTTTTTTCCTTTAGATTACAAAGAATGTTTTTGTTTTTGTTTTTTGTTTTTTTAAAGATTTTATTTATTTATTTGACAGAGAGACAGCGAGAGAGGGAACACAAGCAGGGGGAGTGGGAGAGGGAGAAGCAGGCTTCCCGCGGAGCAGGGAGCCCGATGTGGGGCTCGATCCCAGGACCCCGGGACCATGACCCGAGTGGAAGGCAGACGCTTAACAACTAGCCACCCAGGTGCCCCAAAGAATGTTTCTGTAGATGAGAAACACAGATATTCTTCATGGAGAGGTCTTGTCAATCAAGATAGGATCCGTTTCTGTGATAGTAAATTCGGTGAATACTGAGATGAAAAGCTTAAAAATGACTGCCCTAGGGAATGAATTTGGAGGTTGTTGGCTGTAGTTCTGTCGTTTGTAAACTGGTCATTGGAACCAGAGTTGTTCTAGGCTACCTGTTGGATGATAGGCCACCAAATGCATGGGATTCTTCTCTGAGAGCAGCTTTCATTTTCTTCTGCTATGTATGTTGGGGTCCCATTTATTTCTTTTGAAAGGACTGTTTGCTAAATGAGCTTGACAGCTTTGCTTTAAATAATCTAGTAGGTCTCATGGAACACTACATCTAAAACTAAAGATGTAATGTATGGTGATTAACATAACAATAAAAAAATTGAAAAAAATAATCTAGCAGATCATTTAGCAAACTGGATCTTGCCAAGTTCTAGTTCTGCCTGAAAAATCATCTTTGTCCTCTTTTTTTCTTTCAGCAATGCCATCGGTCCTCTGGTTGCTTTGTATCTGGTTTATGACACAGGAGATGTTTCTTCAAAAGTAGCAACACCAATATGGCTTCTGCTCTATGGTGGAGTTGGTATTTGTATTGGTCTGTGGGTTTGGGGAAGGAGAGTTATCCAGACCATGGGGAAAGATCTGACACCAATCACACCTTCTAGGTAAGTTGGTAAAGCAGGTCTTAGGCTAATGCTCATTTTCTTAGGATACATAATACTGTGTAGTGTTATCACACAAAATCTTTAGCTAATGTAACCCAAGCTTGTATGAGGTCCTGATGTTACTCTCATTATTGTGAACTTTTTCGATTTTACATATTGTCTGGCCCTTAAACATAATTTTGGTCAAATATTCATCTCCAGTGGTCTCTTAATAATGTAACTTTTCTGAGAAAGGTGTGTGTGTGGAGTGAGTAGCTCTGTGTACTTGTCCTTTATTTGTCTTTACTTGAGAGCTAAGACTGATGTTTATTAAATTCTTCCAGATAGAAGTGCAAACTTTAATAATGGGCTTCTAGGAACCCTTAAAACCTCAAAAATGTTAGAGAAGAGGGAAGAGAGCCTGATTTAAATTAGATTTCAGGGGCGCCTGGGTGGCTCAGATGGTTACGCGTCTGCCTTCGGCTCATGATCTCCAGATCCTGGGATCCAGCCCCACATTGCGTTCCCTGCTCAGTGGGGAGTCCGCTGCTCCCTCTCCCTCTGCCTCTTCCCAGCCCTCCACTTGTGCTCTCTCTCTCTCAAATGAATAATGAATGAATAAAATCTTAGAAGAATAGATTTCAGGAGCTACAGCAAATTAAAGATGTTAGGTTAGTGTCAGGTTTTGTCACCGAGTAGAGCACAGTAAGATTGTGTTAACTTTGAGGTAATGTTAGCTTATAAAACAGCTTCCATTCTTGACAAGTAATCTTTTTATGTCTACAGTGGCTTCAGTATTGAACTGGCATCTGCCCTCACGGTGGTAATTGCATCAAATATTGGTCTTCCCATCAGTACAACACATTGTAAAGTAAGTGTAATGTATATGTGCTGTGTCTATTGAATGGTTCTAGTAATATGGAGAAGTTTTTTGTTTGTTTTTTTAAGTGTGGTAACTGTAGTTTAGAAAGTTTTATGCAGTTGGAGTCCTGAAGAGTTCACAAATTTAGGACAAATGACTACAGTAATGTAAAGGCTTACAGTTTACAATTCCTTGGGTCTAGTACTCTTTTTTAAAAAAATTTTTTATTGTTATGTTAATCCCCATACATTACATCATTAGTTTTTGATGCAGTGTTCCATGATTCATTGTTTGTGTATAACACCCAGTGCTCCATGCAGAACGTGCCCTCCTCAATACCCATCACCAGGCTAACCCTTCCTCCCACCCCCCTCCCCTGTAGAACCCTCAGTTTGTTTTTCAGAGTCCATCGTCTCTCATGGTTCGTCTCCCCCTCCGATTTCCCCCCCTTCATTCTTCTCCTCCTGCTAGTATCTTTCTAGTACTCTTATTATTTAAGCCAATACTGTATGTTCTCCCTAAATGATGGCAAAAGTCCTTTTACACATAGTTAGCCTGTCTGTGAGGCTTGTTGGGCTGTTGAAGGGCAGCGTTATTTATAGAAGGCGTATATTCATAGCCTCAGAATTGAAGTACGGAGAATCTTAATCTTGTTGAATTCTGAAGTTGCTTGATGTCCATGTAATAACTAGAAAAAAAAAACTGGCTTCCTTAAGGCAATTTAAGTTGGTTCATCATGGAGCCTGTGAATCATCCTTTTTCTTCTAGGGTATCTCCAGGTGATTGGCTATGAGGTTTAATAACTGTCCTCCTCTAAAATGATGTTTGGAAAACCTGAAACTTCAAGTAATTTATTAAAACAGTTCATTATTAAAGCAGTTGATTAAAATTCCAGTAGCTCAGGAGAGAGAAAGCAGATGTTGTTCTCGTATTTTACCCCAGTTAGCACAGATGTAGTGATTGGATTTTTACATTGCCTTCATCTTCCCATGAGTGATCTGCTTCTTATCCTGTTACAAACCATCTTTCATGGAATCAGTCTCATCAGCTGTTGGGCTCCTTACCTACATAAGATCATGGGTCTGTTACCAAAATACTATTGGCCTTTACTAACCAGTTTCCTTGATCCCTTTCTCTGCTAGGTGGGCTCTGTTGTATCTGTTGGCTGGCTCCGATCCAAAAAGGCTGTTGACTGGCGACTCTTCCGCAACATTTTTATGGCCTGGTTTGTTACCGTCCCCATTTCTGGCGTTATCAGTGCTGCTATTATGGCAGTCTTCAAATATGTCATCCTCAGAGCGTGAAGCTGTTTGAGATTAAAATTCGTGTCGATGTTTGGGGCCACCTTACACATTCCTGCTCCTTTGAAGAAGGATCACAGTGTTACAGAAGACTGACAAGAGTCTTTTTAAAGTTTGGGAGCTGTGGGAGGGAAGTGTTACTTGTGCTATAATTGCTTTTGTGCTAAATATGACTTGTCTCAAAATTAGCTATGTAAAATAGCCAGGTTTCCACTGGTTCCTATTGAGGTCCCTTTTCCTTCTGGGCTGTGAATTCCTGTACATAATTCTCTACTTTTTGTATCAGGCTTCAATTCCATTATGTTTTAATGTTGTCTCCGAAGATAACTTGTGATTTTTTTTTTTTTTTAAACAACCATTCAGAGCCATTTGACGCAGTGTGCTCTGCTTTGGTGGTTTCACCAGCTTCTGCCCTAACATGCACAGGGACTGAACAACAAACATAACCGAAGCTTCCCTTGTAGTCTCTTAGAGGAATAGAGCCATTTGTACTCTGCCCTCCCGTCGGTAGTGGCAGGTTCCATTGGCATATGTGGGAACTTCTTACAGGGACGAGGTTCTTTGGACACAGTGAAAATTTAAGTTAGTAGTAACTTCTTTGCCAGCAGTTCATTGACTATTATTGCTAAAAAGAAGTAGGAAGAAAAAGCCTTCTGGCATTCTTGGTTATTTCTTTACGATTTCTGGCAGTGTGGGATGGATGAATGGAGTGGAATATGAACTTTGGGCAAGTTAAATGGGACAGCCTTCCATGTTCATCTGTCTACCTCTTAACTGAATAAAAAAGCCTACAATTTTTAGAAAATTTCGTTCTCATGGTTTTTGTTCATATTTGAAGCATCTGGGCTCCAAATCAATTAGCCCTGTGCCATTCTTACGAGAGTATCTTAAATAACTACCGACCCACTTAAACTTCCCCACTCCTCCCTGTTAAGTTTCTTGTGATCCCAGAATATACATGACTTAACTCCATAAGTACTGTTGTAGCTGTTTGGCATTTTTCCTTGTAATAGCACAGCCTAGACACTTCCACATTAGCATGTATAAGTGTATTCATTGTTTGACAGCCACAAAGTTTTCCTGTTTGAATGGACTGTTTTACCAGATCCTTACTTAGAATGTTCCTCGCTTTGCTATTATGAAGGATGTTAAGACGGGTGGGGTGTATATGTGTGTGGCTAGCTCAACTTACTTAATTCTCAGTGTTGGGTTCTTCAGTCTTGACCCATTATCTCGTTTACCCTTGATCAGAACAGTTAATGAAAAGTGCATTGCTTTGCAAACTAGGTAGATGATTACTGTTCTGAGAGTTGTGTTTTAGGAAGATGCTTTTAGAAGCCACACTGTACCACATAAAGCTATGCCTGCCTGACCTATGCCTGAGAGAGATTAGATCACTGGTTGGGTACATGCCATAGACTTGCTCAGGCGGTGTTCACCATTTAAGGTCAGGTACTGTGCTAAGCTTTTTATATACATTTAATCCTCAAGACCTCTTCGAATAGGTCTTTACCCCCCTCTTACAGGTGATAGACCCAGCCTGGGGAGTTGTATCTTTCCCAGTACTACATCTTAGCAGAGAGTGGACATCAGTTGTAGCCTTTGGGGCTGGCTGAAAGTAGCCTTGTGATTTTTTTTTTTTTTTTGAGGAAGGAGGGAGGGGGCTCTGTATGGTAAAGGAGAACTTAGTATTAATCCCCGGACTGAAGGTTTTGGAGGAGACGCTCTTGAGTTTCGGTATTGGTTTCCTTTCCTGATGCTATGTGTCCTCACACAAGCCTCGATCCTGTCTTCCCTGTGATTAAATGAATAGTAACCCGCCTCAACATTTCCGCCTTGGCTTGGGAGAAAACAGCTGAGAAAATACTTGAATCAAGGATGTGTTTCTCTAGGAAGAGCAGCTAGATGTGGGGAAGAGGAACCCCAAGAGCTAAGAAGAGACCAGAGGGGGTTTGTATTTCCATATATAGTAATACCTACCACAGGCTGGGGATACGTTCTCTGGAGAGCTTTGGTCTATGTTTCTTGGGCATAGAGGTTGCTTTTTTTTAAACAAGTTTTTGAAATCAAGGTTACATGTGTACATGTTAAGGAGTCCTGTGACTCAACAAGGCTTATAACAGAAATGGGTCTCCCACCACCATTTCTCCCTTTCCTGATGCTGTGACACAGTCCTTGTGGTATTTATCCCAGTGTTGCTGAATGCTATACATTTGTGCAACTACTTGGCCCTTCCAGCTTTTGGCTCTTGACTTCCCATAGTGGAAAATGATGTGTAGTTTTAGTCATCTTCAACTTTTACCATACACTGACCCTAACCTCCCACTTTCACTGTATAATTGGGTCTTAATTTTGCTAAGATAATATTCATAGTATTTAAAAGTTATTACTGAGTTGCTGAGTCTTAACAGTTAATATACTGTAATCACTTTTCTTGTACAACTTTTTTTTTAAAGATTTTATTTATTTGACAAGCACAGTGAGAGAGGGAACACAAGCAGGGGGAGTGGGAGAGGGAGAAGTAGGCTTCCTGCTGAGCAGAGAGCCCAATGTGGGGCTCGATCCCAGGAACCTGGGATCATGACCCGAGCCGAAGGCAGATGCTTAACTGACTGAGCCATCCAGGTGCACCCTTGTACAACTTTTGGTATTTCCCTGGAGTAGTCTTTTTTTTAGGTTCTTGTCACTAATCTATCCTGTACCAGTTCTTTTTTTTTTTTTTTTTTTAAAGATTTTATTTATTAGAATGAGCAGGGGAAGGGAGAGGGAGAAGCACACTCCCCACTGAGCAGGGAGCCTGACACGGGGCTCGATCCCAGGACCCCAGGATCATGATCTAAGCTGAAGGCAGATGCTTAACGGACTGAACCACCCAGGCACCCCACTGTACCAGTTGTCTTAATTTTCTCTTAGGACTGTTGAAAACATCAACAGGAGTGTTACTGATGTATTGGGGAAGCCTCCCTCACAGCTTATCTGTTCCAATCTAGACAAGTTTCACATCTGCATCCTAAAATTTTTCCTTCTTTCCTTCCTCCCTCCCTCCTTCCCTCCCTCCCTCCCTCCCTTCCTTCCTTCATGGGAGAGGAGGGAGGGGCAGAGGGAAAGGGAGAGAGAGAAATTTTTTTTTTTTTTTTATGATTTTATTTATTTGAGAGAGAGACTGAGCAAGCAGGGGGAACAGCAGGCAGAGGGAGAATCAGGCTCCCCACTGAGCAGGGAGCCCGATGCAGGACTCCATCCCAGGACCCTGGGATCATGACCTGAGCTGAAGGCAGATGCTTAACTGAGCCACCCAGGCACCCCTATTCCCTTGTTTTCACGGGGAACACCTTGTAGCAGTTTCCTGGGAAGAGTGTTGCGGAGGATTTTTTGGGGGGACCTTGCACATCTGGACATGCTTTTATTCTATCTTCACATTCAGTTGAAAATTTGAGTATAGGATCTAGGTTTGAAATAATTTCCCTTGAGTATTGAAGGCACTGCTTTCAGTGCTACTGTGGAAGAAGTCGGACTTTTTTTTTTTTTTTTTAAGATTTTTATTTATTTATTAGAGAACAGAGGGAGAATAGGAGGGAGAAGCAGACTCCCGCTGAGCAGGAAGCCCGATGTGGGGCTCGATCCCAGGACCCTGTGATCATGACCCGAGCCGAACGCAGCCTCTCAACAGACTGAGCCACCCAGGCGCCCCTGGACATCTTTTTGATGCGTACATGACCCATCTTTCTGGAAGCTTGTTTGGATTTTTAGTCTTTAAGTGTTGGAAACCTGACAGTGAAGAGTTGGTTTAATTTTCAGTTGATTGAGTACTTCACTGAGTCTAGAAAATAACGTTTTTCAATTCCAGCAGCTTCCTGAATTATTTGGATACCTTTTTTTTTTTTTTTTTTGAGCTTTTTAAGCTACCCAACTGGCCCTAATTTCTGAGTGTTTTACTCGGTACACTTTTCTGTTTCTCTGATTTTGTCCTTTTTATTTTTTTGAGAGATGCCCTCAACTCTGTTCTCTAATCCTAGGTGGCTCAGTCGTTAAGCGTCTGCCTTCGGCTCAGGTCATGATCCCAGGGTCCTCGGATCAAGCCCCACATCGGGCTTCCTGCTCGGCGGGAAGCCGGCTTCTCTCCCACTCCTCCTGCTTGTGTTCCCTCTCTCGCTGTGTCTGTGTCAAATAAATAAATAAAATCTTAAAAAATTCCTGCTTTCTGATTTCCAAAACCTTAAAAAAATAGCATCCTATTAATGGATACAATCAATATCTCTTCTTTGAAGATATTAATGGTAATTAAAATGTTTTTCTTTTTGTTTTTCATTCTAGTCTCTAATGCCAGTGACTTTCCTTAGCGGCCTGGTGATCTCTGGTCATCTCCTGTTTATAAGAGTGAAGCACTAAAATGCTGGTGGGAAGCTCTGAGTGTGTGGGTTGGACTGTGGGGCCTTTGTCTTGGGCAGTGGTTCTCCCACCCCCAGTTTATACGGCAATACTTGGTTCGAGACATTCTTTGTTGTCACAGTAGGGGAGGGGGCTGCTACTGGCCAGAGATGTTGCTGTAAAAATCCTACAGTACACAGGGCAGCCCCTGACAGCACAGAATTACCTGATCTGAAATGTCAAAAGTCTGAGGCTGAGAAACCCGGGTTTAGGGTGGTCTGGTTAGACTGTTTCCTTGGGAGAATCCCAGAGAAGCATCGGAAGGGTAGAGGCCTGACTGTTCAAAGTACTGGCGCTCAGTGGGGAAAGAGGTCACTGTGTATTTTAATCTCTTTGTGTCCACTACAGGCAGTCCTTGCTTTGTGTGGCTCCGATATGCACGAATCGGTTACTGCAGTGTAGGTAAATAACAGCAGTCTCCCAACAACACGGTTCAAATTTCAGTTGCTGTGGTATATTCACTGTTCGAGTAACTGCATAAAGGACAAACTCGAATGCTGGCCCTTCAGTCCACAGATTTCATTTACAAAAGCACAGACGTGCAGCACCATCAGTGGATTATCAGATGACTTCTTTCAAAGTCTGCTGGTGGCTTGCTGCTCATCTGTTGCTCAGTTTACTCACTGAAGACAGAGCTTTTGATGGTGTCGCCTCTTTATCTCCTAGTGGTACAGAGACATTGTAAGCTTTTAGCACTCCTGTTGGGTTATGCTCCACATTCTCTTGGGCTTTTGAATGAAAATGTGAAAACTTGTGTTTTTACCATCAAACCAACTTCATTGATCAGCCAGTGGACAGGTTCATTTCAGCTTCTAATGGACTTTTGGACGGCTACTGATGCTACAACTGGAGATTTTGCAATTTCTGTAGCTGAGGTTTGGAAGAAATGGGGAGCATCATGGCAGAAAGTAACAGTAATATGCAGTGTGGTGGAAACGTACTACACTGCAAATAGCCACGGGATTCAAACTGATCATGAATTGCATTGTTTTTGACTATGGGAAGGTTGCCGCTGCTGTTTGAGAGATTCTAGACCGGCAGCTAGGGGACCTTCATGAAGGGGAGCTTCTCAGCATAAATGAGCAAGTGATTGTGATGAAAAGGGTACAGATGTCCCAGAAGGGATGGTGGCCACCACTTCACAGTGAGGAAATTCTCGGAGATATTTCACAACATTCGATAAAGGCAAAATGTTGGAAGCTGATCGCAAAACGTTGAATCCCAATATTTCTTTAAATTAGTGGGCTAAATAAATAGTTTGACTATTTTTTTCATTTCTGTATACATTTATAACTTTTTTTTTTAAAAGATTTTATTTGTTTATTTGACAGAGAAACAGTGAGGGGGGAACACAGCAGGGGAGTGGGAGAGGGAGAAGCAGGCTCTCCACTGAGCAGGGAGCCCGATGTGGGGCTCGATCCCAGGACCCTGGGATCATGACCTGAGCCGAAGGCAGACGCTTAACGACTGAGCCACCCAGGCACCCCTATAACTCAGTTTTTAATGTTTTGACAAATTTTTAGAATTGACTGGACAACCATCATTTTTCCTGTTGATTATTAGGTTGTTTTGCATGGTTTCAGCTTGCATTGTCAGTTTTAGGGACCTACTCTCTACCCGTCATCCAGCTCCCAAGAACAGTCAGTATTCTGCTGTTGTTTCACCTCTTCTTGAAATGGCTTACTGGAGTATTTTATTTATTTATTTATTTATTTATTTTTAAAGATTTTATTTATTTGACAGAGAGACACAGCAAGAGAGGGAACACAAGCAGGGGGAGTGGGAGAGGGAGAAGCAGGCTTCCCGCTGAGCAGGGAGCCCGATGGGGGCTTGATCCCAGGACGCTGGGATCATGACCTGAGCTGAAGGCAAACACTTAACGACTGAGCCACTCAGGCTCCCCTATTGGAGTATTTTAAAGCAAATTCCAAACATAGCTTCTTACCTGTGAAATACTTTGGTATATGTCTAAATGATAGTGGGGTTTTGTTGTTTTTAAATGTTACTGCAGTGTGCCTTAACAGCTTCTTAGGCTTAATCTGTCTGGTTTTAACCCCTTTTTCATGGTGTCTTCTGGAGGTACCATTTTCTCAGATTTCTGAGCCTTTTAGTGGCCAGCTTAGCTTCAGCCTCGTCAGGTCTGCCACGGCTGCTTACCTTGCCTAGCTCCTATAGTTTGGTGGTTTTGAATTTATTTATTTATTTTATTATTTTATTTTATTTTTTTTAAGGTTTTATTTATTTGACAGAGAGAGAGAGCGAGCGAGAGCAGGAACACAAGCAGGGGGAGTGGGAGAGGGAGAAGCAGGCTTCCTGCTGAGCAGGGGCCCCGATGCGGGGCTCGATCCCAAGACCCTGGGATCATGACCTGAGCCGAAGGCAGACACTTAACGACTGAGACACCCAGGTGCCCTGTTTATTTGTTTTTTAAAGATTTATTTATTTGACAGAGAGA
Organism: Halichoerus grypus; assembly: GCF_964656455.1. Classification (NCBI taxonomy): domain Eukaryota; kingdom Metazoa; phylum Chordata; class Mammalia; order Carnivora; family Phocidae; genus Halichoerus; species Halichoerus grypus. Next base: position 36,604,695 of record NC_135721.1, read on the forward strand.
GAGAGCGCACAAGCAGGGGGAGTGGCAGGCAGAGGGAGAGGGAGAAGCAGGCTCCCCGCTGAGCACAGAGCCCTATGTGGGCATATGCTTAACCTTAACCAACTGAGTCACCCAGGTGCCCCAGTTTGGTGGTTTTGTATCCACGCCAGTTGTCTGTCTCTACAGTAGTCCCTTACTACTAGCATTTTGGTGATACTTCAAAGGGAGTGAAAGTTAATATTTTAATCTTTGTTTACTTAGGAATTCTTGACTAATTGATATTTTAATAATTTTTTTAAAGCGAAAAATTTATTGGAATGTTTACATTGAAAAGGTTTTTGAACAATTAAGCATAGAAGGTAGAGAATGAAAAGAACCTCACTTGCTTTCCCCTTTCCCAACCACAATCCCCAAAGGTAGCTGTCAGTAGCTTGCCTGTCAGCAATTTGTGGTTACTGTCAAAAGTTTGCATTTCTTAGGCACTTGGCCTATGCATGTGTGCACAGGTGTGTATGCACACACACACTTGAAGAATCTTTCTTTTTGAGAGATGAAGCTGTTTACTCCTGTAAAGCCCCTTTGGTGTCTAGAAGTTAAAGAGTGTCATTCACAGAATAAACAGGACAACGTTGAGTCACCTGGTTAACCTACCGTTGTACCGTTGTACGGAGAACTAGATAAATGTTACACAATTGTACTTGTGTTTACTTGCAAGTTGCTAGGTCCTCTGCAAGCTGGGCTAAGCTTTAGGCAAAGCTAGTGCTTTCAACAGTGCATTTCCTGACTGGCAGGAAATAAAAGGATTTGTTCTCACCCTCCTTCATTCCTTCCCCTTCAGGCAATATAAAGCTGCTTGGAGACAAAAGGTGACAAAGTTAAGATTGTTGCTCATTAAAAGCTGGGTTGTGTTCCCTATAAAATCTAGTGGTGTGAGGATACCTGGTCTATTAAAACCCTCTCTCCACTGTGTGCAGTGTGTAAGATTTTCATATCTTTTTTTTTAAGTAGGCTCCACACCCCCCCTTTTTTTTTAAGTAGGCTCCACACCCCCCCCTTTTTTTTAAAAGTAGGCTCCACACCCCCCCACTTTTTTTTTTTTTTAAGGTAGGCTCCACACCCTGCATGGAGCCCAATGCAGGGCTTGAACTCACCATCCTGAGATCAAGAGTCAGACACTTAACCAACTGAACTGCCCAGGTGCCCTGATTTTCATATGTCTTAATTGCTGATGGTTCTCTCTTGCCTCAAGCCAAAATTTTGTTCAGTGCTCCAAATTTTGGTAAGGTTATTGATCTCCTGCCTGTGGCGTGAAACTTGTTTCTCTATAATACTGTTTTCTGCCTTTCTTTTCACCTCTACTTGAGAGATCTAAATCCTATTCATTGTTTCAGCTGAGACACAGATATTTGAAAAGCTGAGAGGGGTGGGCTGGCTGTAGATCGCTGAGGTGTTTATACCAAACTATTCCTTTTGTGACAGATGGAGACTTTTGAGAGTTTATGAATAGATTTTTTAAAATAACTACTAGAAGAAAACACTGGAGCTGCTCATTGGCAGTAGTCCTTGCCTTTCTAATGATTGGGTTTTAGTGTAAACCCCTTCTGTTACATTCAGAGATGATGCTGGATTTCTCTCATCTGAACATACTGCGGTGCAGTGCGGAATGCTACTTATTAAGAGGACAAGATGGTTATTTTCTGGGGACTCCTGGTGGAGCAAGGTCTCTCCTCCCAGAGGATTATTGCTAAAGACCTAGATAGCAGGTTTCTACTTCCCATTCATTCTATTTCTAGAAGCAAGCAAATGTTCTCTAATTGCAGGCTTGGGCTGAATGCCTCAACAGTGTTTCCCACTGTGCTAATTGGAAAAATATAATTCTCAACTAACTGTGTCCTGCTTTGCAAAATAATAGTTGGCCGCTGAGTTGCCAGTTTGCTTCCTGAAGTGAAGTGGTGCTTTTTCGGTTAGCTCTAAGAATAACGGGCCTTTGGAGATTCCAGGGACAGCTTATGCTGTGTACAAAGATCATTAGAGATCAAGCTTCAGCCTATGAGAACTCAGTGCCTATTGATTTGATATCTTTTCCTAGGAGCCGTTATTAAATTTAATTTCAATTAAAATTTTTTTGGGGGGCCAGGTTCTGGAAATATTAGTCGATATTTCCGATTAGTCGAACAGTCCTATGAGGGGCCTTGTGTGTACCTTATTGATTTGGAAGGGAGATAATTTTCTTTTAGCTGAGGCCTTGGCTCTGGCAAGCTCTCCATCCACATCAAATGTGGTCGGCCTTGTCAGCTTTTTGGGCATCCTGCCAGCTGGTGTGTATAGAGTTGATGTGACACTTCTGTTTAGAATCTTTGGTTGTTCTCCGAGTTCCCCGCAGAATCACTGTCTAGTATAGAGAAAGGCTTTAAAGTCAAAGTTTCCATTGGAATCAGGTCTTTGAGGCAGTTGATTACCTCATGTATACAGTATAGTGTAATGGTTAAGAACGTGAGGTCTGGAGCCACATTTATCTGGGTTCTAATCCCAGCTTTAGCGCTTGCTAATTGTGTATCTTGGAGGCTGTTTAATCTTTCTAGGCCTCAGTTCCCTGTCTAAAGATTGGTGAGAGTAATGGTACTTACGTCACAGGATTTTCACGAGGTTTATATGAAATAGTGCCTGTGAAGTGTGTAATGCCTCACACTTCCTAAACACTCTATAGGGTTTATTAACTGATCTCATTCTCCAAATAAATATATGTTATTTTCTTGATATGGTAATGTTCAGCTTGACATTGATACCTTTCCTTGACTGGTGGGACAAATAATTTTCCTTAACTAAACCTTTCTTTCTTTTTTTTTTTTTTAAAGATTTTATTTATTTATTTGAGAGAGAGAATGACAGACAGAGAGCACGAGAGGGAAGAGGGTCAGAGGGAGAAGCAGACCCCCCGCTGAGCAGGGAGCCCGATGCGGGACTCAATCCCGGGACTCCAGGATCATGACCTGAGCCGAAGGCAGTCGCTTAACCAACTGAGCCACCCAGGCGCCCTAAACCTTTATTTCTTAAGTCTGAAAGGACCTAACTTTGGTGGAGTGTCTTTGAAGAAAAGTATATAGGACTCTGTATAAATTGGGATTAGGTTAAACTGAGTGACGGAAGGGGCGCCTGGGTGGCTCAGTAGGTTAAGTATCTGCCTTTGGCTCAGGTCGTGATCTCTGAGTCCTGGGATCAAGCCCCACATCAGGCTCCCTGCTCAGCAGGTAGTCTGCTTCTCCCTCTCCCTCTCCCCCTGCTTGTGCCCTCTCTCTCTCTCTGTCTCAAATGAATAAATAAAATCTTTAAAAAGTTAAAAAAAAAAACCAAAACTAAACAAAACAAAAAAACCCCCTGAGTGATAGGAAATCCCAAGAACAGAGAAGAAAGTTTATTTTTTCGCCAAGTGAAAGAGGCCCAAGGGCTGTTACAGTGGCATCATGGTCATCAGGGTAGAAAGACACTCTTTCTATCTTGCCCCATCTTCAGCATGTGATTATTATCTCAAGACTTAAAGACCCAAACATGCCAGTTTTCTCATTCTTGGTAATATTAAGTTTGATCACTCAGTCCTGATGACCAGGAAATGCAAGTAGTTTAGATGCCTTAGTAAGATATGGGTACATGCTGGGGAGTGGGATATAGACTCCACTCTTGGTACTAATTTCTGCCTCTGAATCCAGTCAGAAGACAGAAATCATAGGTGGTTTTTTGTTTGTTTGTTTGTTTTTTTTTTTTTAGAAATCATAGGTGTTTTAACAGAGAGTTTAATAAAAGAGCTAATGAGGTATAAAGTGTTAACCTGCACCTGAAATGGCAAAAGGCAGACACAGCAGTGTCCTAGACGTAGCAGCTACCAAGGCTGGGGAAACAAAGATACGATGTTGGAAATACTGAAACTTGAGAAGCAGAAGAGCCCCCGTGAAGCTGAAACTCAGACCTCTGAGGAACGGTTGCTGTTGGCTGCTGCAGGTCCCCAGCCACTGAGGAGAGCATGCTGGCAGCTAGTGACTAAGGTCTGAGAAGAGGCTGATTCTGTGAGGGCTGCTGTATAGGAGGGGACTGGGGCTGCCCCAGTGAAGAAATGTGAGGGTGACCTTCACAGGAACAGGAAGCAAGCAAGGAGTAAGTTCCTTCCCTGAGGTCTCCTCATAACTCCCCCTCGTGGCAGACCATGATAGGGAAGCCGCTGCAAACGTGCTTGGGCGAGTCCCCAGCCCCAGTGTCACCACAAAACTTAAGACGCTGAGATATGAGAGCTTAACCAACACAGGGGTACTTGCCAGATGTTTCCATTTTATTTAAAAATTTTTTTTTCAGATTTTATTTTTAAGTAATCTCTATACCTAATGTAGGACTCGAACTTAGAACCCCAAGATCAATAGCTGTGTGCTCTACCGACTGAGCCAGCCAGGTTCCCCAGATTTCTCCATTTCAGAAGAATCTTTGGAATTAATACCTGATCAGTGGAGTGAAAGTGAGATTGTGTGAATATCCTATGCTCTAGCAGTCTTTCACCCAATTGCCTTAGTATCCACTGGTGAATCTAGCCTGATCAGTTATCACTAAGACGGTTATAAAATGGTGATTTTGGGGTCGCCTGGGAGCCTCGGTCAGTTAAGTGTCCAACTCTTGATCTCAGCTCAGGTCTTGATCTCAGGGTCATGAGTTCAAGCCCCATGGGCTCCATGCTGGGCGTGGAGCCTACTTAAAAAAATAAAAAAATAAGAAAATGGTGACTTTTCTATTTTCCTCATTCCTTGTACGTTTATGAGTTGGCTTTCTTTGGTAAAGGAGAGCTTTCTCTTCTCGCTCATCCCTTGCCCTGGGGATGCGGTTTTCCCTTGCGTGGCCGCATACTCAGCTTGGAGCTGGAGTTGTAGTACTAAGAGCTGGGGTAGAACACACTGGCGTAGGCAGCTAGCGGCGCTCTGCCACAGTTCCTGGCCTAAGCAGTCTTCTTGCTGCAACTGGATGTATAATTGACTTGAATTATAAAAACATTAGAAAGAATAAGAAGGAATTAATTTGTGTTTTACATATGGAAAGATGAAGGCAAACAGCTGGAATTCACAGGTGGTGTCTGGTGCTTCAGGGTCCTTATTCTCCTGAGAGGACCCCATAGGCCAGTGGTTCTCCGGCAGGGCTGCATCCGGGACTCACCTGGAGAGATGAGGCCTGGGTTCCAGCCTGAGGCGTTGGGATTTCATAGGTGTAGGTGTGACCTGGGCATCAGGGTTTTTAAAAGCCCTCCCGTGGATTCCAGTGTGCTTCTGGAGTTGAGGGCTCTGAAACAGGCAGCCTAAATTGGTCACGTGGGGTAAAACAGAGAACACATGGGGTGTTCTCTGTTCCATTGCACTGGATGGGAACGAAGGAACTGAGCTAGGTATATTGGCACGCCTTGCTTTCAAATCCGCACTGCCAAAAATCTGCCCACCGTTAGCGTTTGACCACATGGCATGTTTGTAAATTGGACTTCTCGCCTTCAAAAAGGAAAAAAAAAAGTTGACGGTTCTCAAAATCCAGTCTGGCCCAGCTAGTCCAGATCCAGGCAACCAGATTCAGAGTGATTCTCGTGACTTTAGTCATAAATCCATTTGAGTTTCTGTAAAAATGGAAACACCTTTTTGTATCTTATGCGTGGAGTGAAGGAGAGAATCCTGAAGGTGAGTAAACCTAAGGAGTGGAAGGTCTGAGTGGAAAGGACAGAAGTTGTTACATATACGGAGCCTTTGCTACATCCCCAGCCTTGTGCTACATACTTCAAAGAAAGTAGGTCTTTAAAGCTTTTAAAATTTGATGTGAATTATTTATGACATGGAAAAGGTTATATAAAGGATAAAATAATGCACACTCTTGTACTCACAATGCAGCTTAAGGTTCCAGGGCCTGGATTGTTTTCCCTTTGTTCCATTTAGGGCCACTAACTACTTGTGTTCATAATTCATTATGTAATAATAGATAACCAGAGCTATAGTCACGATAGAAACTGAAGGGAAGACATTTCTTATTCTTCATGGATCTGGAAAAATAAGTGTATTTAACACATGTCAAAATTTGAAATCCACCCAATACGACTATTTGGGGTTTACTTTTCGCATGTTCTACGAATAGCACATTTATAAAATCACCTACTCATGACTCCCAATCTACTATTTCCATTTGTCCATGTTCTGTTCTAGTCTTTGCTTTAATGAAATATTTAATTTCTAATTAAATATGCAATTATGAAATAGATGCGATTTAGATTTCCCATGTCCTAATTCTTAGATGGATTTGGTCAAGGGGAGATCACTCAGGGTGGTACAAAATTAGTCGTAGTTCACATTAATTTAGCACTGACTTTGCTTTAACTCATTTAATACAATAAGTCAGGAAGTTACATACTACAGATAAGACTAAGGCCTTCTAGGGGTTAGGAAACAATTCAAGATCACATAACCAGCACACTAGGGAATGTGACATTACAGTAATGGAGAAAATTAAAGTACAAGGGACAGTTTCTCTGGGGCCTATACAGAGAACACATTCATCATGTGAGGCAGGAGCATTTCCAGATCAGAGATAAATGGACTGCTAGAGGCCAGTTGGACTGCCCCTCCTACAGTGACTGAGTGCTAGGGAGGTGAGTTAAGGAGTGTGCAAACGACGTTGGCTCTATGCTTTGGCAGTAGCTCCTTCCGTAAACTGCAGCCAGCAGAAGAGCTGATCCCATAAAGGCGACCCACGGAGACTTGTGTGTGTGCTTGGAGAAAAGTGTCTTTACGAAGAAACCATGACCTGCGCTTTTAGGGTCCTCAAAGCCCATAAAAATAATTAGGTAATTGAAAGAAGGAAACTAGGGGCACCTGGGTGGCTCAGTTAGTTAAGTGTCCGACTCTTGATTTCGGCTCAGGTCATGATCTCGGGGTTGAGCCCCAAGTTGGGCTCTGCTCAGTGGGGAGTCTGCTTGAGATTGTCTCCATCTCTCTCTGTCCCTCCCACTCCGTGTGTGTGCGTGTGCTCTCTCAAATATATAAATCTTAAAAAAGAGGGAAACTAACAGTGAGTTGGTTGGCTTAGTAGATGGTAGAGATGCCTGTATTCCTCACCTCTGGGGTTTTGGTCCTGGGATCTTGTACTCTTGGTAAGGTCTACCGTATCAGTGAACCAAGGTGGAGTGTTGGATTCAAAACAGTCTGATCTGCAGGCATAATTACAATGATACTGATAATGCTCCCATTTTCTGCATGCCTGGCATGCAGCTCTGGCATTCCCAGTGCAAACCTGTGGCCAGTAGCAGCTTGGTCTACCCTGACCACAGGAGGAAGCTTGAGGCCTGATGGTGTCCTAACGGGCTAAGCCTGGTTTGCCCCCACCCTCACCTCGTAGTACTTTCTGTCACATGGCAGAATTCATGGATAGGAGCCACTCATCTACTTGATGACCCCAAACTGCTGGGTGAAGCAGATGAGAAACCTGCTTTGGAAAGAGGCTGTTCCTGGAATTGCCTTCATAAAGCTGCTGGGCTAACACCAGACTGGGGCTGGCTTCTTTGCTTGGTTCCTCCTGAGCAGCCCTCTTGGCACAGCCTAGTATCTCAGGATGGATGGTGGCAGTGGCAGGCAAGCTTGCATCCCCAGGGCCCTTTTGCTATAATAGTTGCAACTTGTTTCCCACACAAAACACTGTGACCCAGCCCCCATCACTTAGAGCTTGTGTGCGCCCTTTATTGAGGGGCTGGCTGGAATAGGCAGCAAGAACCTGGCTCTGCCTGCTATTGGGGTTCTAGTTCCTGATTTAGGTCACATGCATTTCCTGGGCCTTTGTCTCTTTAGCCTCACAATGGGGCTGACAGGGCTTTTGAATCCTGAACTTTGGAAGAAATTAGAAGGATGTTATAAAGACAAGTGATGTTATGAGTCCATCTAAGATTTAGGAGAAAAATTTCCTCCAATGACACAAGTATTTCTCTCCAGATTTCAAGATCTAGGCTCCAGGCTGCTTTCCTTCCAGTTCCTTCAGGAAGCAGGTGCCAGGGATACTCTCGGACATCTCAGCAGCCTCTACCTCCTCCCTTTCCCCCTTCCTAGCAGCTCCAGATTCCTGCTGGAGGATGTAAGTGGTTCCAGCTCTAAGCCAATCAAGACAAGACAATTCTGTCTTCCTCTGGGACGGACATGTGAACCAGTGTGGTCTAATCAGAGTGAGTCTCAGGATTGCTGGGAATTTCTGCTGTGTGATTATCACCAGAATCCGAAGGGAAGCATGCGGTAGCCCTAGGTATCCAAGCAAAGATGCCACTAGCAATGAGAATGTGCAGAGCCAAGGACAGAAACAGATCCTTGTAACATTACTGAACTACTGGAGGAAGCCTCCCCGTGGACTCTTCCACTCTCTGCGTCTATAAATTTCCAGTATTGTTTAAGCCAGGTTTTCTGCTTCTTGCAACTGAAACCATCCTAACTGGTACCCGTGGGATGCCAGTTACAACTTTGATCTGAGCTGTTATCTCTGGTGTAGAGAAAGGGCAACTTGGGGGTCATGGCCTAGGCCCTTCTGAGAATTCTAGAACTCCAGGGCTGTAGACTCATGGGGGAAGGCAGCCCTGACTTGTTCATCCCAGTAGTCCTAGTAGAGGTGGAGCCCTCCTTCCCAGAGGCGAGGAGGACCTAAGTGCCTGGTCCTGAGGGAGTTTACCATCAAGGAGTCATGCCCATATGAATATGGTCTGCCCAGTGGGCTTAAAGGACTAATTCCCTATAGGGCTATATTCAGTTCCTCTGGAACAAGGGAAGTCTAGCTACCCTGTAAATGATCACAACTGTCCCATTCTCCGTCCTTCCCCTATACTCACTTAATAATAGCAGCTTGGGACGCCTGGGTGGCTCAGTTGGTTAAGCTTCTCTTTTTTTTTTTTTTAAGATTTATTTATTTATTTATTAACTAATTTATTTATTGAGACAGAGAGCACACATGGTAGGGAGGGGCAGAGGGAGAGGGAGAGAGCGCCTCAAGCAGACTCCCCACTGAGCGCAGAGCCCAACGTGGGCCTCCATCTCACAACCCTGAGATCATGACTTTGAGCCAAAATCGAGATTGGACACTCAACTGACTGAGCCACCCTGGCAGCCCAACTGTCTGACTCTTGATCTCAGCTCAGGTCTTGATCTCAGTGTCATGAGTTCAAGTCCTGCGTTGGGCTCCATGCTGGGCCTGGAGCCTACTTTAAAAAAAAAAAAGAAAAAAAAATACAGGCAGCTTAAAACACTGTCCCCTCTTCTGTTTTTGTTTTCTGACACTCCTTCCCTTTGGGTCTCACCAGATGATCCTGGGGATGTGGCTTCCAGGTGCTATCAGATGCCCTTTCTCCTATCAGCCTAGGCAGCCCTGTGCTTGCTGCCCCACCTAGCCTGGGACTCCTTGACAGGAAGGCAGGGCTTCCTCTGCCCCAGATGCTGCTTGGATCTCTTGTTCCTTTCCCACCTAGTTGATCAATAAGATTAAGTATCCTCTAGGAAGGATTTAAAGAGATTGGGAAAGGGAGATCATAACTGATTAAAAATTAATACAAAACCACAATAACAGAAACAGTTTAGTGCTATTTTCTATATGGTCCAAGAATAGACATCAAATCATTGGAAAGTCCTGAAATAGACCCAAGTGTATATGATATATAAGAATTACTGTATGATAAAAGGAATATTTCAAATCACTGGGGAAATGATAAATCAATGGTTCTCAAAGGGGGGGTGATTTTGTCTCCCAGGGGGTACTTGGCAGTGTCTGGAGACATTTTTGGTTGTCATACCTGGAGAAATGATCCTGGAATTTGGTAGAGGTCAGGGATGCTGTTAAATATTTTACAGTGTACAGGCAACCCTCGCATTAAAGAAGTATGTGGCCCCAAATACCAAGAGTACCACTTTTAAGAAACCTTGGGTTTAATGAGGTAACTGGAAAGATTGGCTAGCCGTTCAGGAAAAGGAAATGGAGTTAGATTCTGAATCATATCACAGTAGAAATAATTTCAATTTAGATAAATACATTTTAATAAGTAGAATCTTTAATAAGACCTTTAATAAAACTTAGAAGAAGACACAGATCAGTTTGTTCTCTATAGTTAAGAGTCTGTTTCTTGATTTGTCTCTCTTTTTTTTTCCCTCTTTGCTTATTTGTTCTGTTTCTTAAATTCCACATATGAGTGAAATCATGTGGTGTTTGTCTTTCTCTGACTTATTTTGCTTAGCATAATACTCTCTAGCTCCATCTGTGTTGTTACAAATGACAATATTTCATTCTTTTTATGGCTGAATAATATTCCATTACATATATTTCAATACATATATTCCATTATATGTATATATACACATCTATACATATATATGTACATATATACACATTATGTATATATTCCATTGTGTGTGTGTGTGTATCACATCTTTTTTATCCATTCATCAATTGATGGACACTTGGGCTGCTTCCATAATTTGGCTATTGTAGATAATGCTGCTATAAATATCAGGGTTCATGTATCCCTTTGAATTAGTGTTTTTGTATTCTTTGGCTAAATATCCAGTAATGCAATTGCTGGATTGTAGGTAGCTCTATTTTTTTTTTTTAAGATTTTATTTATTTATTTGAGAGAGAGAGAATGAGAGACAGAGAGCACGAGAGGGAAGAGGGCAGAGGGAGAAGCAGACCCCCTGCTGAGCAGGGAGCCCGATGTGGGACTCGATCCCGGGACTCCAGGATCATGACCTGAGCTGAAGGCAGTCGCTTAACCAACTGAGCCACCCAGGTGCCCAGCTCTATTTTTAACTTTCTTTTTTTTTTTTTTTTTAAAGATTTTATTTATTTATTTGACAGAGAGAGAGACAGAAGAGCACAAGCAGAGGGAGTGGCAGAGGGAGAGGGAGAAGCAGGCTCTGCACTGAGCAGGGAACCCGATGCGAGACTTGATCCCAGGACCCTGAGATCATGACCTGAGCCGAAGGCAGACGCTTAACCATCTGAGCCACCCAGGCGCCCTATTTTTAACTCTCTGAGGAAACTCTATGCTGTTTTCCAGAGTGGCTGCATCAGCTTGCATTCCCACCAACAGTGCACGAGGGTTCCCCTTTCTCCACATCCTCACCAAGACCTGTTGTTTCTTGTGTTGTTGATTCTAGCCATTCTGACAGGTGTGAGGTGATATCTCATTGTAGTTTTGATTTGCATTCCCTTTATAGTAAGTGATGATGAACATCTTTTCATGTGTCTGTTGGCCATCTGGATGTCTTCTTTGGAGAAATGCTGTTTATGTCTTCTGCCCATTTTTAAATTGGATTATTTGGAAAACACCATTTCTTAAGTGTTTGTTTCTCTAAATTTGGTTATTTTAGATTCTACATATAAGTGATGTCATGCAATATTTGTCTTTCTGTGACTGGCTTATTTCATTTAGCACAATGTTCTCCAAGTTCATCCATGTTATTGCAAATGGCAGGATTTCCTTCCTTTCTTAAGACTAAGTAATATTCCATTATATTACATATAATTACTATATGGAATAATATATATATAATGGAATAATATATATATATATAAAATAAGATATATATCTCAATTCTTTCTTTATTCATCCATCAACTGACACTGTTTGTTTCCATATCTTGGCTATTGTGAATAGTACTGCAATGAACTTGGCAGTGCAGATTTCTCTTCGAGATGCTGATTTCATTTCCTTTGTTTTTTTTTTTAAGATTTTATTTTATTTTTAAATTTTTATATATTTTTAAAAAGATTTATTTATTTATTTTAGAGAGAGAAGGTGGGGGAGGGGCAGGAGGGGGAGAGAGAGAATCTCAAGCAGACTCCCTGCTGAGTGCAGATCCTATGACCCTGAGCTCATGACCTGAGCAGAAATCGAGAGCCTGACATTTAACCAACTGAGCCACCCAGGCTCCCCTTTAAGATTTTATTTTGAAGTAATCTCTACACATAACATGGGGCTTGAACTCATAATCCTGAGATCAAGAGTCACATGCTCCACAGACTGAACCAGCCAGGTGCTCCTAATTTCATTTCCTTTGGATCTATACCCAGAAGTGGGATTGCTGGATCATATGGTAGTTCTATTTTTAATTTTTTGAGGAACCTCCATCCTGTTTTCTATAATAGCTGTACCAGTTTACATTCCCACCAGCAGTGTACAAGGGTTCCTTTTTATCCATAACCTTGCCAACACTCCATATTTCTTGTCTTTTGATAATAGCCATCCTAACAGGAGTGAGGTGATATCTCATTGTAGTTTGGTTTTTTTTTTTTTTTTTTTTTTTTTTTTAAAGATTTTATTTATTTGAGAGAGAGAGAGAGCACATGAGAGGGGGGAGGGTCAGAGGGAGAAGCAGACTCCCTGCTGAGCAGGGAGCCTGATGCGGGACTCGATCCCGGGACTCCAGGATCATGACCTGGGCCGAAGGCAGTCGCTTAACCAACTGAGCCACCCAGGCGCCCTGTAGTTTGGTTTTGATTTGCATTTCTCTAATGATTAGTAATGTTGAGTACCTTTTCATATACTTATTGGCCATTTGTATGCCTATTCAATGCCTTTGGCCATTTTTAAATTGGGTTGTTATTATTATTACTATTGAGTCGTATGACTTCTTTATATATTTGGATATTAACCCCTTATCAGAGATATGGTTTGTAAAACTTTTCTCTTGCTCTGGAGGTTGCCTTTCCACTTTGTTGGTTGTTTCTTTTGCTGAGCAGAAGTTTTTTTAATTTGGTGTAGTCCCATTTGTTAATTCTTGCTTTTGTTGCCTGTGCTTTTAGTGTCATTGAAAACATCATTGCCAAGACCAACGTTGAAGAGCTTATTCCCTATATTTTCTTCTAGAAGTTTTATAGTTTTAGGTCTTATGTTTAAGTCTTTAACCCATTTTGGGTTGATTTTTGTATACACTATAATACAGGGGTCCAATTTCATTCCTTTGCGTGTGACTATCCAGTTTTCCCAACACCATTTGTTGAAGAGACAATTCTTTCCCTATTGTATTTTCTTGGCACCTCTGTTAAAAATTAATGGACCTTAAAATTGACTAGAAATTAATTGACCATTAATTGATCATATATTGGGTTTATATCTGGGCTTTGTATTCTGTTCCTTTGGCCTATGAGTTTGTTTTTATGTCAATACCATACTGTTTTGATTACTTTAGCTTTGTAATATAGAGTGAAATCAGGAAGTGTGATGCCTCTAGCTTTGTTCTTCTTTCTCAGGATTGCTTTGGCTATTTGGGGTCTTTTCTGGTTCCATACAAATTTTAGGATTGATTTTTATTTTTATTTTTTTTTTGTAAAAAATGCTTTTGGAATTTTGATAGGGATTGCATTGAATCTGTAGATCATTTTGGGTAGTACTGACATTTCAACAATATTAATTCTTCCAATCTATGAACATAGGATATCTTTCCATTTATTTGTGTCTCTTCGATTTCTTTCATCAGTGTGTTTTAGTTTTCAGTGTATGGGTCTTTCATCTTCTTGGTGAAATTTATTACTAAGTATTTTATTCTTTTTGCTGCTATTGTAAATGGGATTGTTTTCTTAATTTCTCTTTCAGAGAGTTCATTGTTAGCGTATAGAAACACAACTGAATTTTGTATGCTGATTTTATATCCCGCAACTTTATTGAATTCATTTATTTGTTCTAAATATTTTGGTGGAATCATTAGGTTTTTTAAAAATATATAATATCACATCATCTACAAACAGACAATTTTACTTCTTTTCTGGTTTGGATGCTTTTGTTTCCTTTCCTTGTCTAATTGCTGGCTAGGATTTTTAGTACTATGTTGAATACAAGTGAGCATCCTTATCTTGTTCCTGATCTGAAGGAAAACTTTTCAGCTTTTTACCATTGAGTATGATCTTAGCTATTGCTTATCATATAGGGCCTTTATTGTGTTGGGGTACATTCCTTCTATACCCAATTTGAGAGCTTTTATCATGATAATGCATTCAGTTTTGCCCAAGTGCTTTTTCTGTATCTACTGAGATGATTGTATGTTTTTTTTTCCTTCATTCTGTTAATGTGGTGTATCATGTTTATTGGTTTGTATATGTTGAACCATTTTTGCATCCCAGGGGTAAATCCCACTTGATCATGGTGTACAATCTCCCCCTCCCAGCTTTATTGAGATATAATTGACATATATGTATGATCTTTTTAATATGCTCTGTGGAATTTGGTTTGCTAGTATTTTTTTTCTTGTGTTAAGAACTTTTAAGATTTACTCTCTTAGCAACTTTCAAATATGCAATACAGTATTATTAACTAGAGGTGCCATGTTGTACATTACATCCCCATGATTTATTTATTTTATAACTGGAGGTCTGTACTTTTTGACTCCCTTCACCCACTCCCTAATTTGTTCTCTGTATCTGTGAGCTTGGCTTTTTTTTTTTTTTTAAACTCAACATATAAATGAGATCATACATTATTTGTCTTTCTCTGTCTGACTTATTTCACTTAGCATAATACCCTCAAGGTCCTTCCATGTTGTTGCAAATGGTAACATTTCACTCTTTTTCTTGGCTAATACTGGATATTGGTCTATAATTTTCTTTTCTGGCGTCCTTGTCTGGTTTTGGTATTAGTCTTAACATATAAGGAGCTACTAGAAATAATGAAGAAAGGGGAGCCTGGGTAGCTCAGTTGGTAGAGTGTCTGACTCTTGATCTCAGGGTTGTGAGTTCAAGCCCCACATTGGGCATGGAGCCTACTTTAAAAAAAAATTAACGAAGAAAATGGTAACAGACTACAATAAAAAAGTGAGCAATAGAAATGGATGACTAGGACAGTTATTAAGAAAAGAAATCCATGTGGTCAATAAGCCCCTGAACAATGTTTAATTTTAGCAATAAGTGGAGAAATACAAATTTAAGGGTAGGTACTTAGTTTACCTAGGAAACTGGAAAAGAGGAAAAACTGATAACCTCCCATTATCCCATAGATAAGGGTTGAAGAAATGTAAAGTTACATCCTTTCGGGGGGCAGTTGTCAATATTATAAAAACCTTAAAAAGAGAATGATCATGAAAGTATGCAAAAAAAGAGAAAAAAAGAAAAAACCCTGCAAGACTTCTCATTGTAGCACTATTATAATACATAAACACTGGAGGAAAAGTCAATGCCCAATAATCAAGAGGCAGTTAAGCTTCTGTTAGAGAGAATACCATGGCATCATGAATGATAATGTAAAAATTGTGTAAAGGATATTTCACTTGGAAGAATTTTAGAATTTAGAAGAATTTACTATGTATTCAGAGGGAGAAAAAAATCACAAAGTTTGTAGTACTGCCACATTTTTGTAAAAGAAAGAAAATAAACATATTTTCTTGTGAGTAGAAAAAAGACCATGTAAAGACAGCAAGCAGTTGATGGGATTATCTCTGGTCGAGGGGACTGGATTATGGATTATTTTTTTCTGTGTATTTTCAGAAATTTCTAAAAGGTGCTACTCTGGGATAAGAAAAGAATGCTATTTGAAAATTTTAAGCAAAGTGGTCTTAACCAGGTGCTCCGCCAGGGGTTTGCAGACTTGGCTTCTGGTCTTTGGGCCAGACCCCTTCCCTCCTCCTCTGGGGCCTTGGTCTTCTCATCTGTAAAATGTGGGCTGGATGATGTAGACTCTCAGATGCCTATAGTGCCCAGCTGCTGCTGTCAAAGGCTGATGAATCCTTGAGGATTTTGTGCCCGAACATTCCCTCATTCTTCTTCTTCATTAAGAGTTTGGCATGTGCCTTCAGCTCGGGTTGCGAGCCCCTGATCTTGGGATCGAGCCCCATATCCAGCTCCTTGCTCGGTGGGGAGCCTGCTTCTCCCTCTCCCTCTGCCTGCCGCTCCCCCTGCTTGAGCTCTCTCTCTCTGTCAAATAAATAAATAAAATCTTAAAAAAAAAAAAAAGAGTTAGCAGTGTGGGGGGGGCACCTGGCCGGCTCAGTCAGAGGAGCATGTGACTCTTGATCTTGGGGTTGTGAGTTCCAGCCCCAGGTTGGTGTAGAGATTACTTAAAAAATAATAAAAATCTTATTAAAAAAACCAACAAAAAAAAGAGCAGTGTGGGCCTTGCAAGTTTATGACAGATAATTTATCTACAAAAGACTTACAAATATGTTTCTTCCATCACTGGGATTTTGGCCAGATACAAGGTAGAGAGGTGACAGGGTCCATTTAGAGCTTAGCAAGCTGAAATGCAGAGAGAGGGACATCACTTAGGTTTGATGCTTTCCTGTCCAGGAGCATTTCCTGGACTCTGCTAACCTCAGGGCCTTTGTATGTCCAGGGAGCACAGAGCTCCTTTACTATTAAGTCACTAAGGAAAGCTGGGGAGAAGGAATCTGTGAGCTGGCAGAACAAAAGCAGTGTTATCAATGTAAAAGCTAATGGAGAAAAGACGTTCAGGAGAGGCCACTGGAACAGAAAAGTCCGGAAAATTCCTGGGGAGAGGATTATCTGTTCTTGCTGGTGGATCATCAGGGGATATCGCTTAATTTGCTTCGGGTTTCAGTGTCTTCATCCTCCTTGCTGGGGGAGGGAAGGTGGATTTGGATGACCTGACACTTTTAGCTGAAAAATTCCAACATTTTTATGTCGGTGCAGGACTTTCCTAGCCTTCCTGGGTGTGCCCATGTTCTACGAGGCGCAGAAGAAGGAAACAGAAGAAATCCCATTGTAATAACTGTCTGTCTGAATAGCTCTTTATGGCGCCTTCTTGGTATTCTAAACCAGCCCTGCCCCATAGAAGTATAATGCGGGCCCGGGTGTCATCGTAGCATTTCTAGTGACCAATTTGGAAAAGTAGAAAGGGGCTCCTGGGTGGCTCTGTCGGTTAAACATCTGACTCTCGGTCCCAGGGTCATGAGTTCAAGCCCCATGTTGGGCTCCTTGCTGAGTGTGGAGCCTACCTAAAAAAAAAAAAAAAAAGTAAAAAGAAAGAGGTGAAATTAATTTTAATAATATATTGGATTTAGGCCAATATCAAAAATATTATTTTAACATATAACCAATAGAAAATTATTGAGATTTATATTTATTTTTTGGTACTAAGTCTTTGCTATCTGGTGTGTATTTTATACTTAGAACACTGCTCAAATCAAACCAGCCACCCCTCAAGTTCTCAGTAGCCCCACAGGGCTAGTGGCTGCCATACTGGATAGTGCAGCTCAGCTCTAAGCTCTATCTATGAGGTTGGCATATTTCCCCTCTTTTACAGCTGGGAAAAGAGAGGTGCAGAGGGTCCACAGGTGTGCCCAGCAGAGCAGGGACAGACCCAGCCTTCCGTCTCCTCCTTAGCTGTTCCTCCCATGATGCCCACTCTCCTCCACAGCCCGTGGCGCAGTCCTGGCCTCTTTGGAGCTCACAGGCAGGCTGAGGGGACAAAACCAACTCAGTTCTAGTGCGATGACAAGCCGGAGAGTGCAGCGGGGTTCTGAGGAAGGAGGGGCCCCTGGAGGCTGGGGGAGACAGGTCAAGTTATTTCCCAGCAGCAGGATGGCCTGGGCTGTTGGTCTCTGGTGAGTAGGTCCCCCAGATGACAGATTCCCAGAGGCCTTCTCAAGGACCCACCTGCCAGTCTTCTGTGACCCTTGATGTTTATCTGTGCACAGCATTTTGCGTTTCTATGAGGCTTGGCCCCTCCACAAAGACCCACAATGCCCAGTAGAAAGAAGAGAAGACATCCATAAAAATAATGATGATAATATTAATATTTTACGATGATAATATGTGCACATTTATGATGTGATGATATGTTTATGTTATCATACAAGGGTAGCCACCTGGGTACTCTGTCCCCAGCATTCCTGGGAGGCAGGTTGAATACACATTATTCCCTGTATCAGAGGACTTCTACTGTTCCCAGACCCTGTGCTGACCTTCAGGGGGACCGTCCCCATGGCAGGGTCCTGCTGTCCAGCTGGGGTCTACAGGCTGGTTTTCCCTCGGTGTGGCCAACCAAGAGATTATTTGATGTGATCTATGAATTTTGGTGATTTTTCTAATGAATACTTTATTATGACAAAAGCAACTACCTACCAAACATGAGCTCTTAGCTCCAAAATGTAAGCCAGGAGACAGAGCAGGGTGTGGGTTAGCCAGGCAGAAAGAGTGCTGGTGAGCAGAGGAGGGGGCCTGGAATGGAAACACCGTGTGGGACCAGCCCTGCCGCTCACCACAGAGACCTTCCACGATGTCTCCATGAACGTCACAAAGATCCAGATAATCTAGCCAAACAGCATCTGTCAGTGAATTAGATCCTCAAAGTGCTTTTCTGGATTGATATAAAATTTTACAGCATGATCTTAAGCCTGGATAATAATATGTTCTCTGTCTTTAAAGTTGCTGTGAAGATCAAGTGTAATAATTTAAGTGAAAGCCTGTAAATCCTAAGGCTATAAGTACATGTAGGTTGCTATTGTGCTTAATCAGCATTATTAATTTTCTTTTAACCCAGCTGCAGCTGATGTTAATCTTTGGAGCTTCTGAGAATATTCCCATCCAAAAGCCCTTGCAATCTTAAATTCTCTGGATAAAAATATGAATCTGCCCTTGGCCTAGAGCCCATCTTCTTGTTCTAAGATATATATATAGCATAGATATGTATCATATATATATCTATATCTCCACGTGACGCTGACAGGAGCTGGCTGGAGTTGGAACTCGGTGTAACCTCTCCCTCTTGGCCGCTCCTCTTTTTACAATCAGGTGAGAAAGGTGTTCCTCACATTCTTTTAAAAACTTTATTTAAATTGAAGTATAGTTGACATATTAGTTTTAGGTGTATAACAGGGTGATTTGACAATTGCACACATTCTGCTCTGCTCCCCACGGTTGGTGTAGTCACCATCTGTCACCATATGAAGTTGTTACAATCTTGTCGACTGTGTTCCCTATGTAGTACTTTTCATCCCCATGATTGATTTCTTCTATAACCGGAAGTTTGTACCTATTTTTCTGTATTGCTCCACCTTTCTAGATGTGCTGCCTGAGCGAGCACCCCCACCCCTTTTGAAGTCAGGTGTTGAAGACAGTTCCTGCGGGGCTGCCCTGCTTCTCGCCCCAGGACCTGGAGATCGAGGATAGGTAGGGCCTGGTGCAGGGCTCTGGCCATTGAGTGAAGAGGGATCGAGTGAGTGAGTTGAGGGCAAGGGCCTGGGGCCTCCTTGGCTTTTCTCCCTGCCCCCTCCCCCCCCGCAGGGGTGTCAGGCCGCTAACTGTCGTGGGCAGAGGCAGAGGTGTTCACTAGGTGGGTTGCCCAGGGAGATGGAACGTGGAGCTGACAGTGGCCGTCATTATTATTACTTTCTTGGGACCTGCTTTTCATGATGTTGCTCGCCTATTTCCCAGTAGGGATGAACACCAAATCTTGAAAATAAAATGGAAGCTCTGGCCAGCCCACACACCTGACGATTTCCTGATGAACACGTCAGTTGGCCCTGTTAAGAGCAGTAATCAAGAGAGAGTCTCCCCTCTTTTCTTGAGAGGGTAAGGAGAGCCTGGTGTCCCTTGGTGCATGGGCTGAGGATGTGGAGAGATGGATAAAGGCTCTCTTTGCTCTTCTCTCTGATGCTTGGAAGCTTTGCCTCCTCTGGTCCTGCCCTGAATCCAAATGGGCAACCATGGGAGTCATACCTTCCATCATTCATTCATAAATACCACCAAGCATGTACATTGGTGGAAAGGTACCCTGGCATATCAGGTTCTCACTCAAAACCCCCTCCTCTATTTTTAAAAATCAAGTTTACTGGGGCGCCTGGGTGGGCTCAGTTGGTAAGCGTCTGCCTTCCGCTCAGGTCATGATCCAGATTATGAAAACCTGGACACAACAAAGGAATAGTTCAGTAGAATGTCGAATAGCCCTGGGGACACCTGGGTGGCTCAGTCAGTTGAGCGTCTGCCTTCGGCTCAGGTCATGATCACAGGGTCTTGGGATTGAGCCCCGCTTCAGGTTCCCTGCTCGGCGGGAAGGCTGCTTCTCCCTCTCCCACTCTCCCTGCTTGTGTTCCCTCTTTCACTGTGTCTCTCTCTGTCAGATAAATAAATAAAATCTTAAAAAAAAAAAAAATCAAGTTTGTTGAGGTATACTTTGCATACAATAAAATGCACCCATTTTTTTTTTTTTTTTAAGTAGTCTCCACTCTGGGTGTGGAGCCCAGTGTGAGGCTCAAACTCATGACCCTGAGATCAAGACCTGAGCTGAGATCAACAGTCAGATGCTTAACCGACTGAGCCACCCAGGTGCCCCTGAAATGCACCCATTTTAAGTAGTATGATAAATTTTGACAAATGTAAATGCCAGTGTAAACATCAGAGCAAATTCCCATCACACCAAATAATTCTGTCTTCCATCTTTGTGGTCAATCTCTCTCAGTCCTGCTTTCTGTCACCATCGTTTTGCCTTTTCTAGGATTTCACATAAATTACACCAAGCGGCTCTTTGTGTGCCCGAGCTGGTTGCTGGCAGAGGTGGGAGTGCTGCCGTGCACCCCTGCAGCAGGGGGGAGGCTGGCCGGCGCTGTCTGCTCAGCTTCCTGCCGGAGGCCCCTGGTCCTCGCAGGCTGGCCCGCAGCGCCATGACAGTGTTTTAACACGTGCGCCGGTGTGTTACCCTTGACCGAAGCATGATTGTTCTCGAAGCCTAGCTGGGCAGTGCCCTTCCACAGATGAGGCAGGAATCTGGTGACTGAAGGGCTGACGTTTGGAATTTACCCTCTCGGAGAAGTGCTGGGGGGATGTCCGGCACGTCTGAACGGCTCCCACCACTTGCATGGACAGAGCGCCGGGAGAACTGAAGGCAGCGTCCCTCCTCCCCGGCTACCACGGGTGTGCGAACACAGAGGATGTCTCCTACCTGGTGTTGCGCAGATCCCAGGAACTTTCCATCTGTCTTCCCTGCATTAACCTGTGCGGGCCTCTGTCAACTTCCTGGAGGAAAAAAAACTGCTTAGAAATGTTGAGATACTGGGGCGCCTGGGTGGCTCAGTTGGTTAAGCGACTGCCTTCGGCTCAGGTCATGATCCTGGAGTCCCGGGATCGAGTCCCACATCGGGCTCCCTGCTCGGCAGGGAGTCTGCTTCTCCCTCTGACCCTCCTCCGTCTCATGCTCTCTGTCTCTCATTCTCTCTCTCTCAAATAAATAAATAAAATCTTTAAAAAAAAAAAAAAAAAAAAGAAATGTTGAGATACTTAAATATCATTTAGACTACTTTGACTTCTTTATCATAAACATGTACTTGGTTTATCAAAAGGATTCCAATAAAATATTTTAAAGCAAAAAAAAAATTACATCAAGCAGTGTACATGCTTTTGTGTCTGTCACTCAATCTGTTTGTGAGATTCTTCTGTGTTGCTGGATCAGTACTATTTTTCTTTTTGTTGCTGAATAATATTCCACGGTATGGGTATACCACAGGTTTTAGACTTGCTCTCTTATTTTTGACTTTGCAAGAGATGGCCTTTGTAGTTGCCCCCTCGGGGCCACTGGAGGCCTGTGTATGTACTGGATCTTTCTCTCCCACCTCTTCCTGCTAACCTGAGCCCTTTCTCCCTATACTTGCCCCTCCTTTGCCTCATGTCTGCTGCAGGGCAAGCCATTCTTCTGGTTGTTTCAGGTTATGTTAAAAATAACCATTTATTGCATAAGTAATATAAAGTAACAGCAAGAGATGCCAAATAAAAAACTAAAAAAAAAAAAGTGTGCACTCCTGACAGCCCACCAAATTAAGATTTTCACCTGATTTTAGCAGACTACCAACTCCTCACCACATGCTTCTTCAAAAGGCTACCCTTTTTGCCAGAATGCATATTTTACTTTATTTCTTTTCTTATGTAGACACTCTGACATATTTGTGGATGTATCACATTTCTTTTTTAGGTACTTATTTTAAACTGTAAAAACATTTAAAAATAATATATGAATATGGCAAAACCAGATTCAAAAGTACAGAAGAAATGTCAGATGAGAAGAAGTCTTTCTCCCCAGGTTGTCCTCATTTCCCAGGGCAGCCACTGGGAACGCTGGGGCGAATCTCCCCCCACATTGACAATGTCCGAAATGCACCCAAATAAAACCAGGCCTCCACGTTCTTGCCTTACCACAGTGATCTGTCTGTGAGAAACACAAACGTGGCCTTGCATTTGAAAACTGCGTAGGTCTTTACTGAAGGTCTCTTGAGAGCAGTGGGGAGAGAGGTACATGGCATACACACGTGTCAGGCAGGATTCTTGGTTGTGAGCAAGAGAAACAAACCACTGTTTTCTGTGGGACAACAGTAGGGGCTCACATAATCTCTGCCTAGCTCATGGCTGGGGGCCTCTGCAGGCGAGGCCAATGACCCCAAGCATGTCAGGGAGCTGGTCTGGTTAAAATAGCCTGACCACCACCTCGGGTGCGGGTGGCCACAGTTCGTGACACCACAGCGCCCCCTCTGGCCGCAGCTTGCCAGCCGCCTGGGCCAAGGCTACCGCCGCCCTGGGGAGTGAATGTGCTGCCCCGGAGGCCGCCTGGCTCCTGAGCAGGGTTTCCAGAGTGCATCGTGTCACTGCTTTGGGATTCAAACGCTGGGTGAGCGCATCTGATCGGCGGAGCCGTGTGTCCATGCTCCGTCTGCAAAATGAACCGGGAAAGAGAGCCCCTGGCATCGGCAGCTTCCGTTGGGAGGCGGATTCTACCTTCCAAAGAGGGGGTTCCCTTAACATAGAGGTTCAGATCCTGGATGGCCCAAAGGAAGGAGAACTGCTTCTACAATACTACCCTGCACAACTCCCTAAAAATGTCTTCTTTCATCTGTGCCCCAAAGTCTCTCTCTCTCTTTCTTCCGGATTCTATCTCCTTAACTCCATCCTGCTCATCCTTCTCCTATCGCCTGAGGAGCTCCGTTCTTCCGCCTTAGGGGCTGATGGGAAACTCTGAACGCTTACACTTCAGTAATTTTATCCCAGCCACATATTCATGTGAGAGGGACCAAAATATGTGTGCATTTTTTATACAAGTGATGTCATTCTCTGCACAATGTTTGGCACCTGCCTTTCTAAAGCATAGCTCAGAGATTATTTCATTGTAATACAACTAGAGAGCTGCCGTATGCGTTTTGTTGGGTGACGAGTGAACGAACTATGATTTACTTAATATATCACTCTTTTTTAAAAGATTTTATTTATTTATTTATTTGTCAGAGAGAGAGAGAGCACAAGCAGGGGGAGGGGCAGAGGGAGAAGCAGGCTCCCCGCTGAGCAGGGAGCCCGATGTGGGGCTCCATCCCAGGACCCTGGGATAATGACCTGAGCTGAAGACAGATGCTTAACTGACTGAGCCACCCGGGTGTTCCTTAATATATCATTCTTGATGAACATTAAGTCATCTGTCCTTAGGAATTCAAGCAGTGCTGCATCCTTGTGCTTGCATATTACCCCACTGTGTAAGCAGGGACGTGGCTGGGTCCAGCTGGGAAGGAATGCTAGCCCTTCATACTCCTGGGGCATGAAGTTACGGGGGGCTGGGTTGGGGCATGAAGTTACAGGGGGCTGGGTTGACCCCCGGGGGGCTGCTGCCAGTGAGGTCTCCATATGCCTGTGGGTGGGTGTAGGCACCTGAGTGAGGCTTGGCAGGAAATCCACAGTGAGAAATGTCACAACCCAAACAGTAGCTGGATCTGCAAAGTGCCACATTTCTTATTCGACTATGACCAGCCCCGTTGTCTGGAGCTTGAAGACTTGGACGAAAGCCCCAGAAATGATTGTTATATTAAACGAAGTGCCTGGGACTTGTTTGGCAACCTGGCCCAATATCTTTTGGACATTTTTATAGCCACGGAGCGACTCAAAGCTTCATTTTCAGGGATAGATTTGCAGGCTGATTCTTCACCGTCAGACCGGAATGAAGATTTTTGGTTCCCTGTCCCCTTGAGTTCACTCTTTCTTCTGGATGCAGCAACCGCATTTCCTTCCACGTGTCCAAGGTCAGGGGCGTTCTGGGGGAAGCGGCCCTCACGAGCTGGTGTGAGGGCAAGTGACTCTCTCTGGACTTTGACTCCTGCGTGGAGGGAGGCGAGAGCCGGAGAAACGTGGCTGGTGCAGACTTGGGCCAGAGGCATGTGGGCCAGTGCCCGGCCGCTGCTTGCTCTTCTGGTCCCCGTAGCTGCCCTTTCTCCCGCCTTTCTGACTTTGGTTTCTGCTCTTCCATTCTGTGATCCCACCTCCTCCTCATTGCCTTTTTATGTTTGCCACTGTTGGTTCTATTGCCAGAAACCAGCAAGCCTGGACTTGACCTCTGGCTTCTGCAGCAAGACTGCGACAGTCATCACAGGGACCCCTGACCCCAGTCCTCCGAGTCTGTGATTGCCCAGTTTCCCTTGCTTTGGTCCGGCAGTCCCCGCACTCTGTGTCTGCAGTCTGCCCAGGCCCTCCACTGTCGCCAACTCCCTCTTGCCTGCAGCGGGCCCGCTGGGCCCTCCGCTACTACCCTCCCTCCGGCACCCAACCTGGGAGCTGTGGCCAGAGCCAGCCTTGGCCTTTCTGCTGCATCATCTCCTGCCTGAACCCGCCTTTGCTCTCCATCCGGAGCCTCAGTGCGTCACCCAGATTAGATGCTGGAACCCTCTGACCAAGAGATTGGGCTCAATTTCTCTGGAGGCTCTCCGCTGGTCACCCTGAGGGCAGGTAGGCGGGTCCTGGTGTGGTGAGGCTGGGCGGGGAGTGGATGGGCATGGCTAAGCGGCAAGGTAGAGGGAGGGTGAGTCACTGGGAGGCGGAGCAGGAGCCCCTAAAGAAGGAAAGGAGTCACAGATGTGGGCCTGAAGGTTCAACTGGTGAATTCTGAGCTTTTGTGGTTTGAGGGTACTAGAAAGTTCTCCCTCCTTAGCACTAACTCTTTTATCAGCCTGGGTTAATACAGGATCTTTGGATTCCTTGTGAAATGAAAATAGTGAAATTGTGAACCCATGAAAATCTGGACATTTGGGTTTGTTTATCATTAAGTCCCAGCAAAGAACAAGCACAAGAGGATTAGGCACAGATGTTTTAAGAAGAAAGAAAAACAAATCAGAAAATCTGCATTTGAGATCCAGCTCCCCACTTACGACTGAGCAGCCTACACAGCGTATTTGAGCTTTCTGGACACCAGTCTTCTCATCCATAACAAGGGTGTGATAATTACCCGTGTCCTCTATCTTATAGGATGCCTCGGGGGAGGGGGCAGGGAATCAAATGCTATGGGAGCTTTGAGCCGCTTAAAGCAGGAGACGGAGATTAGTCTTTGCTGCTACTTTCCTCCTGGGAGGAGACACAAGCCCTCTGTCACCGGGCAGGCGGGTTTTTCTGGGTGGGCCTGTTCAGACAGGGTCGAGAAAGAAGAACTGGGGTTTGGATTCAGACTGGGAACCTGAGACGAGACCCTAGGATAAAAGCCACAGGGCCGGTTCTTTGTGGGTTCTGTCTGATGCTTCCCAGCCTCTCTCTGTTTTTCTCAGATTCCAAGTTTAAGTTCATTCTGAAGCTGAAAAGCTGTGAATGGACCCCGAGGTTCAAAAGGGGGATGCCCACAATGCTCAGATTAGAAGCACCTAGAAAGGCCCCCTCTGCTCCCATTTTATGTGCACCTCAGACGAACACTTGCCTGCCTGCTGTCTGCCCTTTTTGGGACAATGATGGTGGCAGAGTGCCCGTGAAAGATCTGGGAGGGCTCAGGGAGCGCCAGGGCTTGAAACAGGAAAGACTTGGTGGCTTCAAGGAGTACAAGGCTGGGATGGGCTGGAGAAACGTGAGCCAGGGGAGGAGGGGTGATGAGGTGGGAGAGGCCAGCAGGGGTCCTGGGATGAAGAACTTGAAGCCAGTTTGGGGGGTGAGGCTTGGATACACTCTGGCAGCCATCAACTCTTCTTTGGGTTTTGAGGTCTCTCCAGCTCTGTCGGGAGAATGGGTCAAACCCGGTAAAGGGAGCTACGGCTGCGCCGGTGACCTGGAAACAGAGCTGGGAGGAGAGGTAGCCCCTCACTCACCTCCTCGTTCCCAAAGAGCCCCCACTTGTGTCTCCACGGAAATGAGGCGTTGGGCCTGAACACGGGCGCTTGGGGTTTCCATTCCCACGCATTTGTGGTTATTGTGTAGATAGAGTAAAGACCCAGTAAACTTGCCAAGAGCGAGCATCTCTGCAACACCCCGCTGGTGGGAAAGTAGGTCGCAGGGGAACAGGTGAAACGAGGTAGCCTCCGCAGAGACCTGCTTGTCCTCCGGGACACTCATGGGACCGAAACGGGCTGAGATGTCCTATTTAACGAGAAATCCGGTCGCCGGCTTTGGAAATCCACTCCGCTGCTGGTGGGTCCCAAGCAGAGCCTCGCTCTGAGCTGCTGCGGCAGGTCCCAGTGCCGGGCCGGCAGCCAGCTGGGCCTCGGCCCCCCCGCAGTCGGCCAGCCAGGTAGTGTCTTGGGCTCTGGAATGGCCGTGGGGCTTGAGGAGGGCCTGGGGTGTTGACTGGGGTGGGGGCAGCGGCCGCCGGCTGTCTGGTCAGGAGGAGTTCATGCTTCCCAGGCTTTCGTGACTCTCTCTCCTCCTTCCCCAGGAAGGCCCCCACGGACAGCAGTTTTTTTTAACAAATGGCTAATGCATTAAAAAAAAAAAATTGATCCCTGGGGCGCCTGGGTGGCTCAGCTGGCTAAGCATCTGCCTTTGGCTCAGGTCAGGATCCCAGGGTCCTGGGATCGAGCCCCACATCAGGCTCCTGGCTCGGCGGGGAGCCTGCTTCTCCCTCTGACCCTCTCCCCTCTCATGCTGTTTCTCTCTCTCTCTCTCAAATAAATAAGTAAAAATCTTAAAAAAAAAAAATCCATCCCTGCCCTCCAGGAATTTGCAATCTAGCAATCGTTCTAAGGAGAGAAAAATATTAGACTTTCTTATTAAGATAAAGTGAGATTTAAAAAATTCAATACTTTTTTTTTTTTTAAAGATTTTATTTATTTGACAGAGAGAGACACAGCGAGAGAGGAAACACAAGCAGGGGCAGAGGCAGAGGGAGAAGCAGGCTTCCCGCGGAGCAGGGAGCCCGATGCGGGGCTCGATCCCAGGACCCTGGGATCATGACCTGAGCCGAAGGCAGACGCTTAACGACTGAGCCACGCAGGCGCCCCTAAAAAATTCAATACATTTTGTTATAAAAGTAATACATGCCATGTGGAGAAATTGCAAGTCCCTCGCTGGGGGATGTAGGACGGCGCAGCTGCATGGCAGAGGCTCCTCGAAAAAGGGCGCCTGAACGGAGACTTACCGGGTGATCCTGCAAGCCCACTGGTCAGGGTGTAGTTAGAAGAATTGAAAGCAGGGACTCGAACAGATAGGTGTACACTCATGATTATAGCAGCATTGTTCACAATAGCCGAAAGGTGGAAACATCCACATGTTCACAAGCGGATGAATAGACAAAATGTGATAGAGCCACTCAATGGGATACTGTTCAGCAGTAAAAGGAATGAGATTCTGACACCCGCTGCTTACAACATGGATGAACCTTGAAAAAACTCTAAGTGAAACAAGAAGGACAGATACTGAATGATTCCACTTACATGCGGTACCCAGAATAGGTAACTTTATAAATTCAGAAAATGGAAGTTCCCAGGGGATGGAGGAAATGAGGATTAGTGTTTAATGGGCATAGAGTTTCCCTTTGGGAAGGTGAAACATTCTGGAGATGGATGGTGATGATGAGCGCACCTCGATGTGAATGAACTTGGTGCTGTTGAAGTGTACACGTACGAATGGCTAAAGTGGGGCCACCTGGGTGGCGCAGTCCGTTGAGCGTCCAACTCCTGGTTTCGGCTCAGGTCATGATCTCAGGGTCGTGGGATTGAGCCATGCGTCAGGCTCCGATCTCAGCGGGGAGTCTGCTTGAGGTTCTCTCTCTCCCTCCCCCTCTGCCCCTCCCCCCCACTCTCTGTCTAAAATAAAAAATGGTTAAAGTGGTAAATTTTCTGTTCTGTATATTTGACCACAGTAAGAATAAGCAAAGTAATACATTCACAAGGTAAGCATAATTTATTCAAGAAAGGAAATGTTTTCCTAATGGTCTTCCCCATCTCCTCCCTCTGCCCCCAATCCTGGTCTCACTCCTCAGAGTGACCCCTTGTTAGCAGATGCAGGTGGATCCTTCCAGACATTTTCTCTATACATGCTGTCCTTCATCATGTTTTGTCTTTATACAGATAGAATCACGCTGTTGACTATACCACAACTTGTTTTCCCCTTGCTAACACCACAGCCATGTTTCTGTTTCAGTCTGGACGCATCTGCATCATTCTGCAGAGGGTTGCATTTTAGAATACTCCACAGTTGAACCAGTTTTCTGCTGATTTTGGTAGCTTCCAGCTTTTTGCTTTGCAAACTGTGCTGCACTAAATATCTTTATATGCCACATTAATTACCTTTTACATAGCTATGGGAATATATCTATCTGTTGGTACATTCCCAGACCCATTCCTGGGTCAAAAGATGTGTGTTCAGTGTTGCTAGATATTGCAAAATTGCCCTGCAAAAAGGGTGCATCAGTTACGTTCTTGTTAATGAGTTCATTGGTCCTTCCCCCTTGCTTCCTCCTTTCCTTCCTTCTTCCTTATACCTAAGAAACAGAGAAGCAAAAACTTTGCCTTTTCCATAGTAACATAACAGGAATAAAAATGAAATGTACATCACAGTTTCTCATAGTTTGGTGGTTCAGCTGATTCTCTGGCATCTAACTACTGGGTATAGTCATCACTTTTGCTTTGTCACATCACCACATTCCATTAGCATTTGGCGTGCTTATACGGCTTAAATTATCTTGCAAAGTTTGGGTCTTATGCATTTGTCTTGTCCCTACTAAGTTAAAAATACATCTTTAATTCTATTTTTTTAAAAGATTTTGTTTATTTGACAGAGAGAGACAGCCAGAGAGGGAACACAAGCAGGGGGAGCGGGAGAGGGAGAAGCAGGCTTCCAGCAGAGCAGGGAGCCCGACACAGGGCTCGATCCCAGGACCCTGGGATCATGACCTGAGCCGAAGGCAAACGCTTAAGGACTGAGCCACCCAGGCGCCCCTACATCTTTAATTCTAATAACGACTTGTGCTCAGGGTATAATTTTGTATCTGGTTGTATTCATACTTTCTTTATATGATCATCTCCTTGTAGTTTTTACTTCCCCTTTTGAATAAGTAAGAAATGTACATGGCTCATAATCCAAAAATACAAGCCAGTGTATTGGGAAGTTTTTTCCCCTTATTTCCCATCTCTAATTCCTCCCACCTTCTCTATCCTCTAAAATCCTATTTTAAATTTCTTAGTATTCCACAGTTTCTTTATAAAATACAAGCAAATACAAATATAGATTCTTACCCCCCCCTTTTTTTACACAGAATGTCACGCCCTCATTGTTCTGCAACCTCTTCTTCCCCCCTAGTTATCGGTATACCTTGCCGATCTTTCCTTATTAGTAGATGGAGAGCTTCTTTATTCTTTTCCATAGTTCCATGTATAAGGTATTCCATTATGGAGGGAACTTACTTACTTAACCAGCCCTCTATCGATGAGTATATACTATTTATTTCACTATTATGAACATTGTTGCTGAATTGTACACATGGACGTGTACAAGTCAGTCTTAAGTGTAACAGTGGAGCTGCTGGGTCAAAGGGTTTTCTCTTAATTTTGACTGACGCTGCCAAATTGCCTTCCCAAAGGGGCGGTATCACTTCACCCTATCACCAAGAATGTATGAAAGCTCCTTTTTCTACAGCCTCACCAACAGGGTAGATTATCAACTTGTTGGATTTTTGCCAATCTAATAGATGAAAATTGGTATCTTCAGTTTTATTTGAAACATTTAAAATTATTTATTTATTTGAGAGAGCACAGCAGGGAGTGAGCAGGGATCCTGATGCGGGGCTCAGTCCGAGGACCCCTGAGATCATGACCTGAGCCGAAGGCAGACGCTTAACCAACTGAGCAACTTGGGTGCCCCTAAAACATTTTTTATTACCATATGAATGTATTAATTTTATAACAAATGATAAGCATTTCTAATATGGTTTTAAAAATCACGGGCCTAAGGAAACTGAGGTGGAATTTTGTACTTTTACACGGAAGAATGTCCAAGTTAACAAATGATTTAAGTTACTGAATAATAATATGCATACCATAATTCTGTGCATATAATGTGCATACATGTGTCTATGTAGTTGTACATAGAAAAAGGTCTGGAAGGATAGAGAGAACTTAACAGTGGTTACCCCTGGACAGTGAGACTAGGGAAGGGCCTTAGTGAGGGAAATTTTAATTTTTACAATATATTCTTTTGCAGTTCTTGCCTAGTTCTTAAGAAATTTAATTTATTTAAATTAAAACAACAAAAACAGTTCACCTGTTTCTCCCACCCCTAACCCCTACCTCTGGCAACCACCAATTTATTCTCTATATCTATGAGCTCAGCTTCTTTTCCTTCCTTCCTTCCTTTCTTCTTTCTTTCTTTTTCTTTCTTTCTTTCTTTCTTTCTTTCTTTCTTTCTTTCTTTCTTTCTCCTCTTTCCTTCCTTTCTTTTCTTTCTTTCTTTCATTTTTTAAAAAGATTTATTTGTTTATTTTAGAGAGAGAGCGAGAGCGGCTGTGGGGAGGGGCAGAGGGAGAGAGAATCCTCAAGCAGGCTCCCCACTGAGCATGGAGCCTGACATGGCTCGATCTCAGGACTCTGAGATCATGACCTGAGCCGAAATCAAGAGTCAGTTGCTTAACCGACTGAGCCACCCAGGTGCCCCTCTTTTTTTTAATATATATACTTTTTAGATTCCACACAGAAGGGAAATCAGATGGTATTTGTCTTTCTCTGACTTATCTCATTAGAAAACTTCCCTCCAGGTCCTGCCATTACAAATCCCGTTTATTCCATTGGTTCCCAAATTTATTGAATTATATCCCCTTTGCTTCGTGGAAAGCTAGTCACACCCTTCTGGTCTCTGGTTCTGTGGGACACTCCAGGGAGCCCAGGAAATTGCGCTAGTCCACCTGGATATGGCTCAGGCACCAGGAGCTTGTGCAGGTGATCAAGCATAGTGTCCCGGATTGGGGACTCAGTGACACAGCGTCCTATGCAGATGTGCTGTGAATACTGCACTTCTCCAGGGCCTTTCGGATTTTGCCAGGGTGTGGAAGAGGCCTCCAAGAATGTGAGCCTCCCCAACAACCCCAGTAGCAGGTTCCTGATGGTGTAGACCACCCTCACCACACCCACTTATCCGGGACATTCTATATTCAGCACCTTTGCTTGTGTAACCCAGCAATCGCTATGGGCTCCAGGCGTATCTAGACAGCAGCTTGATTTGAACTCCATATCCCATGCCCTCTAGAAATCCAAAGCACTCCCCAGCGTCCTCACCGAAACCCTGAGGATTGTGTTCTCATGTTATCTCTGACTTCAACTCCTGCCCCCATCGGTGCTGTCTCCGTTCCAACTCATCCAGATGGTAAATGTCAGCCCTTTATATTTCTACTGAGGGACCTGCTCACACCGAGCATGTGGGGTATGGGAGGCATTTCTGAAGATTTGGAGCACATGTAGGGATGTGAGAAAGACAGAGGAGGGGTCCTGGCGGCCAATGGCACAGTAGGCAGCCCCATCTCTAAAGTGCCCCATCTTGGGGGCACCATTGGCTTCCTCCGCAAATGTTGCTTTCCCTCTGTCTCGTTTTCTCACCGTCTATCTTCCTCCCAGGAGCGAGACTCCTGACTCATGCAAGAGAAGTTCAGCTCTATCTTTTGATCTCACCTTCCTGGAAGGGGTTTCTCTGGCAGGCAGTCACGAGCAGCATCCGCACAACATGTGAGGTGGCCTGGCTTGTTGGAGCATGAATTTTTTTTTCTTTGTAACTCTTGCTATTTGTTTTTCTTGGGGTTTCCAGTGCTTTCTGGAAATTCTGCTTTCTGAGACTCTAGGTATGAGAGGGCATCGTAATGCGGGAGCGATGGAGGAAGAGGATTGACATTGTTCGAGAAAGGATTGGGAAAGGACAATTAAAGGCAATATAAGCACAAGGAAAACAATTCAAACTGTAGAAAACCGAATAGAGTGACAAGCAAGCCTCTCCCCTCTACCATCAGTCCTGTAGTTTGCTTTCCTAAAATAACCACTGTTACCAGCTTATTGATTTTTTGGAGATATTTTATGCATATATAAGCATAAATTATATGTATCATGTATATGTATTCTTTCTCATTTAAAAATAAATGGTAGCCTGCTATACATAAGGCTTTTTTTTTTTTTGTGGCTATTTATTTATTTATTTATTTAAGTAATCTCTATACCCCACGTGGGGCTTGAACTCATGACTCTGAGATCAAGAGCCTCGTGCTCTTCTGACTGAGCCAGCCGGGCACCCCTTCTTCTGTCTTTTAAAAATTTAACAATATATTTTTACTATTTTTAATGGAGCTACCTATAATTATATACACCTAAGCATACACACAAACATGTATTTTTTCTTGTATTTGCACAAAAGGCAAACCTAGGTCACCTTCATCACCTTCATCACCCCTGGGGAAGGCTTCTAGGGCATGGAGTTTCCAGCACGAGGAGGGATTCTGGTTGCCGAACATTCCTGATGTGTGATTCAGTGCCAGGAGGTGATGACGAATACCCAGCCTTGTTTCTGAGGGCTCATGGCTGTGGTCAATTGTAATTTTGTTTCCAGGTGTTTTCTGTCCACTCCCTAGGGGATTCTGTCCCCCTTCCCCCCGAAGGTGATCTTCAGTGTGTCCCCATGGGAGGAGTGGACACGTCCCCTCCTTGGCATCAGGCTTGGCCACATTACCTCCCTGGGCCGATGGAAGTGAGTGGGGGCGACGCCTGCCATGTCCAAGTCGGAGCCTTCAGAGCCATGGTGGACTTCTGCTCTGTGTCTTTGTCTTTGGACATGAGAACAGAGAGCGGGGTCATTCTGTCATCCTGGGTCCCGGAACCAGAAGACATTTGGAAAAAAGTCACAGTTGATCCACATCTTATGAGTAATGTGGGTGAGAAATAAACCTTGCTTGCCGTCAGCCCCGAAAACTCTGGATTGTTTGTTCCAGCAACCTCACCCTGTGAAAATTGACTTAGGCTGGGCAACAGTGCCGGGCTGTGCTCAGTCACAGGGTCCAAGATGGTTCTGGGGAGCTGTTTCCCTGCTAACAGTGGCCTCTGGGTTTGATCTGGATTTACCACCAATTGATAAAGAAGTTCTTGGTTACAGGACCCAAGATATGCCATGGGCACTACGAAATCCTGTACTTTCTAGAGGCAGTACCAGTTGGCTCGAATGTTCAAAAAGCCATTTGGCAATGTATAACGAGTCCTAAAATAATTTTTACTTCTAGAAATCTAGGCCAAGAAAATAACTGGAGATAAGCAGGGAGTTTCATAATAGAGTTATTTGAAAAATTGGAAACAACTTAATGCCCCATCACAGAATAATAGTTTATACTTTATTCTATATGATGGATACTATGCAGTCATAAAAATCCAGTAGCTGGATATTTAATGCAGGGGGGGCATGCTTACCTTTTAATACTGAGTGAGATAAACAGGATACAGAAATATATCCGTATGACAATCTTAATTTATATAACAAATACGGGATCATGCTCTCTATAATTTTGTATATTTTTTCACTTACATCATGTGAATAAGCATTTCCGCCAAGTGTCAAACATGTAGATATGTATAGAAAAATACTGTGAGGAAATAAGCAAAAATAGTGGTTATCTCTGGCTTGCGTTGTCTTTTCTGTGCTTTCTGTATTTTCCACATGTTCTACGATGAGTATGGACTACTTTTATAATCAGAAGTAACTGCTATTTAAAATAAGAATTATTCTGGTCGCCTCGAGAGCTGTGCCTTCAGGCTGTGGCTGCCCAGGGGCCTTAACTGGGGCTCCTTGTCTAAGAATAAGGCCAGGTGTGTAATTAGGTCAGTCTCCTGCTGCCCTAGAATCTTCGCACGGAGCTCAGCTCGCGCCGCCCAGAACCCCCAGAGTCGCAACTCGGCTGGAGCTCTGAGCCTCCTGGGCCGTCCTGTGTCTGCATCTAGCTTCGTCTGGATTTGAGACATCTGTGACCTGTCACCCTGCCCCAGCCACCCTCACGTCCCTCCAGCACGTCTCCTTTAAAAAGTAATGTAGACCTCCCTATTTTATGGAAGAGAAAAGTAAAACTCATGAAGTAAACATTCTGACCATTTGGGGTTGATAGCAATTTGGGATGAGAATAGCTGCTGGGCCAGACCGCTCTTGTTCCTTGCTCCCTGGGGGCTTCTCAGTAAGCTCTGTGTCAGCTGGTACGGTGGTGGTGGTGGTGGGGGGACCCTGGAGTGGCTGGCTGGGGGCGCAGTGGGGGAGGGAGAATTCTCAGAACCCTCATATGCAATGAGAGCCCAAAGTCTCCCGGTTTGGGAACTCCATCCGAGGGAAAAAGGAGCTTGCACCCAGCCTGACTGTAAACAGGGTCAGCAAGGGCCAGTCCCCTCATATGGTTTCGCTAACTTCTTTATCCAGGTGTGGCCCTTGTGAGTGAGTGGTGGCGGGCGTGGTGTCCCCGGTCCTGCCGGCCGGAGCTGCGCTGGAGCTGGTGGTCAGACCCGCGTCTGCTCAAGGAAGGGACAGCTGGGACCGGCAGCCTCACTGGAGCAGAGCCCGTGAGTTAACTGCAGCAGCGTGATCCACTTGCAAGAACAGTTGTTGGAGCCGTCTCACAATCCCCCAGGGAAACTCTTGCGTGATTTCTCTGTCCGTGGAGCACAGAGCTCCCTGCCATCCCAAACTCCATCAGGCTCCCTCAGACCTGCTTCAGCTCCACACTGCAAGGCAACACTTGGCCTTGACATCTCCCAGACCGCTCCACATCTGCAACCTTAAATTCCATCATCCTTAATTTTTTTTTAATTGAGATATAATGTACATACAGTAAAGGGCGTGGATTCTTAACGCTTCATAGGTCTGTAAGCTTCGGCCATGTTATTGTGGATGGCATAGTTTATTTTTCACTGCCATTTCCATCGGATGGACAGATCACCATTTATTTATCCATTCTTTTGGTGGACACACATTGTCTCTATAACCCACTTTCCTTCCTTTGCCCTCTTTGTTGCTCATTGACACCCCGATCTGGTAGCCCCACCATGTTTTCTTTTCTTTCTTTTTTTTTTAAAGATTTTATTTATTTGACAGAGAGACACAGCGAGAGAGGGAACACAAGCAGGGGGAGTGGGAGAGGGAGAAGCAGGCTTCCTGCTGAGTAGGGAGCCTGATGTGGGGCTCGATCCCAGGACCCTGGGATCACGACCTGAGCCGAAGGAAGCCATTTAATGACTGAGCCACCCAGGCGCCCCGCCCCACCATGTTTTCTTGCCCATCAGTCTGGCTACAGTGCCCAATCTCATTTCTTCTGTGGCCAAGACTCCTGCAAGGGGAGCCTCTCCCATGCCGCTCCTGCTTCACTACCCTCTGCTCCCACTCAGCCGCCGCCATCTTGCCACTGACGTCCCACTGGTCTAGGTCTCCTGTGACCTACCTTTGCCATATGTAGGGGACATTTGGGGCTTCTCTGACTTGGCCTTTCTGTGGCACTGTCCCTGCTCATGGTTCTCTTTCCCCCCCAGGGTGTCCCCCCTTTCTACTTGTCTCCTACAAATCTGGCTGCTCCCTCTCAGCCTCCTTTGCTGTCTCCTCTCCTGTCTCCATCCCGACGTGGTTGTTCCTGGGCTCTGTCCTCAGCTCTCCTCTCTCCTGAAGGGCCCTCTTGTGTCACTAGCTACCATAGATACTGATGCAACTTCCTTCCTCCTCAATCCCTAGATCCCCAAACTGAAAGGATTTCTCAAACTCATTTGGTGGCAAGCCTTGATGGGGCCCTGACAGGAGCTTGTTTATTGTCTTTACATAACCACTTCGTGTGCATAAATAATCATGTGTTGGCTGCAGGAATGTCAGTGTGTTTGATCATGGGCTGTTGTCCCAGACCCACCAAGGGAATGATGGTGCATATATACACTAAATTATGTATTGCTTTCTTAAACTCAGAAAATATTGAATTCTGAAACATATCTGGCCCCATGGGCTTCAGGTGAGGGTTTGTAGACCCAGAACTCATTCCCCACTCCATACCCTCCCAACAAGTCCCTTCATTTCCTGCTGCCATCTCTGGGTTAGTGGTCCCTACTCCTGTGGCTCTTTAGGATCTTAGCTTCTTCCTTCCTTAGGATCACCTCCAGTTAATCAGTCCCCAGGTCCTAACTAACCCAATGACTCTCCGGCCAGCCCACCCCTGTCCATTCCCTGTAGATTCAGGCAGGTAACAGCCCCCGCCTGGGCTGCTGCAATAACCTCTCAGGAGCTGTCCCTTCCCTGGCTGGCCAGTCCTCAGCACTGACACTAGAAGCCACTTTAAACCACAGGGGATCACATCCTTATCCTGCTCAAAATGCTGCCAGGCTTTCCCACCACCTTCAGGGTCAAGGCCACGTTCTTTAGTAGGACATAGGATCTTTCCTGATCTGGCCCTGCTCCCCTCCCTACCTCTTTGGGCCTCCCCGAAAGAGTTGTGGGCTCATTGCCCCCTCCCCTTTCAAGAATTGTGGGAATTCTTCATGTGGTCTGTCCAGGGAGCTCCTGTTCTTTTCAAAATCTGGCGGGTATCACCTTCTTCTGGAAAGTGCCCTCACCCCTGACAGATGAGTTCCCCTGTCCCTCTGGCTGGCTGCTTCCGGACCTCATGGGCAGCATCATATGCTCAGGACAGGGGTACTAGATAATTGGCTTACTTGGTGGATGGTACCATCAGGGGCTCATTCCTCAGTGCTCAGGGCAGGTGCTCATGAAATGCAAAAAAAAAAAAAAAAAAAGTTTTACTTAAAACAATAAATATTAATTATATAGCATTTTGTATTCTGCTATTTTCATTTGGCATAAGTATTTCTTGAGTTTCAATGTCACATAGTTTATTTTTCATTATCAAACCACCTATCAGAAAATCGAGTTACTAAAGTAATTAAATATAACCCTGCATTTTGACCAGGCCCCCGGGTGACTCACGCACATTGTTGTTTATTTTGAGTTATCATCTCCAGTCTTTTTGTGTCTGCATTTTGTCAGGGTCGGCACACCAGTGCAAAAGCAATTTTGTGTTCTGCCTTTTTTCTCGCGTGGCGTTCCGTCTCAGGCAGTTTTTGGGTTCATCTTCTTGAGCACAATTAGTAAAGTTTGTCCAACCGTTTAAAGATACAGCTGTGCTCTTCAGTTGGACCCCGAGGTGGCCTAGGCTTTTTCATGAATTGTCTTCTTGCATTTAGCTTTTTCTCTTTTCTAGATGCCTTTGTAAAGGATGGAGTCTCAGGACTGGAGGATTCAAAGGAAATGGACGCTCTTGTGACTGGATCTGCATGAGGGCCAGTTTCCCTCGGGAGAGTGACTGCTGACTACAAACACCGTGTGGAGGGGGTTGTCATCCTCTGAATGTGGCCCGTGGGACGGGCGCAGGTCCCATGCTCTCTCCCGGTCCTGCCTGATTCAACAGGAGATAGAGGCCAGGCGTGCAGAGGATTTACCAGCCCAACAAAAACATCTGGCTGCTCACCCCTCCCCTCCTGCCCTCCACTCCTCTCTACCTGGAGCTGAGCTCCTGACCTAGTGCAACTGTAGGGATTTCTAGTCTTTTAAAAAAATTTTTTAAAGATTTATTTATTTATTTGAGAGAGAGAGGGAGAGAGAGAGAGCAGGGAGAAGGGCAGAGGGAGAGGGAGAAAGAAGCAGACTCCCCTCTGAGCGTGGACTAGGCGTGGGGCTCGATCCCAGGACTCTGAGATCCTGACCTGAGCCAAAATCAAGAGTCAGACGCTTAACTCTCTGAGCCACCCAGGGGCCCCAGGGATTTCTGTTCTTACCCCTGCCTCCACCGGGCTACTAGGCCAAGTGGAAGAGGGACCAGTGACCCCAGAAGGGAGTGATGGTCTCCCTCCAATGCCCCCAGCAACTGGGCGGACTGCAGGGAAAGCAGCAGGAAGGGGATGTTTCCCCCAGAACCTTCCCAGAGGCTGGTGGTGGTGTTGTTTGTGGTGGCAGCAGGGCTTTAAGAGAAGGGTCAGTGAAGGGAAAAGCGAAGGCTCTGGGAATGACAGAGGTTTCTAGAGCAAGGCCTTAACTTGGCTCAGCCTCCACTTCCTCCTCTAGAAAGAGAAGAGGATGGTAATAATAGTAATAATATCCACAGCACAGGGCTGAGGTGAACATCAAGTGAGAAAATGAAGTGAAGACGTAGTTCTTGAAAAATGCTGGGTGTTTCCGTGAGGAATGAGAGTCCCAAGGCCCACGGATGGGGTGGATTCAGCCTCCCTGTGCACCCACTGTGTCTAGCATTGGCTTGATTTGTTAAATGTCTTTTTATTTCTTTATTATTATGTTTATAGATTTTGACAGTCTTTTTTTAAAGATTTTATTTATTTATTAGAGAGAGAGAGCACAAGTGGGGGGAGGAGCAGAGGGAGAGGGAGAAGCAGACTCCCCACTGAGCAGGGACCCCGATGCGGGGCTCGATCCCAGGACCCTGGGACCGTGACCTGAGCCAAAGGCAGACGCTTAACGGCTGAGCCACCCAGGCGCCCCTGTCAAATGTCTTTTTAAAAGTGAGGTCCTGAAACTTTGTTGTACATTAGACTCACCCAGGAAGTAAAAATTGCCCAATGCTTAGGTTGCACTCTGGACAGTTACATGTGAATCTCAGAGAGGGAGGAGGTCCGTCCACCAGCCAGGCCGTCACTCAGCACTGGCCGTGGCCGCCCCTGAGCTTGAATGCTCACCTGCGCTTGCCTGGCTGATTTTCCCTCATCAGAAGGTTTATAGCTCCCCAGGTGATTGGCGCACGCAGACTCATGCTCCACACTTGCCACTCGGGTGGTGCAGGGCGGCGTCATGCCGTCATGCTGGTGATGATCTGGGCACTTGTTAGAAATGTAAAATCCTGGGCCGCACCCCACCCTGCTGAGTCAGAAGCTCATTTAACCAGACCCCCGGTGATTCCTCTGCACCTCACAGTTCGAGAAGCCCTGACTGGCACGCTGTCGTCAGAACAGTGGTGGGGACCGGAGCACAGATGTTCGTGCCTGGCCCCTGGGTGCGGTGCTTGCTCTGCTGTTTATTAGTTTTGTAACTCTGGGCAAGATGCTAAACCCCTCGGTGCCTCTGTCTGGTCACCTGTAAATTCACAATAGTGGGAGGCCGGTCTCATGGGGTTGTTCTGAGGCCCGGCTCATGGTAAGCAATGCAAGGATTCTTCTGTTACTGTGACAAATCTCTTCCTGAAGGGGCTCTGAAATGCAGCAAGCCTCACAAGTGTGACAGTGGCACCAGGGTCGGGGTCAAGAGGGTCCTGGGACAGCTCGAGGTCCCTCCCCGTCTGGACCTGCCGTGAGCCAAGGGGCTCTCTGTACCCTGGGATGGGAGCAGAGACTGGCCACCTCAGCAGATGGCAGCAGGCTAGGAGGTGCCGGCTCCCAGCTGGGCCAGCACGGGTCACCCCAGGCCCCACCGAGAAGCGGTGGATGACAATGGCTACCAACTACCAGCACGACCAGGCATGAGCCCCACATTGTTCAGTCAACCCCACGAGATGGCTGGGAGCGCACTTGGAGAAGTGGCCCGAGAAAGGACTGAAGTGACAGAGTGTACCTGAACATCACTGGATGGCCTTCCTGTCCTCACGTGAAAGGCAAGCTTGGGATGGAACCCCAAGTTCAGCTATAGGAAAAGTAAGTGTTGCCACGTTAACTCCCAGTGGGAGGGCTAGGAGCTTCCCAGTGATTTCCTATAACCAGGTACCCCCCCCCCCCGTCTTTGTGTCTGACTACGCAGGAACCATGCAATATGGGAAAGGGTGCTTGTTATTTTTTATTTTTTTTTAAGATTGTATTTATTTATCTAGAGAGATAGAGGGAGAGAGCATGAGCAGGGGGAGGCGCAGAGGGAGAGGGAGCGAGAATCTCAAGCAGACTCCATGCCCAGCGTGGAGCCTGAGGCAGGGCCTGATGCGGGGCTTGATCTCATGACCCGGAGATCGAGATCTGAGCTGAGATCAAGAGCTGGATGCCCAACTGACTGAGCCACCCAGGTGCCCCAGAAAGGGCGCTTTTTAAAAGGTTGACCCAACATGAGCAGAAAGCACAGGATAACGGGTGAAAAGAGACTCTGGAAATGTGCCTGATTTCTGAAGTTTGATATTCCTCTGACACTCTCAATAAAGCCTGTCATTTATGGTCCATCTGTCTGTCCATTCATCTGCTAATCTAATTGTCTGTTCATCCATCCATCCATCCAACCACCCACCCACCCACTCACCCAATCATGTATCCAAGCATCCATCCATCCACACATCCATCCAGATCCATCCAGTGAGGGAATTTAGCTCCTGAGCCTCCATATTCTTGCTTCATCATTCTAATAGTTGTTCATCTGGCATTGCCAAGGAAAGAACTATTCCACTGAAATACCTTTTTTCCAGATAATTTTTATCCCTTTAAGAGTGCCTAATTGCATTTAGTTTAGTCATTTTAGAGAGAAATTTTTTTAAGTGCGTCATAAACTTGTCTTCCTTGCTAAAAGAGGACATGCTACATCATATGTCTTTTCGGATGATCCAGGTCAAAGCTCTAAATGGCCGCCATAGTGCTTCGTTGTAAGACCAGTGTTGTGGGCCCCCAGGCCTCTCTGCAGCTTGACACTAAACGCTCTGTTTGCTCTGTTCTTGATACTCACTTTTGTGCTTTTTGCTGATTCTGATTCTGCTCACCTGCCACTTCTTAGAGCTCTCGGCATGCTTCTAAGCAATTACTTCTTTAAGTGGCCTTGGGCTGGGAGAATTGATAACTAAGTGTGTTAGAATTGTGCACAAAGCAAGAGCCCTGAGTTCTTTGTGTATTTATTAAAGACTCTTATTTTTTGAAGTACACGAGTCTCCGGCCTTGTAGCCCCTCTCTGCTTCATCCAGGGTTGAAGCGTTCCAGGTGGTTGAAGTCCTTGGAGGCATAAGCCCTAGAAACGGAGGTGACATAGTGTGTCAATAGACATGAATTGTTCTTCCTCGATCATAACTGCTTTCTCTTCTGAAGAAGGGAGGGGTACCAGAGACTCACATGAATGAATGGGGGCCCAGGGTGGGGTAGCTGGTCAGTGGTGTCCGAAGTGTCTGAGGGGTAAGGAAGCTGCTGAGTCCCACTGATAGTGAGCAGGTGGCTGGGGAAGGGCCTCCTGCCTCCTGCTCACTCCTCGTGGCGATGGCCAGTGTGGACAGGGGAGAGCGAAGGGAGCCCCCAGGGGAGCCGCAAGGCTTGGTCTCCTTTCAAGGCCTGGAGCAGGACCGGCACCAGCGGTGAGAGGGGCACTTGGGGTGGGGGTCGGGGGCACCTCATCCTGTAAACACCCCACTTCCTGACATACTCCTCACAACACAGCAGCCTCAAGAGTGACCCCTTTAAATGCACAGATAGGGTGACACTCAAAACACTGACACGCACCTGTGCTAGCAAGGGGACCCTTCTCTCTAGGTGGGCAGTGGCCTGTCAGATGGAAACAGACAATATACACTCAGGCAGAGAGGGAGTGCCCTTCACTTCCCTCCCGCCTGGGGACAAGCGCTGCCTATTTGTGACAAACACATCAGCTCTGAACTTGGACACGGTGACTCCCCTCAGGAAAGTGACCACCCCGCTGACATCGGGCATCCTCCCTCCCAGGGTCGCCCAGGGCACACTCCTGCACACTCCTGAGGCGCTTCTCTGAGGCTCCCTGCGCACCCGTACACATGCCCGCACACATGTGCTCAGACACACTCAGACCCAACGAGGCTTGGGGAGCTGGGGGGCTGATTCCAACATTCTTCTCCCCGCCTCTCCAGGAGTTTTGTCAACTGCAGCTTGGCGCTGGGGAAGATTCGCTGCTTCGGCTTTGACGTGGACTACACCCTGGCTGGTAGGGAGGGAGGGGGCAGGGTATCTGGGGCTAGGGGAGCAGTGGGCAGGCACCAACCAGCTGGGTCTGCTGGGTTCTCGCAGCCTACAAGTCCCCAGCGTACGAGGCACTGGCCTTCGAGTTACTGCTGGAGCGCCTGGTGTGCCCTGGGGACCCACACGAGATGCTGCGTTACACCTACGACCCCTCCTTCCCCACCAGGTGCGGGAGCCGCCTGGGGTGGGAGGCTGTGGCCCGTTGTGAGCCCTGGCACCTCCACCCACAGCCTCTGCGCTCTCTCCCCAGGGGGCTGGTGTTTGACGTGCTCTGTGGGAACCCGGTGAAGGTGGACACCCATGGGAACGTGCTGTTGGGCACCCATGGCTTCACCTTCCTCTTGGAGTAAGGGACAAGGGCTGGAGGGCAAGGATGCTGGAGGAGAGGAGGAGGAGGGGGAGGAGAGACTCAGGCACACAGCAGAGGCTCAACAATGCCAGCTGGATAAGAGAGGGCAAACAGGGGTGGGGGGGTGGGGGGGGTGGGAAGGAATGGCAGGGCTTGGATGGGCCGCTAGGAGGCGCTAGGGAGGGCACATTGCCTGCACCCAGCCCACTCCCTCCCCAGGGCAGAGATCTGGAGCTCCTACCCCAGCAAGTTCATTCAGAGGGACGACCTGCAGAGGTTCCACATCCTCAACACGCTCTTCAACCTGCCTGGTGAGGGCTGGATAGCGGGTGTGGGGAGGTGGTCCTCGGGATGCCCAGCTCGGGCCTGGGTGGGCTGCTGCCTGGGTCCCTGGGCCAGCCACTGACTGGCCTCTCCCCCCCGAGAAACCTACCTGTATGCTTGCCTGGTGGACTTCTTCTCGGGCTGCTCCCGCGACACCAAGTGCATCCCATGCCCTGTCCAGCCCTGGGTGACCAACAGGACGCTGCTGCTGCCCAGGGCCCACGCCCTGAACTGGGGTCCCTGCCAAAGAGCACAGACCCCTCCCGAGGGGCTCTAGGAGCTCAGTGGGAAGGCTTTCACTGAAGGGGGGCCCCCCGACCTTGTAACTGGTGCCCCCCCAAGGGATGACCCACAGCACAGGGTGACGCCCCTTCCAGCATAGCTGGGACATAAACTCAGTGTGTGGTTCGAGGGGTGACTCTGATATAGGGTCCAGGTTTGGTGGTCACCTCAGGCCCCCTTATTGGCCTCCCTGTCCTCTTGGCCTGCCCCAGCTATGACCCTGGCTATCAGCATGGGAATGTCTTCATGTCCTTCCAAAGACTCTTCCAGGATGTGAATGATGCCATGGATAATGTCCACCAGTCGGTGAGTGCCGGGACCCCAGGACCCCTCACCTGTCTGCCCTCAGCTCTGCTGGGCCAGCCCGAGGGCTCCAGCCCCCACAGAGTTTCCACTCCTCTGCCCGCTGAGGACTGTGGTCTGGGCTCCCTGCATCTTGGACCCAGGCATGCGGGCAGGTTGGTCGCACATACATGCACTCGCGCACACACACACGGCATACATGCACTTGCACGCTCACACACACACACACACACACACACACACACAGCTCTGCTCCCGCCTGCAGGGCTGTCTGAAGGAGAAGATCC
This sequence comes from Halichoerus grypus, assembly GCF_964656455.1. Taxonomy (NCBI): domain Eukaryota; kingdom Metazoa; phylum Chordata; class Mammalia; order Carnivora; family Phocidae; genus Halichoerus; species Halichoerus grypus. The sequence continues at coordinate 36,648,302 of NC_135721.1, forward strand.
TGGAGGACTTGGACATTTACGTGGAGAAGGACGTGAGCGGGTCATGACCAGGCCTGTCCCTTTGTCCCCCTCCTCCCCAGGGCAGTGGGGCTATGTCGCTGCCTCCCTCCTCAAGATGTGGACAGAGCTCTGTAGCCTAGCCTTGCTCACAGACTTTCCTGCCTGGCCTGGAGCCCGTGCCTGGGAGGCCGGGAGCCGAGAAAGGGAGCCCAGGGCAGCTGGGGGAGGCCCCACCCCTGGAAGTGACACCTACCTCTGTTCCAGGTGCGAATCCCCATCCTGCTGGGCAAGATGAAGGAGGTTGGGAAAGTGTTTCTGGCCACCAACAGCAGCTACAACTACACGGATGTGAGTGTGTGGATGGGGGGGGCCCTTGGCCGTCAGAGCCCAGAGAACTGCCTCCTTTCTGGCCGCTGGAGGAAACTGTATGAACAGTGAGGGGTCTGGAGGAGCCAAGACCCTGCTACCCTCCCTGTCTGGTTGGCATTTTGGGTTCCATTTCTTGGCGTTTTAAGGTCTCAGTGGAGTGAACCATTTCTCACCACATAGCTCCTGTGGTCCCCAGCGTGTCCTGTGAGGTGGGGTGAGGGAGGAGGCAGGCAGTGGCCCCTGGCCCAGCCGAGCTGGGTGCTCTGACCCTTGCCCTGTCTTTGCCAGGCCATCGTGACCTACCTGTTTGGCATCGGGGAGGTGAGTGCCCCGTGCCTGGCTGGGGTGGGCTGTGCCTCTACCATGTCCGGCCCTCCCCTTGAGGAGGAACTAAGTGTGGGCGGGGGCTTTTCCCATGCATGGGCCTCGCTGCAGGTGGTCAGAGAGAGCAGGGGATGGGAGGCCAGTGACCTCAGCCAGGCCAAGGGAGGCCCTTGGAGTGGGGGGAAGGCCACTTAGAGCCTTGGAGGAGGCCATGAAGAGGCAATCAGATGTTTGGGGAGGGGCTCAGTGGGGTGCAAGGGGGTGGGGTCAGGCTGTGGCAGAGCCAGGGGAGGGGAGTGTGTGACCCACCCTGGCACCGCGTGTGACCAGGAGTCACTGGCAGGCAAATGGGTGAGCAGGGCTCGAACTCAGCCACCGCGCTCAGATCCTCTGTCCCTGGGTCTCTGCCCGAGCGCTCTGAGGAGCTCTGGAGGCTGACGTGAGAGCCTGCACAGTATCCAACACCTGCTTCCACAAATACCTTTTGAGCACTTCCTCGTGCTAGGACGGTCACGGCCAAGGATGCTGGGGAGCCAGGGGCGCCGCAGGGCTGGGAGTCAGGACCAGGGCGCGTGGATGGCTTGTGACTTGAGCCCTGGCAAGCTTTCACGGTGCAGAGCGTTGCTGAACCTGGGCTGGCGCTTCCGCCAAGCAAGGCAGGCCAGGGGGTGGGGGACCAGGGAGGAGCTGGGCCATGTGTCAGGGTCAGATGTCCCAGGCTGCCTGTGTGTGTCTGCAGGGCTCTGCCACGCCTGCCCACAGGCTGAGGCCTCCGACAGGCCCTGGAGGTCCTACTTCGACCTGATTGTGGTAGACATACAGAAGCCCCGCTTCTTTGCTGAGGGAACGGTGCTGAGACAGGTCAACACGGTAATGGCGGGGGCTGAGGCCCATCCACCCTGACCGGGAGGGCCACGTTGTCAGGGAGCCCGCCCCTGAGGCTGGACCTGCCCTTGGCAGCTTCCTCTCTGCTGCTCTGTCTGTCCCTGGAGACAGGGACTCAGGGGCCTCCTTCAGGGCTCGCTCTCACCTCCGTCCTCCCACGCCCCCATGGCTACCCCTGCTGCTCCCAGCCCCCTGCTCTCTCTGACCAGGGTGCCCCTCTGCCCCTCCAGGACTCGGGCAAGCTCCCCGTGGGCACCTACACGGGGCCCCACCAGCACTGCGCGGTTTACTCTGGAGGTACCAGCTCCCACCTCGCCCTCCTGCCTCCACAGGCACCCTACCTCGACTAGGAGCCCATGGCCCCAACCTGCCCACAGGCAGGAGGGGCTTTGAGCAAGCCTGTCCTCCCGTGGTGGGGGCAGGCTCTTCGGACGTGGTGTGCGAGCTGCGAGGGGTGCAGGGGAAGGATATCCTGTACATTGGGGACCACATCTTTGGGGACATCCTCAAGTCTAAGAAGCGGCAGGGCTGGCGGACTTGCCTGGTGGTTCCTGAGCTGTCCCGGGAGCTGGACATCTGGGCCCAAGAGAAGGGTGAGCTGTGGAGGGGTCAGGGCTAGGAAGGGGGGCGCTGGCCACTAGTGCAGAGGCATGCCCCTTCACCATCTTGCCCTCTTTCCTGTTGGGGGTTAGTAGTGACCATAATAATACTGTCCACTCTGTGGTTTACGAGAGTGGAACTACTTTATCCATGAGAAAACAGAGATCCAGAGAGGTTAAGCAGCTTGCCCAAAGTCACACAGCCAGAAAGGGCAAGGATGCCTCAAATTCCTATCTCCTGACTCCAGAGTACTGTGGTGTTTCTGTAGTCTGAGGCCTCCTTCCTCACCTGACTCGACCCTCCCTATTCACCTGAGGCCACTTAGAGAATAGAAGGTCCACCCCCCGACCTGGGATGACTTGTATCCTCGGGATCAGGAGTGGCTCTGAGCCCAAACAATTCAGGTTTGTTCTAAGAGCTGGGTTTGAGTCATTACCATGTGACCATGGGTGGGTCACCTGACTCCCTGGCCGGCTTCCTCACCTGTCCCACAGGACCTTTGCTATAACTGCTCTGCTCTGGGTGGAGCTTCACTTGATGTAAGGAAGGGGTGAAGGATGTTATGCACACAGCTTGGGGTGTGTAGACCCCTGGTGACCTCCAGCCTCACCACATGGCTGAGCTGGGCCTGGGGCAGACAAAGGAAGGTGGGGCTGTCACTCACCCCGCGCTGTCCCCTGTTGACTTTTCAAAGCAGATGGAGGAGCTGAAGAGGCTGGACATGCGCCTGGCAGAGCTGTACCAGTAAGAGCCCTGCCCACAGCGGGGAGAGGGATGGAGGGTCCTGGTCAGTAGTCAGGAAATCAAGATCTGTTCCAGGCTGGCCTTCCTTAGTAAACTGGGTTTTGGGATCCCTCTGATCCCCTTGGGTCACGCTGTGACCTCTAGGTCCTTCCTCCTTACCCACTCAGCATGGACTCAGGAGGCCTGTCCTCTCACACACATGTGCACACACCCAGCCCAGCACCCTCCCTGGGTGCCCGTGGAGTGCCCTGTGACCCCCATGGGGCCTAGGGAGGTTGTGCCTGGAGCTTGGAGGCCCTGTTCCTCTTCTCCTGGGTCATGTGGCCATTTTTGCACCAGGCACATGGATGGGAGCAGTTATGGGCTGCAAGTCATCAACTCCACCAAGAGGGAGATTCAGGTAAGAGTGAGTGCTGAGCGAGGAGGAGACCCTCACCAGCAGGGGTTGGGGGTGGGGTGTGGGCCTCCAGGCTGCCTGCCCCATCTGCTTCCTCCCAGGTTCCTGAGCCCAGTGATGTGATTTTCCCCAACCTCCGCAGAGCCACCTGTCCTTGTCTGCCGGCGCCCTCTGCTGGCCCATGTTCCAAATGACAGCAGAGCGCTGCCGCAGAAGGGCTGAGTTTAGCCTGTGGGGTGATTGTGGCGTGTCTCTCAATCTCCATTAACCCTCCTTGAGATGTTCGGGCTTGTCGGGTTGCGTCATGTGACTGACTAGCCAGCTGTGATCAGCGTCTGGGGGAAGCTAGATGAGCACCCCAGAAGAGGGATTTAGGGCCAGTGAGCTGATGGGTCCTGGGAAAAGGAGGAAGGAAAACGCCCTGTGGCACCTCTGACCAGCCCCCAAAGCTGGGAGAGTCCCGGAGGCTGTGTCAGCGGGATTCAGGCCATTTGGCATGCACAGAGCCAGCTGGGCCCAATAATGAAGGATCTCTGCAGAGCCTTTGCAGGGTATAAAGCCCTTGCATGCTATTTGATCCTTCCATAGACCTGAGAAGTGGGCTGGGCAGGGACAGTTACCTTTATTTTACGGATGAGAAAACGGAGGCTCAGTGAGGGGAAATAGCATGCCTTTGGTCACTCTGGGTGTAAATGTCCAGACCAGTTCTCTAGATGCTGAAAGCAAGGCCTGGTGATGAGGTGGGGGCCTGCGAAGGGGGCAGGCAAGGGGCCAGGTGCGTGGGCCTCTGCACGGGCTCTCTGTTGGGGCATCAGAAGCTACATTAAGCTGAGGGTTTGGTCTGGGTGGTCACTCTGCAGGTCCAGGCAGGTAACTGTGAGGAAAGCAGGGAAGGGGGGCCCAGGGCAAAGTGCAGAGCTGCCTCACCTCCCAAAGCACCCGGCGCCGCCTCTGGGTTTAAAGAACACAGCTCCTTCCCTACCAGGGGCAGAGGCCCCAAGTTCCCGGGGTGATAGACCCAGGGAGGGCGGAGCGGGGCCTGGCCCCAGCGGTGTAGGATCGGCTGTGGGTGATGCAGGTCCAGGTGGGATGGGATCTCTCCTCTGCCAGAGAGTCACCCGGGAGCTGGACCTGTGCTACAGCACGGTGGGCAGCCTGTTCCACTGCGGCTTCCGCCAGATGCTCTCCTCCAACCAGCTGATGGGCTACGCAGACCTCTACACTGCCACCCGCCTCAGCTTCCTGCGCTACCCACTCGGCTCGCTTCATCGGGCAGCCCCGGAGCTGGTGAGTCCCTGCAGAGCCTCCCTGGCATCCCTCACCCTCTGCCCCAGAAGGACCCTCTGGTCCCCAGCCCCGCTAAGAGCTTTCGAGGTCGCCAGACCCAGTCTCCCACCTCCAGGTGGAAGTGGGTCCAAGCCTTGCAGGGAACTGTGGGCGACCTAACAAATGCACGGGAGGAGTTGCAGCGCTAGAGATAAGATGCCGCAGCTGGGAAGTTTTCTTCCTGCCCAGCCTTCACACCTGCTTTAAACTGAGACCACCTTAACTCAGTATTTCCTTAGTAGAGAGGATACCAGATGCTAGGAGGAAGGCTGCAGTCCCTCTCCCCTCAGTTAACATAATGACTTCAGAAGAAATGGACGAAGCAGCAGATGATACAGTAAATGCCTCTGCTGGCTTTCCTCTGAACACCTGCACCTGCTCCTGGGTCAAGGGCAGGGAGGTGGAGGGCGATGATGTCACTGGGTTAGTGGGAGCCGTGAGACCACCCCTTGCAGCGCATCCCTGAGCACGCATGTCAGTTCTCCCAATGAAGCGTCAGTATTTTCATCTTGTAACATGGAGTCTCATGTCAAGGATCTGGACTTGAAAGGATTCTCCGGGGCTCCTTGCCTCCTGCTTTTCTTGCCACTCTCAGCTGCCTTCCAGATGCTTGAGAGGCGAAAACCATTTTCTGAGTGTCTCCTGGGTTTCCTGCATTGGCTAGGTGCCTTTTATTTATTTTGTTTTTAAGTAATTTTGCGTAATGCTCAGTATAACCCACCAGAGTGGTTTTTTTAAAAATCTTCATCGTACCATTGGCGAAATGGAAGTGTAGAGAACCTAAGTACCTTGCTGTCACTGCTAGTAGACTGCGGAGTCAGGATTTGAACCCAGTGCTCTTGAAGAACTGGGGACATGCTCTGTCCCCTGCACCACACTGCCACACACTGGCAAGGAGGGAAGTGAGCTCTCAGTGTGCAGCCTCCTCTCATGGCCAGGTTTTTAGATGAGCAGGGCTGGAGAATTCCTGTTGGCAAAACTGGGGGGTCCGAAGCCTGCTTAGACATCGTTGCTAAAGTAGTGACCAGACAGGTGAAGAAAAAGCAACCTGAGCACCAAAGTGAAACATGTAAAGCAACCTGAGCTTTACCCAACCATGCTGGCCTGAGATTTTTGAGAAAGTGATGTCCATCTGCCAGAACCTTCCTTCTCCGGCTGGCCCTCCTGGGCTTCCTCTTCTGCAGCATCATTGGACAAGAAGCCGGCAGCTGTGGGTAGAGTGAAGTGGTGGTGGTGGGGGGGTGTCGTTGTCTGTGCATAACCGAGGGCTTCCAGAAAGCCTCGACACTGAAGGAGCTGCTCCACCTCCACCTGCATGTGTCTCTGCAGATGCCCCATGAGTCAGTTGTGGAGCAAGAACGAGCCAAACTCGATCCCTTCTCCTGCCCCCGCTTCTACAGCCAGAGGGTGAGTTGCTAGGAGGTGGTGGGTTGCTTCCGTCCACAGTAGAGCTGGGAGGAGCCAGCTGGCTGTGCTGGGGGAGCTCGCCACCTGGGGCTACCCTGGGCTAGCGTAGGGGTTCCCAATGGAATGGTATTCAGCCGAGGAGGCATCTTGTCTTCAAGGGTAATCATCCCTGAGTATTTATGTCGAAATTTTATTATCACAAATTGCTTTTCTTTGTATTTCTCCTATGTTATAATATTACACTGATTTTTAAAATTATAGAGAGAATAACTATATTATCTATGAATTTCAATTCAGGAGAGAAAAGAGGAAATTAAAATATTTTAATTTGGGGCATTGGGTCCCCTAGGGCCGGGAAGCCCCGGCTCTAAGCCCAGATTCACAGGTTTTGTTCAGCAGAGGCTAGCTGGTGCCTTCCACCTCTCCAGACCACTTTTGGCTGATTCGTCTGACAAATCCATTCCCACTCTGGAAGAAGCTGCAGAACACATGCTCTTCCAAGCTAGCATTCCTCTCTAGACAGCCTTTATAAACACAATGAGTAGGGGCTCTGCTTCAGCTCCTTTGTCACTTTGTGCTGCGTGGTCCCCCTGTGAGTGGACACTCCAGCTTTCATGAGTGGCAGACTTGGCTCCTAGCCTGGTTCTGCATTGCGGAACCCTGCATGAGGCTTCCTGGGGCTTGATTTTTGAAATGTTCATCTCATAGGCTTCCTTTTGCTGGGCGGTGCCAGGCTCGGTGTGCATTTTTTCAACCAGTGTTTACCGAGTGCCCCCTGCATGCCCAGTAATTTAGAAACCAAATGGTAAGCTACAGTTCCCCTGAGCTACATCACCATTCATATCCAGTTTTATTTATACACATTTCTTAAAAATGGTATTTTTGTGCACTTTGATTCTGTTACTAGTAATAACAATAATACTCGATTGGCCATAGATGACTTCATTGACTGTTCTTTCTCTCCAGGTCACTATGAAAGACAGTAAATGAGATAGCCCGAACATCTTTGAGCTTGGTGTATACGTGCATTAAAAAACATATACAAAGTCATACTCATGACTTAAAGACTTGGTACTTTATTTTGGTAGGAGCTGCTCTGTGGCACTAAGCCCATGCCCTTCATTGTTCGGATGTCACTGATTTGAATTCACTTCTCTGGCTCCTGTTTCGTCTGTTGGTAGCATCATCTGGTATTATCTAGAGGCTTAGAATGAATATACCTATGTAACTGAAATGACAAAACCAACTCATGAAGGAACAGGTCTGTGAAAGAGTTCGCTAGTTTCGCTTTCTGTGGATAATCAAGGGAAACATTTGGAATATCTGAGGATAAATAAGGGATGACGGGCCATGTACTGAGAGAGTTTCAGAAGCTTGCAGGTCTGGTACTGCTAAGACCTTTCGTTCTTCTTCCTGGGTTGACTTTTGGGCCTGAGTCTGTAAAGCAGCTTCTCCAGGCAGAGACCAGGTATCCCTGGCCTTGTGTCTTCAAACACTACATTCTTGTTCAAGGGCTAGAGGGTAGAATTTTATCAGGAAAATTGTTCAGACCCTAGGGCCCATGCTTTTCCGGAAAGATGCTGAAATACGGTACAGTAGCTAATACTACAGAAATCAACCGTTAGAATTCCCTGCTAGGGTAGTGAGAATGCAGACAGGGCTGGGGGATGAATAGCCACCAGAAGAACTCTTCAGGTCTGAGGAAGAGTGAGGGAGGGGGAGGCGGATGCGGTGGCATGCTTTTTCCTTCTGCCTGAAGCATCCCCTCCCTCTTCTCTTGTTAAACCTGCTCTTGCCTCAGACTCGAGGGGCCTCTCCTCCTCCCTGACTGGATCCGATCCTTCTGTTGGTCCCATCCTAGAGACCTCTCTTTCTGGGGATTATTCCATTTTCACACATTTGTGTCCCCCCTAGACTCTTAGCTTCATGGGGCCAGGTCACATGGCTCATCGCTGCATCTCTGGCATCTACGGTGTCCTGTCTGTTTTACTGAGTGAACTATGTCACCTGGTTTATTATTACATTGCAGGGGAAAGGGTGGGGCATAGGTAGATTGTAAGACAAGAGGATGCGGGGAAAGACTAGAAAACTTTGGATTAGAACTCTGCTAAGCTCGTAGGAATTCAGCTGGGGCATGGTAAGGTGGAAAATACTTCTATCCGGGGGCTGTTCATTTAATGCAGTTTTTTTTTTTTTTTTTTAAACCTAATGTTATCTCTGTACTCATTTACCTACACTTTAGTTGGAAATGAACTCCATTATTCCAAAGACTGTAGTAGATACTGATAGTCCATTTCTGGAAGAATTTTTAGTTGGGCATGTGGCCACCCAAAATATGTTTCCCAGCCTTCTTTGAAGATAAGTGCATGTGCCCAATGGCCCCGCAATCTTAAGTAGAAATAATATGTCCAACGACCAAGCTGTACCCTTAAAAGGAGAGGGGCATGTCTTCTACCTCCTCTCTTCCCGGATCCCTCTGGCTGGAATGTGACATTGGTTGGGAGGCATCCCTGGCCATATGGACAAGGCTGTACCCCGGGGATAGTAGAGCCACAAGACAGACGTGGCCTGGGCTTGGCAGCAAACACTGGAGACAGTTTCACTTGAACTGCTGATGTAAGAGAGACCTGTTTCCCTTTGGGACTAGTTACAGCAGCTGAATTGATACCCTAATTCTGACATCCAGCCCTGAGCAGTCAGAAAGGAAGGGAATAGAAGCATCATCCATGGGTTAGTGGCCTGGTGGTAAAAAATGTGACCAAGTCACCTCATTTGTAGAATAAATGACAGTACTCTGGCTCTCATAGTAATTCCTGTTTGGTAAATGGGAATAGTTCAAGAAGTTCTTCCTTATCACCTTCCTACTCCGCATTTCCTTACATGGAGTAGAGGCGGGGATTGAAAGCTCTGGACTTGGCGCCAGACAACCCTGAGTCTAAAATTTCAGCCCTATCATTGACCGTCTAACTAGCGTCCCCATACCTAGGTCATAAGGCTGTTGTGAAGATGTAGTGAGATAAGATGCACAGAACACAGCCAGAGGAAGCACTAAATAACAGTGTCCTGCACTACTGTTTGTGTGCGTAGGACTTCTCCCCTAGCAACCGACAGAAACCTAATTGAAACTGGCTTTCAGATTTTGTGATCTCTCAGCAAATCCCTGGGCATTGTTTGGCATCGCAGGTAAAGGGAGTCTGTCCAAAGGGAAGGAAAGGGCTGGCTGTGTGGATTCCTGCATTTTGGTCGTGGTGACCATCTATTCTTATTGAAAATTAGTATATTAACTTTATGGTTTTTTTTTTTTCTTTTTTTAAGATTTTATTTATTTATTCATGAGAGACAGAGAGAGAGAGAGGCAGAGGGAGAAGCAGGCTCCCAAGGAGCAGAGAGCCCGATGCGGGACTCGATCCCAGGACCCTGGGATCATGACCTGAGCTGAAGGCAGACGCTTAACCATCTGAGCCACCCAGGCGCCCTAACTTTATGGTTTTATAGCTCAGTTTTATGAACCTTGTCATTATAAACCTGACCTAGAGAGATGGTGCTTCCCTCATCGTGATAAAATCTAGTTCTTGGGTGAGGATCATGGTCAGACCCTTGGTCAACATGAGTTCTCCGTGGTAATGAATGTTCCCTATGAGGCCTCTTAAGATTGCCTAACAGTGTTTCCCTGGACAAAACCCTAATTCTCTAGGCCAAGACATCATCACTGTTTTTTTTTTTAAATAATAAATAAAATAGGGGCACCTGGGTGGCTCAGTCGTTAGGCGTCTGCCTTCGGCTCGGGTCGTGATCCCAGAGTCCTGGGATCGAGCCCCGCATCGGGCTCCCTGCTCAGTGGGGAGTCTGCTTCTCCCTCTCTCTCCACCCCTGCTTGTGTTCCCTCTCTCGCTGTGTCTCTCTCTGTCAAATAAATAAATACAATCTTTAAAAAAGTAACAATAATAAATAAAATAAATGAATAAGCAGGAATGAACAAAATTTAATTTTTGTTTTAGATAATACTTAAATATTAAGAAAGCTAAAATTTAAAAATTCACAATATGCAATCAAATGCACAATATGTTGGCTACGTTTTTCTATACATTATATTTACATAATGATTCTAATTTTACCTTTCCAAGAACAGTTGCCCAGGAGGAAGGAAAGGCAACTTATAATAGTCTCTGGGGCTTATACTGTCTTCTCAGGCCAGGTGTCCTACAGCAAAGAATTGAAGTGAAGCAGCAAGTGACCCTCCCCTCCCGTCTCCCCTTCTCCCTGTTGTTTTTCTTTGAAGCATTCTGAATAACAAATGCACAATTAGATTTGGATATAAAAGCTAGACGACTACCGTAGTTCAGAACTGTATTTCATTGGAGAGGCCCTGGCACAGACAGGATGGGAATTGCCCCCTTATCTATAGGGACGCTGTGACAGAAATCAGAATCGCACATAAAGGTCATCTGGGATCTCTGAGCAAAAGCATAGCTAGCATCAGCTCCGTAAAATGAGGGGATTTGATCAGACAGTCACATGGCATCTGGTCCAGAAGGCTAGCTTCTAAGCTCCACTCGTCGGGGCAGGGAGGACTCGCCCTCTCTGCTAGGGCGGATGTAGAAAGGAAAGTCTATCATCCTGTGGCACCAGCCTCTTGATGTAAAAAAGAACTACACTGAGAGTAAATTAGGTCAATAAAGTGAAAATTTTTACCATACTTGTGCGGTAAATGAATATTCAATAGTTTAAAATGTATGTACTATAGAACTGTGGCAAACTATAGTCTTAAATAAACCAAAGACAGTCCCGTGGGCATATTAAATTTGAGAGTAAGCCCAGTGATTTACTAAATCCTGAGAGCCCACAGTCTGCCTGTCCATTATATAGTTTTGCCCAGGTCACCTGGACAAGGGTATTTCTTGTTTCGTGGAGGCTCTGAAACACTTAAAAAAAAAAAAAAGGCATTAAGAAATTATGACTCGAGGATTTTAAACCCTAATGTTACAGGCAAAGCCTCATTTTTACGGAATATAAAACACTCTGTTTCTTCCACTTCTAACAGCTCATTAAGAGAAGCCACTACTAAATCATGTTCCTGCAGCATTTCTGGGTAGCGGGACCCAGCTCGCTCAATCCTTGCTGAACGCCGCACCGGGGTGATGAGCTTCATGTCTCGTACTTCTGGCATTCCACTTATTCTGTGAGACAGAAAGATGCATTCAGAATCTTATAACTTCTTTTGAAATTCTTCTTATTATTCTGAATTTTTTACTTCTGTCCTAATAAAACACGGTAGACACTTCAATGAAAGTTGACATAAGGGTCTGTGTAGAGCAGCTCTTGTCCTAAGATGGTTCTTCCTTGATTGTCAGAATGAACTGGGTGGTGTCCATCTGCTCTCGGATGGTATAAGCACAGGGATTTATTGAATGAAGTGTTAAGTGTTAAGTGTGGTTTTTATTTGATACTTGGCAGTTGGTGTTCATTTATTCCATAAACTTTCGAAGAGTTGATAGGTTTTAAGGAAATTGGGCCAAACACCAAATGGGGTTGGACAAATGAATTCTAAGATTCTAGCTTTGACAGAAAATTATCAAAAAAACATCTTTTAAGATGGTGGACCAAACCACAAATGGAAACTGGAACAAACTGGGCATCTTCCTTGTAAACTTTAATGTGTTCCAATAAAAAGTAGCCCTGAGGATAGTTTGCAGAGAACTTTCCATGTAGTGAATCTGGTCTACATCTCACAAACCCACTGATTACATTAGCCCAAGCAAAACTTAGCAGGCCAGTCTGCTAAAAACTCTCATAATAAATTCCAGAGCCAGAAAGAGGTGGTTTTCAGATCTGCTTGCCTTCATCCTTCCATGAGTTGGCTGTAAAGCCAGGACTGAGAGAGGGGTTTAGGACTGGAAGAGGCCCGGCTGTGCTTTCCAGGGAACGAAAATATAGAACTGTGTGGTCGTGGTGCTTTTGTTTGGAATTCTCTTTTAAGATCACGAACAGAGACGGATGTTATATTAATGTTTTGGGAAATGGCACTGATACCTGACACAGTTCCTATGAATTCTGCCTTAAACTTATACTTATTCAAACACCAAACACTTTCAATAAAATGAGCATGCCCAACTGCGGAGCCTGTTCTTATAGGGTTATTCGCTGTCCCTTCCCTCCTACAGCTACAGAGGTTGGCCCTGCTTGGCACTCGTGTCCCCGCCTCAGGGCCTGGGAGGAAAGGCGGGTGGGATCTGTAAGTGCAGGACCGAATCCAGGAGGGAGGGGAAACCCATTCCGACCTGTCTCCAAACTCCAGCACCACCTTCCTCATGGCGGGTCAGGTCTCCTTGGAGTGCTGTGAGGGCGATGGTGTGTGCACAGAAAGGGCACAGGTCTTGATGGCAATGGTTTCAACCCTCCCCTCACCCTCAGCTCCTTTCCTTAATGCCAAAGATGGATTAGACCACCTGGTCCTCACATGACGCAGGGGTGTCCACAAACTGCTGCTACTCTGGATCTGTGGAAGTGAAACTGAGAACAGGGCTTGAGTTAGACCCATAAACACAAAGCTTACTTTAGAGTTTGCTTACCTAGGGATTGGGGCAATCTGTAATTTGATACCAGGATGATTATCCTGTTCTGCCTTGGCTATTTGGGGTGTTGCTATAACCTGTTCTCCCTCTTTCAGAGAAAGACAAGACTTTTCAGATTCCGTCTTATTGGCCAGTTCTGCTGTTGCTGTTATATTTGTCTCAGCAACTGAAGAGTCAGAGGTAACTCCTGTGTATGCAAGGTCAAGAAGAAAAGTAAGGTTTAGCAACTTAATACTAAAACTAAAAGTCAATAAAATGAAAAATCAATATACACAATGATTTCCCAATTTAAAAAAGAGTAACCGATTTGAAGTGAGAGGTATAGTTTTTCCTGCCCAGCCCTCTAGAAATGCCCTGCTACATCAGGCCATCCTTCTAACCAGCCCTCCAGATAGCCTTTGGGCCTTCTTGGCCCTTGAGATGGATCCTTGATAGCTTTTCAACATTCTGAACACATCCCCACCTCTTACTCGCTCTTGAGAGAGGTTCCCTTAGGGACTAGTCATTGTTCTTTTACCCTGATACCATACCTTGGGGCAATTTCCTTGACTCACTAGGGTTAACTCACTTAACCTTCCAATCCCTTCCTACCCAGGGATGACCACATGGCTATTACCTTGGGCAGTGGGCGAGAAAATGTCTTGTGTTAACATAATATACATGGTAGCTCAATCACAGCAACCAAAAGGAAGGGAAGGAAATTAGACTGAGGTAGGCAGATATTGTGGCTGGAGGCTAAGACCCTAAAAGAGGTCAATGGGGGCCAAGAAGTGGGAAAGGCAGATTCCTGTCTTTTTTCTTATCCCTCTGAAGAACAATGCCATGAATTATAAACAAATATCTGAATAATAGCATCATTCCCAGTATAAGAGTACCACTGAGTATATCTACTCTGTGACCTTATTCCCAAAAGTAATAGGTTAGTTAGCTATCATTCCACATGACTTGATTGTTCCCCGAAGTTCAACCTGTCTTAAAGGAAGAACATCTGTCACCTTCTAAGATCAGAAAAATAATCTATTTTATTTTCTCAAAGTAGCTTCTTTTTCTTTCCATTCATATAACAAATATAAGCAATTATAGTGGGCCACTCACTGTATTTGGCACAGTATTTTTCAAAGAAGAGTTTTCTAAAGGTTCTGACCAATGACAGCAATGGTTAGCTAAGTGAAAAGGTTCCTGCTCCAGCTATTTTTCTTTTTTTAAGATTTTATTTATTTATTTGAGAGAGAGAGAGAGAACACAAGCAGGGGGAGCAGCAGAGGCAGAGGGAGAAGCAGGCTCCCCACAGGGAGCCTGATGTGGGGCTTGATCCCAGGACCATGAGATCATGACCCAAGCCGAAGGCAGACACTTAACTGCCTGAGCCACCCAGGAGCCTCTGTTTTTAAAGGCTATAATGTGAATTTGGATGTGTGAGTGCTGGTGGGTTGGTATAACACAGAGGCATCTCTCTCTTCTGCCTCAGTCTTGTCTGAGAAAGAGCTACTTGTCTTACCCCACCTAGCACTCCAGGGAAGCAGGACACCCTACTCTAGGCTGCTCTTGTGAAAACAACCTATGTTTGGTGTTGAGCAGTATATTTACTTATAATAATAGAAATAATTCAGCTGATGATGATGGCTGAAAAAACCAGGCTATGGAAACCAAGAAGTGAGAGGGATTTCAGGGGACTTAAAATTCTTTTCTTTTCTCTCCTATGTGTTCCTCCACGACTTTTACTTGAGCAGCTGGAGGGAGTAAATTTAAATACAAAAATAATAGTACCTTCTGTCGTTCTATTTGGGTCTTGCAAAATATTAAGAACAACTTCCCGTAACTCTTGTATCGGCTGGAAGAAAGAAAATACATAAACAGTATTAAAAACATTCATGGAGAAAATGATCTAAGGAACTTTGCTTAACAACAAATGAGCTTCTTTTTATAATAGAAAATGTTTCCTTTTTAAAAGTCTCTTATCTGACTATAAGTAACATTTAAAAAGTTTCAGATTTATAGCTTTATGTGAAAAACGAAGGAACAAAGAAAATGTTGGTTAAATGCTGGCATGCTTGACTTTAACGAAGAAATGCACATATGGAAAGCTGTCCGTAGTGACATTTCTCTAAATCAGTTAATTTTCTTATTGATTTATATGATCCCACTGAAGATGTGTCCCCACATAAAGATTCTGGCCCAAAGATGTAAAGTTAGTTATACAAAAATGCAGCATACGTTTTTTTCAGTCCTAACTGAATTTTTGTTTTTATCATAAAAGTCATATCTCATTACAGAAAAATTGAACAATAGCCAAACTTAAAAGGAGAAATCACCCATAATCCAATCACCCAAATACAGCCTTTAGTTAGCATTTTGGATATTTCCCCTAACCTTTCCTTTCTTTCTTCTTTTATTAATAACTTAAAAAACATAACATTAAACATAACATATAAAATACAATATTAAACATAACATAAAAAACAAAACATTAGAAAAAAGCCATTATTATTAAAAGTACTTTTCTGGTAAAATTATCTGAGATAGACTTCCTTTTTCAAAGTATCTAAGCCATGCCATGAAGTAGAGTACCATAAATGAACTGTAATTTCTCATAGGAATATTATATTTGGAGCTTTGTCTTTCTGATCTGGGATTCTGTATCAAATAAATAATAGATGTAAACTGACAATAGAGCATAAAAGCAAAGCTATTTATACATTTTCACTAAGTCTAATGTGCTTTAAGCTTAAGGGAATGGGAATAAATGTACAGAATATATTGTAAAAAGTCTGAATTATATAAAACATTTATCAAACATTTTACATTTTTACAGGTTTCTAGTTAAAGACGATGGATTGAATATATATTTGTTTCTAATCCCCATGGAAACTCTAGTGAAATGATAATGGGATTAAAGGAGGCAATAACTACAAAGAATAGAAGAAATAGCAACAAGATCTGGAAGCTAGAATGTAGAAGGAAGAGGTAACCAACTTAACCAGCTTGAAAGAGCTGAATCCTAAGCTGGCAATGTGGCTGAGAAATGACATGATTCAACCCCAGGGCCTTTCTGAAAGGCTCAAGAATGAATGGTGGGGTCAAAATCAGGAGGATTCTTGAGCATCTGTTCAGCAGTCAGACCTCCAAGTCTTTTTTTTTTTTTTTAAGATGTTATTAATTGAGAGAGAGACAGAGCACAAGCCGGGGAAGAGCTAGAGGCAGAGGGAGAGGGAGAAGCAGACTTCCTGCTGAGGGGAAGCCCAATGCGGGGCACAATCCCAGGATCTTGAGATCATGACCCAAGCCAAAGTCAGATGCTTAACCAACTGAGCCACCCAGTCACCCCTCCAAGTCTTTATCCTAACAGAAAACTGAAGATGTATTTTCCAAGTCTCTGGGGAATATCATGCACTACTGAGGGTGGGGATGCCCACTGAAAAAAAAGGTAAATGAAAGTTTCCATGCTGAAGGTTGAGACTCCCAACTCTCTTCTCCCCCACAACACTAGTAGCCTGGTTTCCAGCTCCCAGGAAGAGACTGGAAGATCCTTCTTTAGACAATATGGCCAGTTCTAGAGGAAAGATCTGAAGACACTGATAATGAGGGTTCTTCAACCAATTGGCTCAGCCAGATCACCCTATGGTAAAACCTCATCCATGTGTCCAGAGCTTTTTCTTTCTTTCTTTCTTTCTTTTTTTTTCTTTTCTTTTCTTTTTTCTTTTCCTTCCTTCCTTCCTTCCTTCCTTCCTTCCTTCCTTCCTTCCTTCCTTCCTTCCTTCCTTCCTTTCTTTCCTTCCTTCCTTCCTTCCTTCCTTCCTTCCTTCCTTCCTTTCTTTCTTTCTTTCTTTCTTTCTTTCTTTCTTTCTTTCTTTCTTTCAAGATTTTATTTATTTGACAGAGAGAGACACAGTGAGAGAGGGAACACAAGCAGGGGCAGTGGGAGAGGGAGAAGCAGGCCTCCCGCCAAGCAGGGAGCCCGATGTGGGGCTCGATCCCAGGACCCTGGATCATGACCTGAGCCGAAGGCAGACGCTTAAAGACTGAGCCACCCAGGTGCCCCGTCCAGAGTTTTTTCAAATCCACCTCTTTGTATACAGCCCAGTTTTTACTGGCATCTGAGTAAAGCCTTTCATTAACAATAGAAAACAAAAGAAAATAAAACTACCACTACCATCAACAATAACACAAAACAGAGAGAGAAGAAAAGCATTGGGGGGGGGGCGCCTAGGTGGCTCAGTGGGTTAAGTGTCAGACTCTTGGTTTCAGCTCAGGTCATGATCTCATAGGTCATGGGATTAAGTCCTGAGTCAGGCTCTGTGCTCAGCAGGAGCCTGCTTGAAGATTCTCTCCCTCTGCCCCTCCCCCATGCACACATGCACGCTCTCTCTTTCAAATAAAAATAATAAAATTAAAACAAAACCAAAATAAAACCACCACCACGACCACCACCCCCCCACCCCCCACTACCACCAACAATGAAAAACAGAGAGAGAAGAAAAGCACTGGAGAAGAAAAACAGACAACACAGATAGAAATGGGAATGTGAGGGTGGTGGTGAAAGGTCCCAGGATGACATGCAAAGACGGTGGTAAAGAGCAACCTGTCAAGACTGGAACATGTCAGAAAGTTCTGGGAGAAGGGTCTCTAAGAAAAAGAAATCGATACGCTATCTGATGTTTTAAAAGTATTGAGAAATTTTGGACCTCATCAAGATGAAAAGCTTCTGCACAGCGGAGGAAACAATCAACAAAACTAAAAGGCAACCAATGGAATGGGAGAAGATATTTGCAAATGACATATCTGATAAAGGGTTAGTATCCAGAATCTATAAAGAACTCATCAAAATCAACACCCCAAAAATAAATAATCCAATTAAGAAATGGGCAGAAGACATGAACAGACATTTCTCCAAAGAAGACATACAAATGGCTAAGAGATACATGAAAAAATGCTCAACATCACTTGGTATCAGGGAAATACAAATCAAAACCACAATGAGATACCACCTCCCACCTGTAAGAATGGCTAAAATTAACAACTCAGGAAATAATAGTTGTTGGTGAGGATGGAGAGAAAGGGGAACCATTTTGCATTGTTGGTGGGAATGCAAGCTGGTAAAGCCATTCTGGAAAACAGTATGGAGATTCCTCAAAAAGTTAAAAATAGAACTACCCTAAAACCCAGCAATTGTACTACTGGGTATTTATCCAAAGGATACAAAAATGTTGACTCAAAGGGGCACATGGACCCCAATGTTTATAGCAGCACTATCTGCAATAGCCAAATTATGGAAAGAGCCCAAATGTCCATCAACTTATGAATGCATAAAGAAGATGTGGTGTATATATGCACAATGGAATATTACTCAGCCATCAAAAAGCATGAAATCTTGCCATGTGCAACAACGTGGATGGAACTAGAGTGTATTATGCTAAGTGACATAAGTCAGAGAAAGACAAATATCATATGATTTCACTCATATGTAGAATTTAAGAAACCAAACAGATGAACATAGGGAAGGGAAGAAAAAATAAAATAAGATGAAAACAGAGAGGGAGGCAAACCGTAAGTGACTCTTAACTATAGAGAATAAACTGAGGGTTGCTGGAGGGGTGGTGGGTGGAGGGATGGGTTAAATGGGTGATGGGCATTAAAGAGGGCACTTGTGTCACCACTTGGTGTTACACGTAAGTGATGAATCACTAAATTCTCCTCCTGAAACCAATACTACACTATATGTTAACTAACTTGAATTAAAAAAAAAAGTATTGAGAAATTTAGACAATTAGAGAAAAGTTCGGAATCAATTATATACTAATAAATACTCAGAAAACTAAGCAAAGGGAAAACAAGACAATAATTAACTTCAGGAAAAGTAGAAAGTCATGCTTGAAAGGCAAAATAACCTTAGTATATATTACATGGCTCAATGTATTCATGTATTTCTTACATATTCATAACAATATGAATACAGGATTATTCATAACAACAGTGACCAGGATTTCCATATGACTCTAATATGAAGGATGGCAAAATTTGCAGGGTGTGTCTCTTGGGGATACATGCAGGTGTGTGTCAGAAAGACTTAAATTCTTTTTTTTTTTTTTAAAAGATTTTATTTATTTATTTGACAGAGACAGAGATAGCGAGAGAAGGAACACAAGCAGGGGGAGTGGGAGAGGGAGAAGCAGGCTTCCCGCCGAGCAGGGAGCCCGACGTGGGACTCGATCCCAGGACCCTGGGATCATGACCTGAGCCGAAGGCAGACGCCCAACGACTGAGCCACCCAGGCACCCAGAAAGAGTTAAATTCTTATCCTGCATAGTTAGAAGTCTACAAATCATGTCTAAAACTGAAAAATTAAAAAATAGCAATATAAGCACACTATCTGAAACTATCCAGATGAATATGAAAATAATCAGTTTGCTCTGGGAAGTGGGAAATGGGAGGGGAGGGACACAGAGGCCTTATGGAAAGAAACTTACTGAACAGTTTTGACTATTTAAACTATGTGCATGTACAACTCTGATTTTGAACAATCATGGGAAGAGGTATGGTAGAATATAAAATGACATGGCAAGTGACATTTAAGTGAAAAAGTTATAAAACTGTTGGATGCAGTCTTTGTGAAAAAAGGTTATATGGAGACAGTGGTTTTACTATGTTTTAGAATTAAATTTTTTTCATGTACTGGCTCTGAATTATTGCTCTATGAATATTGGTATGTTGGGGTTAATGTATTTTTAGGTTTTTTATAGTGAGGTATGATTTTGTAAGTACTGCACACTGATGTTGTAACTTTCCATGCTATTACTTTCCACAAGTGCATATTTCTACAATGAGTGTAAAGTGAGACACACTCCCTTGACAAGAACAGTGATTCTATTAGTTTACATGAAACACTACTTATACCAAATAAATTAAAAAAAATTTTTTTAAAGATTTATTTATTCACTTGAGAGAGAGAGAAACAGAGAGGAAGAGAGAGTGCGTGAGTGGGGGGGGGAGAGTCAGAGGGAGAGGGAGAGAGAGAATCTCAAGCAGACTCCCTGCTGAGTGGGGAATGGGGAGCCCAACACGGGGCCAATCACATGACCCATGAGATCATGACCTGAGTTGAAATCACGAGTTGGACGCTTAACTGACTGAGCCACCCAGGCGCCCCTCTAGCAAGTACATTTTTAATTAAATGTACATAAAGGACATGTTGTGCTTCATAATCTGTTTATAACTTTATGAAGTGAATTAGAAGTTTAACATAACATTGTATGACTGCCATATGGCAAACAACAGACAACTCACATGAGAGAATTTTCAGGAAGTCATCCGCCCAAGACAGATACTCACTGTTGCCCCGTTTCTAATGGCCTCTTCGTACAGCCCAATAACATCAAAGGTGCCTTTACTTGCCAACAACTTTGCTTTACAGATCCAGAATTTAGCAAATTTTTCGACCTCAGGAATACTGGACAATATGGTAAATATTGCATTAGAAGGTACACCCTGTAAAAAAAAATACCCAGAGGTAATTATTACCATTTTGCTGTTATTCTCATATCGAATATTCATCGGAGCAGTTATGCAGAAATCAGTCTGATCACTTTTTCTTAATTTTTTAAAAAATTCAATTTTACTGAGGTACAGTTTACATATAATAAAATGTATCCATTTAAACAGTATATTTCAGTGAGTTTTGACACTGGTCTTCAATTTTAAGAGTTACATGAGGCCAAATAGTAAAATGTTTTTCATAGCTGAAGGTAAGGAGTATGTTTACATTTTTATGCAAAACCAAACCCCAAACCAAACCAAACCCTAGACTAATCAACATTCATATATTTCTTACATATTCATAATAATGTGAACACTGAATAGTGAGTAGAATTTCCATATCTCTCTAACAGAAGTATGAAGGATGGCACAGGTAAGCAAGGGTCATAGGGGTGTGTGTTGGGGATCCATGCAGCCTATATAAAAAGGGCTAATTCTCACAAAAAGTATCTTTAAAATGTCCTAATTTGGTCCCCTTCTGGCTTGTACCCAGAGCGGGCAGTGACATGGACCAGGAGGAATATGGGGAGCTACCATGACCAGAAACCAAAATACTGGCACACTTAGCTAAGCAGCACCTCCTAGTCCTCCTGAGATGGGGAAGCCCCAAAGGTAAGCTCACAATCAAGAATCATCAATGTTTGAGAAAATCAACACTACACGAAAGAGGCATAAAACTCAACAGAGTTGAAGAAGAAATCAACGAGCTGAAAATTTGGCTGTGGAATTCTCCCAGAACTCAGTGCAACAGAACAAAGAGATGAAGAGTATGAAAGAAAAGTTAAGCATTCTGGAGGGAATATCTATTACTCAGGAATTGCAACATCCATCTAAGAGATGGAACGTTCACCACGACCGATCGGACATTAATTTCAACAAATTCTATCAAGCAGAACACATACAGGCTACATTTACAATGCAGTATAATTAAAAGTTGGAAGAAAGTCAGGAAAAACAAAACAAAACAGAACTCTATCTGGAAGTTAAAAGATATTCTTCTAAGATAACTTTCAGGTTAAAGAACTCAAAATGGAAATCTCAAACTATTTAGAGATGAACAATAATGAAAATGCATGTCAATTATTAACCTATGGCCTCCTAGCTCCAAACCAACCTTTTATCCTCTGTTTTGGGACCCTGGGGCTGGAATTCTGTAAATCACCCACTGTTTTCACAGCAGCTCCTTGCTGGGCTCTGCCAGTGGGGGGAGCTAGAGGGAGACTGTGGGGATGGAGAAGAGAGGGACTTCCTCTTTCCCATTTGCCTTTGCTACCTCAACAATGGTCCTTCACTGTGGCAGCAGTAGTTGGTTCTAGCCTCCACCTCTTTTCCTGGCACTTACAGATCCTGCCTCACTGTGCTCTTTCAGAGGCAAGAGCACCAACTGGGTAGCATCCTTTCCTCAAGGTCTGAGTCCCAGCCCTGCTGGGCCCCTCCTCCAGTTTCTGGTACCAGCATCTGCTGGGTAGTATGGCCTCCTTAGAGTTGGAGTTTGTTTCTCCTAGCTTCTAGATTCTAATACCCTCAACCTCTCTTTGTTCCCCTTAGACGCAGTGGGTGATAGCCACTACCTGAAGTTAGCGCCTCTGTTACCTCAGGTTCCTATTTGCTGTCAGCTCTGTGTGTAGTACCCATATTTCCTCTGATGGTCCCTTTACCATTTTTGTGCATGCAGGCTCACAAAGTGCTTTCATGTCCAACAGCCAGCATCTGCTCCTCTTTGTATGTACCAGAGAGTCAGGGTGCCTGGGAATTTTTGTCTCCCCAGGGGCAGCCATTAATCAATGCCATGGAAGTATTAATACTATAGCTTCTTTGCCCCTGATCAGGATGACTCTGAGAGGTCTGATCCAGTCTCCAGAGCTCCCCTGTGGGATTGTGCCACAGTTATATTCCATGGATTTTGCTTGATACCACATCCCACTTGTCTTCCTTCCCTTCCTGGCTCCACATCCCCACTCCCCTCTGTTTTCCTTGGGATCCTCTTCCTAATAAGTTACTTTCACACAAATTCTCCTCTTAGGGTTTGCTTCTAGGGAACTTACATAAGACATTGTGAAAACAACCTTTACATTACATTCTTTCTATTAAGATACCTGGTGCAGTTTCTGTTTTTCTGAGTTGACTTTGACTAATACAGAACATTACCTAATCAAACATAAAGGGTATGACCAAAGCTAAATTCAGAAGCAAATTTATAGCATTAAAATGTATTTTAAGAAAATAAGACTGACATAAATGATTTAAGCTTTCAACTAAAAAGGCTAATTAAAAACAATAACATAAAAATAGATGCAGACATTGATGCAACAGAAAAAAAAAAATCAATAAAACCCCAAAGATGGCCTTTTAAAAAGATTGATAGAGAAATCTTTAAATAAAAGGCACAGGGGCGCCTGGGTGGCTCAGTCGTTAAGCGTCTGCCTTCAGCTCAGGTCATGATCCCAGGGTCCTGGGATCGAGCCCCACATCGGGCTCCCTGCTCCGCGGGAAGCCTGCTTCTCCCTCTCCCACTCCCCCTGCTTGTGTTCTCTCTCTCGCTGTGTCTCTGTCAAATAAATAAATAAAATCTTTTAAAAAAATAAATAAAAGACACAGAAGTACTAAAATTAGCTTGGGAAATACAAAACCCAAATAGACCAATGACCACAGAAAAAATTGAAAAGATATACCCCAAACTATGCCCCATAGTCCAGATAACTTTATGAGCAAGTTCTTACCAAACCTTCAAAGAAAAAATAATTCTCATGTTGTATAAACTATTTTCAGAGTATAGGAGAAGAGGAAAATGCCCAACTTATTTGACAAAGCCAGCATAATACTAATATTAGGGAAACATAAGAAAAGACAACCAAAAAAAAAAAAAGAAAAGACAACCAAAGAACATATATAAAAATCTGAAATAAAATAATTGCAACTCACAAAACTATATACTTCATTTCTTTATGTGCCTACATGGTATGTACCTTCATAAAAGCTGTCTGGATGGATAACTGGCAATAGTGGTCAGCTCTAGGGAGAAGCCTGGGATGCATAATTGGTGTGTGTGCATGCGCAGACGGGTTCGGTGGGGAGGTCTAGTCATTTTCTGTATTGCTTGAAATGTTTTTATTTTTAATTCTATTTATGATTATGATTATTATTATTTTTTTTTGGAGAGAGGGGGAGGGAGGGGCAGAGGGAGCCAGAGAATCTTAAGCAGGCTCCATACGCAGGTGCAGTGCAAAGCCTGACGTGGGGCTCAATCTCATGATCCTGAGATCATGACCTGAGCTGAAATCAAGAGTCTTGACGCTTAACCAACTGAGCCACCCAGTTGTCCCTGAAATATTTTTTTAATAATTAGAATGTATTCATGGGGGTGCCTGGGTGGCTCCGTCCATTAAGCATCTGCCTTCGGCTCAGGTCATGATCCCAGGTTCCTGGGATCGAGTCCCACATCAGGATCCCTGCTCAGTGGGGAGTCTGCTTCTCCTTCTTCCTCTGTAGCTCCCCCTGTTTCTCTCTCTCTGTCAAATAAATAAATAAAATCTAAAACAAAAAATTGTTAAAGAATGTATTCATGCATTTTCTTTAATACAATGAAAATAAAAGAGCAACAACAAAAAAAGAATTGAACTTTAATTCCATAAAAGAGAAATAATTAATGTTTAACTGAATTGTGTGAAAAAATTGCCTGCAGTAGACCTAAATTGAAGGTTTCCTTTTTCTGTTGCTGTCCAACACCACCAGCCAAAGGACAGAATGGGTTTGCTTCAGGCAAGGACCTTAGTATAGATGTCTACCCAATTGTTTTTTATTAATATATTTTTCCTTCAAAGCATCTCCTAGGGATCATATCCTTTGCTTACCATCTCCTTTATCCTTATCTGCAGAATCCCAGATACAATTTAGATGCCATTTATAGCTACCCAGAGTCATCAGGATAAATTAATTTTACACATGACCTTGCCTTTGACTTCAGCTTCATGTCCGAATGTCAAGTATTTACTCCTTGACCTTAATGCCTAAAGAAGGCAAAATTCCTTTTGGATCCCTTGAGAGGCAGACTGCTTGGGTTAGTTTTCCAACTTCTTTGTGCCTCAGTTTCATTTGTAAAGTGGGCATGGTAATAGTTGTTATGATAAATGTATGAGATCATTTAAGTAAACTGTTAGAAAAGTGCCTGGCATATAAGAGCCTTTATTTAAGTGCATGCCATCATTATTATTACTATTCTTCTTCTGTATTAAAAAGAGCAGATGAATTTCTGCTTAGACCAAGGTTATCTCTCTTACACCATATTTAAGAAAAATATTTTAAAAACTCTAAGACTCTAGGCCAAAGCTTTGGGAGCTTATCCTCCTTACCTCCTCAATGAGCTGCAGACATTGTGTTAGAGTGTTGTTAATTTTATTGGACAGTTCAAGTTGTGCTTTCTTTTCTTCATCTTCTTCTTCCATACTCTTCCAGAATGAAATATTCATTTCCTCTATTATTTTTCTTTTTGTTTTAAGTTCCATGGGAGGCCGTTTATAGATTTTCCCCTTGGATTTCCGCCATTCTTCCAGTTGTTTCCTGTTATAAAATTAAGAGTGGGGCAGGGTGAGAAAATGCTTTAGGTTTCTTTTTTGTATATAGTCACACTTTCAAAGTATAAGATATGCATGGATTGAGTACCACTACATACCTTCAACTACACACAAAGTCAGGAGAATGGAATTAAAAACAATTTACAAATGGGTAATGGCAGCAATGGTTGCCCCTACCCTTCAGAAGGCAGGCTGCAGAGGGATTACTAGAATCTCAGTCTTCAAATTCCTTGACTTCATGATTATTCTTCATTATTTTTCCCTAAAAATTTTCATTTCACCTGTATATTACTTCTGGTACTTGCTTTCCGAAGACATCCCTCCATCTCTGAGATCACAAACTCAGCACTTCATTTATCTTACCATAAGCTCTCTATCTGCCATTCAACCAGACCCACCAAACCTGCATTCTGTCCTTAGTAGGGTCTTGGCCAGAGTGACCCACTTTGCCCAGTTCCTCAGCCCTCTCCTGACCACACATGACCCCCTTTCTTCCTAAACAAGATCAATAATTTCAGGAGTCTTAAGTAGCTAGTCTCTGATGGTGGCCAAATCTTAATCCTCACTCTCCTCCACCATTCACATTCTCCGCTCCTCCTTCTAAGCAGTCAATAGACCACGGTTGGAGGAGGCACCAAGAGGCATGGATTCAAGCATGTGAATGTAGGCTCTTCAGCTTCTTTAAATTACTACATGTTTATAAATCACAGATGTACATTTCAAGCCAGATTTTTTCCTAGAGACTTAAACTTTATAAAACCTACTGCCTAGTTGGTATGTTTTATTTGAGGTCTGGGCAGTCCCTTCAAATTTAATACTGTCTAAAACAA